>NC_139544.1:30391734-31759188 GCF_965153285.1 Podarcis tiliguerta | reverse complement strand
CCTTATTTCCTCTGTTGCCAGAACAGCTGCTATCACCACCCCAGCCAGTAAAAGAGGTATAAAGCAAAGGTGGTCTGGGAATGGGCTGGGAGGAAGTTTGCAAGGAAGTGGAGATGGGGTCTGGTGGCTTACAAATGGGTAAAAAGGTAAAGGGACCCCTGACCATTAGGTCCAGTGGTGACTAACTCTGGGGTTGCGGCGCTCATCTCAATTCATTGGCCGAGGGAGCTGGTGTACAGCTTCCAGGTCATGTGGCCAGCATGACTAAGCCACTACTGTCGAACCAGAGCAGCACACAGAAATGCCGTTTACCTTCCTGCCAGAGTGGTACCTATTTATCTACTTGCACTTTGATGTGTTTTCGAACTGCTAGGTTGGCGGGACCGAGCAATGGAAGCTCACCCCATCGTGGGGATTTGAACCACTGACCTTCTGATCAGCAAGCCCTAGGCTCTGCGGTTTAGACCACAGTGTCACTTGCGTCCCTTACAGATGGGTAGGAGAGTCTAAAAACAACAACACATTTTCAGATGTTTTAAAATGTTGTTCGCTGCTCTGGGCTCCTTTTGGAAGAAGGGCAAGATGGAAATTAATAACTAATTGCATGCATAAATATTTGGCTTGACTCTGAAAGCAGCAGAGCCATTTGATGCCATTTTGGCAAATGACTTAGTTTATTTCCAAGCCAACTGTTGTGTACCAGGGAATGGTGTGTGTCAGATGACTCCCCATGTGTTGAAGCAACACTGGAGGTGGCAACAGAGTGCTAAGTGGGCACATCTCACTGCCTTCTCATGTGTGAAAGGTACCAGTGGATGTGATGATGAGTGTAGGATTGGACCAGGGTCCCACTTTATGCAGGGGAGATCTATACTCCTACATCAGTACATATGGAGAACCCCATCATATTCAGGCCAAATGCAATGGTGGTGAGTCACAACCAAAAGGCACACAATGGTGGGGAGTTACATGTTTTTTGCCATGTGCACTAGGGCCTTCTGAACCAGTGCTATTTTTCTAGAAAAATAGGTGCTGAAACTAACTATGAATGCTTCCCTTGTTCTCTTATGATGGCAATGACACCCACCTGAGAGGTGCAGGAAGTGAGTTCCAGTTGAAAAAAGCCCTGTTCTGAACACCCCTTTGCCATCTTATGTATCCGTCTCAGATGGACTGTGGGACTTGGACTCTTTGGCTGAGATCTTGGAAAGGATGCAGCTCAGCTGTAGAACATCCTCTGTCTGAAGCTCTGAATAGTTGCTGTCAGTGAAGTAGATAATACTGTGTTAAGGACCAATAATCTCACTCAGTATAAGGATGTTACCTGTATTCCTATTTGAAATGATAGCTCTTCTGCACTTGCATATGCTGCCTGTTGTCTTGCTCCTGTATCTGTTCACATCTGAAGTCCTATTTGAATGTGCGGTTGGCATGTACATCCTACACATTAAAAGAATGAGCAGGGAGATCCTGAACTTTATCTGCCTCACCCGCATTCCAATCTCCATCACCTTCCATGGCTAGTGGCTGTGTGAAACAGTTGTCTCCTACAATTGGGGGGCTTATGGGAATGCTGGAGGAGCAGGTTCAAGGTGCTCATTATCCCTGCTTGCCCTGCAGGTGTGTAGGCTTTGCATATGAGCATCCCACCCAAATAGGGCTCTTGTCTTAACTAGGCTGCATTTTAAAAAGAGAGAGAAATCAACATGTTTCTAATTCTCCATCCTTTCATATGAGTAGGTGATGCCCCAAACCTTCTTCTAGTGTTCATCTGTTGGCACTTGAGATTGCCAAGTTAATTAACCACCAAATGGCATTTTCAAGCAATGCCTGTTGCTAGGCCCTCATTAAGAGTTTTCGTAAATTCAAATGAAGGTGAAACTGGGGCTCTGGGGTGTAGGAAAGGATGTAGTTTCAAGACGTCCAGTGGCACTTTTGTTGTGTTTAATCAAGCAGAACAAAGTAGATATTAGATCCTAGTAGACTCCTTTGCTTAGCTTTCTGTAAGATGTATGTAAACCTCAGTGGCCTGAATGCTAATTAATAGAACAAATTAGACTCTTTGACCCAAAGGAAATTTAGTACCATGTTCTACTTTCACTTACAAAGATATTTTTATGTAGGTTTTCAGTGGCTCCATGGCAAGGAATAAAAGAGAAATGTGTGGTAGTCCCAGAGCAAAATGAGAAGGAATCAGATTTAAGCACTGAGGCTTTATAAAATTTGTTTCAATAGAGTGAGCCTCTTACATGACTTATTGTCAAAGCAATTTGACATCTCCAAGGAGACGGTTCTCTCAAAGAATATAATTTCTTTTCAATTGCAGTTTGTAAATCAATATTGTGTTGCAAACACAAGAAATTAAAACATGTTCAGTTGCCTTAAAATAGGGCATTCCTTCCTATGCCTTTATTATTCTTTAGAAGCTAGGCACTGCCCATAAAAGGCAATAGTTTTCCCACCAACTAAATATGGTATACAGTCAATATAGTGCCTGCTAGATGTTGTGGACTCGAGTTCCCATCAGCCCCAGTCAATGTGGCCCTTGATCAGGGATGTTGGGGGTTATAGTCCAAAACATCCGGAGGAAACCATGTTGACTACTCCTGTCATACACAAATATGTGGAGCACCAGCACTGATCTTCTAAAAGAGGGAGGGATTTTGAGCAGAAACACAGCAGGGGGAGAGAAATCTTAACCCTTTGACTGTGTAGTTTCTCTGCTTCTCTGGTAGTTCGGCATTTCTGCTAGAGTCCACAGGGTGCCCACATACACACATTGTCTTTGAGTACACATCAGCTTGACACATTGTCTTTGAGTACACATCAGCTTCTCCCAGACTTGACCTTCCCCTATACAGGTTACGTATAATAACTAAAGCAAGTAAAAGTGGTAACAATATACTGTTCCCCCATCTCAGGACCCATGCAGCCAACTTTGCTGCCTTGTTCTGTGGTTTATCACACACAGCTCTTGGTGTTTGTTTTAATCAAGGGTTTTATTGCAATAGTGTTATTAAAACAGACTCTAATTAATGTTAATAGGGAAATTTTATTATAAAGAAGGTCATATAACCACCGATTAGTGTCGTTGCCTTGGTATACTTCATAAAGATAGAAGAAATGCTTTGCCATACCAGACAAAAAGCTCTTTTATTTCAGCACTCTGTCCCGAACTGTGGCCAGCTAGAGGCCTCTGGGGACCTCATAAAGAAGAGGAAAGCCATATTTTTTCATCCATAGGTTCTGTTAATCAGAGGGTATATTGTCTCCTAATACGGAGGTTTCATTTTTCGCTCTCATAATGGTTAACAGCCATTAATCGACCCATCTTCCGGGCACTTTTCCACTCATGTTTGAAAGCTGCCTGGTTTAAAAGCTTCTGCAAAATCAGTCTAGCCCTGCTTTATGCCTCTAGCACTTTGCCAGCGGTAACTTATTCAATTTTCTTCCACCTAACTGGACAGATCGACTTCAAAGGCTAGCTCTGTCATAATATTTCCTTAGAAGAGATACTTACCACATATGCTGTGTTTATTTCATGATAATAAGTATCCTGTTTAGGCATATTTAACTTTAAAGAGCCACACACCTTAAAATTTATGAAAGAAAGATCTAAAACTGCATTAGTTGGGGTATTTAAGAAATACCAGTTCATTCTGTAAAGTGAGAGGTTTTCTGAATGGAATATGTTTTTTCTACTTCCAACTCTAAAAGCAAAGTTTGAAAATTGTTTCCAAACTGTAGACAGGTTGAAAGATTTACATATTGTTCTCTGACTGCATTGTATATTGGCATGGACTGATTTGTGTGATTTGCCAAAGGATTACAAAGTGTCCCAGAATGTAATCCAGTCTTATATTTCTTCAGCAACTTTCCTGGTAGTCATAGATACAGAGGCATACCTAGGCTCCTTTCCACCCTTGGCAAGGAGGAATAAAGCACCTCTGAAGCTGCGAGAAACCAAGGACCACAAACTCAAAAAGCTTTGCTTTCCATCATCTTTTGCTCACCGCTTTCCCTCCTAGCCACTCTGAGCCATAGTGGAGAGGTACAATTTTTGCATTTACCTGGGCCCTGGGCCCTTGGGTTGTGGCTGACCTGTCCAATGCCTAGGTACACCCCTGCAGAAATTTCATGTAGGTGAGAGGACTCATTCGTTTCTGTGCTAGTCACAAAAGAAGAAAATGCCTTTTCCCACAAGCAGAATGGAAATGTAAAGAGTTGATGAAGGAAGTAGGGATAGCTCTGTCCTTCCTCCACCAGTCCACATAGCAGAAGGTGGTGGCTTATTTTTGGTTTTGGTTTTGCCAGTCTGCCAAGATGCTAGAAGCCTGTGTTCCCATACAAACCATGGAGGATGGGGCTTATTCTCATAGAAGGTTAAACTTTGTGCAGGCTAGTAACTTTTGTGGACTTATTTTCAAGGTTGTTGTAATTCCTCTTTGCAGGGCAGCTACACAATAATTCACAAATTGTGTGAATGGTTCAGTCTTGGTCAGACATCATGAATCATACACCTTTCTGTTTTCATTGCTACAAAGCAATGAGGAAGATATAATGTTAAGCAATAATGACTAGATATTGTTACATGGCACCTCAATCTCTGAGTGCTTCAAGATACCAGTGGTTCCGGGGTCTGTGTTTCCTTTTGGAAGTGAAGCACAGCAGAGACTGTGGTGTCTTTATGATACAGTCATACCTTGGTTGCCAAATGCCTTGGAACTCGTACGTTTCAGCTTCCGAATGATCAAATACTGGAAGTGAGTGTTCCAGTTTTCAAATGATTTTTGGAAGCCAAACATCTGGTTTTCGAACAGTTCCTGGAGTCAAATGGATTCCCAGAACTCCTTCTGTTCGAGAACCAAGATATGACTGTATGTGGTTTATTTGCACCTACAATGGGTGGGTTTTATAGCACTGATGTCCCAAGATGGTCTTGTTTCTCCCATAGCTGCAGCCTTGGATTTAAACAGGCATCAGCCATGATGACTCTGACCCTCTCCACAGCTTGTTGTCTTTACCAGACTCTAGCCTATATCCTCCAGATCACATTCCAGCCAACTCTTAAATTGCTCCTTCCAAAACTGCTTTGTCTTCTAAACTACCGTATTTTTCGCCCCATAGGAAGCACCGGCCCATAGGACGCACCATGTTTTTTGGGGGGGAAATAAAGAAAAAATTTTTTATTTCCCCCTCAGGCGCTTGTGGGGCCAGGAGCGGGGAGAAGCGCTTTTCTCCCCACCGCCAGCCTTCACATCAGGTCCGGGGACAGGGGGAAGACTCGCTGCGCCTCCCCACTGTCCCGGGAGCTTGTGGGGCAGGCAGCGGGGAGAAGCGCTTTTCTCCCCGCCGCCAGCCTTCACATCAGGTCCGGGGACAGGGGGAAGACGCGCCGCGCCTCCCCCCTGTCCCCGGAGCTTGCGGGGCAGGCAGCGGGGAGAAGCGCTCTTCTCCCCTCCGCCTGCATGCAGAACAGGTCCGGGGACGGCGGGAAGACGCGCCGCGCCTCCCAGCTGTCCCCGGAGCTTGCGGGCAGGCAGCGGGGAGAAGCGCTCTTCTCCCCACCGCCTGCATGCAGAACAGGTCCGGGGACAGCGGGAAGACGCGCCGCGCCTCCCCCCTGTCCCCGGAGCATGCGGGGCAGGCAGCGGGGAGAAGCGCTCTTCTCCCCACCGCCTGCATGCAGAACAGGTCCGGGGACGGCGGGAAGACGCGCCGCGCCTCCCAGCTGTCCCCGGAGCTTGCGGGCAGGCAGCGGGGAGAAGCGCTCTTCTCCCCACCGCCTGCATGCAGAACAGGTCCGGGGACAGCGGGAAGACGCGCCGCGCCTCCCCCCTGTCCCCGGAGCATGCGGGGCAGGCAGCGGGGAGAAGCGCTCTTCTCCCCACCGCCTGCATGCAGAACAGGTCCGGGGACAGGGGGAAGACGCGCCGCGCCTCCCCCCTGTCCCCGGAGCTTGCGGGGCAGGCAGCGGGGAGAAGCGCTCTTCTCCCCGCCGCCAGCCTTCACGTCAGGTCCGGGGACAGGGGGAAGACGCGCCGCGCCTCCCCCCTGTCCCCGGAGCTTGCGGGGCAGGCAGCGGGGAGAAGCGCTCTTCTCCCCGCCGCCAGCCTTCACGTCAGGTCCGGGGACAGGGGGAAGACGCGCCGCGCCTCCCCCCTGTCCCCGGAGCTTGCGGGGCAGGCAGCGGGGAGAAGCGCTCTTCTCCCCGCCGCCAGCCTTCACGTCAGGTCCGGGGACAGGGGGAAGACGCGCCGCGCCTCCCCCCTGTCCCCGGAGCTTGCGGGGCAGGCAGCGGGGAGAAGCGCTCTTCTCCCCGCCGCCAGCCTTCACGTCAGGTCCGGGGACAGGGGGAAGACGTGCCGCGCCTCCCCCCTGTCCCCGGAGCTTGCGGGGCAGGCAGCGGGGAGAAGCGCTCTTCTCCCCGCCGCCAGCCTTCACGTCAGGTCCGGGGACAGGGGGAAGACGCGCTGCGGCTCCTCGCTGTCCCCGGAGCTTGAGGGGCTGGCGGCGGGGAGAAGCACGCATCTCCCCGCCGTCAGCCTCTAAACCACATAGGGAGACAGCGGGATGGCGGCATTCCGCCTCCCTGCTGTCCCCCGACCTTGTGGGGCTGGCGCTGCGGCTCTCCTGAAGCCTGGAGAGCGAGAGGGGTTGGTGCGCACCGACCCCTCTCGCTCTCCAGGCTTCAGCGAAAGCCTGCATTCGCCCCATAAGACGCACACACATTTCCCCTTCATTTTTGGAGGGGAAAAAGTGCGTCCTATAGGGCGAAAAATACGGTAACTTTGAGTAGAGGGAGTTGCCCCTTCCATTTGCCATCTGGCACCGAGCTCCCCTCTGTTTGGCATCCCCAATGGCTCATAACCTTCATTTTGTCTTCCTTTCTCAACACAGTTCTCAGCACTATCACTGTTTTACAGTTCTTTTGTTTAGTTGCCTATCTGTGATGCAACTGACAGTTTTTTGAACAGCTTAGGACTCCTTGCCCTTAAACGGTATGGATTTGGATTTGACTTGGGCAGCTACAATTTTCAGTAGCTGGTCACACCACGTTCTGGAGAGTTCTTTACAAGCAGATATGTTTTTTATACACGAGTCTTTCACTTGAAGCTGACAGCGTAGTTAATCAAAATAAAGGAACAACATACCAAACTACAGATAAAGCTCTGTATTCATCATATCTCTTACAATATGATAAAGCGCCAAACTGCAATTGTCATCCACATAATTATATGTTCTCACAAGGCAATCAAAGAAACTGGCACACAATATATTACTAATGCAATTGCTGATAGTGTTTCTTCCTAAAAAGTGCTAAATTAAAATCGGCTGCTTTTACTATTAGCCAGTTCCCTTGGCTTCTCCTACCTAGCGAGACTCTAAAAAAGCAAGATGGGATGGCAGCAGTAGACTTCAGAGGTAGAGGGCAGGAACAGTTTGGACAATGAAAGTGCTTGAGTTATCCTTCTGCCCACTTTCTTAATTGCTTGCTAAACTGCATCAGTGTCTCTGTGGGCTTTCCTTCTCTCATTGTTTCAGGCACAAATGTACATTCTATATATACCTTTTAGGCTGGTGGTGTGGAGAAGGACAGGAGAGAATAAGTCAGGAATGGTGCGTTAGTAGAAGGAAAGGAGTCTGCTCTGTTTCCTAATGGCCAAGGAAAGGTACTTTTCTGTACATGCACGTATGAAAGTACTGCTATGAGTTTGTGGGTACCAGACTCCCCTAAATTCCTGCATTCATTAAATGTTAAAATATAAGCCAGGTGAGTTTTTTGACCAGGAAATTGCCTGGGGTGATGGGCCATTAGAAGAAAGGGAAGGTGATGAGATATTAGGAAAGCCCCAAAGAGGGGTCTGTGTACCAGATGGCAAATGGGAGGGGAGTCTTCCCTGTACTCAGAGTTAGAAGACAAAGACAGCGTTTGAAGTAGAGGCTGTGATGTGACCTAGGACAAAAATGTTGCAGTCTGGTAAAGGCGGCAAGCAGAAAAGAAAGTCAGAGCATGATGGCTGATGTCTTTTTGAATCCAAGGCTGCAGCTATGGGACAAACAAGAGCATATTGGGGTTTCAATGCAGTGAACCCCTCAATCATAGGCTGGGCTTGTATATATGTGTAAATAAACCATAGCCTCCACTGTATCCCGTTTCCAAAAGGAAACAGACATGGGGCAAAGAGCCTGGAACCATTGGAAACTCCCACTGCTTAGAGATTAGGGTAGTATGCAACAGTACTTTCACACATATTCAGTGCTGAAGCTGATGTTCTTTAAGTCAGGAGCTAGCAATCATTTTGGACAGGTGGGCACATTTGGAATTGTGAGAACCTTTTGTGGGCGCCAATCACAAAATGGCTGCTGTGGGTTTGTAGTGGAGGACAAGCCATTGCAAACAGGAACTGAACAGGAAGAACAAGTGGCCTCTCATGCATTTGTGGATCTTTGAGAGATTATTTACTGTGACCTTGAGTGAATGCCAAAGAAGGTACTAGTGGACACACTTGTGCCAGTAAGCACCACGCTAATGACTCCTGATATAGCCCTGTGGTTTTCACCTTTAAAATTATCTTCTAGTTCTGTCTTGGTTGGCAAACCCTGCTTTAAGAATGGCAGAAGAAAATGGCAACACACTGCTCAGGTAAAAGAGAGGGTGCGGAATGACAACTTGCGTGCGCACACACAAGTGTATAAAGTTACAACCTAAAGAGTAAAGAGACCCGAAACAAAATGATGTTACGTTGTATTTTTCTGATAATATTTGTGAAAGACAAACATTTATTTTAATTTAACACAAAAGTATCTCTTCCTTTGATGGAATTCAGCACCATACATTGAATTTAAATTGATAGTATGGCAATCCAGGGAAGAATCAATTTACATTTCTCTAATTTAAAATTGTTGAAGTCTAAAGAAATCAATTGTTATATGTACATACTCCAAATGTCAGCAACTGTGGAAAGAAATGAATTTTGCTAACCTGTAGAAAGTCAGCATTTATGCACTCATTATTAGATTCATAGAGCTAATCGCCTGTCAGCATTTTCCTTAAATCCAGGTTCTTAGGACCAAGCTAAGCACGATAGTGGGGGACACTCAGTTTTCTTCCCACCTGCTTACTTTGTTGACATCTGCAGAATGTTAAAATAAATGGAGTGTGGGGGACAGGGAGATTGAACCTTCCTGCACCTTATTTATCCCCAGTCTGCTTTTTAAATGTGTGTGGTACGGAAGCTGCACTACCCAGGACAGGATGGGGTTGCGCAGGGTTGTGAAGGCAGCAGAGAGCATTGTTGGCTGCCCACTCTCCACCTTAGAGCAGATTTATGCCACAAGGTGCCATAGGAAGGCACTGGACATAGTAAAAGATCCATCACATCCTGGTCACTGTCTCTTCGAGCTCTTGCCGTCGGGACGGAGATACAGGACGATGAAGACAAGAACAAGCCGTCTTAAGAACAGCTTCTTCTCCAGAGCGATCTCGTCCCTGAATGGGAAGCCCGGACTTTGAAAGTCATCAAATCTCCTTTGCTGTATTTTACTATATTTTTTTAATTAGTGTTTTTAAGGAGCAGCCGAGTAATTTCGTTGTCCCCGAAGGGGGCAATGACAATAAAGATATTATTATTATTATTAAAAGCTCCCCCCCCCCCCACCAAAAATACAAGAATGGTGTGAATTGAACTTAAGACTGGATTAATGAGAAACAAAAATCATAGAATTGTAGAGTTGGAAGGGACCCTGAGGGTCATCTTGTCCAACCCCCCGCAATGCAGGAATATGCAGCTGTCCCATTTGGGGATCAAAACTTGCAGCCTTGGCATTATCAGCACCATGCTCTAACCAACTGAGCTATCCTGAATTTGACAGTTTCTTCCATCCCTAGCCACACTGTCAAATCCTAGGGTGCTATCCAACTAACTTGTTCCATCAGTGCTAGGACAATTGAACTTTCCCCCACTGTGTGACCCCTGAATCTGTTCTGAGGGTTCACCAACCCTCTGAAGCTGATCTGGGAAAGGCGCAGGGTGTACATGGGGGAAGAGGTCCATTCCATTGTACAAGCGGAAATCTTTGTGCTGGTGGAATGATTTAATTGGATACTGCTTCTCCTTTTCATTTACATAGTTCTGGGATGTGTTGGGCAAGCCACCATTTTTAAAAGGTTGAGTGGGTCCTTTCATAGCTGTGTCATCTACTCAATGTTAGTTCTACATCTTCATAAATAAATACATTAGCCAAATACTGGTTGGCCATAAGGACTGTTTTAGTGGCAAAGAGGGCCTTTAAAATTTAGAATTTGATGGTTTCTAATCTCAAAGGAAGCATAGGCACTCTGGCTTGCTTAAAGCAGCTGGTTCTTTCAGCTTTCCTTCCCATCTGTAAAATGGGAATAATCCATAAATGTTCTAAAGAATTGTTTGTGATTTCCTTGCATCTTAGATATGAAGAAATATAAATTTGCCTGCAATAAAGGGGTATCGGAGAGTCAAGACATTTTCAGTAACAGCCAGCATGCATTCTCGTAGTGTGAAGTGCTCATAATTTATAAGCAAGAAATAATATTAATAACTTGCTTCTTAAATGTAAGTACTTTTTTTCTAGAAAAATAGGTGCCTGTACTCACCATGAAGTTATTACAGTAAGTGCCACACTCGTTAACAACAAAAAAATAGGTGCCGGTACTGCGTACCCCCTGAAAAAAAGCACAGAGTTTAGCACTTTCTGGTACATGTCATTATTTCAGTTTAAGAGCCAATGAACTGCTCTCCCAGTTTTTCCCAGCAGTTCTTGAATACCTGTAAATAAGTTGTGCTATTCATACTCATCAATCAAATGTTTCAACCAGCTGTTTAAAGCAGGGATGGGGGGCAGTTTTAGTCTGGCAGGCTAGATCTTTATTTTTCGCACCTGCGGTTGGCCAAGCTTGACAGGTGGGTGGGACCACCCAACTGGCAATCATCTCATGATCATCTCTTGATGACTGACACCTGTCAAATTTCCAAGAACGTCATTGTAGTGCAACCTTCTTGGAAGCTGCACTTCCAGCACCACAGATGCTTCCTTTAACCTGCCATCAGCTGATGGTTAGAGGTAGCCAATTTGAAGTCTCTGCAGAGGGGGAGATGCTCTCCAGACTAGAGCATGTTCCCTTCTGCAGAGAAAGTAGTTTGTATTCAAAGTACTGGAGAGAGCACTTTGAATACTAAATAGTTCCTTTGGCGGCAGTGGTGGCCAAACATGACCCTCCAGCTGTTTTTGGACTACAACTCCCATCATCCCTAGCTAACAGGACCAGTGGACAGGGATGATGGGAACTGTAGTCCCAAAACAGCTGGAGGGCCAAGTCTGGTCACCACTGCTTTGGGGTGAGGGGTGGGGAGAAAATGCTCCTTTAAAAAATGGAGCATTTCCCCCCCTTCTAAAGAAGCTTGCAAAGCCTCCTCTGTGTTGCTTCCCAAATGCATGTGTCAGATACTTGAAATGCTTCCATTGCAAGCCTTGTACTTGGAACTTTGGTAGCACTGAGCGCAGGGCTTGCTTCCCAAATGCCAGAAATCAGCAGATGCTAAGCACCTGAACACCAAAGTGTTCTGGATTTATAGGGAAAATTCTATAGTTCTAGCAACCAGAAGGGCTTGTTATTCAAAGGGCTTTTCAGGCCCTGTGTTAGGTGCTCAAAGGAAGCAGTGAGCACAGGGGTTGCAAAGCACTTTGCACAGCACTTCCCGATCACCTGATAATCTGCTGGTTTTCAGATGCTTTGAAAGCACTGAACAAGGGGTTTTGAAGGCATTGTCAATCAGCAATGTATGAAAAGCCCCTTCAGACCCACAGTTACCTGCCCCACACTTGATACCATACATGACATCACATGAATGAAATGAAATGAAATAAATGAAAGGAACAGAAAGCAATATATCCCTCATCAAAATGACCTCGTTCACACATCATGGTAAGTTGGGACTCTGTGCAATTATGCTGGCTTCTGGAGAGAAGCTCACACTTGGTTTGGTCCTGTCTGGTCATTTTAGGTCAGTACAACTTTGGTTTAGTATGTTATCCAAACACAGGATCGGAGTCAAGCTTTTTTCTCCTTAATCATGATTTATAGCCAAGAACAAACCTTGGCTACAGATTTTGGTCAAAGACAAGATAGCGTTACCATGATTCTGTGTTACATAACATGCTAAGCAAACATTGGCTTAGGTGGACAGTTAAGTGTGGCTTAGACACCACACTACACTGATCTAAAAGAACTAGGAGAGTCAAAGCAGCTGTTATCTCCTTCCTGAGAACCACCAAATTCATTGGTTCACACTAAGCCCTTATGTGGAAACACTGCTCATATGAAGACAGTGAAGAAATAGCTCCCACAATTCAGTATATAAAAATTGTATGGATTAATTTGGATCTTTTTAAGTTAAGCAAATGGTCACCTTCAGTATTTTTATTTTTAAAAAAATGCGTTTAAAACCCATATACCCCTATCTACTTTCTAGAGAATTCAGTGTGGCAAACTGATCAAAATACCCAAACAACACTGCAGTTATAACTCAGTCCTGAAGTATATCCTCTAATCAGGTTTTCAAGGAAGTTTGAAATGGTCTGTCTGGATATATATACCCAGGGACATGCCTTTTCCAGGTGTCAAACTTTAACAACATCCTCATTTATCAGAGTGATTAGGTAAAGCTGACATAATCTTACCCAACAGCAGATTGGGTTCAACATCTCACGTGGGTTTCTTTTAGGTGTTGATTTATGTCATGTGGATGATGGAACAATTGTAAAACAACAGCATAGCCCTGGAATAGCAAGTACTCAATACCTAGAAAAAGATTTGGCAGGCATTTGTTAGGGATGAATTAGGGCCTTTACCAAGAATATCCTATCTCGGGAAAGGAAACTGAATATGATCCATTGGCTTCCTTCCAGCACTATTAGTTTGTGGAACAACACAAAGATAAATGAGCCTAACAAGGGAAGTCATAAGTAAGCATACTGTTGCATGTGTTTCCCACAAAAGCACTGGGGCCTCGTAGCATCTATGAGGTGATTCATTGGGAGCATCGGAATAGCTACATGCAGACTTACTCATTTCTGTAGATTTTTAATGTTTCCATTTTTCTAATATTTTCTAGACCAGTTCATAGCCTGAACTATTGATAGTAGAGAGCTATAAACTTTATGATATATTTGACCAGATTGTCACATTTTGCATAACACCAGATATGATGGCACAGCACAGTCTTGTAGCTAGCACTGTGAGAAAGAACGCAGGCAAGTAAATGAGCCATACCTGCACCCAACTTCTTATTAACTTCACTGCTTACACTAAGTGGGTATATATTTCCCCACTCTGGCTGCCTCCATCAAATGGAAATCCTCTCTGTCCCATAACTAAAGTGCACCCTATTTGACTAGTGGCGCTGGCCGTGGTGCTGGTTTCCAGGTAGATTTTCCCAAGATTTTAGTGTGATCTCACCAGAAGCTGCCATGCCGTGTGGCATGGTAGTGGAGCAGTGGAACGGCATGGCAGCACATTCCCGTTTTGCCTCAGATGGTGAAATGGGACACACCACTCCTGAGCAGGACCAATGAGAGGTGTAGCCTGAGGAAAGGAGGTGTGGTCCTGAGAGCCAGACATAAAGGGCTGTTGGTCTGCATTTGGCCCTTCAGTCTGAATCTCCCCACCTCTAGAATAAAGGCTTTCCTTCGCTGAGAATATGACTTCAGCCATGAATATCAAGATTGATGTAAATGCATCTGACCTCTGCCTTTAAGTCATCCTGCAGATATCTGGAGCCCGGTTGGCAAGTATATTTAGGTTCTCTTCATTTCTGCAGGATTTTTCTGTGGGCTGTATTGCAAATACAAGGTGTTTGCAAGTGCTAAATGTGAGGCAGAACACACTGCTGCAGATAAGGTGCTTTAAAATGATACTTTTGAAGGTCAAATGAGGAACAATCTATCATCGCATCAGCACTGAGAGATAAGCAGAAGCCATTACGTAGTCAATAAAGAAAGTAAAACGGCAAAGAAAAGCCATCAAAGTAGGAAGTCTGAGGGGCAATTCCCCAGGTGTCTTATAAATTGATGTTAGACTCTGACTAATCTTGGTTTCCCAGGTTTTTACCTATCACTGCAACACACATAAAGATTAGTCATATCAACCTGGGAGTGTCAGGCTGCTTCTTGCCCAAATTATGCAAAACTGTCAGACTTGCAAATGAGTAATCCTATTGTTGAAGATGTTCTCTGTTACAATATCCGGTCCTGGCAGGTGGCTTGGCATGTCCTGTGTGTAACAAATTCCATACTTTCAGCCTGTTACAAACAGCATTATAACTATGAAATTAGAGTGGTTCTGCATGGGATTGTAAAAGCACTAAAAGCCTTTTGGGTTAAATCCACTTGAATGATGTATTTTCTGGAGTTATGCAAATGCATCTTGGAGTTTACTGTGGTCCTGTCACACACTGGTTTTGTTCTGCCGGCTTTTTGGAATAACGCAAAATGAAGTATGACTTGGAGCATCCAGAGTAAAGGCACTTTTTGAAATGCAGCTTTTCATTTGCTTTGTTGGTGTTGTTGCCTTTATGTAATCTTTATCCTAATACCTAGGATGACAATATTTCAGGAGGAGAAAATAGATAGCTGCCTATTCCATTTTGAAGTTTGTGAATGCTTAACTGGGAATGGCATCTCATTTCCACAATATTCTATTTTTAAGCATTTTATCAGTTAAAGAGTAGGTTGTTATTTTGCCATCAATTCATCATGTCCCAGAAATGAAACCATTCACTTGAACTGCCTGCACTTTGTTTAATCCTTCATTGACAATTTTTGTCAAGGAGATCTGGCCTTATCCAGAATATTCATTTATAGCATGGTGCTGCCAGTTTAAACAGACATGGCTTCTCACAAAGAATAATGAGAACTGTGGTTTTTTAAGGGTGCTGAGCGTTGTGAGAGCTACAAAGAGCTACAATTCTTAGAGTAGTTTAACAGTGAATCCTATGTCCTAATGAACTGTGGGAATTGTTAGCTCTACGAGGTCTCCTAACAATTTTCAGCATCCTTAACAAACTACAGTTCCTAGGATTTTCTGAAGGAAGCCATGACTGTTTCAGATGGTACCATAGTGCTTCAAGTGTATAGTTCAGATGCATACCCCACAACTGTCCTGGAAAAACAGGGACGTCCCATGGCCATTTTGGGCACCATGATCTCACGTTATTTTGCTCTGCAACTTTCTTCACCTGCAATCTCATGTGGCACCCCAAAATGCACATTTGGGGGCATCATGCCTGAAAAAACATTTTTTCCCCAGTGGAAAATTGTAGTACAAAATCATGGCTCCCCAAATGGCTGCTCTGCTCTTGGGAGAAAAAATGGGAAGATGGCATCCAGGAAAATGGTGCCCTTGATTTTGCTGTTGTGGTGTTGGAGGGAATGCAGATGTGTCCTAAACTGCATTTTCATCTTGGTGCCTTATTAAAAGTCTCAGAAGTGTGTGTTAATGTAAACCAGGGCGCTCTGGTGTTCAGATCCAGAGCCTGTTTCAAAGCAATTTCCCTTGTGTGAGTATTTGATGCAAATGCATCCCTACTTTCCTCCCATGGGAAAGATTCCTTCGCATCTTTGTATAGTCTTACTAAGGGGTTTGGCTCATATTGGTGTGCAGTGCAATAAGCCATCCTTCTTCACTTGCATTTTCTTGTGTCTGCATTTTCCGTATTTATTCACCTCTCTAAGGTATATCTCATTATTTGGGCATCTAATCCACATGGCTATTCCCCTAGCAGTGCCCATGAAACATTTGAAGGTATTTTTTTTTTATTTAGTTAGTTAGTTTCTATATTTATATGCTGTCCACTAGCAAAAGTTCTCTAGTCAATTTGTAAGTAAAAAATTAAAACCATAAAATACAAACATGCAACGTGAACATAAAGCAGAATAAAGCCAGCAGCAGAGAAGAGCATGTGCATTAGAGATTTTTTAAAAAGCACTTTAAAAATACTTATTTCAAGTATTTCTATACAACTTTTAATTAGAAACATTAGATGGTTGGACCAATGAGCCTAGAGACCAGGGTTCAAATTCCCCCTTGGTCATGAAGTTCACTGGGTGACCTTGGGCCAGTCACAGTCACCCAACGTATTCTACCTCATAGGAGTGTTGTGGGAATAAAATGGGGAGAGGAAGCACTGTGTGCACTATTTGAGCTTCTTGGCAGAAAGGTGGGATAAAAATGTAATAATAATAATAATAATAATAATAATAATAAATAATACAAAAACAGTATATGCAGCATATAAGACAATAAAGTGGATTTAAAAAATCAAACTCTATAAACATGAATTCCTCTCATGCAACGCTTCCACTCTCTCAATACCCACACAATTTAATTTTTCAATTTAAGACTGGAAAATTAAAAGGTTTGATCTAGTTCCCAAATTACCGCAATGTAGATGCCACGTATGCAGTGCAATTGCATAGGATGCTGGTCTGGAAATTACGAGGCGTGTAAATTTAAGATGTAAAATCAATTTCACAAGAAAAGGTGGTGACAGAAAGCAAGAATGTCAAATAAAAACAGCAAGATATGTATTTTTTTAAGAAAGCTGAAGTGTTTAAAGTACTTTAAGAAAGTGCTGCAAGTAATTGTAGACTACATGATAGCAGCAGCCTTTTGAAGAAATACTGAGGGTAATTTTTTTTGACAGTAGAGACAGATATTACAGTGTTTAAAGATAATTACCAAATAAATGGTAATGTTGAGTTTGAGAGTTTGCTGTTTGATAGTAGGAGCGATTGTTCCAAGATAAACTCGCAGTTGTGAATACTTCATGAGATGCTTTAAACAGAAATACTGTAATATTATAGGAGATCTGAAAAGTATTTTGTTGATCCCATGAGAAAGCAATGCAGGAACAGTAATGTGCGTGTGTGTAAGAGGGAGAGAGAAAAGTTGTGGGGGCTTGTTCCTGCTTCTTTGCTGTCAATATCTGGAGTATGTAGAGGGGGTGGGGGTGGGGGTGGCAGGGCTGGATTAAGACCTTTAGAGGCCTTAAGCATTTAAAAGATATTGGTGCTCCCATACACATCTAATTCAAAATATAAAGAACAATAAAGCATAAAAAAAACATTTTTCAAACTAAGAGTAAGATGGAAAATAATGTTTATTTTTGTATACTTCCACTTTATTTATATCTTAAAAATGTCTGCCTACTTTTTCTAATTCCAGAGTCTTTGATCAGATCCTCAAAACTAATCTTAAGTAACACATCTGCTTCTATACTTAGTAGAGGTGAGGCCTCCCTTACTGTCTAGCTGTTCTGTTGGGATTTAAGATAAACTGAGAAAATGAACGCTCATCTGAACAATTTGTGAGTATTAATATTAAAAAATCTAGCAATGGGAAATTTCTGTGGTGCTCCCCTCTTTCCCTTGATGCCCTAAGCATGTGCTTATTTTGCTTAAGGGTTAATCCAGCCCTGGGGGGCTGGGAATGCTGTGGTAGCATAATCCGCGAAATTACATTTAAGGATGGAATCAAATTACTTTCCCCCCATCACTGCATAGTGGTTTCCCTAGTTACCATTTAGTGTGATCTATGGTGTGGCTCATGGTCTATTCATAGGCTTGTTGAACGCACATGAGATATTGCACAACCGCAGTTGACATAGAGCTGAGCCCATTTATTTCAATTGATTTAAACTGCCTTTGAGAATCTGGCGCTTCCTTCAGTCCCAACAACATGGCCAGGCTGGCAAAGGCTGGACCTCAAGGCTGCTTCAATCTGTGTTGGGTTGTGATCCAATTTCTGATCTACTATTGTATAATAAGATATCAGAGATTTAGTTGGTGAAGTTCATGAATACACAAGCCAAAGGTCACACTCAATAGATCTGTATAACGTATATAAAGTAAGTCCATACAATAGAAGCAGCATAAAATTGTACATACAGAAACTACAGTAGTCCTACACAGATATTCTACTTCTGGAATATATCAGTATTCTCTTGGGAAAAAGGCAAAGAAAGAAGGTATGTCTAGCGGAAGAAGAGACTACACTTTGTGACAATCTTCTTATCCATACTAGCAAAGGTAAGCCACATTGGCCCATAAGAAAAATTATATATCAAAATTCACAGAAGGCATTTTTTTTTTAAGGCCAAATCAAAGAACGGTATTGTGTTATTGTGGATTTTGGCATTATCCAGTGAAGAGCGATAAAATTAATGTTGCCTCTGGAAGGTATCATCATGTTATTGTTTTAGCAATACAGAAATGCAAAGAAGAGTTTGGGGTTGTGTAAGCTCCCTGCTATGCCATTAGCACAGATTTAAGAGGAGAGTTATTGCATGTTAATTAAATACCAATTGATTACTGAAGACTTCTTCATTGAGGATTAACAACTTTGCAAGACTGCTTTGCAAGGCTAAGCAGCATCTCACATATATGAGAGCGGTTAATCCCCAACAAATATATCCACTTCAATTGATATATCTTTCCTCTAAAGAATTGTAAATATTTACCAAATTGTCAGGCACATGTTTTTGAGAGGAGTGTGAAGACAACCTATCTTCCAGTACATAGAATCATAGAATAGCAGAGTTGGAAGGGACCTAGGGGGTCATCTAGTCCAACCCGCTGCAACGCAGGAATCTCAACTAAAGCACCCATATATCACATACACAGCCCAACAAGACAATGACAAGAATCCACCAACAGCATACGAATCAATATTGCTAACCTGATACAAAAGCACCCACCCACCCCACTCACACATGACAACAAAGTTCACCACAGCCAATCACAAACAAACAACCACACTCTAGGCCCACCCCAACCTCTCTCACCACCAAAGGAACACAAGTGCATAGCAAAGAGAACCTGCACAAGCGACACTGACACAAAACCCCACACATACATTAAGTAGAATAGAAGTATTGCCACCTGACCCGATCCCCACTCACCACGCCCCCCTCCACCTCTTTCCCCCCCTTTCTTCCTAATGTAACACTAATGTATCAATGAATGGAACTGATCTGTAGAAAACATAACTTGAAAAAGACACATTGCATATCCTTTTGTAAACCAAGAAATCTTTAATTTAATTTTTTTTTAAAAAAATATGCAACAACAAAAAACTAAAACTAAAGCATCCATGACAGATGAGCACCCAACCTCTGCTGAAAAACCTCTAAGGAAGGACAGTCCACATCTTCCCAAAGGAGTCTATCAAAAATAGAAATGAGATTCTTCTGGCATTACTTGATTTTGAGAAACTCTTCCTGTGTCTTAATAATCACAGTATCCTTTTCTACTTGCTTGTTCTTCCTCTTGCTTCGAACATGGCCAAAGTAAGCTTATTATTATTTTTAATCTCTTTTGCAAACCCCAGGTCATTCTGAGCTTTTGCTCACCTGACCTTCTCCCTGCAACTGTCGGCTACTCGCGTATACTCTTTGTGATTTTTCATTTCTTCCATTTCTTATACATACCCTTCTTAAATCTCAGCTCATCTGTAAGCTCTATGCAGCCACCCCAGTTTCCTTATATGCCTCCCACGATCCTTTCTTGTTGGAATTGTCTGCCTTTGTGCCTTCAAGATTTCACCCTTAATAAACTCTCATCCATCTTGGACTCCCTTCTTTCTGAGTATTTCTGCCCATGAGATCTCACCTAGTAGCTCCCTTAAGCTTTTTGAAATTGGCCTTCTTAAAGTGCAGAGTGCATGCCCTGCTACTCTGTATAATGAAACCCAAGATGACATGATCACTTCCTCTCAAGGTTCCCAGTACTTCCTCTTGGTCAATGTTGGTGAGGACCAAGTCCAAGATAGATGACCACGTTGTTGCTTCTAGAAAATGAAATGATCAGTGAAGAAATTGAGGAATTGGTTGGTTCTTGGGATTTAGTTTAAATACATATCCTTGATTAAATAAAGACAATGATCCTATCGCATGGATGAGGAACCTGTTACCCTCAAGATGCTGGACTCCATTAGCCCTAGCCAATATGGCCAGGTTCCTCATAAATAGTTAATTTTGGTGGGAATGAGTCTAGGCTCCCTCTGGGTTCATGTGCTTTTTTGTTATCTGGTTCCATTGTGAAAAATTTAGGAATTTGTGCTTCTGTTTTGGATTAACCACACCTGGTTGTGTCAGCTGAACAAATTGTGGTTAGTTTTAATCAGAGTACAGTGGTACCTTGGTTCTCAAATGCCTTGGTACTCAAACAACTTGGAACCCAAACACTGCAAATCTGGAAGTAAGTGTTCCGGTTTGTGAACTTTTTTTTGGAAGCTGAACATGCTCCATTTTGAGTGTTACACTTCCATTTTGAGTGTTACCCTGAGGTCTGTCTGATTTTGCTATTTATTTTGCGTTTTTGTTTTTGCGTCTCTTTTTGTTTTTGTGATTGTGTGGAACACAGTTCAACTACTGATTGATTGTGTGACTGCAGTACATTGTTTATTGCTTTTATTTTATGGATCAATGGTCTCGTTAGATAGTAAAATCTATGTTAAATTTTTGTTTTAGAGGTTGTTTTTAAAAGTCTGAAATGGATTAATTAATTTTGCAGTACTTTCTATGGGAAAGCATGCCTTGGTTTTGGAATGCTTTGGTTTTGGAATGGACTTCTGGAACGGATTAAGTTTGAGAACCAAGGTACCACTGTATAGCTTGAACCATTGAACTACAACCTCATCCCACAATTTACAAATCTGGATTGTTTCAACCAAGCATGGTAAAGATTAACCATAGTATGGTAAACTGTGGTGAACTGGAATTTGATGGAAGGGGTTTGATCTCCTTCTTATGGCTGCTAGACAGGGAAGCAGGGGAGAATATGCACGCTCAAAACTTCTTTGATTCTGCCCTAAACTTTGAAAACTGGTAGGCTTCATGACTGTATTAAAGAGATTCTGAATGGAAAATATGTGATACAGAGTTTTAACCTAACACTTGCAGAAAGAATTTGTATTAGTGCGTGTATGATATTCATTTATAAGTTGTTCTTGTTGCCTTAGTAAATCAAACTACGTATAGATTTTTACAAGGTTGCCCAGGGCCATTTGGGGTAACTTTTAATTTTGTTTATAAGTTGAAATTTCTCACCTAACATTTTTGTTGTTGTTGTTGTTAGACACATTACAGCCCCAATTCACAATCCAATTAAGTTGAAACTGTTGTACTTTGATTTAAAGTAATTTATAACCTGATCCAATGAGCCATTTCACTGACCCAGAGGTTCATAGGTTCAGGAATCAGCTTCCAGGAGGGACACAAATCTAGCAGGATTATTTTCAGCTTTAATAATGTTATAAATCGAGCTCCCTTTACCTATAGGCTGGACAGTTTGAACTGCTGAAATAGAAATGAAGCAGTTACCTGAGTCCTAAAAAGCTCATGAGTTAGCTTGAAATGGCCATGATCACATTCCAATTTGGAGGGGGAAGATGATGCTTTGGAATCCAATTCAACAAAGGGAAGGTCATAGACTCATATATTTGGAGGGGGACTTTGAGTCCATTTATTCCAACCTCACTGTTCAGGGCCTGTTGCAAATACAAATAATCAGATCATTATACGTACTTTGTTGAAGCAACTATCTATATAATACGTACACTATAGAATAAGAGCATCCTCTTAATCTATTTTCTGTTGGTCAAATACTCTCTTTTGGGGGACCTGGGTGGCGTTGTGGTCTAAACCACTGAGCCTCTTGGGCTTGCAGATCAGAAGGTCGGCAGTTCGAATCCCTGTGAAGGAGTGAGCTCTCGTTGTCCCAGCTCCTGCCAACCTAGCAGTTTGAAAGCATGCCAGTGCAAGTAGATAAATAGGTACCACTGTGGCGGGAAGGTAAACGACATTTCCGTGTGCTCTGGTTTCCATCACGGTGTCCCGTTGCATCAGTAGCGGTTTAGTCATGTTGGCCACATGACCCGGAAAGCTGTCTGTGGACAAACCCTGGCTCCCTCGGCCTGAAAGTGAGATGAGCACCACAACCACAGCCTTTGACTGGACTTAACTGTCCAGGTTTTTTTTTTACCTTTTTACCTTTACCTTTGTAACTGCAATCAAATATGCACATGTAAGAGCCAGTGTGGTCTAGTTGTTAGATTGGTGGACCCGGAACTGTAGAAATGAATCTCTCACTTCAAGACTGCTGTCTACAGACACATGGATCCTTTTTTAAAAAAATTAACTGTACAATAAGGTGACTGGTGTCCAACAGAGAGTTTCACAAATACTCCATTGGTGATCACTTGCTTGGTGTAAAGGCATTATGATATTGACTTTTACTGGTGTAAAGGGGCTATGATACTGACAGTTTTATTTTTTTGTCCTTTCTCTAATGCTCCCTAACCAAAAACTCATCTTTGCCCCAGTGATCAGTTTCCAATTTATTGAGATATACACCCAACCACAAAATGATGGTTACTCACTGCCATCAGTGTATATGAGAAGTTTGGTTTTCATTGTTGTTGTTCCCCTGTGTCATTTTACACTTATTTACATGGAACCCTGTTCACTATTTTATTTCCTTTTCCTGCTCTCTGGAGAGATTATTTTGGTGCTACACCCACCGCCACCACTAATTTAATGCCAAATGCCAACTTGGCCACCTCCCTGCTCATTCATAACTTCTGTTCATTTATGACCAAGTTAAAAGCATCGATCCCAATACAGATCCCTGGACACCCCCTGCATGTTCAGGCATTGTGTTATTCCATGATATCCTAAAATATGATACCCAAAATTTGCATTGTTCCCTCAATGATTATTCAGCTTCTTGCCTGCTTTGGATTCCTTTTCATTAGGCCAAAATAAATCCACATATTTAATTTTCTTCAGTATATACTTTCATGCCACCATCTTAATGCTGGTTTTATATAGCTGAACTATATATCCTGGTATTTGCAGCAGAGAATAATAACATTCCTAAATCAACATTAATCTGAAGAGCTCAGGAAGATTTGTGTGGGTTAATTAAAGCTTTAAAACATCTTTATAAGTGCTGTGGTACAATACTTTGTTTACACAAGAAATGAAATATATACAATATATATTATATGTAAGAAGTTAAAACAGCCACACAGTTGCTTATGAATTACGCAGTATTACCTTGATCTCTTACCTTTCTAGTATTGCTTTACAAAGTTGTGGGATGGATTCCAACTGTTAGAGTTACAGAAATACCAGTAAGCTTCACTGTGCTAATAGTCCTCGACACTTAGGGAATCTTTTATATAAATACGGTTATATACAGACTTAGGCTGCAATCCTAACCTCATTTATCTGGGATTGAATATCACTCTCTTCCAAGTAGACATTGGTTAGGATTTCCCAGAGTGAAGACCACAGCTGTTGAACTCCTTCTGCACTCCTGTGCTACCCAAGGCTAAGCAATGGGTTGACATAGTGTTGTGCCCTAACCCAGGCTAGTGGTTTGTCACCCTCAAACAAACCATGAGCAGTAAACCAAGAACAAACCTTGGTTACACCTCATGTTTTGTCTGGAATGAGACAGACCACAAGCCTAGGTTCAGACACAATGCTAAGCCAAAAGCTTACCCTAATATATGCATTTCTATACACATTACTTGCCAGGAGAACTGCATTGCAAAATAACATAGTATTTCAGAAACTGAAAATTAGGTGGCTTCACCTTTAAATGTGAACTGAATCAGATTTCTCCCTCATCCCCAGAGGCAGCCTGTGCCCACAGTTCAGTATTTTAATTGTTTTAAAAGTACAACCTGCCATTTAGCAGAATATATTATAATATACTTTTGAATATTGGGTTACAATGTAGCTATTATGTCATCCTCAAGCCATAAAATCATGCTTGCTATATACCAAAAAACATAAAAATGTAGATTCCTTCTTCATACAATTTGTGTGTTCTATATAAAATAATCCTCATAAATCCTCAAAATAGGAGAATACCAATTTGGTAGAACTTGTAAACATTTCCCACATTTTAAATGAAGTTAGATGACTTCCAGAGTTTGCTGGTTAAGGGCAACCTTTCTTTTCCCGGATTGTGTTAGTTACAAAATTGAAACATACCTTTGTGACATTCTGCCATTATACTAGCTTGGCATTGTGTTCTGGAACTGGAAACCTAACATGACTGCTTAGAGAGAGGGCTTTGTCTTTAAATCCAAAGATTTTCAATTAGGATTAACAGGAGGAAAAAAACCAGCTTAATGAAAATCACTTCCCCCCATAGATCTTCTATTTTTGGCCATCACCATCCCAATCCGAGAGCCCACTTTTAAAAGCATGCATCATTAATGTACTAGTTAAAAGACAATGAACTATTGTGAAACAGTCAATAAGATGAAGCTGACTTGCAAATAATCAGGCAGCCCACTTATAATTTGCAAGTCCTGTCCCTTTGCTGGCACCTACACAGGGCTCAAAGCACCATCTATAACTGACTGCACTATAAATAATGTTTAGTCTTAATTATGGGCACCTGGTGGCATATCTTTGCCTTTCTTGACAAGCATGGCAGAAAATGCAGAATGCTGAATGGCAGCATATGCTCTGGTGACTCCAGTTTCCTAACTCTTTATGAAGGGCGCAAGCTGGTGCATTGGATCTTTCCGTCCTCTGGCACGTAAACCCTGTATTAAAGTAAGTTATTCTGCAGTATGCAAATCCTGCAACTCATCTTACATCACTTCCAGTGAACTGGACCAGAACATAAAGAGCCATCCTGAGAGCCAAATACCAGCTGCAGCATAGATTGGCCGGAAGCTCACTGCTCTCAGCACTTCTGTTCACAGTAACAAAGCAAGATCGATTCTGTGTATGCTGAAGTCCTGCTGATGAGTGCAGTGTTGTCTGCCAGTGTGCTGAGAATATATTGTTGGCATGCTCCACTTGGAAGAGAGAACAAGCAGTACAATAATGCCATCAGAAAGGACTGCTAGTTTCATTTGAGGTCACAGGGGATGTAGGAATTTGCTTTAGCCACTTGCTACTTTGACTCGTTTTAATTGGATTCAAACATTTGAGAATGGGCCCTATTTGACGTTTGCCCTGCAGGTCTACAGTCACCAGATAGACAGACCTGTTTTATATTTCTGGTGTTTTTTTTTAAAAAAACTGCTATGAGAACTGCCTGGGTATAGGGCAGTATACAACTTTAATAAATAAAAATAAAATAGAAGACTAAATATGCTTGCAGATTGAGGGCCCTGCTCGGGAATCTGATATGGAACATCGAATCTGCTGGTGCAGAGGGCGAATGTGGTCTAGTTGCCTCTTTTTTCTTGTTTGTGGTTGCTTTTTTATTTCTTGTGGCTTAAAACACAGAAACAAAATAAGCATCAAACAAACAAAAACAAGATTGATTTCTCAATCATTCCCAGGCAGGAAGAAATGGATGAGACAAAGGAGCTCTGCAAAGCAACCTACTGGTATTGCTAGACACACTTTGTTGTTATTCTTATTTGAAGTCCATGAAATGAAATAAGTTGTGCAGAACACTCTTTTTTTTCTCCAGCCTGAAAAACTGGCATGTGTGTTTGTGTGTGTTACAGGAACTGGCCTGGAAGGTTTATTTATCTTTTGTTGATGCACAAAGCTGTCAGGGAACATGTAGATGTGTTGCCTAGGTCTTTGAGCTATCAATCATTTAATTTGCCAGGCAAATTTCATCCCTAGGAACCTTGATTGCACATGGGATTGATGTTTCTTTGAACTGAGTTTGACTAAATAGAAAGAGCAGGACCTCACAATGGCGCCATTCCCGCTCCAGAGAGAATAAAAATTATTGGAACCAGCTTTTGTAAATAAGGCATAAAATGAGGCATTTGATTTTCATCATTATTACTAGCTTGGATATTTCTTGGCATGGGGGAAGGGATAAAATCAGAGACTTCTTAGTCAGCCATATCCCCTTCAGAAGTTTCTGCATGCAATATGTGAATAGATTATGCAACCTGTTTTCCTTCAATGCACAAAATCAATGCAATGAAATCAGAGGACTCTGCTGAAGAAAAAGAGAGAGGCTGCCTGTGTTAACTACAGTTGCCAGTGAAATCTGGGGGGAATTTGGAGGACCTATTTAGGGGAAACACCTGCAGGAATGTCAGTTAGCTTAGGGAAATGTTAACATAGTGGTACAGGCTGTAGTTATCTCCTGCTTGGACTACTGCAATGTGTTCTACGTGGGGCTACCTTTGAAGGTGACCTGGAAACTACAACTAATCCAGAATGCGGCAGCCAGACTGGTGACTGGGAGCGGCCTTCAAGACCACATAACACCGGTCTTGAAAGACCTACATTAGCTCCCAGTACATTTCCAAGCACAATTCAAAGTGTTGGTGTTGACCTTTAAAGTCCTAAACGGCCTCGGTCCAGTCTACCTGAAGGAGCATCTCCACCCCCATTTTTCTGCCTGGACACTGAGGTCTAGCACCGAGGGCCTTCTGGGGGTTCCCTCACTGCGAGAAGCGAAGTTACAGGGAAACAGGCAGAGGGCCTTCTTGGTAGTGGTGCCCACTCTGTGGAATGCCCTCCCATCAGCTGTCAAAGAGATAAACAACTACCTGATGTTTAGAAGACATCTGAAGGCAGCACTGTTTAGGGAAGTTATTAATGACTGATGTTTTAAGGTATTTTTAATCTCTGTTGGAAGCTGCCCAGAGTGGCTGGGGAAACCCAACCAGATGGGCAGGGCATAAATTATTATTATTATTATTATTATTATTATTATTATTATTATTATTATTATCATTAATTACCTTACATACTTACATACTCTTGGTAAATTAGTTGCTCTGATGCTTTGTTAGTTTTTTCTGATCTAGCTCTCCCCGAATACAGTGGTACCTTGGGTTAAGTACTTAATTCATTCCGGAGGTGCGTTCTTAACCTGAAACTGTTCTTAACCTGAAGCACCACTTTAGATAATGGGGCCTCCCGCTGCTGCTGCGCCGCTGCCACGCGATTTCTGTTCTCATCCTGAAGCAAAGTTCTTAACCCGAGGTACTATTTCTGGGTTAGCAGAGTCTGTAACCTGAAGTGTATGTAACCCGAGGTACCACTGTACACCTTTTGGAATGTATATGCTCATAAGAAACTTGCCTTAAACAAACTCAGATCATGAGCCCAGAGCTGCACTACTAAGGATTTTTTTTAAAGGAGGCTGCTTAACATTGTCCTACCTACATGCTAGATTTTTGAAAGAGAAAACACAGTATATTTCACACTGATTTACTTTCAAGTAAGACTGTTTAGGATTGCAGCCTTATTTTAACTTCCAGTTTATGAGTACAGTGGTACCTCGAGTTACAAACACCTCAGGTTACAAACGCTTCAGGTTACAAACTCTGTTAACCTCGAAGAATTACCTCAAGTTGAGAACTTTGCCCCAGGATGAGAATAGAAATTGTGCGCCAGTGGCACAGTGGCAGAAAGAGGCCCCATTAGTGAAAGCACGCCTCTAATTAAGAACAGTTTCAGGTTAAGAACGGACCTCCGGAACGAATTAAGTATGTAACTAGAGGTACCACTGTTCTTGATTTATATTCATCCACCTATCCTTTTCTATTACTACTAATCAGTCAGTTCGGATATATACAGTATCCTGTATTGTTCTTTATATACCTCACCTAGCAAGAGATTCCCCCCCCCCCACTACAGAATATTCTAGAAGTTCAATCAGATTATTATAACTATGTATAATCATGTTCTTATAAATTGTCCACAAAGCAGTAGGGGAAGCAAATCCTCTTTAATCACCTTACCGTAAAGACTATGCTTGCATGGAAACCTAAGCAAATATCCTTCTGAAATTTGTTCCCTTCGGAAGGGGCTACCATGTCTGCTAATGTAATCAAATTCTGCTGAAATAAATAAATAAGTTGCATATGGTTTTTGACATAAAATTCTCAAAATTTAACGGTACCTAGCGCTAAACACTTTGTCCTTACTTGTCTGAAATATGTCAGCCTTTATACATTCTGAAAAGACTACTCGGTCTGTAAGTTTCACTCAGTTTTGAGCTATGGCCATTAAATTTTTTCCCTCATAATAATGAAATCTGACACATATTCTGATCTGAGTTGAGATGAAACAGGCCTCTTGTGGTCCAAGCTACACCAATGGATCACTTTTGGAATAAGGAAATAAAGGCTTGAATACGCCTCATTTTGGCACACAGAGGCTGAATTAGGCTGAGACACAACAATATGGAGGATGAGCATTGGCAATGGAAAGGAATCTTTGAACCTTTGCTTCTTCAGCTAGCATTCTACCCTGTAAAAGGTTGTCAGAATTAACAATCTGCTAAGGGCAGATCCTTTTGTACACTTGGTTGCTGTGTGTCATGGCCTTGTAATTCATTCCCATTTCCCTTCTCAATCTCTTCGCCCCTTACCACTTTCTCACTTAATTCCTAGCCCTATACTTCAAAGTCCTGTTTATTTCAGATAGTAATTCACCTAGCTAGATAATCTGGCTTTTGTATGCATTTAAACAACAGTAAAGCAAGTGTATATCGTACGAATAATCAGCACACAGTTACATCTCTTCACTTGCCTGACATGGATAATGGAAATAAAATGTTATTTCTAGGTTTGCATATCTGTGGTTTTAAAGCAGCAATTTATATTCTGTTCCCCCCTCCCTTTTTATTTGTTCGTTGAATAAAGACTTTAAAGCCACTGCTATAAAATGGGAAGATCAACCCCGATTCTGTATTAGCTAATATAGTTGAACAAAAATACAGAAATTCATGCGGCAATCTTGTTTTCTCAAAGGTTGAGCTTGACAGGACTGTCTGTCTCTCTGTCCACCCCTCCAATTTAAGCATAATAATTGGCTTATAATAAACTTCTAAAATAAGAATTACATCCCAGTTATTAACACCACCAACCACTGGGAATTCTAAGAAGCAAGCAAGCAACAAAAATCGGTGCAGTTTTGAAAGGTTCAGTCTGCCATCTTGATTCACAACGGCATCCTATTGTATCCAAACATAGACAAAGTTATTTGTGTTATTTTCAACCCTTAGGAAATCAGATGCAACAAGAATGCTGGGAGCAGGCATGGAAAGCTTTGATCCCTCGTAAAAAGTTCCATGCCTATTAAGGGCCAGGCTATATGTCCTTATTGTGTGAATTCAATTATCATGCACATTTTAGAAAATGCAAAGAGCAGTGGTAGGAGGGCTACAAATAGAGTTGGGATTGCAGGAGGTGCGGAGGTCAAATTTAACTCCCACCCACTGGCCCCTGATACTGATGAAAATGGTCTTCTACTATCTACATTTTTAAAAAATAAAATAATCATTATAGGTGTCTTATTGTCTTCATTTCTTCTTCCTTATTTTAAAAAAACAACAACTTGCAATAGTTGCATAATACAATATGATAGACTGCAAAATAAATCTCAAGGTAAAGTGGCAATCCTTGCTACAAACTTTCCAATTGCATCTCCCCCCCACCCCCCGCCATTTCATAGTAGCAAATTGTAACAACTCTTACTATATGAATGGGTAAAAGCTATGGTAATTTTTAAAAGCCATGAAACTTTCTTGACTGCATCAATCCTTAATACAAAAATTTCACTTGTAGATTCGGAGACTGAAGTTTCAGGAAAATGCCTAATGGTGTAGTCTATTCTCCTTGAATTAAAGTAATAATAATAATAACAATAATAATAAATGAATGAATGTGGCACTGTATTTTCAGTAGTTTCTTGGTTTTTTATCCCCATTCTGTATCTGTGTTTTATTTTTCTACTTTCACCTTTATTTTTATTTGCCATATCCATCATTTTTATTATATATGCCAGTAAAATAATAACAACAACAACAGATTTTGCACACTTCCTCCAGGCAATATCTTAGGGGAATAAACCTTTATAATTTCAAAGGAAACGAACTCCCCTCAATTCCAACATTAGTCCTACTCAGAGTAGACTCACTGAAATTAATAAACCTAAGTTATTCATTCCCTTTAATTTCATTCAGCGAACTCTGTGAGTAGGATTAGCCCTTAACGTTTATACCAGTAGGGACCAGGTGGGGTGTCTGGTGGCATAAAGGATAAAGACGAAGCCTGTTCCTCTCTGATGCTGCCTAGGCAGGTAGGATCAATTTAAACAGGAAGACAAAACATGTTCAGAGCCCAGATTTGGATTAGGAGAACATGTTGACTCTGGACCCCCAACCTGCTTTTCCTCCACAATCACAGCAGACAAGTTCAACCCTCTTCTTTAAAAACATGACTAATGTCACATGTAGTTTACTCCCAAGAAACGCTAGTGCAGGGGGTTTACTCCAGATCCCAATCCTAAATAATTACCGGTATTTACAATTATTTACACTAATTGTTTACTGTTGTTAACATTGCTTTTGGAGTATATTTGGGTTTTAATAATATTGTTTATGCACAAGAGCTCTCTGTTTTTGACAGGTTCCTTGTCATCACACCTTGCTTTTGCAAAGGAAGTAATTGTTTTTAACCTTTGACCTCTTCCTGAATGACCACTTCCTTTCCAAGGGTGCTGAGATGGCAGAGAAGGCTCTCTTAGTAGTTTGTCTGCCCTCAGAGACTCATGTGGCAAGTCAGGAAAAGGTTTTCTCTGTGGCGACCCCTAAGTTGTGGAACTCCCTCTCCACACATGTGTATGTGGCGCCTTCATTATACAGATTTTGGGAAAAGCTGAAGACACACCTCTTCACCCTGACTTTTGACACTTTTTGACATACAGTTTTTAGGACCCACCTTATTTTTATGGTTGTAAGTTGCTTTAATTTTTTTAAAAAAATATTGTCTTGTTGTAAGCCACCCTGGTACAGTACTTTGCAGTGAAGGGTAGGTAACCAAGAAACAAACAAAAATTACCTCTTAGCACAGGTTTGTCATGTTTCAGACAAATGCTCAGGTTGGTTGTGGCGACTGATGGCAGCTGGCACTGCCAGTGTACTTAAGAGTGTCTTGAAATGTTGGTGTATGCCTTTGGCTAGTTCACATTGTATATTTTCCTTTTAAGACAGAGTACTCTCCCCCCCCTTCCTCCCCCCACTTTATTCTTTCCCCCCTGCTTTCTTTTTCTGTCCTTACAGAGGTATTATGCGGATGTCAGGCAGTTCAAGTTTGACTTGAAGGGCAGGGAAGAATGCCATGTAATTGCACAAAACTGACCTCCTCTGGCTTGATAATAGTAGGTGGTGCCATATTGACCACAAAGAACACAAGATAAAACTGCCTCTCTTCTCTACTGCCTCTCTCTTTCTCTTTCTATCCGGGCTAGGGAAATAATTGATAGGGGGGCTGAGAAGGTTGAACTCCATTTGCTGTCACTGTCGTCTCCTTGGTTCGGCTATTTAAAAAAAGAAAAAGGGGAGGCCATTAGGAGCTGTGAACTCTTTAGGGCAAGCTGAAGATTATTACATTGAATCAACAATCCCCATTGCTTGAGCAGTGGGGTTCATAACTATCTTCTTCTTCTTCTTCTTCTTCTTCTTCTTCTTCTTCTTCTGTTGGTTTTTTATCTCTCCTTCACTTACATGAAATAGAGAGGGAATTGCTGGCTGGGCCCAAGGGATTCTAAATTCTTCTGAATCAATTTTTAACTCCTCCTACAGCAAATAAGCACTGCAGCAAGGAGGTGCCTTGTCTGAACCCAAGCAAAGATGCATACATTCTTGATACAGTGAGCAGTCTGCATCATCATCTGACCAGGGGTGCAGGTGGCCAGTATCCAACTAATTACAGGTAGTTCCACTTCTGGGCTCTGAGCCCAACATCCCAGTTCCCACAGATATAGGTACCATCAAAGCAAGCCAATTAGTGTATCAAAGGAGGCATGTATAAACCTACATGAGCTCATAGCCATAGCAACCACCAGTTAGGGTTATCTTGAGTGCCAAGATGGTGCAAGCACAGTTTCAGGAGCAGTTCACCTTTGGGACAACACACTGACTCTGTGTGCTTTTTTGATATCTGTATTAGATTATTTGTTGTATTTATATATTCACTGAATTTTTGTAAACTGCTGAGGAGACTTAGTCATTGGATGGTCTAGTAAAAATTGCACAAGCAAAATACTGTTATTCCCAAATGATCATATGTTGTAGAGTCTATTGACTAACAGGGATTTTATTGTTTTAGACATATGTATTACATAGCGTCAGGTAAAATGAAAGACTAATTATTCTTCATATGTATATATAGCAACTTGGGAACTTTTATTTTGAGTTCTAAAAATATGACTGGTGGAGAATAATTTATTCAATGGGAAAAATTCTTGTTTCTCCCATTAAAATAGGTTGCTTTGTATAAACTACAACAGTACTATAGAGGAAAAAAATTCCACCAAACCCATTTAGGTTGTGCTGAAGGAGCATTCAAAGAGACGTGAAAATGGCAGTTTTATCTGGCTGTAAATTAAAGGTGTTTGTTTTTTATTCTAGTTTACATTTTCACTACAGATTGTAGGCTGATGATGTGAATTGGATGGACAGATGTTGACTGATCTATAAACACTTAATTAAATTCTGAAATGTAGCTTGAAGTTTGAGATGTGGGTTGAATTCCAGGACTTTATCCTCTGTCAAAACATCTTACTTCCATGTGGGTTTTTCTGCTCAGTGTAGGAAAAGCAGAATGTTTGCCAGCTGAGCAGAGTGACTTAAAGGAGTGAGTGATGACATTTATATGTGATAATGACTATTTCAAATTACTGATTTTATTGTTTCCAGTTGCACGTTAAATCAACCCCCTTTTAAAATGCAGTCATAGCAATTCATAGTACTGGATTTTATTGTAACTATTTAGGCTTATTTAAATGACTGTTTAATGCTACTCCTCCACAAATAAAGCAAGATTATGTTTAGCTGGGGTTCCACTTTTACTCTAATTTATGTTGATGCCACACCATACAAGAAAAATATATTTTTGACAACATTTTTCCAGCTTTTGGATTCAGATTGGAGTGCCAATAAATGCAGTTTGGAAAAATACTGGAAGTGATGTGAGACATCTCAGTATCTCCAAGTAGTTTTCCCTTTTCTGTTCTGGTATTTCTGTTCTGGTATTATAACTTCAGATTATTTTTGTGTATTGGGAAACAGCATTTGGTTTATCGGAATGAGACTCATCTTTTACCACCAATATGGAGAATCTTTAGGGTCCAAGAAGATGCAATGATGGAGAGCCATGATCTGAAACCCCCATGTTTGTTTGTTTAAGGGAGGGATTTTTGCCTTCACCATCTATGCTTTTTTTATTTTTGTTTTTATTTCACTTCATTATTTTCCTTTATTTTTATTATTTCATTTATTCAAAGAGATTTGCTTACTGCTTAATTTACAAAACTGCTAACAGGTTTACATAAAACAATGCAAAATATTCATTAAAGCAGACCAATAAAATCAAACCTTAGAAACAAGCTGAAATAAGACGTATCAAAATATAAATAAAATCAGTAGGTTTGTTTTGTTTTCAGGGTTTTTTTAAATGCACAACAAAATGTTTTTATTTGCTTCACAGGAGAAAGTAAGATTTTACCCATAGGGCAGAAAATCTTTCAGGGCTACTTCAGGAAAGCAGTGCAGGAAACAGGATTAATTTGCTTCCCTGTGCTATGACACCAATCCAATCCCTTTAAGCTGCATTTAACTTTACAAGAAAACATGGCTGATCCTGTTAACAGATCTCCAACATGAGATCTGCTTCCACCCTTGGACAATGTGCTGACAGCTGTAGCATCACTTTAGAATCTTCTTTTTTAAGATTTATTCACCAGTTTCATTTTTAAAAAGAGGTGCAATTTGAACAGGTGAGCAGATATTAGGATAATATTTGAGAGAAAATGCATTAATAACATCTCCATATGAACGGTGCTCTACATGGAGACTTTGGCTCACGCAGACAGTAATCTCTGTAGGCTGATACAACTCCTCCTTCACACCATTGCAGATCAGCGCCAGGTGAATGTGTGAACCAAGGCAGATTCTGAGAAGTGGGGTTAGAAACCACTCTGCCAATGGGACTTTGCTTCTTTGCATTTGCCATAGGTTTGCCGAGAAGGTACAGATGGTTGACGGGAGCTCTGTACTGATTTAAAAGCATATGAGAGCAGGACATTTTGAAGGTGGGTCTGATCAATACCTGGGACAGTGATCTGCCAGAGACCATAGTTTTTCTTCCTTTGGTTCCATGATGAAAGAAAGGTGGAAAATAAATAAATAAAACCATGGCATTTCTGCCCCCTAGTTGTCCCCGAATACCTCCACCTACTCATGTTGTTGTTAGGTGACCGTTGAGTCTTTCTGCAATAAAGGGTTCAAGATTCCCCTATTAATGATCCTTGCTGGGAGAGGTTTGACCTTTCCCAGTGAACCCCAGTTGTGCCATTTGCTATTGTCATAAGAAATGTAAGAGAATGCAGGAAGAAAAGTGATGTGTAATCACTGCTCCCTTCCACAGCAAACTCTCATTGAAACCACTGGTAAATGTATCAGTGTTGTGATGTGATTAATTTTAAGCTCTTTCGAGCTATATCACCACACCTATGAGAAAGTATGGAGCTTATTCATCATCACATTTGAGTGAAGGGGGAGGAAACTGTTTACTATTCTCAGATTGGGATGGAATATGGGAGGTCTTTTAAAAATATGCACTTTCACAAAGATCTATTCCTAATCTTTATAGTTAAATATGAAATCATAGATGAATCCAGCAAAGCACTTTAAAAGAAGCAGCAATAAATAAAATTACTGATATGTATTAGTGTCATTTAATCCAAGTAGGTGAAATACTAACTCATCTCATAAATGAACCTTCCCAAAACATGTTCAGTGCCTATTTGGAAACTTTCCTCCATTAGAAGAGGGAGAAAAGATAGAATGCAGAGTATGAGCTACCAAAAAGAGGAACAATATAAAAGGGATTATCAAGGGAGAGCATTGTCCAGGAAGGGGCATAGCTTAGTGGTAGAGTATCTACATTTGCATGCAAGTGGTACAGCTTTGAATCCTGAATATCTCCAGATAGGGTTGAATATGCCCTTGTCTGAAACCCTGGAGAACAACTGCCGTATTAGACAATGCGGGACTAGCTGAAACAATGTTCCGGCAGTATGAGGTAGCTTCCTATGTTCCTATAATGATAGGGAGAGAACAATCTTTTGCCTTATGTGATAAAAAGGATAACTCCAGCTCTGTGCTTGTGTTATACTTGGGAGCTGTAGTAGGCCAGAAAACCCAACCCTCTAATGCCAGCCCTGAAATCTATATGCTTAGTCTTCTCATCATTCATTGCTTCAGTTCACAGGCTTATAGGAATGCCCCATGGAGTGTCTTTTATGTATACACTACCCTTGAATTAGGGGACAAAAGGACTATTTTAGTTTGAACAATCTTTCATTGCTAGTTAATTGCCCACCGAAAAACAAAACAAAACAAATTAATATCATAGCTGTGTGTGTTTCAGAGCAAACCATCTGAAGCATCTGTGTATTTGCCCGTATGCAAAATGACTTTACTAGAAAGCCCACCCCCCGAAAAACAACAACAGTGTGACAGTTACAGACTTGCTCAGCTTTACAGGAGAAGGGAGGAGGTGGTGGATTTGCACAAACAAAAAATTCATAGGGTAAGCCTGAATTCAGGTAAGCTTGAATTTATTTAGGCCATGAAGCAAGGGAGGTTGAAGAGATTATTGTATATGCATAATTTTGCATATGAGTTCAATAACATGATTAAAATGCTGAATGAAGGCCCAGTTATTTAATCAAATTGAACCAGTCCTTGCATAGTTCATCTCCACCCACAGGAGTGATGCTGTGCACAGTTGACCCTTGCTATCACCCTAATTCACAATTCCATAGGGATCTGATGTGCACCTAAATGTTTATGCAGATATTGAAATGAATGGTGTCTGTCTTCCCTTTATAGAGTACCAGGCAGACATTAGATTCCCTCCCTGTTTGTGCTTAGGAAACATTAGGTTGAGACTTGAGCTACACAGGGTGATTTTTAAACCAATGGATGGGCACCAGCACTAGAATATAGATGAATCCGGTTCAACAGCATTTATAATTTTAGAAATTATTGCAGGTTTCCTCTTTCTAGCCCTGTCCAATCATAAGACCAATACATTTTATATGGGCACAAATACCCTCTCTACATTTTTTTTCTATATTTATTCTTGTGTTGGCACTGATGACTAAATATTGCTCCATCTCTGAATGTAGGGGTGGAGGAAGGGGGGTGCGGTGGGTGTGGATCCACCTGGGTGTCACCACTGAGGGGGTGACAAAATGCTGGGTGGCATTCACTGCAGGGCCTGCAGCGCACCTGAGCCACTGCGCCACTGTAGGACGGCTGAGTGGGAGGAGGCAGGCAGACTCCAGAGGCCCTGTGGTGTGCTCCGCCCCTGTGGGCAGCTTGCCCCACCCTCACCCTGCCCCTATGGGTGGTTTGCCCCGCCCCTGGGCATGTAGCCCCAGACGCCCAAGCGGTTTCCTCCGCCGCTGTCTGAATGAAGCCCCGAGGGGATAAATCACCAAAAATGTTCTCCAATATTAGATCTCTCTGTGTGTGCGTCTTTAAAACTGCAAATATAAAAACTGTTACTCAGATCTGATCTTAGTAAATATTGGCACAGGTGAAAAATATATCCGAAACAGCAGAAATCAGACTTTTTAAGTAAATAGACGACCTTTGCAAGTATTTCTAGTAAAAGTACATTGTTTTCTGAAGCCCAATGTTGACAGATGCTGTCCTTAAAACTAATACGGCCCAATGTCTCTGTCAATCTCTTTTCTGCCACTAACCTAGCATGCATATATGTCTCTTGGGAGAAAGAGGCATGCCAAATGCTGTTATCCTTGAGTAAGAAGCCTGAAATGGCTATGTTACCACTATGACCTGCAGGCAGGTGACCAGGGTTTTGTATCCCCTTGAGGTCCTCCCTGTCCTCATGACTGATGGTGAAGGGGAGCCATTTTTTGCCTGACATAGTAAAGTCACATCTGATCATTTCACTCCTACCAAACTCAGTAATCAGCACTGAATGTGACCCTGATGTGAAAAGTCAACACTTTTAACTGATGAATTGCATTCCTGCAACCCTCTTACTTCCTGAGTTGAATCAGTTATCTTTTCAGACATGTTTAACATGCTAATTTAAAGCAATGGCATAACTGAGCTGGACACATTTATTCCCAATATTTTTACTTAACTAAAGCTATTTTTATTTTGTTCTTTTCCTCTATCCAAGAAAAATCCTGAACTAAACCAAATGCACAGAACTTTTTGCCATATATATTTTATTTTTATCTTGTGCTGGGGATTGCATTTGGCCAAGGCACAGTCTGAGCCCTCCTTTGGTAATCTTCACAGAACCCTAGCCCAATGGTTGCCATGAATTTGATTTTGCATTGATTTTAAAATGAATTGATTTTAGAATGCTGTGTTACTTTTGTTGTTGTTAGCCGCTCTGAGCCTGGCTTCAGCTGGGGTGGGTGGGATATAAATAAAATTATTATTATTATTATTATTATTAGACAACAATCTTGTGGCAGGGATTACATTTGAAAAATAAAAGTTTTGTACTAAGAAAAACAGAGCAAAACAATATACATGAAGTGCATGCACACACATCCACATATATGTATCAAATTATGAGATCAATTACGATGTAAGAAGAATGCATAAGGGAGACCACAATCAACATCACCAAGTGAAGTTAAAATCAAGTGAAATGAATATTTGAAGAAGAAAATTGTTCCCCTGCTCTTTACTAGAAGGCAATGTACATAGAAAAAGAGAAACCTCTTTTTTTAAAAAAAAAACCACACAAAACAAAAAACCCAACAGCAAATAGATGAAACAATAAATATTCAAAATGAAAACTGTCATGGCAGGTTTTTGAGATGCAGACAACACCATAAGGTTTGCTTTGTTTGTTTGTTAAATAAATAACTCTTCCTATCAACCATATTGCTTTCCCCAACTGTAAGGTTTTTAAAAGTGACAGCTGTTGTTACTGATAGGTTAGCTGACTGAGAAGAGCTATTGTAGCTTAGAGGTAGGGGCTGTGTGTCAATAAAATGAGTATACAAGAGCAATTTACTCCATTTTTATCCGACAGCACTTCAGGTGATAGAAGAAAATTATGAGGACAAATCATACACTTCTCAATAGGCTCTTGTTCCTTGAGGCTCAAGCTAGTGCCATCCTTAGCCATTATCTTGGGTCTTCACAGCTTATTTGATGTTATTGTGTTATCAGGCACACATCTGCTTTCCTATTTGTCCTGCGACAAACTTTTCCATCTGATGCTGGTTAAACAAGTGCCAACGAACTAATAAGCTTCAATTGCTTGTAAACATATTGTAGCTTGTCAACCAAATTCACCCAATAAAAGGAAAGTGAAGTTATGAGCCTGTCAGTTTCCAATTGACTGGGCAAACTTTGACTTTCCCCAAGCAGTAGGAAGCAAGGACATCCTGCATTAAAAAAACAGTCTATCACAGAGCTCAGAAAGGAGATTGCAGTGCCGCAGAAACAGCCTGAGAGTTTTCTCCTCACTTTATTAACAAACTAAGTACATGCTGGTTAACTGCACTTCCTTAGTCAGCACTTGTCTATATTATTATAACCTGGCCTTTGTTCCTCCTTATATCTCTTGCCATCGTTTGTGCTTCGTTCGTTTTATTCAGCATCACTCCTGATTTGTTTATACAAAGTATGCGGAGATGATGATAGCTATTTATTGAACATTCATTCTGATTTATCTGCACAAAGTTGGTGGGGAGGTTACACAGCAGCTGTTTCTTGAGCATTTATTCTGTTTTGTTTGACGTTGCTGGACTCCAGCTTAATCAGTCTCAACCAGCATGGTCGATACTCAGTGGTGATGAGTCCAACTAGCATAGAAGAGCCATCCCTAGGCTAACCTGTGGCTTGGTTATAACATCCATCATCCTTTAGCACTGGCCATGGGGCTGGTGGGAATAAGAGTTCTGCAACACCTGAAGGGCCAAAGGATAGTCATACTTTTTAATGTGTCTACATAAATAACATCCAATACCTTCACCTGCCTATTACGAGATTCTCATTAAGGTGAGGCTGGGGGAATCATTTTCTTCAATATTCCTTTCAAAGGCAAATGGGTTGGGGTTTTGCAGATTGCTGTTTGCGCCCCCAACAAAACAAAACACCACACTATGCTTGGACACGACACTTTAAAATGCAGGCATGTGCCTGGAAATGCCGCACAAAAGGAAGTCTGGTTGAAAGACAAAGCCACTTCCGTGCTGGCAAGGAGGTGGGGTTGTGGGCGTCACGCCTCTCCTCTCCCCCGCGATAACAGAGGGAATCCCCGTTCACCTCATACCCTGGGTCGGCCAATCGGCTGGCGCCGGGGGCGGGGGGCGGGGCCTCGGCTATTTAACCCGGCTGCAGCCGAGGCCCCTCCTCTTTCCTTCCCTATATTCAAGACTATCCAAGGAGTTTAATGGCTGCCACTGTTCTCTTGTCCCCCAAATCCAAACCTCAACCATGGCACTCTTCCAAAACCAGCCACTTTACTGGAAGTAAGACAGGGATGAAGACCCCCCAAACTGGGATTTTATGTGGAAGCATCTTCCATTTGAACCATGTTCTCTCAGAGCAGATGTATAAATGTTGTTCCTTATTCATTGTTTAAGTTCTCTCTCTCTCTCTCTCTCTCTCTCTCTCTCTCTCTCTCTCTCTCTCTCTCTCTCTCTGTGTGTGTGTGTGTGTGTTAGTGCGTTGTGTGTACTGTGCAAAAATAGAGAGATGCTGATGCAGTCGGTGAAGTGAGCAGTCACATGCTCCGAAGCCACAGCCTGAAAAGGCAAAAGGGTCAGGATGTAGTTTCAACATTTGAACTCCAAAGCCCTCTGAAAAAGCAAAGGCAAGCAAGGGGACAGGAATTGTTTATTCATGCATGAAGCAGCTGAAGCCGAAAGTCCAAACTTTTGACATGTGCTGCTTTAAGGGCCATTTTCGAATCCCAGAAGTGCATGCAAGCTAGAGAAAATAGGCTGCTGTGCTTGCATGCATAAGCAGATTTTGACGAGGCTCAGAATATCTGGCACATCTAAGATTAGAACCTTTATTTCAATTTTCGTTCTGCACAGAGGACATTCCAAGGCATGTTCAGCAGTTGCACAAAGGGAGTGTTAAGCTATGAACAAGATTTCTCTGGCCTGGAACTTAATACTTCTAATTGTGCCGAGTCTAATGTGTGGTGTATTCTTGATTGCTCAGAACAAGGTCATGAACAGGTTCAACAATCCCCAGAATTGTGCATGTAGGATGTCATTTGTGCTGGATTAACCTCAATTTTTGCAGAAGAGTATATTACATAGCATGCATGGCAACAGGAAAAAAATGGCTGTAAACTAAAGAAGCAGCAACTTTAGTATCAAAGTTCTATCTGAAGAGGCATTTATGAATTATTATTATTATTGTTATTGCTATTAAATAGGATGCCCCTATTTTCATCAGAAAAATATATTTGATGTAGATCAAATAGCAAAATGGAGATAGGTCCATCATTTTCTTAACACTCATGGGAAAAAATTAGAGGAGGGCTGGCGATTATATTGTTACTAAATGGAATTATCAGACAGCTTAAGTCAAGAAAACTGGGATAGGAGCAAGGGGGACTGAGCCAAAAACAAGACAACAAGCACATTATTTTCAGTGATCTTATGAATGGGATGAAAACCTATTATTGTATAATTAAAATATTACTGAATAATCTTAGAAGGGATGGGGCTTGGCTGTGACTGTCATGAAGGGACATTGCATTTCTGAATTTGCCACTGCACTACCAAATGGCAAGGGAGTGAACAGGGACCCTTTTGCCCACAAAGCAAAACAAGGGTTCAGTTAGCAATAAACACAACCTAAAGGGATAACCCATTGCACTAATCCAGTTGTATTGAGACATGATTGAACACCCTACTGAGCTTCACAAAAGTCGAGAACATGAGAAATAAGAAGCAATGAGCAAGCTGCACTTGCCAGAGGCATCCCTAGAGCACAGAGTTAGCTGAGAAATCAATTTCTTGGGCATTTCTATGGTCTGTTTTATGGAAAGAGATACCATTGATGAAAGCAGGCATGGAACAAAATTATGGCACCATTTGCAGGCTTTAATTTTTTTTTGTTTTTCATGTCTGCAGGAGATCATCAGCCTTCTGCAGTGGGGAGGGAAATGAGCTACTGTTTTCTTTATTGTTTTGATTTTGGAAACAGAAGCTATTGCTGAGCCTAGAGTTTGCAGCATGTGTCAATAAGTTATTTATTTGGTGAGGGAGGGGAGAGATGCTGCTTGCTGCCTTGGCAGCCAGAAGGAACAGCTGGTATTTTCTATTCTTGAAATGGAATGCCAAGGATAGAAATACATAGGGAACCGGTAGTGCAAAAACCTCGGAAATCTGTCTAAGCAGCTGTTACTGTAATGTGCCTAGCGCAAACATGCAAAATGTCACTGTTAAGTTGCCAAAGATTTTGGCAGTTTATAGTGCTAATATGGAGTATTCTGTGCTGGACTACAGAGTCAAATGCCTCTGCTCCATGTGCATCCTTGCCACACCCACCCACCCCAAATTTCTATGCACATTTGCTGAAGCATTGCCACTGGGGAAAGGTCTAGGTAGCACAGGCACACTGAAATGCTTCAGTAACATCTATCGTTCTTTCCCCCCATTTTTTTCTTTTGGAAACTTGAATTTAGCCTTACAGCTGTGAGTAGGAAGGACCCAATTAGTCATGCTCACTACAGAGCATGAAGAATAAAAATAAAGGAGGGGAACGCTCACTGGGGTTGTTCTATGTAATTAATCGACTGGGACAGGGCTGTGGAGTCTCCATCTCATGGACCTACTAAGGCCCACAGGGCTACTTTGGATAAAGCTCACCCACCTTCCCATGCCTGGTATTGTTTGCCAGGTGTGGGAAATTTCAGTCCCTGACTATAATGAAGAAGAGTACACTCCTGGTTCTTTCTTTGAACTTGGGTCACCTGACGACACCATGATCACCTGTCAAAATGGCCCACGGTGGTGGGGGAGCCCAGGATCTGGCCCACGATCCAAATCCTCTGGCCTCTCCCTAAAATAGAGCTTTGATTGATGAAGAAGTCAGAGCCAGTTTCAGTTGGGGGGATGGTTGAGTTCAGCACACATGCGTATTTGTGAGTCCAGGACAAGAGAGCTCAGATAACTGAAAATGGCTTCTTTGTCGCTTACAAGGAATGCTGCTCCCAACTTGATGGTAGGCATTGTTGCCACATCCTGGGCTCCCCTAAAAATAAGGTCTAGTGGCGTTGCCCAAGGAATGAGTGGGTAATGATAGACAAGTCCTAACGGGCCAATCCTGAGTGGTACTCAGCTGCAGTTTATTAGGTGGCTTTTCCCTAGGGTGCCTCATTTTGCTCCAATTTTTGCACCCTCCCTCTATAGACAGCAACCAATTTGCACAGGGGTTATGTTCCAGACTCTCATGTGCATTGGCAGGGCCTGCGGAAAGCTGCCCCACCCTGTTCCTTCCCTGCTCTGCCCTTTTTGTGATGTTTTCTGGATTTGGCGCAATGTGTGTGTGTGTGGTTGTGCACTTATCAGACACGCCTAAAATGGTTGCTGCCTATATGGGCTTTGTTAGTTGCCTATTTCTGGGAGCTGAGTGGGGATTTATGGAGGGGCTCCACTTTTCGCCTACTCTATACTTCTAGGAGTTTCCTTGTTCTGGATGGTTTATTTTCTTATTGGTTTAATTGGCTATTAGTATGTGCAAGAAGATGGGCACGGGTGGCACTGTGGTCTAAACCACAGAGCCTAGGACTTGCCAATCAGAAGGTCGGTGGTTCGAATCCCTGCGACGGGGTGAGCTCCCGTTGCTCGGTCCCTGCTCCTGCCCACCTAGAAGTTCAAAAGCACATCAAAGTGCAAGTAGATAAATAGGTACCGCTCCGGTGGGAAGGTAAACGGCATTTCCGTGTGCTGCTTTGGTTCACCAGAAGTGGCTTAGTCATGCTGGCCACATGACCCGAAAGCTGTATGCTGGCTCCCTTGACCAATAAAGCGAAATGAGCGCCGGAACCCCAGAGTCGTCTGCAACTGGACCTAACAGTCAGGGGTCCCTTTACCTATGTAAAGGGAGCCAGTGTGGTGTAGTGGTTAAGAGCGGTAGTCTCGTAATCTGGGTAACCGGGTTCGCGTCTCCGCTCCTCCACATGCAGCTGCTGGGTGACCTTGGGCCAGTCACAGTCTCTCAGCCCCACTCACCTCACAGAGTGTTTGTTGTGGGGGAGGAAGGGAAAGGAGAATGTTAGCCGCTTTGAGACTCCTTAAAGGGAGTGAAAGGCGGGATATCAAATCCAAACTCTTCTTCTTCTTCTTCTATGTGCAGGAAAGTATCTAACTATATGCTTCTGGGATTTTTTCTGTGGCACAATTAAGTTTGGGGTAATCTTGAGTCATCCATTGCCAGCTTGGCTTGGGAACCCTGGGATGGCCCTTAGCTTGGCCTGCACATCTGGGTGAATGCTGAGCCAATGGGGCCATGGTGGCTGATCAACTTTCATTCCCAAGGCTCTTGTTGCAAAGTGGAAGAATTCCTTCAAATCCTTTGTAGCAGAGCCACAGGGGGAGCCTGTAGATTTGCCCAATAGTGGGAGAAGGAGTTTATTCCTCCTACCTTAGGGAATGTCCCTGTCTGGACTATGTGTTAAGGAGATTGGGGTGGCTTGTAACAATATAGTGCAATAGCCAAAAAGAAAAGAAATTTCAATTTATTGCCAATGGTACAAGCACATCACCGCAGCAAAAAAAGAGCAAACATTAAAAATACATTATGACCTCTCACAAGAGGATATGTATGTACCACAGATTTGCAGAGCATGATTTGTTTTTAACATGTGCTTTAAAAGATGAAAGTGGTTTTCATTTAGTTGCAGGCTCTGATATATTTTCAAGCAGGTAACATTACGAGGCTTCATTTAAAACTTAAAGTCATAAAAGTTTGCATATACCAATAATTTGGTTCTTTCTAATTATGTAGCCTACCCTAAATGAAAACAATTTTCATGAATCACACATGAATTACTTGCTTCAGTGCCGGTTGCATTATAAAATTTTGATTTAATGGGCACTAATTTTCTCTTTCCACCTTAACACAATTTATTGAACCGATCTCATTGTTATTTTAGTAAATCCTCTTTATCTGGGTTGGATATGGAAACTCATACCTATCTGTTAGGAGCCCAGAAGCAGATTAATAGAATCTGGAGTCCCAGCCAGTCATCAGAAGGGTATGGCTTGCTATCAAACTTCTATTACTGTAAAAATGTAGCATGACAGCAACCAATGAACAATGGAACTACTAACCGTTCTTCCTCACTGGATCACAGATGGTCCCATCTGCACTGTACCTTTAAAACAATATTGTAACACTTTAAATAGTCATGGCTTCCCCCAAAGTGTCCAGGCGACTATAGTTTGTCAAAAGTGCTGAGAGTTGTCAGGCAACCCTCTTTCCCCTCACAGATATACATTTGCCTGAGTTTCCTGTTTAACCACTCTGGAAATTGCTGCTTTGTGAGGGGAGTAAGAGTTTCCTAACAACTCTCAGGCACCCTTAACTAACAACAATTCCCAGGATTCTTTGGGGGAAGTCATAACTGTTTAAACTGATATGACAGGGCTTTAAAAGTATATTACAGAGGCGGCCTTACTTCTGCAATCCTATGAGAACATCAGTGAGGAGAAATTGTTAGTAGTAGAGCCATACTGAAGATAGCCCTTCAGATATTACTGGACTATAGTTCCCATAGCCCCTGACCATTGCACATGTTGGCTATGGCTGATGAGAGCTGGAGTTTAATGATTCTTTCTCCATAACTGCTTTTCCATAATATCTGAATCAGGAGAAGCTGTGATAGTTCTGGATTGGTGTCTGAATGTTGTGGTGGATCAGGTCAATAAATTGTGCTTGAATCTTTGGAAGATGGAGGTTCTTTGGGTGGGTTCTGGAGATAGGCAGGTTACCTGTTCTGGATGGGGTCACACCCCCTCTGAAGGGGCAAGTACACAGCTTGGGAGTCCTCATGAATACATTTTTGTCATTAGATGCCCCAGTGTCTTCTGAGGCTAGAAACACCTTCTAACAGCTTTGTCTGATTCTCTAGTTTTAGCCATTCAGGAACAGGATAGCCTAAACACTGTAGTCCATATGTTGATAACCCCCAAGGCTGGATTGCTGCAATGCACTCTTTGTTGGGCTGCCCTTAAGCTTGGTTCAGAAACTCCAGCTGCTGCAGAATGTGATGGCAGGGATAATCATGGGGTCACATGGCCAAAAACACAACATCCTCATTAAAATATCTGCACTAGCTACTACTGAGCCAGGTTTGAGGTCCTGGTATTAATTTACAAAGCCCTGAACAATTCAGCTTCACTGCCTAAACCCTTATATCCCACTTTGGTCACTAAGATCAGATTCCTCAGGTTGGCAAGACTCATTTGACATCAACACAATTTAGAGCCCTTAATGTAGTTGACCAAGCCCTGGGGAAGACCATGCCAGTAGAGATTCAGCAGGGGCCTTTTCAGTGCTTTTAAAACTTTTCTATTTTGCCAGGTTTATGCAGGCAATTAAGAAAATATTTTGCCATAACAGTTGATGGTCTCTGATTTTAAATGTTGTATATGTTTTTCTTAAATATATTTGGTATTTTATGCTATATAAATATATATATATTAAATACATAAACCTCTGGAAGGCCACATCTCTGCACTAGCATGTCCTCGATCACCCAACTTTGAGTTTGCCCTACACATCTATCAACATCTTTGTTCTTACCTTAATCCACACAGTCCATTTCTTGTTCCAGTTACTGCTCATCTATTGGTTCTTCCTCAGAATTTCAGTCACAAACTTTCTGTATTTGTCACTTCTAGGTCTCATCTAGTTCAGAATACATGCTTGATACTCAGTAAATGCCGAATGAAAGTGGTAACAGTCAACTGCACAACGCAGATGAAAGTGGCACACAGAACAGAATTGGTGGAATTTATACTACAACTAAGTAAAACGTCTTTAAAAGTTATAGAAGGAAAATTGTTGTGCATCAAAAGAGAAATTCACTGGGGAATAACTCTTTCATTTTTATTAAATGACAACAAAATATAGATTCATCTTGTTTTTTTTAAAAAAATGTTTTCATTTGACTGAAATGCACCTCACCATGTAGTTTTTGAGAGAAGCAGCTAATTTTGACTCTGCATCTGGAAAATAAGAGGAAGGGGCCCTCGTAAGCCTGGCTCTTGTAAATTATTCATCATGGGGTCAGATTTACTGCAGTCATTAGCTCCAGCGTGGTCTATGAATAGTGCCTCATGCACAGATGGTATTTCTGGAATCCAAATGTCAGAATGAACTCTTTGGCTGTCAGCCTTCTTAAGCAGGATTATGTCATATCCCACAACTACTAAGATGCATGGCTATAAGCACATCCTAGTGATGCCATGTTTAAATATGCTAAGCAGGAGGCAATGAGTCTAAAACCATGCTAATGTTTTCATCTGGATGAGAATCAAATTTTATGCCCCTCATCCATATGAAGGGTCCTAAAACCAATCCACAAAAATGATCTTCCTATATGTCTACTGGCTGTGGGCAGAGGAAGGAATAAAGAGGCAGGGTGGAAATAGATTGGGTGGAACTAAGGGTCATATGCATTAATTACAAAGTATATATTATTCGGAGGATGGTAACAGAACAGAAAGCGCAGACATCGGGTGAGCCTGGTGAAAGGGGCAGACCTTAATCCTGCCTGTCTCCTTAAACTCCACCCATTCAGGTAAGTGAGGAAGCCTTTCCAGGTCCCCTACCACCAAAGACCTGGTCACTCAGGTTAGCTTCAGGGCATTATATATCTCACCCATAGCCCTGAACGGCAGGCCTCAGAAAGCACCTATCACATTTAAGGATGTTCACCTAACTTCCTTCTGCATCTGTTCACCTTTCTCCACCTTCCTGCCTAACTATGGCTGATTGATCTATCTAGCCTCATCCCACTGCACTGTGGCCCAAAAGAATGACATCGGTGAGACAGCAAGAAAGCCTGCCAACTGAGACAATGTGTAGCAATTTATTGTTTGCTTCTTCCAAAACAACCAGTAACAAACCTGTACTGGGTTTGAGGGATGGTGGGCAGGTCATGAAAAATGAAGAAGCTCTGCCCATCCCTGATGCTGAAATGCCTTTTTGGCTACCCAGAAACCATGTCCTGGCCCAGTGCCACAGCATAGGCCTGGGAATAGGAATGTGTTGTGCAAAATATCTACTAGACCACATTATTTATTTCTATTTCATAAAATGCATATATTGCTTGATTGTAAAAAAAAAAAAAATATCTCAAAGAAAATAAATAGTTAAAACAATTATTTAAAATGTTTTTTTTAAAAAAAAAAAATCAGAAATAAGCTAAAAACAAATTAAAACACACGCCAACATTCTACATGCCCTGTGTGTCTGGGTAGGCTTGTCTAAATGGAAATGTTTTTAGCTGGCTCCAAAAAGAGTATAGTGAAAGTGCCTGCCTGGTGTCAATAGGCAAGGAGTTCCAAAATGTAGGTACTTTTAGCCACGCTAAAAGATTGATTTCTTACAAATGCAGAATGGGTGTTTCTGTAAGACTGCAAGCTCTGCTGATCAAAGCAGTTGAGAGGGCATAGATATGGTAAGGCGATACTACTGAAATAGGAGGTCTGGGTAAATATATTAACAGAAGAGTTCTGCAAAGGAAACACAGTTTCTGATCAATTTTCTGTAGGTAATTTGATTGCTAAATAGACATTTAAGAAAGGTCAACAACTTTACAGAAAGTCTTTGTTTTAAGCTGTCAGATATCAATATGATATGGCTGATTTTGATTACAGATCTTTACTCCCACACTGCCTTCAGAGTTTGCATTGAATGCTTATATAAATAATAATGTACATAATCTCCATAAATACATCTATTTTCCACTGTTCTAGATGATGTTCTTGATAATTGCCCTGTGCAGTTGATCCCTGCTCTTACCTCTCCTACTTAGGAATACTGTACTCTGCTACTACTGTTTGCTAGGTGGCACAAGCTACAAAAATGGAAAATAGGTGTCAGTGAAGAACAGGTCAAGGATTTAAAGCACCAGGGTTCCAATTTAATCAGAGTAGTTCATGAGCAAGTTGCCTGGGAACAGCAAGGCTTCAAGCCTTTCAAACAACCAGTGCAATGTTAACTTTTTCTCATCCAAGAGGAGGCAATGTATAATTGGAAGAGATACCTGTATTCATTCATTCATTCCATTTTGATTCCACCTAATTTAAAAAGTTTCTCTCAGTGGTGTACAGAAAACTAAAGCAACAACAGATAACATAAGCAGCAACCAATTTTACAAAACATAGTTACATATCTAAATCTTCCATTAATATAAAATTACAGTACATATAAACCAATATCAGACTACTCTCCTTCTGCCACACCTTCTAGAATGCAGATGTTTGGCACTGGTTGGATGCTGCTATATTGGAGTTTTTGGTTTTTTAGATGATGCTCCAATAGCTGTGCTGAGTTGGGATTCTTTATGCCATTCTTCAGCACATAAATTACTTTATACATTTCCTTAAGGAAATATCTTTGAAATTCTGGCTATTATTTCAATTTGAATGATGCTTATAAAACACATTATTTGATATTTGAATGTATTAGGTTTCCATATTTGTTTTAGCTGCCCAAAGAATTAGAAATAAATTGGTTTCACAAAATGTAGTATGATGCACCGGAGACAACTTTGATAAAATGTAATGTATTTCTCCTTATGTTATGTTTTGTATAGGTATAGTATACTATGCAATTTAGGTATAGCATTCAATTTGCTCCTCACATTTTAAATATTTTTGGGTAGTTTTTTTGGCAATGGATGTGTAAGTGTAAACAAAAAAAGTAAAGGGACCCCTGACCGTTAGGTCCAGTCACGGACGAGTCTGGGGTGGCGGCACTCATCTTGCTTTATTGGCCGAGGGAGCCAACGTACAGCTTCTGGGTCATGTGGCCAGCATGATTAAGCCACTTCTGGCGAACCAGAGCAGCACACAGAAATGACGTTTACCTTCCCATTGGAGCGGTACCTTTTTATCTACTTGCACTTTGATGTGCTTTCGAAATGCTAGGTTGGCAGGAGCAGGGACCGAGCAATGGGAGCTCACCCCGTCATGGGGATTCAAACTGCCGATCAGCAAGCCCTAGGCTCTGTGGTTTAACCCACAGCACCACCCGCATCCTAGTGTAAACAATACATGAATTCAAAAACTTACATCATGTGGTATGGCTTAATTTCTAAATTGTATGGAATCAACCTTGTCTGAAAATTATACTTGGGACCACTTACATGGAAGCTCTTCCCATCTCCCTAGATGCACAGATAATAACTGGGTTTTTTTTAATGAGGAGACAGTAGGATTCTACACGTGTGTAATGACACACTTTTCTAAAAAAGCGCTGTATAAATTCTATGGTGATGAAAACAGCAAGGTTAAAAATTATAACCTAATCATGTGAACATGCTACCAGCCATCATTGAGCAATGGGGAGCACCACTTATGCAGGAAAACAACAGATTTGAACTTGTGCAAAGATTTCCTTAGTGGGCTGTTTGATAGATTAGCAATGAAACCAAGATTTGCCATGGTGAATTGTGCTCAAAGAAAACTATCTTGTTAGTGGCTAAGTGATTGGAATTTGCACGTGGAATATGAACAAGCATTTTTTTAAAAAACAAATACAAATACAAGAACCATTAAACACACAACAGCTGTGAAAATCTTGGTTTATTCATGTTTCGTGGGAAAGCTCCCATGTCAAAAACTTTTGGAATAGAGTATTCTCCATTATAACCACAATTACAAGCATTTTATAGAAAACATTTCCATGTCATATTCATGTGACAGAAAACACAAAAAGGAATCTGGCAACATAATAATGCCACATAGCCATCGTAGAGAATATGCTGTTAGGCAAACAGACAAATTTGGCAGGGAGTGAATCAAGACAAGTCCACAGTGTGGAAAAAAATTAAGAAGTGGTGATTTGCTTTATTTTAGGGCCAGCTGACTTACAAAATTATTTCATGTCATTTTCTTCACTCATTGAAAGAATCAACACATTTGAGGAATATAACTTTTTGTATAAGATCACAGGTTTTGGCTGTGCCCTTTGCTATGACCTCCAGAACTCTGAAACAGATTGTAGAATTTGCTGAAATAGCTCTGGCTGAAATCTATGACCCATTTTTGCTGTAACATGTGAAAAGCTCTGAACTATTTTACCTACGGAGTCCTTTCTGGAAAGAGTGAAGGAACAGACATTCACTGACACAGCCAGTCAATTCTAAGACATTTTGTTGTCCGAGGCAGAGGACAAGATGGCAGCTCCTCCCATTCTACTCAGAAAAACTGGTTAACCTGGGAGCTGAATCTTATTTCAACCTTGGAGACAGGACAGTGTCTCCCTAAAGGAAGCAGCCTAGTTCAGGGCACAAAGCAGGCCATTTGCTCTCTTCTCCAACACTACGCTGCCAATCCCTGTTCTTAGCGTCTGTTGACTGAGGCAGATTCCTCATTCTGTCTAATGGTGGGGCTGGCCCTGTTCCTTAGTGAATTTATGTATTGCTACCTTTCTATTGAGGCATTTGAGTATGGCTTCAAGATGAAGGCAGGAGATAAAACAGGATTCCTTTTCTCTCTTCTGATCTTTCTCGGCAGGATTAAATGGGCTTGCCAGTTCCTCAACTGGGTCAATATGGAAATGAAGAGAGCAAACCAACAAACCATATCATGGTGTCTTGTGTATCAGAAGGCAATGTCTCTCTTAAAAACAAGCAGCATAAACTGTTTTTGTGTGTGTGATATATTTCAAAAGAGTTCAGATTTCTGAATGTTTCTGAAAACTGATTCTTTTTTTTTAAGAACACTGGAGTATCAAGCAAAAACTGTAAAAAAAATAAAATTCTTAATTTCATCTGAGAGAGCGAGAGCACATGAGCAGGAGGACGAAAGACCCTTCAGCAGTGCTATTAAATCAAGAAGCCTGTCTTGTTTGGTTCTGTGTGTAACCCACTGAATTAGATAAAATGAGTACTCATTACAGTTCCAATAACCTGCAGGAGCAGGTGGCCAATTTCAGATCTATCGGGCAAAATTCTCATCTGTGATTAAAGCTCTTAAACTACAAGTAAACATTTGAATGGCTGAAGCCGACCTTCCTTGAGAGGGTTCACATTGGAAGAAAGAAAATTTGAATTTGGTGAGAGTCAAGAAAATGCTTCTCTCTCCCCCCAGCCCCCGCAAAGTAACCAAATTGAATATAAAGATAGCTAATCCTCCTCAAGAATATGGGCATTTTCATATTTGTACAATAGAACAGTGCTAAAATTTCATTCTTAATTTTATATGAGAATGAGAGATGGACAGACTTTTGGAAACCTTCTCGGGTGCCTAGACACATGACAAATTTATTATAAATAAACTAGCCAACACACAAAACTTGCTTTCAGAAATTTTCTGATAGAAGCTATCGATAGAATGAGAACATTTAGTTTTGCTATTTTTATACAAAAATCATGAAGCAACTTTCTGTGGAAGTTAAACAGCCAAATCAAGTGTGTATTGCTTGAGGCTCAGTTTTACTTGTATTTCACATTTTATATGCATAATGCTTATTGTCCATTTGGAAAAGCAAATAATGTTCAATGACAGAACACACTGGGTGAGATTGGTAATTGCGTTATATATTTGGTTTCATAAATGTGTGGCTGGCGCTCATCCAGAAGATTAAAATAATTTCTTTTTTCTGCTCTGCTGCATCCAACCTTTTAAAGTACATGCACCATTTAGAAGTAAGGTTCATTGTGAATTGCAAACAACCTCTTAAGATTGTGAGCTATTGCTTCTTGCAGTACACCTGCCAGCAGTGATCCCTTTCCCAAAGGCACTCTTTTATATCTTCTAAAATCACATTAAGTGAGGCTCCTGAAGACTACCAAAGAATATTCAGCTGTGTGAACTGTGAATTTCCTTATGCAAGAGGTAGGGAAGCCCACCAACTTGGACTGTTTTAAAAAAAGATTGGACAAATTCATGAAGGATAAGGCTAGTAATGGCTGCTAGCCATGATGAGAATGTTTTGCCTCCACGGTCAAAGGCAATTATACTCATAGATACTAGTTACTGGAAACTGCAGGGAACAAGAATGCTCTTGTGCCCAGGTCTTGCTTTCAGGTTTTGCACAGGCATCAGGTTGGCCACTGTGAGAACAGGATGCTAGACTAGATGGCCATTGGCAGGCGCTTCTTATGTTCTTAAGCAGGCTGCAGGTTGGCGGAGGGTGAGGAGTGTCCCGGCTGAAACTGATCAAATCCCTCAGTTTGATCCTTGCAAGTTGTACAGCAGTTTTGCTGATCCGTATACTGATCTGCTTGGGAACCTGGAGAAAGCCCAAGGCAGTACACATCACAGCGTTTCTGCAGGGAAATGTTGCTCCAAACCCATGCAGTTCCTCCATATGAAACCGTTTCCTGCAGTTGCTGTTGACTGGGAAGCTTTCATGTTGATGTGTCCAAAGCTCAGGAGCAAAGGCAGAAAGTTTGTTGTGATGCAAGTTTATAGCTCCTGACAGCAGGGATGGGGAACATGTGGCCCTCCAGATGTTGTGGAACTTGCACTGTCCTCATGCCTGAACTTTGACCATGCTGGCTCAAGCTAAAGGGAGCTGGAATCCAACAACATATGGAGGGCTGCAAGTTAGGGTTGTCATACGTCCGGAATTTCCCAGACATAGCTGGCAATTGGCTGTCAGAAACTGTGTCTGGGCAGAACACTACAACCTGTGGGTGGATCTATACACAAGGGAAATATGCTACAGATAAGTCAGAAATTAAATTGTTATAACAAAAGGAAATAAAACACTATGGAAAATAGCTTAGAAATTTTCTTTGCTCTCCAGAGCCATCTAGTGTTGCATGTTTATAATGCATTCAAAGTGCTGTTTTTTCACTAATGTAGCTGAGTCCAGAATCAAATTACTGGCAGGTTTCGTTTGCATTTGGTAATTTTGTCAGGCAGAAATCCAAGTTGTGCCTTTCCTCATTAATAGGAGATGCCTCACTGGTTGTATTTCCACAAGTTCAAGGCACAGGAGCCTTGCTTGGGAGGCAGCAAGCCTAGTTGTCCTGTAATTTGCTACTATGGAAATCTGCAGACTATAGCTGGGGTAGGACCTGGCAGCATCTGGCAAGTTTAAGCTAGGGACTTTATAATTGAAAACTTTGGATCTTGAACGTACCCTGGCAGTGGCCCAAGGCCAGCATATGCCAGAGGAGCTCAATGAATGTTCTGATGCCCAGATACCAAAAGCTGCCAAAGGCTTGGTCCAGCAGCTGTGGCTATTAAGAGTGTAGCTTGCCTACCTGTTCCCAAAGAGCGTTGCCTTGGATAAAAAGTCTGGCCAGTGGAAAGCTGTAGTGCATGATCCATATCAGCCAGGTTCTTCTGACACAACAGAATCCCCCTCTCAGTTCTCTAAACCAGCTTTTTTGCAGTTTCCTGGGTAATCTGGTCCTGGGTTTCTAATTAAAGGAACAAAATTTAAAAACTTGGGCTAAATTAAAATGAAGCTTAGAAGGACCTACTCACGTAAACTGCATAGGTAGCCTGTGATAGGACACAGACATAAAATGCAAGTCAGTTTTCATTTAATATTGTAATTCAATTCTATTGGTTTTTAATTGAATTCTACTTCAGCTAATATTTGCAAATGAAAACTCCTCGTTTTATAGGAAGCCATCTCCCAACGTGAAAAGTCTGAAGTAATCAGCTCATTGCAAGAGCTTTTGGAATGTCAAGAATTATGATAATGGAATTAGTATCCTATTTAACCTGCTCCATGCAATGTGATTTTGTGAACTGTGTCCAAAATGCTGTCCAACAATGGTTATTATAAAAACAGTAATAATAGTTGAAAGGAAGAAGGTTTATTATTATTATTATTCCAATAGTGAACATAATTTTCATCTTGCTTTTATTCTGGTCCGATTTGTATCCTGAAGGTCAATTTAGCAGAGGGATGAAATTATTATTTCCAAGGCTTATTTGTTTGGCATGCCTGAGAGAGGGGGATGGAAAGAGGTAGGGGGGGGGGGGAGAGAGAAAAAGAATATGTGACTTCTGATCTGGTTAATGAAAAATGAGTCTCCATTCTGATAAAAGCTGAAATCTACCTGAGAGGTGCTGGAACTGAGTTCCTGTGAGTTCCTTCTGGAAAGGAAGAAGAAGCCCTGCCCTTAGCAATCCTCCCCATCCAACCTCACTCTTAATCTCTCCTGCCAATCACACAGATAACTAAACTCCATCCAACCAATTATTACAGAGCAAATGTCTGGACTATCTGACCCTCAGAATTCTCCCTAGGTCATGTCCACTCCCAGCCACCCCACTCTTCCCCTCACTATTTCTGTTCCAAAACTTCTTCTTCTTTTTTTGAAGTGCTTTTTCCTGGCAAGGATATGCCCTTTGAATTGTGACAATGCCTCTTGCTTGCCAGAATGGAGGGTGTGGGGGGGGGGGCAGAAACACCTGACTTTGTGGGGGCTACATTGAGAGCTACATCCATTGCTCCTCCCATTTTCCCTTGCAGCCCTGCCCCTCACCAGGATGCACTCCCTGGAAACTTGTACATAAGGGAATGTGACCCTGAGGCCGAAAAACGTTCCCCCCCCTGGACTAGACTACATAGAAAGAAAAAATAACTTTCCTGTGCTCAATCCTGTGATGCAGCTGCTGCCACAAAGTGGTACATGGTCTTACTCCACTTCCTGAAGTAACAGAACACCTGCAAGGTTCTTACCCTGATCTAACAGCAAAGGAATGTAGAGAAGCATTTTTTTCATGGCTGTCCTACTACTGTTTGAATTCTTACCAGGAGGTATACCTCATTGAACACACTGGGTATTTTCTTTGAATAGGCATGGTTAGGATTGCACTGTTTTCAAAAAAAATACTATGTGAACTTCCCATTGAGTTTAATGGGACATAGCCCCAGGTAAGTGCATATAGAATTTCAGCCTTCCAGTCCAATCCTAAGATGGAACTCCATACTTAGAATAGAGTTCAATGTAACTTACTCCCAGGTAGGTGGGTATAAGTGCAGGTGGCACTGTGGTCTAAACCACTGAGCCTCATGGGCTTGCTGATCAGAAGGTTGGCAGTTCAAATCCGTCCAAGAAGGTGAGCTCCCATTGCTCTGTCCAAGCTTCTGCCAACCTCGCAGTTCAAAAGCACACCTGTGCAAGTAGATAAATAGGTACTGCTGTGGCAGGAAGGTAAACGGCATTTCTGTGCGCTCTCGTTTCCATCATGGTGTTCTGTTGTTCCAGAAGGCAGTTTAGGCATGCTGGCCACATGACCTAGAAAGCTGTCTGTGGACAAACACCAGTTTCCCCGACCTGAAAAGTGAGATGAGCGCTGCACCCCATAGTCGCCTTTGACTGGACTTAACCGTCCAGGGGTCATTTACCTTTAACCTTTATAAGATTGCAGCTATTTTGCACCTTGAGCTGTGGGAACTAGAGGATAGAAACTGAAATTAATAAGCAATGGTGTTTGTGGTGTCAGGGCAGTTTTTGTGATAAGTGGATTAACAAGAAGTTGAATACTCCATTACTTTATGGATTTTATATTTATAAGTCATTTCCCTTGCTGCATGCCAATTTAAATTCCCCATGCCACTGGAATGTATTATTTAACATGTAATTCTAGAGCTGTTTATCTCATACTCAGTTTTACTCAGGACAGAAACAGGGCATGTAAAATTCAGCCATGAAGTATGATTTTACCATTTTAACAGAGATTCGAATTTAGAATGATTAAGGAGCCACCATGTAAGAAATTAATCTCTATTATTTAAGCAGCTTCTAGATAGCGTCCCTACATATCTAAAGGTAAAGGTAAAGGTACCCCTGCCAGTACGGGCCAGTCATGTCCGACTCTGGGGTTGCGTGCTCATCTCGCTTAAGAGGCGGGGAGCCAGCGCTGTCCGAAGACACTTCTGGGTCACGTGGCCAGCATGACGAAGCTGCTCTGGTGAGCCAGCAACAGCGCAGCGCACGGAAACGCCGTTACCTTCCCGCTATAAAGCGGTACCTATTTATCTACTTGCACTTGGCGGTGCTTTCGAACTGCTAGGTGGGCAGAAGCTGGGACCGAACGACAGGAGCTCACCACGCCGCGGGGATTCAAACCGCCGACCATGCGATCGGCAAGTCCTAGGCACTGAGGTTTTACCCACAGCGCCACCACATCCCTACATATCTACATAACGGTTATAAAGAAGCAAGGGCAGTTATATCTATTGAAGCCCTTGAAGAGTCATGGGTCACCCCCTAACATTGCCATGTAGCACATACTTCTGTACAACAAAAGGCAGTACACCAACATTGCAGAGTGGAGAGTTTGTTCCCTAGTTCTTGGGAAGCCTTATAAATGAGTTGGAATCTCAATATCTCATGAGACATCATGAGAAGCAGAGAGGAAAATAAATGGGCTATATCTCCGTCTGGAATAGAGTGCAGAGGAAGTAAATAAAGCAGAGTGACCTTCCTACCTCTTCTCGACTTGGAACACCATTGGCACAGTGCTGTCTTCTTCATGTGAAGAAAAAACATATTTTTTCATGCCAAACTTGCATTGCCTGGAAGCTTGGCGTTCTTCCCTCTCTCATTTCGTGATGACCTCTTCCCAGTGTCATATTTTTGCTTTAATAAGGCTTTTCATTTAACTTTAGTGGACTGGCTTCTTCTCAAGACAAAGTTTTACATTATATTCATCCTTGATATACAATTGACTGTAACGAAATTTTGGGGAGGCTGATTGACAGCAATTTCGAGCAATACATGATATTTCAGCCCAATCTAATCCAATTAAATAACTATAGAAGAATATATTCCAAATAACTCAGATTTGTTTTACCAGAGGTGTAGATCCGCTGTATATTTAAAGAATGTTCTAGTGTTCTAGACTCTTATTGATCAGAATCTATTGCAGAAAGCCTGTGAATAAATATGAAATAGGAGCTAACAGGCATTACTGAAACCTATTGGGATGAGACATATGACTGGGATGTAGAAATTGGAATAGAGCAAACAGGAAGGGAGGAGTAGCAGCATTATATCTACGGAATGTGTAAACTTGTGAAGAGATCTGGAACATTGAAGGCAAATTTAGAGATTCCAATTAAACATCAGGAAGAACTTTCTGACAGTAAGAGTTGTTTGACAGTGCACCGGACTCCTTTGGAAAGTGAGGAACTCTCCTTCATGGGAGGTTTTTAAGCAGAGGTTGGATGGCAATAATAATAATAATAATAATAATAATAATAATAATAATAATAAATAATAATAATAATAATATATTTATTTATTTATACCCCACCCATCTGGCTGGGTTTCCCCAGCCACTCTGGGCGGCTTCCAACAAAATACTAAAATACAATAGTCTATTAAACATTAAAAGTTTCCCTAAACAGGGCTGCCTTCAGATGCCTTCTAAAAGCCTGGTGGTTGTTTTTCTCTTTGACATCTGGTGGGAGGGCGTTCCACAGGGCAGGTGCCACTACTGAGAAGGCCCTCTGCCTGGTTCCCTGTAACTTGGCTTCTTGCAGTGAGGGAACCACCAGAAGGCCCTCGGCCCTGGACCTCAGTGTCCGGGCAGAATGATGGGGGTGGAGATGCTCCTTCAAGTATACTGGACTGAGGCTGTTTAGGGCTTTAAAGGTCAGCACCAACACTTTGAATTGTGCCCTTGAAACGTACTGGGAGCAACTGTAGGTCTTTCAAGCATCTGTTGTGGATGCTTTAGTTGAGATTCCTGCATTGCAGGGGGTTGCATTAGATGGCCATTGGGGTCTCTATCAATTCTACAATTCTATGGTTCTTCTCCACCAAACACCAATATAACTTTAGCTACACATTAGCCATGGAAATCAAATTCTGAAGCAAAAACCCTGAATTTAGACATCAGAACAGGCATTCCTTTTTTCCTGTTGTTTAGTCACTCCAGTTGCCTGGACTTTCTCTCCCCCAAACACATCTCAGCTGTCAGACGGTTTGAGCCACTATGCTGTAGCCTTCCTTAGTGAAGATTAAATTGTCTGGTACAATATGCTGACATTCAAAATTTAAGGCAGCTATTTGTCTATGACTCTTTTTTGGCCCTGACACATTACTCTCTAGCTGGCAGCACTAAAATTCATAGATTATGAGCTCGCACTGGATTTCATAAATGTTCCACAGTCATAAGCAGAAGTGCAACCACTCCTGCCTTTCATATCTTCACTGCCAGACGACAAGCTGCTTCAGATTCATTTCTGCCCTCACCCAATTTCCTTCACTCCACTTCAGCTTGGTTATGAGGCTCCCATGCAAAGCAGTGGATAATTTCCCTCAAACTAGTTTTGCAAGGAATTAGGTGTTGCTATTGGGGATGAGTTTATTTAAATCAATATGCATTAAGAAAGCTGACTGGCCATACAGAAGAACGAGATTGAGAAGTGATCTTTGGTGCAACCTTTGATCTTTGCATCAGTGTCAAATTAGTGACTAATGAAGCTATTAGTACCAAGTAATCCTTGCAAACAGTATTCATTTGAAAGTCAGCTGACACTACGGAGGAATAAGAAACACGGTTAAATGAGACACAGCATAAAATGTGAAAGCAAGTATAGATTCAGACTCTTCATAAAGTAAAGGTGTTATCTTAAACATAATTGTGATAATGATTCTAGTCCCTTTGCATTATTTTAATGGTCTTTTGCCATTTCTTATCCTGCAGCAGCAGCAGTGACAAACTGGGGATTGGCAGATCAAACACCTGAAAAGCTGTTACCTTCATATTTTGTTGATGTTTTCTTCAGCTCAGAACAGGCTAAAATACAGATGCTGAGTAATTTAGTCATCATGCACTTGATCTGCTATTTGTGATATAATTAGTAGATCAATAAGTGGTGTGTCATTGTCTTACCACCTAGAGGAAACGTGGGATTATTTAAACTACCTGCAAGTAATTCAAATGGATCTGGGTCTGCTATTTATAACTTTATTGCTGTAACAATGCAGCCCTTTGCACATTCACTAGGAAATTCTTACTCAGTTCAATGGGACTCATGCTAGATTAAGTAAACGAGCATATGATTGTAAGATTAAAGCATTTCCAGATGATGAATTTGGAGAATAAGAAATCTTAGAGCACAACAAAAGTGCAGTTAATCATTTGTTGCTTGAGATCTATCTGCTGTGGGGAAACAGAGTATTTTCAGAACACAATCTACTGTATATTGACTTTTCTCCCGGGAGATGTAGTTTTCTTTATGTTGCAGATCACTGCTGATTTATATATTCAGAGAATATTGACTTTATTCCACTTCAGACTGCACATGTGGAATGACATTTCAGATGCTTTTGTACATAAAAACCTTATTTGAAAAAATCTTTGAGTTAAAGGAGCATTTGGTCATGCTATCCTACACCTTGAGCCTAGGAATGATCCTGCTGAACTTATAGCTTGGCTTTTTCTCACCCGAGACACAGTTTTAATGTTATGTATGCATAAGATTTCTTTTGAAATATGAAAAAAGTTCACAGAAATTCTTAAGATGGAATTCATAAGGTCAGCAGTGCATAACATTTAATCAGCTTGTACACTTGTTTTCAAAGGTCAGCAGCAGAATTCCGTGGGATTTCATTTATGTAGAAATTCCGGAGTCTATACTTAAAGAAGATGATAAATCTCCAAACATTACTAATGGGGGCTGTAAAATGTGCAAGGATGCAATACTGTAATATCGGGTTTGCTCTCCTAGCATCCAGACAATTGACTTGACATCAAAAAAAGATTTTGGAAAGTTTCAAAAGACAAATACAAGAAAAAATAGACCTGAAGTCTTCAGTTGAATATACAGTGGTACCTTGGGTTAAGTACTTAATTCGTTCTGGAGTTCCGTACTTAACCTGAAACTGTTCTTAACCTGAAGCACCACTTTAGCTAATGGGGCCTCCCGCTGCCACTGCGCCGCTGGAGAATGATTTCTGTTCTCATTCTGAAGCAAAGTTCTTAACCTGAAGCACTATTTCTGGGTTAGCGGAGTCTGTAACCTGAAGCGTATGTAACCCAAAGCGTATGTAACCCAAGGTACCACTGTACTCGTGTGTGTATTGCTTATTGTACTCTATCTAGGGTACACACTATCCATTGTGGTAGAGTAGTTAGAGTGTTATACTAGGGCCTGAAAAACCAGGATTCAAATCCCCAGGCAACCATGAAGCTCACTGAGTGACCCTGAGCGAGTCACTCTTAGCCTAACTTACTTTCCAGGGTTGTTGTAAGCATGAAATTGGGAGGAGCAGAACTATGAGGTTGATATAAAGAACAACAACAACAACAAGTGCTTTTTTTTTGGGAGGGGGGGGGACTCAAGGGTACGCAGTACTGGCACCTCTTTTTGTTTGTTAAAAAGTGTTACACTTACTGTAACAACTTCATGGTGAGTACCGGCACCTATTTTTCTAGGGGGAAAACATTGATGATATTAATAATAATAATAATAATAATAATAATAATCATAATAATTGTATTCTTAAAATTGTGCAATCTGACTCCTATAGAATATTCTGTGGCAGAGCAAAAGATGGAATGTTATGGAATTAGTCCCAGCTGCAATTCCTTCATCTTTACCATCCAGTGTTGGGCCCCATCTCCCTCAGAAGGTGCCCAACAGTCCTGGTCACAAATAGGAAAATATTGGAAGCCAATGAAACAGAGGAGCATCTGATCAAACCTCAGCCACATACTGATGTGGTTATGATACCTCAATGTTCTGCCTGAGAGAATTGCCCCTGACCTGACAAACAGATGCATTGGGTGCCTCTCTTCACTGCACTCCCTTTGTTGAAACCTCTAACAGAGAATGCACGCTCCCTTCCCCCTTCTTCCTCTTGACATGATAATTACGGGGAGCTTCTTGGCATTTCCTGCCTATGTGATCAAAATTCTGAGTGCTTTTTTTAAACTGCGCACTCCAGACTATTTAACTCATTGCAATGGGTAAGACTGAAAGTGATCTGCTAGAATATTAAATGGTGATGCTGTTTTCTTTTCGACATTTTAAGAGTGCGCCTTTGGCAGTTGCCTCAGGCCTGAACTAGAGCACATTTATAATTGGGTGGTTAAGGAAGTGGACCAGAAATCTGCTCTGTTAAGAATGCATTTGGCCTGATTAGGAAAAAATGCATATTGGTTCTCTATGTGTGTGGACCATCTTCTTTTAGAAGGTGTCCTCTACATGAAAGTCTGGTTTAAAGATAAATAAAAACTCTAAGCATCTGGACAGCATATTGAGGAGGCACAAGGGTCCTCCACTACGGTGGGATGTGATCTTTCTAAATTTGCATATACACCAGAATGACTAACTTGTGGCTCTCCAGAAGTTGTTGGACTTCAGCTCCCATAAGACTCAACATGAGCAATGTCAGGGTTAATGGGAGTTGAGGTCCATACATATCTGGAGAGCCACCGTTTGACTTCCTTGATCTAAACATACACATATGCATAAGCTTGAGACAATGTTATGCAAATGTTGTTTTTCTTTTTGGTGAGACATTTCCTCTGTTTCTGGCCATCGTACGTAGGTGCCACATCAGTTCATTTCAATCCAGCCAACACAGGTGTCACTACAGTGGTGAGGCAGCTGCTGAACCTGATCTGGATCCATAGGAGCCAACTCCTAGGGACTGAGGGAATATTTGAGCTGGCCTCCCTCCCATGTTGATGGGCATTGTCATTCAAATGGTGTCTGTACTCTGTGTCATGTGATTGATTATGCAGGGCAGGGCTTACTTATCCCCCCACCATAATATTTTGTTCAAGTTGGCACCCCTGTCTGCACCCACTTTGTTTTGGTAACATATGGAAAGATAGGCCAGGGCAAAGATGATGTATCTGAATCGCACCAGCACTTACTTCCTGTGGCATCATCCGCCTCTCCCAATCAGACCCTTCACTATCAAGGCAACATGAACACTGACTACGATGGAATGGGTTTTTCTTGGCCATCAAACAATTGCCAGGGAATGTATTAATGGGCCTCCCGTTCAGGTTAATGATAACTGAGGATTAGGATGCTAGCCATGCAGGTTTTTCTTCTGCAATGTCTATGAAACATAGCACATATATTTCCCCTCCCCCCCAGGTATATTTCTTTTTCTTAGATTACAGAACTGCATCATTCATGCACATCAGAGTAGTAAACATTCCCCTTGAAGGACATGAGTGTGAGAGGAATATAAAATAACAAGTTTAATATATTACATTTGGATAAATAGTAATTCTATTCAAAAATGGGGAGCACCTTGTGAATTCAAATAATAGGGGTTCTGGACAAAATCTAGCTGTCAGGTTTTTTTAAAAAATAAAATAAAATAACTGAAATTTTTCAGCATATGGCATGTCTCTGATAAATGACTATTTCTCCCTCAATATTTAATGATAAGGCTAGGGCAAAGCATAGAAAACTAGATGGAACACAAATGGTAGAAAAATCAGAACTGTAATCAAATGGGAATTTGTGTGCAAATACTTTAGTTTTTCATCATTAATCATTTATTATCTAAAGTGACTGGTGCATGTGTGCAAACGCATCAGCTACAAAGTCTCCCAGAATATGTGTTCTGAAATACAATCCTCAGATGAGATCCATGATGGCAATCCAATCCACAATGAAATAAATGATATTTAAGCAAACCTTACACTGTTCAGGATTGCAGTTTATAGAATTTACACCCCCAAAATGGTTGGGGGCTTGTTTTTATTATAGTTTTATACAGTGGAATGCGATTCTGTAAATCAATGCTACACAGAATCTGAAGTTAATATTCAGTTAATATGAATTTTAGTAACTAGTGTAATATAGCAGAGTTGGGATTTAAAAATAATAATAATTCGTGTCTTTCAAGAGAACCCAGGAATATAGATAGACATTAAAAATTCTTCTGATGAAGCTTAGCAATTCAAATTCAGTTCAGTCATGTTAATGCTGGGTTATTGACTTATTAAAGTGATTCTTTTTAAAATATATGGTTTGTTCTTTTTACCAGTTTGATCATCAGTAAACACCCCCTCAGGAAATTGTTTCTGAAAAATTGTATTTGTGGGATTTTCTCAGAAAAGTCAGTTCCATATCTAAAAAAGAAGAAGGAAGAAATTAGAAGAAATATTCAGACTGCTTAAAGCCACATTGAAAAATTCACCTAAAGAGGAGGCAAACATATTGCCTTACATTGGTATCCATTGTTGTTACTCACCTGCTTGCTAAAAATGAGGAAGTCCATGTTCATTTAACACTGTAATGGACATCTTGTTCAGAGTGTGCGTGTTCTGCATTGTAGGGTCAACAAACAAAAGGGGGTGGACACAGCACTAGTAACAGGAGGGGAAGATGAAGCCAAGCCACTACCTTGCTTTCCATACTACCAGGTCTCTCACTACCCTCTTACCTTGTACTTGGCTGTGAGATAGTTTGATAATTAGCCAAAATGCACTCACTGAACTTTATAACAAAAGCTGCAACAGGAAATCCTGATTTGGATTGTGGCCATGATATAGCAGTATATTAATAATAATAATACCATGGTGTATGTATGTGTAAGCCTTTCCCCTGTGCTGTGGCCCCTGTCCAAATCAATATTGTCTGTTTCCTCGGGTTTCCTGTACCTCGGGTTACAGACGCTTCAGGTTACAGACTCCGCTAACCCAGAAATAGTACCTAGGGATAAGAACTTTGCTTCAGGATGAGAACAGAAATTGCGCGGTGGCAGCGCTGCGGCAGTGGGAGGCCCCATTAGCTAAAGTGATACCTCAGGTTAAGAACAGTTTCAGGTTAAGAACAGACCTCCAGAACGAATTAAGTTCTTAACCCAAGGAGCACTGTAGTCAGAAAATGGAGACTGTAGAGTAGGATGGAAAAAGGGAGGGAAGGATTACTAGGGTGACATTTGGGCTTCAGTCCTGTCTGCACTCACCACCTAAGTTTACTAGTTGCAGTAGAGCTGTAATAAGGACCAGAGAAAATAAGAGATGATGGAACATGTAGTATTACCCACTCATTATGAGCTGTCATAAATGTAATTTGCAGTCATTACTGCCAAGTAGAAAAGATTCTCAATCAACAACCAAAGGAACTATTAAACCAATTTGTAATTTCTTTATAGATAGTCAATACAGTCACAACTAAGCTATATACAGTGAAAGTGGTGACTACATGGAGGGGAACCAGAGTGCCTTGATTTTGGTTGTTATTCTAGAGTAGTATCTGTCCTTGTGTACTGCAGTGGCTGGTGGGTGACGGAAGAATTTATCACATATCCAACTGGAAACCCCTACCTTGGCTGCATTTTACTTTCCAACTGCTTGGCATAGGACTACCAAATTTGCTCATCAAAGGAAATGATGAATGAGATACTTACTTCCAAACATTTTCTTGTGCACTCCCTACAGAATGCTTGACTGCCTAAGAGTTAAAGTAGGCTAGCTGTTCATTTAACAGAAATTCTCAGTAACTATGGTGATGCACAGTAACCTTTAGCCTGTATCATATACAAAATAAATACTGAATAAAAAATAAATGCAAACAGGGCTATCAAAAACGAGGAACTGCAGACATTTTTATACAGGTTGCCATTTTTCATAGGCATGAAGTTAATACATCTTTGTCAATAGCAAATTACCGGGGAAGAGAAATTGTGGCAATTAAGCCATGCTAATCAAAATTTGTGATCTCCTTTAGTCAACAGACTGGTTCTAAAGCAAACAGCAATCAGATGTGAAAGAGCTTCTTTCATTTTTAGGTAAGCCCTCAAAGGAGGGGGGGAAAGTTAAGCTTTTGAGGCATTATAAAAATGAACCTTCAAATGATCTTGTTTACAATACTCAAAACTACAGGCTACAATCTGGAATAGGGAGGAGCGGCTGGGGTCATTAATGTGTGACAGGTCCTGATGGCAAATACTGAAGCCAAAGAGTCAGAGGAACAACTTGATATTTACCATATTTTTCGCTCCATAAGACGCACCAGACCATAAGGTGCACCTAGGTTTGGGAGGAGGAAAACAAGAAAAAATTATTCTGAATCCCAGAGGCCAGAACAGCAAGAGGGATCTGGCTTCTGGGATACCGTGTGGCTGTTCTGGCTTCTGGGATAACCGCGCCAAGCCTCCACGGCAGCGGGATGAAGGCTCCCCCTGCCCAAAGAGGCTGTGCACATCTAAAGCAGAAGCCAGGACAGACGCGTCGCTGAAGGTGTGCTGCGCAGTTCTCCTTCTCTGCACAGCACCTCTCCTTCGCAGGCGCTGCGCAGAGAGGGAGAACTGTGCAGCACCCCTTCAAGTGAAGCTGGAGAAGGAACAGAAGGAGACCCTTCTGTTCCTCCTCCAGCTTCGCAAGACAGGCATCGCTGAAGGGTCACTGCACAGTTCTCCCTTCTTCAGCACGTCTTCTTTGCAGGAGAGGCGCTGCACAGAGAGGGAGAGCTGCACAGAGAGGGAGAGCTGCACGGCGCCTCTTCAGTGAAGCAGCAGGAGGAACAGAAGGGTCTCTTCTGTTCCTCCTCCGGCTTCGCTGAACGGGCGTTGCGCAGCTCTCCCTCTCTGCACAGCGCCATCCGCTCCATAAGATGCACTCACATTTCCCCTTAACTTTTAGTAGGAAAAAGTGCGTCTTATGGAGCGAAAAATATGGGACTTGTTTAGGTGCAAAAAGAATTTTTTATTATTATGGTAGATTCCTCACTGTCTTGCTATTCACATTATACCTCATTGTCTTTCAGGCATATTCTTTAAGAAATATTCTTTCTTGCTGCATAGCCCATGTATCAGCATCATAATAAACTTCCTTATTGAAAGGTTGTTTGGCACTCATAACAACCAATTGACACCTCTTCTGACTACTTAGTGAGGCAGGATATAATATCTTTTATTATCTCTAGTTATTTCGTTGTCTAAAATACATTTGTCATGACTGCTCTTCTTTCCATTTAAGATTATGCTAAAGTGGGGCATAAATGGATATATCCTAAATGTTTCATGACCTGTCATTCCAGGTCTTGGGTACCTTAGGAAGCACATTCTCCTACATCCATCTCACCTACCGCATGAAATGGTATCCACAGGGACTATTTTGAAGAGGCTGAAACTTGGAGAAGTTCTTTTTCAGTTGCGGTTGTCATATTGTGAGATCTCTTGAGGATATCTGCTAAGTCAGGGGTCAGCAAAGTTTTTCAGCGGGGTGCTGGTCCACTGTCCCTCAGACCTTGTGGGGGGCCAGACTATATTTTGAAAAGAAAAAAAAATGAACGAATTCCTATGCACCACAAATAACCCAGAGATTCATTTTAAATAAAAGCACACATTCTGCTCATGTAAAAACACACTGATTCCCAGACCATCTGTGGGCCGGATTTAGAAGGTGATTGGGCTGGATCCGGCCCTCGGGCCTTAGTTTGCCTACCCATGTGCTAACTGTTTTGCCACTGGATTCTTGAGGCATTCATTAAAGACACACCCATTTCATTTTCAATAGGCTTTATGAGAGTGTGGACTATGCATCTTCAGATCTTCTCTGAGGGTTCCCCCAATCCTGCAGATTTGGGGGTGGTGTATGGAATCCATGAGGGAGGGGAGGGTAATTTCTGCTGCATGAACAGAAATATTTCTGTTCATGTGATGACTCCCTATTGGATTCAACCTCAAGCCAATATTTCTCAAAAGACACACCAGAAAACGACCACACAAGATATAACAATAATTTTAAAAAAGTGCAATATGTATATACTGTATAACGTACATGTGCTAAAATACATTTCAAAAAAAAGGAAAAACTTTCCTCAAACACTCAATATTTCATGGTGGAAGAGGTTGGGCAGACACTGATGTTGCATAATCAGGGACCTCCACAGACTCTCACTCTTTTTTACAGTTAAAAAAAATAATTAGAACAAGCTTCCGATAAATCATGACACAACAACCTAAACTGCAGTGATCCCCTGTAGGTACAGCAGATGCAAAAACTGCAGGCACTGCTCAGTTAACAATATATACACCAGAGCAAACAAATCAAAAGGGACAAGGAACCATGTATGTGGTATGTACCTAAGTGCAGTGTATCTCATTTGTTGCAACCAAGTCCCCAACAGCTACTCTGTTGGGGATGCTAAACAGTTCTTCCTTCCCTCTGTGAAACTGTGCATCTGGAAAAAGCAGCACATGACTTTGAAAGAGAATGCTTTTCCTCTTCAGGTGCTAACATTTATACTATTTTGACAGCAGATACAAAATTAACCATCTACACGGGCTCTCTGACACCACCTTTGCTATTTTTCGACCATTCCACTCGCTCCTATCATTTCAAGTAGCCCTCGTATCTTCTGTTTTGTTAGCACCATGGGAATGAGCCTGGGTGGAACTTGGGTTTGCAAGCACCCCTTTCCTTCTCCCCTGCGATGGCTTTTGATGAGATCAGAACCATTAATTTCCATTTCCAATGAACCACACTTCGACATTTTGCACAGTGTATCGTATGGTTTAGGGTACGGCCGGTCCTATATATTTTGGCACCTGAAATAAACCACAGAACGTCATCCTCCCCACCAGGGAGGAAGGGGTGAGTGAAGATCTACATCAGGAATGGTGGTGGTGGCGGCGGGGGAGTAAAATCAACCTTACTCAGTGGTGGAAGTGGGAATCAAAGGCCATCATAGGGGGCGACACTCTCTGAATCATGTCAGGCAGGTGCAGAGCCTAGGAGACCACAGAGGGCAGTCCCTTCCATTTCCTGCCTAGGGATGGGAGGAGACAAGCAGTGCCTCCTATCCACCAAGAGGGTGCTATGGAGGCAGAATCGGGGGCTGCTGCTGAAGAGGCAGCTGGTCTGGCCTCCAAGGAGCAGGTCTTAAATATCGCTTCCACTGCAGCAGCAGCTGGCAACACATGCCTCGGAGGCTGGATCTGTCACTCCTGTGGATCCTGCCACCCGAGGTGGTCACCTCAGCTTGTCTCATGGGTGGGCCAGCCCTGGTTTGGGGGGGGGGGAGTCCAACTTCAAACCTGGCTTAACTAACTTTGCTTTCTTCCCTGAACCACAGTGAATTCTATTCACAGTAGCTATGTGTGACGTTAACATAACAGAGAGTGCTGGAGGTAAATAGTTAAACAGGTTGCCCAGTCAGGACACAGGGGGGTGGAGTCAGTGGGACTATAAAATCAGTTCTGGGAGGAGTTCATTGGGAGTTGTTGGTGGTAGTTGGTTGGTTTTAGTGGGCTGGCTGGTTGGGAAAGGCAGTTGGAGAAGCAGTTGGTAATAGAGAGACAGTTAGGGCAGTAGGTTCTTGAGTGTGGGGAGGTAGAAGAGATAGAGAGAGGAAAATAAGACTAAGAAAGTAAAGAGCAACAACGTTTGGAATGCCGTAAAAGTTTGTTTGTGTCTAAAATAAAATACACTCTTCTTTATTAATTGAAAACATGACTGAGACTGAAGTGATTTTACCAGGGAGGACATGGCTGGTGGCAGCGGATTAGTGGTGTACGAGTCAATAGTCCATGAGATGACCGGGGGCTCCGTACAAACGCCACACTATGGACAATTGAATACGGAAGTGAAGGCTTTAGCAATTCTTACAGCAGCAGCAACAGAGGAAGTGTTCAACACATGAATCTAAGTCTTATATATGACACATAATCTTTGAATCAGGCTAAGAGGGTGATTCAAAAGCGAAGGAGGAATTTCTGTTGAGAAAATCCAGAGTGGATTGCTGCAAAAATGAGGTCTCTATCTCCCTCCATACTATGCAGAAGTATTGGCCATTAATATAGTCTGACTGGGGAGGGACCAGATAGCAGAGATGCCAAAGAACCAAAATAAAGAAGGTCCCTAATTATGAAAAAGAAAATAGACCAATTCATAGGAACCTGCAAACCAATGAAAATTATAGAAAATTGTTTTATAAGTGGACCATCAAAACCACCCGTGAAATGAACATATATCTAATCAGTATCCCCAAACTCTTCAAACAGCTGCTTTTCAAATCCCTCAAGTTGTTAGATGAGATCTCATGGATTACATCCCATTCGTACTTCATCAGAACACATAAGGACAATATCACGTATATGGTATCTGTTATTTGATTCTAGAACAAATCTTTTTGCCACCCCCTTAACCCAGAAAAATCACAGGAGTAAAGTGATAAAATTTGGGTTGTCTTATTATTATTATTAATTCCCCGTCCATCTGGCTGGGTTTCCCCAGCCACTCTGGGCGGCTTACAGCATATCTAAAAACATAATAAAAACACCAGGCATTAAAAACCTCCCAATACAGGTCTTTCCATGGGGCATTATTGAAGTTATTAATATTGCACATTTGGAAGCAATAGGATGAATAAAAACTTGTTCTTATTGAATTAAAAACTGTCCAGTCCAAAAATATGGTTCAAGAGCTTAATTACCTTGCTTCAAAACAAACATATAGCAAATAATGTTACATCCAGATAGTTGCATAACATCATGTGCTGATCCAAGTACAGGCATAGAATCTTAGAAATATGAAATAACTTCACCCAGAGCTGAAATCAAAGTTCTGCTTCTCCAACCCAGCCTGAGAACTGTAGAATAATTTGCACATCCTTTCTTCTCCAGTGCGTCAGAACAAAGACCTAACTCACACACTCAAAACGGAGACTTGTAAATGAATACCTCATGTGATCTAAGTTAAACACCAAGTGTGAGTTGGCAGAGATACATTCTCACCCAAACATTAACTTCTTAGACTCTCTGAGAGCTTCTTCTTCTTCTTTTTAGCTCAGTGGAGGTTTCCATACCATGCTACGCCGTTAGCAGTACAGATAGAGAGTTATTTTCCATTTTGATGTACAATTAAACAATTATGCATGGGAGAACAGAAGCACACATCTGAAGAAAGGGGGAGAAGTGAAGTTGTCCAATGGTGTCCATTGTTGTGTCACACCACGCCCACTGGTGTGAATGAAAATTGGCATGACATGCCAGTATATCGGTTGAAAAAACCACAGTCCAGGCCAAGAGGAACAGGAAGTTTTGACTGGCTGGACCAAACATTCCCTTGCATGTCCACTCTAGCAAAACAAGGAATGTTGTATTTGACTGCTCCCAGTGGATTAAATCCCACAGAAACTTCTCTGGTTCTAAGCCATGGAGATTTTGTGTGTGGACAGTACTTCTGTGCTGCACCCAGTTTTTCTTTATTCTATGGTCTTTTCCTTCTATCCAGACAAGGCATGCTAAACATATGAAGGGAATTCTTTTCAGAAACAATTATTTGAATAATCATGAAAAGCTGCTGTAACATTGCCTTTGACAACAAGCCCTCTAAAAGCCAATTAGGATGTGAAATTTATTCACTCATAATTTGTATTCATCCCTGTGATGTACCCACACTCTCATATTCTGCCCTCATTACCACTGCACAACCCAGCTGAGTCTAGTGGGGATACGTAGCTGTAACAGATGCCAAAGTGTGGTGTGCAATATGCCTGAGATTTGGCATTCATATTGATGTGCAGCCCTCTGACCTAGTTCAACATGATACTTCATTCAATGCACAGGTATTCTACGGGGAGGGTGTTGTCATGGCACGTTCCGGCTGCAGAAAAATAGTAGGAAAACAAAGCAATAAAAGAAAGCAACAAGAGCATGTACCAGCTGTAGCTTTGACAGGATTGCTTATTCATGGCTCAGTAAATCTGTTCAGGTGCAAGGTACGTCCCAGCAAAAAAAAAAAGTATTATGACTAGAATGACCCTTCCTGCATGGTTCATTCTGAGCAAAAGTGACTTGTGGCTTTCCACTGGCAGATTGGCATCTTGGTCCCCAGCCCACTGAAAGCTGCTCTCAGAAATCTGAATTGCAGAGCTGCCTGCTTACTTTGATGCCCTCAGCATCCCAATCCTTTCCTTGTGCGGCAGGCCGTCACCTCTCCTCTGTCCCAATGGTGTGTCTGTCCATTACATTTTATCCATCTTTGCTTCTGCTTTAGGCCCCAGGCTTCTCGTTTCTTTGTTCCAGCTGTTCAAGCACTCAGGCTGAAGGATAGGGTGACAATAGGGCTCTGGAAGAAATTATGGATCAGAGAGAAACAGTTTGCCCACATGGGAGAGAGAAAATCGTATAGGTCTTACAGAGCAATTCAAACCTCCTGTGCAATGGACTGGGTGTGGGGGGGGGGTTGTTTGTTTGTTTATTAGATTTATATACCACCCTTCATCAGAAGATCTCAGGGTGATTCACAAGATGAAAACACAAGATAGAAGGAGAAATAAATAGTTAAAACAATACTCCCCACAAAAATGTTTAAAAGGCTGCAGAATATTAATCAACCAAAGGCCTGGTGCCTAAAGATATATAAGGAAGAGGCCAGATGAATCTCCCCATTTCACAAATGGGGAGCCACTGCAGAAAAGGCCCGTTCTTATGTTGCCACCCTCTGGACCTCAAGTGGAGGAGGCAAATGAAGAATGATCTCAGATGATGAGCATAGAGTCCAGCTCAGATTATGGGGAGAGGTGGTCCTTGAGAGGTGTTTCTCCACACATAGATGTCCCCGATGGCCTCTCACCAGCCACTGCCTGCAGAATGTTGTCAGTATTGCTCTTTTGCTATGAAGCTTCCTCTTCCACCTAGCTTTCCAGGCCTGTGCTGAGCCAACAGGCATTGGACCTAATTCAGGCTTGGCTTGATCTAGGTTGCCATAGTAATCTACCTGACCCCACTTTCTGCCCCAGCTGCTCTGCACAGCAGTGATGTGGATGAAGCAGTGGCCCTGCCACTCTGTAAAGCCCTGCCATGTTGAGGGTGGTTAGGGTTGCCATTTTAGGGTCAGGTGAGGTGTGTGTGTTTCCTATCACACTGTCTCCTTTAGCTTAAGCTTCTCCTTTCCACAATTTTCCAAATGCTGCAATCCTGACTGGGAATGCGGGGCAAAACTGGCCCGTGCTAAGAGGAGCTTTTTTTTAAAAAAAAAATTGTTCCTAATGTGTCATGTGGTTTGACGCAAACTGATTTTAGCGTGATGTCAACGTCTTCCAGTGAGAATATTTATATCGTGATCTACTCATGCCTAGGAAAGCTTGCAGAAATAGAGTAAGACATTTATGTCACAAGACATTTCCTGGCTCTGTAGCCTCAAAAATATTATTGCGCTGGGACATTTGCAGTTTTAAAAATTCAAAATATTATCTATCAGTTATATATTTTCTCCCTCTCACCTCATCACATGTAGTGTGTATGTTCTTCAGAATAAGTAGACTGACTTAACCTCTACACTTAGGCTCATCCATTTAGCTAATCTTTATACATGTTCCCAGTCTATTTCTTGTTGATCATAAAAAATATGGGTGTGGTCCATCAAAAGTTCAACAATTATAAATACCATTGATTTCAATGAGGGAGACAGGGCTTATAAATTATTATCTTTGGCTAGACTGCTGTGCCCTATATAATGTTGTTTGGACATTCTGAAAAGAAGTTATTTGGAAAGACATTTGTAACATTTAGAAATGATTACCAAGCAATAAATAATAATATAACAGCTGTTGTCATACAAAAATAAAAATATGATGATATGCATAGATGAATACTACTTACTTTCTGAATATTTATTCATTTTGTGAGTCATCTAGGCCGAAGCCTCTAGATGACTTGCAATATACTAATAAGAAACTGAATTAAAAATACATAAATACAATTACATCTTGTAAAAAAAAAATCAATAACTCATTATACATTATAGGTAAGAAAAAGCTTCCTTGTATTAAAAGCAAAAATAGCTCAATAAACCCACAATAACACAATAAACAATAACTCAATAAACCCACAATAAAACTTTCAACAGGAAGGAATGATAACCCTGAACCCTAAAAACTGTAACCCTCTTATAAGTGATAAAACTATTGAAAATTACTAAAACCAAGAAAAACAAAACAAAAAAGAAGAAGAAAAAATGAATATATTTGGCTGACACTGAAAAGATAGCAGAGAAATTTCCAGATTCTTGGGGAAAGTATCTAATAGGAGGCGTCTGTCTTGTTGCATGTATGTAGGTGCTTTTACCTTATGCTAGCCTATGGCCATAATAAAGATTTGACTTTGACAGGGTCATACCAAAACCTTGAAGTAGACACTGGCAACCAATACAAGTGGATGAGAACCAGGGTAATATGTTCTGAATGCTTGTCTCCATTGGTGAATTCATGTACTAATTCTGCAGCAGCAGAAGCTTTTGAACCATCTTCAAGAACACCTTCCTGTATAGCACATTGCAGTAACCTAAACAGGAAGCATTGATCCCCAAACCTATATGAGCAGCAGAACGTATATTGCCATTTACACGGTGCTATATATGCAGTGTCTACAACATATATGTTTTTTTTCTCTGTGATAGCTAATTTATGAAGCAGAACAGCATTGAGTAGCGCACACATTTGCAGAATGAAAAATATATTCATTGCTATGTTGCAGTTTTCAGCTAAAAGAAATAACACAATCATTTCCCGTTCCCAGAAAGTAAAGGTTTCTGTGTAAATATTGCAGGCACCTAATTAAAGCTGTTAATTAGAATGCATACGATAACTATGGAAACTAACCACTACAGTGCAGTTTTACTAATAGAACAAATTCTTACAGACAACATTTAATTGCACACATTATACATTGTATTTTTAGATCCTTAGAAAAGAGTTGATCTGTTTTGAGGCCCCCCTGCCGGTGCCAGTCTTCTGTATGCTCTATTGTCTTTACGCATTCTTACAAGTGGCCATTTTTTTGTCACTAAGGGCATTATTATACTTGTCTCTTCTAAGGCTGTGTGCTTTTCAGAGAGTGGTGCTTGTGGATTACTGTTTAGCCATAGGTTTGCTTTGATTAGATACACTCGTGAGTGATGCATCGCTCCCCACCTGCCATGATATGGAATGTGTCTAAAAGGCTTATGCCACAAGACTTCATCTCTTTGCCACTTCAATGGGTTTATGTTTCACGGTCTTTTGTTTTATCGCCCCAACAAGAGAAGAAAGAAACACTGGTAACATCACATTCACATTGATTATGGCTCGTCTGCTCTGTAGGATTTTGCCCTAAGCACATTAGCTTGTTCAGCTTTCAGCAGATCGATAAATAATGACTGAATTCCAACAGTTTCTGAATACAAGATGTGAAGCCATCAGTCTCTTCCTTTCCTTTTCCTCCTAATCATCTCTTCACCCCTTTCAGGAAAATCGATACACATTTCCATCAGCATTTAGAGTTTCAATAGGAAGCATTTTCTTCCATGTAAGTGTTGTGTTAAGGCACAAGGTGACCACAGGGTCTCCACTACTCAGGATTACCCAGAGAGCAGAAATTGCCAACTGAGCAGCATTTTAATGTTTCAATTCTTTACAAAGAGTAAAAAAAGCCCTGCCATTTTCTGTCCACGTCAATTTTCATTACCACCAAACAATAAAAGCTAAAGATCCCAGCTATTTCTCAGGAGGATTGCCTCACAAATAATAATTGCTTATTAAAGTGTTCTTTTCAAGGAAGATTGGAAATGGTGATTACTTTGCAGCTAATTTCAAAAAGAACATATACTGTTACTATCTCTTGGTGTGTGGTTGGCTATTCCCATGCATATTTGCTTTGGGAGAGAAAAAATAAACTCATTAAACAGTCCTTAAAAGTACTTACTGTGACTGATGAGAAAATGCATCTTTCCCTTGGATTTAAGAAGGAAGAAATCTCATCGGCAAGCTCTCTTATGTGGCTGCATATTAAATTTTCTAAATGGCGTATCATTGCCCATCAGCAAAGGTCAGAAGTAGGCAGATGCATTTTAAAGAAAAATGAATAATTGTAAGAGAAATCAATTTCAAAGTATGGAAGGAAGGAAGTATCGATCTAATTGAATACACAATATCCATGTAGGTTTTTAAACAGGCCTTGAAAACTAATTTGTTTACGCTGACTTTTTCACAACGATTTTAATTGGGCTGATGAAGTCTACTGTCCTTTCTATGATGGGGTGCGATAATATTAATGAACTGATTTCTGTTTAAATGTATTTACTGGCTGCTTACTGGATGTTATGATTGTTTTATTTTAAATTATCTTTATATTATTATACACATGTCTGATTTATAAATTCAGGCAACATTCAATCATTTGTGCAATAGAATATCACTTGTGCAATAAAACTTTCCCTTCCTCTCCTCCCACCAGGCTCATCCTCACCACCACCCCACATCTACTCCATAGGGTTGAGGGACCCTCCAGGACAGATTGGGGAGACACAGAGGGATGCAGTGGAACAGAGAATAAGGGGAAGTCTGCTGTTACATCCATTGCTACAACACGTGATGTTGCCATCTGTGGGCTGTCTTCTCAATAGGTTTCTTTTTAAAAGGCGGATTTTAAATGTATTAAATACAATAATACAACCAATGAACAATGCAGGCTTTTTAAACAAGCCAGTAAAACACTTGCTTGGGAGTTAGAAAAACTAATCACCTCATAACTAACGCATGGTTACTTTTAGCAACAAACAGAAACTCTAACAGTTACCTTTCTTGGAGTATGTTTCTGTGTCTCTAATTTAGACATTAGAACCTAAAATGGTAGGACCTAAAATTCTGGTATTTTCTATATAATCAATTTTGCATTCATCTAAATTAGGATAAATTCCACTACAATTAAATCATGTAATGGAAGACTAGTTTAGATCAGAATATGTTATTTTCCTGCTGTTGTGATTTTACTGAAAGTGAATGCCCTAAATTCTATTATGCAAATGACCAACCAAGGGAATAAATGATATTAAAACTTACTCTGTTTTTCTAATTGCCATGAAGACTACCCCTCATTTGTAGTTCCTGGTAAACAAAACCATGAAAACATTTATTTCCACTACTTTTATTGTATTGTAGGCTTGTGTTTTAATGCTTTGATAATTTTGAATTTCTTTATAGTCCACCCTGATATCTGGTCTTCAATGAAAGGGTGGCTTATCATTTGTAATAAGTAAATAAAGGGATGATTAGTAGAATATAGCTAAGGACTGACCGGAGATGAAGAAGGTAAAGCCATTTGCCTTGAAATGTATCTTTTGCATAGTTGTGGATTGTGCTGATGAAACCTCTGAAGCTAATTGTCTGAGTGTCCCAAATGCCATGTTAATTCAGACAGAAAAGTATATCTGGCTATTGATCCCAGTATGTGTTAGAGCAGACTGATGAGTCTAATGAATCTTGATCCTAGCAAAACAGGAGTGTTGGAAGAGGGAATGGTCCAGAATAATGTAGAGCAGAAGATGAGGCTGAAAGGAGGAGTATGAGAAAGGGAAAGAGGGACAAACAGAAGATGCACAAATGTCCAGGAATACCAAGGAAGCTGAAATTTGCGTATTGATTTGAAAGAGGCTGTCAGACCCTAAGTTTTGGACTTCTGGTATATTTATTGGATGTTTTATTTGTATATTTATTTGATGAGCATAACCACTTCAGTGGTACAGCATCTGCCTTGCATGGAGAAGGCCCAGTTTCAAACCCTGGCATTTCTAGATAGGGCTGGGAATGTTCCCTGTCTGGAATCCTGGAACGATGCTGTCAGTCAAATTAGACAAACCTGAGCCAGATGGACAATTGCAAGCTCTTCTCTGCTGAAACTGTCATTTCATGGTGTGAACCCTGAACCACAATGCTACAAAAGTAGAACTGAAAGGGACCTACTCAATTCAACACATGCAGCTGGGGTCAGGGCTGGCACAAGACAATTTGTTACATAACATGAAGGACAAGATGACTGCCCCGTACCAGCAGCCTGACACTAATGGCATTCAATGTACCTGTGGCAGCTGTCTGTCCAGTTTAGAAAACCAAGGACAGGCTTTTTGCCTGGACAGCTCTGTCATCTAACAGGGGAGATTGGCTCAGAAGGAACAGCCAGAAGGTTCTTGTAATCACCCACCAAAATTTGTCGCTTGGGGTGGCTACCTAATAGTAGGACTGGCCCTGAACGAGGTGGTAAATTAAGGTGGTAGTGTCTGTTTCAGCTCACCTGTAATGTGGATAGTCCAGTTTATATACGCCATCTCACCTGTGGGGAAGGAAATTGACCATGGGAAGCAGCCTATACACATGCTCATAAGCAGTGGGTTCTAATTATTTTTAAAGTCCTTTAATTCAGACATCACTTGGCACTTTTAATATCAGTAAAATTATTCTCTGCTGTACAAAGGCACTAAAAGATAACTAGATGGTGAAACTTTGAAATCTATTTGCAGTGCTGTGCCCGACTGCACATGGCAATAAAAAAAATCTGTTGAAACGCTAAAATTCCTCAGATGAAAGCAAATGTTCCAAAGTCTTTGGTGAGTGATATGAAGTAATATAGAGGTTTCTTACACTTAACTGATCCTGTCACTATTCATAAACTAATTTATTCATCTTGCAGCAAAGATAGAAGTGTTGGATATCTAATTGCCCACTTTGTAAATGTGTAGAAGTTTTGGAATGTAATTAATCATCATCACAAGAATATTTATCAAACAGAAATATTTGCATCCTCCGTGGTTACATCATATATATAGATAGATGGGAAGAGCCCAACACTGGGAGAAAGTTTAGGACAACTGATCTTAAGTTTTTTTCTCTGAGCCCAAACTGAACCTAGAACTCAGGTCACTTCCCAACTGACCTGTTTATTGAGCTCACACATTAGATTTAAGTGTTGGGAATGATATGTCATCCAACCTCCAATTTATTTGTGGAGAGGTTATATAACATCGCATAAAGCAATCAGTATCCCACACTTTCCAGTGCCTTTTCCTTACTGAAAAAAGTCATGTGTTCTTGGAAGTGTACTTGTGCAAGAGTACCAAGTTATGTGACTTGAATTTGCTGGAGTGCAATTGAACTGCAACAAAGTACAGACAGGCAAGAATATTGTTTTTATTGCCGTTAAGATGTGCATGTACCTTTCTTCCACCATCACGAAGGGCAGAGTTTGCAGCCATTCATTAAAATGCACAATTACTAATTTGCTTACTTTTATTCCATTTTCAGTAGCAACCATTTGTCATTTCTGAAGATAGGTATGGTCGATAAGGATGAAGTACTTAATAGAAATTTAAATGCAGTCAATGCTGACATAATTATCTAGGGAATAATGCACAAAGAAGAAAGATAAAAATGATGAATAGTAATTCTATTGTCTCTAGGTTTTTTTCCTGGAAATAAAATAAAAACCTATAAAGTACTAATATTCTTGCCTTTCTGTACCTCTGTATTGTGGATATTACTGAAGTCTCCTTCTATTTCAGGGGTAGCCAACGTGGTGCCCTCTATGTCTACAGACTACAACTCCCATCATCCTTAACCATTGGCCATGCTGGCTGAGCATGCTGGGAGTTGTAGTCCAAAAAATCCAGAGGCCACCATGCTGGCTACCCCTTCACTGAGAGAAAACATGAACACCTTGCAGCTAATTTTGAAATTGTCTCCAAAAGTGCCTGCTAGTCATAATGGCTGAATGTTGCCTTCAGTATTAGATATAATACACTCTGAAAACTAATTGTTGGGGATCATGAGCAAGAGAGTGCTATTCATGCTAGTGGGCTTTCCACATGTTTCTGATTGGCCACTGTGGGAAGAAGGATGTTGGACTAGATGCGCCTTTGGTCTGATCTAGTGGGGCTCCTTTTGTGTTCTTATGTAGATTTCTCTGGGAAGCTCACAAACAGAGTCTGAAGTGAGCAGCACTCTTCTGTTTGCCCATCAGATCTGGTTGGAGAAAGCCATGAGACTTATAATAATAGAATCATAGAATTGCAGAACTGGAAGCAACAGCAAGAGTCTTCCAATCCAACTTCTTTCAATGCAGGAATCACAGCTAAAGAATCCCTGACAGACGGCCACTTAGTGTGTCAGTAAGAGGCAACCAAACAGGTACTGAAGGATCGGGATCCACTGATCTACAAAGTATAAATCGTATTGCACAAGATTCTAGGACTGAAGCGTAACTAAACTAGCAAAATATTTTTGCTTCCCGCTTCAATAAGCTAATGAACACTTCCCTTCTCCCAGTTGCTATGTCTTTCTTTAATATATTTATTTTTTAATAAAAAAGTGTCACGCTATGGCTTCATTAAACCAACAAGCAAATTCCTCCTTTTGATATCTTATTAGCATTTCCAATTTAGAATACACAAATTGCCTTTCACTAAGGTCACCATGAGGATTGATTGAGTGAAGGAGCTAATTATGTGAACAAAGGTTTAATATTTTGACAGATAAGATAGAGCCATAAAATACAGCACAGTGCATACAATTATGAGCTCACATTTGCATTTTTGCCACAAGGATGCTAGATGCACGGGCACCCTTAGAAGAGTCACTTGAAACATTCTAGAATCAAATATCAGGAATTGGTTTCATATGCCACAGGTGATCTAACTCCACCTCACTGTACTCGCAGAACTGAACTTATCCCCACATAGAATGAGATCAGGATTCCACTTGAAACATTTAATGGGAGAACTTTTGGCTTCTGGAACAGGTTCCATGAAATGTATGGCAGATTAATTTTATAACTCCTAAGACCTTTTAGAAATAAAGAAAGAGGCAGCCCTGGAAAGAATATCACAGTGATTAAGCCTTGTAATTTGCTTTATGCTTATCCAGAGAGGCTTTGAACTAGATACATTTCCTTAACTGCTAATAGTTATGGAGTGTAACCATATACGTAATTTCTAATTACTTTTTCAAATAACTAATTAAGGTTATCTATCACTCCTCAAAGTAAAAAGGTGCTAAGGTGAGCATAGTTAAATCTATGAACATTCCTCTCATGTCCACTTTAACTAGAAACGAATGATAAAAAAAAATGTTCAGAGTTAACCAATAGCAAATTTGCTATCATGGCCAATGACCGAAGGAAACCCCCTTCCTCTTTCGATCACTCTCCCCACCCTTATTACAGAGGGAGTGGTTAGACAACATGATTGGCTTGTTTCACCTGCCATTTGGCTTCTCCCCTCGTCAGAAGAGACCATTCCTCTACTCAGTAGCTGCTCTACCTGATCATTAAACGTTTATGTAGAAGAATTGTACCAGAATTTGCTTGTTTTCCTTTCTTACAGTACACCCCCTCTTTCCCTTTGCATAATGTCTACTAGACTGGAAGTCTGTGAGCAGGGACTGTGTTGTTTTTTAATCTTTGTACAGCAACTAGGAATTTTTTGGAATAATAATAATAATAATAGGCAATAGATGATATGAAGAATTGGAGGCTGTGGGAATACAACTACAGACATGGGGATGTCAGGATAAGGGCTGTAGCTCAGTGGTAGGGCATCGGCCTCGGTCCAGTATACCTGAAGAAGCGTCTCCACCCCCATCTTTCTGCCCGGACACTGAGGTCCAGAGCAGAGGGCCTGTTACGATATAGATGCAATGCAGCTGCAAATTGCTAGCTTGAAAACATCACATGATGGAATGTTGGGACTGTTCCATGGGAAACAGAGGGACAGTCAATTCACAGGGCAAAGCACCGGAATTAGCTCAGAGTGTAATATGAGCTCTTCCTTTTGTTCCTGTACAGGAAGTACAGGAAGTGTTTGTCACTCGACTGCAGGAGCTTGAAGAGAGCAGTCATGTTTTTTGTAACGCGGCAAAGACAGAAATAAAGGCATGTAAATACGTTTCTGTCTATCTCTTTCCCCTGCCGGGGGGGGGGGGGCAAGAAAGAGGGTGTGTGTTCTTCTCATGCTGAGAAGAATCGCCTATAGCGACCTTGCCTGCGTTTGCTGGGGAATGCAGCCAGGGAGGTCATCGGAACTCAAGCCGGGTCCCTGGGGGGGTTGCCAGCTTCTCCCGATAGAGGCTTGAATTCCAACAGGGCCTTCTGGCAGCTCCCTCGCTGCAAGAAGCCAAGTTACATGGAACCAGGCAGAGTAGTACAGGGAACTTCTCGGTAGTGGCACCCGCCCTGTGGAACGCCCTCCCACCAGATGTCAACCACCAGACTTTCAGAAGACATCTGAAGGCAGCCCTGTTTAGGGAAGCTTTTAATGTTTAACAGACCACTGTATTTTAATACTTTGTTGGAAGCCATCCAGGGTGGCTAGGGAGACCCAGCCAGATGGGCGGGGTATAAATAAAATTATTATTATTATTATTATTATTATTATTATTATTATTATTATTATCTGCCTTGCATGATTCAATCCCTGGCATCTCCAGGCAGACCTGGGAGAGACTCCTTCCTGAAACCAGCGAGAGGTGCTTCCAGTCATTGTAGACATAACTGAGTTAGATGGACCTATGAAAGCTTCAAGGGATGCTCATCGAATCTGCAGATGAAACCAAACTGGAAGGGGTACTACAGAAGACAGAATCAGGATTCAATATGCCCTTAACAAATTGGAGAATGAGGCCCAAACTAACAAAATGAATTTCAGTAGGGATAATTCTCAGGTTCTGCACTTAGGCATGGAAAACCAGTTGTACCATGACACTTGCTCACACAAGAAGCAGTAATGGCTACCAACTTGGATAGCTTTAAAAAAGGATTGGACAAATTTGTTGAGGTTAAGGTTATCATAATGGCTATGCTCTGCACGCCCCTATTCAGAATAAGCCATCTAAATACCAGCTGCTGGAAACCATGGGAGGGGAGAGTGTTGTAGTGCTCGGGTGCCATTTGTGGATTCCTCACAGGCATCTAGGTGGCCCCTGTGAGGAGAAGAAGATGCTGGACTAGATGGGCTATTGGCCCGATCCCACTTTTCTTAAGTTCTTACCTCTGTAATTAAATTATGCCCAGAGGGACCCTAAAGATCTGTGTCCAGTGTCCAGGCTGCACCCTGAAGACCGTTGTGCTGTATAGCTATCTCAAATGCATAACACCAGGGCTTATCCAAGACTAAGCCATATTTGTTTTTTTTAAAAAATGACTACAGTCCCTTATCATGATGCACTGTACTACTTGTAGCATAATCACTAGGGACATATACCTTATATTCCAAGTTAAGAAATATTTTGCTTTTTAGTTTGCAAAAGGAAAAATGGCTCTTTTCTTAAATTGTGTATCAGGCAGCCATCAACATCAAATAAAATATTGCTCATTTCAGCAAAACATTTGGATAAGATCTTGGTTAAAGTAACACCCTTTTATTCTATTTTCAGATTGCAAAGTGTTATCAGCTTTGGAAAGCATTTCATTCGTCATAAAAGCAACCTGCAACGGCACACTGCCAGCCCATTTCAAATGCCTGTAATGTAGAAAAGCTGTCATTGTATTTATCAGAGTGGCAAGCTGTCACCCAGTCGTAACAATGAATGCAATTAAGAATTTTAATAACACTAATAACCTAACAGTTATTTAACTTGAAATGATTTGGATAAGGGAAATCTGAAAGAAAGAAAGAGACATGGTCTCAGCTTGGCTATAAACTCACTGAATGGATTTATGTTTCAATACCTGTCAGTACTCAAGATAGATAGATATATCAGCACTCATCCTATTCTTTTGATTTTATTGGTTTTAAACTTTTTAAGAAAGAAATATTGCATTTTTAAATTGCTGTCATGAGACCTTGTGATGAAGGGCAAATAAGAAATGAAATTATTATTTGGCTAAACATATTTTTTCCAGCTCCAATATATTACCACTCCTTAATTAATAATTGGCATAGGTAGCAAAAGTTTGTGACAATTCTGCACAGAAGCTGGGGGCAGAATTAGGCCAACACTCCTGCATACTGCTTTAGCACCCCAGGCCAGGTTGATGCTATCTTAGTAGACAAGAGATGCATCTCAGTGTATTGCAATGAACAGCAGAATCACTATCTCATCATCTGGATTTTGGTCATGGCACATCAGATAAAAAGGTTAGCTGCTACTTGCCATTGTTTCACATGATGATGCCAAAGAAAGAGAGGGACTGGCCAGAGGCTCCTGCATGCAAGTGAAGAGGCCCTGCACATTGGAAGAGTCAGTGGACCCACACTGCTGGGCATTCCTGTACTATTTCATGGTTTCCTAGATCCCACACATCGCATCCTTGCATTAGGCAGAGCAGAGCCGGCCCACCCATGAGGCAAAGTGAGGCTACTTCCTTGGACTGATAGATCCAAAAGGGCAGCAGATCCCAATGTACCGGTAGATCTTTATTCCTGCCCCACCAGCTTGTTCCTGATGTAGATATTCACTCCTCCATTTTCCCCTGAAAGGCTGTGTGTGTGTGTGTGTGTGTGTGTGTGTGTGCATGTGCCATTTTGTGGTTTGCCTCAGGCTCCAAAATGTCTCGGGCCAGTCCTGAGGCAAGGAAAGATTATGTATGTAGACCATGACACATGAAGGATTCAATGACAACTGGAACCCTGAGGGCACAGGGTTCTAGATCATGTATAAGCCTATGCTCATAGAGGCTTCCTTGGCTTAGATGTCCATGCCTAACATCCGGGCACTAGGAATGGGGTCAGGCACACATCTCTGCTACCATTTTCCATGTGTAAATCCTCTTTGTGCTTATAATTCATGACGTGGGCTCAAATCTTTTAAGAATACTGCTTACTTCTAGATTCGCATTTCATTCGTCATAAAAGCAACCTGCAACGGCACGCTGCCAGCCCATTTCAAATGCCTGTAATGTAGAAAAGCTGTCATTGTATTTGTCAGAGTGGCAAGCTGTCGCCCAGTCGTAACAATGAATGCAATTAAGAATTTTAATAACAATAATAACCTAACAGTTATTTAACTTGAAATGATTTGGATAAGGGAAATCTGAAAGAAAGAAAGAGACATGGTCTGCATCTTTCTGCAAGACAATTTCCAGCATGTTTTCTCTGCTGGATAACTAGAAAGCAAGGTATTGGCCCCACTGACGATACTTGCCAATTAGATATTGTTACTGTAAAGCTTCTGAGACTGCAGCATTCTAAGTACAATATTGGAACAATGAGATCAGTCAACAAGAGAGCTGTCTAGAGAGGTTGTGTAATAGACATTGCTCCACTTCTTATGTCCGAGACTGATTAAGAAGAGCTTTTAAATTATCTGCCCCCTGAAGTATGTTTCATCCATCTGAGTCGTTTTTCTTCTACAATTGTTTCCAACATTGTCACATCTCGAACACTATCACATCTCAAGTATTCTACAAATCTGAGACTGACATTAGAATAGTGCTTGCGTGGGTGGAACAATGAACCATTTTCCTGAAGATATATTCCTAGCTAAGGTTTGTATGCTTTTGCTTTTTGGAGGTTAGCGAGCCTGAGGGAATTTGGCTTAAAATTGTTAGCTCAATACTCGTAAGTAGCAGAGAGAGAAAAGCAATGAAAGGGGGGAAATCGGAAAGCTATAAAAAAAGTAGTATGACCTCATTTCCAGGGATGTAGAGCAAAGAACCCACAACTCCTATTAATGTCAGTGGAGCTTTATCAAACAAGCCACTAGAGCCTGTGTCATAATGCAGTAGTATAAATTTCCCTGAAGAAAACTGTAGTTTCACAGATTGTGAATATCAAGGTGGTTTTAAAGTATAAATAACATAATAAGACATACTTTTGACTCCAGTACCAGAGTTGAGTATTCTCTTATTGTCAAAAGTTTATCTATAATAATCTGTGCACAATAAACTTGGCTGATAACATACCTTAAAAAAAAACCATTCGTTTTATAGACACTGCAGAAGGCTTGCAAAATGAATAGCAATTAGCTCATTTTAATATCCATGTACAACGACTGGATCTGCTTAAAATAGTAATAAAATAAGGAAGTGTTTAACATGGTTAGCATCTGCAAATCAATATTGAATTACTATTTGCAATATATGCAGAAATCTGGCAAAAGTTCTGGTGGGCATTTTATATTTCTGGCTTGGTAAGAATCAGGACCCTCCAGAATGTGTGGGAGACCAATATCCTCCGTTGTTTGCAGAATGGATGAGGAGAGATGGTTTCAGATGGATTTTACAAAGTTGGTTAAAGCACAGGCCTGGGATGACTATTTTAATTTGCAGTGTAAACGCCAAGCATCATGGAGCCTGGAAGACCAGAGGAAGGATGAAATGGAAGGGAATATCCCATTATATGCAGATGCTACAAGGAATATGCCAGGATATGGAGGAGAAGCTTCCAAGTGGCTGACGTAATGCAAAATTAGACTCAACCCAGAGGAATAATGAAGGGAAAGTGCATACGCTACAATATGCTCCAGAGGAAAACTGAGACACTTGTCTTTTGGGGCCATACTCCCATGTGAGTCACGTGACTTGCATGAGGGCATGACACCCGCCCCCAAAAAACACACCCAGGATGTCCCACTTAAATCAGGGCAGTTGAGAAGTATGGAAATGCAAAGTCCCATGTTAAATCCCTGCCATTCAGATATGGCCCGAAAGATGCTTTTCTGGAACCCTGATTCTCATCAGCATAGACAATACTGAGCTAAATGGACCAGTGGTCTGTAGTGATGTGGGGAGAGAGTCTATTCAGCTTGCAATTAAAAGCAAGCCTACCCAATTCATACATTCTGAAAATCTGGCAGGTGAAGTATTCTACATCATCTGCTACCTGATTCCTTTAACTGGAGATACTGGTGTCTGAATCTGGGATCTTCTGCTTGCAAAGCATACACTTAGCCACTGATCTGTGATCTGATCTCTTGCAGGTCCCATGCTCTTCCTGTCTCCCAGAAAAGAAACCAGCTTCTCCTTTATTGCCCCATCTACTGTAATGAAATGCATTTTCTCTGTTGCTTAGTTCCTCTGCCTTATGTTATGGTCTTCTCCTTGCTACTCTGCTAACTGAGCGTCTGGAGATATGTTGCCCCTAAGAGTCATCTGGGCTCTTACTGTTATTGGACTGCCTCTACTTTTTGAATTCCATCTCCAACGCTAGATGCTTTACCCTTATAATTCAGCAAAATAATAACCTTGCATTCAGATGGTGAAATATATATGCCTGCAATATTTTCCCCCACTGCCTAGATGCAACCACATAAAAATAAGGAATTGTAATGAAAATGTCAAGTCACCTTTAACTATTGGGGTGTGAATATCATTGAAATAACAAGCGTATGTGCATGTTTACAGTGTTTCCGTGGACGCCTGCTTCACCCAGGATGGAAAATATAATTTGAAAATGTTACGGCTGCGCACTTTACAAAATTTCATTATCATTCATCTCTTTCTTTCCAGATATAAAAATACTTGTGGAATTATTAGTGATTCCAAACTAAGAAGCAATGAATGAAGAGTTTCAGCACCTTTGGTCAGTGATTACATGTGAACTATGGCAATTTAATAACAACACACTTCTATACATGTCTACTCAGAAATAAATCCTACTGAGTTTAATGGAGTCTACTCCTAGGTAAGTAGTTATAATGTTGCAGCTTAAATTACCGGTATGTCAGCTCTCAAATCAGGGGTGGTTAAGATGTTGTTGGGCTTGAACTCCAATCATTTCTAGTCACTGTGGCAAATGGTCAAGGATATGTTAAACAGTTCTGTTTATTTCTTTTTAAAATGAATAAACTGTGATAACGGATATGTTTACATGCCCCAACTGTCAAAAAAACATGTTTCAATACACTGTTGAATATATATATATACATATATGAGTTCTTCTTTCCACTCTTTGTTTTATCTGCTACTATTTCAACTTTATTACTATAACATGGATACATAAAAGGCTTCTCTTGACAGCAGCCTTCAAGAAGTTGGTATCTTTATCACAAAAGAAACCAATTTTTTATCCCGCTCATCAGTAAGAGATATCAACCAAATCAAGCTGAAAGAACTATCAGTATAAGGACTACCACCATTTTTCATTTTCATTTACTTTTGATTTCTGTCATAGAATGGATTTGTTCTAATCAAGCTAGGGAGAACCAGGTCTAAAATCCCGGAGAGCCACTGCCAGGCAGTGTAGAGACAATACCAACCTATATGGACCATCTGTCTGACAGCTTCTGTGTGCAGATTCAAGTACTGGCTGTCTTTTATGTCTTCACTGGATCAGTAGCCACTGCCAGTATATTCCACATGGGCAATTTAATGGTCATTGGAGGCCCTCCCACTTTAGGTAGTGTCATCCCAAGGGGAAGGGGTTCTTTTTGGCTTCAGGTAGGCAATAAAAGAAATATCAAGTTGCACTTCAACAGTCCTTGAGATACTGTGGTTCTAAGCCTAAGGCTTTATAGGTCAAAGCCAGCACTTTGAATTGGGTCCAGAAACTAATTGGCAGCCTGTGCAGGTGGGCCAGGATTGGCCTTTTATATGAGCAACTTGTCCACTGAATTCTTCACCAGAAAGATACCATGGTGCAAAAGCTGCTGAGAGGTTTAGCAGAATTAACAAGGACACAGGCAAACTGCTGTAGCTCAGTTAAACTTTTAATACCAAGTCCTACAGAGAGTTCTGTGAAGTTGGAAATCTACCCCACTGCTTTGAAATGTACAGCTGGTCCTCTTAATAAAAGTATGATGGTGATGCTGTTTCTAATTTATCTCCCCTCTTTCCTCATTGATCAATACAGATACTTTCATTTTTGGTTTATTTTCTCTTGTTACTGTGCACTGTTTTTAAACATTTTGGGCACCATTAGAATATTTGTGTTTGCTGTTACTGATGTCATGACTGCGCCTATAAATCTAAAATACAAAATGAAGAATGCCAAATGCTACACAGGTATGATGATTTCTTTTGGGTTTATATGTTAAATACAGTTCAGTATGGCATTAAGGAAACCCAGGAGCTCACTCCTGGGGAATTACTGATTTATAATTCTGCTTGAGGCATTTTAGGCATTCAGAAATGCTCTGTGCATTTCTTGCCTTATGACTTAAATCAAGTTTTCAGGTTATCATTTTTTGAAGCATAGTTTTTTATTATAAAGTATGCTGAACAGATATTTTAAAGAACCATTATGACACTATTTGGAGAGGTTCCACTTTGTACAGTCACACTATTTTATGTGATTTGATTGTTGTATGGCATATTGTGCTGTGTATGTGTGAATTTGGGGTGTGTGTCTTTTTCCATTTTTGTTAAAGAGTGAGGTAAAAATAGAGTGAGGTAAAAATAGTTTTTTTATAGATTGGAACAGTATAAATAAATAAATAAATTTATCATGGGAACTTTCACTCTTCTTTCAAACAAATATTTCCCAGCCAAGTAAAGGTAAAGGTAAAGGTAAAGGGTCCAGTCGTGGCCGACTCTGGGGTTGCGGCGCTCATCTCACTTTATTGGCCAAGGGAGCCGGCGTACAGCTTCCGGGTCATGTGGCCAGCATAACTAAGCCGCTTCTGGCGAACCAGAGCAGTGCACGGAAACACCGTTTACCTTCCCGCCGGAGCGGTACCTATTTATCTACTTGCACTTTGATGTGCTTTTGAACTGTTAGGTTGGCAGGAGCAGGGACTGTGCATTGGGAGCTCACCCCGTTGCGGAGATTCAAACCTTCTGATTGGCAAGTCCTAGGCTCTGTGGTTTAACCCACAACGCCATGGTAACACTGCACAAATGTAAGGAGCTCGAAAAAGTGTGAGCTATTTCAAAAGAGGAAGAGCTTGCATACTGTTTAATTTCCTGCAGCAGGAATATAAACATATCCTCCTTCCCAGCTACACGCACACACTAAATGCTGTTCAGTTATGATGAATGTTGCCGTTTTCTCTGTTGGCAGGGATAAATTCCCTCCTGCACCTCCTTGCTCTCCAGAAATTAAGGTTTTCCACCCCTAATGTGGACTCTATCTTCTTTCTCCACAACATTCATAATCCTATATATTCATTCACTTATAATATACCCTTCCTTCCACCAGACTGTCATGTCCCCGCACCTTGTTTCTAGACTAAAAAGCCTAAATGTTGTCACCTTTTCTTGTAGAAGTCATTAGGTGGTGCAATGGGTCAGTGTGTATGGCTGTTAACCAGAAGGACCAAGCCCACCCAGGGATGGCTGTAGGCAGGATTCCTACATTGTAGGGAGTTGGTCTGAATGACCCTCAGGGTCCCTTCCGATGCTATAATTCGATGATTCCAGGAGCTCCAACCTCAGGATAATTTTGGTTGCTCTTTTATGAACCTTTTCCAGCTGTACAATATGTCACAGCTAAAAACTGTTTCTTTAATGCTAGAACTAAGCATTAAAGAACTAAGTAAGCATGAGACAGCGGCCTACAATGACTCATGCAACCTTTCACCAAATTGTACCTGTATATATAGAGTGGTCAATGTTAGTGTTGGGTGTGGGTTGGTTGGATGGTAGAATGCTGGTTGCGTTTGGTGTGTGTAAAAGCTGTCGGTCGTGGTTGGAGAAGAAGATTTTTTAAGAATAAAAGCAGCAATACTCTGCAAGAATATTCTTTCTCAAAGACTCTTTTGTGCCAAGTAAGGTCTGAGGACTAGGCAAAGGATTAAAAAAGAGGTCAGAACCTTTTCTTTTTCAGACACTGACACAATATCCTTCTGGAACTGAGGGGACTAGAACTATACACATTATTGTACATGGAGTCACACTATAGGACTCATATAAGCAATATAATACTGACAGTTTTATTTTTACTCCCTTTCCTAATCACCTCTAACACAGAATTTGCCTTTTTCACAGCTGCCGCACACTGCGCCAACATCTTCACTGACCCCAAGGTCTCGTCCCTCAGCAATCACTGCCACTTCAGACCCCATTAGTGTAGATGTGAAATCAGGATTTTTTGCCCCAATGTGTATCACTTTACACTTTCTTACAGTTAATTCAATTTGATCTATTCAGTTGATCCGCTCACATTTCCAGATGGTATGCTTATTTCAGATGTGACTATCATTGTGATTCATATTTCTTTAACCTTTTCTTTTTTAAGGAAAACATTCACATGTCCAAATTTCCTCACGATACTGTTGGCTTATGCAAATGGATTATGTTATAATGTCCTTTTAGCACAGGCATAGGCAAACTCAGCCCTCCAGATGTTTTGGGACTACAACTCCCATCATCCCGAGCTAACAGGAGCAGTGGTCAGGGATGATGGGAATTGTAGTCTCAAAACATCTGGAGGGCCGAGTTTGCCTATGCCTGTTTAGCACCTAAAGTTTAGATCATCTACATTGTGTGTGTTCCCTGGACACACTATATTTTATACCTGCCTCTTTATTATAATCCCTCAAAGGGATTTGTTTTATAGGACCTGGTCCTGTAATGCACTAATCTGAGTTCTGTTGCCATACATGGGTATGTTTATTATGTACCAAATGGAACAATTTGCTACAGAAGCTAGAAGATTTAACAGGAAATGTCTTCAGAGCATAGAGGGAAATTGTAAAAATAAATAAATGACCAGTTAAATTAGGAATATGAATGATGTCCTCTGTTCCCCTGGAGGGACTTTTTTCTCTCTTTATTGCTTGTCTCTCTCTGTGTGTGTGTATCTATCTACTAAATGCAAAATTATTTATATCTTATCAGTATATGTTGGGTCTTTGTTGTTGTAAAAACTACCTTTGGTCACAAGCAACATAGATTTGCTTTGAAATTGAATCTTATTGGGAAATTATCATTTACCAAGCAATTCCATGCATGTTTAGCTCAGCAGTAATCAGATTGAGTTTAGTCAGGCTCACTCCCACTTAGTATGCATAATTTTGCAGCCTAGCAGGACAATCCTATATATGTCTACTCATAATTAAGTCTCATTAGGTACAATGGGGCTTAATTCCAGTGGGTATAACTTAAATATAAATCAAAAGGGCAATAAAATAAATAGTATTCATACAAACAAACAAGCAAATAAAATATGTGATGTCAAAAGCACTGGCAAGAGGGAAAAAAGTTTACTTTTGAGTACAATTTTACCACAATAAAGCAGAATGCTATTCTGGAAGCTTTACACTTTCAAATCTATAAAATGACAAATAGAATTATCGGTAAATCAAATGAAATTGTTTGGTCTCAGTCTTTTGGCAGACCTCTTCAATGCCCAAACAGGTAGGATTTCTTCTTTTAAAAAGAGTTATTGAGTTATCAAAATACAATGCAAAATATGATATTTAGCGAAAGGTCAGAAACAAAAAACAAAACTAAGGTGTTTCAGAAGCTTAAAATGTCAAGATGCACGAGAGACTTAGTAAATAAAATATTTCTAATGCTTCAGTCCTAATTGGAAGTAAGTTTCAGTGAAATCAATGGGACATTCTTTCAAGTAAATGTAGTTATGATTGAAATCTTAAACTGTTAGTGACTATTTTCAAGACCAGGTAGCCCAGCATATATAATATGTTGATTATGTGTGGTGCTTGGCAGTAACCTCACTTACTACAGTTGTATCTCATCAAGCTTTCATCCTGAAGTTGGACATTTTTTGTTTATGCTCCTTCCTATTCATTTTAAGCTTCAGTGGCCTAATGTCCTGTTCTGCACACCATCATTTATAGTTTAAATATGAAAGATTTTCATTCTGAGCTTTTAAGCTATTAGTTCTAGGATGTGCTCTTCACTTATAACCAGCTTCTAATACGCTATAATGACTAGGAAAGATGGAAATATTTGTAGAGTACTAATATTAGTTAATCAATATGCTTTAGTTCCATAATATATAAAAGGAGGATTTGAACCCAGAGGAAAAATTAATGGGAGCTTGGAGGCCAGTGCTAAAATGGCAGCTTTTAGATATTTTTGAATAAATTACAGAGAATGTGGGAGAACAATTGTTTACCACAGAAGCTGGTGGCTCCCACATGGACCTGCCCTGGTCTTTCAGATCATCATAACCAGCCTGTGAGGTCAGAGAAGGCTTTCTTGGTAGTAGTGGTAAGGTTGTACAAAACCTTTATTTTTACAATTCTTTTTTGTTTGTTTGTTTCTAGATAAATGTCAGTAACTTTAAAAAATAAATAAACTAGGTTTCAATATGTGTTCTGCTACCTTCAAGGAATTGCGTCTACAGGAAGGGGCAGGTGACTTCACAGTGTAGGAGATGACAACGATACAGTCTATGGTAGTGCTGAGGGAAGTGTCCAAATGCCATAAGCTACTGCAGAAGAAATCTTGCAAGGACTGTTACTTGCCTGTCACTGCAAAAAGTGAGTGCGTGAAATCTCATGAGATGTGGGATTTCCAAGCCTCAGTCAGTTTTAGGGGGCCACCTTTCCCCATTGTTGGGACTATAGGAAAGGCGTCTCCTGCAGAACTTACAACAAAGGCAGACTGCTATGGGCACTCCTTCAGGTTCCTGGGTCCCAGATCATACAGGGCTTTGAATGTTAAAGTCAACACCTTGATGTGAGTCCAGTAATATATTGGCAGCCAGTGCAGAGTTTTCAAAACTAGTGTAATATTATTTCACCTTGCTGACCCAGTAAGTGTTCTAGTGGTCATATTTTGTGCCAGCTGCAGCTTCGAGACAATCTTCAATATATAGCACATTACGGTAATCCAACTGACAGGTTAATAGAGCACAAATAAGAGAGATTTGCGGTACATAAATGCTTTAAAGTAAATAAATACAATGGATTACTATGATGTAGCTATTATGATGCAGGAATGGCTGTAGCTGGAAAAATGCACACCAAACCACTGAAGGCATTTGATTCTCCAATGATAGATTCAGCAGCAGGCCTTCCTCCTCACCAAGCTGTGCCTGATCCTTCAACAGAAGTGCAACTACATGAGCCAGTGTGGTATAATGGTTAGAGTGTTGGACTAGGGCCTGGGAGAACAAGGTTCAAATATGAAGCTCAGTGGGTGACCTTGGGCCGGTCACTATGTCTTAAAAGGTAAAGTTAAAGGGACCCCTGACATTGGGTCCAGTCATGATCAACTCTGGGATTGCAACACTCTCGCTTTACTGGCTGAGGGAGCCGGCCAGCATGACTAAGCCACTTCTGGTGAACCAGAGCAGCACACGGAAACCCCGTTTACCTTCCCGCCGGAGTGGTACCTATTTATCTACTTGCACTTTGATGTGCTTTCAAACTGCTAGGTTGGCAGGAGCAGGGACTGAGCAATGGGAGCTCACCCCGTTGAGGGGATTTGAACTGCCGACCTTCTGATCGGCAAGTCCTAGGCTCTGTGGTTTAACCCACAGCGCCACCCACGTCCCTTTCACTATGTCTTAAGAAGAGAAGAAGAGTTTGGATTTGATATCCCGCCTTTCACTCCCTTTAAGGAGTCTCAAAGCGGCTAACATTCTCCTTTCCCTTCCTCCCCGACAACAAACACTCTGTGAGGTGAGTGGGGCTGAGAGACTTCAAAGAAGTGTGACTGGCCCAAGGTCACCCAGCAGCTGCATGTGGAGGAGCGGAGACGCGAACCCGGTTCCCCAGATTACGAGACTACCGCTCTTAACCACTACACCACACTGGCTCTCCTCACATAATAAAATCTTAACCTCACATAATAATAATAATATAATAATAATAATAATAATAATAATAATAATAATAATAATAATTTATTTAAATCCCACCCTCCCCAGCCGAAGCTGGGCTCAGAGCGGCTAACAACAGTAAAATGATAAAACATTCTAAAATCATTTCAATATAAATTGTTGTGAGGCTGAAATGAGGAGGAGAACCATGTGACCATCTTGAGATCCTGGGAAGATAAAAGTTGTGTATAAAGGAAATAAATAAAACAAATAAATAAGCTAGATAATTCATGTTTGCTGTTCCATTTTCCAGGACTGCTGTAAATGATCATGCATGAAAGGACAGGGATGTATATATCAGGAATCATTTTTCAGTGGTCATGGAAGATGCATGTATGTGCAGAAGTTGTTTGGAAACTCAATAGATACTCAACACCAGGGCACGAAACTGCTGAAAACTGAGAAGAAATAAAGGGACAGGTTTATCACATCTCTAATTTTTCCCCTGTTGCATTATTAATAGCAACAAATTTTGATCATGGATGCATCTGTTGCAAACCTTCAATTTCTTTCTTCTTTTACTAAAAAAATCTTCTTATCTTTAACCTGGTGAAGACTTTGACTACCAAAGACACATCATGGAATGACAGACATTGTGAAATACACAGAAAACTGTTCAGGCATAGCTGAAGAGATCCCAGTAGACTGCTCTCCAAACCAGACCATCTGCTGCATTATGGTCTCCTGTTCATAAAATAGTAAATTCTACTAGGTGGATACACATCTTAAATCAGCCTGTGTCAAATCAATTCATGCTGTGCCTGTACTAAAAGCCAAGAAAACTTTGAAAAATCATTGACTTGCCCTATTTTTTATTCAACTCTGTTGGGTACTGCTGCACTGATTAGGTTGATGTTCTTAAAATCACATGAAGTCATGTAAAACTATGTTCAGTACAATGTACTGTAAGGAGGATCCTCAATTTATAACTTCTACTACATGCAAACAAATGTTTAATTACTGTGCTTTTGTTTTGCTCCTTTCTGATTTCTTTCCTGCACTCTGTGACATTTAACACACTATTTTACTTGAAATAAAACAAAAATTAGTGATATTATATGCTTATCTCTTAATATGTAACCACACCCACACACATTTTCATGATTTAAGGACTAAATTGTCTAGTAGATCCTCATATACTTAGTGGAGATCACTGAAAAAAGTTTTTAATGTTACTTGTAGGGATGGACAAATCTGTTCCACTCAGTCCCATCCTGTGTTAGTCTCTGGATTTCTTAATCTATGTCTTGCTCTATTCCTGTGTGGATTTTTTAAACAGACTTATATTCTATCTTGAGGACTTTTTCAACAGCATGAATGAGGATGAGCTTGCTATAAAGTATTGCGTACATTGAAATTCTCTACTTACCTGCCAGCCTATTTTACCTGAGCATTTGAGAGGGGCAGGGTCCATCCCTATATATCTTATACATGTTTTATATATGCCAATACACACACACCACACACACACATAGTACTGAACAAAAATCACCTCCATCCAGGTGCAGTGTAACATCAGTAATTTATATGTGAGTTATATTTCCAGTCTTAGATTGAAATAACATTTTTTCCTGCAGATGTAACTAACTGTAGCTTAATTTAGTCCCACCTCCATAAAACGGTTTCCCCATGTAAAATACCAAATTACTTACTGAGTGAAAGAACAGCAACTGTAGGCTGTATCTAGTGATGAGGGAGAAATTTGATCAGTTTGCATTTATAGGTGAACCTTAGAAAAATTGTGCAATGAAAACACAGCCTTCCACGGAAATTCACACTTCCCCTGAGTTCGTCAGTCAAGCAACATGTACAGAACTGCATACATTAATGAAAACAGCATTCCAAAACATCATTATATAATAGAAGATTGTTTTGCAAAAATATGTATATTGAGCAATATTGCATACAAAGATGTGTATATTATGAGTACACTAAAATGCTACTGAATGAGGATTTGTTTTTAAAATAATAATAATCACAAACTGATTTAGAAAAGCGGAGAAATGAAGTTAAAAAAATGGTGCAGAAAGAAGAAACTGAGAAAAACCAAAATTGACAGATTCACCAATCCTTGAATTAAACTCATATTGTACTTGACCTGATGAAATTAATGAACCTAAGTTAGTGATGTCTGTTAATTTAAATGAGTCTATTTCCAGTAGGAATAACATTGAATACAACTCAGTAGGTGTATAATGGTAGAAGAATGTCTGTCTTTATGCTGTGTGATTCTATTGCATGTTTGCAATGGTGATCCTAAGCATGTTTACTCAGAAGTAAGCTTAGTACTTCTTAGTAATCGTGGATAGCTTTGCCACTGGTCAGCGTAATCCTATGTGTGTTAGCTCCAAAGCAATTCCAGCAGTGTTTAAACAGTGTTTACTGACTAGTGAGTGTGTTTAGCATATAATTACTGACATTTATAAGTATTCTTTATACAAGGCAAATATGTGATAAAGATTGGTTATTGCTTATTGTCAGTATTCAACAAATAGTGCATTTTAAGAGCTAAGTTGCTACAACATCCCTATGTTATGAAGAATCTGGAATAATGGCAATTCCTTAGAGACACAGTAAATGAAGATATAGAGAGCATAAAGAATACCTTCCATTGCTACTTCTGAAGAAATGTGGATAAAAATTAGTAATTTGGTATATCCCTGCCAAAACTGGCTTAGAAAAATATGCAGAACAACTTGGTTCCTCTGTGTAGCTTTAATAAACGAAAGTTACCTAAAAGCATAGTACAGAGCTGTCAGACCCTCATCTTTTTAACATGTTGACTTTCAGGTAGATTTTGGTTTTTTTTCAGAAGGCAGGGAGAAATAATCAACATTTTCTCCAGATAGGTTCACCACCCAACACCCTACTTTTAAAGGAACCTTATTTACTCAACACCATGCTTCCTGTCAGTAGAGATGAGAGCCTTACAAGACCACATGTGACATCACAGCATTAATCATTGTTATCAAGCCATGAATCATTTTGCCTACTTCACAGGCGAGGGAGCTAAATGAGAAGAAGGCCTTAGAGGATCCATCCTGAAAATAAATGAATCAGTGGAAGAAGTGTATCCAATTTATGTGTCACTGCTGAATACAAAGACCAAGCAAGGGTAAAAGTCACCCACAGCTAAGGACCAAACAACATAAAGCACTGAAAGATCTTGGATTTTAATTTTCTTTTCATTAAAATTAAACACAAATACCAGAAAGCGAGAAGCTACTAACTGGAACAGGGAAAGACAGACTGAAGGAATTACGGCTTCACACAGCACAAACTATGGAATTTCCTACCCCAAACCATAGGGATTGACAATCTTGGATGACTTTGAAAAGGACAAATTCATGTAAGGCTACTAGTCATGATGGCTTAGTATTTTACCTGCAGTATCAGGACAGGTGATCTACTAAGGTAATATGCTATTTTTTAAATTGCAAAGTTATTAAAGAAAGGAAAAAAGAGATAGAAAAATGCTCACAAAAAATGAAAATAGATATACGTCTGTGTAAATTAAGATCGTTGTATTCATGTTCACTGCATTCTGAATGTGAACTGTGATGTTTGTTTTGTTTATTCCTAACATACCATAATTCTAAAATAAATTCTCAAGTGCCCAAGTAGGAAGCAGAAGAATGGAAGCCTCTTCTTTAGGGGAAGAAAACTTTCATGAAACTGGAGGGCAGATTTTGGCATAGCACTAATTTTTAATTTGGAAAAAAACCCATATGGTTTGGGACTACAGCTCTTAAAGGGAAATCTCTTCCCCTATGTAGATACCTAGACCTGGGGTCTGTTCTCAAAAGTCCATTTTTAAAATGAGGGTGTCTATAAGGGATTTCTTGACAGCGAAGGCCCTCACTCTGTCAAATGCTGCCCTCTTCTCCCAGGCACTTTTTTTTTAAAAAAAAAAACTACTTTAAAACATACTTTAATATTATTCTACCATTGTTTAATATAAACAATTTTAGTCCTTACAGAGTGATGGTGACTGACTTGCTTGGATGTTTAGCTTTGGTGGGCTTGCTGAGCCCTCTTGCTATTTTGAATGAAGTGGTTGCCAGGGACTGACTTGCATGCGTCTTGTGAGTTGACTTTTAGTTCTGGATTTTATCACTGTATCAGTGCTTGCTTGGTTTTATTGCTGAGTTATTTTATCTCTTGTTTTTTATTGTGTTTATTCTGCATGTTGCCTAGAGAATATTTTTATTAAGCGGCTCATGAATGGAATGAGTGAATAAGTAAAATCCTCATTACCCAGATTGACAAATGGCTCACAGTTTGTTTGTTTTGTCTGCTCTGCAATTAGTGGATTAGGAGGTGCCAATGAATAGCATAGGCAATCCAGTCAGAAACACATGGCAGTGTGGGAAATTAAGACATACAGTATAACCACAGTCATTCATGAGTGTCTGGGGGCACCAAGAAAGTGAAGGGTGGATTTTCTAGAACAGTGTTTCCTCATACTTGGGTCTCTAGCTGTTGTTAGACTACAACTCCCATCATTCCTAGCTAGCAGGACCAGTGGTCAGGGATGATGGGAGTTGCAGTCCAACAACAACTGGGGACCCAAGTTTGAGGAAACACTGTTCTAGACCTTTACTGAGGGTTTTGTAGCCCCTACTTCTATAGTTGCCCTATTGCCTATACATATGTATGTACATGCTCTTACTTTATGCTGGCCTATGGACATAATGTTAAATTGTGGGTAAACATATCAGACGACACAGCGATTCTTCAAACAGCTCTTGTTTATTCACAGGCCAGAACAGAACTGAATTGAAGGGTTCAGCCAGCCTGCTTAAACAGAGCTCCACTAGAACGCAACAGTAACCATTTTCTGTAACTATCCAATTACTGAACATCACTTTTGATCCCTTATTTGCATATGTGGACCTGAACTATCTACAGTATCCCCCTGCTGGCCCAGGGTGAGAACTTCAGTACATAACACATAATAAAGATACTTCTTTACTGAGAGTTTTGGAACCTCGGAGCAGGGAAAGGAATCTCTTTGGTGCTTGTCTGAGTCACACAACCAGAGTTTTGGGGCTTACAGCAGTTGTAACTCATGAGGCCTACCTCAGTACTAGAAATAAGCAGTAGTGGATGGTGAGGTGAGGCCATGGTGCTCACATGACCGTCTGTGAGTCATGCCGCTGCTGCTTACTAGGTGGCAGAGGGAAAGATGGCAGCAAGGTCAGCACAGTCACTGGCAGGAGCACCAGACTGGCTCTGCTGGTGCTTGGCACCATGCTGACCTTGTCACCCTCTCTACCTCCTAGGAAGCACCAGTAACATAATCAGCTGGAGGTAAGGTGAGTACCGCTAACCCGTCATGCTGTCCACTACTGGAAATATGTGGCCAGAAGGGTAGGAAGCAGTCAGAGCACTGGTTGCAACTCCAAATAGGGTTATGCTCACCCTCGGCAAGACAGTGGGAAGAGTCTACTAGGTGGTTCCTGCTTTAGCCAGCATGTTCCTGCACAGATTTCACTGCAGATGTCCTTTCCCAGTGCGGTGTAGTGGTTAAGAGCGGTAGTCTTCTAATCTGGGGAACCGGGTTCGCGTCTCCGCTCCTCCACATGCAGCTGCTGGGTGACCTTGGGCTAGTCACACTTCTCTGAAGTCTCTCAGCCCCACTCACCTCACAGAGTGTTTGTTGTGGGGGAGGAAGGGAAAGGAGAATGTTAGCCGCTTTGAGACTCCTTAAAGGGAGTGAAAGGCGGGATATCAAATCCAAACTCTTCTTCTTCTTCTTCTAATCAACTTATGGTCCCAATTAACTCACAAACAAGTGTTTCACCTCTTTATGCTACGTGTGGGTGGAAGTAAATACTCTTGAGTTCAGTGGGACTTGCTTTCAGGTCAGTGCACATAGAACTGTGGTCATATATCCTAAGTATGGCAGATGTGATTGAACACACATTTTGTGCTTAGGAACTAGTTCCTTGAAGTGAAGCAAATGCAGACCAGAACTTCAGAATATTTTGGAATAGCTGTCTCCATCCTCATTTTTTGTCTCCATTCTTCACTCTTCACATCTTCACTCTCTGCAGTGCTGGATTTACGTATAAGCTAAACAAGCTATAGCTTAGGGCTCCACTCTCTTGGGGGCCCAAAAAAGATTTAAAGGAAAAAAAACCTGAATGTACATTTCCAAAATATAAGATAAAAAAACAAATAAAATAAAGCCTACATATAGCAAAAGTGTTTTGTGTTGTGTAGGCTCCTATGATGTAAGTAATGGGCCCCGCCTGCTAGCCTGCTCCCTAAAATATCACTGGTTTGCTCACTTCTATATACAGTGGTACCTTGGTTCTCAAACTTAATCCGTTCCGGAAGTCTGTTGCAAAACCAAAGCATTCCAAAACCAAGGTGCGCTTTCCCATAGAAAGTAATGCAAAATGGATTATTCCGTTCCAGATTTTTAAAAACAACCCCTAAAACAGCAATTTAACATGAATTTTACTATATATTCAACACAAAAAACAGTGACAATTTGTTGTTGACAAAGGACAGCTGGACATATAAAGGGCCCCATTCTCTTCAGTAATTTAGGGCCTCATCAAACCTAAATCTGGCCCTGACTCTCTGTCACACTTCATTCTTAGTACTCTCAGAAAACTACCACACAAAGGATTCTTGGGAGGAAGCCAGGACTATTGAATCAATTCCAAGCCATTTAGGAGCTGCTTGAGATCTGAAGTGCAGATATGTTCCAAGTGGGAATTCATGTGAGAGCCTTTGCATACCAACAGGTGAGTTAGAGCCATATAGGAGCATAATCTGGAATGAAAGCTGAATGGGTGGTGAAGTCATCTCATTGCCTGCCTGTATATTTGATGAGGATTGACCCAACCCAGGTTACAGGACTCATCTGAAATGATACAGTAATAAAATGGGGAAATATAGATACAAATTTCTCATTTGCCCAATGAGGAAATATAGATTCAGCCCAGATGTTGCCTTGTGAATTGTGTCTCAAACAATTTGTGCCTCTGTGTGAGCATATGCTGGAAACCTGTGGTTGTTCCTTTTCTTTAAAGAACAAGACAGGTTTTGAAAAGATGAACTGGCAAAGTCAGACTAAACTCATCATCTCTAAATGTCAGAATTTTCCTCAAGCACACTCATTACCTGAGAACTCATCTGTTCTTCTAAGCTACTGTAGCCCAAGGTGTTAATTAGTTACACTCTAAGTGCTTGCTGCTTAGAAGCCACTACAATACGATTTAATTCAGTCTCCATTATATTTACACTGCACTGCATCTGGAGGGCTGATGTTTCAGAAGAGGATGGCTAGTTAAGATGTTGTTTTCCTCCTGGGTTCATATTTCAGCCGCTGAGGTTGAACTGCATTGGTGCAGCAGAACAATGAAACTCTGTTGTTGGTTTCTGTTGTTGGTCCATGTAGCTGCCAGAAGCTGAAGGGACATTGCAGTGGTCACAACCATATACCATGATTTACCCATTTAGCATATCATTTGTTGCATGCTGGGGCACTGGATACATACAAATGGATAATATTCAACAATTTCCATGATTCAGCCCATACTTTTCAAGCATTTTATGGCATATTATATGAAGCATACATAATAAACATGTTCTATTTCATAAGTGTTTGTTGCTATTTTCTGTCTTCTTGAGATTTCATAAACATTTGATTGGGGAGACTAGCGCAATGCTCAAACCAGGGTGATGAAGCAAATTATGTGATATGAAGGTTTTGTAAGATTACAGAGCAGTGGGTTGTAAACTTCCCCTGCTGTCATTCATGCTCTCTTCTGAGACTTTACAGCATTTGCTGTTGATGCTGATGACATTATTATTTATATTCTACTCTTCTGCTTTCATAATTGGAACAGCTCGCAACAAAATATACATAATACAGCATAAAACACAATTAAAATAATCACATTAAAAATCAACAGCAGTTCAAAGGCCCAATACATTTTAATTAATACTAAAAACTGAGCCATTTTTATAATTAACTGTCAAAAGTTAAAGATGTGCTTTCAGAAAAGGAGCCTAGAGGATGTCTGATGGATCAAGGCTAAAAGAGTGTTCCACAGTCATGGCAAAAACGCCCTGTTCATCGGGCTCACTTGTCAAACACTACACAACAGCACTGAACGCAAGACCTCTGAGACTGATTTCAAAGCCTGGACAGGGTTGGATGGGACTAAGGAATTTTCAAAGTAACCTGTCCCTGGCCTGTTTGGTTTTCTCTAAATGGCAGTGCATTATGTGAAGCCAACCTTGACACATTGAAAGCAGCCTGGGTGTACCTGTTTATCAAAACTTTCCTCCCTACATGGAAGAAAATGTTGGAATGGTCTGATGCAGTCCTCCTCACTATTTCCTGAATTTCCTCATCCCAACTGCAAGGAGACATTAAAAGGTAAACGGACCCCTGACCATTAGGTCCAGTCATGACCGACTCTGTGGTTGTGGTGCTCATCTCACTTTATTGGCTGAGGGAGCCAGCGTACAGCTTCTGGGTCATGTGGCCAGCATGACTAAGGCGCTTCTGGCGAACCAGAGCAGCGCATGGAAATGCCATTTATCTTCCCGCTGGAGCAGTACCTATTTATCTACTTGCACTTTGACATGCTTTCAAACTGCTAGGTTGGCAGGAGCAGGGACCGAGCAATGGGAGCTCACCTCGTTGCCGACCTTCTGATCAGCAAGTCCTAGGCTCTGTGGTTTAACCCACAGCGCCACCCGCATCCCTAAGGAGACATTAATCAAGTGAAAAAGAACACCATAAGGAAAAAACCAATATAGCTCAATTGCACCTTTAAGCTGACATTCAGGAGCAGTCCACAAGCCCTTATAAGCTGTGAACCTATTACTTCCAGGAGAAGGTGATCCCACCCAGAATGAGGGAACCCATCTTCCTTATATCATAGCTGCTCACCATTTTACTTCTATTTAGGCAAATGTTTCTTTTTTCCTCAACTGCTGCCACTCCCACCAAATTGCTACCCACATGACATTCACACTTATAGAAAAGAGGACACAGGCACCCAAGCCTAATTACCAGAGCAGGGGGTTTTCAGGGGTAAGGGTAAAAGGGAAAAAGGAGAAAGACAAGCAGACAAACACAAGGATGAGAATGAAGAGGATGGTAGTCAGGGGCAGAGCAGAAAGAAAATGGCCCATCCCTATATCCCACCCACTTTTGTATTTAGTCCCACTCCCCTCTGGTATGCATCCTGGTAGATTTCCCCTGATACAATGTGTTTCCTGATATGTTTAAAAAGCTTCTCATCCCCTTTTTGTGCCAAATTAGGAGACTTGTGTTTAAATCTCTGTTCAGTCGTGCAGCTTTTTGGATGACCTTGAGCCCACCACTATCTGTCAGCCAAATCTGTGTATGATGATAGGCTTCTTGAAGGGAAAATAAGAAATAAATACAGAACTAAATGCTTTTTCTCTGGACCATTGGAAGATATTCCTTGCCACAACTGTGTGAAGGGATCTATTCCTGAGCCTTTTCAAAAATCTACTTCATATAACTATGACATGACCACGCTTTGAATACTGCACACAATTCTGGTCACCTCGCCTCAAAATATTGTAGAACTCAAAAAGGTTCAAAAAAAGGGCAGCCAAAATGATCAAGGGGATAGAGTGGCTACACTGTGAGGAAAGGTTGCAATAATTGAGGCTTTTCAGTTTAGAGAAATGGCAAGAAAGAGTAAAAAAAAAAAAAAATGTGCATGGTGCAGAGAAAGTGGAGAGAGAAAACCGTTTCTTCTTCTCTTCATTAGGACATGCAGCGAAGCTGAACACAGGAAAATTCAGGACGGAGAAAAGGAAGTATTTATTCACACAGCACATACTGAAAACTGTATTTCACTCCCACAAAAAGTCGTCATGGCCACCAACCTGCAAAAGATGAATAGAACAATTCATGAAGAATAAGGCTATCAATGGTAGCGTTATAATTCCACTATTGGAGATTATTTGTCCCTGTACACCACTTGCTGGACTAGAGGGAGCACTGGCCTGATCCAGAAGAGCTCTTCTTGTGCTCTTACGTACTTGAAATAAGTTCTGGCCTAATAGTGAGCCCTACTAGGCAATATTTATGCATCTGTGTTGCATCAGTTTGCACTTGGGCAACTCAGAACGTAGTTTCAGCATATGGATCTCAGAGAAAAAGATGAGCCCCATTATGTGAGAGCTTCTCACACAATAGTTCACATGTATTCAGGACACACATGGGAATCATAACAGAGAGAGAGAGAGAGAAAGAATGTCCAAAATGACCATTACATCACTGTGTGCTTTCCTAGTTGCTGTCCTCATATAAGTGGTGAGAAGTGGACAATTTGCCCACCAGGCGGTCAACCTTTTCCAATTACTTATCAATTTTAATACATTAATTGAATTCCATTAATGCTGTTCTTTGAACCATGAAACTGATATCCATTCCCCACAACCCAAATTTGTCCATTTTTAAAATCCATTAAATTAAATTGTGTGATACACAGATTAATTAATCATCTCTACTCAGCGGTGGAAAATCAGGAATCCAAATTGGGGTATTGATCTTGATGGTGGTTGATGCTGCTGCTGCTGGAATTTGCAGCAGGTTTGGGTTTTGCACAATAGTGATATAATTAACAGCAATAAACTTTATAGTTCATTAAGCTACAAAGCAACATTTCAGAGAATTGATCTGGAGCACTTATGACTCAGAGTATGTGCAATCCTTGACAACTACTATTTTATTCTGCAGGGATTGTTTTTCCTTTCTTTGCAGCAACAGATGGTCTGATTCTATCTTTAACTGGCAACCTCTCTCTCTCTTCACATCTGCACCATGCATTTAAAGCACTATGAAGTTAAGAAGCCATGGCTTCCCCCGAGGAATCATGGGAACTGTGGAGAGAATTGCTAGTAGATTCCATATATCTCTCACATAACTACAAAGACAGATTGATCGTTTGGGGATTGGAGCTCTATGAGGGAAATATAAATCTCTTGACAATTCTCAGCACCCTTAAAAATGGCAGTTCCCATGATTCTTTGTGGGAAGACATGGCTGCTTAGGGTGGTATCAGAGTGCTTTTAGTGTATGGTGTGGGTGTGGCTTCTTCCTCCCTTGCTTCCTTCTTGCAGGCCTGCTTTTGGCTTCCATATTATGTGACATAGTCCTGCAACTCAACTTCCAAGGGTTGCAGTAAACAACAGAGGGAATTATATTATCAGGCACTTGGGCAGGCCTATAAAGGATAAATGGGGATGTGTGCTTGGTGTATTCCAAGCAACTCTAACGAATGTGATGTCTGTGCATGCCAAGTGTGCAAACACTTTGGCATTCAGCCACGTCCAAGTCCAGTTTGTTTCCTAGGCAGAATGAGGGGCAAGCTGCCGTTAGTGGCTCCCTTTCCAGTGTGGATCACACACACTGCATCTCCTGTTGGCGGTGCCGCAGCTGGCAGCCTCTCCCCCTTCAAAACAGGCCAACCTGAAAGCAACACTAAAACAGGCTAGCAGCCAATCACCCACTCAGATCAGATCAGCAGCTGGTGGTATGTGCCACAGCATTGTGTCTTCCATCACAAATGAGCACAGATGTCTGAATCAGTGGCCCGACACTAATTACCTGGAATGAGGGAAGAGTGCAATATGAAAGATTTGAGGCAGGCATTGGAACCAGGTTATTGATGGTAGCAGACCCTCCAAGTGCCCCTATATTCCAGGAACAGTTCTGGATTTACAGAAGTGGTCCTAGTTTCTGATTTGACCATGGAATGTCCCACTTTCCCTTAGGATGTCCCCATTTTCATCCAAAAAATGTTGAAGGTTATTGTAGGACGTCCCTATTTCCATCAGAGAAATGTTGGAGAGGTTGGAGTTATGCAACTCCCAAGCCAAGGAGATAAGTAACTATACAACATTTAGAAGATATATGAAGGCAGCCTTGTATAGGGAAGTTTTTAATATTTATTATGTTTTTATATATGTTGGAAGTTGCCCGGAGTGGCTGGGGCAACCCAGTCAGATGGGTGGAGTATAAATAAAATGATCGTTATTATTATCATTGAATAGGACTTCCCTATTTTAATTGGAGCCCCTTCATGGATCACTGCCTTGCCGCGGCAAAGGGGCTTGAATAACTCAGAGAAGCTATGAGCTATGCCGTGCAGGGCCACCCAAGATGGACAGGTCATAGCTGAGAGTTTAGACTAAATGTGATCCACCTGGAGGAGGAACTGGCAAACCACTCCAGCATTTTGCCAAGAAAACTCAATGGACTTAAAAAAGGAGAAACTTTGAGAAGAAAGTGAGAGTTTCCAAGGCATGCTCTGGTTCATGGGCTCACGGAGAGTCAAACACAATTAAGACAACTAAACAACAACATTTTAATTGGAGAAATGTTAGAGGGTATGTAGTAGCTGAAGATATCTGGGGTGTGGGTACTTGAGAAATTACAGAATCCAACACAAATGGGTTGGATATCCCCTTTCCCCCCCTTTATTGCATTTTTATCCCACCTTTTCTTCAAGGAGCATGTTGGTGTACATATTTCTCCCCTTCCCCATTGTATCCTCACAACAACCCTGTGAGGTAGGTTAGACTGCAGTGAACTTCATGGTTGAGTGGGGATTTGAACCTTGGTCTTAGTCCGACACTCTAACCACTACACCACAAAAATATGGCACTGCTCCAGCCTCATATAGAAGTATAGATTGGTGCTTCTTCTAAACCACATTATGCATTGCTTTCTAGACTACAGCTCCCCAAAATGATATATTTCTGGTTAGTGTACTGAATTTTCTGGGTGTGATTGTGGTCTTACATTATTGCTTACAGAAACATCATTGACTGGGATTTCAGATTCTATGTTAACAATACACCAAAGCAAGTTGCTGAAGGCTTTTTGTTTAAAAAACCAGCAGTTAGCTATTGATTGATGGTCCTTATATGTATTCCATAGGATTTCTCAGTCCACAGATATTTGAGATTTCAACGCTCCAGGCTTTGTTTTCATGCCCCAAAACTTTGGTATTGGCTTCTAGATGCTGTGCAAACTCCTGTGGGATGCAGTATGAACCTCACTTCAGGGTTGCAGAGAGCATCACCTGAGGGAATAAGGAACACACTTAAATGACTGGTTTCCTATAAACAGCTGTTTACAAGTATGTTTCCTTGCAAGGAAATTGGGCTGCCACAAACTCTGAAGGGTCAATATCTGACCTTTAGCAGACTACCACGGCTCAGAGGGATCAATACTTTGCATTTTATGTTACACAAAATAAAGCTTCAAGCTTTGTGATGGAGACATTTTGTCTAGCCTTGTTATTTGGCTTGCTTTTTTGAAGGACATTTTGATATTAATTATTGAGCACATGCTCAAATATTTACAGAAATTGTTAAAAACAACAACCCAAGGAGAAGGAAAATAACAGAGTAATCCCTTTGCCTTATGACAGGATTGATTTATAGGCTTGACACTGTTCTTACAGGTGCCTTTAGAGGAGACTATGCCTAGTTAAATGACAAGTCAATGCTTTAAAAGAAACAGAAATCCCACATTAGTTGAAAGCAGAACTCATTTTTAATGTATTAATTATGAAGCTTGAGAAATGTGTAGATGAAAGTCCACTTGCCCTTAAGAGGCTGTTGCCACCTAAGCCCTCTGATATACTAATAAGGTCTTTGAAAATAGTTCCTTGTATTTGCTCCAGAGTTCTTCCTGCCCAATGAATTTTACTAATTAGGCTCCAATGAAAGGCTAAATGAAGTCACAGTTCAGCCCAGATGCAGCAATTAAGATAAGGCACCCACATGCATAATATGTCTGATGTTATAGCTATTGACTTATTATTTGTCCTAATTTGATGGTTATGTAAGACAAGGGGAAAGTTTTTCATGACCAAGTTACTAGAAGACTTGACCCTTTTGAAAAAAGGAAACATCTGCAAATGAAAGAAAGATAGCTTCCTGTGTTCTGTAACTGCAGAGTGTTAAAGTAACTGGGGTTCCTCTGTTCACAAAGTCTTCTCCATTTACTACAATGCTGAATGTAAGTGTAAAAGCAGAACCTTGATGGGTTAAACCAATACTTTATCTAGTCCAACACCCTCTGCTTACAGACTCCAGCCAGATGCAAGACATGAAAGCCAAAGTCATTGTTGTTCCCTAACAAGTGACATTGTGAGGTATAGCTTTAAAGCCCTAAACAGCCTTGGTCCTGCATACCTGAAGAAACTTCTCCACCCCCATTGTTCAGCCTGGGCACTGAGGTCCACCTCCAAGGGTCTTCTGGCAGTTTCCTCACTGTGAGAAGTAAAGTAACAGGGAACCAGGCAGAGAGCCTTCTCAGTTGTGGCACCTGCCCTGTGGAACACCCTCCATCAGATGTCAAGGAAACTATATGACTTTTAGAAGACATCTGAAGGCAGCACTTTACATATAGTATAGGGAAGTTTTTAATGTTTTATTATGCTTTTATATTTGTTGGAAGCCACCGTGAGGTGCTGATGCAACCCAGTCAGATGACAGAATACTACTACTACTACTACTAATAATAATAATTTGCAAGTGGAAGCACCATTCAACAAAGGGATGCTTGCATAAAGGTTAAAGATGGAGATATCAGTCTATTTATAGTTTGTGCCTATTTTACAAGTGTTTGTTCATAAATGGCTTTGGACAATAACATTATTTTTTTATTTAAAAAATCAATTTACAAATGTGTCTATAAATATATATGTTATCTCAATGTATTCATTTCTAAACATTTTACCCCAAAATGTATAAAGACATCTAGAGGACTACAGCTTCTGATTCTGCCCCTATATTGAAGCACCAGTTATTGCAAATGTTATCTCTATGTGAGTGGAACATGGATGTGAGCCTCTGAATTGCCATTGTGGTCATATCTGTATAGAGCTTTTCAACTATTCCTACAGATATTTTAAATTACTAATTAGTTACATCAGCAAGCTGTTCCTTGAAACAGATCACTGGTGTCCACCCATTATGTCTCAGATTCATCTGTTTAGAAGAAAACAGAGTTTCTTCGGCATTTTAGTCCTTTTCCATTACTAACCATTTCATCCAGAATATACAAACAGCTGTGTGCCCATATTGTCACTGTATGACGTTGAATGCTGTCTAGTTACAGCAGCTACATATTAATATTTCAGTCTTTGGCTCTAACAAGGGTGTCAGATTCAGATTCCATTCCCCAACACACACACACACGCTCCATGAGCTACATTAGTTTCCCAGTACAAATAATGCTATGGTCCTTTGCAGAAGATTTAACCTTACATTTGACACTAGAACTGTTAAGAAACAAAGAAGCCGAAACAAAACATGTTCTTTGTCACAATGTTAATCCAGAATGTATACATCGCTTAATAAGTGCTTGGAAGATACAGAATTTAACAACAACAACAATTATGCATATATTTTTTAAAGGAGCAACAAAACAAACATAAGATCTACTTTTTATTTTTCAGATCTCTTGTACCAGAAATTAGAATTCTGTAGGCTGGATTTCCTTCTTGCAGTTTGTGTGCCAATACATTGGTCTCATTAAAATTGCAGCATTATAGCTTGGCACAGCTCATTTGGAACTGTCTCCAAAACAACAGCTTTGTTCCCAAGTTATGGGAGCATTCTGTGAAATATTCCTTTCCAAAGCTGCTAACACAAAGGCTTTGCATAACAGTTAAAATTTCTCACATGCACACCAGAACTTCTGCATTTTTTTTAACAAAATAATATCTAAGCATTAAAAGTACCCATTAAGATGTACATCATTTGAATTTAAAGCAACTGATGTGCTGGAATACACCTACCAGGGTCTCTGAAATTCTTTCAGACATTGATTTATAGTACCCATGAATATGTAGTCAGAAATGTGTATTTTTCTTATTCAACAGGAAGGGTCGTCAGACTTAATAAAAGGCTTTTATGCAATTCAGTGGCTTACACTTCCTTCACTGTTAGTAAAAAGACCTGCCTGTTTGTTGTTGCACATTTGATTTACAGTTTAATAGGCATCTAATAGCCCCTTTAGGATGATCTAGCAGACATTTACAAAATAGGCTTTTCAAAAGATTCTTATCGAGCACGTTAATTCAGTGTTTAGTCTGAGTGGAGCCATATGAATAACAATTGGAATGAAGAAGAAGAAGAAGAAGAAGAAGAAGAAGAAGAAGAAGGATGCATTCTTGATATTCAACAGCAGCAATACTGCATTATATACATTAAATATATCTATATGAGAGGATTCACCCTGTAAGCAGAAGCCCTGTGCCAGAACTTGCACTTGCACAATGGGACTTCCTGTGCCTCTCCTCTCTACACTGCACTCCCCCCTGCACACACACACCCAAATTGGCCCTGGAAAAAAGGGAGAATCCCCAGAGCAATGAATGTGGGAGGGAGAGGGATGATAGCATTTGATTAATTCGAGTTCACACAAATTCAGTGTGATTAAGGGTTTGGCTCTTTGCCATGCTGAAACAATTAGAAACGTCTGGCAACATGCTCAATGAATGACCAATATAAGCTTTCTAAAATTGAAATCAAGTTATTTGGTCCTGTTATTGGTAGCTGAGTGGATTGGAGTAGATCCAAAGAAAGTCTGAACCAGAATTCATATGCTTGGGCTTTACAGCATCAGCAGCCTGCAGTGGTTCTCTGGCATGGAAGCACACCAAGGGAAAGTCCTACCTCCAAGCAGAAAAGCCAATACTATTTGGTGGCCCTAGCACTTGCGACCCTGCAGACCTATGCAAAGAAAAGCTCCCAGTGACTTGAAACAAGATGTAGGCACATTTAGTCCTATATAACTTGAACAAAACCAACGAACTGGAAATACATGCCTACCAGTAATGGCAGAAGCATCCTTTCCTTCTATTTGTTTACTGTGGTGTTGCCGCTGTGGTAAGCCCAGTGGTACTTCACCCAGACTTCAGTGTTTTTGTATTCAACATAAATACTGGATCTTAACCAGTACTCCTTGACTGGAAAGTCTCCTTCCCTTCACAGAGGGAACTGGGATCCAGCAGAAGCTCTTGTGGGAGTACATCTTTTGTCAATTTGTCCTTCCTTATGCAGGTATTTGATGGAACTTTTATTATGTATCTTAATAATTGCCCTATCTTTAACTTAGTGATGTACAGAAGTGAGAGCTGGACCATCAAGAAGGCTGATCGCCGAAGAATTGATGCTTTTGAATTATGGTGCTGGAGGAGACTCTTGAGAGTCCCATGGACTGCAAGAAGATCAAACCTATCCATTCTTAAGGAAATCAGCCCTGAGTGCTCCCTGGAAGGACAGATCCTGAAGCTGAGGCTCCAATACTTTGGCCACCTCATGAGAAGAGAAGACTCCCTGGAAAAGACCCTGATGTTGGGAAAGATGGAGGGCACAAGGAGAAGGGGATAAACAGTTAAAATAGGAGTAATAGTCATTATTATCATTATTATCTATGACTTTTTGATCTGTGGGGAGGTTATTGTTATTGTTTGTTACTATGTTATATATTTTTGTGTTTTTATATTGTAAACCACCCTGTGATCCAAATGAAGATTGGAATAGAACTTCAATCAATCAATCAATCAATCAATCAATCTTCTTCCTCCAACATCACCTCTCACACTGCCTCTCATGTGCCCTCACCACACTCTGGAGCAGTTTTATATATATATATATATATATATATATGCAGGTTTTGGTGTCCTCGGGTGTCTTCCCGTGTAAAAGTTGGGGTGTCTAGGCGACGTTTCGACGAGGTCTCACTCGTCATCTTCAGGCTGGTGCTTTCGGCTTCTTGTTACTGGAACAGAGCAGGATCTCAGTGTTTGAGTTCCTATAAATACTGTTGAGGAGGTGTGGTGTATAGCCTCCAATGTTCTGGGCAGAGAGGAGGTTCCCAGGCTGGTGTGCCTTTTCTTCTTTTGTTCCTTAATTGCTTGAGGGATATCTTGAGTGATTTCTTGAGTGATTTCCTGAATCCCACTTAGGTGGGTCATTAGGTGTGGATTAGTTGCTAAAGCCTTCGTGTCTTGAACTCTTGAACTTTGTGAAGAGTTTTTCTGAGAAGATGGCTGTACTGCACTTGGTTGTGCTCTGGTTTGGCTTCGTGTATAGGGGCGAGCTGTGGTTTTGTGGCCTGTGCCAGCCAGATCTGTGTAGGGATTGCAGGGGGGTGCAGCATCCGGAGGTGGATGCTGATCTGGCTGGCACAGGCCACAAAACCACAGCTCGCCCCTATACACGAAGCCAAACCAGAGCACAACCAAGTGCAGTACAGCCATCTTCTCAGAAAAACTCTTCACAAAGTTCAAGAGTTCAAGACACGAAGGCTTTAGCAACTAATCCACACCTAATGACCCACCTAAGTGGGATTCAGGAAATCACTCAAGAAATCACTCAAGATATCCCTCAAGCAATTAAGGAACAAAAGAAGAAAAGGCACACCAGCCTGGGAACCTCCTCTCTGCCCAGAACATTGGAGGCTATACACCACACCTCCTCAACAGTATTTATAGGAACTCAAACACTGAGATCCTGCTCTGTTCCAGTAACAAGAAGCCGAAAGCACCAGCCTGAAGATGACGAGTGAGACCTCGTCGAAACGTCGCCTAGACACCCCAACTTTTACACGGGAAGACACCCGAGGACACCAAAACCTGCATTCCTGTACCCGTGAAAATCTACGAAAGCATATATATATATATATATATATATATATATATAAAGAAGAACAAAGGATCTGCAGTGGGAAGGCTCTGCCACGAGTGTCTTATGGTGTCTCTCTGCAAAGCTTAGCCACTTTTAATCACTACCACGATCATCATCAATATCAATATTAAAAGATGGTCCAAGTCATAAAAAGACCTGTTGAACATGTTGTCATCTTCAAGATATATCTCGGCGTTTCTAATGAGCCCATCATTTACCTGTGATAATTTGAATGCCTCAATAATCACCCCAGATGTTCGCTTTCAGCCTAGAGCTGACTTGCTTTGAGTACTAAATACTTACTAAATGCCTGTCTTGCCCAGAGTTAATATTAAACAAATTGTGCTGCCCAACCCCTGACAGGGTTTCCGTTCTGCTCTTCTCAGTCTAGTAGGCTCAGATTATGCAGCAGGACCGAATGAATAACATTTCCCTTGTCCTTTTAAACTTGGCATCTAGTTAAGAAGTTAGCCATTTGCTAATAGAATAATAATAGATTGACTTCTTCCCACTGTCCTCTTGCAGAGCTTCTAATGTTTTCTGTCACGGCTCCATTATCTGCATTCTCCTCATTAGGTCAGCTCCCTACCTATATTTCTTTCGTGCTTTACAACTATGCCTGCTTTTCCTTCTGTGCCTTTGTAGTATTATTCCACAAAGTTGCACTTTATTAAAATGCTTCAATTTAAATCTTATGGCTCTAGTTTGGGGAGGTATGTAGACTCAAGATATATAACAGGGGCCTGAATGTAATTGGTCTCAGCTAGAGGGTGACTTATGGCTGCTGCTGTTCCTCTCCAATTTTGCTTGCCCTCACCGATGCAGCCATTTTATCATCTGCTTTTTCACAAGCTCTCTTCAGTCTGAATATGTGAAGACAAAAAGCGAGTAGGGGGACGGGGCACTGGCACTCTTTCAACTGCCCCATGTATGCAGCCCTGCCCCACACTCCCGACTTTTGCACAATCAATGTGTTCAGTTGCACACCCTTCAAACATTCTGCTCAATGCAGGAAAGTCAGACAGTGCCTCAGTGGGTGGGGAGCTGCCACTAAGCTAGCACCCCAACAAGAGGGAAAGCAAGGGGGCATTGAGAAGGTTGGTGTGTTGCAAACGCACCAATGGTGGCAATTTGGTGCTCCTGCCAATGTGTCTGCAGAGCACTGACCTCTCTCTGCTGCCTCGTTCCTCACAATCTCCCTCCTGTTAACCTTCTGGGAAACTAGCAGGGAAGGTCCAATCCCTCTGGTGAGCTACTTCTGCCAGATTTCCCCGCATCTCGCTGCAATAATGGAGTCAGGGTGCAAGGCCAAGTCAGGACAAGCTTAAAGGAAGGATTTGCCTGACTCAGATTGGGGTCACCATATTCATAAGCAGGGGCTTTGTACTTTGAGTTCTTCCTCCAGAAGACTCACCCCTTCCTAACCCAAGATATATAACTGAATGACCCAGCCTTTGTGCAAGTAATGAGAATTCAAATAGGTTTCAGGTGGTTAGGTTAATCAGAGGCAGAAGTCAGGAGGAGGGGCTCTTGTGGGGTCAAGCAGGACCCATAGAAAGAGCCTCAACTGATCAGGCCTATGTACACCAGTTTTATGTTCCTACACTGGCCAACAAGATGCCTATGAGTGGCTGACAAACAGGACATCAGTGCAATAGGCTTCTTCTGTTGTTGTACAAGTAATATTCAGAGGATGGTCTCTGATCATTAACCTAGTATATAGTCCTCATTTTTAGAAGCCATTACTAGTCTTAGCATCCTTGAATTTGTCTAATTGCCGTTTTAAAACCATCCAGGTTAGCAGCCTTCACTACAACTTATGTTTGCAAATTCCATTGTAAAGAAAGATTTCCTTTAGTCTGTCTGATTCTCCCACCATTTGGATTCCTTGGATGATTCTTAGTTTAGTATTTTGAACAAGGAAACTCCCTGTTCACTGTCTCTATGCCATGCATAGTTATATACACCTCCAAGAGTGAGTGGTGTAGTGGGTTGACTGCTTCCCGACAGTGATGTCACTGCTGCTTATGGTAATTGTGTGGGGCCGGCATATTGGCAGATCCTAAAAGCCCTGACCATGCCAACATTCCACACTGTCCCATTAAGCACCAGTGAAGCCACTGCCAGGATGATGGCAGCAAGCCACTAATATGCATAATATTATGCACACTGTCCCTTAGTGTTTCTGTGTACATTACCCTGCTGGAGAACTGCATGGCAAAATTCACAGCAGTGCAAATTCCAAAGGATGGGTGTGTTTCAGTTCATATATTGTTTCAGAAAGAGAAAATAGGTAAGTTCACCTTTAAATGCAAACTGAATCAAATTTCTTCCTGATTCCTACCTGCTCCTACTTGTAAATCTAGGAGGGCTATTTCAATTCTCATCAGCTTGTTCTCAAAACCCCAGACGATCAGACTATGCGAGTAGCTAAAGTTAAAATGAAAAGTCTTCCTCATTCTTGCTGCTCCTATTTTTTAAAAATCCAGCAACCACTGATGATTATCTATATTAATATGTGCATCCTTGGAAACCTCCACCAGTTTGGAGTGACTTTGGGAAATGGGAACATTCACCCAGTTTGAATCTGCTTCAAAGTTAACCTTCTAACTTGAAATTTGAATATAGTTTTAAATCAGCTTGTGACAGATTACTTCGTTTCCCACTGCACTGTTGAGAATATTAGAAAGAAAGAAAAAAGAAAGAAATGCTTTAAGTTTTCATGATCCATTGGGCATGGGAGTGTTTTGACAGATAGAAGAATAGATGACTTTCACTGTAATTTACTGACCATAAAGCTTAAAACTGCAGATTGGGAGGCGGCTATTCATTATCATACAATGAATGTGTATGAAAAAATTTAGCAGTAGAAGCACATCAAACACTTAAGTAGCTTCAGCAGGATAGTTCCTTGTATGTTGAGTGTGATAAGCATGATAGCATCATTGATGGAGTAAGTGTCATCATATTCTTTTGTTATGACATAAATTACATGCAGACGTTCAAAGCAGATAAGTTAATATGTTTTCTATCAGTAAGATAAAAGTCTAGCCTATTAATCAAGTAGTTTAATCAATGTTGCGAAATAAGGTGATGGGTCATAAGTAGTTGTGACAATATTACAATATATTTTTATAGGACAGATATCACTACACAATTTTATTTCTAAAGAGTCACAAGGCATGGTCACACACTATGCATCTGTTTAGCAATATATATATATTTCTAGATATGGCAATTTGAAATCAATTTGACATCAATTGTTGTTGTTTTTAAGAAAAAAATCACCCTAAATTTCATATGAAAAGGATTCCAAAGTGGCTTCCAAAGCATTAAAACCAAGACATACCCTACTTCCAGGTTTTGAAGATACATCACAAAAATGGTGGTGGGGTGGGGAAGGGAAGAAGACTGAAAAAAAGCTAACTCAGGCACCAGTTCTTATAATGGACAGCTGGGGTGGGAACAATTTCAGAACACAAGGAGCCCAAAAGATATTTTGTTGGAGTGGTCTTGCTTACTACCTCTCCCTCTGCTGCAGCCTGATGGAATTGCTATTGCAAAGTGGCATTTGAGGGAGTGGAAGAGACAAAGGCAGCTCACCTCTCAGCAAGACCAACAGAGTGGCCCTGTTTCCTGTCTCCAACTCTACTGCATCCCAATGGAATGATTTTACAACACAGTTCTTTCATATGACTATGTGAAATCAGAAGCAGCTCACCTCCCATTAAGCTGGCTTCCTTGCAGGTAGGTCACTGTTACAGTAAGTTCAGCATAGTGTGAATGCACTGGCAGGAGAACTGGATTGGCTCCACTGGTGCATTGGCAGCGCACCAACAGCCCTACCACCTCTCTTCTCTTCCTTCTGACAGTCCCTGTCCATGCAGATTTACAGAATAATTACAATTCTGCCCAAGAATGTCTGGATTCATATTTTAATATTTTTCCATGCATGAAACGCTATCTGTATGCATGAACACTTAACAAATCATAGGGTGAAATTTGTAGAATAAGTCATTTAATAAAATAGGGCTTTTGTAGAAAAAAGAGAGATCTGCTTATCTACTAGGGTAAGATTTAATAGAAAAACTGCAAAAGTCTGGACGAACAAAGAGAAATGCTGAGCTACATAGGTATGGATAACATGAGTGATGCTTAAATATTTTAGCAGCAGGAAACAACACTTGTTCTTGCATAGATTGTGCCGAGCCTCAATTTTTGCTTGGCTGCGCTTAATCTTAAAATAAATTACAAAGCCCCCAAAGGATCCTACTGATGTAAGCTTTAACTTCCTTTTCCCAGTTACATATCCTCACAATTACTATGATTATAATAAGCAATATTTTTCCTTTGGAGCCATGAAATACTTGTAACAGTGGCAGATTCCCTTGTCCACACAAAATTATGAACCTGCTTGCATTCAGAGGGTTACTGCTTTGCGCATCTGCTTTTGGTAGCATCTAAAACAATCCATCAAAACAATTACTATTCTCAGAAACTTGTGGGCAATTGCCAGGCAGCAGCAAACAATCAACAATATAAAACATCTTCGGTGCTGACCTTTGTTTTTGAACTTGAAACGACTGGAATCCTGCTAAGGCTGCATTCACATAGAAGTTTATTCTTTCCCTCTGACATTTTCCTGTCAATTTCTGCATTTATATTTGAGCTTTCACGCAATGTAAAGGTGACTTTTGGAAACCTAGCAGAATCTAGTGGAAGTTTAGTTCTTGCTTCTATGTTAATTGCTTCTAGAAAAAATCTGTTTGCAAGCCATTAACCCCCAAAAATCATATAAATAAAAAGATGAAATTTGGGTCAGTATAGTAGAATATATTTCTTTCCTCCTATTTTCATGGATGATCAGGGGGAACAGAAGCAGGCAAGCATAGAAAGGTAAAGAGTGTAGCAATGTTGTCCAATGACATTCATTGTTGCATCAAGCCACACTCACTGATGTGAATAAAATTTGGTACAACATGCTGGTATATTGGTCAAAAAGCCACAGTTCTATAATGCAACAAGTACCACAGTGTGAAAGGAATGTTAGAAAACAGGACAGAAGCATACCCTGCAAGGGTCCCTGATTTTTTTTTGGGGGGGGGGGTTGCGCAAGAGCACTGTGGCCATTTTAGGTGCCGTGATTTCACACCACAATCTTGACCCCCAAAGGTGTGTCTTTGGGGCTCCATGATCTCGTGTGGGTCATGTGAAGATGTACATTGCTCTCACCCTTAACACTGAGCACAAGAAGAAGTCAGGGACGTATGCTGCAATCCTCTACCAACTTTCCTTTAAACTCAGGGCTGGATTTACTTCTGTGGAGCCATGTACATGGTTACACCATAAATAGATTGTGCTCTTCTAAGTGCTATCTAGGTTTCTGTTTATATCCAGGGACACTGGAACACAGAAACTCTTTGCTCAATTCCCCATTTTTGAAAACATTCCAGCAGTTCTCTGTTTCCAGCCTAAAGCAAAACACTCAGGTTGCTTATGGTTGAGAATAGCAGTAAATTCACACATGTATGAAATTATGACCCTTACTTCTTGAAGCATCAGGTACACTTCCTTCCCTTGTTTCTTGCTAGCCTGGAGAACCACACAGTGCTGAACGTTGCTGTTAAACTACTGACTCCCACCCTACCCCTTTAGTAAGTCTGCCACACACAGTAGTCTAGGATAAAGTACTTCCACTGCACAGCTGTTGAACTGCTGTGCCACCAGTAGCCTGGTTCACAAATCACACTAAGAACAAACCTTGGCTACAGCTCATGGTTTGTGAGCAGAAAACTTCACCTTGGCTTAACTTAGTGCAGTAGCAAAAAGGATTAGAGAGGAATAAAGCAACTGTGAGTTCTTCTCTGGCATGGTCCCACCAACCCAGTTTGGTTCAGCATTACAAGCATAAACCATGCCAGTATGCATGGCTCTACCATAAGTGGCACTTGGACTCTGCCTTTCAGTGTGTACTGCAATGCCTAGGTTCACTATAAGAACTGCCTGAAAAATTCACATTGATCTTACCAGTTCTCGATCCTTATTTGTGTTTATAAATTAGGAGTTTTTGGAAACAGGGATTGTGCATATAAAGTACCAGAATAGAATGCCTTTCATTGCCTAATTTTTAAAAGTTAAAATCATTTAATTCACAGGCAAGAAAGAAATGAATAATTAGCCAGGGAAACTATAATTTGGAACCATGCTCTAATAATTTAAATTTTGATCCACACTCATTTTAAAAATTGGAAGCACTGGCTTGCATCAGATAGGGAAAAATGAGTTTGGTCTTTATTTGCTCATTAATTCTATTTCTTCATTGGAAAGAAGCCTCTCTCTCTTTCCCCAGTGATTAACTACACATAATGAACTACAAGTTCCAGTTTGCAACATGGAGATTGATCAAGTTGCCAGATTGAATCCCAATTTAATTTTAAGAGACATTTGAATTAACTTTGCATGGACATTTTCTTTCCGAATTGATAATAATTGTTTAGATTCTTTAAAGTGAAAGGTCCCAGCCGCTCCAAACATGACATCTAATAATAAGATGTTTTCAGCCATGCTTACCATTTTATTGAATACCTTGCATATATGAATGCCAAACTGGCTTATGTTCATTAAAAGTCCATTAAGACATTCTGCAAGTTGCTTATATAACTGCAGTACGGAGCCTTGCAGCTTAGTTTGAATATCAGTGAGATTAAGCTTGTTGATTTGTCACAGACTTGCCTCTATAAGAAATAAGGTGGGTTCACATATAGCTATAGATACACATGCAGAAAAACCTATAATTAAAATTAACTGCAGAGTAATCACACCTTTTTTAAATGTTGCTTTTGAACTTGACCAGGTCTGAGTTTTTAAACATCTGTATTATGGATTCTATAAGATATAAATATAAATGCATGAAACAACCAATCACTACTGGGGAAAAGGCCTTCTGAAGACTCAGGTATCAGAACAAACACGATAGCTATGGAATCCAGACAAAGACTTCATTTTGACTTCCAAGTTCAATGTTTATTTCAAACCATGATATTGCCCTCCCTTGAGATTCTGTGATCCTTTCCATGAGAGTGTCATGGACAACAAAGAGAAATAAGAAAAAAGAACATTTTGTTCCTGTTCCCTTCAATTTATCTATTTTTGAGTTTTCTTTCTATCCACAAGGAGAAAAGTGATGGCAAAGGTTGAAATATCCTGTTCTAGATCTCTGATCTAGTTAGATGTATAAGCACTGTAGTTTCCCAGCAGAATATTTTTCTTTGTAAAGATCAGCAAAAGGTTACAGTCCATTACTTTTCTTCTATATCCTACGGCACAAATTGCCATTTTCTGATCAATCCGTTGGCTATGACAGTAAAAACCTGTTAGATGTAAAGGTGGCTTTGGAGAGAATTTTGACTGAAGCTATCACACACACACACACACACACACACACACACACCACAATTGATCTAGTTTTATATCCACCTTAGAAGAGAGAAATTCAGAAATGACTGATAAATAAAGTCTAGGACTGGAGAACATATAGCCCTCCAAATGTCATTGGGCTACAATTTCCATCAGCTCTGACTATTGGTCATGCTGGCTGAAGCTGTTGGGAATTATTAAGAGTCCAGCAACATCTGCATGGACAGAAGGCTTCCCATCTCCCTTTTATCCCCTTGTGCATTGAGAGCAGTAGAGTGAAAACGTATTCCCTCCCCTCCCCCTTTCAAATAATTGTAGTTTTGTTGTGGAGGAGGGGGAAATTGACTTCATCTCCCATTCAATTGCTGATCCCCTTGTCCCTTAGGAATTGCAAACTTTCATTGCTCCACATGGATATCTACGAACTCATCAGGCAGTATATTTCTGAGCTCATGTTTGAATGAATAATAGGACACATGGGCCGTGTCATGCTGTTATGTCCTCATTAGGATTTATCCGTGAAGTCTGTCCACTGCAATATGGTGGGACAATCTAATTCAGCAGAAGCGACTTTGCTTTGGATTTTCAGATGGAGTGCTGACAATACAAAGGGGGAAAGGGGCAATTAAAGTTTTCTATCTACCTGTGTTTTTTAGGAAGTGACTTTTTCACTCATTCAGATTTCCCACAGTTCATTGATACACAGACCCACAGGTAGGCAAGCACACTCTCAGGACAAGAGTCTCCATTTTGGCAGCTGCTTCACCCATCAACAATTGCCAGGTCCCAGACTACTGTATTATTTAAAAACACAGGTGAGTTTTAAAATGCAGTTTGAGATGTAGCACAACTGCAGATAGAAAGGGAACTGGTGGTGTTGTGTCTGTGTGTGCGCATGTATGTACGCTCACATTGTTTATTTTTTTTCTGAATTGCTGTTTCAGCAGCTCTTTTGCTAAACCCTAACCAGCACTCCCTATTCTGGGTGGTAGTGTGAGATCCTTGCGGAAGCTTAGGTCACAATTCCCACATAGTGCTGTCTCACTATAACTATGATAAACTACAGTTTTATGAAATAACAGGGAATAAACAGAAATAACCAGTAGAATTCCCATGCCCACAGGGTTTCTAGGCATTCTCAGGGCATGAGAGGGGAGATTGCTGCACAGAGCCCTAATCTCCTCAAGATAACAATAATCTTCTATGCTATGGCAATACATATCATGTATAAATGTGTTTAATAAAAATAAATAAAACAAAATAATTCTAACCTAGAGATCCTCCAGTTTGTCACCAGTTCTGTAAGAATATGAATATGAATTAGTGAACCATTTTAACCATATTTTAAAGAAAGGTGTTTGGGTCATTTTGACTGCAATTTAAATCAATTTGCTTTCTCCCTATATTTGATTCCAAAGCCATGGCACTGAAGAATGAGAGAGTAATCATTCCAATCATAACTGTTAGTGAGTTTTACCAGGTGCACTTTAGACAAGGATGCTATTACAATTCAATGTATGCAAGTGTTATGTAAATTGTCCAATTGTGAGTTACTGGATAAACATTCAGAGTCTGAAAGTCCAATCAGGATGCCATTTATAAGTTGAAAAGAAGAAAGACAGACAAACACAAAAAGTGAGTTACCTAGCCCTATAGTGACACCTAGAACTGAGGATTATATTGTGTTGGCATTTGTTCAAGGTATACTTGCACCTGAGTCTCATGGTTTCCATGACATCTCACATGTTCTGTACATGTGAAACATTGCCAAGAAGAGCACTGCAAATTAGCTCAGGAGCAGGTCCGACATAGTCAAAATGAGAGGATAATTGCATGTGAAAAAGCATCCTCACTTTCCACAGAACTGCCTTTTGGGGTGCTTCCTTATGGGTGTATCTGCCTGTGAAGGAATTCTTCAACCTGCTGCTTTGGCTAGCAGGCAAAAGCCCAGCCCAACTGACAGAAGTGCTCCCAAAGAATGGGTGAAGCAAATTCACTCACCAGGAATGGCCGCGATTTGCTCTTCCAAGCAGCCACTAGTTCAGACTGTGATTGATCAACGAGGGAGTCCAATGTCTCCTCCCTGGTACACTTTCACTGAAAATAGACTATTGGGAGATTTGAATGGATTATCTCCAAGGTCTAACAATAAGAGCATCTTATCGAGCAGTTGATATTAACTGTTGTGGCAGAGACAAGGTCAAAGTCTATCTTTTTGACAGCATTTTTGGTGTTAGTGCTTGTCACCAATGCTGCTGAAGCATTGCACTTTTTCAATTTGCCTTTAATCTTACCCTATGGCTCCCAATAGCTCTTCTTGGGTTGACTTAAGACAGGTGCAATAAACTACTTTAGCCTGGAGATGATAAGAGCATACTTGGCACCTACAAGAAATAAAGGTCATACCCTCTTTATTGGTCTCTAAGGGTTAAAGGTAGCATAATATTGCTAAAGCCACATGGCCACTTAATAACCGTTTGGCACTCTTATGAGCTTTAAGCCCATAAAAGATCAAGGTAAAATGTTGGGTAAAACACAGCTTCTGAAAATGCAGTTCTGCTTAGATAAATGTAAGATTTGGGAGCTAAAATTATTCCCAGATATTGTTGCAAGATCTGGAAGTGATCTCATCTCACATTAAAAAAAATAATACGGTTCGGTTATTTGTGTAAAAAGGTGCTTAAAGGTAAAGGTAAAGGTACCCCTGCCCGTACGGGCCAGTCTTGACAGACTCTAGGGTTGTGCGCCCGTCTCACTCAAGAGGCCGGGGGCCAGGGCTGTCCGCAGACACTTCCGGGTCACGTGGCCAGCGTGACATCGCTGCTCTGGCGAGCCATAGCCGCACACGGAAACGCTGTTTACCTTCCCGCTAGTAAGCGGTCCCTATTTATCTACTTGCCCCCGGGGGTGCTTTCGAACTGCTAGGTTGGCAGGCGCTGGGACCGAGCAACAGGAGCGCACCCCGCCACGGGGATTCGAACCGCCGACCTTTCGATCGGCAAGCCCTAGGCGCTGAGGCTTTTACCCACAGCGCCACCCGCGTCCCCCATAAAAAGGTGCTTATGTATGATCAAATGTTAACTGTTAACAGTTGTGTATTTCATTTCAGTTCTTGCATCTGTAGGTTTTAATTTTATGGAATTTCATAATGGGGCTACGCTAACAAGACAAGATAAAATTTGAAAACCTGAAGTTACCTTACACAGCCACACCAATGGCCATTTACTGCATCAGCACACAAGAGTCAAATAATACACTATGTTTACTACATAGCTATGTATGTGCTTTTTTTCCTGCTCAGAATTAAGCATGGGTCTAAATCTGGATTAGGATCACAGTGCATGGAGAGGAGAAGTTTAATACTTGCCTCCTCACCCACCCCACAGCAATTACCAATAGTGGAAACGCTCCCATTATCAGCAATAGGAACTTTTTTAAAAAGAAAAAGAATGCAAATTGTATAATACAGCTACTACTTTATGAAATTCATAGTTAAGCTTAGATTTGATGGAGAAAAAGCCTATCATAATGGCTATGTTCTACCTCCACCTTTGGAGGCATTATGCCTTTGAAAACCAATTTTTGGAAATTGTAAATGTAGAGGGTGCTGTTGCGCTCAGGCCTGATTGACCAGTGTGGAAACAGGGTGCTGAACTAGACACGTCTTTTACCTGATCCAGCAGAGCTTTCCTAAGTTCTTATTTAACTTGAGGATTCTAGAGCTGTAAAGAACTACTACTATTCCTGCCATTGCAACATCTCTTATTTTCTCTGGCTGACTCATCTTTTGACTTGCTATGAAATGTACTGACAGCCCCTCTTCCTAATTTCTTTTCAAGCTTTGCAATAATGACTATCTTACAGAAGTAATCATATCTTGACACTTTTGGGGAAAGAGGGGAACAGCTGGTCTTCCAGTAAGTTAGTATTTCAGAATTAAATTGAACTGTTTCAAATTAGCTGGGTTGCTTTCATCTGTATACTACTTTTTTTTTAGTGCAACTGTCTCTTCTGAAGAATAAGTATGATGTAATTATATATAATCTTTGCTATGGTATAGTGTGTGTGTGTAGGGAAGGATGGTTTTCAAAAAAGATACGGTAAGTCTTTCTCTGTACTTGTCATACACACCCACCCACCACCCACCCTTATTTTCCATGCCTCTGCCTAGTCATCTGCTGCATTATCCCAAATGTTTTAGGATCCGGGCAGGAAAAGGTTGGACTTTAACTAATTTCAAAAATGTCCACGGACAAGACACTGGTTATTAATGGTAGTCTACAAAGATCGCCTTGTGATTTCTTAGCTGAGATGGAATTTGAACTTCCACCTGTGATATTCAAATCCAGCAAAATACTCAGTGGCTTCTATCAAAGAATCATTTGAAAAAGCTGAATGTAATCATAAGTTGACTTTTCTGGTAAGTAAAAATGCAGGTCTTCTGTTGCTCTTTTGCTCACTGTCTGCTCCAAATGGACATTTCCATTATAAATGAAACTGTTCAAATTCATCTCTGATATGGCAAAAAAAAAACAACCCTGTTAAAGCATGTATTGATTTTTCTTCTTCTGTTGATCAACAATTCCAGACTTTTGAAATGTCAAATGTCAGAACAAAATGTGAATGCAAATCAAAATTAAATTAATGTGTGCTCCATATTTCATGTGATCCACAAATTATGTCTTCCCTATCTTCAGCTACACCCCTCACCAAATTAGATATTCACTGAACTGAAAGCTGGGAACAATTTGTAGTTCTGTTTCTATGGCTCTCGGTAATGATGTGACCAAAGGAGGCAGAGTCAAAGAAGGAGGCTGAAATGGAAGTTGTCCAGTGACTGAGGCAAACTGTCCTCCAGAATAAGACAAATTCATCTGATGCTCAGAGGAAAGTTCATTTGTTTCTTCTTAAACTTAGAGTCTTGTACAATTTTGTCTGGCGTCACAAGCACACATTTGGAATCCTGTGGGGAGAAAGGAGCTTGGACAGTATTATTGCCACTGGTGGCACTGTGGGTTAAACCACAGAGCCTACGACTTGCTGATCAGAAGGTCGGCTGTTTGAATCCCCGTGATGGGGTGAGCTCCTGTGGCTCGGTCCCTGCTCCTGCCAACCTAGCAGTTTGAAAGCACGTCAAAGTGCAAGTAGATAAATAGGTACGGCTCCAGCGGGAAGGTAAACGGCGTTTCCGTGTGCTGCTCTGGTTCGCCAGAAGTGGCTTGGTCATGCTGGCCACATGACCCAGAAGCTGTACACCGGCTCTCTCGGCCAATAAAGCGAGATGAGCACCACAACCCCAGAGTCGGTCACGACTGGACCTAATGGTCAGGGGTCCCTTTACCTTTACCTTTATCCCAGAGAAGGAAGAAACACACATCCGATAGTTAACTTCTTATTGGCATGAGAAACACTTAACAGCAACTTCCATGGTCCTCCTGATACACACACCCATATGCTTTTAGCCTCTAGGTCTGAGCCCTATGAAACAGTTAAACAGTGGGCGGGGGGGGGGCATCCTCCAGCTTATATACCCTTCTCTGAAAGATTGTGTGCCCACAACTGGAGACTTCTCCTGCTTTCTATTTTCAAGCCCCTCATGGTTCTTGGAAACAGTGGGGCAGGGGAAAGGTGGGGAATCTTCTGCCATGTCGCTTGCCTGAACCATCCCTTCCTTCTCCATCACATTTTTCCTGCCTTCCTCTGCCTCGGAGTGCCCTGACTCTCCTTCCTCCCTGGCTGCTGCCTTACACCCCATAAATCACCCATCCTCTCTTCCTGGATCACTCTCCTGGTCCCCTGCCTCTGCCACACAGAAGGGATGGTTCTTTGGAGCCCTGCCAGTCCCTACCAGTTCTGGTCTGGTGAAGTAGCAAAAGCTTTAAGCACAACTTTTACCACCCTACCTTCCAAATTGTAGGTTGTTGGGCACAGCCTTGTGTCCTCATTGGTGAGACAATGGTGACAACTCAATCACTCTGTGTTGTATTTTTTGGGAGCGGTATTCAAACTGCCTAGGGATTTCTGTTGAAATATAAAGCAATATAAACCTGAATAAGATAAAGTAAATAAAAATAGCCTCACAACTATCTGTATTATATAACTGCAGGTTCTTGGATAGTTAAATATTGGTGTTAGGCAATGTTAGTGAGTCACTGTATGTGAATGCTATTGCTTACTTTAAAGATTTATATGGAGAAATACAATTCTCTTTCTTTGCTGTTTTTGCTCTCTTGAGATGATTCATTTTCTGTACTCAGTAGGCATTAAGCAGTCAGTAATAGCACCAATCAGCTGTTCTTTGGAGAGATGGATGTGAGATTTGAGAATGAACCAGCCCCCAGAACTCACTTTTGGATGCTTTTCTCATCCAGCTAGGAAATGTATGCAGGTGGCAGAGGCAGGTGACAGGAACAGGCCAGCAATACCACAGCTCAGAAGGTCCTCACCTTCCCATAGTTGCCTAAGCCTCCTCCCCTTCAGGTCCTTCCCAAGCACCCTCTTCATACCTCTTCTGGTCTTGCAAGACCAGGGGGGGAGGTGAGCTGGTTGTAGCAGGAGAGGGTGAACATCTGGCTTCTTCAGCAGCATGCTTCATTTTGCATCTTTCTTCTCTGCCTCTACTATTGCCTCTGATTCTGGACTGCTTTCTGCCACTGCCTCTTCTTGTTCACTAAACTCAGTTACCTCTTCACCTTATGACATCTCCTCTTCCCAGTCTGCTCCGTCTTTTCCCTCTGACCACTCATATGCATCCCACCACCAGTCTCCTGACTCTGAGCCGGTGCCTCCTACCACTCCTCTTCATCCAGCCACTTCATGACAACAGGCATACTTTTGTTTGCAGATCCTCTCTGATATCAATGTAGAATTATTTGGCTTCATCTAACAAAGTTCTACTCATAGTAGACCCATTGAGATGAAGGGAAATGAATAGGCCTACTCTGGGTAGGTGTAACACTGAGAACAACCAATTATGCTTACAGGCAAATTAAGCAGCAATAGCTTTGCTGTAGTGGAATAAATAGGTTAAGAAATGGGGAAAGATTTCAATCTAGCCTTAAAGTTCTTAGGTTATTGTGTCATTGTTATTTACAGAAAAGATATATCTGAGGTCACTATATAACCTAAATATTATCAGTTTTAATTTATCTCTCTCTTTCCCTCTCCATCTTGACTGTTCTCACTGGTACCCATGGCAACCAAATCATCTTCCTTATGCTGAGAGAAAGATTTGAGAAGTAGTACAAATTATATTTCATAATAATCCTAGCATTTCTGAAACAGATTGATCAGATATTCACCATATAAATTAATTAGTGCTGGGCTGACAAATTTCAATTTTAATTTTCAGACAGGTCATTCTTTCAGAGGCAATAAAAACAATGTAGACAAAACAGTGAAGACTATTTTAAGTCAGTTTTCAGCATCTCCTTCACTGAGTCTTTATTGAAGCTTGCAGTGTGCTAAATATGAATTGAATAATTTATTTTTCTGCTAGTGGTGAGTTCACATGGATCTGCGGTGAATGTACACCCCGAGAGGTCTTGGGGAAATGGTGAGAGACCAGGTAACGTTTTGACTTCTCATCTAAAACAACAAAAAAGTTGGAATTATATTTTGCTGATCCTGCTGAGCACAACACAGTACTGTATGATTGCAGTCCATGTGAGGCCTACGTTCCACAGGGTGCGTATACACACAAGATTGTGCATAGCCAAGAGCTTTTTGCTGGAAGGTGTAGGAAGCCCTGCACAGTGGACCTCCATGCATAACCATTGGCTCCGTAGGTCACAAGGCAAACCGGAACCATGGAGACAGAAAGAGGAAGAATAATCTTGGTTCCCTCAGCTGTGGAAGGAAAAGAAAGGCAGACAGTGAAAGAGGCAGGCGGAATCTGTGGCTCCAGATCTATTCCAGGTTCTCAGATAACAATTAAATGTGTTATGTATTTGTTTGTTAGTTTGTGCAAAAACAGAGTCCTGTTTATACTGAAATTAAAATACCTGCACCAAATGAAGGAAATAGTGAAGCTGGCATACAAAGCCCTTCCTATAATTTTGAAGGAATATGTCACCAATCCACTTTAAATTCTTTAATTGCCATGCTTCAGCAGCCAGCATTTTTTAGGAAACATGTGGAGTATTGATTCCTTTATTTTAAATAGAGCATTACACTGTCTACTCAGAAGTAAGTCCCACTGCATACAATTGACCTTACTCCCAGATAACTGGATAAAGTCTGTGCAGCCTTACACTGCAAACCTAAGCATTTTTACTTAGTCCCACTGAGTTCATTAGGATTTACTCTCTGGTATGTTCCTGAATATTATCACATCATCATCATCATCATCATCATTATCATCATCATTCTGCCTTCTTCCCTAGGAGGGACTTGAAGCAGCTTACAGATAAAATGTTATCTCATTCTATTTACCTGCGGAAGGTAGGTGAGGTGGAGAAGTTGGAGTTGGCTCAAGTTGACAGATGTCAATGTGTATATGGCATCTATGTCTGCAGCAAGATCAACACAGGAGAAGCTTCCTGATGTAGAATAGAACATCCCTATTTTCACTGGAGATGTGTTGGAGGGTATGTGAGGCATTCATTTCTTGTCAAAGATAGCATACAATAAATATGAAAACAAAGCAAAACAAATATTTGAAAGAGAAAGATAATAAATTAATTGCATAGAATCAGTTTTGAGGTAAACTAGTTAAACCACTATGCATTATTTACTATATGAAACACTGGAAAATAGCACATTAAACTTCTCAACATTTCCCAATTGATTTAAAGACAGACAAATGGTCTCTATAAAAGCAAAATGGCAACTTTTGCCTCAGTGATGGTCTTGCATGCTGTTAGATTGTTTCCTACCTACTTTATACTAGTCTTGTAATGCTACGTGGAAAGTCTCTCATTAGAGATTTTGAAATGAAATATAGCCTTGCAGCAATGCTTTACAGTTTGTTGCTGCCCTTTGTCTAGCCAAAGTATCAAGCCATTTCAAAGTAAGGATGTACTTCAATCATTTTTTATTTAATGTTCCACATGTGAAATGCCCACTAAGCTTCCCTGGTAACATTTGTCCATCAACTCCTGGGGCATGTTACCAGGCGGGGGATAATAACATGTGTTGCTATCCAATGCACTCATTCCGTTATCACAAGAATTTCTGCTTGTGCAATAGAACATTCCCCCTCTCTCCCCATGTGCTTCCCAAAACTGCAGAAAAAAAAGAAAGGTCTCGGTGAAATTCCCTCTCCCACTTCAATGTGTAAATGCTGCTGAATGAAAGCCCCTTCTATGAATGGAAGATACCCTTCCATGAACAAAAGGCCACCTTTGGATCCAAGCTATAATGTGCACAGGTTGCACGAAAAAGCTAGTCAGAGCAGATATTTTGCTATCAAGACTAAGCATACTTCTTAATATAATTTGTACCCCATTTGTACCTAGATCCCCAGGTATAGGGTGGTATGTAAATTTTAACAGCAACAACAATAATTTTGATAGGGCAGGATTCCACAATGACTACAGTATATTCAGTTTTAAAATTGCAGCTGTAGCTCATATTCTGTTTATTACCTAGCTCTGTACTGTTAAAGGGGGGAAAGTATTTTTTCATTATTTTATATCTGATAGATTCTCTAAGAATGTAAGCATATTCACTGGGGGAAACCCTGGTAAGAAAACCATGTCCACAAAGCCTGTGGGATAATATTTGGCATGGGATAATACACCATTATGTAAACACAAGATTTGCTTCAAATTTGGCAGCAGGGCTAGAGAGAATGACAGTCATAACAATGTCAAACCTTTGAGCCAACACAGTGTATGTTTGAGCATCAGTAAACTGCAGTGTAGTGTGTAGTCAAGACCTTTTCAGCAAACAAAGACAGAGAACGCTAAAGCAAGGTTTCCCTGTAAGAGTAAACTGGGATTTGCCAATGAGCTGAAGGAAGCTTATGAAAGAGGTCACCTTCCTGGGGTAATTTTTATCAGGAACCGTGCTGAACTTAAGGGCGATGTCACTTCACACAACTGATCATTTGGCACAGTACATATGGTCATGTGGTGAAGAGTCATCTGATTGCCCTTGCCCCATCGTAGTATGTGGCAAAGTGGTGTGTGTGTGTGTGTGTGTGTGTGTGTGTAATTCATCATGCATTGAAAATTGATCTGACCATGGGCCACAACAATCTGATAATTCCTTGGAATGTGACAACTTTTCTGGGCAATCCAGGCCATTTTGGGGCAATGCAAATCAATCCCAACAATGCGGACTCAGAGATTAGATGGATTTAAGAGGTTGCTTAGAAGGCTATTCAGCACACCGTTTTTTAACTGTAGTCTCTTGACTCTGGTAGCAGAACTGAGCTGCTTTCCACACCTCCTGTGCTGCTACATATTGCTGTTGTTACTAGTTTGATTTGATTAATTTGTGGACTTATTCAAACAAATGCTCAGGGTGCATGCCATACAGTAAATAAAAAGAGATCTTACATCTGATAAAACAGACTAAAGGGGAAATGATTTGTTGCTGTTGTTTTTGTTTAAAAAAATCAGTTTGGCAAAACTTGTTGGGATGAATGTTGGACTGTGGTGGATTTAACAAAGGGGATTAGGGAGGACTGAAAAAATATATTGTATTGTAAAGACTTATACAAATATGAGTTTAAAAAAGAGCATTGTATATTTATTCTAAGATTAGTAGTACATAATAATTCACTCTACCCAAGATGTGAATGAGATCACAGCTGTATTTACAGAGCCTGGTTCTCTGCAAAGAACTGATCCACCCAAGGGAATACAAGCCAGTGCACATCACTTTGACATCAAATTACAATGAATAATTACACCTTTGTATTCTCCTCTTTTCCAAAGCCTTGTTCAGCTTCCTTTCAGATTGATGTACAATATTTACTCCTATTGCTGACTCCAGCACTTTGTTCCATCTCATTAATTCAAAGAATAAGGAGCATCAAGGAATATCAGGAACATCATTAATCCAAGAACCATTTCTCTCTGCTTCTCTTAACCAGTTATTGAAGATTTTTTACAATCTGAGCAAAATGGATGAAAAGCTTGAAAATATCAAGGCACTTTAGCATACCTTAAAAAAAAAAAAAGGATAAGGAGAATCAAACTGATTGTAATGGTATGCAATGGTCATGTTTCTGGTTGATCTCCCACCCCCTGATTCCCTACTATTTCAAGTGCGGTCATTTACTCCAGCAATACCTTCAACAGAAATGTACTTTCTCCCCCTGCACTATTTGCAAGGCCATTTCAGCAAGGAGAAAACTAATGCTGTTCTACTGAAATATTTCTGGATCTTCCAGCAGTAATTCAGCACCAAAATATTCTTGCTACAGTGAAGCCTAACAGTAAAAGCACATGCCAATGTAAATTCATCATCTGCAACCAAGAATGGTCTCCAGCAAAGGTTTTCTCAGGGGAGACCTATTGAAATTAATGGATTTAACTTAGTCATTTCATTAATTTCTAGAATATACTCATGCATAAAGCTTAGTTGAAGACCACTTGACATTTTAGCAGAAGTAGGTGAAAGATTAGTAGCAATTTATTTGTAATATGTAAAATAATAGCCAGGAGGAGCTTCATGGAACTAAAGTGAGAGGTGCTGCTATCATAGATATATTTGTGTGACCTGATGATACACTAGTTTTTACCTTGGAAGCATGATCAGCATAATTCAAAGTGCTCAATGGCTTAGGACCCAGAGGCCATCAGGAATATCTGCTCCGATACCATACCAACCTGCCGATGCATTGAGGCCATTTTTGGAGGATCTCCTGTAAGTCCTCTCCCCACTATCTGAAATAAAAGTTGGCAGTGATCAGAGATATATAGATAGAAAGATTTCACAGTGGTGGCCTGCTGTTGTTGTTTTAAAAAAATCCCTCTCCAAAGAGGCCCATTTGGTACCTACATTATCATTTTTTTCATACCAGGTAAATACTTTTCTATCTTTTCCAGGCCCAATTATGAGAACATTCAGTTTAAGGGTGCAACTGTGAGTTAACAAAAACCTTCTGCTCACTGATATAGGCTAAAAATCTCAGGATTCTGGCTAGGGTTAACAGAGTGCCCCTAAGCCCCTGCTCTGTGATTTATGAGGGATTCCTATAAAACTACCTTCTTTCACTCAATAAGGTTAGTCTATCTTCTGTCTAACTTTCTGCATATTTAGATTTTTTTTCTTATTCTATAATGTCATACCAAGGCCACAATGACATCAAAAATCTACTAATCATATCTAATGAATACTAGCACTTGAAAGGCAATGTAATTTGTCAGCACATGCTGTGCTGCTGATAAAAATAATAATATAAAGGCTGCAACAAACTGTTTCTGCCCTGCTCATGAAGGACAGAATACATAGGAATATCAAACCGACAATTTCCTAACTGGTATAATAGATAAATTGAATGGCATTCACTGATTAAGAAATTATCAGCAAGAGAAAATGTCTTTGTCTTTCCCATTCATTGGTATAATGTGCATTTATTATCACTCCTCTTGCAATCTCTTTTTAAAAAATGAATAGTAAATTTTTACACAGGGAAAAAAACCTAACCCTGAGATAATTATTATTACAGATGAGCTGATCAGGTAAAGGCTTTGTCATTACCTTTCCACATTTATATAACAGGCCTGATGACAGGACAACTGTCATCCCTTGTCCTGAAACTAGAACAAGGAATCCAGATCTAATGAACAAGTGGATTTGGCTACAAAATGTCTGTGGTAAATTAGGATCCTTTTCTGGAACCTTTCTATCCTACTCCAAAGCACAGCTGTAAGTCTTTTGAGACAGTTTCTGCTTTCATGCAGGCTTTCCTGCTCAGTCGTATGAGGAGAGGGTCTGAAGCTCAGTAGAAGAACACATGCTTTGCATTCAGATTTGATTTTATCTCTAAGGAAGACTGGGAAATAATCCCGCCAGAAACCCTTGAGAGCTGCTGTCAGTCTTCAACACCATCACCACCCTTCCCCACCTTCCTGGTAAGCAGCAGTGATGGAGTGTCACAGCCACACTCCTGCTATTAGAGCAGACGATACTGAGCTAGATGGACCTATTGTCCTATGCTGCTATGTGATGTTAGCCTCATTTGTAAATTGCGATATTACTATTGTATGAACTTTTCGCTGGAGGTGGTGGAGGAGGAAACCGCTAATCACCAATTTCCCTTTCTCCCAATGCTTGGAATCTACTGCCAGAACACTTATTTGCTGACACCTTTCTGATCTTCCGGTTGCCTCTTCCTTCCCCTCGAACATCTCCCTTGGACAACCAGGCTTCATGGTGCACTCCTATGCAGCACACCAGGACACCGAGAGGGATTAGGGAAGAAAACAGCTTCCATCTTCCCCACTCCCTGCATGTCTGTGCTGTTCCTGCCATCACCACACCTTTAAAGGGAAGGGTTGTGGTGCTGGCATAAGAGCAGCCCTACTGGATGAGACCAAACATCCTGTTTTCACAGTGGCTAACCAGATTCCTCTGTGGACCCTGAAAGCAGAACCCGAGCATAATAGAAATCTCCCCAACTGTGATTCCTAGGAAGGCCTCTGACAGTAGACTAAACTATGTATTGTTTGTTTATTAAATTTCTATACCACCTTTCATCTGAGGATCACAAGGCAGCTTATAATACAGTCATCATAGCTAGCAGCCTTGTCCTCAGACACATCAAACTGGCTCGGAGAAACAATGATTTATTTCCCATCTTTGAGGAGATAACTCATAATAATAATAATAATAATAATAATAAATTTTTATTTATATCCCGCCCTCCCCAGCCGAAGCCGGGCTCAGGGCGGCTAACAACAACTAAATAATCAAACAATCAAATAATCAAACATTCTAAAAACATTCCATTATAAAAATTAATTAAAGTCAAATTAATGGCAGCGTTGAGCAAAATTCTGTGCAGGTTGCCAGAGGAGGGGGTCAGGCTGGGACCTGACCAAAGGCCTGGTGGAACAACTCTGTCTTGCAGGCTCTGCGGAAAGATGTCAGGTCCCACAGGGCCCTAGTCTCTTGTGACAGAGCGTTCCACCAGATTGGAGCCGCAGCCGAGAAAGCCCTGGCTCTAGTTGAGGCCAGCCTAACCTCTCTGAGGCCTGGGACCTTCAGGGTGTTTTTATTTGACGAGCGTAGGTTTCTCTGTGGGGCATACCAGGAGAGGCGGTCCCGTAGGTATGAGGGTCCTAGGCCGTATAGGGCTTTAAAGGTTAAAACCAGCACCTTAAACCTGATCCTGTACTCCACCGGGAGCCAGTGCAGCTGGTATAGCACCGGATGAATGTGATCTCGCAGTGAAGACCCTGTAAGGAGTCTCGCTGCGGCATTCTGCACCCTCTGGAGTTTCTGGGTCAGTCTCAAGGGCAGCCCCACGTAGAGCGAGTTACAATAATCCAGTCTGGAGGTGACCGTCGCATGGATCACAGTGGCTAGGTCAGGGCGAGAGAGGTAAGAAGCCAACTGCTTAGCTTGGCGGAGATGAAAAAATGCCGCCTTTGTTATAGCTGTAATCTGCGCCTCCATAGAGAGGGAGGTATCGAAGATTACACCCAAACTCTTAACGGACGATGCTGGCACTAGTTGCACCCCCGCAAGAGATGGGAGTTGCCCCCTCAATCCCATATCGTCCCGTCCCAGCCAGAGGACCTCTGTCTTCGAAGGATTTAACTTCAACCGGCTCCCACGTAACCATCCAGCCACAGCTTCCAAGCATCTGATCAGTGTGTCTGGGGCCGAGTCAGGATGGCCATCCATCAACAGATAGAGTTGGGTGTCATCAGCATACTGATGGCAGCCCAGCCCAAAACTCCGGACAAGCTGGGCGAGGGGGCGCATAAAGATGTTAAAAAGCATCGGGGAGAGTATTGCACCCTGGGGCACTCCACACACCAAGGAGTGGCGGGATGACAATTCCCCCCCAAGCGCCACCCTCTGTCCCCGACCGGAGAGAAACGAGCGCAGCCATTGAAGGACTGTGCCCTGGATCCCCACGTCAGCAAGGCGGTGGTCCAGGAGTTCGTGACCGACCATGTCGAAGGCTGCTGACAGGTCTAGAAGAATCAGCAGCCCCGACCCGCCTTGATCCAGCTGCCTGCGGAGATCATCTGTTAGGGCGACCAGAGCCGTCTCGGTCCCATGACCAGCGCGGAAGCCGGACTGGAATGGATCCAGAGCCGATGTTTCATCCAGAAACCTACCAAGCTGTTCAGCAACCGCTCTCTCAATCACCTTACCCAGGAATGGAAGATTCGAAACCGGGCGGTAATTGGATAGATCTAAGGGATCTAATGATGTTTTCTTTAAGAGCGGGCGCACCACTGCCTCCTTCAGTTCCCCTGGGAATGTCCCGGTGCCAAGGGACAAATTGATGATATCCCCCAGGGGGGCCCGCACCTCGTCTGGACACGCTCTAATCAGCCAGGACGGGCACGGGTCGAGAGGACAAGTAGTGGGCGTTCCAGCTCGGAGGAGTCTGTCCACATTGGCTGGGGATATCCGGTCAAAGTGGTCCAATACTGGACCCGAGGACAGTCGAGGGGCCTCCAGTTCCTTTATTGTATCCAAATTGGCAGGGAGGTCATGGCGGAGCAACAGGACCTTCTCCGCAAAGGAGCTCGCAAATGCCTCACAGCTGTGTGTCAAATTATTATTTAAATTTGGCTGTCCTTCAAGGGATGTTAAAGACCGAATTATACTAAATAATTGCGCCGGGCGAGAGCTAGAGGATGCAATGGAGGCCGAGAAGTAGGACTTCTTAGCAGCCTTCACTGCCATCTCATAGGTTTTCATAAAAACCCTATAAGATGTTCTTGAAGCTCCGTCACGGGCACCCCGCCATACTCGCTCTAGCCGTCTGAGGTCCCGCTTCATTTTCCGGAGCTCCTCGGTAAACCAGGGAGCCCGGTTTCTGCGGGGTCGCAGAGGGCGCTTAGGTGCGATCTCATCGATGGCTGCCAGGAGCTGGGTATTCCAGCCCTCAACAAGCTCAGTCAATGAGTCGCCAGGGGGAGCAAGGTCCCGCAAGGCTTGGCGGAATCTATCAGGGTCCATCAGCCTCTGCGGGCGAGCCCAAATCAGCTCGCCACCTAAGCAGGGTGGGGGTGGAACGTCAATCCTGGCTTTCAGAGCGTAGTGATCAGACCATGGCACCTTCATCGAAGGAAACATGATCACATCTATACCGGCCCCAAAGATCAAATCCAGCGTGTGGCCTGCTTGATGTGTGGGGCCCGAAACAAACTGGGAGAGCCCTAGTGTCGCCATGGAAGACACCAGGTCCAGAGCCTGTGAGGAGGGAGTGGCATCAGCATGGATGTTGAAGTCCCCCAATACCAATAGGTTAGGAAACTCCAAGGCCCAGCCGGCCACAGCCTCCAGCAGGCCTGACAGGGTGGCTGCTGGTGCGCTAGGTGGCCGGTACACCAGCCAGACAGCCAAGCTCACCTCGGAGCCCCACACTAGGCCAACACATTCAATGCCGGGGATCGATGGCGATGGTAGAGCCCTGAAAGAACAATTTTCCCGGATTAATAATGCCACCCCTCCCCCCCGGCCCACAGTCCGTGACTGGTGGAGGACGGAGAAACCCGGGGGCGCCATCTGTCGTAAGGTAACAGTATCCCCTTCGCGCACCCAGGTCTCCGTCACACAAGCCAGGTCGACCCCCTGCGAGATGAAGAAATCTCGCAGGGTGGCGGTTTTGTTGCCTATAGACCTGGCATTGCACAACACCAGTGACGGAGGTGAGTAATCCTTGCTCACCCTACCCTCGTCTCTCGGGATGGGGCGCAGATTGGAAGGGGTACGAGCATATCCGTATCTCGATCCCCTTCGCCTATAACATCTGCCCCCACCGCCATACCTCCCTCGCCCCTCCACAGTAGGAATCCCAAGCCTCATACTCTCCTCGATTTACAAAATATAAAAGCAAGCAAACAAGGAAAACAGTTACACTAAAACAAAATCAACCCCCACCCCACTCAACAACCATCCCACCCCACCCCAAAATAACACAAAACAAAATAAAAATACATGGATAAAAACCACCGTTTATGGTGGTACAACAAACTAAAAACTAAAACCCCTTTTAAAATATATAAAAACATTTTAAACATTTGCTGCTGCAGCACCAGTGTCCTTACAGTTGTGGCGATGGTGAATGTGGGCCCCGCCCCCTGGCCTAGTAAAGTGGGCTTGCAGGGGGAAGAGCCCTTCCCACAAACTCATGGCGAAGTGGCAGCAGCAGTGTCCCGAGGCCTCCTTGGAGCCTTCTATGCTGAGGTGGAGTCTGGGGCCCGCCCCCAGGCCCAGGATGGAGAGTGGGCTTGCAGGGGAAAGAGCCCTCCCCACAACTCACGGCAAAGCGGCAGCAGCCCATTTCTGAGCCAGTCCTATGTGAGGGATTGCAATTGTTGACTGTAATTCAGACTGTAAGATCCTTCGGTCAGGGATCTTTATAGTTTGCTTCTGTTAAGCACTGTATTAACAGAATATCATACCCTCCAACATTTCTGCAATGAAAATAGGGACATCCTATTCCACAATGACAACAACAACTATATCCACCAATCTGTCAGGGTTGCCCCAGCCACTCTGGGCAGCTTCCAACATATATAAAAACATAATGAAACATTAAACATTAAAAAACTTCCTGAAACAGGGCTGCCTTCAGATGACTTCTAATACTTCAGGTGTCTTCCATACTCTCCAACATTTTTCTGAGGAAAATAGGGACATCCTAAGGAAAAGTGGGATATTCCAGGATCAAATCAGAAACCAGGACAGCTTCTGTAAAAAAGGGACTGTCCCTGGAAAATAATGACACTTAGAGGATCTGGAACATAGTCAGAGACGGTTGCTGTACTCATGTATCCTGCTTATGAGCTTCCCATAGACCTCTGATTGGCCACTATTGGAATACAATGCTGAACAAACTAGGACTTTGTCTGATCCAGCATTGCTCATCATACTCGAAAAGAAAAACAATTCAGATTTTACACCTCAGGGTTTCCACACATGACCACTTTGGTACATTGTATTTACAGAAAATCCTGCCTCATCCCGAAGCTAGCCAGTCATGTGTAGCTGATTTCACATTCAGGACTAAAGCTTTGGCATGTCATTGCATTGCACATGGCCAGCTGGCCACATCTTTGCAGTCAGCATGTCCAGGATTTTAGGGAGGCCCCCCCCAACCCAGTAATTAAACTTAAACACCTTAATTATAAAATAAAATCCTAAAGATATTTCTAGCTGGAATTTAAACTTTAATTTATTCTAGTAAAGTCTATTCCTTGACAAGATTACTAATAGGCATAACATTCAGCAGCAATCATTCCAATGTACCCTGTAATTACTTACTACATATCACACAAAAATGCACATTTCTTTAATGAGTGTGTGCAGAGAACATCATTTTAAAATATATCATTACCCAAGTAAAAGAGAGGGGCACCAAACATTTAAAAAGTTAAATTGTGCATTCTGTGTTAGACAAAATTGCAAATTTATTCGTTAGAGATAAGCAGCGTCTACTCGTTTCACTTCTGCATAGCAATATAAACAGTTTGGCTTTATGTTCTTTATCCTTGCTGGTCGACAGGAAATCCATGCTATGTGCTGTACTGAAATTCTCATTCCCATTCAACTTTTTAAAATTAAGTTGTCTTTTTATTAGTATTTCCTTCTTTAAACTGCCGATGACATGATTCACTCTAATGCACGAAATAGGAGAGCCTTAAATTAAGTCCAGAGGATTAGCACTTTGCAAGTTAGAGCACAGGCAATTTTAGCCTGGCTTATTCTTCATATCCACTCAATTAACCTCACAGAGTTTCAGAACAAAAGTCAGCATGGCACACATCATTTGAATGGAACAGATGCCATCTTTCTGCCAAGTGATGATGAACCTACACCAGCCATTCTTAGCCAAGGCCAGGGTTCAAAGTGAGGTGGACCATTGAAGAAGTAGACACAGGAAGTTAATTTAACCAAATATATTACAAGTGCAGTATTATAATACAGGCATTGCCTGATTCTTAGAATTGGTTAAGTTCTTTCAGCTTATTAACTCTGAAGAGTTAAAAAATGTTTTATTCTTTTATTGATAACCCCCCCATTACATTCACAATGTACATAGAGAGCATTTCCTTTGCTGTATTGGAAACTGCACATTGAGAAAGATGTGCACATGCAGAAGGATTAGGAAGATTTTAGCAACCTCTTTACTACTTAGTTTTAGACAATGACCTCCTCCTTATGCTGTGTTTTTGTTTTTTATTTGTATTTCATGCTTCATCAGTTACTGATTCTGTGCTGGTTCGAAGAGTAAAATAAACACAGTGTCAATTAAAACAAGACCATAAAATGAAATTCCAGCTATTAAAACATAATGCAACAATACAATTACACAGCTAACAAGGCAGCTGCTACTTTACATCTCACAATTCTGCTCAAAAGGCCTGGCACCAAAATATAATTAAATGTTCCATTTGTACCACAATGAGGAGGAAACTCTACTTCCAAGGGGCCACCACAGAGAAGGCTCTTTCCCATGTTACTACACTATGGGTTTCTCTCAGTGTCAAGACCGTAAGAAGGTTCTCTCCTGCAGATCTCAACACAGGCTGATCAATGTAGAGAGAAATGCTCCCACAGGTATTTTAGGTCTCTAGTCATTTAAGGTTTGTTGAGGCTAAGCTAGGCTAGGCTAGGCTAGGGGAGGAGGTGTGTGGCATAGGGAGAGGAGAGAATTTTGTCCATTGTTCCAGTTGGGGGCACCTTGTAAAAATGTGTGTGGAAAACAACAGGGCATAGCATCCCGTGGGCCCATGCCCTTGACATGCCTGTGGAAAACACTGTTTTTTACCCCCACCACTGCCAAACATCACAGATGGGCCATCTGTACCACAAGAATCTTCCATGACTCTGTTGGTACAAATGTTCTTCCACAGATAGGCCTGGCTTCTGTTAGTGAAAAGGCAATTACAATGTCTCCTTTGACCCATCAGCCGGCCTTGAAGCATATTAGGAAGACAGGGGCATTTAGCATTTAGTATAAATAGTTCATCTTCAGATGTAAACCTGGCAAAACTGAACAGTGTGGTCCACATCACACGAACATTTCTTAGAAAAACAACCAGTATCCATTGGTATGTTTACAATATCCATTGTCATTTAACAAGCAGGGTGCATGTAAGTGGTTGTGAACAGATCTGTGTTAATGTATTGCTTTAAATGGGATGTGTACAGTCGTGAAAAGGACTAAAAATGCAGCACTTTGCATAAAATGTGGAAACAAACCAGAAACTAATGCAGTTGTTATAGCAGTGGTGCAATATGAACCTAACACTTAGCCCCAGTAGTACTATGGACTTGAAAATAAAACAAACAAACGCTAGTGAAACTGAGCATCAAGTTTGAGCTCTGTGGTGGCTCCTCATAGCGATACAAACACTAAGTGTGCAGAGTCCTCCTCAGAGTAGACCCATAATTTCCATGGGCCTACTCTGAGTATGCCTTAGCTGGACACTATCCACAGATTTCTCAAAAAAGGAGCACCACACTAATGACAAGAACACCTTGACAATATCTGTTTCAGCTAACAAAGTTGGAAATGTGGAGCTTGATGTAAGGGTTCGGAGCTTGATGTAAGGGTACCCCCAACAAAATTTAAAAATCTGCCTGTATAATTTGGAAGTAATATGATTTGGAAATAATGTGATTGGATTGGCCTGTTAATAAAAAATATGTTTAAAAAAAGAAAACAAAGTTGGAAATGCATTGTGCATACTTAAAATGTAAAAAGAAGTAATAAAGAAATTAAAAATGATATCAAATCTTTGGCAAAATGGAGCAAACTGCTGACAGCCCAAGATGGCTAGAATCATAATCTGGCAAGGGCATGACACTTGTCAGTTCACATTCCCAAACATCTGTGTTGGTTTTATAGTCATATTATTTTATGATACTAACATCTTTGATATGCATGAGAGCACCAACACATTGCTAAAATTAGCATTCTATCAGCTTGAATTCCTAGATGTGTGTCAATTTGTTTGAGACATTTTTTTCTGCAAACAATTGGAGCTGTTAACACACCTTTCACACATTGTAGACACTGCAATAGAAGCTAAGCAGATAACTCCCTCTGCAAGCTACTCATTAAAGTACAGTGGTACCTCTGGTTACAAACTTAATTCGTTCTGGAGGTCCGTTCTTAACCTGAGGTATCACTTTAGTTAATTGGGCCTCCTGCCGCTGCTGCGCCGCCATTGCGTGATTTCTGTTCTCATTCTGAGGTAAAGTTCTTAACCCGAGGTACTACTTCCGGGTTAGAGGAGTCTGTAACCGGAAGTGTTTGTAACCCAAGGTGTTTGTAATCCAAGGTACCACTGTATGTATATTTTATACACGCTTAGTGGGGTTGGGGTGTGTATGGGGTGTTAGTGGGGGGATAGTACCTCTGGTGGGGGTCACATTGTGCTCCTTCGGGGGTAGTTTGTCCATCTTTGCTCCCCACCCTACAGTCATAGAATCACAGAATTGTAGAGTCGGAAGGGACCCTGAGGATCGTCTAGTCCAACCTCCTGAAGTAAAGGAATATGCAGCTGCCCCATACGGGGATTGAACTTGCAACCTTGGCATTATCATCAGCATGCTCTAACCAACTGAGGTATTGTCACCCCAATCAAATCTTGCCAGTGGCTCCTAGAAGCTATCCGCATGCAACGGCAGTGACACTAAACGAAATGGCTTCGACTGGCTGGCTAAATCAGGTGAGGGTAGCTGATGGGTCTCAAATCCCCAGTGAGTTAGGGATTTCCCCTTCATGTGAAGACAGGCTCTGGCAGACTGAGTGGATGAGACCAAACACTCATGCCACCCTGTCTGAGCTATCTCAGGATTCAAGAAGGCGCTTTCTGCACATGCTGTAGTAAGGGACAGATGGGGCTTGTCAGTCTGGGGAGGTAGCCCATTTAGAATCAAAATACTGATCCTAAACCTCTGTGCTTTGTGGGATATCTTCAGGAGAAGATAAGGCTAAAGTGTAAACCCTACACAAATCCGAATGGTTTCAAAACTAATCACAAGGGAAAGAATACAGACTTGTGGGTAATTGGGAGATAGGGGAATGGGGTGGAGTTTGCTGGAACAACACAAACATTCTACAATGCAACATTTTGTTGCGGGTTAATCTTGTTGAAACTTAATCATGTAACCCATAGGCTTTGCCCTAAATTTTACAAGATCAGTTTTTGGTACGTATAAATGGGATAACTTGTGATGCCTTAACAACAACAAAAAAAGCCAGGTTTACTTTTTTTAAAATCCTGATGAAGCTTTTGTCTTTTGAAATGTTTACATCAGTACACACTTTACTGGAAAACAGTCTGTGCCACAAAATCTAATTTGATTGTGATCTATTTGGCAGTCTAACATTGCTATGCTTCTTGAGTTCAAGTAAAAGATTTGTAAACCAGTTCTAAAACTTTATTATCAGGGCACAGCATCAAGCTGTTCCCTGCACATTCATCACAAAAGTGATGCTCAGCTGTAGGAGGGTATGAATCATTCTAGATTACCTATCTAGTACTTGAAAGCCCAGCTGCAAAATAGCTATAGTGGAGATTAGCCTTCTCCAATCGCTATTGAATTTAAAAGACTATTCTGCAAGAGGAAAGGAGTTCATTCACCAGGCCCTACAAGTGAAAGGGGCCTTAAATCAAAGGAAGGCTTTAGACAAGAAAGCCTTGGGTGTGCACATTGCAGGTCAGAGTTGCTCCAGGAATTGCTTTCATTTTGAGGCCTGATTCATCTCTGCAAGAATATTACTTGACTGACTATGTGACCTCCCACTGTGAGACGCCATGGTTGCTATGAAGGTGTCCTCTGTAATGCCTGATCTGTGTTGATTGTTTCACATGTACAAATCATGTATGATACTGTAGTCTTGGGGCTTCTCTGAGACTGTAGTGAAGCACAGTGGTGTAATCTACAATGTGATCTAGACACTTCCACAAATATATGATGTAGGATGCAGAAGGATTACTACTAGAGTTTCTTCCTCCCAGAAATGAGTTTTCCTTACCCATAAATGCATGTTATAGTCTGTGCTACCCCACCATTAAACAAATAATGAACATAAGCCTATCAAACATTTTGAGTTTTCAAAGCACCTTGCAAGGTGCTTCTAAAATGAAGAATTCCCCACCCACAATTTCAGCAGGGCTTTGGAGACTTTGAAAGCACGGCCAAAACAGAGGGGGGTATCTTCATTTTAGCAACTACAAACAGATGAATGATAAATAAATAGAAAATAGAAACATGATAAATAAATATTAAGTTCATATTTAACTATTGAAAAATTGATAAAAGAGATTGTTTAGGGCTTAAGGCACTGGTACAACTATTATTTTAGAAGTTTTCTTCATTACCTCTTCTCAACATTTATACACATGTTTGTAAGATCACCACATGTGCCAATAGGTCCCTCGTTTGTTCCATCCTCTCCAATACATGACCAACACATGACAACCAACTATAGATATATATTCAAGACTGATTGGAGTCAATGGGTTATTTTTAAGGTGTTTTCTTGGCTATTTGCAGAGATGGATCTAAAAGTGGGAGTAAGCCATCGTTTCTTCCCCACTGCACTGGTGAGATGGTTTGTAGAATGAAAGAAATCACATTCAAAAACATCTCTTAACTACCTCAAAAGTAAGGTATATGTATCAAATGGCCCTGCATGACCCATGAGAATTTCACCAAAAATCTCTCTCTCTGTTCTTCACTTATGGATGCAATTTCTTTTTCTCATTAATTGCTAGAGAATTGTTTTTAAAAGAAATGCTGGACATTTCTTTCACACAGTACTATTAGGGACTCTTCTGTTCACTTCAGTGGAGCTGGCAGAAGAGAACTTGTCAGGGGATTGTTCTCTTAATTCTCAGAAGTACTGCGTATGAAATATGTCATGTTTCACACTTTTTAAATGGTTAAGGCCTTACATTTTTCTAAAGATATGATGTGATTCCAACGAATAAAAATATCCTTTTTAAAAAATAAAATAAAAAGATGGCATCTTTGTTTTTCTTTTTTAAATGTTACTTTCCCTCATGAGATCCATTGTCATCTCTGAGTAGCTACTCCATCCTTTGAAATGCTAGAGCATAGACAGCAGCAGGCAGGCCGGCTAAAATAAAACATTAGATCTTTCTTGTTTAAAAGCTTGGTTTGGAAACTGTTCTCATCTTGCCCTCCTGCTTGTTTGGAGTACAGTGGCAGTTGCTTTGAGCCAATTTAACATTTGCTTTGCATTTTAGCTTTCACTTTGATATGCATGCACCCTATGGGCCAATTTCATCAAACCTAGATCCAAATTGATGCACAAAGCAGGTGCACGACTAGAATGAATTCAAAGCAGATCCAACCACACACACACAAATATCCTCGCAGGGAAGAACCAAAACAAATTGCTTTGCTCTTTCTCGCTTTCCTCCCCCATTCCACTCTCTTTATCCTTTTTGAAATCTTTCTGTATAACTTTGAAATAGTTTGGGGTCTTGGCAGCTGTGCACCGTTTAGAGTTGCTGATGAGATTGATACTTTCTAATTTTCTGGAGCGACCAAATGATAGACTGTCTTTGTAAATGAAGTCCCATGCTGCTACTGTCTACAGTTCAGCATTGTCATGTTAGATTAAACAGCAATGTGTTTGTTGCCCCTTATTAATTATGATGCCTCCCACTGCGTCTCTGATTGTTTTGTTCCAAGGGTACTGTTATGCAGAAGCTCGCCTTCTCTCAGAGAAGCCCATCACGCTGAAAGCAGCTCATTAACTTCAGACTCCCACTCAGTTTGCCATGACAGACTTCCCTAACTAACTTTAGATATGTGTGGTAATAAAGTTTTATCTCCTTGCACAGCATCTCTCGACATTCCATCATGCACTGTTCCTGCAGACAGAATTCGAAGCACAAAATCTCGTGTCAAGAACCATTTGGGTACTAGATGTGCGCAAAATGCAAGCAAATAAATGAGAAACCAGCCTTCCATAAAAGATTTGCACTGCCTGATATAGAGAGAAATAAGCAGCATGATAGTATACAGAATGGAATCCGACTGCTGCAATGCAATTTTTCACCTCTTTGCCTACTACCCCCATCCTGACTCAACTCTGCCATTGCATGTTGGAGGCAGTGCTGAAGGGACAGAGTCACTCCCGCAGAATGCTATTGGATCTTTTACTTCCCCGTATCTTGAAACATCTATCTAGTATTATTATTTTTTTCCTTTTTAGGAGATCTCTAGGAAAGTAAGCAGAAAAGCCTAAGTCCCCACCATCACCTCCTCAACCTCCCACTCTATTTATCAGACAGCTTTTGTGGAAAATGCCAGCTTAACTCAGCTAAGATGACAGAACTCCACCCCAGGTCCTACTCTGGACTCTAACCCCCGATTCAGAGCATTCTACCCCCAGGGCACAACCTATCCAAGTGTTAGAATTTCAGTGTCAAGAACTGCAGTTGTCTGGATATAGTTTACAAATGCAGTAGAAATAAAGAGCATTAAATGATGTGATGATGTAGACTCTAGTCCATGCCTTTATTCATTTCTTGGGGTTGCATCCAATTTCATTCATACTCAGAGTAGACCCACAGAAATTTAATGAGAATTTCTTTAACAAACACAATTTTTGCCTAATATACACTCTTTTGCAAGCCATTTCCCCTAATTTAATGGATTTTTTGCACATCATTTTCACGATTACATACATTTTGTGAACACTTCTTCTTAACATATGCATTTTTGTGCACACTGTTTGGAAAACTGCATCGCAAAATTCAGAAAAGTGTAAATTTTGAAGGGTAGCTGTGGTTCAGTTTACGTATTGCTTCAAGAAGTGTGATTTGCAAATAAAATCAAATTGCTCTCCCACCCCTACTCCTGATAGCTGTCCATCCCAGGTTTTTATTGCCAGCTCTGCCATTAGGCCCAGTGATACAATTGCCTCGGATGCCAGGTGCTATGAATTCATTCTAGCTGTTTCTTCTGAGCCTTCGACCTGTTCCCTCCACTGGAAGACAAAGCTGTGTGTACTATCCCCGTGACCACTAGTAGGCTGCCCTTAGATGTAGTGGAGGATTCTATTTCTTTACTAGTGTTGAAGCAAAATTAAGCAGCCACTAGAGAGCCACCATCTTGTCCTTTGCCTCAGGCAGCAAAGTGTCTTGGACTGGCCCTGTATGTGTTATAAAGAACTGGAAAGACTAGAGAAAAATCAAAGAGCAAAAGCAGACTGTTTGGGCCATGTTTCTGTGTGGTAATTTTGTAATTATACTTTCTAGCCAGCTTTAACTTTATAAGCACTAAGCATCAATACCAGTTATTTCTATGTTTTCCAGCGAGACACAACATTAACTTTTCGTAAAATGATTCCCCCCTAAATATTGTGGGTAAGCAGGGAAGGATTGTGGTGAAATTATCAAATGCTTCCCTCTTCTGAAAGCTAGTGAGGAGAAGGATCCAGAAGGCAAGCACTTATTTGGATGTTAATTTCTGTAAACACCAAATGGTGAAAATGTTCCTTCCAGACCAGGATTTCCTCCCCTCCACTATTTATAAAAATACAAAATACAAAATAGCATTTGTTACCAAGTAACGCTTTGATACTGGGGAATAAAGACTTCATTCTACAAATAGAATATATTGAGTATGTAAAGCAAAAAAAGAAAAAAAGAAAAAAGCTTTTAAGTCTACTCAGCCGTGCACTCAAGTATTCACACATTGGTGGTGGCATATGTAACAGACCAACAAAACACAATGTGACTTTTGTTTTCATATCACTCATTGTAATCTTTTAAAAATGTTTCTTAAATAGCCCTGCGTTTAAAAATGCATGTTCAGTGGAAAAGAATTTGATCTTTCCTTCCATGATCCCTATTTGCATAGATAGGAATTGATCCTTTGTAACACTTGTGAAGGTTGTTGCTGTTTTGCCCTCATTCATTATTAGGACACTGTCAAAGCCTCTAATCCTCTGCTACATTATCTCTGTGTCCTTTCATTCTCCCCTTTTGCTATCTTTTTATTTTTTAAAAACAAAAAATAAAATAAAAACCCCACATCAATTAGGCCAGAAATAAAGGCACACATTTCAGAAAACATTTTGAAAAGCAACTATATAAAGCAGTCTCATTATAAATCAAGAGCTGACTGGCCTGTGATTTCCTGGAAACCTTAAATATAGTATTGAGGTCTTTCACACTTATTACTCTCTTCAAGACTTCAGCATCAAACTGTGTCTTGCATGTAAGAATAAACCAACACTGCTTGAACTCTACAGATAGAACATTAATGTCATATCATATAATTTCAAACAATGCATTTCAAGGGACTCAGAGACAGTTCCATTGACACATTCATTGGATTATTGTCCAGTGCTGAGTAATTTACTTGAAGTTCATATACAGTGGTACCTCGGGTTAAGAACTTAATTCGTTCCGTTCTGGAGGTCCGTTCTTAACCTGAAACTGTTCTTAACCTGAGGTACCACTTTAACTAATGGGGCCTCCCACTGCTGCCACACAATTTCTGTTCTCATCCTGAAGCAAAGTTCTTAACCTGAGGTACTATTTCTAGGTTAGCAGAGTCTGTAACCTGTAGTGTCTATAACCTGAGGTACCACTATATGTTTGTTGGTGCAGTTACCAATAGGTACTCCTTGATGTTCCATTCCTTTCACTGCTTTTTAAAAAAGCCTTCCTTAACTACTAAACATTCAGCCATTGAAACAATGAGAATGTGTATTCATGGGGGGGGGGAGTTTATTCTAGACAATACATGTCGGTCATAAAAAGCAAAAAATAAGAGAAAGTTCACAGTTGCAACAGGCAGTATATTTGTTAGTCACTACCATCTTGGGCTGACAGGCAGGCTATTAGCACATAAACTGACAAACAGGGAAGGAAACTTTAAAGAAGAAGAGCAAATAACCCCACAGAGGTTATTCAGTAGCAGACCAAAACTAAAATAAATAAAATAAATCAGAAACAGGAATGTGGAGAGTTTTCTTACACACGCAATGATCAGTGTGAGTGGGACAGGAAAAGGGTTCTAGCTATGCTTTAAAGAAAAGGAATAGCTGACATAAACAAAAGGAGGGGGTCCTTGAAAGGGCATACCTCAAACAGAGAGTCTCAGGAATCTTGAATGCAGCTCTGGTGCCCAACTGATTCTGAAAGACATTCTTCTTGAATAGGCAAGCATACAGTTCAGCACTTACAAAGGTGTCCGCTGTAAAACAGCAATGCTCACAATGTGAAATAACCACAGGAAGTATTCACAAGGCCTACTTTACTGTCAGACATCCTCATTGAAAGAGCAAGATCTTCCACAGCATAGTTATAAGAAAGGGTTAGAATCACAGAATTGTAGAGTCGGGAGGGACCTTAAAGGTAAAGGGTAAAGGGACCCCTGACCACTAGGTCCAGTCGTGGCCGACTCTGGGGTTGCGGCGCTCATCTCACTTTATTGGCCGAGGGAGCCTGCGTACAGCTTCCGGGTCATGTGGCCAGCATGACTAAGCCGCTTCTGGCGAACCGGAGCAGCGCACAGAAACGCCGTTTACCTTCCCACCGGAGCAGTACCTAATTATCTACTTGCACTTTGAAGTGCTTTCGAACTGCTAGGTTGGCAGGACCAGGGACTGAGCAACGGGAGCTCAGCCCGTTGCGGGTATTTGAACCGCCGACCTTCTGATCGGCAAGTCCTAGGCTCTGTGGTTTAACCCACAGCGCCACCCGCGTCCCTGCGAGGGACCTTGAGGATCATCTATTCCAACCCCCTGCAATGCAGGCATCTCAACTAAAGTATCCATGAGAGATGGCCATTAAGCCTCTGCTTTAAAACCTCCAAGGAAGGAGAGTTCACCCCCTTCTGAGGGAGTCCATTCCACTGTCAAACTAAGTGCTAAGCTCTCTGTTGAATCTTCGACCACTTCCAGGTGACCTGTTTATTGAACATTCATCCTGATTAATTTATAGCAAGGTTATACAATGTTGCATCAAGCAATTGCTATCTCACACTTTCCAATGCATTTTTCTGTTAATTTCTTAGAGTAAAAAGTTCAGTTTGCAAGGGGTGGGGTGGGGGAGTGGGTTTGTTTTGCAATAGTTCCAGATCAGCTATAACTGCACCACTTGAATTTCCTGGGATATGATTGAATCCCATCTAAAACGAGTGACAGTATAATAGTATCCTGTGTCTTGTGCCAACTTTTTGTTGCTCTGGCATTGCATGCAGAATAATATTCACTTACTCCCATTCCAAGCCTATAAAAATGTTAGTGTTCCCCACTAATGTTTCCTATCTTCTATCTTGGAGTCATGGGGTAAGTAGCCACAAACTCTTAATTTGTTTTAAATAACACACCTTTTGAGGTAAAGTTCAGGATGGAATATAAACCTATTGACCTCAGTAAAAGCGAAACAGACAAAACTCACCAGCCTTTGCTATTAATCCACTTCAGGCATTAGTATTCCAGCACCCGAAAAAGTCATTAAGAATATCGTTATGGCTGCTAAGTGCTTACCTATTACATCATTTCAGAAACCCAGAGCACTTAAAAAGCAGGAAAATGAATTGTTAAGCATACTATAAATCTTGCACAGCCCACATAATAAACAAATACATTACTCATATCAGGGGAAAAGAAATGCATTTTTCATCACAGCACAACAGCTTTGCTTATGAGCTATGGATTTTTTTAATGGATTATATTTGTTATCTTGATTTCAGGTTCTACATCTTTTATTATAAGAAATACATTTAAGTAGAAAGAATCTGTCTGGATTCTATGGTACTTTATATTTTCCCACCAAACGGAAATCACAACCCTACTTGAGGGACAGCCTTGTAACTTAATGGAACTTGTATTTCCTGCACTATTGTTAGAGACAAGCCATGGTTATACAGACCTATTGAGAGCTAATGACACAAATCGTACAAAAGAATGTAGAGCGGATACCCATAGGTGTGTTTTTTTAATTACCAGACTGTGAAGCAGCCACTATTTTTATGGGCATATGGTTGCATTATGTTTATTATAAAATGTGGAGTAGATTACAAAGGGAGAAAAGATAATTGTAATATTCTCTATAGTATAATATACATGAAACTTACATGGATAATATTTATGCTAATAACTTTCTGAAATTATTAAAGCAGGGGGATCTGTAATGCTCCAGATGTTGTTGAACTACATCACCAATCTTCCATGTCAAGAGGCTGTGCTGGCTGGAGCTGATGAATTTGGCCTGGTATGCTGGAATTTTTCAGCCATCAACTGTCAAACAATACCAACAGTCACTGGGAGATCCAAAGACACATTTGCCATACTGGAGGTTTTTGATGTTATTAACAGCTCAGTCTCTTTATAAATCCCAACTCTACCTTAAGATTTCCACCTTAAGATCACAGTCAAAGCAAGATGATCTTTGCCCTGGAGGAAGTAATGGCCAATTAACGTTCAGTTTCTCAGCAACATTTTTTTCCCAAAAGAAGAAAAAGAAATAAAGATTTTTTTCACACAGAGAATATCCTCATTTGTTTAATCTTTATTGTCAGCTGTAAATGAGGCTTTTCACTCTGCCTTAGACACTTCAACGATCAGTTTTCTCTTAAAGATAGAAAGTGGCTCTTGCAAGTTTTCTGATTGTTTTCATCAGCAGACAGAGGAATCTCTCCAAGTTACAAGTTATCTTGTCTCAAAATGTTTTAGAAAGAGATGGTGCAGACCTTATACTCATGAAGGGTTCTTATGTAGCGTTTGGATACAATGTAAGTTCATTGGCTCTGCAGCTCATTTTAACCCCCATCTAAGCCCCAGCAGGAAACAGCTTTGATCAAAGCATTTGATGTTACTCCCTCCATTCTTTTTTTCCAGAGTGATTTGATAGCCAGACCATCTGTCTGATTACCATCAGTCACCATGTAATTATCTTCTGTCAGTGGAGAGCCAACAGAAAGTCAGTCATTCTGCCATTTCCTCACACAGAAGTCCAGGAATCGTAGCTCTATGAGGGGGGAACTACAACTTCCACAATTCTTGGGGAAAGTCATGTGTTTTAAAAGTGTACTGAATGTTATTTAAATGTATGGTGTAGATCTGCCTGGTGTTTTCCTTCTTTGGGATTTTCCAAGGTTCTGAAGAGTCTGCCTCTCCTCTGGTATCTAGAACCTGTTACATACTTCCCATTGGGAGATGAACAGTGTTTAAAATCTCCCCACAACCAGCCTTGCTCAGTGCTTCATAGGCACACAGTCTGGCCATAGGTTGTTGGTTTGGTGTTTTTTTTTGCACTTATCTTGCTTTGTGTGAGAAAGGGACAATCATGAGAATCAGGATCTGTGAGATAAAATTTATATCTAGCTATTATGGTTCCTCCATCTAGTATTTCTTTTGCATTGCTTCTGGTTTACTATTTATGTTTTAATGCTGCAGTATAAAATAAATGTTCCTGTTGAGGTGGGATATTATGCAATTGCTTTTAGAAAGTCTGCTCTTTTCATTTCTATACATGCAAACAGAGTATGTTCCCTAGAGTGATAAGAGAATGAGAAAAAGGGGGAGCTATATTTATATGAACAGCATCCAAAGATCATCTGTTTTAGATTTAACATACAAATGAGAATTACAATCCCTGGTGCATATGTCGGTATTAGGATTCATAGGGATTTGATAGGCTCACACGATTAATCAAGGCAAGAGCATCAACAATTACCTGCACACAAAAAGAAAAGAAAAGACTTTTTTTTAAAAAAAGAGAGAACGAATGTATGTGAAAGAGGAATATGTTCACACATGGGACGTATGAATAAAATGATGGTCTAATTCCCTGTGTGCATATTCTAACAGTTAGAATAAAATGAATAAAATAAAAAATAAACATGTTATGCTTAAACAGTAAGATTGGAGCCCTTGTTCTCACTATATATTCTGTGTGTAATATGAGTGAAATTGCCTACATGGGTTTTTGGCTGCTTGCGAGGATGTTCTACTCTGCAGTATGTGTGCACCCATTTTTATTTTTATCCTATTGGTTACTGTTCCACTCAAGGGTTGGTAATGGGCTCTAAGTGCTCCCCACGGAATTTCCTGCTGATACCTCTGAGAATTTCCAGTGTCTCAGCTTGTATTTATTTACAATATGTTTTTTCATTTCCCCCCTCTCTTGAAGCTAAGAAGCAAATGGGATTTTGAGTCTGCAGCTCATGTCAAGATGATACAGGAAGTGCTAAGGTAGCTGTTTATCCGTCATTCAGAACCACATTAAAGTGTATTATTATGCCTGTTTTCAGCTGTGTTCCTAGAAATTATGGTGCTCCTTGGAGGCTCATCTGTGCTTCCACAACAAGCAAGCAAGCAAACTTTCCTAAAAAGATACTGTACCTTGTTCACCTGTGCCAAATTTGTTCTGCAGTTCAGTTACAAGAGAGTTTGGAGTGCAGGGCTTCTTTGAAGGCTTGGATTCCTTACCAGAGAAGTCCATGTGGAAAAGGCTTTCCAAGGTGAGCCTTTCTTTTTGCCCAGGGTTATTCAGCCTGCATCAATTAACCTCTGCAACTGCAACTGCACAAAAATGCAGCCACCTTTTTCAAGGACACATATGGAACACTGTGGGTTTAAAGCAGAGTGGTGGTGGGGCAGATGTGCAGGGGAAAGTCCTGATTCAGTTGTGCAGACCTTCCAACATTGAGAGGAAAGACCTTAAGGGAGATTCTAAGTATATTCAGCTGAATTCTCCTCCTCCTCCGGAATCCATCCTTATTAGGGTCCTTGCTTGTGAGGAGCATTTTAAGCATGGATTCTAAGTCTGGCCATGCAAACGCACTTGGACTCTCCCTTTGGGTTTACCTCTCCATGTGGGAAGGTCTCCATGTGGGATTTCAAAGTGAAATCAAAATGAGAACAACTTCATAAATAGTATTATATCAGAAACAAGGATAGGATTCATTAACAAGCAGACATAATCCATTATGAGCATGAAATCTAACAAAGGTGACTATTTCAGAAACCCTTTTTAATGCAAGCACATTTACAGCTGAAATCCCAGCCATGACATTCAGGCAGCTTTCATTTTACACTAAGACACACACGCACAGCATAAGGCATTGCTTTTACAGATTACATATAGAAATTGCAATTTGTATGGAGTTATACAGTTTGCTAAAATGCCAAGCTTCCTTACATGCTAAGCATGTCACAGCACAGGGCTTTGTTGTGGGTGCCATGATCTGAGGTGTCATTTATTCCATGTATCAAGAATACTGGGTAAAGCCTAAGCCCTAGCAAGTGACCAATTGTAGCCTGTCCGGAGTTCTTATGTACCCTGGTGATAGATGTCACACGGAAATGGTGCTGCAATGATAACAACTTTGTACAATCTCTCACACAGTGTTAAACTCTATGCTGCCATTGTGGCTCTACACTGGGTTGTTGGTGGCAAAAGTGATTGTTCTCGCTTGTCTTGAGTGAGACCATCAACTGATCAATTTTCACAGCAAGAAACCCTTTTTCACTAAGCATACCTGACACCAAGGCACTTTGTGGCTTCGAAGTCCAGAATTTCCTCTTCAGAGGTAGTTCCTCTTAGTTGTGAACTAGCAAACAAGAAAGTGAGGGAAATTCTTGTGTCTGTGCCATGCCTGTTCAAGGGATATGTGGTCAACCTCTCTACCTCTGAATTAGAAACAACTCTTATGATGTGATCCTTCAATAACAGATTGTAAATAGTGCTGGGAGATTCCATTCCACCTTTAGTTGCAGGCATGGGATTGTTACGTGTCACCTGTCTGTTTACATTCCAGCACAATTTGCTGGCATAAGCGGAACTTCCGCTGTATTGCTTTTGTTTTTTACTTTCTCTCCAAGAAGACGGCAAGGAGAGATGACATGTTTCTTTGTCCTGATTTATGCTTAATAAATCCGTAGTTCTTAGTATGTCTCCACAAGCCTCAGCCTCTTCTGTTGCGCAGTTCACATTGCTCAGTATAGTATGCTGAAGTCTGGGAGGCTTGAGTCACTGATTCATATCGGAGCCAGAGATGGATGGATCTTCACAGCGGCACGGCTGAGAAGGAGACGATCCAGCTGGGGGCTGCTGGCCTTTTGACCCAAGGATGCCGACAACAAGGTTATGGGCCCAGATCCAAGGCTTTACACCGGAGTAGGACTGCTGTTGGCTGCTTCAGCATTCCGGGGACATTAAAAACTAAATAAGGCTTTGCCTTGGTGAAAGCCTAGAGAGAACAATGTCTCTGTTAGTTTTGTATTCCAACACCTGGCACTCTGTTTGAGACCATACAGGGATTTCTGTAGCTTGCTGTAATGGTTCTAGGGGTTGCTCGTGCGTAAGCCGGTGCAAACACCTGGCTGGGTTGCCTGAGCGAACCTTTTCTGTCCGGACAGCCACTCACCAGTGGCTGTCTCAATCGCTGGCAGAATCCGTCAGTGGGCATTTCTTAAACTTCTTCCAGCAAAGAAGCTCTTTGACGCCTAGTCTTCCCCTACTCTCTCTGCGCGAAAGCCTTCTGCGCAAGGAGGGTGTAGGCAGCGGAGGACCCCTACTCTTCCCACTGGTCCCCGGCAAGGAGTCATGGGACCACCTCGCCGCTTCCCCCATCTGCCCCCCTTCTCCACTGGTGCTACACTGATTCTCTTCCCCAGAAGATGGGCTGCCTCTCCCAATCCCGGGGCGCTCTCTGGAATCCCTCTGGATTTTGCTCTCTCCCTCCGGCACTGATGGCAGTTCCCTGACACTTACAGACCATTCCCTTCTGTACCTGCACTCCATCAGGTGGAAGCATGTAAATAGATTCCTCAAGTTCCCCATACAAAAAAGCTGTGTTCACATCGTGAATGTTTTACTGTTTTATATATGCTGCAACACAAGTCTATTTGTATTTACTGAGATGCAAGTCCCACTGCATTTCATGAAGCTTATTCCTAAGTAAGGGTTGCAGCTGTGTGTTTTAAAAGTACACCCGGAAAATGCCAAAAACCATTTTTTGTAAGTCCTGACAACAGTGCCATGGTTGGGGCTGTGCAGTTTCATTGGTGGGGCTGGGGCTGCCAAACTGGTGTTACCACTCCTGTCAATATGTCTTTGACTTTGCTGCTGCCCTGCCATCCAAGTAAGAAGCAGCAATTCTAACTGATGGGAGCAGAGGGTCCCTCCACAGCTCTGCCTCACCATATGCACCACTCCTAGTTGTGGTCCAAAACATCTGGAGGACACCATGTTATAAAAGGCTGAGGTTTAGGGTTGTGGCCTTAGTCTGTCGTCTCCTGCTACATACTTGGGATCTTATTTGCACCATCTTATCTCTCTCTCTCTCTCTCTCTCTCTCTCTCTCTCTCTGTGTGTGTGTGTGTGTGTGTGTGTTTCCCAGATTGTAGTCTTTGGAGAGAGACTGATGAAAATCCTGTCTTCCCATGAGCTCATGTGTGTTTCTTTTATTCAGACTTGTTTATTTTAGACTTCAAGGATGGTTTCCATGAATCCTCATGTGAACGTTGATTGCACTGGGGGGGGGGGCTGGATATTGCATTGTAGTATGTCTTTTTCTGAAGTGGATGAAGTGTCTTAATGATTTTCCTCTGGGCATGAATGTGGTGTGTGGCAAGCAAGATGTTAACACTCTCACTACTTTGATATGTTGTGTCTTTTTATCACAAGACAGAGTTGAAACTCATAGCTGAGCTGCAGAGGGAAGAATAGCCAGTGGCACTGAGCTGAGAGTGCTGGTGCCATAAAAGGAGGGGAAACGCTTAGCAAGGGTTCTTATTATTTTTATTTCTTAGGTGCCCAGATGGGCTTTAGAGAGATCTGATACTCCATCCATAGTCCATCAAACAGCAAATGCACACCATTATTTTCTCAACACACCCAAGGTTACACAGACAAAAGAGTGTTCTCAAAGCAACAAAAGATAGCTAGGAACATTTACTAGAAAGCTTTCATTTCTGTTGAGGAGCATGTTTGAAGAAACAAAAAACAAATATGAGGATGATTTAAATGGTAGTTTCTTTGGGACAGGGCTCATTTTCAAAATAAATGGAAACATTCACAGTTTTTAGATGTGCTTGAAATGTGCTCCTTTTATTTCTTTTACAGCTTGTGTGTGTGTTTCATTCTATTTTCATTGTGTATACCAGGCATAGACAAACTTGGCCCTCCAAATGTTTTGGGACTATAACTTCCACCATCCCTAGCTAACAGGACCAGTGGTCAGGGATGATGGAAATTGTAGTCTCAAAACATCTGGATGGCCAAGTTTGCCTATGCCTGGTGTATACCACCTTGGTGGCTTTATGTTGTTAAATGGTTTATCACCTTCTTCAATAAAGAAAAGCAACAGCAGATCAATTTCACAAAGTGGCCTCTTTTTAGCAGCATCCCAGGACAGGTACCAAATGAACAAACTCTTAGGCATAAGGCTAACTGGTTCCACTCTAATGTGGAATGTAGTACTTTTAAATCAAGTGCTTGTGAGTTTCCATGCAACACAAATCACAATGTCTGCCATAATCTTCAATTTCATGGAACTGTCATTAAAGACCAGCAACTTCTTTCTGGTTTATTTCAGTGCATGACCAGGGAAATCATTACAGGGTTAACACTTTAAATTAGGAGACCTAAAGCACTAATCCTTTGAATGCTCTCATTTCCTAGACTGCCAGTCAAACAGATGCTTAGAGGGAATGTATACCTCCTGACTCCTTTGAAGTTTTGCACCAAATATCATATTGATGACCATGCTAAGAAAAAAAAATGTAGCAAATGTTCATGGCTACATCACCTAAGGCCTAAATAGTTTTCTTGTTGGTCAGGTTGAAATTATTTCCCAAGCTGCACTGATTACTTAGCTACCTGAATCTTGTGATGATTATGCTTCCGTATCATAAAAGTTATTTTAATATGAGTTCCCTAGGCTAAAAGTATTTTTGCAAGAGGATTATACAGCTATTTTACCCTTTTCAGCTTGGATTTACCTTCCAGCTAAATGAAATATTCACATTACTAATGGCTTGTCTTTTGAATAATTCAAAAAATATGTGGGCCACTCATTTTTCTGGGTACCACATTACATTTGCTCCTGATTTCCATTGTCTACATCTGAACTGTTTTGGTTTAGTTTGGCTTCTCTTGTCTAGCTATGAAGTTACTTTTTCCACTTAAATGTGGTTAGGCTAAGCATGCATCTGTTTGAAAGTTTTGGCTAATCCCAATGAGATCATCCCTCTTTGACTTCAAGCTGCATTTTCATGAATCCTTTTAGTCTGCATGTCTGGATGTCAAGTTTACATTTGGACTAAAAATAGAACACCAGGATATCTTCTTTGCTCTTGCAATCTTTTTTGCCTTCATTCTTTCTTTGCTGGATCCCCCCCCCCCCCCGGCAGCTTTTGCTGCTTTGCTTCTGCTGGTTATTGTTAGATCAACGCACCATCCCCAGCTAAGCCAACGGGTCTATTGCTCTTCCAGTGTTCTTCTTTTCAGGGAGGGTGCAGTTACATGGGGACAAACTTGTTAGCTCTCTTACCTGTCACAATTCCTGTCACTCTCCACAACTGGGATACAATCTTGTGAAATGGGGAGCCACCTCTACATGTGGAGGCTCCCTTGTTCTCCTTGCATTCTAGAACCCTGATTTCCCAGGAGTAAGTGCGTAACAAGGAAAAGAAGACAGGAAGTAAGCATGATTGGAAAATTCTCTCTCTCTCTCTCTCTGTGTGTGTGTGTGTGTGTGTGTGTATCTGTGTATCTATCTATCTTTCTATCTATCTGGACATATTGTTTCCAAATGGTTTCAGTACAAACTCCTTGGAAATGGACTATAAAGGCCATGAATCCCTGTCAATAAACTCCTGGCACAGACAAACATCATCTTTGAAGTTTGCTTCCTGGTGATTTGTATTGAAACAGCTTGCCAATGGACTTCAAAGGCAAGTTCTTTTCAAGATTTCATGTAGTGACATTAGTTCATTGCCTACCTGTCAAAATTGGTCTATGGGAGTGGAGGAAGGAAGGATTGAGCCAACTGGCAGGATCAGTTCCCCACACCTGCTGTATATGTAAGGGGAGGGGGGATAAGAGGAGGCCAAGGGATTTTGTGACTCTCTCTGGCGAGGAAAAGAAATTTAGTAGAAAAGAAGTGGGACCTGATGGATCTCCTTTCATTTTAGGCCAAAGAGATCACAAGGTTTGCCCCATCACGCTTTATCCTATTCTGTAATTCAAATAGGGTTGCTTGAGGAACACATTTCAGGTGTATTCCATAGAGCTCTTACCTAATCTACACCTGCCAAGCTAATGTGCAGAACAGAGTATGGTTATCCCTTTATATTTCATGCTTCTCCATATTTTGTAAGTCTGAAAAAAAATCCAGTTTTTATTTATTTATAAAAAAGGGTAATAGCTGCAGCCACTAGGCATGTGCTTAAAATGTGGGTATCCATTTTGTTCTCTTCACGATGTCCTTGAGAGGGGTGGCATGTCATCTCATCCTGCTGCTCCCAAGGAAATCTGAATCCATGAGCAATGGTTGCAGTTGCAGCCAGGCTATTCAGCTACTCAGAATAGCTATCACGTATAAAACAAGACAGTATATAAGATAAGTCTGTAAAAAAGAAGACTGCTCTTGAGCCACCTTGTGACATTGTAGGCATGTATTTGTTTACAACGTTTGTGCATACTGTCCTTAAAAAATAAAATACATTTGTACAGAAATGGAACATCAGAGAGTTAAGAATGAATGCATATGAATGTGCCAGTGAATGTGACTAGCAGAGAGATAGTATTCTGCACATGATTTAGAATGAATTCAGAGAATTATGCTATTAAATTCATGGAACTCTCTCTGGAAAATGACCAAAAAAGAAAAAGAAGAAAAAGAAAATGGAAGGTCCTAGGGTGAGATCGGTATAGTATCATAAACATAAAGAAAACAACAGGAAATGGAATTTGAACATATGGAACTGCGCATGAATTAAAGGTTTATATAATAAGTTAAACAAGCATGGAATATTATTCCAATATGTGATCACAGTGGAGAGATTTTAAGTGGATATGTGTCAGGGAACTGCCATCGGAGCTGGAGGCAGAGAGAAGGCTCCAGAGGGATGTCGGAGAGGGTCCCAGTAGGGAGAGAGACAGCCCATCCGCTGGGGAAGGAAATCAGCGTAACAATGGGGGAATCAGAGAGGTGGCTCCAGGACTCCTCGCCGGACACCAGCGGAGAGAGTACGGGTACTCCGCTGCCCACACCCTCTCTGCGCAGAAGACTTCCGCGCAGGGAGAGTAGGAGGAGACTGGGCATCAAACAGCTTTTATGCTGGAGAAGGTTCAAGAAACGCCCACTGACGGATTCTGCCAGCGACTGAGGCAGCCACGAAACTTGAGGCTGTCCAGACAGAAAGGGTTCAACCAGGTAACCTAGCCAGGAGTGGCGGCAACTTACGCACGAGCAACCCCTAGAACCATTACAATATGGATGGAAGAATTTATTATTACCCAGTATGGAGAAATGGTGGTGATAATTGGTGAAGGTAAGCTACCAATAATAATTGCAATTTGGGATTCCCTCTTGGACTTTCCATGGGGGTGGGGGGGTGGGAAGGATGATTCTGAGACACTTTGACTTAAAAGACATAGTGTTTAACAGAAGGTAGAGAAGATGGGTATTAACATGGACTGAACGTCTTAAATAATCTTTTTTATGTAACAGGCAGATGGAAAATCAGAAGAACTTTTTATCTGTCTCTAATGTTTCTTTTCCTTTTGTCTTTAGTCTTCTATATATTTCTTTGTTTTTGTTCTCTCTTTCCTTTTTTCTGCTTGTTCTATTTTCTTTTGGAGTCCTATATCTGGGGCCTTTGTTAAGGTCCAGGGTTTAAGTATTCATGGGGGTGGTGGATGGAGTACCCAGGGTGGGAGACAGGAAAGTGTTGGTTCCCCAGACTGAGAGGCTGGTAGGGGAAATAGGAGGGATCCCACATGAGAGCTGGGAGGGACTGTTACCCTCTGGAGGTGTGGTGGCTGAGAATTGCCTTTTGGAGAGGAGTCTGTATTCTATTTTTTCTGTTGGAAGCTTTTGAAGCTGTTATCTTATTGTATGGTGAAAAACTTTTATAATTTTATTATTAAAATGTGAAACAGTTGAGGGAGTTGGGTATGTTTAACCTGGAAAAGAGAAGAGTGGGAGGAGATAAGATAGCCATCTCCAAATATCTAAAGGATGGAATGGGCTTGTCTTCTCCTGCTCCAGAGGGTAGGACTCAAACCAATGGATTCAAGTTACAAGGAAGAAGATTCCAATGAGAAATCAGAAAGAACCTTCTGGCTGCAAGAGCTTTTCAATGGAGGAATGGAATCCCTCTGGTGGGTTCTGCTTCGTTGCAGGTTTTTAAGCAGAGGTTGGACAGCCATCTTTCATGTATGATTTAGTTGAGTTTCCTGCATTTCAGAAGATTTTATTAGATGGCCATTGGGGTCCCTCCCAACTCTGTGATGGTACTGGGAAAGAAATGCACTCAACACCAATCTGCTCTTTTGCAGAAACTTGCTTCTTTCCAGTTCACAACCAACAGTTAACCCGATCTTGTAAAATAGACTCACCTTTCCTCCATATTTTATATTTATTATAAATTCTCATTTCTCTTTCTTGGCCCCAAATACGGCCATGGCACCACAGGCATGTACACTGACTTTAGATCTGGAGTTGGGACCTACCATTGAAAAGCTATGTTGCAAACACATCCAGAGCTTTTAATCTATAGTAAATGGTCTAAGTAAACGGGTGGTGCTGTGGGTAAAACCTCAGTGCCTAGGGCTTGCCGATCGCATGGTCGGTGGTTCGAATCCCTGCAGCAGGGTGAGCTCCCGTCTTTCGGTCCCAGCTCCTGCCCACCTAGCAGTTTAAAAGCACCCCTAAGTGCAAGTAGATAAATAGGTACCACTTTATAGCGGGAAGGTAAATGGCGTTTCCGTGTGTTGCACTGGTGCTGGCTCACCAGAGCAGCTTCGTCACGCTGGCCACGTGACCCGGAAGTGTCTCCGGACAGCGCTGGCCCCCGGCCTCTTAAGTGAGATGGGCACACAACCCTAGAGTCGGACACGACTGGCCCGTACGGGCAGGGGTACCTTTACCTTTACCTAAATGGTCTAAGTAGATGTTGCTTGTTTGTATTTTTATTAATTTTGTTATGTATTACAGTTTTACTGTATTCTTTTTTGTCCTTTTTTGCTCTCTTCCACTTTAACATTTTCTGAGTCAATATTTTCATTTGGTTGGATCCAGCGTAAGTCTGTTGGACTTATTTCATAGTGAAAGAAAAATAGTCATTACTACTTGTTCATGTTTTCATCTTCATTACAATGGAACCCCAGACTTCAATCCTATGTCCGCTTACCTAGATCTAGATCCATAGAACTCAGTGAAATTTGTTCTTAGTAGACATACATAGGATTGTACTGTAAGGATTGCACTAACTTTATCTAGATATTGTCTGTGATTGATATTAGGTCTCAGAGGGAAGTATGATTGTAACTCCAAAAATATATATTTAAGCAGCTGTAGTCTTCCCCTCTCACCTTGTAAGCTCAAAAGGATGTTAAACACCTTCCTCCGTGCCACCTGCTGCTTATAATATTTCATTTATACTATACTAGGCTGATGTTCTCATTTTTACCCAAACCATTTTGTTACTAACTTAAAAAACAACACCCTCTAGTCACAGAAGGAACCCCCCCCCCCCAGAACAACAGATATGCAAAACCCAAACTGTTTTACTTTGCCCCAGCCAAAATCTATTAGCTTTATTGCTAGTGATTACGAAACAAACACAAACCTCAGATTGAATCTACTGACCCTTCTGGCTTTTTACATGCTAAAAAAGAAAGACCTTTGTAGCAGCAGAACTGTTAGAAAAACACTACATTCTCTTTCAAAGCCCAGGTTAAAAACAAAGATGTTCACATAAGGAATGTGAAAGCTGACTGCCAACATCAAAAATAGTTGGGTTTCTTCATACATAAGGGTGGAATACTTACATGGTTGGAATGGTAGGAATGATGATTAAGACATTAAAGCAAGATGCAGAAGATTAGGTTTAGTTAGACTGTAAACTTTTAGAGCAGCAACCAACACTTTCTATTTATATGTAATTCTCGGAATACTGCAGATTTAGGTTTTGGTTAGATACACCACTGTGCTAATAATGTAACAGTCCAAGGAGAATCCAATTATCTTAACAGTGGAACTTCAATGTAGTGGATCCACAGTAGACGTCACATTTGTTTGGAACATTCCATGGGCTAGAAGACAATTAAGAAGAAGAGGCTGGTTACATTGGCAATCTCATATGGTAGAGATGAAGCTAAAAATTTGCACAATGGTGGCATCAGAATCCCACTTTGAGGATGAAGTCTGGCCACCTTTGGACTTTTTAGTTTAGAGAAAAGATGAGTAAGAAGTGACATGATAGAAGTTTATAAAGTCATGCATGCCACAGAGAAAGTAGATAGAGAAACATCCCCCCCCTTCTCCTATTATGAGAAAGAATGGGCATCCAATGAAACTGGATGGTTGACCACTGTGAGGACAGGATCCTGAACTAGGTGGGCCATTTGCTTGATACAGGCTCATCTTATATTTTCATTGCCTCAATCCTGCTCAACAGCGTGAGTAGCAACCCACCCCAAAGTAGGGTGTCTCTTTCTTAAAGCATTAGCCTGGAAGAGAATCACACAGGGATGGAGATTCAAGTCCTCCATTGTATACAGAGCTGGACAAAGAGGAACCTGGTCACTACACTGTGCCCACATCCCAAGTACTTTCACTAACTGATACTTGCAGTAGGGTAATTCCTGCATTCTAACATCTTCCTGTGAATTAAACTTGAATTTATCATCCTGGCTTCCTTGCCTTCCAACCCTTTGTTTGCACGGCTTTCCTGCTAAATAGCAACATGAGATTCTCTGTGGTGAAACTTAAATAGGTACATTTTTCATATTTCGGATGCACATAAAAAAGAACAGGAATGTATTGTTAGTTTATTCTCTACAAACTGCTTCTGCTGCTGGTGATGGAGCAGACAAGCCATGCTGGAGTGATAGTGATAAAGAGTGTTGATGCCCTAGGGTGATACCTAAGTAAATTAGCTGGTAAAGTGAAACTCTTTTCCGTTTCAATTTTTAATACTGTTCTGTAGCTGTGGTTGTTCATTCACCACAGAATTAGCTTTGCTTACTTTGTGATTTAATTGTTCACTGCAATGTAATGGAAGTTTAGAAAACATATAAAGGCATTGCCTTTTTGCTGGAGAAGTTAAGTAAGCACATCATCAATATCAAGCAACATCCTAGAGGAGGCAAGGGAGCATTACTATGGGGAAAAGCTTTTCCTTATAAAGATAACTGCTTGGGGTGAGTGTGTGAAGAGAACATTTTCATAAGGGTTGAGATACAGGTTCAGTGTGATATAATTGTTAGAAAAGTAGGCACAGATTTAAAAGGGACTCTCCCTACATTTTAACTTTTTTTTTTTTACCAGTAGGTGTTATAAGAGCAGTAGGTCCCTATTCAGAAGACCACCAACACTCCCTAATCTAACCCTCCCCATTCCCCAAATTTTCCCTTATGTGAAATAGTAGTAAGAAAGACTCCCTGCAACAGCAACAACAAAAACACTCAATGGCTGGATATTTCCCAAGACCACTGGGAAGCACAGAGATGTATTTCCCAGTGCTTCCCAGCTTAGTCTATTAATCCAGCAAACATTAGAAACCATATTTACTATGTTTACCCCAGTGTTATATTGACTATATTCCATGTACCGTGTAGGCACATAGAACTATTGATTAACTCAATCTTAACTCCAAATGATTACATGTTTCCCATTGCAACCCCAAAGACTATATTGCTGGTAACAAAAAAACCACAGCTATGCATGTAGAAGTCCAAATTTTCATCATGGAACACCTTAAATTCAACATGGTTGAATTCTGTACTAGATCTATTTAGGACACATTTTCCCCTTTCTGCATTCTGTTGCATGAAGCTTCTCTCTCCTTCCAATCTTTACCTCAGGTCCTTCATTGCCCTTGCTGTAGAAAACTGTGAGTACCTCTTGCATACAAATGTCTCGGGAGCATTTCAAGCTTTCTTCTGTGAATTGAATGTCATCTCTTTCATCCAAAGCCACAAAAGCATCTAAATCTTCACTGTCATCTCCCAAAGCCAGGCAAGCTTTCAGCAGAGAACCTGTCAGACATGTCTCATCAGTCTTTTCCCACAGAAGGCACATGGGCCAAGCATGCCTTTGTATCTGTGTCCCATGAGCATCACATCAGCTGCTAATTAATTTTCATGTAGTGACTTTTCCACCAGCAAAGTTCTGACATCACAGAAATGCACAAGCATCCCTATTCCATAGAAACATAAAATTGTAGAATTTCAAGTTATACAAAAGAGATAAATTCATCCATAACCTAGGGATGGGCAAATCTGTCACTTTCCAGACCATGTCCCTTTCTTCTGTATTCACCCATGCATTTAGATACATTTATTTTGAGCCAAGAATTACATTCAGAACACATAAGATGTCCAAAAGCCAGTGGATAACCAAGTTCCAGCCTGCACATGACTTCAGGATGTACAGATCATGTCGGTTCACATTGGTATTCAGATTGAATTCCCTCAAGCATCCCTGTTTCATTGGCATCCCTTATTATGTACTGAGGCTGGATTTGTTAGAGTGAAACATATTCCGATATTAAGATTGATTTCCCATCTCCTCAAACGACTTCAGAGAACTGGCTCAATACTTAGGATAGCCTCAATGTGAGCTGCTTATATGAATGCAGTGTTTCTAAAAATTGGAAACCCCATGTGCAGTGCTGATTCCATATTTTGTGTACCTTCGGCATGAGTGTAGCCAGGGAGGGCAGATGCCCCACTAAATCAATCAATCAATCAATCAATCAATCAATCAATCAAAGTACTTAACTAACTGAACAGTTGTGTCACAGATAACTTGGTTCTGCGCTCTCCCAACATAAAGCCTGCCCCCCCCCCCAAATAAATCCTGGCTACTCCCATGGCCTTGAGAGTGGGCCCACCTTATCCTTCACTTTGTTGTAATTGCTGCTCATTTACTTGCCCTCACCCTCTCAGTTCAGTCTGTGCAACTGCCCAAAGGGAGAGCATGAGACAAGTAGAGGGCACTGTTCCATCTCCTCACTCTTGTTGTACGTTGCATTCTGGGAGGGCAGGTGAATAGCCATCAATGAGAAGGAGAAGCACCATTAGCAGGGCCAGGAGACTGCCAGGGGTGTGACAGTGGTCCCCCTGCATGGGAATTGTCCCTTGCAGATGTCCATTAATTCCAGCCCTTGGCACTGACTCTGTTTGCTGTATGAACTATACATGTGGGCCATGCCATCTGCAAAATTGTATCAGCCTGAAAAATGTGACCCATGGTTGTGTAAATCACAGTGGTTGTGTATACAGTTTCAACACAGAGATACTGGTTGTCATGAATGACATCTACATGACTGCTATCTGCCTCAAAGTCCAACAAGTCCTGCACAAAATACTGAGGGACTTGCATATACTGTAACTGAACCAGCTCTAGGCTGCTTAAAGATGGAAACACCTCAGGTTTGGCACCTGGAAAACATCTGTTGGAAAGGTATTCTAAAACAAAGGGTTAGGGTTAGGGTTAGGGTTAGGGCAAGGCCAGAGCTCAGGGATGATGAGAGTTGTAGTCCAACAACATCTGGAGACCCACAGGTTGAGAACCGCTGGCCTAGATGATGCCGAGGCAGCTGGGTGCCTTGCAGCAAGAGAGACAATACAAGAAAATTATTGGTCCCACATTCCTAAGGTGGTCCGAGCAGGGAGGCTCTGCTTTCTCTCCAGCCTCTCTGTTTGCAGCAGTACCCGCCTCCCCTCCCTGTCTCCCAGTGTGCTTCAGGGTCACCACTAGGGGACCATGTAGGAATTTTCCCAAATCCACATTTTGGATCTCAGATTGGTTTTTTGCTTAGTTCACACTGAATAGCAGGATGGAGTGCTAAATTGTCTCTTGTGTTGTTTAAATATGTTAATCTTCTTGATTTGGTCACTTTTGGCACTTTAAGTGTGGGAAAAGAAATAGTTGGGTTTACCATGGCAATGCCCTCTAGGAACCTTTCAGGTGATGGGTCAGCCCCAAGGTTAACTCCTTGGACTTTGCAGTTCAGAGGGTGGGAAAGCAGCCTTCTTTGGTGCCAAACTCCCTCATCCTCCTGGCATTCTGCCTTCCTGGGGAGTAGGGACGGGGGAAGGCCTTTCTTCTCATCTTCAGGGTGTGGCCTGAGAATCAGGGCAGGCAAGGGAGCTAATTCCTTAGGCAAGGGAGGGTCACCCAATGGCTATAGTTATCCAGTTAAGTTAGTTCCTGCTCCATAGTCATCCCCTTGCTGATTTTAATTTAAGGTCTAAATAAAAGTGGCCTAGCTCAACTCCAGCTTGTGGGTCTGCCTTTTTATTTGTCTATCAGGATGCAAAAACCCTATTCCTTCAGTTTCATGTTAATATACCCAATGAAGCGGAAAGCATTTTTCCCTGACTTTAAATCCGCTAATGGAAAATCACACATCCCAATTCTAACAGCATAAATAAGGCTAGAGGTTATTCCTAGCATTTTCTCTTATACAAAGTAATGAAAAAGGCTTATGAAAAAGTATAGAATGCATTCACAGTTTAAATATTTGCAATGTAACCTGATGTGATGCCCTGTGAAACCAATCAGGGTTTTCTTTCTCTTCCCTTGCAAGAATAACCAGACTTGATTCCCCCATTGGTTATTTCACAATAAATAATGCTGACTGTTAATAAAAGATGTGTTGTCAATATCGGAAGGATAAAACTTCGTTCAGAGAGATGGATTTGTAAACACATGAATATTTTAGAAACACTGGCTGTGATGTGAATGCAATATACTCTCTGAAGTATCTAATGTGTTATAAGAAAAGAAATCATTAGATGTTCAATTCTATTGGAATTCGTTGGCTCAGATTGCTCTGCAAGCTGGTCAGAACTGAAGCATACATTTGGGGCTCATGACACTCTTTATTTTATCCCTGGATCATCAGGGAATCAGCACATATGATGAGGAGACTACAAGCATAGTAAATGGGAAACAGTGGGTTCAGTTGACTGAAATGAGTTAATATAGGCCCGTATCAGATAGTATGCTCCACTCCCAAGAAGCTAATAAAAGTAGTTTAATGTTAGACTTGAGGGCCTTCCAGACCAGTGTTACACTGTGGTCTAAACCACTGAGCCTCTTGGGCTTGCTGATCAGAAGGTTGGCAGTTCGAATCCCCGTGACGGGGTGAGCTCCTGTTGCTCTGTCCCAGCTCCTGCCAAGCCAGCAGTTCGAAAGCATGCCAGTGCAAGTAGATAAATAGGTACCACTGCAGCAGGAAAGTAAATGGCATTTCCGTGCGCTCTGGCACTTGTCACGGTCCTCCATGTGCCAGTTGTGGTTTATGCTGGCCACATGACCCAGAAAACTGTGGACAAATGCCGGATCCCTCAGCCTGAAAGCGAGATGAGCGCTGAAACCCCATAGTCACCTTTGACTGAATTTAACTGTCCAGGGGTCCTTTACCTTTACCCTACCTTTTTACCTTATATTTCTGGGTGTATTCTGCAACTTAGCATGGTTTTGTTGTGGATTTATACTGGGCCATCCACATATCATTCTGCTTTGCTATTTTGTGATGATTTCCCAAGGTCATAGTGACATTACCATCTCAACCTCTGGACAGATGTTGTTGGACTACAACTCATGTCATCCATAGCTAGCAGGATCAGCAGTCGGGGATGATGAGAGCTGTAGTTCAACAACATCTGGGGACCCGAGGTTGAGAAAGGCTGTTCTAGAGGGACACTCTCTTGCTGCTACACTGCAAGAAAAGCAGGATAAAAGAAAAACAAAAAACAGATATGGAACATATGTGGTATGAAATACTACAGGATATCAGCAGGATGTTATGGAGCAGGCATCTCCAAACTCAGCCCTCCAGATGTTTTGGGACCACAACTCCCATCACCCCTAGCTAACAGGACTAGTGTTCAGGGATGATGGGAACATCAGAACGACCGAGTTTGGGGGTGCCTGTTATGGGGCATGCACCAACTGGAAAGGAAGCAGTATGTAGGACCAGAAACTTTTGGTCAGTGTTGATAGTGGGATTTCATAAAGAACAACCACCTAAAGATCCTCTCCTCAGCGAAGTTTTGTTAGACCCCTTTCTTTCCCCAGGGCTACAACAGTTTAACAAGAAGGAACAGCAACTCGGGCTGTCAGTAGAACTTTTGCAATTGATGTCCATACCATCTGCCAAGGCTATAATAAAAACTAGGTTGCGGGATATTGAACACCAAGAACTAACAGTAGCAGCAGAGAAAACATGTTCCCCTCTTTATTTTCAACTTTCTTGAGCACATGAAACTAACCACCATTACCTTGAATTTCTGCTTAACCCTCAAGAAAGAAGGGCATTTTCACTGGCCAGGTTTCATTCAAATCCATCAAACCTCTTTTGGGGAAGGTTCTCAGGCAGGGTGGAAGGAGAAAGAACTTGCCCATGTGAAGACCACCTGGTGGAAACCCTTACACATATGGTTCTTACTTGTAAACTATATGCTGATCTTCGTCAGCAATTTCTAGATCAACTCTGTATCCCCAAATGGAAACCAGAGTTTCCTATTACTGGGAAATGATCAGGAGCTCACCAAGTTAGTGGCTAAATATCTCTACAGTGGTACCTCGGGTTACATACGCTTCAGGTTACAGACACTTCAGGTTACAGACTCCACTAACCCAGAAATAGTACCTTGGGTTAAGAACTTTGCTTCAGGGTGAGAACAGAAATTGTGCTCTGGCGGCGCAGCAGCAGGAGGAGGCCCCGTTAGCTAAAGTGGTGCTTCAGGTTAAGAACAGTTTCAGGTTAAGAACGGACCTCTGGAATGAATTAAGTACTTAACCCGAGGTACCACTGTATTTGGTTTTTTGTCATCAAAATACACTGCAGATGTCTGATCTCCCATGAGACCTAGAGATGTGGCGATAGACTGCCCTGCCTCCTTTCTTTTAGTAAATGTTTTGTGCCACTGGGGAAGTGGTAATTCTGTATTGATTTGTTTTTGATGTTTGAATGTGATGCCAATAAAAGGTTTGATGGTGAAGAAGAACCACCACCACCCACCATACCACAAATAATCATGAATGCACAATAAAGGGGACATCTGGAGGACCCCTGGGTGATGGTCATGGTGAAGGAGTGATAAAGTAAGGGTAGTATTTTGAAGAGAGAATAAAAGCAAATTTTAAGTTATTCATTGTGGGATAACCAAACACTCAGAATGAAAGAATAGGTTTAGACTATGCAGACAACTTGGTGCCCGGCCAATGAATTCCGATCCTTGCAGGCTCATGAAATCATACCATATGGTTTCTACATTACCTTGTTAACATACATAGCTTTCCAACAGGCAAAAGACCTTTTATTATTTGAGTAATCTTTTCACACCCTTTTCTTCGAGGATTCCAATTTATCCTTGAAATAGGATGCTTATTTACCATATTTAAAGGAAATAAAAATGCCTGCAAGGTGCAGTTTTGAGTGGACATCTATGGAGAGGCAAACCGCTTTTCAAATGAAAGAGTGACCTGCCACAGTTGAAATAATAATAATAAAGAAATTCCTGGTTAAATGAGCACATTTTGCCCTTGTATATTTTAAATCTCCTTGGCACATCTGTGCAGATAAATAAATCCCCTGTGGGATGTGACATGTCATAATGTATGTCATGTCATTTCATTATGTATGTCAATCCCATTCACATACTCTAAATTTAAAACACTCTGATGCCACTTTAACAGTCATGGCTTCCTCTAAAGACTCCTGGGAACAGAGCTACCATTTTCAGGACCCTTTAAAAACTTCAAGTCACAGGATTATTTGGAGTAGGAGGGGTTATATTATGTCATTAAGTCAACAGAATAAGGGTTGGCCACCAAGCGTATAAGAAGAGCCCTGCAGGTTCAGGCCAGAAGTCCATCTAGTTCAGCATCCCATTTTTGCAGTAGTGAGCCAGATGGTCTGTGGACCTGAGTGCCAGAGCACTCTCCCACTTCTGATTCCCAGCAACTGGTGTTCATAGACATTATTTCACTTCCTGATTATCAACCTCCAGAGATGAAAGTCAAGTTTATCACCTCATTATGATGAATAGTTTCATGTTAGGGAAAACCAAGTAGCAGAAGGAACGTTAAAGGTCCATCAAAAATCCCATGATTATTTGAAGACTAACTGACCATACATCACAACGTAATTAGCCATTGGTATAAAGAAAATGACCTCTTTTCTACCACATTGCTCAGCTTAATAGCCATCCGTGAGGATGTTTTTCTTCATGATGTACTATTACTGACTTTGACTATTGAGTTCAGGGTTGATTAAGAAAATTACAGCCATTCCGATTCATAATAATTGGATTAATGCTGCTGATGATAATGGAATGAATGCATGTGAAGGCACACCTTCAACCCATGAAAGCATAATCCCTCAAGTAAATCCTAAGAAACTGCTGATAAAATGAAAATCTGCTGTAGCTTTGCTTAGCATATTTAATCACAGTATATGAGAAAATCATTAAAACCTCACTTTTTCTATCCTTTTTCTATCAGCCCTGACGTAGTGTGATACTCACTGTCAAAGATAAGGATCTCTGCACAATTAGTCTATTACATTTTCATTGATATTAATTATTATTTTATTTTAATTTAGCACCTGTAACAGGTGCGTGGTTTCTCACTATTGTGGTCTCATAATTTCCACCAGCTGAAATGGAAACCTCCCTCCTTCTCACAGCCATTTAAGACTTGCTGCTCTGATGGAGCAGCAGCAGGTGGATGTGACAATATTGCAAATTGATTTCACATGCCCCTTCTCCTCGGTTAGTCACTCTCCATCATCCCTACTCTTCTCTAGACAAAATGGTTCCTTCTGGTGGTTTTCTAATATACACAAAGTAGTACTGTAGGCATTGGGGGGTCTTGAACTGGGGCTCTAGTGTCATGCCTTATGAGTTACAACCCTGGTAGAGTGAGCTCTGAATTTCAAGGAGGCCAACTAATTTCAGTACTGTCCTCCCTGAATCTCCAGTCAGCTGACCCCAAGGGCCAGTACTGTCAGACCAGGCCCTAGAGATAGCTCCTCAGCCTGAACACTTAGTATAAGCCTAAATTTTGCTTCTCGTGTCTTTGGCAGGTTCCTGTATCTCAGAATCTGATGGCCTACAGCAGAGGAGCCACAAGCCGAATTAGTCCCATCACAGGTCCCAATTTAGCCCATGGGGCTATTTTCCCTAATCCATGCCCACCAGCCCCACAACTGATAAATAAATAATGTATTGAAATTCTTCACATTTTTGTGAGTAGAGCAATTGGGGTGGTTCACCGAACTTCTCCAGGGGGAAGATAAATTATCCAAGAATTCCTTGTGCCTTGACCTCCCAGTTCTGGGCAACCAGAGAGGAGCTGCGGAGAACTTATTTCAGGATGTGCAGAATTCTACATGCCAGGTGATTGACAGGCTGGCTGAGAGAGAGCCATTCACAAGGCAGTCAGTATTGCAGGGCTTGGTGTTAGCCACTCACTCAATAGGTAGCCCTGGGATACCTTTTCCTCATTAGTCATGGTTCACAATCCATTCTTAAAAGTCACTGAAACCCTGAGTGTTGCTGCTAACACAGTCAACTAACAAAGATGAGAGAAATCATTGAATCCCATTCCGATATGTTCCTTCCACATATTTCCCAAGAGCACTGTGATCAGAAGCAAAAATGAGAGCCCTCACAGACATTCCCTAGTTAGAAGCTAGAGCTGTCAGTCAGAAAACTACACATCCTCCTCAGCTTGCCCCTCCTTTCTGCCTTGCATTTATTGAAAGTTTGGATGGGCAACATATCAAATTTTAACAGAGAGGGGAAATGTCCTTCCTTGATGGCTTCAAAATCTTTTGATCAGACTGCTTTCCACCAGACTTTCCCTTGCAGCTGAGTAACCTTCACTTATAAGGTGGTCTGGATGACTCCAAAGTGAGAATATTCACATCAGACTTGTGCCTCATCTGTGGTGATTGAAAAGCCCAAGCACAATAGTTTTGTGCAAACAACTAAGTTATACTCAGTAGATTCATTGAAATTAATGGACCTGTCAATCATGTCAATTAATTTTAATAAGTCTACTCTGAGTATGACCAACATTGGCTACAACCCATAGTTTCTATGTGTTGGACCTTTTAGTCATTCATCACAGCTGTGCTTTCTCCAACATTTCAATCTCTTTTTGATATATTTCTTTTTCACCCTGACTTGGCTCTTTCTCAGCTTGGCATTATAACACACTTGCAGGAGAGCTAGTCCCCGAGTTGATTATTATGCTGCTCATTCAGCTCTCCTGTGTAAACTGGTGGCACGCTGTTTGTCATGAACAGCACAATATCTGGCATAATAGAGTCTGAGGTGGCAAGGGAGTGCTCTTGTTCTGAGTATTTAAGAGGCATAAATGCATAAGCATTTTCAACTGAGAGAAATTATGAAACAAAATTGTCCCCTGATGTTCTGCGACAGGATTTTATTTTCCCACCGGAGTCATTCTCTTAGAAAACTGTTTAAGCTCTTTCCTCTTGTGTTTTGTCCCAAAGACTGACATTAGGTCAGTTTGCCATAACATTATTTTCATTGAGCAGCCTCTTGCCAGGTGACCTGTCAGAATGTTGTCATCCTTAATAAGGGCGTTATGACTTTGTTTTAGTTTCTCCCAGAAGGTAAATGTAATGGAGTGAAGACAAGTTGTTCATTTTCTGGAATCATTGATTTATTACACTGTGAGCTTTAACAGGTGGTAGCTGCATTGTGAGCCAGTGACAATTTTGTGATGGAATCAGAGAAGTAAGCTCACTCCATCGTCTTTAAGGTGCCACACAAATAGGTCATTGATGGCTCTGCTTCTTCCTAGACTTTCCTGACCCACAAATCTGGGACAAAGCACACATGCAGACTCTCTACTCCCTATTATGTTTCTCTCTTGATCAAACTCTCTTTGATTGCTATGAAACCATAACCATCTTCAGAGGATCTCTTTGCATGTTTATTGAACACATGAAAGCAAGTGACTCATTCATGGACCAGCCATGTCCAAATTGTTGGTGGTTGCCTCGAACTGTGCCCACATTCAGCTGAGTGCATGACAAAGGACCCTGTGCACACACAGTTCTATACATGTAGAGTTTTACACATAGTGGAATTCTTGTGTGGTTTGGTTTCCTGATCATATAGAAGCCCCTAGATGTATTCAGTTGTTTGCATAGAAGGGCCCCCAAAGGCCTGGTTATAGGGGGAAGTTTTTGCTTGACATCAAATACAGTATACGATGATACAGTATAATGATGGAGTCAGACAAGCTTCCCTGGGGAGAGCATTCCACAAATGGGGAGCAACCACAGAAAAGGCCCATTCTTGTGTTGCCACCCTCCAGATCTCTTGTGGAAGAGTCACATGAAGAAGGACCTCAAATGATGATTGCCAGGTCAGTTCATATGGGGAGAGATAGTCCTTAAGGTATTGCAGATAAGAAATTAGTTGTTCACTTACTTTCTCACATCGCAAATGGTTTCAGCTCAGTTCAAAGCACACACAAAAAAGGTATCCAAAATGCATTTTAAACTGCATTTTCTGAGAGTAAGTACATTTAAAAATAATTATTTAAATATGGATTTTCATTTTGAAAAATCACAGATCAATGTCGGAATGGTATAGAACAGATTTGTGAGTAAGCACACATGGAAATTATATGGACACAAAATGAATAAATTGATTATTCACTAAGTTCAAGTTTTAAATCAACCAATTTCATTGGATGGCATAGTCACCTTTTGCACCCTAGTGGCGGTTTTTAACAACCACAGCAAACCAACCAACCAACCAATTTGTTTATACCACTATTTTACTTTCACTACATATCATACAACTTGCAGTAATTAGACTAATTCAGATTATGTTCAGAAGCACAGTTATTGTATGAACAATTGAGCATCCCTAGTGGACTTTGAACATTTGTACAAGTGCTCTGTCCACTCCTAAAAACAGCCTTCTATTGGGTGAGTACGTACTATATTTGAGTTGATCATCTTGATTGTTTCTTGCAATCTTGTTCCTGGGTAAGGTTTTTGTGTTGAGCAATGGTGTGTACAACTGTGTGTGAATCTGAACTTGTGATATGGTTTATCTATGTAGATCATAATGTAAATATAAGATAGACATAACTTTAATATAACAAGAGGTGCCCCATCTTGAACCTTCAGGTGACTTTTGTATGTCTGACTCCAGCCTACTATCCTGGAAGGCATTTAAGCATATCCTGAGCTCCTCACACTTTGAAAAGGTCAACACATGCATGTTGCTAGCAAAGTCTATTCAGACTCCTGAATGGATGCCTTAAAGCTAATGGTGGCACAGGGGACAGACAAAGAAATGACCTGGTTCAGTTAATGGCTTGCTATTACAGTTTTTCACTCTTTTGTTAAGGAAAACACTGAGGTGAAGATGGGCAGGAACTCTGAAGAAAAGACAATAGAATTGCTCAACTTGGACTCTCTGCTCACTTCTCCATTGGAGGATGGTGGCTGAAATTGCATTAAAAATGTTTCATTTGGACATTTCAGTGTGTTTTGAGGGATGGCATGACATGGCAACTAAAAACTACAACAACGTAGCAACAGCCCATTTGTGGTGGTGGTGGTGGTAAATTAAGAGATCCAGTTCTGTTTAGACCCAACCAGTTCAATTTCCTGTTATTGGGAAACAGCAAATACCTGTTCCTTGTTCAATTATCCCATTTTCCTTGGTCCCTTCTCATCATAGTACCCAACCCTTTCCTCTTCCCACTACAGCCCAAGGTAATATTTCATTTCCCCCCCAAAGAAGAGTTTTATAATCACAGTAAACATGTATACACTTCAATCTATTCCCCTTTATTTTCAAAATAAAAACAATATTCCTACTATATTTCTGAACAATAATACCCCTGTGTGAAGGGTACACTTAGTTTGTACTTTAAAAATGAAAATGAATAAAAATGTCTCTACCCACTAGAAAGTTGGTTATAAATATAACAACTATCAGTGTGTGCTTAGTTTATAGTTTAACATGCACACAGCAAAGATAAGGAAATGTGTGTGTATAAGGCAATTTGGCTAGCTCTAAATGCAGCCTTTGGAGGCGTGCTGTCAGCAATGTGAAAGGTGTGTACATTGTGTGGCAAACAATTCAACATTATAGGTCAAGGCAGGATGGTTAGACAGGCTTAAAACAAATTCCTACAAATCAGGCCTTTCCTGACAGGGTATCTGCAGTTTTTCATGTCTGTGCCAGACAGGATTCCACTGTAGTGATGGAGTGCCGAAACCATTGATTTTGCAGTAGGAAATAAGAAACACACCTTCTGTGAGTGTCATGACTTCTTTACAATATTTCACATTTACCTAATAGGCAGGCACCAGGGCATGTATCAGCTATGGTTGGTATGTGTGGGTGGGTGGGTGTAGTGGGGGAAAGAGGAAAGGACCAGATGTTTCACAAAATTTGTCCCTGCTGCTGCTGGCCATCTAGTTCAGTGTCTTTTCTGCCTCTGTTCTCCTAGGAGAAGGGGTGGGGGGACAGTCAGTCAACCCATAGATCCAATCAATGGACATGTATACACCCGTTTCATGGCTTGCAGTGCAATCCTATACTTGGCAGTAATCCTGTTTCACCCAATGGTCTTGGAAAGCCACACATTGTTAAATTCTCCTCTTCTTAGAGAGACTGGGGAACTGTCCAACAATTCAGAGGGTTTTGTTTTTGTTTTTTAAAGCAATGGAGCTGTCCAGCAGGTTCCACAGAGCTGAGCTAGGCAAGGTGTAGCTAGGAATCAATGAAAGAGCTTTATAGCTGCTCCTGATCCCAAACCCTTTCCTGCTCCAGAGCACCTACCAAATCCAGTTTCCTTGTCCCATGTAGGGTTCAGGGAAGGCATACCTTGGGCTTTATTGCACCTTCTGGTTTGCACCTTCACTTCAACCAACTACCTCCCCCCCCCCCCAATATCTTGGGAATTATTTTTGGAAGATATGTAGGACCAGTCAGAGTATGTTGGGATTTCTGAATCTGCAGCTTCTTCAAGCAGGGCACTTTGCTGGGTGCTAATCTCAGTATTCAACTTAACAAGGGCCCCTCCATATTTCACCTCCATGCTTTGAGTGAATGCATAGAGGGGTCTGCAGGGGCTTGGAGAGCTTGCATTGCCACCATCCTTCCCTGACAAATGCCTGCTTGACATTCATAAATCTGCATGTGTAGAGAACTTCTACATGCAAGGGGGGACTATGATTGGCCAGGGTCACTCTTTGCATGCATGAGTCTTCCATGCATATGTCTGGAGAAGGCTTTCCAATAGATGTCATAAGTGGAGGCAGGGTGGAGACAGAAGCAGCGGTGTGCGGAGCTAACCATTGCAGCCTTATGACTACCTCCATGCAGACAATCCATATGTGGAAGGGGTGATGTGTACTTTCTTATATCATTTGCCTTAACCAAATTGTGCATCTAATTTTAATATATAACCAAATAGCTGACTCAAAAAAAAACAACCCACAGGATATAAACTGGTGTCAGAAACATGGGGAAGTGTTTACTGTGTTCCTCTGCATAAATTTCAATGTTTTGGTACTACATATAAAAATACAGCACAGGACCAGGTTACTTGAGGGACTGCCTTAACATTCATATACCCAGTAAGTCATTGCGTTCTTCAATATTGTTTTCCCATCAACTCCCTAAAACACTGACTTTAAGAGTGGTGGCAGCTTTCTGTAGAAGGGCATCCCTGTTGTGATATTGCAAGTGTCCACTATTTTTGTTTTAACAAAATTTTCCAGCTGGATGAAAAGGTTTCTTCATTTTGTGCTGTTTTAAAGCCATCTTTAGTTGTTATTTACCCACTGTTTGAAAAACATTTTAAAGTACATGATTATTAATAAATTCTTTCTTCTTCTTCTAGCTATAAGAAATTAATATTAGTAATAATGATAATAAAGCTGACCAAATTTTATCTGTAAAGTCTCTGAAATCTCTCTTTATATGCCTGCCTGCTTTTTACAAAAAGGAGAAACCTTATGCTTGAATAAAGCAGCCCAGGATCTTTGATTGTAGGAGAAGATATCCTATTCTTTTTTAGGCAATACAAATTCATGGAATGCACACTGATTACAAGAGTAAAACGGCTCCATTTTCGTTTTTCCTTCTTTCTTTTTTTTTAAAAAAAACCTATCCTAGTCCCTATAATTTTCTTATGTGAACTGACAGGAGGGTCAGAGAAAAATATGCTTTAGCCTGTCCTCTTTCAGAAAGTCAGTAAACATACTACCATTTGAAAACATAGCTATAAAAAGGGACAAGTTAATGTTCCTGTGAAAATCCCTTGGAGGCTGATACAGTCCATTAAAAAGGGGGGCATTTGGTCACTTTACCGAATTACTTCTGCAGTAAGTTGTAATCTTTCGGAGATCTCTCTAAGGTTTAAGCACAAAGACTGTGTAGCTCTCCTTTCAAAATGCTATTTAAAGTGGTTTTGAGGTGCTTTGCTCTCCTTCACCTTTTCCCATTACTGCTATGGATGTTTAGCGATTTTGTGTTTACAAAAAATGAGAATCTCGTTGAATCAAGTTGCTTTGCAATGAACCTGTGGAGCCAAGAAGTTATGATTTTAACACTATAATCTAAAACAAAAACATTGTGTAAAATTACCCAATTAGAAATTGAGTGTTTTTTTAAAAAGAACTATGTGGAAAGTAATACAATTCATTCAAAAACTGGTAATTTCATATAGTCCAGCTCACGTACTATACTCAGCACTGTACATGACCACAGTCCAACATGCTATTCTCTGCAACATACTAAAAACATGAGCATTTAAGAACCCCACTTTTACACTACTAGCTCTGCCTTTCCACTCTTTTGGGAGAAGAGGAAGTAGGTGGACTGTGGAGGGCCTTTGTATGGAGTATCTTTTCTCATTCCAGAGAGCATGAAGCTTGCAATCCCTGTAGGAAGCAACACACAACTCCACACATCATTTAGAGGCAACGAGAGGCTCCATGGGACCTCCTCATCCTCAGCAAAATGATGCATGGAAACTTATTTCTTGCTGGGGTCCATTGGGCTTAAAGTCAAGCATCATGATTCCAGGCAAGAAAAGTTTTTTTTAAATTAAAAAAAAAATCTTCAAACCTCAAAGTTTCCCCAAACTGCTGGTAGTATTTCCATTTTGGTTATAAGTGGCTCATTTTGGTTTAATTTTTGTCAGCACTCACCACCTTTCTTTGTTATTAGAAGGAATGATAATTATTTCTTCACTGATGCACACGTCTCTATTTCTGCTAAGCAAGATATATACTCCCCCTTCTCCATTAGGCACACAAGCAAGGCATGATTACTTCAAGATCTTGTGGGTTTACAGTGAGTCAGCAATTTATCAGACAATTTCTGATCCAGAAGCAGGTCAAAGCATTTTGTCCTGAGAGCACCCAATATGGTACCATCATCATCACAATTCTGACAATAATGTAGCAAAATGGCGTCAATTCAGAGGCATACTACACAATATAATATTTAAAGAATCGAACTCCATAAATTTTAGAATTATGTTATGATAATCTCTTCATTTATCTGAGAGGCAGCACTTGTAAGTAGAATGAAATAAATTGCTATGAGAACTGTAGGGACGCGGGTGGCTCTGTGGGTAAAAGCCTCAGCGCCTAGGGCTTGCCGATCGAAAGGTCAGCGGTTCGAATCCCTTTGGCGGGGTGCGCTCCCGCTGTTCGGTCCCAGCGCCTGTCAACCTAGCAGTTCGAAAGCACTCCCGGGTGCAAGTAGATAAATAGGGACCGCTTACTAGCGGGAAGGTAAACGGCGTTCCGTGTGCGGCTCTGGCTCGCCAGAGCAGTGATGTCACGCTGGCCACGTGACCCGGAAGTATCTCTGGACAGCGCTGGCCCTCAGCCTCTTGAGTGAGATGGGCGCACAACCCTAGAGTCTGTCAAGACTGGCCCGTACGGGCAGGGGTACCTTTACCTTTTATGAGAACTGTTGCAAATACTACTCGTTTTTTCTTCAGAAACCAACAAATTCCCCCCCCCCCAATATAAATATCTGCTTTTGACAGGGGCTGCTGAACTGAACATGTTGTCACTGACACTTGTCACATTGGCTTCAGAAAAGCAGCATCTCAATAGATGGCCTGCTTTATTTAACCCATCTAAGAGTTTATTGCTTTTCTGCAAAGTTCATGGCTTCATTCAGCATGAAACAGGAATGCTGAGTCAGTGTCCAAAAAAGAAACAGTTTTTCTTTTCCTTGAAGAATGGAGCATTGCAAATAAACACCTAGAGCTTCCTATTGTCATCAAATAATTTATTATCTGAAAGTTACATGACCTTCGGTGCATTATTGTCTCTCTCGGTCCTTGGCACTCGATGTAGTTCGTAAAACTAGCTGAATTAATAGCTTTTGAATGGAGTTTGCTTCCAGGAAGGACTGACTGTCTTGAAAGAGCATGCAAGATTCCTTTGTGCTATTCTCAGCAAACTAAGGGGGGAAAGATGAGAACACATGCCAAACTGTTCATCTCATCAATGCTTCTCCTCCCCTGGAATTACGCTCCCCAAAATGGCATGCTTTCATGAAAACAACTTGACAAACACCAACTCCAGCAAGGACTCGACAGCCATTGTAAAGTTTCAATCTTGCAAAGGGCTTATTTAGATGATTTTGGGCTATTGCAAGATGATTGGAAAAGAATTTCCTGAATGACAAGGTAGAGACACTGCTTTGAACAAACAACCAAAGGGGGCATGGGATTACAACCAATTGTGGGCTGGAAAGCTATGCCACTGTTTGTTTTTATATTAGACGAGAGATAAAACAGCTATTTAGAGAGATGATTTTGACATATGAGGATTTTTCAATCTTCTTGCTCATTTCAAAACAACTGCAAAATACTGATACATGGGAAAAAAATACAACTGCTAGTTCCAACCCCACAAAACTTGGCTGAGTAGAGAGCTCACACATTTCCAACTTTCCAAAAGAATCAGTGAGTGTTCTATATGATACAAATTCTCATCACTAAAGTGTCATCAGTGTGGTGGAGTCTCCTTCTTTGGAGGTCTTTAAGCAGAGGCTTGACAACCATATGTCAGGAGTGCTCTGATGGTGTTTCCTGCTCGGCAGGAGGTTGGACTCGATGGCCCTTGTGGTCTCTTCCAACTCTATGATTCTATGATTCTATGAGTTCTTTTATTTTTAAAAAATCCAAAAAGATTAAGGCCCTATCTTTTTTCCCCTTTTTAAAAAAATAGCACTTGCATTCCTCTTTTATTCTCAAAGCTGAACTCCTTTTGGTAACAACAGCAGCAGCTTTCCAAAAGAATCAGTGAGTGGAAGAACGTTAGAGAGCAGGAGAGTGTGATGGAATGTTGGGTGGAGTTTGAGTGAATGACAGACAGAATGTATCTTTTGAGAACAACAGTTGAAGACTGATGGGGAAACGGAGAGGGGGGGGGGATGAGGCTGGAGGGAGAATGAAAACATAGGTAGAGTTAGAATATCTGTTAAAGCGCAGGGTCAATCCAATTACTGACTCTGTATAAAATACCATACACTGACTATTATTTTCTGGGTATTATTTTCAATAAATAAATATTCACTTGTTTAACTGTGTTCTGGTCTGAGTGGATTATAAAATTAGTATATTTCAACCTGTGTGTCTTCTGTGGATAAACTCAACTTGGCCTATAGAGGAAGAGTCCTACTGGTCCCTAATAAAGTAGGTGGTGGCAGAAGGTACAGTGGTACCTCGGGTTAAGTACTTAATTTGTTCTGGAGGTCCGTTCTTAACCTGAAACTGTTCTTAACCTGAAGTACCACTTTAGCTAATGGGGCCTCCCGCTGCTGCTGTGTGATTTCTGTTCTTATCCTGAAGCAAAGTTCTTAATTCAAGGTACTATTTCTGGGTTAGCGGAGTCTGTAACTTGAAACATCTGTAACCCGAGGTACCACTGTATTGTGGAAAGCCTGAAGGAGGGGGGGCTGGATTCAGCAGAGTAGCTGAGTGACTGACCTAGTGATCCCTAGGGACCAGGACACTGCCAGGGACTCTGGGAACACCTCTACAAGCATGTAGCCATTGTATTCCTCTTTGTGGCTTTGCCAAAATAATCCCGGAAATTGTGTTAGATATTAGATAAAGTGTTAAGAATTATCTGTTATGGATCTCTAACCTCCTGAAAGAACTACAATTCCCAGTATTCCTTGGGAAGAGCAAAATGAATATTCCAGGTTAGTCTGGAACATGTTCGAATTCTCATTGCCTGAATCCTTGTTGACCTTAAAATGCAGTTAAGTACTTCAAAAGGATAAAGTGAACATTAGATAAAGTAAATATTAACAGGATAAAAGAGTGAGTGGTGTGTGTGTGTTTTAGTGTAAATGAACATAGGGAGCAAAATGCTTCCTTGGGGGAAATACAAATGGTGTAAATAAAAGAAAACGGGCATCTTGGGATAATCGACTCTAAATAGTAAACAGATGGCAAGGGCAACTTCTTTGGAGAGCACTTTCATTGAAAAATCATAGTGAATAATTTATATTAAACATGCATTAGGATTGCTAAGCACTCCCGTCAAATCTGAACTGCAAAGTGCTAGCTTGAAATGGAAAGTGGTTTTTTTCCTTTTCAAAGAGAGAGAGCACTGGAGAGACACATGCACAATACAGTATTCCAAGCACACAAGAAGCTCAGAAATCCGTTAACTCCCATCCTAGTGCTCTTTGAGGCACAACATGCTGGTCAGACTTTTCTCACACCATGCCTGACCAATGTCCTTCTGCATAAATGAAAAATATATATTATAGTCATGGGGTGCAATGTCTGGTCTGCACAAAGATGGGCTTTGCCCTGCAGCAATTCCAAGAGATTAATTAAGAGCAAATGGAAGTGCTTTGAACTGTGCACCTGAAGATGGAGAATTAATTAGGTGGACTGACAGCCTTGATCCTTAGACATGCAGTTCAGTCTTGTGTATATTTACTCATGCACTGGGGTCAATGGTGCTTATTCTCAAGTAAGTATCTGGAGGGCCACAGAGAATTAGCCTGTAGTACTCTTCCTGCACCTCACTTCCCAAGAAGAAAAAGAAAATATAGAAAACATAGCATGGGATGTCAAGGTGCTAAACGTATCACATAGTTTAGAATATAGCATTTAATGATGATAATTCATTATTAACTATAAGTGCAATCTACAAATAAACAATCCTGTTCAAAGGAATGCAAAAGGAATATCTCGCAACATCAGGAAATGACAAATGATCATAGTTTCTATAAGCATTGTTTGCAATTGCAAAAATTAATAACAGAAAGGATCGAGCATTTGCATAATTCAAACAAAAAGTCAGTTCTGAAATTTATTAATGAATCATTTAATACTTAAACACACATACACATATGATTTCTTCTTTGCGTTTTCTTTTTTGCCAATTAAATTGTCAAATGAAATTTACCCAGCAAGCTAATTTTCTGCTGAGAGCATAAGGTAGTTTAGCCTTACTTGCCCTGTGGCAGATCTTACCAAATTTTAGGCAAACCTTTGTCAATAAGAATTGCAAGAAAAATTGTTTTATAATATTGTTGAGAATGGTAATCCACACTCCACCTCATCCTTTCAGCTCTATCCAACATCTTACTGTATTACAACGTAAGTGCTTGCGATGAGCAGCTCCCACAAGCTATACCAATGCAATGTCACAAAACATGGCACGATACCAGCCTCGCAAGGGCAATGTGGTTATGAAAAAAGCAGATTCATCAAAGGAAAATGAAGAAAAGCAAAGGAATGCTGCAACTTGGATGCATGTCACCAATACATATATGCCACCTCAACTACCATAGGATATTCAGAGCATTTGCAGCACAATCCTAGACATGCCTACTAAGAGATACGTGATTAAATTTAATGGGGTTTCCTTCCAGGTAAGTGTGCATTGCAAGGGTAGGGAATCTCAGGCATGTGAGTTGAATGTGGCCACCAAGTCTCTCTGTCTGGTCCTTAAGACTTGCCCTGGGCCATCGCCTGTCCCCAAACCATGGCCCTCAACCACCCTGGTTCACTCCTCCCCTGCATTGAGTGCTTAACTGACAATGCCTCTTGCTTTTGAGAGGTGTGTGAATATGCAGAAACCTTACCAAGCTAAGAGTTCATTGTTCAGCCCATTTTTGCTTCTGGCCGCGTCTGCCCTAGCATGTGTTACCTGAAAAGTTGCCCACAATGCAATGGGACCCTCAGGCTGAATGGAGTTCCTCACCTTTAGTGTATAAGATGATAGGCTCAATCAGTGCATCTGACTCTCTGTGATCCATATGCGAACCCTGTGGTACCCTCTAATGCTGGATCAGCAGCATAGAAATTTTAAGCAAATGACAATTTCAACTTCTTCAAATGCCACACTATATTTGTTTTATAGGAAATGTCAAAATCCTGCAGCAGAAATGACTAAAAGCTTCCATGTTGATATGTCTCAATACGCATCCTACATCCATCTGTCTTTTACATCATTCAATTTTTTAACAATACAGAGAAGTTACTTTCAACAATGCTAGGAGATTTTCGCCTTGAGCTGGAAACTGGTACACATTACAGTTTGCGAAGAAAATGCACTACTTGGGATTACATATTGGCTAAAGCAAATATTGTACAATAATTATTCTCATTGTTGGGGGTAACTGTGGTAATGTATTCATTATTGATTCTTTTCCAGGAGGGCTGCAACTTGGATCCATTGCTCATTTTTAATGGCTCCACAAGTCATCAGAATTGTCGGCAGTTGCTCATTTTGTCTTAGATCATTTATTTACTGCATCTCCTGCTCCACAACAGGATAGCACCATGGTCTGCAATGTATATCTGATTCACTGTATAAGCGCCTTTCAAAACCAATGTTGACTAGGAACCCAGATGCTGCAGAAACATGTCAATGAGCCTCAAATTGCAAAGAGCAAATAAATTATAACATCTAATTGCTCTTTCTGCATTTGGATGAAAGGCCGGTCTGTTACTTTTCTTTGAAAGAAAGAAAATCAGTCACCACTGTTAGCAGTCAACATAAAGCTCTGTAACATTTTGACTGATGTAAGGCTCAATTAAATAAGCATCATGTCAGTTCTTTTTTTAGGACAAATTTGATGTCTGAAAGTTTTGTTTGGTCAGATATAGGACTCCCCCACCCCCCTCAGGTTTGAGTGGATAGTCTCTAAATATCTTGTTAAATACACAAGTTCTGAGTAAATTGAATTGGTTAGCATGGTTTCATAATGAGATGTACAATGAAACCCATTTAAATTGGGCCTTGTAGCTGTTATTGACAGCTGTCCTGTACTACCCTATTGTGATAATTAGCAGAAGCTATGACACAATTTTGTTAGTGAAGAAGCAAAAGGAGATGGAGTCACAATTCAGACTGGCAAAAACTTGATGTGGGCCAGAGTGAGAATATTCACAGCTCCCACCATACAAACAATTTCACAAATGGCACAGAATTCATGCAGCTCTGCTAGAATCCATGATGTACGTCTGCTACATTTTTTGTGAGAACTGACTTTCTCCTATGTACAGCAGCAGAGCAGGTCTTCATGGCATCCAATCAATTGGACTGATTGGAAGGGGGCATGCCTGTTGCATGCTCCTCACTCAGCCCTGCTAGCATAGGTTGGAAGGGCGATGTGAGGAGGATGCATCAGGGCAGGCATGCAAAGGGCTCCTGGCTGTTGCATCCTTTTCACGCTGTCCTGGCAGGACCCTCCAGAAAGTGCTTCTGGGGCCATTGACTCGGCAGACCCCCTACCCATGCTGCACCCCTGCCTATGTACACTGCACTGATTGGATGAGCTGATCTGCCAAAGGTTCATACCAAGCTGCCTTATATTAAGTCAGCCTGATGGGCCATCTAGCTCAGTGTTGTCTACACTGATTCACAGTGGCTCTCCAGGCTTTCAGACAGGTTTGTCTCCAAGGACATTCTTCTAGGACCACTGAGGTCTGGCCCTTCCCCGTTCCATATGAATTGACATCCAGTAGCTTATGTTCATTCACTTTCTAGAGTCACAGTTCCATGGTGAAAATTAAGGGAGGTAGGGACCATAGCATCCACTCCAACATCAGGGTGAACCAAATCAGGATACTCAGTTTTTGGGTGTCAAGCTCTCATGGGAGCCAGCTGACTGATGCCAGACAAAAAAATGGGGCATCCCAGGATCCAAACAGAAGCCAGGAATGACCTTTGTAATTATGGGATACCCCACTTAGATCAGGGTGGTTGAGCGGTCTGCCATAGGTGGGTAATAAAGGGGGGAATGTTGCCTGCAGAATATCACAGGATCAATCATTGGCATCAGTATTTTAAAACTGAATCCAGTAGCAGGTGATATGGAAGAAAACCTTATTTCTGACATCCTGGATAGCTGCTTCCTATTGTCATAGCCCCGTGCTGCTGGCCACAGCAGAGCTCAGTGGAGGGAGAAGTCAGTCAACCAGCCGAGTCTCGGGGGGGGGGGTACTTGCCTGGAGGCAGAGTCCATATACAGGGTTCAGTCCAGTCCTAAGCTCAGGAATATCTCAGTTCACGTAGTCAGATGATCCGAGAGTCAAGATAGCTAAGGCTCCAAGGTCGCAAGAAGCAGCAAGGTCTAGCCAGGAACGACAAATGTTGTTTCCAGCGACTGACTGAGGCGGGAAACCCTGCTTAAGAAAGATGGAGCCAGCTGGTTCTCATCAGGAGCAAGAAGAATGATCAGCAGAAGGTGGAGTCTTTTCGCCTTCTGCTCCTTCAGGCTGCTGCTCAGCAGGTGAAGCTGATTCTTGGCCCATGACACCTATCAGAGTAGACAACAACTAGTTAGATGGACAAATAATCTGACCAAGTATAAGGCAGCTCCTACAACCTCAGCATTCATGATCATGGAAGGTTTTTAAATAGGAAAATGTTCAAAGAAGATTGGAGACAAAGCAATGTCTGACTTTATTTCATCTGTAAGCCAGGAAGAACATGGGTGAAGATCTCCGCACACACACATACCCCAGTAGCTATGAAAAAATATGGCTGATACAGTGATTCATGGCATTTAAGTATTTTAATTACTTCCCCTAGGTATAATAGGGTCTATCTTTTGTAACCCTGTCTTGTTTAACCATCATCAGATCTTGTTTGATAACACTTTTTTGTAGCATTTTGTATAACTTCCCTTTTTTGAAACTTATACACACACACACACACATATTAAAAATACAATAGAATGTATAATTCACATGTATTCCATGAAAGGAAGAGTTAACAGCCCATTTTATTTTATTTTATTTTATTTTATTTTACATATAGAGTAAAAGAGCATTTGCACATTGGCCATATTCAATGTGTGCTCTTATCTGTTCAGACTAATTGCAATTGTGTTACTAGAAATGCAGAAACATTAGTTACAGTAAATTTATATCGGATCATCCTAATATCTCATCACAGACACTTAAATGAAAGGCCCTGAAATAGAATGGTTTCTCTGCTACACTGCAGATAAGGTTAATAAAGGAGAGAGGAGCACAGGTTAAAGCACACCAGCCTAAGAAAGAAATCAAGCAATGTGTCTAATTAGTTCGTGTAAGTAATTGAAAATTGAACGAATGTTAATGTAAATTAAATTTACTTGGGTTTTCAGTGCACTCTTGAGACAATGCAGAACAATACATTCCTTAACATTCCTGAATGTAATTTCAATATCTAGTCACGCTACTACAAAATCACTATGCAGTGCTATCTATTCCAAATATACCCCTGCTCATTTAGAACTTAGTCAGAAATATCTAGCAGCAGTAGATATTCTAAATACAGTGGTACCTTGGGTTACAGACGCTTCAGGTTACAGACGCTTCAGGTTACAGACTCCGCTAACCCAGAAATAGTACCTCAGGTTAAGAATTTTGCTTCAGAATGAGAACAGATATCGCACGGCGGCACAGTGGCAGCAGGAGGCCCCATTAGCTAAAGTGGTACCTCAGGTTAAGAACAGTTTCAGGGTAAGAATGGACCTCCAGAATGAATTAAATTCTTAACCTGAGGTACCACTGTGAAGCATTGTAAAGCAATGGCAGCCTACTCCAAAATGGTGTCTCCATTTTATTTATTTTTTTACTACAATTCACATCATCCCAGACAATCGACCTGCTTGCTGGAGCTCATTTGAGTTGCAACTGAAAACATCTCAAGGGCACCAGATTGGGAAAGGTTGGGAAAGGCTGGGTAAGGAGTTCCTCATGTCAAAGCTCAATATAGATAAGTTCATGCCTTTATTTCTATTTTCTGTTCTCCCCAAGACAGAAAAGAGGGAAAGGGAAAACAATGGTTACGAGGGGATAGTCTCCAGCCTCATGCTACTATATATTTTGCTGAAGGGGGGTTCTTTTCAAATTGATCTACTAAGTGGCTACAAAATAGGCTTCCATAATGCTTTTGAGAGTGGTTTGACAAGATTTATGACTTGTAAGGCTACAATCCTATAAAGACTGAACTCTTTGGTCTAACTTTTGAATAGACGTATTGCATGGGGGAAGATCCTACAAATGAAACTTTCAATGATGAATCTAGGTTTCCTCATTAGAAGTCAGACAGTCCATCTGCTATGTAACACCTTTATTGCCGATACCTATGGCTTTCTCCTGACAGTATTTAAATATATATTGTTAGTTTGGTGATGGTCAGTTAATATGCTTTATTAATTTATCAGTTGAAGTGCCAAAAGAACAAACATTGAATCACTTTCGTTAACAAACCACAGGTGGTAAAATGCCAATCTGTCATACCTCTGCCCTGAAGGTCAGTGTTATTCATTCTAATGAGCAGGAACAGGACAGAGAACATGAGAGATTAATTTTCTTGACACAAATTATAGTAGACATGGAGATTTAGAGTACTAAGTAACATTTGCATTGTTGTCTTTGGAGAATAAATGAACTTTCTATATCACATTCAGATTCTAAGACACATTAGCACTCTTCAGGCACAGGAAATCTCTCTGTGTATAGAACACATGGGAATGCCTTCTCTGTCCATCCTGGGCCCACCTGTAGACCCCCATCACCAACTTCCTATGTTGAATGGGGAAGTTCTGAGTCTATTGAACAAAATCCCATGCCTCTTATTCATGTGGAACTTTCCTGTTCAGGCATAACACTGATAACATTTACTATTCCCTTTTCAGTTGAAGGTGAAGTCCTGGGATATGCATTGCTATGTGTCAATTGGATTAAATTGGTGGGGCATTAACTGAAATAAGTTGGGCCACACCCGTCCCTTGGAGAGAGAAAAGGAGTGAAGTGGACATGGAGAAAGTTTAAAAAGAGGACTGATTGGTGGTTTACATACGAACTCTCTGAGAAGGGAAGTGCCTTTCATCTTTGTGCATGCATTAATCATTGCCAATAATAGCACCAATGCTTTCATTTTTCTAGTGCTGTTGACACCATCATTGCCCACAGATTCATTATTAAGGTTGATACTGAAACAAGTATTAGGCTGGCATTCTATCAACAGAGAAAGAACAAAGTTTGTTACTCATAAAAGACCTTGAAAACAAGATTGTGACAGAGCAAGGGTAGAAGATTGTGATGGGCCACCCCGGTTAAAATCCGATTCATGAGCTATTACACCATGCTGGTTCTTTGTATCAGAAATCTTTAGAAAGCGGATATTTTTAGCATCACTATCAGATTATATCAGCTGCTACTACATTGGTAGGAGTCACAGCATGGGGTTACATTACCTGGGTCTAACCCTAAGCCAGGGGTCAACAACCTCTTTGGACCCATGGGCACATTTGTAAACTGGAAAAACTGTCATGGGTACCAACACTGTCTTTCCATTGGCTATAATACAGTGGTACCTCAGGTTAAGAACTTAATTTGTTCTGGAGGTCCGTTCTTAACCTGAAACTGTTCTTAACCTGAGGTACCACTTTAGCTAATGGGGTCTCCTGCTGCCGCTGCACCGCTACCGCGCAATTTCTGTTCTCATCCTGAAGCAAACTTCTTAACCCAAGGTACTATTTCTGGGATAGCAGAGTCTGAAACCTGAAGCGTCTGTAACTGAGGTACCACTGTATAATGCTTCTTCCAAGTCCAATTTCAGCAGGGGATATAGAGGAACGGACCCGGTGGACACAAGGGAAAGCCCGTATGGGCAAATGGGTGCCCATGAGTACCACATTGGTAAATGAACTCACTTCCAACAGATCTTTATTCACCACCAGTGTAGACACCTTCCAAATCGATGGGTTTGAATTATGGTGCTGGAGGAGACTCCTGAGAGTCCCATGGACTGCAAGAAGATCAAACCTATTCATTCTGAAGGAAATCAGGCCTGAGTGCTCAGTGGAAAGACAGATCCTGAAGCTGAGGCTCCAATACTTTGGCCACATCATGAGAAGAGAAGACTCCCTGGAAAAGACCCTGATGTTGGGAAAGATGGAGGGCACAAGGAGAAGGGGACGACAGAGGACGAGATGGTTGGGCAGTGTTCTTGAAGCTACCAACATGAGTTTGACCAAACTGTGGGAGTCAGTGGAAGACAGGAGTGCCTGGCGTGCTCTGGTCCATGGGGTCATGAAGAGTCGGGCACGACTAAACAACTAAACAACAATTAGGCTGGCTTAACAACAGAATTGCTAAAGAAATATCAATCTTGGAGCAGGATGCTCACTTATATTAACAACAGAGAACTGTAGAATGCAGCTATCATAATACCAATTATGTTTTGTTACCATGGAGCTCCACATAAACCCTGTTATTCCTTTCCACTTGTTTCTTTCAAAGATCTATCATGGTTACATTATATCAAATCACAAAATTTCCATGTTTTGTTACAAAAGCAGACTAATTATATACATGCTTATCTCATTACTGCCGACAGCTTGACTTATCTCTTAGCATAATTATCTGATTTCACTGATAACATAACTAAAATAACTATCAACTGTACACTTCTGCAATGGACATATTTTAAAAATGCAGCTGTTACAAGCTGCTGGAGAAAGGAATTCGGTTCATATATCTGCTGTCCTGTGGATAACAGTACTCTGTTTTGATGGTCTGGTGCCACTTTATGACAAAATATGTCACTTTATGACTATATGACAAAAAAATGGGAACCAGGATCATTTAGTAAAAGAAAAACTGGAAAGGGCCGCAACAGGTGCATGGAAGCAATTGGTTGCAAAGCAATATTACAACCTTATATGTTTTGGGTTAAAATCTTCAGGGGCTCAGTTTATTCATTCCTCTTACCAGTTGATGTTGCTTTCTTTTGCAGTTTTTAGACTGACTACTTTTTCTTTAGTGGAAAGAATTACTTTTTATTTATTATTAATAACAATAAATGATCTGTCTCTATGAATGCCCTCCCCAGAGAGGCTCACCTAGTACTTCCATTAATATATTTTCAGTACCAAGAGAAGACCTTATTATCCTTCCTGGCTTTTTCTATCTGACCTTTTAAACTCCATCCTTTGCCATTTTAATGTGGCTACTTTATTTGCTGAATGTTTGTGTCATTATTCACTGTAGGTATCATATTTCTGTTTCTCTCTCGTTTTATTATTCTTGTTTTCAATGCCCCTTCATCTAAGTGTATTGTTTTTAGTGATATTCTGATTTGTAGTTGATGTTTGTGGGAAATGGAGGAACAGAGCAATCCAGACTCCCTTTGCACCAGTCAGTGCGAGTGTTCGGAGAGGGGGCTATGATTGATAGTAGGTATTCCTTCACTTAGTAGGTATTCCTTCACTTGGTCCTGCTAGCCTCTGCCACCTCCCATCAGCCACTGTCTGCAGAGTGACACCAGCAGTTTATTATTATTATTATTATTATTATTATTATTATTATTACTATTATCATCATCATTACCTGACATTTTCAGAAGTAAAAGTAAAATTCTGTCTTCCAATAGCAGTTTATGTGCTTCTTCATCAAACGTAGACTTACCAAGCAAAATGTTCAATCAAAAAAATAATAGCAGATTTGAATTCCTTATGGCCGAAAACATTTTTAACAATCACTGAAGAAATTTAGAAAAATTAAGTTTCACTCCCTAAAATTATATGCCCTATTGGGACATGGTCAACTGTGGCTGAATTTTCCCTGTTCAGAAGTGGCCACAGCATTGTGTGAATGGACTGCACATGAACTGCATTTTTAGTTTAAGCCCATCTACACCTTACCAATAGTAGGCTGATTACTGATGCTCTGTAACTATCCCCATTTTTCTTCTGATGACATCTGCCTGCATGGCTAGGCTGCCTACATAGTTAGCCAACATCTGTCAACATGTTTAAGCTGGAGGACACCATTCCTGTAACCAGAGGTGGCAGCTTGAATAAACTATGCGGGAGCAGGTAAGCCCTGCCCTGCATAATTGATCACATGACATGTCACACACACACACACACACACACACACACACACACGAATGGCAATACCCATCAACTTTGGGGGCCTCAGCCCCTCAAATATTTTATGGGGCGGCGGCAAAGGGACCTCAGCCCCTATGAATTGGCTCCTATGCCCATAACTCTTAATTTGCTATTTATGAAATTTCTGAATGCCTCCTAGCATTCCCTTTCCCTCCCTAAGAATGCTGCCTTTTGTAAGACTGAACCCTAATGCCAATCTTTCTCCCTTCTGACTTGATGCTGTTCCCATTAATGTAACAAGCATATTACTTGGTGACAGGATATGGTAATGAGATGTGGACCAGATTTATTATGAATGCTCTCCAGGATATTTCTTAGCCATTGTGAGAGTTCGTGACATGTTCCTTAATATCTATTTAGACATAAACATCCAAGTTGATCAGTCATAATCTGGTGAAAAGCTGCCAAGAGCCAAAACCATCTTTTCCTATCAACACATAAAACTCTTCAGAGTGACAGCTAGAACATTATCTATCAACCAAGTCCATTTTCTTAGAATTTAGCTTTCCGTGTTAATCTTTAAAGAATGACAGACTCTTAAGTGGTCAGCAGAAATAATGCTTTGTATAATCTGGCACTAGCAAGAAAAAAATCCCTTTGGCCTTTTTTCACTTTAAAAACAGTGATTAAGGCCCAAGTACAGAGCTCATGGATGTTACATGCTTTTTGCTTCCCAGTCTGGAGTGAATTTTTAAGAGCTGAAATTCACTGCTTTCAAATCCCTGTAATATTTGGGATATTTTATTTCTCCAAGTAATCATAGCAAGAGCTACACCTGCTGAGCTGATAGACAAACATTTACTGATGTTTGAACTATGTATCAAAGAAGATATAATTGGGCTGAAACCAGCTGATAATTGCTAAGCAATTAATATTTCAATGCAATCCTCTGGATACCTGAATCTCAGACTCCCAAGCCTCTTCAGTTTCTTTGCTCTGGGAAACAAGGCAATGCACAGATTTTATGTCTAAATAAAAAAACAAACCAGAGGGATCTAATCTGCTCCACCTTGAAGATCAGAGTATTCTTCAATGCTTTATAGAAATGTGTCAGTATTGTCTCCAATGAAAGTTAGAATGAAAGAAAACTCACATAAATTTGGTTCCTTAAAAACTAGAATGGAGCTGGAAAAGTATTTTTAGTGTTACATGCAGATTAGTTATCGACAGAAAACACCTCTGTTTTGGGGTGTCCTTCCAACAGCCCCCAAATATTTTATCTACATTGTGGTCCCTCCCTACTAAAAGGAAAAATGTAGTTTTAAAACCTCCAATGGCAGGTTATTAAGGCTCCAAGTAATTATGTCAGCTTTCCACAATGTGGGGTCCTCCATAGGACTACAACTCCCATCTGCCCCAGTCAGTATGGCCAACATCCAGGATGATGGGAGCTGTAGTTCAAGATCTGGAAGGTACCAGGTAAGGGGGGGCGGTTGACTTATGCAGTCCCCAAGTTAACCCACAAGGCATAACTCACAAAACTTCCTTAGGCCTAGGAACAAAGAACTGAGGAATCCCTGAACATCTCCCCATATACTTCCTGGAAGACCTTGCTCATGCCATTTTACTGACAGCAGTCTCACACCAGCCCTTCCTTCATTAACACAGGTTAGGCAGGCTTCCCAGAGAGTATATAAAAGCCTCTCCTTAAGCTTTAGCTCAATCACATCCCCATGCGAGGTCAGGGATTGCTCAGCTTCATTGATCGTAACATGTATGCCGTTCCTTGTAGCTAAACTCAAGAACAGAAAAGTTCCTAGAGTCTTTGTTAAAAAACCAGTCTTTGGGAGCTTCTACATAGTCTGCCACTGGTGCCCAAGATCTGGAGGAAATGAAGAGAAATGCTTACATTTGTGTGCGATTTCCTTAGTCGTTCCACAAAAGGCTCTCCCCCAACAACCATGCAAAATTTGACATGGAATGCATAACCCACGAAAAATTATGTCAGCCTTAGTCAAAACTTTGCTTTCTCTTATATGCAACTGACTCCTGGTTAACAGAATGCTTTGACTTTGAAACTTCCACTTGCATATAACATCTTTTTATTGTGATCTCCATTTTATTACAAAACATTCACCTCAAAAGCTCATTGTGCCATGTGCATCTAAGAGAGAAATTCATGCTATTTCTGCTGCTACTGTGCTCACTGGCTTTACTTGAAAGCCTCTTTCCTCAAAAGGTTAGACTATCAAATAGTACATCTAAGGTAAGAGAAGTGATTTCTCATTCTGATCCCCTGAGAGTTCTGCTATAAATGCATTTGCAGTGAATGCATTAGGCAGTTCAATGAAGGACACTCACATGACAAGCTGGTGAATAATGTCTGATGTATGAAAAAAACATAACACTTGCACAGGTCAGATTCCATACACATGACATTTCAAATTTCAGAGTATAAAATCAAATGCAAATGCAAACATAAACTTAAATTTGTTTGTGGTAATTCATATGGGAGAGGAAAACCATAGCTCGGGTTGTAATCTTCATCATGGTTGCACTTAAACACAGGCCACAACCACTCACTACATTTAAAGCACAGCAATGGCTACTCCCAAGGACTCCTGGGAGTTGTAGTTTTTTAAGGCTGCTGACAATAGCTAAAATACCCCTATTTCCTCTCTAGAGCTAAAATTTCCATACTGGTTCAACAATCCCTCTTCCTGGGGAACCTGTGAGGTGACAACTCCTCACCCCTGTCCAGTATTGTTGAACATGTGTTCACTAATAAATCTATCTATAAATCTACTTATTATGGAGTTTACAGGAGATGTATTTTTGAAACAGATGTGCACTACTAGCACATTGTCTACTGGATGTCAGAACAATCTAAGCCAGGGATGTCCAACAGGTCGACCATGATCGACAGGTCGATCCCTGGTTGTTAGATGTCTACCGTGGTCGATTACTGGCTCATTTTGTCCACGGGGGAAAAGGAGCATTCAACCCTACCCCCTCCCTCTTTCCTTTAGCTATGCACGATTTAAAAAGCGAAATACGTAGTTTGCGCTGGCTGGATGACTAATTGTTTATCTATTTATGTTGCTGCCCTCCCCGGCAAAAGTGGTAGAAGTATTTGCTGTCCACCCCCAAAAGAAAATCTACACAAGTTAGACTTGCCCACGTTAAAAAAAGCTGAACAACTTTGACCTGCACCCCCCAAAAAAGTTGACAATTCCGACTTCCCTTCCTAAAAAAGCTCAACAACTTTGACCTGCACCCCCAAAAAGGTCAACAACTTCAACCTCCCCCCACCCAAATGGTTAGATCACTGCCAGTTTTTTATTCTGTGAGTAGATCACAGTCTCCTGGGAGTTGGACGTCCCTGCTCTAAGCAATATGGTAATTGGAAAACAATCATCATGACAAACATCAAAGACTGTTGTGGTTTTCAAAGGCATAATCACTTTCCAATTCGCCAGTAGTCCAAAAATCAGAGGTTCCTAACATTATTCATTGGAACCACATGAATCTCAATAGCAAATAAGACATTGCATTATTTCATGCCACTGACCCGTGGATCAAGGACAGTTTTAAATCCAAGCTAATCTGATATTTTCCTTGGCTCTGTCAGAATTTGTCAATAATGTCTGGGCCTGTCCATAAATATGTAATGCTATAGAGATCTTACATAGCAACAACTAGGGGAGGGGAGTTGTCTCACAATATACTGGCATGTCTAGAAATTATCAAAGTTATAATATTTTAAACAATTATGAAATTTGGTGTTTCAGGAGTGTTGCTGGGCTATTTAACATATTGATAGCCAGAGGCACAAACTTATGGGCCACTATTATGACAAATTGGACAATAAATGTAATTGTAAAATGTCATAGGGCTAAGATAAAACCATTTCTGCCATTTCATTTTTCATTGGGGTGAACTTAAACTCTACTTTCTTCCCTTTTTGAATTTCAAGGGGACCACGGAGGTTCCAATGACTCTCCAGCCTTAAGTGAAATCAGCCAGTCTCCCTTGCAAGATCTCTGGCCCCCAGAGAGCAGATTTTCAATACCATCAATGAATATCAAAAAGGAGTTCACAAGACACGCCCCCCCCCCGAGATATCTGGTCAGCCACTATAAGAACAGGATCCTAACCAAACTGTGAGGCTTATCTAATGCTGCAGAATACAGAAACAGGATTTCAGGTGACCTTAGCAGATTGAAGAACAGGGCCAAAACTAGGATATGAATTTCAAAAGGGACAACTGTCAGGTTCAACACTTAGGCAGGAAGAACTACCTGCACAAATATAATATGGGGGACACCTGGCTTTCCAGTAGTACATGTGAAAAGGACTTTGGAGTTTTAGTGAACCACAACCATGACGCAGCAGTCAACAGTGTGATGCAGTAGCAAAACAACAACAACCCACAAAACAACCAATGCTGTTCTAGGGTGCATAGCATCAAAAGTATAGTGTCCCAATCCTGCTGGAAAAGCTGTGGAATGTACTTATGTTTATCTCCTTTAAAGTCTCACATAGGATTTGATTTTTGTTTTTTAGAAACAAGATTATTTACTACAATTGTTTAATTTCCTGTTCTTTAGTCTGAGGACTTTCAGGACTAGCTTACAGTCATAAAAAAAGATCAATAAACAATGTGATCGATAAAGATTATTAAAACCAGCAGAGCATTTTAAAAATAAGGCTAAAGTAATAAAAAGAATAGGGGTTGAAGTAGAGGTGATATTAGTGCTGTTACTGCAATTAATTTATGTCCACGTCAAACAAATATAAAGAGCAGCAACAGAGTGGGAGAGAAGAGGATAGATGGGGAAGAAGAATTTGACATTATCCCTTGCTGTGATTCCAACAAAAAACTATATTTCCTGAAGCTGCCGCATGCATCTGAAGTGAAACCGCCATTGGGTGCTGGGGGGGGGGGGTAGGGACTGCAACCACTCTTTACATTTAAAAAAAATAATTCATGTTAACTGCATTGATACATTCATTCATTCATTTATGTACTGCCTCCAAGCCAAAAGCTCTTTCTCCTACTAATTCTTTCCCATATTTTCTCCAAAATTTATCTGCTTCAGAAGGGTCCCAACAGCTGCATAGCCAGACCAGGCCACAAAAGCATCCTGATATCAACATCCACAGAGAGATTGAGAAGCAAGACCAAGGCTGCACTCCTGTTGTCCCACGAAGAAGAAGAAGAAGAAGAGTTTGGCTTTGATATCCCACCTTTCACTCCCTTTAAGGAGTCTCAAAGCGGCTAACATTCTCCTTTCCCTTCCTCCCCCACAACAAACACTCTGTGAGGTGAGTGGGGCTGAGAGACTTCAAAGAAGTGTGACTGGCCCAAGGTCACCCAGCAGCTGCATGTGGAGGAGCGGAGACGCGAACCCGGTTCCCCAGATTATGAGACTACCGCTCTTAACCACTACACCACACTGGCTCTGAGTGCAAATGTCATTCATCGGGGTGGCTAGGACAACTCAGTCCCATGTCCAGGCCAAAACACATATTGAAATGGATCTAAATAACCTGGATCATCCCAAAATCCTGGCAGCTACACCACCACAACTCCCCCCCCCCCACTTTCCCAAGGAAAGGGTAGTAGTGGCTGGTCAAAAGTTACTTGAGACAAAGGAGTCCAAGGCTGGTTTCTTAGGGAGAGGCCACATCCCTGCCTGTGTCAAGGCAGCAAGAACCATTCCCTCACACAATAAATGTTAACCACACTCTGGATCCAACCAGTTAGACCATCTATGCTAGTTTTCATAAGCAGAGAGCTTACAAAACAGTGTAAATTGATGAGGAAATGGTGCAGAGTCAGCTTGACAGGAGAAATGGGAAACTGTGAGAAACCAAATTGGACAGGTTTGTCTATCTCTAGATCAGAGGTGGAGATTATTTTCAGGAATGGTGGTGGTGTGGTTTGGCAGAGCAGGGTGGCCCTCCCTGTTTCGCCTCAAGTGGCCTCAGGATTCCAGAACTTACAACTGTCAGTTCTAAGGGGAGGCAGGCAAGGACCCATAGCTCAGGTGTGGCTCGCTAGCTCGGGGAACAGGTGTGTGATTCGTCAGCTGGAGTAGGTTCAGAACAGGTGAGGATCACATCCCTCATCAAGCCCAGAAGGTATAACAGGAAAGCCATCATGTACAATGTCATGTAGCCTAATTTTGCATGTAACCGTAACTGAGACACACAAATCTGTCTGGCTGATAAAGATATAGCGTGTGAAAGAAAAGGTGAAAGACGTGGGGCATTTTTTATTTATTCATTTGCAAAAATGTCTCTACAGCCAATGTAAAGAAGAAGAAATTGAGGTGGTGAATAGCATAAAACCAATTTAAAAATTTACATTGATAAATGCAAATACATCATAAATCAGTAGATTAGATTAATAAATATACTGCAACACACGTCAGGGTGGATCACTCCTCAGAGAAAGCCTGAGAAAGTCTTTTGAAAGTTTGCAGTTCAACAGAAACAAGTAATTTTATCTGCAAATAATTCATGGCTGGAAGCAGGCTCCCCCATTTATGCTCTCTGGGAAGGATTTCTTTCTTTTTACACACAAGTGCATCTCCGCCAATTTTCGTTGGTGATCTAATACTGGTAATTAAAACAGTGGTGTGGAATATAAACCTTTAAATACTGTGGGAATCTTTAATTTTGTTTGCTGTTGATTGACTGATTATTAAATCTTTGTAGTTTATTGTCATTATACAATAACTATGGGTAGATGAAATTAGGAATAAACTGGATCTCTATGTTGTAGAAAGATTGGACTTTGATCCTTCCTTAATGCATAGCATGGAAGTAGGTAAACTGATTTAATTTCATAACATTAAAACTAGGATACAGATCTTCTGATTGCTAGCTATTATAGTTTTATACATTGTTTTAGTGATTTATTGAATTTTACAATTTGAGTGCATATTTGTCAACTGATTAGTGTTGTTATCAGACTACCAAAGCAGGTAGAAAGCAGTTGTATGCATCAAATTCATGCTACACTAGATTCTCTGTAGCCATGTCACTCTTTTCCTTCATTTCCCCAGCCATGTGAAGAAAATGTGATGTTAACTGATGGATTTTGGAGCTCCTTCTACCCCTGCCTTAAGCTTAGCAACTACTGTTGGGCAACCTAAGGCTGAAAACCTATACACACATTTCCCTCAGTGGGACTTATATGTGAGCAAAACCATATAAGATTCCATTATTAAAGTGCTCCAGGCAATAGGTAGTACAAAACACACATCTTTTTTTTATATTGTGGAGGAGGGGAAGAGAAAAACCTCAGAACAGAACAGCAATAGAACAAATCCCATGCTTTGCCAACAGATCCCTTGCATCTCCGGTGAAAAAGATCTTAGAAATGACCTCTTCCTGACATGTTGGGGAGTTTCTGCCACTCCATGCTTAGCCAAATAGACAGTGTATTTGTTGCTTTCTTTTGTCAGAAGATAGCATGCAGCAAAATGAGAAAGAATCAAAGAAGTAAAACTAAAGCATGCATCTGAATGTAATTTCTGCATCATTAATATTTCTGTGAGTAAGAGCTGAAATTAGATGCAGGAGGTTTGGTGCTTTGATGGAAATCTGACTTCATTGTGAACTCTGAAGAAGATCCATGTTTGCCCAGCTGCAATTCAAACATTTATTTTCAGATTCAAGATGTGTACCCACTTCTGCTCTGAAATCAGGAATGAAATGTCAGCCAGAGTGGCCATTAAATATGAAAAACACACATATTTTGTGCAAGCATGTAGAGTGAGTAATACCTCTAATGAGGCTGACCTCATGCACATTATACTTGGCGTAAGCACGAAGCTACATTTTCCTCTCTTTATCGCAGCATAATTGAAACAAATGTATATAAACAAAAGGTAAGCAGAATCATTTGTACTGAACTTCCAGGCCTGATCTAGACACATCAAAGAAGCGTTTCAGTTAACGGTGTTGCAAACTTTGTATGAGAAATCGGGTAAGCAAAAACGAAACTCCACAACGCCATCTGGTGTCATAGTGTTAGAATGCATAGACAACGCATATAAAACACTTTTTCTTTGTCAGTGTAGTTGAATCCCCAGTGTTCTTTAGGTTTGGTTTGGTTTTCTTAAAGAAAGGCCGCATTGCATCAAAAGGTTCCTCCCTAGTGTAAATGGTTACCAAGAGACCGATGAATGTGCATAAGGATTGTGCTGTAAGAGTAACAGTCCATTTTTAAATTTTAAAAAGCCTCCTAAAAACTAGAAGAAGTAAGTAGCCTCTGCCAAATAGCATGTTTATTTCAATCAGATTGAAACAATGCTGATGGGCAGTAAATAAAACATCAATATTTTAACTGACAGCCAAAGTTTTTTTAAAAGAGTTGTCAGGTTTAGAATTTGCCCTCCGTCTGCCAGTGGCAACCAATTAAATGGCTTTGGATCCATTGACATCACTGCACCCATCTTTTTCAACTATAAGCTACCATGGAACTGCTGCAAGAGATAGAAGTTGGCGATGATCATGCATCTACTGCATTATGTATTTTGACTCAAGGAAAGAATTAGGAAGCTTGCATTTTCACTAGAACCACATTGAACTTTATTACAATTGTAATACCGCTTTGCTTTGTGGCTCACCCAGGAACAGAAATGTGACAGAACTCTACATCGTGACTGCTTATCAAATGTTTCAATCATTTCAAAAGCTGTGTAATATTTTGATTTGATCATGGCACTGCACAGGCTAAGCTATCCTGTTGTTGAACAATCACCCTTAAATTAACCATTTCACCTACTCTCTTTGAGAATGGACTAATTTTGTGCAATTTCCAGCACTCACTGCAGTCATTCTCATCATTCTCACTGGAATGAGAACACAATTGCATCAGTCTTTTTTATTATTATTAAAAAAAGGTGTATCTCTCATATAAAAGAGAAGAAAATTTCCATAAATAGAGAATAACACACTATTCTCCTGTTTGTATGGCAAATAAATTATTGAAGCTTCTTCTGATGATAATCCTAGCCTTTCTAAATACTATTAAGTAAAGCGCTTGGAATCTAAAGTTGTCTAAGATTGCAATCCTATAGCTCTCTATACTCTATTTTTGTAATAATTGTTTTCTTGTGGCAATTTGGATGGCCACTAATAGGTGGGCATTCTAACTGCAGTGTGATGACAGAAAGCAAGCACCAAAAGGAGGAGCTACATTTAAAGGAGAGCAGAAGTAACTTGAGAGAGCACTTTGGCAAACAGCTCTCTGCAGCCCTCCCCCAATTAAATATCGCTGGGCTGGCTTTTAAAGAAGGATTAGAAGTGCTTCAGAGAGTCATTGGACAAACTCATTTAATGAATTATGAGTGAAGAACTTTTGGGGCAAGCTGTGAGGAAAAGGAACAGGTGTTTGGTGAAGTGTGGAGAAAGGGATGGTAGCCAGGTTGTGGTGGGGGGGGGGGTTAGCAGGGTTGGAGGATTGAGGAGCAGAGTGAATGACAGTAAGAGCTGTTTGACAGTGGAATTTGCTGCCAAGGAGTGTGGTGGAGTCTCCTTCTTTGGAGGTCTTTAAGCAGAGGCTTGACAACCATATGTCAGGAGTGCTCTGATGGTGTTTCCTGCTTGGCAGGGGGTTGGACTCGATGGCCCTTGTGGTCTCTTCCAACTCTATGATTCTATGAATGAGGTGGCAGCTTCCAGTACACACATAAGGACTAGGACCTTGGACAGCAGGGTTTGAAGCCCCATGAAGCTTGCTGGGTGACCTTGGACCAGTCACCATCTTTTAGCCCAGCCTCACTCAAAGGGTTGTGGTGAGGATGAAGTGTGGAGGAGAAGAACCATGTGTACCACCCTGAGACCGTTGGGAGATAGAGCTGGTGTATAAATGTAACAAACAAACTTAGTGGGGCTTACTTCCGAGTGAACATTGATAGGATAGCCCTGTAAGGCTACTGTCTTATTCATATACTGTGAAATAAGTCACACTGAATGCAGTGGGGTTTACTTTTGAGCAAACAATAAACATGCATATGATCATTCTACAAATATACACACTACTAAGTTAAAATGTGGTAGTCTGCAGGTTTTTAAGTCACCTAGATAAATACAGAGGATACTTCATCACTTTCAGTGGTCATGGCTCAAAAGTCTTCCATTTCTTCCACTCTCTCAACTTTACTATCAGGAATTGGAATAAGGGTTTTATTTGGACAAGCCTACCCAGACATATAGGGACGCAGGTGGCGCTGTGGGTTAAACCACAGAGCCTAGGACTTGCCGATCAGAAGGTCGGCGGTTTGAATCCCCGCGACGGGGTGAGCTCCCGTTGCTCGGTCCCTGCTCCTGCCAACCTAGCAGTTCGAAAGCACGTCAAAGTGCAAGTAGATAAATAGGTACTGCTCCGGCGGGAAAGTAAACAGCATTTCCGTGCGCTGCTCTGGTTCACCAGAAGCGGCTTAGTCATGCTGGCCACATGACCCGGAAGCTGTACGCCAGCTCCCTCGGGCAATAGAGAGAGATGAGCGCCGCAACCCCAGAGTCGGCCACGACTGGACCTAATGGTCAGGGGTCCTTTTACCTTTACTTTTTACCCAGACATATGAATCTGTTTTTAGTTTATTGCTGATTTCCTCTTTTGAATGATTTAATGAGCTGTTTTTACTGGTAAACCACTTTGCGGTTGTTGTTGTTGTTGCTGTTGTTTTAGAATCAAGTGGTATATATATATATATTTCATGAAATGAATAAAGGAAACCCTCTGTATTACTGTGTGAAGCAATGGAGTGTGGGAACATTGTCTTCCTCACCTAAAAAGTGGTGGGAATAATCTAACATCGTGATTTTTCTATATTTCAGTCCTAAAGTGAAATGATAGACAATTTCCCCCACGAAAGCAGTATTTAAGAAAAAAAATGAAATACTAGCCAAGATGTCAGAGATTGATTAAATAATTTGTGCCATCTCAAGCAAGGGAAAATGTCTCTCTTTATAGTTATCACTCTCAACCTGCCCACATACTTCTCATTCACCTAAGGGGTGATTCTAGGCTAGGAAATGAAACCAATTTCAGCACCAACAGGGACTATAGCTGCTATAACTCCAGTTCTCTTATCCCCAGAAGAGATGCCTAACTCTGTTGGTGGAAGTATTTTACAAAATATGTAGTTGGCTTTGGCGGTTGGTCTTAACGAAATGAGGCTTCTGATGAAAATAATTAACTGCCTCATTCATGTATCCCTTCAGAATGAAAATATATCTTACCATCTGGTCCAAGATAAGAGAGATCCTTCAGCTAAATCAGTGGAGAATTATCCCATAATATATTTCATATATTCAATTATAACTATTATTCAGACTTTGTGAATTTTGCAGGCCTTGAGTTTAAGTGCTTTAAATATATCCATTTCACTCGTTATCTGGGGAAAAGATGGCTATTTGTTCACAAAGGCAGAGTTCTGAGGGTGGAAAAAAAATCTGCAAAGTGAATCAGTAAGTGAACTGAATGTATTCATTTAGGAATATTCCAAGAATAGGAAGTTAAGGGAGTTCAACTATCCACAGATAGTTGCTTGCAATTTACTGTATTCACCAATTGCACAATAGCATTATTAAAACTGACCCATATTAGGACCTCATTATTCCTGTATGGCATACAACTGTAGATGTCTCAACAGTCCAACCCGATGTGTTAGAGGATTCACAATGATTCTGAAACTCACATCTCTGAAAAAGAACATAAAATAAGCCAATGGCCCATCTTGTCCAGCATTCTGTTCTCACAGTGGCCAATCAGATGCCCTCTTGGGAGCCCACAAGATGTCTGTGAGCACAACAGCACTATCTCCACTTTCAGTTCTAAGCAACTGATATTCAGAGGCATAATGCCTATGACAGTGGACATAGAACATAGCCATTGCAGTTCATACCCATTGATAGACTTGTCCTCCATGCATCAGTCCAATCTTCTTTTAAAACTATTCAAGTTGGTGGCTGCCACTACTTCCTTTGGGGAGGAATTCCATATTTTAACTACGCACTGTGTCGAAAATGTCCTTTCTTTTTTCTTTCAACATTCAGCATCAGCGGATATGCATGACTTCTAGTGTTATGAGAGGGAGAGTGTGTAGAACCAAAATGGTGAAAATGCTACGGAAGGCCGCAAAATGCCAGCTTGGGAGTCAAGATAACCCCAGGACTCATTATTATTTGCTTCCATAATGAGCTCACATGTGTTTATTTGCTTATTTTGATATATCCTAAATTGCTTGATTTAATGCTATGCTTATCTGTGGACTTGGGACACTTGGCAATTGGCCTACAGAGGCGAGCTATCTGTAAGACTTGGATGCCTTCATTAGCAAGGCTGAGTTGAGATTTGAACCCATGTCTCCCAGGTCCTGGTCCAAAGCTTTGACCACTGTATGACACTAGCTTTCTTTCTTATCCAAAAATCTGGACATAAGGAGGAATGCAACATCACAAGTTCCTGCCACAAGTTCCTGCCACTATGGATCTGTTACTTCTCAGAACTTTAGGCCGATTCAGAACATAAATCTGAATGTTTTCCCTTCACTTTTATGAGTTTTTATGGCCAAGAATGATGCTGTGAAGAATTTATGAGGGTTAAATCTTCACTAACTACGGGGTTATTGCCTTTTCCAAAGGAATAAATTCACACTACCTAAAAGCAGGGGCATAAAGTTCTCTTTGCTCTAGGATTCACAACTGACAGACATAGTCCCAGGGTTTTTCTAACTGTTGGATGTTTCCAGGGTTATAAAAGCCATAAATGGAATGTAGGATAAAGATGAATAGAGCTCCTGCAGTAATCATGTGAAATATCCATCAGCATATAAGCAAATCTTTGAGCTAACTTTCTCATCTTAAAAGGCACATAAGGAGGGATGCATATCACATGATAAATCACATCACCAAGACATTTGTCACTAATGGCATCTAACAGTATGGGAATCACTGAGTATAGCAGTATCATTAGATAGAGGACTAAATTAGTAAGATAGAAAATATGATATACATTTTGCCTTTGAATTAACTCCTGGATAGAAATCTTGCAACAATTGAAGTGATATCTTTTTAGCTATAAGCGTCACTACTTCTTTCCCCTCCTCTATTCTCCTTTTCCTTGGGGGTGTCTTAGGAATTATGAGTCTGCTGCACTCTGTAGAGGCAGAAGTGAGGAATCCCTTTTTAGGGTGAAACTTTCAATTCTCATCTTAGACAGGCCAGCATTAATCATATATCAATATAGCTAATCAGTTTTAATATAGATATATTGAAAATATAATCTACCTGATCACTGTAATAAAAATATTTGAAGCTAAGACTCTGTAGTGACAACATTGCTGGCAATATTTAAAAAACAAAAAGTTCTGTGGGGTTTTTCTTCCTGCTTGGTTTCTTTGGTTAAAAATGCACTTATTCCTCCAGGAAGCACAGAAAGTACTAGCCTTCAATCTGTCTTTTAAAGCTAAAATGATAACTTGCATAGGCTTAATTATGGAAGAATGAATGCTCAGCTTGATTGACAGAAACAGTTCTGAGCAGAAATCTATAGCCTATTATTTGGTGGTGACAGTATGCTATTATGTACTGTGCCTTCTTGTTATTTCTTCATAAACTATTTTAAATCCCAGCTCTGCTCAAAAGAGCCATGGTACTGAAAGATTATATTTCTCGAAATATTTTGATTTCGTGTCACCTAAGAAAAATGTCATGCTCTTTCAATTCACTCTGATTTCTAATGGAATAGGTTATTTTTCTTTTGTCCCTTCTAAGGGCAACATTTTCCATTATGGTCTCTAGCATGGTGGAAGCAAATTTAAATAACAGAATACTAGTGTCCATCAGACAGATACATGGTTTTAATGTGTACTGCTATGACAAGCAGAGTTCTTCAAGCTATGCAGCCAAAAGTGGATTCACATTACCAAGCCACATGGCAATGCATACCTGATAAGCACACCGCCAATGTGCTTCTCTTCTATTGTAGGGAAACTGAATGCATAGATTGCAAAGGCTTTAGCTGCAGTTATTAATATGAGGAAAGATCATATGGTGAAATGCAGAGTTGCACGCTTGTGACAGCTATAAAATGAGTGGTTTAGAATGATTCATGTCATCTCTCTAGAAACATATTTTGGGGGTAGGTTATATGATGAGTGAATATATTTTATGGGATATTTCTCTATTTTAGTTCCTTTTATGAATACATGTTAAAGGAAAGCAGGATTTTGGAAAGCAGTTGTGTATTGATTGATGCTTAAAGCCGTAAATGGCTTATCCCCCAAATATCTGAAATACCACCTCATTCCCTACATATCCTCCTAGGTGTTAAGAGGTGGCCCTCCTGCTAGTTCATCTCCCTAAGGAATTTGGGGTGGTGGTGGCTCAGGAGAGGGCATTCTCTGTGGCAGCCCTTAAGTTGTGAAATTCCCTCCCTGCAGAGGTACAGCTGACTTCTGCACTATGCAGCTTTCGGTGAAGATGCCTCTCTTTATCCTCGCCATTTACACCTGATACCTGTGTTCTCAGAGTTCACCCTATGAATAATAATAATAATAATAATAATAATTTATTTATACCCCGCCCCTCTGGCTGGGTTTCCCCAGCCACTCTGGATGGCTCCCAATAGAATATTAAACAGAATAAAACATCAAACATTAAAAACTTCCCTAAACAGATCTCTTCTAAAAGTCAGATAGTTGTTTATTTTCTTGACATCTGATGGGAAGGCATTCCACAGGGTGAGCACCACTACTGAGAAGGCCTTCACTTTTAACTGTTCCAAATTTTTTAATTGTTGTAACCTGCTGGTTAAGGGCAGGTAGTAAAAATATCATCCACATCATAAGCAGCAGCAGTAACATGGCTGCATAGAGGAAATTCTGGTTCATAAGCTGGTTGCTACTTAGCATCTATATAAAGTCACTGGGAGTGATTATTTGGGGATTTGGAGCTCCATGTCATCAATACGTTGATGGCACCCAACTCTGTTTCCTCATAACATCAGAATTAAGTGGTCTGACCATACAGGGACTCAGCTCCAATAAAGTGAGCTCCAATCTAGACAAGCAGTCCCCAGATCCAGGAAATAGGTCAGTTGCTTGTTCTGGATGGATTTTCCCTCCCCCTGAAGGTACAACTGTTCCTGGACCAATCTTTGTCCCTGGAAGCTCAAGTGACTTTGGTGGCTAGGAGCACCTTCATAGTTGTTGAAGCAGCTATGACCATTTATGGATTGGAAGAGTTTAGCTATAGAAGTCTAGGCACTGATGACCTCCAGATTGGAGGCAATCCTCTAAGATTGGTCCAGAAGCTGCAGGTAGTTCAGAATACTGCCACAAGGATGTTGAAGGATTTTGTTTTTTTCATTTTCAGTGCATACTACCAGTGCTGAAAAAACTGCACTGTCAAATGATATGCTACCAGACCATGTATAAAGTCTTGTTCTCAATATATAAAGCTCTGATCAACTGAGGCCAGGTTACCTCCAGGAACACCTTACCTGGTATATCATTGCCTAGTCACTTCAATCCTCAAGAAAGACACTATCAGGAGTACATTTTGGTCCTGAGGATCGTCTTATGCCCAGTACGACCAGGGCATTTCATGTGGTAGCACCTTCCCGTCAGAATGCATTTCCAATGAACAATACACAGCCATCTGCAGTGTTGGCAATTAGGTTGCTGCCTAAAACTGAAGTGCTCACCCAGGCTCTTCCTGAGTGTTGCTGTACAAGTATCATCATCATCAATCACATCATCCCTATCCACAACACCATTTTTCAGGTGCCCTTGTATTTCACTTTCCTTGCAAAACTCCAGGTAGAATTGGGGCCAGAGGCTGCAGAGACCTGCTGAGAAAAGCATGCTTTATTCCCAGTTTATGACTCACAGGTCTTTCTCATTAAAGTTTAAATTTACCAATCATCAATGCATTCAGAAAGAAAATTGCTGAATTTTTACTCCCATAAACTTTTTATCATCTACATAATTTCATTCCAGAACTTCATGATATTTTGTTCTAGTGCCTTTATTCACCAGATCTGCTGGGAAAGTTTGAGTGTGCTGACTCACTTCTGTCTGTTTTGCTGTTCCAAAGTCTTTATTTTTTTTTGGAGAAAATTAAATAAAAGTATGTTTTCTTTTGACTACAGTAATCTTTCAAAAGTCAAATTCTATCTGACAATTGTTGGGCATGACACTCTTCAGCTCTGATCTTTAAATTGGTGATTGTACCACCTACATGATTTCACACCACACTCTTTGATATTTTGTTTCTGCTTTGCTGCCAAAAGCTTGTTTTGTTGATTAGCTCTGGAATGACTTTATCAGATGCTTTCAATGCGCCTTTGTTCCACATGCACACTGATCAGCTCGCCTACGAGCTCAAGTATATTTTTCCTCCTTGAACATTGGGTGAAACCATTTCAGTATTAGAAAATGAGATGAGTCTCAAGCCTTGGTAGTGGAAGAGAGAGCCATGGATCCCACCGCCAGGGACATGCCACAGTGCAATCACTCATTGGGGAGAAAATAGAAAACTAATTAATTCTATTAAAGGTTGCAGATTTAATTTAGATTCTTTGTTAGTCGTCTGCACTTACAGAGAGAGAGAAAATACTCTGACATAATACAGGAAATTAGTTTATTTAATGGTCACTGCAGCACAACTGTTGCATATGAAATATTGGAAAGCAGAAATTATTCCCCAAGGCTGAAAGAACGGAACAAATGCTATTTGAATGTACAACTCTGGTGAAATACATCTGTTAGATAGGAGCTGGGATGCCAACAAGATTTTCTTGTCCTACTATATTGTATGTGGATTGGGTCCTCCACCCCATCTGCAAAAGATACAAATCTGCATAATTTTTTCATATGCTTGCCACACAGCAGTTAAGCACAAAAATCTGCTTTTCCCCCAATGCAAATAACTTAAGTTTCATGACTTATGCTATATTGCTTTTACCAGTTGATCTAGGCTGCCAATACTATGTTCAAGGCAAGGCCAAGCATTGAGAAGGGTGGTCAAAAGAGATTTAAAAATACATTAATTCTGTTCAGATTAAAATACTTGGATAAATTCAAGATTTAAATTGTTAAAAAGCAAACTCTCCACAAGCCACAGTTCTGAATTATGTACACATTCAGGAAACAGAACATCATCAACAACACCAGGACCAACAAATCCTAGTTTGATACTCTAGTTTGATAATAAACTTTGGCTGGGAAAAACCACAGTCCTCTGGATTAGTAAATAACATAAAGCTCTGATTTGTTTTATAATGAAAATGGAACTCTTGTCTCTGTGTTTATGACAGAGGATGAAGAGAAAGGAAAAGGAGGAATGCAAAAGCTTGGAGTTCGTACAGGCTCATTGCTATAAGTCCTGCCTTAGAAGATCTCTTGAACCATGCTTTTTTTTCTCATTCTATAACCATGACCGTGCATCTTTAACCTATGACCATATTTAAGCCACCATGACTAATCACCTTATGACCAATTATGAGTGGCTTTAGTAAGAGTGGCTTTACTAAATTTACTCTCATTATATTACTGTTTCAAATGTGATTTTCTTTTCATTTTCTTTTTCAAAAAGATGAATTTTCAGGATGACTATTAGCAAGGCTGAAACACTTTGGCTAAATAATTAATGCTGTTTATTAAATGTTATCCATATTCTTTTAATTCACTTGTCTGGGACATTTCAATATTTTACCATGATGGTAATGTAATGATATAAACAAACCAGCATGAGTTTAACATCAAAGATGGTTAATTTTTTTGTAATCATTCAGGAAAGTATTTCACCAATTAATTTTTTGCTTCTTAATTCAATGAAACAAAATGTCAAGAGACTGAAAATCGGTTTGCAGTGAAATCTGCATGTGCATTCTGTGGCATGTTCTCTGGTGTCTGGCATGTTCTGTGGTGGAACTGCAATAATAACCACATAGCAGTGGTGTCACTGCAGCCAGGAAGGGAAGGGGTAAGGGGCAGGGAGGTTCAGTGCTGCATGTATCAGCCCATGGGTACACTCTGGCATTCCTGCTAGTGCATCCACACAGAACAGCCTTGCAGCTGCCTTACTCCTCCTCTTCTCCATCTTGATGAGCAGCATTGACTTTGCTGCTGGGAGGCTATTGCTGCAGCTCTGTGCCACTAGGTGATCCACTCCTGGATTTTGTGGACTTAAAGTGTGATTCACCAGAGACATGATGGATAGAATTAGAATACTGTCTGTTTCCACCCAATATATTTATCTTGCTCCTTGAATTAATACTACTTCCATCATGGTGCTGTTACACAGGACCTGTAGTGAAATGTGACCCTAAATAGACAGAGGAATGTGATGCTAAGCAAAACCCACAATGTAGGATTTATGCTGACATTCTAAATTCCCTGCACTTTGAGAAAGAATGACAAGAAAGATAGATCTTTCCAAATCACTTAAACATTGCTGGTTTAAGTTAGGAAACAAGTATTCAGGCTCAAGGCAGCAGCTGTCATCAGGATTCACATGTAGCTGTCAAGGCCACAAGTAGTAATCTTCTTTGCATATCTTTAAGAATAATAATAATAAACCCTCTCTAATTAAACTTTTAAAGCTCCTTATCTTTGAGTTCTTGGTTGAAGCTGTGGAGGAATATATCATTCCCGGGAACAATGGTGAAAATTGCAATTCCCTGAATAATACAAATCTACTTGATTGTAACAAATTATGTTCATTAGAAAGTAATAGATTTTCACCCCTTTCTTCTTTGATCAAAGTAGTTGCTCTTTAATCCAGGCTTAGAGATGGAGTCACTAGCTCTCATTTATAGCAGTGATTGGGCTGCCGAAGCTCTGACATAAAACCAAACTTATCTCCCTATTCAACACCACAAGCGAAGTTGACACAAATGCTACCGTGGATTGGGAAAGATTGTGAGTAGTGGAAGAAAAAGGGATTCCATTTAATTATGTCTGGATTCTTTTATTTATTTATTTAAGAAACAACTTTTTCTTCAGGCAAAAATTGAAGAAATGCCTGTCTCGAGTCCAGGATTGATGAATGACAACAATTGCTTGGTGCTGCAAAGGCCGATCACTGTGGGAGTGCAAAGTCACTCATAACAAGAACTATAACAGGAAGCCTGGGGTGGGGACCTTTGGGCTCAGGGGCTTGCTGTGGCCTTCCAGTTCTAGGGACTCTCTCAGGCCACACTCATGCCCCAGCCACACCTGAGGCCACACTCCTCACTGGTCACATAAGAGTTTTTGGCTGGCTGGAATGTTTTCCTCCCAGTCCAATCATGTCTCTTGCTTTACTGGATAGATGATCATACAGGAGATGTTGCAGACTGAAAGAAGAGCTCTTGCATGAAAATTATGTGCTATATTATGCCGCTTCCATGAAAATGTGGATAAGAACATAGGAATCTCCCAGTCATGCTATTTGTCTGTCTAGGTCAGCATTGTCTACTCTGGCTGGTAGCAAGAAGGAAACAGCTTCTCATATCAACTGCTACCTGATTCATTTTTTAAAGGACCTAATCTCAGATCTTATGTATTCAGTTTATTTTGCTCTACAACACAGTCACGATTCCTCCCTAAGATAGCACCCTATGACTGAGTGCTCTACCAATAGGGCAAATAGGATTGCCAACATTATAAGCCCCATTCTATGCCCAATTAGCACATGAAACCTTTTCCCTGCGACGCTGTGGCCCATAGATTGCAGTAAAATACTGGGCAAGGTTTTGCCCAGTATCTTCTCTGTGTGATGGGCTCATGGGAAAAAGCTGTCCCATGAGCCCTTGCTGAATAGGGGAGGGGAAAGCCTATGTAAGGTTGCTTTTCCTGGATCTCACAACCATTTTGTTTTGAGAGCTTCCCACCTGCCCACCCTCTGGTTACAGCCTTCACGGAACAATTTTGGGTCATTAGTTGACAGGGCCAGAAAGGATTTTTTTCTTTCTCAGTCTGATGGGCACTTGGCTGCCCCCCCCTTCCCTGAGTGAAATTATGGCTTTCCTTTGTTGGGTGGAAGAACATTGTATGAGGGTGGAAATGGCATTGGTCAGGATCAGCATAGTATAAGAGGCCCCCCTAAGAGGCCTGAGGGGATTGACCATGGATTCGGTATCTGCCTGGTTGGAATCTGCACCCTGGTCCCCTAGTGAGACCTTGCTTGCTTGGCTTGTACCACGGCAACGTTCAACACTGGCTGACTCCCGTTGTAGAGGTTTGGAGTGATCCAAACCCAGCGGATCCATTCCATCAACATGGGGCTTGTGGAATGATGAACTGATCCTGGGAACCAATGCTATGCCAACCCTTGCCCTGCCTGCTGTTGTCAATAAAGATTGGGCCTCATTTTGTTCCATCACCCTGGTACAGTCTGTTTATTTTGCTGCTCTCATGGGTAACATAATGCCCCTGCCTGAGCAATGCCACTATTATGAAAAAGAAGGACTATTTTCAAAGAAACAAAAACAATAATTGTAATCAAGTGGATAACAGCAAACTGGGATTAAGAAAATAAACTTGAGGGAAGATTTTGGGGAAACTTAACCCCCCCCCTTCAGAGAGTGCCTGATTGGCACTGAAAATGTTAGAAAATATTTGGTTCAGCCTTCCAAAAATATTCTTGGCTCAGTCATTATAGCAAACCTGATTAGGTGCATCCTCACAAATACAAATGAGAGAGGATGAAAGGCAATTAATTAAGATGAGACACAACTTATTTTCCACTCTCCCTCTAATTTGCTTCTGGCTTCCTCTTTTGCATGTGGATTGCTTCAGCCTTTGGTTATCTTTGATCCTGGCTTGCTTTGCTTTCAGTTACATTTTATTCCATTTCAGTTGTCTCTTGTTTAATTTGAATTTTCGTTTGCTGTATTGTTTTCTGATTAGTTCTTCTTTCACCGGAACTAATAAACATGGACAGTCTGTCAAAATCTGATATAAATTATACACCCAGAAGTCATCCTGCCAGTGCTGAGTTCAGGCCTGCATGTTAATGTCTACATTACCACATTAATACTAGAGTAGTATCTTCCAGAAGTGGAATAAAAATGATTTTAAAACCTCAAACCCTAAAGGAGTAAATACGGTGGTGTCTTGGTCTTAGGCTATTTAAACACGTAGATGTGAGGGAGAGATACCCAGTCTTTAAATGTGTGAGCTGAGAGAAATTTCCCTTTTGAGTTCACGTATGGAGGCTTCCACCAAATTCCTTATCATTCAGACTTTATTCAGTAATGCATTACAGGACAGAGTTCGGAGAGTCTGCAAAAGCCTTCCATTAGGACACACCCTATATAGGGAAGAATGAGTCATCTTTGTTGTTTCATCCTCTGGCCAACCATCTTCTGCCACCCTAACATGCAACTTTTCTCAACCCAGTTTCACTGTATGTATCAGAACTCTCCTTATATGTGTTGGGAAAATGCCCAGGAAGGCCGCCACCTTCCCAAGACACTGAGGCGTCTCTCCAGTGGTCACCCTCTGGCTGTAAATCTTTCTCAGTCCAGAGACACCGGTAATAAGCGACCCCTGCCTCCTGAGAGGAGCACGCTCATCTTCTGGCATCTCATTGCAGAAGAAAGAGACAATCAGTAGCTCTAAACTACTTTATTCATTGTCTATACACAGAGACTCCATGAGCATGTCTGCTCTCTCTGAGCAGCAGTACGGAAGAGCACACATCACACAGAAGCAAAAGTAACTTTTCTCAGTACTGAGACTGTGCTGAGACTTCCTGTCTCACGCTCTCAGACACTCACATGATGTAAACAGCCATTGAGCTGCTCTCTGAGCAGCTGGTGAGATAAAAATCCTAACAATATGTTATACAGTGGTACCTCGGGTTACATACGCTTCAGGTTACAGACTCCGCCAACCCAGAAATATTACCTTGGGTTAAGAACTATGCTTCAGGATGAGAACAGAAATTGTGCTCCAGCTGTGCGGCAGCAGCAGGAGGCCACATTAGCTAAAGTGGTGCTTCAGGTTAAGAACAGTTTCAGGTTAAGTCTGGACCTCTGGAACGAATTAAGTACTTAACCTGAGGTACCACTGTATTTACTTTATACAAAAGTATATATATAACACTTTAACTGTCATTGTTTAGTTCCCCCTTAACTAGTTCTTACCAGTTTTGTGGTCAGACCACACTTGTGTATGTGGCACTTGTTGGTGGCATCCATCTGTCTCGAGAGGCAATGAAAGAGTGTGTCCTTGGTCGTAAAGTAAAACCACTGGAGCGTTACAGCACCTGCTGTGGCTGTAGAGACCAATGTCATGTTTGCAGACATCTCTGTAACATAGAATTGGCCTGTCAACAGGCCTGGTGTCTGAAGCCAGCTTCCCTTAGAGCACGTCCCTGGGGATCCTGCCATCTTCCATTCTATGTACATGTTATGGTTCTTGGGATTGCTTGTGTGTAAATTGCCTTTACTCGTGGCTGTCTTGCATGGTTGAACCCTTTCTGACAGAGGAGCCTCTATCTCGTGGCTGCCTCAGTCGCTGGCAGAATCTGTCAGTGGGCGTTTCTTAAACCTTTTCCAACATAAAAGCTGCTTGACGCCCAGTCTCCTCCCCCGTTGCCTGCACGAAAGTTTTTTGCGCACTGTGGGCGTGGGCAACGGGGCACTTGTCTCCTCTCTGCTTGTCTCAAGCGAAGAGTCCTGGAGCCAAGTCTCCGCTTCCTCTATCTCTTCCCCTTCTCCACTGGTGTTGCGCTGATTTCCTTCCCCAGCGTATGGGCTATCCCTCCTCCTACTGGGACCCTCTCCACCACCGTCCGGGAGCCCTCTCACCTCCTCCCGCTCCGATGGCAGTTCCCTGACAGTACATGACCGAACCAGTGTAGAAGATGTTGAGGCAGAAGTGCAAACATGCTGGGAATGTGAGCTTGGGAGAGCACATTTTATTTGAGGCTCTGTCCTGCCATGTGATGTCCCAAATGTTCCTGACACAGTGCATATAAAAGGCATTGAGGCTTCATCCTGGTGGTTATAAAACGCCCACAACTCACTTCCATAAAGCCACGTACTCAAAACGCAATACCAAATCTTGGTATTGGTCATTAGCATACCATTCTCCCATACCCTTTTAGACAGGTGAGCCATTGCTGTAGCTGCCTTGACAATGTGTTTGTCTAGCTCAGCGTCAATGTAAAAGTTGCTGGTTGTGGTGGAACCCAGGTAGACAAAATTGTCTTCCACATCAAACATGTGGTCATCAATGCTGATGCATGGAGTGTTGCTGGCATCCTGATCCAAGATGTTGGTCTTTGTCAGGTTGATGGTGATGCCAAACTCCATACAGGCTTGGGCAAGACAGTTGATGAGTCTCTCTAGAGCTTCCTCAGGGTGCACTGTCAAGGTTGCATCATCTTCAAACAACATCTCATGAATAAAAACCCACCACGCTTTTGTATTGTTAGGTGACACCAACCTCACTGATAATGAGTAACAGAAATTCTACCTCAATAAATACTGTTTTGTTCACACTTAGATGACTTACGTCTATAGAGTAGGGATGGGGAACCTAGGGCCTTCCAGATCTTGCTGGACTACAACTCCCATCATGCCTGACCATTAGCTATGCTGGCTGGGGCTGATGAGACCTGGAATCAAGGAGCAACTGGAGGGCCACTGTTTCCCTATTGTTGCGTTATAGGAAATCACTGTATAGAGGTCAATACGGTACCTCATCACAACCTGAATATGCCTGCCTCTGATTATGATATGCTAGGACAGCATTTATTGCCACTACCATTTCCCTCAACACATAAGACATCCATCCTGAAAACATCACAGCTGACCCATCCAATTACCAGCCGCAAAGAAAGGTACTGTGTTCAGCAGGAGATAGGCCTAAATGGAACATCCGTTCCGAACCACACCCAAATCCAATACAACTCTCTGCCTCAGCAGCTTAACTCATTCTGTGATCGCAGCATACCCCTAGGCCAACTTTCAGTCAAATTAATATTTTATTCTCAATCTTGCTGCTAAGCACCTCAGGGCTAAGATTAGAGATAAAGACCATGGCCAGCTCTTTAAGAATGAAAGGCATCATTTTCTCCCACCTCAGTGGTTGAGTGAGGTTGGATGGAAAAAAAGCACTGTTTTTAGTCACTCAGTGCCAATGCTGGAGTGAGGAGGTTTTAAAACACTGACCATGTGGGTACAGGAGTGTGGATACAGGAGTGTATATGAGTGTTCTGCAGAATTTATAGTCCTATGTTTTCAGCCTAAGAGGCCTAATGGTCTGGAAAGAAGTTTCAATTAATAATAATAATAATAATAATAATAATAATAATAATAATAGCCCACCCATCTGAGTATATGTTTGTGTGTACTGTGTTTGTTTGTGTATATATATGCACATATATTGGCCATACCTACATTGACAAGCACCGCTTGGAGACACTTGGTGGGACAGAAGCTATAGAACCCATTCTCACCTGCCTCACAAAGCAGTGGGCCAAAATATCAGGTCCTATTAGATTTCATTGATTTACACCTATGACCCTGGTCACCTCTTCCCCCATCCCAGCAAATTCCATTCTCATTGCAGGCTGAGTTCCAGAAGATTATGGATCCTTCTTTACAGACAGTAGATCAGCCATGGCTATTAATTAATCAGTGTATGATAGTTCCCTGGATGTCTGCCATTCATGGCGTCTGTTTTTGCTTCTGAAAAGTCATTTGAAATACTGGCATGATGGATGCATGACTCATTTTCTTCCCGCAGTGTCCTCAAAAGTTGAAATATAGCCCAAATCAATGATATGTCAGGTGTACAGCAAGTGCCTGGAGCCCATAATCTAGATGTGAAGTGCTACTGAAAACAGTCACCACGTGTATAGAATAGTTCCTTCCTCCTTCTCGGTAGCATCCAGTTCTACTTATCTCTGTTGTGAAGTCACAGCACTTTTGCTCTCTACCAAATGCTCCACTCAGGGCATGAGGTGAGAATGATGCTTTGGTGACTACATCCACTCTTGGAGGCAGTATGCCTCCATTTTCCACTTTTGGGACTCACAAGTGGGAAGAGTGCTACTGCTTCCCACAGGCCTCTGAGTAGTCCCTGTAAGGACAGGATGCTGAACCAGATCCATTGATAAAAATGCCCCAAAGGAACACCTACTGTTCCATCTATTAATCTGATTTTCTGTATTCATCAGTGGAATATATTTTTGAATTGAGATGTCATGGAGCTGTCAGGCAAGGAATGTCCAGAATGAGGAATTAACTCTTTATTGTCAAAAATACAGTTACAAGTTAGGAAAAAGCATGTCCATCAGTCCTACATCTCTCAGCTACCAATGCAATGAAGCCGTTGCAGCAACAGAAAAACCCTTTCCCTGACCTCAACTTATGTATCTCCCCACCTGAGCTGTGCGCAAGCAGGCAAAGATTCTGTCTGTGTATAACCTGCTCTGCCCCTCCTTCTTCAATCCTCGCCTGGTCCTGGGAGACAGCAGAGCAGGGGAGTAGGAGTGGAAGTCCTTGACTCTACACCAGGATAACCTATCTCTCTCTCCTTCTGCACCTGTTCTTCATTCTCCAGTCCTGCAGCTTCTCTTGCCTCTGACTCTCATCGCCTCTTGATCACTGATCCCTTCTTTCAATTCACTCTCCAATCCGCCTTCTTCCGGTACCCAGTATCTAGACACCACTCCTCAGTGTCCAGCCAGTTTCTGACACGAGATCACATCATATATTTAAAACACATAGCTTCACTCAAATAATACTGGAAACTGTAGTTCACCCCTCACAGATCTGCAATTCCAAGTTCCTTTTAATAAAGTACAATTCTCAGATTCTTTGAGGGAAACCAAATGCTTCAAATGTACTTTACGTGTATGGATCTAACCTCAATGAATGCAAAATACCTTATAGGATCACAGGATTGTATCCTTAATCATCTAAATTAATATTATTTATTTGTACCTCACCCTTCCTCCAAACTACAGTGGTGTGGCCTTTAACAATTAAATCAGAATACCATAACATTGACAGAAATATTATTAAAAACCACCAAATACAACACAACACAATACAATGAAGAGAAGGGTAGGAAAAGGCTATTAGAGCTGCACCACAAAATATACTTTGGGATCCAAATTCCTGGACAAATTAAAATGTTTTCAGTCATTCCTTAAAATGTTTGCAGTGGGGGCAGAAATGTATTGCACATAGTTCTTTATTATGGTTCACAATTGGATTTAGCAAATATAAATACATACAATGGATTTCACTTTGAAAGAGGATCCTTGCTAATTCTGTACAACTACAAAACAGGTTTTCAAATCTCAGTGTGTCTGAGAACATGGAGTAGGTGACTTTTTAAGATTTACTGCTCAGTTGCATCCATCATTCATTCTTTGACCTCACTGGAATTACTTTCAGGATGAATTTGGCTCGTGGCTGACATTCACCAATAATAATTCCATAGAACCTAAATATATTGACATGATGGGTCACAGTGGCTTGATGTACTAGAATTCTAAATTTCCTTGGGTCATGACAAAACTCATACCCTCCAACATTTCTCTGATGAAAATATACCCCACACATCTTACTGGGAGGCCACTCTGGGCAGCTTCCAACATATATAAAAACAAACACATTAAGCATTTAAAAACTTCCGTATACTGGATTGCCTTCAGACAGCTTGGGGGGGTCAGATAATGCCATACCCTCCGACATTTCTCCAATGAAAATAGGGACATCCTAAGGAAAAGCAGGACACTCTGGTATGGAATCAGAAACTGGGATGGCTTCTCTAAATCAGGGACATCACTGGAAAATAGGGACACTCCCTGGGTCTGGAAAACCCAGGGAGCCAAATTTCTAACACTGCATGTGTGTGTGTGTGTTTATGCATGCACACAATCAGTGTGAGAGAGAGAGAGAGAGAGAGAGAGAGAGATGTATTTGACCTTACATAGGGTACATATTTGGGAATATAGCATCTGCCTGCTATAGAATGCACAAGCATTCAAGTAGGAGGTCAGCACAGTGCAAGCACACTAGCAGGAGTGTCTGATTGGCTTTGCTGGTGCAATTGCATGGCGCTGACCTCTTTCCACATCCTCTCCAGTAACAAGCAGTGACCCATTTGCCAGGAAACTAGTGTAATGACTCCATGCCACCTTGCAATCTGCTTCTGCACTAAGGGGCGGAAGGCAGGGCAGAGTAGCAAGTTCCATCATGAGTGAGGCCAGTAGGTCTCTCTCCTTTATCTTGTGTTTACAAGCTGAAAAAGGCTTTGTTGGTGTGGTGATGAAACCAGCAAGCTTTTCTCCCAAAGATCATGGGATCTGAAGTACAAGTCCCATGATCCCTGGCAGGAAAAATGGTGCCAGCAGTGTCTTCTCCATTTTGCAAACTGCTGTAGTTTTGTTTGTTCTGTTGGAAAAATAAACTAGTGCCAAAGCCTAAATGCTTGCTTTGAAATAGGTTGCCATACGAAGTCACTTTCACAAATGCCAAATATAACAGGTGCATATATGTAGGAGGAATGTAATGCCAATGCTATGTTCAACATTAAGGTAATTCTACTATAATGAAAGCGGTGTTGCCAAATGAAAGCAATAGAGTCTAGGGTGTTAAATGGATTATTATGCACACAGCACAGAGATGAAGGCTTATTATGCACCAGGTGGTCTGCACTAATAGTAAAGGTGGGTAATTGCTAGGTGGGGACACTATACCATGTATGAGAGCGGGGGCAATGCCATGATCTCCTGTATTTGCAATACAGACCTGATCAACCCTGATCTAGATTAGAGCTGGAATTTTCTGAACATATTGAGCTTATCCACTCATACAAACACACACTGTGTATCTCAGTCTTTGATTTCAAAAGGTTTTTTTAACCAGTTCCATTAAATACACACACACACACACACACACACACACACCATATTGTATACATACTAAACATGTACACACTCCAGATTTCCTAAAATAACTAGCACATAAACACATTCAAGAATGCACATAACTGTACCAAAAGACTTATAAAATTATGCTGTTGAAATATGGTGCTTCCTAATATGTATTGTATAACAGTTCTGCATATAATTAGTAAGGATGGTAAAAGAACCAGGTCCGTAAAAGGTCACATGCTCTCTCAGAAACCTGTCTCCTTCCTTACATGTGAGAGCTTGCAAGAAGTCTTCGATACTGATCTTTTGATAACCCTTTCACCCCAAATGTCTCATTGCTGTTCTCAATCTCAGAGTTAGCTCATAAGTCTGCTTCAATCACTGTCATTGCTTTTGTGTATTGGAATTGTCTGTGTGCCCTACACTGGCATTATACAACAGACTTACAGAAGACTTTTAAAAAATGCACCCTCTCCTGTCAGCAGTCAGTAGCATGCAGTTCCAAAGCAGAAAAGAGAGGGATAAACAGATTTCCCACTGCTTTCAGGAAACATGTAAAAACTTTATAAAGAATTCAGGCTTTAGGCCGATGGTTTTATGAATTTTCTACACTGGTTGTTTGAACTGTCTTCTGCAATATATTATTGTGGTGCTTTGTGTTGTCTTAAACTGCAGATACTCTGTAAGCATATCTGTTGTAGTGGTTGTGGGGTTTTTTTTGCGGGGAGGGGCTATGAAAACAAAACTGATAACAGTGTACCTAAGGCAAATAAACCCCACTATTATATAATTTCTGATGATGTCCTTACAAAAGTCCCTGAAACCTTCACCATTCAGAGAAGTGGGATGAATATATCAATATGAATGACCATCACCATCATTATTTGCACATATTGATACAATCTGGAAAAATTATCTGTATATGTAAGCCTAAATATTTTTATTTAGCTGCATTCATTCAAATATAAGGTATTACGAAATAAATATGCTTATGATTCTAGGTCACCAAGAGCGATATTTCCTGGGAGTACTTTCCTACCTTTGTACCTAAAAATAATATTTGTTCATGTGTGAAATGGCATTACTTAAGGTATTGCCTAAGATATTGCTTTCTTTTTTGTAATTAAAATATCCCACATTTTAAATGTTCCGTTTCTCTACCCATCACCATATCTTGATTTTGAGTAAACAAATAAATCCTACTTGGGGAGTTTCTTTCTACTATGCTACATGGGAATGAAAAATGCTCAAATACCAAATAAAGCAATTTGATATCCTTCCTTCATCACTTGAATTAAACCCAGAAACTCTCTTTTTATTGGTCCTCTCTTTCTTCTTCCTAAGACTGTCATGTTCATTTTTATCCAAGGCACAATGTAAGTTGTGGCTCAATAATTACATACATCGTTTCACACTAATGCAATTTTTTAGTGCCAGATAAAATAAACTTTTTGCTTTGATCTCTTCTGCACAGTTTCATAATGTGGCCAAATGTTTAAAAGGCTGGCTATAAAAATGAAATGTACATTATTATTTAAAAGGCTATACAAACACTTTGTAAAGAATATAGTGTACTAGACAGTCTTGGCAATACAAAATGCGTTAAGCACAGTAATTATTGTGCTTGGAAAAGCATGTGCCTGTTTTGTGTTTCTCGCATTTGATCCCCTGTACAAATTTCATGTCTCTTTTGGTAAATACAAAATCACATAAGAGTACTAGGAGCTGCAAATCCATGCCTATCAGTATATTTTCAACATATGGCTATAGTCCATAATCCTTAGCAGCAAATGCTACAATGCTACACAATTGCACTGTGTAAATCCAATTGGTTTCACTTGCACTTGTAAGTCCATTGATTTCACTTGCATGTGTAAGTCCCATTGATTTTTACTAAGAGAGTAAAAAGATAAGAAGCTGCTTACACTGAATTGGGCCATCTAGCCCAATATTATCTATTTCAACTGGCAGTGGCTCTCCAAGATCTCTTGTGTGGGTCTGTCCCATGCCAGTCCTGTTAGGTGAAGGGCTGCAACTCAGCACTTGATCATCTGTTTCCCATGCAGAAAGTTCCATGTTCAATCTCTGGACTCTGCAGGTAGGGCTGGGAGAGAGCCTGGTCTGAAATTCTGGAGAGCTGCTGCCAATCGGTGTAGAGATAATACTGAGCTAGACGGGCTAATGGGTCTGACTCAGTATAAGGCAGCTTCCTATGTTCCTTTGAGATTTTCTCAATTGGATGTATCAGGATGAAACCTTATGAATATGGAGCACATCTTCTAATATTGAGCTTGACTCATTTCTGAAGGGAAATGGAAATCAATTGGCTTTAAAAGCACTTAACGCTGACTGGATTGGGATTTTCATTAATTAGATCATAGGAAAAGTAGTCTTGTCTAGAAGAAATTGCTGGTGGCTCACATTTCGTAAGATGCATAAATCCTCTTTGATCAACTTGTGTGGTTTTTTTAAAAAATCCTCTGGAATATTTCCTGACTTTTACATATGTTGGTCCAAATGATTGAACAGTCTGTCTAAACATAGTTTTCAACCTGTCAAGCACAGAATGAATGGTAGTGGGTGTCTGCATATGTAACAAACAGCTATATTGAAAGGCACACGACAAAACAAGTAAGATGGATGACTTGAAATTATTCCTTTCCTGAATAGGTACAGAAAACAACAACATCTGAGATGCTTTTGAGTCTAACATGAATGATGCGCCACTGTCAAGAACTAACAAAAGGTCTATCGTTAACTTGCAATGAATTCGTAGTTGGCCAATACTAATTTGAATTTTGTCTAGTCTTTGTTAACTAAGGCTTTGGAGTTGATATTCAGTGAAATTTGGAGCAAATATCTAATTTTGGGCAGATCCACACTATACATTCAAAACATATCTAATGCACATTTAAAGCACAGTGCTTCCCCCAAGGAATTCTGGGGATCAGGTGTGCCAACTTGAAAAAAATATTGGGGAGGGGGCAGATAAGCCCTGTCCTGCATAATTGATCGTGTCATGGTGTGCACACATCATTTGAATGGCAATGCCATCAACTTCTGGGGCCCCGGCCCCATTAGAAATTTATGCCTTGGCCCCTAGGAGTTGGCTCCTATGCTGGAGTTTGTAGTTTGTTAAGGGAGCTGGAAATGGTAGCTTTATGAGGGGGAGTCAGTGCTTTAAATGTGCACTGAATATCTTTTAAATGTATAATGCAGATCTGGTTTCATCTTCTGCAAGGATCTTAGCTGATGCTACTGAAGTACGGTAATAACCAGTGGAGTTGGGGGAGCTGAATTCACTAATGCTTTGCTAGAGAGGTCAGTTACATGTGAATGACACTCGGCTGGTGCACAAATGTTGTCAAAAGTATTCTTTAAAATCTTACTAGATTTTCTTCCATTTTTAGGTAATTTCTTCCATTCCAAGTCAATCACTGCCCAAATACCCCATTGGTACTACTACCCTCTCTGACAACCCGACCCCATGAAATAAAAATGGCAGCTCCTAGCTTTAAGACTCAAATGGTTCAATAGAGCAGATGATAGCACTGGGTCACTGTTACTTCTCTTACTATACAGTGGTACCTTGGGTTACAAACACTTTGGGTTACAAACTCCGCTAAGTAGTACCTCGGGTTGAGAACTTTCCCCTAAGATGAGAACGGAAATCACGCGCCGGTGGCACGGCGGCAGCAGGAGGCCCCATTAGCGAAAGCGCACCTCAGGTTAAGAACGGTTTCGGCTTAGGAATGGACCTCCAGAACAAATTAAGTTCACAACCCGAGGTACCACTGTATAAGATTTATACAGTAGAAACAGCAGCAAGCTACACACAAATCCATTCTTTTGTTTACCGATACATGGCAGCAACCCAGTATGAGGGTATCCACTTTGAAACAAAATTTGAATTGGGCTTAAAATGTTTGCAGAATGTTTCGCACCCTTGCTCAGTAGTGCAGCATGAGCTTTGCAAGCAGAATGTACAGGTTCAATATCAAACACTCATAGGTTGGGGGAAAGACCCATGCCTGACTCCCTGGAGAGCTGATTCCAGTCTGACTTTGTATAAGGCAGCTTCTTAAAGTAAAGGTAAAGGGACTCTTGACCATTAGGTCCAGTGGTGACCGACTCTGGGGTTGCGGCGCTCATCTCGCTTTATTGGCCGAGGGAGCCGGCATACAGCTTCCGGGTCATGTGGCCAGCATGACTAAGCCGCTTCTGGCGAACCAGATCAGCACACGGAAACGCTGTTTACCCTCCCGCCAGAGTGGTATCTATTTATCTACTTGCACTTTGACGTGCTTTCGAACTCCTAGGTTGGCAGGAGCAGGGATCGGGCAATGGGAGCTCACCCTGTCGTGGGGATTCGAACCGCCGACCTTCTGATCAGCAAGTCCTAGGCTCTGTGGTTTAACCCACAGTGCCACCCGCGTCCCTAGGCAGCTTCTTATGCATATACTAAAATTACAAAAACCAGAAGGAGGCAAGGGGGGGTGGAGAGAATATACATATGTAGTTCTCTTCTTTGACTTTCTTTGGCAGAAAGACTAATATCTGCTTGTTACTTGCAGCGTGGTAGGATTTAAAGTTCTCCGGAGAGCCAAGCCTCTTAGTATTCATTGTGGGAGTGGAATGCAACATGAATAGACAATGTTTCAAGCTACAGCCAAAGCATACCTGTTATTATGGTACTAATTTGAACCCCGCTCTTGTTGCCAATGTTTCTCTAATGTTGATTTCCTCTGATTTACACCTTGTTAGTAAAGTACATACTTTAATTGGTTCAAAGTTTACGCAATATACAGAGCACTTCAAGATTAATTACAAAACGTGCTGACAAGCTGCATGATTGCTTTTCTCCCCTTCTTCTTCAGAAGCAACTATCTCAAATGTACAGCTTCGGCATTATTGACCTTGACAGATCCTAGGAGGGTGTAAAAAGAGAACTCAAATTTGTTGCTGGCATAAGCTGATTATGTTCAGTAAAGTCGGCATTTAAGGATCATTTATAATCACATTTAGAGGTGATGTACATATGATGGTTGGCAAAACCTGTTCTTAACCCAACATTTCTCAAGCTTAAGATGGGAACTAGCTCCCAAACGTATAGCAGGATTTCTCAAGGGGATTGAAATTTATTATTCTCAACACTAGGAAATACTCAGAGTTCAGACTTGAACCAGTTTCAAGAACAGCTTAGGAAAAGCTTTTCAAAGGGTCAACATTATGTTGAACAAACTATTCTGGCAGGATTTTTAAAAAAGAATATTCTCAAATTATTTACTCCAATAGAAAGTCCAGAAAGAAGGAATAGTGTTTGTGCTGACATTATAATGGTTTGAAGACCAGTTGCCTAGTCCCCAGGAGCGCCAGATAAACAAATCACAAGTCAATCCAGTGCGAGGTTTATTTGAAGATCCACCTCCACAAATATGCTTCGCTCTAAGATCAGCCACAAAGGCCTTGTTGATATCCCCACAGATTTGTTGGCAGAAGTGACAGGGTCCTATTTGTTGCAGCCTCATTTCTATCAAATGCCTTTTTCCATGCGCCACCCTTGATTACTTCCCTGGCTACTTTTACATGGGGTTTTACACACATGGATATTTTAGTCTGCTTTTAATTGGTTTGTCATGTTACAATTTTGACTGTTACCAGCAGAGGCTGATTCCTTACAGTGACTGGGGTTTGTCCCCATCAACCTCTTCTGCCTTCAGCTAATCCCCACCTGGCTGCCCGCCTGCCACCTTTCTTACAAGCAGACACTGCTGCTAGCCTTTTCCTCCTTAATCTCAGTGTTGCCACTATAGAACTCAGCAGGGAGGACAAAAGTTGAATTATTTGACTCCGCCTAGCATACGCTCTGGCTCCATATAATGCTAGCATTTTTGTCTTTCACCCCATAGTCAACCACTACTGACTATAGCTATATTACTGACAGTATTATTTTGATTTGGAATGCTTTAATGCTTCTGTTTTAGTTAATTGGAATAAATATAACCAATTTAAACTGCTTTGAGGTTTTCTACAATCAAGCGGTATATAAATTTTATGAAATAAAATAAATAAATAAAATTATGTTTTGCAAACCATAGGGAGAAGGTCTTTACTTTTAAAGATTATATACAATTATTTTAAATAAATAAGTGAAATAAGGGTTCAGGGTGTGTGTTTTTAAAGCCTTATAGTTTACATCTTGCCCCACAATGAAGATTACCATATGTAGGAGACAACCACTTGTTTTTTTCCAAGGTGCAGCACAATAACCCACCACTTAATGCTACCAACAAGAGTTTTACATACTTGGTTGAAACGTGCAATTGTGAAGATTCAAAAAGCTGACAATGAGTGATGGCATATATTTCAGTTTTCCTGAAGCTCTTGGGTGTAATGTACAACAATAGCAATTCATGAGAAAAGTTCTAAGGCAATGAGCTTTGGAAGAAGAAAAATATATCAAAAGCCTTTCCGTTGTGACAAGTATCTTGGGGAATAAACAATACTGGAATGTTAACTTGCACTTAGACCTTATACATTTGTCATCAGACTGAATTGTAGTACTATTCATGCAGCAGAAGCGGAAGCCTGAGAAAATGCATGAGAAAGTTCATTCTCATTGCTTTATGCTGAATTCTGGCCATTTGCTTCCTGTAACGTTCTGTTAGCTATTATTTTTAGTCCCACCTTTCAGCCCAATCCCCAGCTCAGCTCATCTTCTTATCAACCTTTGAGTACCTGTGGCATCACAGCAGTTCATCCAGTATGGAGGAAGGGCTTGCTGGTTGCTAGAAAGCATTTGCTTGCTGAAGATTTTGGGATATAGCTAGTAATACAGTTTTTTAAAAAGGTTAAGTTTTTGAATTATTGGCATTGTTGCCTGGAATTGGATCACCAATGTGGTATCTGTGGGTGCATTAGCACCCTTTAGGTCTTTCCCTGTTGCCCACAAAGCCTCTGAACTGCTCCTACCTGGTCAGGAGGCAATGATGGAAACTACCTTGTTCTTTCTTGGAAAGTAAAGTGTGTCTGTATGTGCATGTGCATCTTTCTCTCTTTTCATGTCTCAGGAGTTGATCTGGGCAGGATGAGGGGAAAGAATTGGCCAGAGTGGGTAGTGCTTATGGCACTCATTCAAAAATCAAAATATGCCCACTAGTGTAAAAAGAGTGGCAATTCCTGGTATGGATGTAAGAGTACAGTGGTACCCCGCAAGACGCAATGTCTCGGAAGATGAAAAACTCGCTAGACGAAAGGGTTTTTCGTTTTCTGAGGTGCTTCGCAAGACGGATTTTCCTAAGGGCTTGCTTCGCTAGACAAAACGGCCCTGCCTCTCCTGTCATGGTGACGGTCACTGCACACACGCATGCTCGCTTCCCCGCTCCTCTGGCTCCCTCCCACCTGCTGGCTGACGGCCGACCTTCCGGCTGCCTCGCGCCGCTGCCCACTGCCCTCGCGCGCTCCTCTCAGAGAGCCGTTGCCGCCAGCAGCCAGCGTTGCAGCCAGAGTCGCGCTCCTGAGCCCCGCTGCCCTCCAGCAGCTGTGTCGCGCGGTGGCCACAAGGCGCGGGTGAGTCTGAGGTACCAGCTGCGGCAGCTGCCCTGCTTCTCCCCACCCCTCCCCGCCATTGTTAGTGTTTAAATGCAGTAGTGCTTCGCAAGACGAAAAAACTCGCACAACGAAAAAACTCGCAGAATGAATTAATTTGCGAGGCACCACTGTACTTTACTTTCCCATATTGAGGACCCATATTGGTTGCATACAGTGCTGTTTCCATTCTGCTGCTGTTCGGCTTCCGACATAAATGTTACTTGGCTGCACTGTGCTGCAATTTTACGTAATTAGGTATGTTATCAGTACAGTATTCCACAATATTCATTTCAATGCAAAGGAAACAGAGTCATGCATAGAAAAAGTATAATCAATTATATATCATTTGTGGAGGACTGAAAACAACAGCAGCACCAAATACTGATTGTATTTGCTGGACTGATTTCTGCTTCAGACCTGGGACAAATAAGTGAGCACCAGTCATTTCCACACCCATTTCTGTTGGAATTTTCCAACATTCCCAATCCCAGGCCAAGAGAACCTCTGTCATCCCTCTACCCATGGCTCCTTATCTCATAGGTTGATATTTATTTCTTATAGAACCAGTTAATGACTTCCTTCCTTCCTTCCTTCCTTCCTTCCATCCATCCATAGATCTCAGGGCAGTTTACAACATAAAAATACAATATGAAAACACAAAGTACATGATAAAAACAAGAACAAAACAAAAACAAAAAACTCCCCTCCCTCCACTTTCAAAGGCTTCCAGGTAACATCATCCTAGTTCAAGGTCTCAGAGCAGCCAACTTGCTGAACTGAGCCTTTCAATTGATGCTTTCCTTAAAAGTAAATCAAGGGGGTACCCTCTACCCTTGCTAGCCAGCATTCAATAGGGTCATGCCGAAACAGGGCCCATGTCCTCTTTAGCTGGCCAGTAATGAGAGGTATGTTAGGACAGTGTCTCTTCACCTTCCAGGGTGCTCACTGGGTAGCCTCATGTGCCTATACCAGGTATGACTAGGTCATAAATAGCAGCCAGGTTATAATTATTTCACCCTCAGCTGGGCAGAATGGAGCAGGCAAAAAATGTGGTTCTTTAGGCCAGTTGTGGAATCTACCCGAAAAGATCCTGCTCAGTCCCCTACAGCTGATTGTCTAATCACATACTGTTACTAGCACAGGGGTGTGGTTTGCCATTGTCAAAGAGGGCGGTCGCTTTCCTGAGTCCTCCTTCCAAGCTGCTAATCAATCACACGCAGGTACTGAATGGGTTACCAGGGTTTATTGGCTTCTTTTCTGGCACCAGCTACAGAACATCACACAGCAAGTCTAAAACACGGCATGTTCTCTTCCTCCCCTGACAGCTTAAGTCAAAGATTTATAGGGGCTGGGGGATGTTGGCAACCAGCCAGCCCCATCACACACACCCATTTTAGGGACTGATTGTTGCCACCTGCCTGAGGGGCCCCACCCAGCGGTACCTGCTCACAGGCTCACTACTTCCTGGCAGAACTAAAATATGTCACCGAAATAGGTGAACGTAGCCTCTCCAGTGGCGTAGTGTAGGGGGTGCAGGGGGGGGCCGGCAGCACCGGGCACAACATCTGGGGGTTAGGGTTAGGGGGCGCAAATCCACGGGTTAGGGGGCGCAAATTACTTGCCTTGCCCCAGGTGCTGACAACCCACGCTACGCCACTGAGCCTCTCCCATTCTCAGTTACACATAAGCCATTGTGGATGTGAGATTTCTCCTTCACTTATCCCCATTCAGTAAGGCAGTGGATAGACAAAACCAGCCTGTCCTAAATGCCAGTCAAGCAAAGTACAGGAGTGTTTACAGGCATTGAAAATTTCAGCCAATTTTACAAAGCTACCATCGCAACATTGCAGGCATGTGGAAAAAATCTTGAGTTTTAGAAAGTTTCCCATGTGTATGCACTACCACAGAGCTACAGCCTAGTTAACACTCTATTCTCTTCCACCTCATGCATGCAATATCAATAAAATAGCTAGCTGAGTTTTGATTCAAGAATTTCCTTATTGAGGAGATTATATGAAGCAGAAAGGACACAGCTTGAGTTTTGCATGCTATGTTGAGCTTGCAGTGTTAGCAGGGTGGAGAAGAAATATCTGTTTGATTTGTCAACTGATGGAGTTTGCTGTGAAAGTTCTGAGGCAGCTTAAATGTTAGATGTAAAAAGATGCTCTATTTAAAGAGGATGCTTCCCTGTGTGACCACACGCAAACTTGAGGCAGATGCCATGAACAATCAAAATATTCATTAAATGGGTTAGGTCTTAATAAAATAGCATGAAATGGAACAAATGCTTCACTTCCTATTCCTGACAGTTTCACCTCTCCTCACATAGGTAATCAAGTGGCATCCTCACAGCTGCCATTAAAACTGCTGATATGGAACAATAATATTAGGACATTACTGTGGGGAGAAAGAGAGACAGAGAAAAGGAGGCCGTGGAGGTGGAGCAAGTGAGGGAAAATTCCCCCATCCCAAATAGGGATTCTGGGATGTTCCCCCATCTTGGAATGTCCAAGAAAAGATTGCCTTTATTGATCCCAAACAGTATTGAAGGGTAGCTCACAAAAATCTTCAAATAGTCTGTACTAAAAGGCATTATAAATTTTAAAAAGCCAAGCAGCAGGTGATTAAAAATACATAGGAACACTGCTTTAAAACAGCAGATGAAAACACGGACAGAAAGCACAAGCAGCTAAGAAGCAAGAAAATACCACAAACAAAGCAATAATGCAATGCCAAAGCAAAATGATGAATTGTGGATGGCTCAGAAGAACAGGATAAACTTAGCAGCTGCTTAAAAGACAATAAAGAGGGCATCGGGCCGATATTCCTGAGGGGGAGTTCGCCAGTTGGGGTGCAACTTCACAAACTTACAAACAGCATATCATGTTCCTAATTGCACAAATTAGATACTAATTGCAACAGGAAGGAGACTACAAAATCCCACAGTGAGTACATATGGGACCAGATTATGTAGTCTGGCTAGAGAGCTGGGAAGCACTAGGCTCTCAACACCTGGGGTATCCTGCAACATAGGCTGCTTCCCCACACCTCACCCCACCACCGCCATGGCTGCTGCACTGCCAGAAATGCCAAGTGCCAAAATGCACTTTGCCTGTGTCAACTTCACCATCTAAGACAATCCATGTGGAACAATAGCCAGTAATTCTCATCTATGGAAAACTTTGGCCGAGAAGGATATCATGTACCTCTCACAGACTGTAACATGGAATAATGCATTCAAAACATTTGGTCAATCCAAGAAGAATTCCATTTTCCCACTGCAGCCGCCTGGCAATAATAGTACAGCATAATTGCAAAAATTAGCCTTCATGTACTGAGTGCAGTGGAAATGTCAGTTCTCCTGCAAACAGCACACACCCATACCTTCTCAAGAAAACTCAGGAAGTGCCCATACACATTTGGATGTAACACATTAAGGCCTGATGTACACAAAGTTAAGCATAAGTGGAACCTAACATCTGCACAATGTTAAGTATATTTAATTGCACACTGAAATGGAGAATGACTGTATGTATACTGAGGAAAGGTTTAACACTGGAAAATTCCATTGAGATATACTAAAGCTCACTGGGTGTTTAGATGAGTTAATAATTAACTCATTGATGTTCTCTGCTCTTTCACTTGAGTGTTTAACTGTAGGTCACAATGTTAAGGTATGCAGTTGCAAATCTCCATTTTGAAGCGAGTTGCAAATCTCCATTTTGAAGCGAGTTGCCTCTTGGTCTTTTGTTGCCAGGCACAGTGGGAGAAAGAGAGGCTCATGAGTTTCTCCAGGAGGAGCAACAACATCAGGCTGGAATGCAGGCTGATGGAAGCTATAGTGAGAGAGAGATACCTTTGGTTCTAGGTCTGTTTAGAATATATTTCTAAGAAGAGGCTGAGCCTATGCTTTGATAAGCATATGTCTTATGGAAGTATTTGCATGTATCGTTGTTTTGTTTTTGTACCTGTTTTGAAGAAGTTCTGGTTAGTAATGCTTTGAATAATATGAAGTTTCTGGACATTTTTTATTTCAAAAGGAGCCAGTTTTTATGCATCCAATTGCTTCAAGCTGTGCTATATTAATACCTGCAATACACAATGGGGAAGGCCCTTTGCAATATTAAGCAAGTCACCCATGACAGTAGACTGAGGTTAATCCACACACAGATGACTGTTGGAGATGCAAATCCTTCTGATTCCATACATAAAAGTTTGAATGCTACACTTGATTTTTGCTGGCCTTCTACTCTGCAAAATACATTGTCTAGGTGTGTGTGCTCATTTCTTGCTTGCTTCAAGGCAAACTGCAATCCTATACCACACTGAGGGTTTGTTTTTGGTTTTTTTTACAATCAAGCAGTGTATAAATTCTGTTATCTGTTCTTCCCTTTGCATTTTCTTTTGGGGAGTGGTTAAAGGGAAAGAAGGAGGGCACCTGTAATTTTGTTTATTATAAAAATCTTTCCTTTGGTCTTCCTGATGTGTTACATATTCCTTTATTTCTGCTTCAGTCCCTACCTGCTCGATAACCATCCCTGCTATGTATGGTGTAAATGTCAGCTCTGTAGTTAAAAGCAGAAATGTGATTTTTTTTTTTTTAGCACATATTTCTTGTAAATGCTGCTGCTTGAGAAACTGTGGTTGTAATTCCTGTCAGAGTGAGCATCACTCATTTCACAGAAGCTGTGCAAATGGCAAACCAATGTTATATATGGCCTTCAGTTGTTAGCTGGTGATTAGGAAGATGAGAAATGTGGAGTTCAGCTGACAGCAACACTCGAGACACTTCACAGGGACATAATCTAGCTGAGAGTATCTAATAAAGTTGCCCTTTTTCTGAACTCAAGCTATGGTCACAGAAATATACAAAGAACCCCTTATGGGCACTACTCCAAATGCCACCATCACTTTTTTGTTTGGATCTATGCAAAAATAAAAAAGAACATTAATATAATGTTCATATGAATAGGCAAAAAATATCTAGATGATATGCTCCTGAAAGCAGGACAGTCATATGATTGCTGCAATTGCCATGGGTTTTACCTGTTCTCATGTCAAAGAAGTTTGCTGAAGCTATGGAACCCAAAGCTGTAGCAGATGGACTTTGCACATCTTGGAATTCAAATTTCAAGTCCCCTAAGGAACTTTTTGTTAAATTTTAATAAGTACTTGCTGCTTAGGCATCATGGGCATTTAAACGACACTTTATGAGCACATCAGTTTAGCAATTTGGGGGATCTTTTAACAGAGGCACACACCAATAAGTCTTGATGCCTGGAGTATGCAATACCATGTCTTCCAGTATCTATGCCCACATTTATTAATCCACTTTAAAATCAACAAATGCCAATCTTTGTTGTCATTTTGTTTTAACATTTCTTTCCCCTTTTGTTTCTTCCTGTGAACTGCTCGTTCAATTTCACAGGAGCTTAAGCAACCTTGATTATAATCACAATATACCTATATCTATATATCTCCTCCACTATCAGCATGCTCTTGTATTTGTGCTTTTATTTACTGTGCTGGTTTTTTCAAGGCATGTTGTTTTATAGGCCTTGGCTTCCTGATAAAATCTTTCCTTTTCGATTAAGTCAGGAGATTCAATGCAGAGCTTTCCTTTCTCACAAAATAATGTTCGTATTGTAGCGCAATCTGGTACACAATCTGCTGTAACATGAAGAATGGGGCACATTTTGCTGCAACATAGTTTCCCTACCGAATTTATGCATATGGTTGATAAAGCATATGATATGTACTGTGGTTCTCACCACAAAGAGCGCTGTTTTCAGTTCTGTGGGTGGTGCCGTCAAATGTGCACCTTTGACAGAGATGAACAATCTCCATGGGAGGTTTATTCCGATGACATTAGTTCATACCTGTAGTGGTATACCTATTCTGTTATTCAAAGGATCTCTGAATCCTCAGAGGGAACTTTCCTGTTGGCATCTCTGGCACTCCTGTCAAGGTCCCAATCTCACTATGGAAGAGCAAGATGGAATAGGCTGCCAACAGGAATACTGTACTCCCAAGTGCCCTCTCCAGTGCTGCAGAGCCTGGAGGGCAGCCGGGTTTTCCAATGTGCTTAGGGCAATGAAGTAGAATGGATGATGTCTGGAGAGCGAGTGGAGCAAAGCTTGGTGTCAGGATGCTGGCAGCGGCTCCCAGCTGGTTGCCCAGGAAAGTATAAAGACAAGGGAAGGTTTCCTACTGCCTTTTTTTATTCAATAATTACAGAGAGAGGCTATACAACCCAGCCTCTTGGATAATGGTGTTGTCCCAAGTGAATCTCCACGCCCTGTCTCTCCCACTTCCTCATTTGTCACTTCTACTGGTGCTCCTACATGCCCTCTGTCTTTGAGCTCTTTGCTCTCCTACTTTCAAGGCTTGCTGGGTTCTGGCAGGGGGGGTCTGGAATGCTTTCTACAGACACCATGTCCATCAGCTGTCGCCCCTCTGCTGCTTCCACCTCCTTCTCTCCCATTATCTCCAACTTTTCCCCTCATCTGCCTCTGAGCTGTGACCTCCCACAACCCCCTGTTGTAAAACTAAACTGTCTTTCTCTTCCTCCTCAGGCTGGGGAGGCGGTCTCTGCCATTTCTCCTCTGCCCAGTCCCTGACACTTGGACTTTATTCCAGGCTCTGGAAGAAGAAAGTTTACCAAGCTTGTTTTGTTACAGTGGGGTTTTAACTGAGAGCAGTCAGGGCAGAAAACAAACAGTCGTTGCTCAATCAGCCCTGGTGATCAATGGGTGACAGAGGTTGCCGTTAGACTGCCCTCACTCCCAACTTAGTTACTGGCAGAATAATTGTATTATTCTGTTCTTCTCCCAAGGATCACAGGGTGGTTTACAATATAAAAACACAAACATGTGTAACATAGTAACACATAGCTACATACACAGTAAATAGCTCCATACACAGTTTAAAGGCCATGGATTGTTTAATTAGCCAAAAGCCTGGGATAAGAGGCTTGTTTTTTGAATGGCACCTAAAGGGAGAACATTCCACAAATGGGGAACCACCACAGAAAAGGCCTCTTCTCATGTTGCCACTCTACGGACCTCTCATGGAGGAAGCACACAAAGAAAGGCCTCAAATTATGAATGCAGGATCTAGGTGGGTTCATATGCAGAGGTGATCCCAGACCCTCCAAGTGTACCTATTTTCCAGGGATGTCCCTGATTTAGAGATGATGTCCCAGTTTCTGATTTGATCCCAGAATGTCCCACTTTTACTAAGGATGTCCCTATTTTCATTGGAGAAAATGGGTATAGAGTTATTTGACTCACAAGCTGTCCAAAGGCAATCCTGTATAGGCAAGCTTTTTTAGAAAATGTTTGGTGTTTAATTATGTTTTTATATATGTTGGAAGCTGCCCAGAGTGGCTGGGGCAACCCAGTAAGATGTGTGGAGTACAAAAAGTAAAATTATCATTATGGAATGGGATGTCCCTATTTTCATCAGAGAAATGTTGGAGGGCATGCGGTCCTTTGGGTATTGCAGCCCTGAGCCATTTAAAGCTTTATAGGTCAACCCCAGCACTTTGAATTAGGCGCAGAAACTATTTGACAGCCAGTGCAATCAGGTCAGGATTAGTGTAAAACACTCAAACTGTCTTGCCCCAGTTAGCCACTTGGCTGCTGAATTCTGCATGAGCTGAAGTTTCTGAACCATTTTCATGGGTAGTCCCACATAGAACCCGTTGCAGTTATCTAACCTACATGTTACCAGAGCATAGACAGAAGTTAGCCTATCCCTGTCCAGATAGGGGTGCAGCTAGGCCAACAGCAGAAGCTGATGGAAGGCACTCCACATCACCCAGGCCACCTGTTAAATTATGTTCTGATTTTGTTGTTAGCTTGAGCTTTCTATAAAGAAATGCTGGACATAAATGTTTCACACACGGAATAATGAAGAGCCTTGACTATGTACAGAGGAAAGCTGGCCAGTAAATTTTGCACATACAAATACAGAATGAATCACCTGTGAAACAGGAACAGGAAGCTCTTGTCGGAAGGCAGCCCTGTTTAGGGAAGCTTGTAATGTTTGATGTATTATGGTATTTTAATATTTTTTTTGAAGCCACCCAGAGTGGCTGGGGAAGCCCAGCCAGATGGGCAGGGTATAAATAAGAAATTATTAATTATTATTATTATTATTATTATTATTATTATTATTATTATTGATGCAGGCATCATTCATTCGTTAAAATGCATACACCACTTGAGTGTAACCCTCCCCCCCCCCAAAAAAAACCCTCAAAGCAGCTAACAAAAAGATAAAACAATAAAAAATCGATCGGGGGGAATAATCCAAACTTTAAAACATACAGAGGTTAAAATACTAAAACAGACTAAGATTACCTCAGTTTTCTAAGCATCTACGTACGCTTGTCTAAACGGGAATGTTTTTAGCAGGTGCCAAAAAGAGTACAGCAAAGGCTCCTGCTTGATTCAATAGGCAGGGAATTCCAAAGTGTAGCCACTGCCACGCTAAATGATTGAGTCCTTACAAATGCAGAACAAGTATTATGTGGAGCCTGTAGTAGTGCCAGTTCCACTGACTGAAGAGGTCAAATTGGGTACATGTGGAGTACGGCAATCTCATAGGTAAACTGGTCCCAAGTTGTTAACGGCTTTGTACAGTGGTACCTCAGGTTAAGAACTTAATTCGTTCTAGAGGTCTGTTCTTAACCTGAAACTGTTCTTAACCTGAGGTACCACTTTAGCTAATGGGGCCTCCTGTTGCCACCGCGCCACTGCCGTGTGATTTCTGTTCTCATCCTGAAGCAAAGTTCTTAACCCGAGGTACTATTTCTGGGTTAGCGGAGTCTGTAACCTGAAGTGTCTGTAACCTGAGGTACCACTGTATACTGATAGCAACACTTGGTTGCAAACCGGCAACCAATGCAGACCTCTGAGCCCAGCTTTGATATGCTGACAAAGCCTCACTCCAGTCAGCAATTGTGCAGCAGCATTCTGCCCTAACTGCAGCTTCCAGGTCAAGCGCAAAGGAAGCCCCACATAGAGTGTGTTGCAGCAAACCCTTCTTGAAGCCACCGATGCCTGAACTACTGTGGCAATTTCACTGCTGTTTTAAAATTTGAATTATAGTGGAAACACAGACTTGAACGTACTAATATTAATCATTTCCCCGACCAGAGATGTGCCATTCTTTCATCTTCAGTGTGGCCATACAAAATCCATACACTGTTTCTGTCATTCTATAGATCTGTGATACTGTTAAATATGCAGATCTGCTTTGTATAGAGTCAGACCATAGAGCATCTAGTTAATTTAATCAATTTTCTCCATGTTTCCTTTCCTCTTCCAACCACACACACACACACACACACACTGGCTTCAGGCTTCTAATTCCTTATTATTTTCTTTTTATAGGTGGTTTTTAATGGGGTACTACATTTTCTGTGTAAATCAATGCAGTCATTTTCCCATTGCTCACTGGATCAAATAAACAGTATAATGGAAAATGGCTAACTGCAATGATTACATCAACGGATTAAAAATATGTAATTCTAAGCAATTCCATGTTGCTCTATAAACCGTGCAACAGAAAACCTTTTGCATGCTCCCTGCAGGGGTGGAAGAAATAAGAGAAAGAAATGAATAAATCGAGTCAACATCAGTGGGACTTCTGAGGAAGAACAGGAAATAGAGAGCATCTTTTGTGTATATACATATTTACGCAGCAGGCTTCATAGTGATCAGAGATTGTCAGAATGTCCGCTGAAGATTCTTCCTGCAAGTGGGTGACACATTGCAGAAATGCTTTCTCTCCTCCAGTCAGTAGCTTAACTTTAAATTGCAGGTTTATCATCAGCGCAAGTGAAGCATGTCACCATGGTGCATTTAAAGCAAAATTGTTTCCCTTTGTTCCCCTTTGTGAAAATTTAATTTTATAAAAACAAAGCAAGCATCAAAACGGGGTCGGGGTGGGGAATGAATTTTACACTGAATGTGAATGGCAGTCATGCATCTTAGGGCTCAGTAAGATTGGTAAAGAAAAAGTGTTTTGTATGCGTTGTATATGCAGTCTAGCACTGTGACACCAGATGGCGCTGTGGAGTCCTGTCTTTCCCTACTGGATTTCTCCATATGTGTTTACAACACCTTTAACTGAATCACTTCTTTGAAGTGTCTTGTTCCAGCCCCAGTGACTATTCAAAATGGTCTATTTTATGGCAGATGTTCTCAAACTGTAAGGCCAATTGATCTCATCACAACAGCCCTCTGGAGGTATTGTCATTTTGTGATGAAATCATGTGAGCAGAGGCAGCAGATATGACTACACTCATTCTGTTCCCCTCATAATTATTCCCATCACCCTCAACTCATAGCAGGATGGGAGACTACATGAAACATAGAGCTCCCTGTATCCTTGGAAGGTCCTCATATGTTTTAGAACCTTGGTTTTTACAGATTTCTAAAATGCATGGAGGAACATTCGTAGGTATGGGAATGCTGTGTGGATGGAGATGGAACAAGCATGCTTGTCCCTCCCCTATGCCACATGATTTCTTCACATAGAATGGTAATGCCTGAAGAGGAATAAGGGATTTGTTAGCAAAGTCACTTAAACAACACAGAGTCTAGAAAGAAAGCAAATCCTGGTAGCACTTTACTGAGGAAACTGAACAAAACCAGTGTATAATTTGAGGCTAACGAAATAAGTTTTGTCTTTCTCACCTCAGGCCTTGTTTATAGCAAGGAAATATTCAACCACATATACAGAGGAAACACTCCCACAGACAATCAGGGCACTTGCTACCCGAGCAAAAATCATGCCCGTCTACTTCATTGCTACCTGGTTGACTTTAATACTAACAGAATTGACCTTTTAGTTTCACTCAGACTGATCTCTGCTGTTGCACTTCCAAACCTATTGACAGATGAACAAACCAGATATTAGCATGTTTATTAACAGTATGTGTTCCTTTTCAGCTGTAAGGCATGGTTGGAAGTTAACATGGTATGCTAAAAAGAATATTTGGGGGAGGGAAGCAAATTTCACTCCTCCTCCACATTCCCTTGTATTGTTCCACCTCTTTGAGACATTTTCTGCCTTTTGACTTATTTCTCCATTAATTTTGGCTGAGGGAAAATAGAGTAAAGCCCAGACATGAATAAGCACTTTAACATTTTAGGAGATTTGTTTATCTCCATAAAGGGGGGTGCTTGCGACAGGCCAGGGCTTGATTTGCCCAAAGCTTGTTTGCAAGAGTTGATGAAAATAGATGTTAGGCCAATGAGCTCCAGTAGCAGCCGCAAATTTAGCTTTGTCAGTATGTTGGGTTGGTAGCCAGAAAGATGGGTATGTACTGTAGTAATAGACTGGAATCAGGGTCGGCACTACCATTAGACGGAATGGAGTAGCCATCTCAGGAGGCAAATACTGGGGGACAGAATTGTGTCTAGCCCAGCTCCTCAGCTACAGTGGAGGATATGATTTCATCACTAGTATCGAAGTAGGATTCAACTCGCTGGCTTCTGTGTGTGGTGTGTGTTTGTGTGCCTCTTGTTCTCAGGTAGCAAAACACTTTGGGCTAGCCCTGGAAAGAAGAGAAAAGAACCAATCACAGAGACAAGCAGGGCATCTTCTGCTTTCTGCTTATTCCACAACCACTGCCATTCCAGGCATCTCTGATTATAGACATAAAGGACCAGCTCAGTTTCATTTGGGGTTTTTTTCTCTCTTGGTGCAACTGTGCAATCACAGCTTTGAACAAAAGCAACCAAGCCAGCTGCTGTGGACAATTTCTCAGTGCTTCTCAGTGCTATCCATGGCTGCTATTTCATCTGCCCAAAAACACAGATGTGAGCAAGGCTGTCATTAATATGGCAACAGATGTGCTTGGGGAAAGTTGATGGATCGTTTAGCTTGCTGCTGGATTGATAGGTTTTCTGTGAGAGTCCTTCTAATGATAGCCTGTAGTAGCTCAATTGACCCGGACGACAGGGAGCTGAAACTTATCCAATGCCATGGCAAAGTACCAATAAACCGGCTGATTTGCAATATATGTTACAACGGTTTTGCCATAAATGTGCCGCTTTGTCTCTTAGAGAATACAAAATAACAGTTGGGACTCTGGGAGAAAGAAAGAAGCCCATTATGGACCTGGTTTTACAATTCTATAACATGCAAAACAATAACTGTTAATGGACCTTATTAGAATAAATCCTCTTCTCCTGAAAATTTCATCACAGTTACGAGGCTCACCATAGCTCAGGCAGACATGTAATCCCTCTTCTAATTTCCTATAGTCCCACAAGATCAGTATTCTGCAGTACTAGGCATTGAAGACAATATATATATATATATATATATATATATATATATATATATTTGCTTTCGTAGATTTTCACGGGTACAGGAATGCAGGTTTTGGTGTCCTCGGGTGTCTTCCCGTGTAAAAGTTGGGGTGTCTAGGCGACGTTTCGACGAGGTCTCACTCGTCATCTTCAGGCTGGTGCTTTCGGCTTCTTGTTACTGGAACAGAGCAGGATCTCAGTGTTTGAGTTCCTATAAATACTGTTGAGGAGGTGTGGTGTATAGCCTCCAATGTTCTGGGCAGAGAGGAGGTTCCCAGGCTAGTGTGCCTTTTCTTCTTTTGTTCCTTAATTACTTGAGGGGTATCTTGAGTGATTTCTTGAGTGATTTCCTGAATCCCACTTAGGTGGGTCATTAGGTGTGGATTAGTTGCTAAAGCCTTCGTGTCTTGAACTCTTGAACTTTGTGAAGAGTTTTTCTGAGAAGATGGCTGTACTGCACTTGGTTGTGCTCTGGCTTGGCTTCGTGTATAGGGGCGAGCTGTGGTTTTGTGGCCTGTGCCAGCCAGATCTGTGTAGGGATTGCAGGGGGGTGCAGCATCCGGAGGTGAAGAAAGCACCAGCCTGAAGATGACGAGTGAGACCTCGTCGAAACGTCGCCTAGACACCCCAACTTTTACACGGGAAGACACCCGAGGACACCAAAACCTGCATATATATATATATATATATTATATTATATTATATGGCGAAATGGCTATTGCCATGCACACAGTCATAACTCTGACATTTCCTACAGGAACATTAGGGCACATAAGGGATGAGACTCCAGCCATGGAACTTTTCCTACTCTCTAATATTAGCAGGAGATACAGATAATCAGCTATAAATTCACGCTTCAAAACTAAAGATCAAATAGCAACTGTACCACTATGAATGATAAATGCGGAACAGCCATAAGTCCTAAAGCACCCTCAGTGCTGCCCCCTGTCTACTCAATGGGGCAACTGCTATTCACCTGGAAGAACCAGCGAGTGGCTAAAGCATTGTACCACTGAGTAGACTGTGCACCAGAATACAAGAATTTCATGGCAATATTCTCCAAAGGATTCCCTCCTTCCACCCCAAGGATTTGCTGTGTTGCATTACAGCTTACATTTGCTAAATCTAGAATAAGTTTGATAGCACTCAGCATTTTGGGATATTTGCTGAAGTTATAATATGCCACAAATGACCTAAACGTGTTTTCCCTCTATGGTCTGCCATTAGAAAACGGCTTGTGTGTGCACCTGCCTGCCCCATTTTGCTTCATTACTGCTCCCTGAAGAAATTCTCTATCCTTGACACATTCCTACTGAATTAATTATGGCCCTCATTAGGGTCCAGCTAATTTAGTATTTTACGTGTAATATTTCTTATTGTCCTACATTTTTTATCACTTTATAAATTCTCGATTGACTTGAAAGCAGCCAGAGGCCCGTGAACCTGGCAATCTCAGAAGCAATTTGTTTGAAAGTGAGCTTTCCTAAGCCTGCCTGCTTCTAATATTGATGAGATCTCTCCTGATGCACATTCCAGGATGAATGTTCATGGCAATTCATTGAGAGTTTTATGTTAAACTCATGTTCATCATGTAAATGGGTGTCGGACACCTGGATCCACGTTCACCGGCTCAGTCCTCTGAGAAAGCATATTATCTCATCGTGGAAATACAATAATAGGTTAGAGAGAGAAAATTGACTGAAACATCAGTATATTGGTTGGAAATGATGTAAGTGAGATCTAGCTGCATGGTGGCAGTGAAAACCATGCCTTCTAAAAAAAAAAAAAAAGGCAATTATGTCAGAGCAAAGGATTGCCCTAACCTCCCTTCCAAGCATGAAAATTCAAGCAGGGGCAGAGGAAGGGAGGTGCTGTGGGTGCAGGCATCCCAGGGTGTCACCACTGAGGGGGGTGACAAAATGCTGGGCAGCCCTCATCGCGGGGCCTGCAGCATGCCCAAGCCAGGAGAGACATGCAGTGGCTTGGGCATGCACAGGCTCCCCGCTGCCCAAAAGGTCTGCCAGCTGTCCCCCCAGCTGTAGGTCGGCTCAGTGGGAGGAGGCAGGAAGGCTCTGGAGGCCCTGTGGTGTGCCCCTCCCTCGCCCCGTCCTTATGGGCGGCTTGCCCGCTGACTTCAAGAGCTTGTTTTGTGCAACTGCTTGGACCTGAAGACCAAATCAATTCATAATGCAGACTCAGAGTGCAGTCCTAACCTCCCTCCTCACTGATGGGTCTTTGAAGAGTGGAGGGGCCTCCACAACATCTGCAGCCCTGGAGCTGTGGCAGCCACAGTGTAAGGTGGTAGGGGGGCAGGACAATTGAGTCTAGTGTAATTGTATGACTGACACTGGCTCAGGATCCAACAGATCCTGGCAAGAGTAGCCCCTCCTTTTCCCTACCTCTGAAATGCTCACATCCAATAATAATAGTAATAGTAATAGTAATAGTAATAACAATAATAAATTATTTCTACCCGCCAATCTGCGTATCATTTTGAGGGTGGAAGGGGAACAGAATTTTCTGGATTGGATTCAACTTCAGTTTATTGGCCCATATCCAAGCCGCCTCTGTCTCTGAGCACTAGTTTAACACCTCTTCTGCCTCTCTTGATGCAGTTGGAATACAGAGAGATAGAGCTGGGTGTCATCTGCATATTGAAGATACTTCACTCCAAATCTCCTAATGGCCACTTCCATATATGTCAAATAATATGGAGGAGAAGATGGAGCTCTGCAGGACACCACAAGATATCTCCCATGGGCTTAAACAGTAGCCTCCTGTGACAATTATCCGGAAATGGTTCTGGTGGTAGGAGTGGAACCACTGAAATAGAGTTTCCACAAACCCCTGAGATGCTCCAGAAAGATACCATGGTTGATGGCACTGAGATAACAAGGAGAATGAGCAAGGTGGCACTCCCCACCACCTCTTTCCAGGTAAAGGTAATCAACCAGGGTGACCAAGGTAGTTTCATATTCCTAAACAATGTACAGTGGTGTTGTTGTTTTGTCATTTAATCGTGTCCGACTCTTTGTGACCCCATGAACCAGAGCACACCAGGCACTCCTGTCTTTCACTGCCTCCCACAGTTTGATCAAACTCATATGTACAGTGGTACCTCGGATTAAGAACTTAATTCATTCTGGAGGTCCGTTCTTAACCTGAAGCAGTTCTTAACCTGAGGTACCACTTTAGCTAATGGGTTTCCCGTTGCCACACAATTTCTGTTTTCATCCTGAAGCAAAGTTCTTAACCTGAGGTACTATTTCTGGGTTAGCAGAGTCTGTAACCTGAAGCGTCTGTGACCTGAAGCATCTGTAACCCGAGGTACCACTGTACTTAATATTTCTTTGCTATCCCTTTCAAGTTCCTCCCCCACCAACATTGTCTAGAAACAGTTGCTTTTTCCTGAGGCAATCTTTGCCAATCAAGAGTTACATTGGAAGCTGCCAATCAGCTTGACTATGTGATGCTATCACTAAGCCAAATCAGAGTGAGGGCAACATTTTTCTTCTGTCATGTGAAATGTTAAATGCTCTCAATCTATTTCCACAACACCATACAGAAAAAATGTTGAAAATCACTGTGTGTTTTGCTGTGAGATTCTGCCGCCATTACACACACAAAAACCACCCCTCCCATTTTGGCTCAACCCTATTATTATTATTATATTGTGTGTTTTAGTTTTGGGGATATCATTTTTTAAAGCAGCTTATAATTTCATAATATTTCTTGGAATCAAATAATTCCCTTCCTTCCTGTAGTTTGAATGCAGAATCAGTCTGATCCTTTTTAATCTTCTTTTAACACAAAATCCATTCTAGGTAATTCTGAGACGCAACTCATCTTCTAGCCTTCAGACCTTGAGTTATAACCACTAGCATTGTATATACACACTTTAAACAATTTAACCAATACATCTGATCTTGCCCACCCCACTGCCAAATTAATTATAACTCAGCCTGCTGGAGAATTCTGTTGCAACCTTGCATGCAACGGGAGAGAGATTATTCAGATAAAACATTCTGTTTATTTAAAACTCTAAGGGACAATTAGTTTTTCCTTGATATATGGGCATTCAGAACATTTATAATGAAGAGAGCCCTGGCTGGCCCTCAGCCAGGTGAGCTGTTTCTGTGCTAGGTGCACCTGTCTATTCTCAACAGGTGGTCTGCTTGAGCATTAGAAACAGATACCCAACAAAACTTTCTTTTTCAGAAATTTGGCATATAGGTTGATTGGACTATGTATGAGAATGGAGCATGCTCCATATGTCAAATGTGATTTTTCACTATTTATTAAAAATATTTTGATACTTGGGCCTAAATGTTCATTTGAAGTGAAATTTGTGTAATGTTTTAAAGCACCTAGGCATGCAGAAAACCTCTAGTTTTTTACACAATGTAGAAAGAAGAAGTCCATATTTCCCAGAGAGTCTGTCCATTATTATTAAACATACAATAAATACCACATAAAGAAATGAAATAATGAGTGCAGTCATGTGAAGTAAGCAATCCATTAACTATCTATATAATTAACAGTTCTAGGGAAAGATGAGTTATTAAAACGATTGAGCCAAGATTTTGTCTGAAGTGTTTTGATGTGAACTATTGTTAGCATTATGCATACAGAACTATTGAATAAATGCCTTCAAATTTAGTGAAGAAATAAAATGCTCAATAGCAATTACCTGAAACAAAACTGAGAACATTCTATCAAGTTTTTTTTTAGTAGTTCTGCACGACAACTTCTAGTGTTGTAATTGATAGTCTAATTATCCATTCTCCATACCTCCAATTTTTATGAATTGGATTTTCTACCCTAGTAAGATTAATCTTCTATCAGCGTGATCCTAAGAATGTCTACTTTTCTTCCCGAGTCAGTGAATATAGAAATACAGCCTATCATGGCTATTGTGAAGGCTCAAATATTTTTAGAAATGAAAACCAGCTTTCATGTTGAGAATTTGAATCAGGGCCTAGGGAAGCATATGATCTTTTCACCATGTGCCCAGTGTTCAAGTGACACTGGACCACCAGAAAGCTGCCCAGCATCATGGGCACTGAACAGTGGTGCTGAAGTGAAGGACATCAGACAGGAGTTGGTAATGCTAGTGAGCTGTGCACAAGCAAGCTGCCAGCTAGTTCTGCCAAGGCTCTTTTTATTAGCACAATATGCAAAACCAGTCAGATACGTTTTGGACTGTGCCCTTTACACATCTTCCAATCACACAATCGTGGGGTGGTACATAGTTATTTTGGCACCTGTTTCCACCGCGTCATTTCCCCCTTGAACACTGTATAGCGAAGGAGACAAAGGTCACAGACAGGGCACGGCAAACTACTAAGAGAGCAAAGGTTAGATAGAGGGTGTGATGTTCAGACAGCTGTGGCTTGTCTGCATGTGGAAGTGTGCTCCACACCCGGCGGTCATTCCTTCAGTGTGGTGTAGTGGTTAAGAGCGGTAGACTCGTAGTCTGGGGAACCGGGTTTGCATCTCCGCTCCTCCACATGCAGCTGCTGGGTGACCTTGGGAACAGTCACACTTCTTTGAAGTCTCTCAGCCCCACTCACCTCACAGAGTGTTTGTTGTGGGGGAGGAAGGGAAAGGAGAATGTTAGCCGCTTTGAGACTCCTTAAAAAGGGAGTGAAAGGCTGGATATCAAATCCAAACTCCTCCTCCTCCTCTTCTTCTTCTTCTTCTTCTTCTTCTTCTTCTTCTTCTTCTTCTTCATGATGCAGGCATTGCAGACTGCTTTGCATCTGGTGCGATTTATCAAGTCTGCCTCACCACACGACAGTCAGTCTATCTCATATTTTAGCATACCAATTTGGTCAGATGACCTTCAGTGAGGGAGAAACATGAATACACAACTAGACTTTATACATAATATAAGTAGCCTGTAATACAAGACACATTCTCAAACAAGGAAATTATCTATCTAATCTAAGTTCCTACAATGGAAACTGTAAATAATCAAATAGTACAATTCAACCAGAATGACCCTAAAAAGTAGAGCCTGCCGGGTCAGGCCAATGGCCCATCTAGTCCAGCATCCCTTTCTTACAGTAGCCAACCAGATGCCTAGGAGAAACCAACAAGCACCTGAGCACAAGAGCGCTCTCATTTCCTGTGGTTTTCAGCAACTGGTGTTCAAAAGCATTACTGCCTCCAACCTTGGGGACAAAGTATAGCCACCAAGGCTGGTATCCATAGATATCTTACCCTCTATGAATTGGTCTAATACTCTTTTAAAGCCATCCAAGTTGGTGGCCATCACTACCTCTTGTGAATTCCATAGTTTATCTATGCACTGTGTGCAGAAGTGGTGTTTTTTTATCTGCCCCGCATCCTCTAACATTCAGCTTCATGGGATGTCCATGAGATTATCCACTCTCTCTGTACCATGCACAATTTTATAAACTTCTATAATCTCATTTCTTAATCACCATTTCTCTAAGCCAGGGTTTCCCAAACTGTTTTGGGGACTACAGTTCCCATCATCCCTGACCACTGGTCCTGCTAGCTAGGGATGATGGAAGTTGTAGTCCAAAAACAGCTGGAGACCCAAGTTTGGGAAACCCTGTTCTAAGATGAAAAGTCCCAAATGCTGCAACTTTTCCTTACGGGGATCTTCTCCATCCCCTTGATCATTTTGATTGCCCTTTTCTGAACAATTTACATCACTACAATATTATTTTTGAGGTGAGGTGATCAGAACTGTACACAGTATGCCAGATGTACTTTACCTTTGAATGCTGATTGAGTCAACATCAATAGAGCCATTCAGAAACAGTTGCATGCATGATGTGCAAAACCAGCCTTTCTCTAAATTGGGCCCTATTCCATGGCTTGGCATTTAACACTGGACTTTTGATTAAAGAAACATCACATTGTTCCCTCTGTGGCATTTATTTTGGATTAATCACTGCTTTCTAATCAGACATATCTGATGTGATTACATTGGAAGGCTCACAATGTAAACTGCTAGGATGTGAATTGTTGTAGACGGCACATGTTTATTTCATGAAGTTTGCCAGCGCTCTAAATTAAGTCTCAGGGACACTGAAGAATGTTTAGTAAAGGGGATAAATTGACAAGATTTTAATTAAAATTGCTTTGCAAAGCCTATTGAAAACAAAATGGTTCTCCAACTTGCAAGCAGTGTAATTATCCCGTGTAAAGGATAAACTCGTGCATTTAGCATTGGACTGCTGGATATATAGGACATTTACAGCTGGAATTCTATGCACACAATTCCTGGGAGTGAGTCCCACTATACAGCATAGGACTGCATAGGATTGCACTGCAAGAAATAAAAAGAAAACTGACATACTCTAAGGATTATAAGAATTCAGATTTGATAAAAGGTGCAATAAAATACAGGACTTCAAAACTGTCACCCTTGTTGATGCATTTCAGTACCATGGACAGCACCACTTAGTGGCAGTGGCAGAACTGCCCAGAGAGATTTCCTAGACATGAATGAATGTTCCCACATTGATTTCTCACAGTTCCTAATTTTTACAATCTTAAATTCAGTTTGTAACATTTATGCATCAATTTGCAATGATTATTATTATTTTAAAATCCTCATGAAAAGTCATCACTATTTTAGTGCACGTATCTCCTAATATACACATATTTTAACATAATGTTGCCTAACATAAACATTTTTTCTGAGCAATTTCTCCTCATATAATTTTTTGTATATTATTTTCACTAATATAAGAATTGTGATGCCTGTCATTCCCTAATATATATGTGTTCGTAAAGTGCTTTTGGTTAGAGAATTGCATTGCAAAATTCAGAGTACTGTTAGTTTCAAAAGATAGCTGTGTTTCAGTTTGCACATTGCACTTTTTTCTTTTTCTTTTTCTGAGTTGTCCAATTTAATAAAGATTAAATTAAAAAGAAAAAGAAAGGAGGCATTCCTTTGCTTTCTAAATGTATCTTATTATATGAAGGTTAAAGAGACTTGAATATTATCTGTTCATTATTATTTTTAACGCATTGACATGAAAACCAGGAGATAATAAATTACAATAAAGACTATTTCATTACTTGAAAAAACAAGTAAAATATGGATTTTATATTCAAAAAGCTGTAAAATCCACTTTTGAATCCATCTCTGGTAAATGAAAGCTCAACTGCAATCTTTATTTTTTCTTCAGCTATGAAAATCCTCTTTTTGAAAGTAGCTGGTCAGATCCAGATTTCAGCTGTGGGAAAACTCAGTAATAGCATGTATCATAAGCTTTAGCTCAGCGGCTAAGATTTAGACTGGAGGCAAAGCTGCAGGCAACAAAAAGATTCAAGTGGCCTAAAACGATATCAGTCTAGAGCCTCATATTTATTGTGGCAGTCATATCATGTTTCTCTATGGCCTTAAAGAATAGTCACTTCTTAATGCCTTGCCTGCAGAAAAATCTGTGCCGTTGGCATCTTTAAAATAAAACGCAGCATCCAGCTGAAGGGCTGGAGTAGGGAAGCTGAAACCAACACTGCACATGCCAGTTACATATTTATTTTACATGCAAGCATAATGCCCGAATAAGGCTGAAATGTCTGGAACAATTTTAAGGGTCTGAAACTTCCCTTCCAATGTTTGGAATTCATCATAAGACGGCCAAATGTTCTTCTAGTGCAGCATCCAGATCTCACAATGGCCAATCAGATGCCCATGGGAAGCAGACTGCAAGGAAGGCTTGAGGGCATCAGCACACTCCCAACTTGTGAATCCCAGCAACTGATATTCAGAGTCATACGATTTCCAATGGTAGAGTAGAACATAGCCATCATGATTTGTAATCATTGTTAGCTTTGTCCTCCATTAATTTGTCTAATTCTCTTTTAAAGCCATCCCACATTGTGTAGGAGAGAGATTACAGTATACTGTAATAATTGGGTAAGACAAATTACACATTAGTTTCTTGTTTAATTCTCAACTGTTACCCAGTGTTGTTTTTTAGTAGTATTTTATTTGCAGGTTTAACATCCTAATTCTACAAATATTTGCTCACATGGCCACTCACCATTGTTTGTATTGTTGCATGCCACTCCAAAACCTGAATAGTTGGAGATTCCAGGGTTTCCAAGTGCTTACCCAGGGGCATAGCTGTCAACTTTTCCCTTTTTCAAATCCCTTAATCCGAATAGGATTCCTCACAAGAAAAGGGAAAAGTTGACAGCTATGTCTAGGGGTTGTATTTTCTTCAGGAATGTGGTACAGAAGAAACTGTGGTTTCTTTATTATCTATGGTTTCTTTACACTCAGATATAGGACACAAGCCTACAATGGAGGGGTTCACAGCATCAACACCCCAAGACAGTCTTGTTTTTCCCATAGTCACAGCCTTGTATTCAAACAGACATAGACAGTACTCTGTCTCTCTCCAACTTGCTGCTTTGCCTCTAGCAAAACTCTCTCACCTTTGTCTTTTTCTAACTACCATCCAGTTGAGTGAAAGCTGTCCATTTGCTATCTCACACAGATTCACTTCCTTTGTTCCTCATAACGGCCAATCACCCAGGTGATCATCTCATCAGGGGGCTAGCGTGGCTATTCCAAGAATTAGGAACCTTGATTAATTTTTAACACTTGCTGGATTTATGAATGAGAAGAGACTTGGACTGTAGCCTAACACCCCAAATAACAGTATGAATGTTGCCTTGCTTAATTAGTTGCTTTCCTTTGAATAAAGTTTTCATTGCTTTCTCCAAGCCCATATGTCAAATGTGTCCAAGTTAATTTAGTTTTCTTTATTTTCTGCTATGGATGGTTGATCATAGCTACAGCCTTCTATTTCATTTATTTTGTTTTTCCATGTGTCATTTTCCTCATAGGTCTAAAGATCTTTCAAATAACTTTGCTTTCATTTTTTTTTTATGGTTGTTTAGTATTCTGCTCCACTGACCAATAAACTCTTACTGTTTGGTATAGATGGATTTCAGATGTTTGTATGGATTTATATACCAAGACCTTATTTAAAGAACAGTAAAGCATGTGCGTACCCAACATAATAGAAAATGTAACATTAATTTGCTTGCTAGAGCTCAGCTTGAACTTATTTTCAATGAACGGCAAGGCATAGTTTGGGAATATTATCAATAAGGCCACTGGGCATGTACAAAATGCCGGCCTTTTCACTCAGTAATGATAACCAGTCCATACATATCAGGCAACAGGGAAATCAGGGAAAGCTGAGGAATAAACTGAACACAAAAACAACATAGAACGTGGGGTGGGATGGAACCTTCCTGATTAATGGTGTCATGGCAACTTATCTGGATGGGGCAGAGTCAATGCTAGATTTATATATAAGCTAAACAAGCTATAACTTAGGGCCCCACTCTCTTGGGGGCCCCCAAAAAATTTAAAGGAAAAAACCCTGGGTGTACATTTCCAAAATATAATATAAAAAACAAATAAAATAAAACCTACATACAGCAACAGTGTTTTGTGTTGTGTAGGCTCCTATAATGTAAGTAATGGTCCCCACCTTCTAGCCTGCTCCCTAAAATATCACTGGTTTGCTCATTTCTATATATAGGATGCCTACATTCTACATGCACAGATGGCTTTAGATACTTATTAGGTCCATAAATTACCATATAGCATATATTCAACACAAAAAAGTGGCAACTTGTTGTTGACAAAGGACAGCTGGACATATAAAGGGCCTCATTACCTTCAGTAGCTTAGGGTCTCATCAAACCTAAATCCAGCCCTGGGCAAAGTTGTGGGAATGTGGTGAGGATGAGGTTGTGCAGACACACCAACAGGTTCAACCAGTGTGTCTGCTGAGCCCCAAACGTATCCCAGCCATGCCTCACCTCTGTACCACCCAGGTAAGCTGCAGCAATGCTGGTGCTGAGAGGGCATCTCCTGCACAAAAGCAAAAGCGTCTGCTTCTTAAACAAGAATCTACTGCTCTTTCTTCAAAGTCAAGCAGTAACATTCCATTGCACTTCATCAATTCTCAATTATTCAGCTGGGGACATTCTGAACCTTGTACATATTCCTGAACATTATTTATCCTGTTGTTTCTCACTTTTTTACCTGTCTTAGACCTTCTGTACTCACCCCCACCATTTAAAAGCCAAACATGTGCCCTAAATTATGGAGAGTGCTCTCATGGGGGGGGGGGGTTAAGAGTGAGCACTATTCCTGGGCTCTGCCTCAGTAAACAGTAATGTCTCCGAACTGAATGTCACAGGTGGAATTCAATGCTGTCCTACAAAACCACTTCCGAACTCGAGAGGAGGTGGAGTTGCGGGCTTCACACCCTCTCCACCTGCGCGGGGGCTGGCGCGATTGAGGGGATCCCTGGCCGTGTCATCCCCTGGCCAGCCAAGCGGCTGGCCTGGGGGGGGGGCATGGCTTGCGCAATATCACACTGGCGTGGCCAGGGATCTCCCTCTTTAGCGCCTCAGCTCATCGGGTTTCCCACCCTCCCACCCTTTAGGTTTTCCTTTTGACCTTGCTATGGACCTCGGTTGGTCACCGTTAAGGGGCCTGGTAGGAATTTTTTCCACTTGGCAAATTGGCACCAGCCACTTGGTTTTTCGCCTACCTCATAGCAAATCATCACAACTTCCTCAGTATTGGTGGTTAGATATTGGCAGGGATATTGTCATGTAGATGAAGGGGGGAGGAAGCGCCATCACCTCCCCCAAATATTGAAGGGTAGTCCAGTAAAGGATTCTGGGGGACATGGCCCTGTCCGAAGCCTATGGAGGTGAGGGCCTAAGGCACGCCCTCCAGTGGTGACCCCAGAGGAGTTCCTAGTTGATGTGCATCATCAGGACTCCCCCTACTGGTGGTTAACCCTTCCCGGTCTTCAAGCAATTGGGCTGAAGCTGGATAGTCAGTTAGGACCAATGCCTAAGCCAATACCGCTCATTCCTGTAACCAATAAAGTTGTGGCCATTTTTGCCCATTAACCTAAATATTTGTGTCATGTGTCTTTATTTCCACCGGGGGAGGCGGGAACTCGCCACGCAACCAAGCTCCCACCTTCACAAGCATTTCACCTTGGGAGATTCTCCTAATCCCCCCTCCAAATTCAAGAATTGGTTTAGGTGCATAGTGGGGGGTTGTGGAAAAGGCCTGTTGTGTAAGTGGAAGTCCTTGCACAGGGCTTCCTGTGACAGGGCTGCTTAAGTGAATCCCACCCCATATATCTGGGATCTCCCTCCATCAACTATTTGCCCTGTACAGTGGTATTTGCCCCACAAAGAGGAATTATCCTCAGGGCAGTTTCATACAGTAGTAAGAGAGCCCATACACTCAAGTGAGTATCCCTTAGTCCACTTGGCAATGGATGAGGCTAGAATGTGCTGCCCTCCAGCTCTGTAGTCCTAGGGTAACTAGGAGTTCAGGCAGATTAGTCTTTCTGGCAGAGATGGTATATGGAATCCCCTTAGGGCCAAGCTGATCTTCCCCTTCTTTTCCTGGGAAATGGTGTGTGTATATGTGAAATCTCCCAACGGCCCTTACTCCTATGTCCAATGCAGTACAGAGTGTATTCCAATTGTGGGCTTATAATTATCATCTCAGAATTTAATTGTTAGTAATCTTGCTTTGATAGCAACTGTAACCTTTGAAAGAGACTATGAATGTATTATATTAAAGTAATGATGCCCTGTAGTATCACCACTATGAACCACTCTACATGCCATTATAGCTGTGCATTTATCAGAGAAATTGTGTCCTTTGGTCAGAGATATCAGGTGTACCAACTATTCTTTCTAGTGAAGTTTCAATTGATTAAAAAAAAAAAAAAAAAGCCCTGCACTTCAAACAGTTGATCCAAAATATGCTTTCCTATAACATTGTTGCTAGAAACAGCAATGCTTTTTATTGTTGCAGGAAGGATAGAATTCCAACTCCTTGCTCTTTGACTTCTCACTTGTAAAGAAGCCACTTATGAACCTTTCATGAGCCAACCTTCATAACCTCATTGAGCAGTTGTGCTTCACTTTAATGGTTAGGAACAAACAGTCAGCCACTTAATCACTTCTTTGTCCCCAGGAACTCTATGTGGTGATAGTGAGAAGGCTGAACTCTGCCAATTAAATGATAGCGCACATTACATGCAGTCTTTACACGCTGTAGCCAAAGCAATAATCTTAATTATGTAGGCCTTATAAGAAAATACTCCATCTTTCTGGGCAGCTCCTCTCAGGACAATGGGTGCTACTATCTTTAGTTCATATTCACACACAGTTATTGTATTCAGGCCAGTTCCTTCAAAGACTTTTTTCTTCTCTATAAAAATATATATCCAACTCCTCCATTATTCCAGCCTTTGTCACCAATATTTTCCGGGCGTCAGAGTTTTTATTTTCCTCTAGTTACTCTTCTGCTTGGGGGTGCATTGTAAAATCCCTGCACAATCAACATGTTTCAAGTATGGCTGATCTACCACCTCACCACTTCAGGGTCTGCCCAGATTTTTATGCTTTTTAATTGATGGTGGTAGGAGCAAAACCCAAATCAGGGAGAAGGGGTGGCACAAAGTGATTTGCACCATTGAAGGAGAAAAACTTATAATGGTGGTTCTTACATTCCTACCTTTTCTTTCATTCCTGCCCTCCCTTCTTATTTCTTTTTAATGTTTAAAAGCCACTAACTCTGCCTCCCTCCCTCCAATGCATCTGGGAAGGATGCTAGTTGTACATGCATTTTAACATTTGACATCCTTCCCAGAGGCACACCGTGGTCAGAATTCTGCTATGCCATCTTATGTATTAATGTAATTCAAATTTAGAATAGCAACACCTTTTTCCTAGCCATTTACATAGATCCAGCTAGGGGGCATATGCACACAGAAGCAGGTTTTTGCACTTGTATTCCCCCTAGATAAGCAACGGCACATAGAAACTGTTTATTTTGAGAACATAAGAAGAGCCCATCTAGTCCAGCAACTTGTACTCACAGTAGTCAACCAGTTGCTTATGGAGAGCCTGTGAGCAGGACCTTCTGATGAGCACCCAGTCCTGAAACAATTGCTGCACACATATACCCCAGGAATAGGGCCTTCACGATGATCAAGAGGAAGAGCAAGGAGCTGAATTTAGCTCTGCTGTTTCCCCTCCCTCCCTCCAACTGATTACATACCCTCCAACATTCCTCAGACAAAAATAAGGGCATTTCTCACTGCTCCCACAGCTAAACGATCTCAGCCCCCATTTCTGTGCTGCCGCCACCAAGCATTTCCTATCAGAAGAAGGGTGAGTGTTACCACCACTACATTAATCAGTTACTTTAAAATGAGGCTGCATTTTAAATTGCATTTTAGCCTGTATTTTAAATTGAGGTTTTTTTCTTCTTTTTTCTTTTCTCTCTCTCCCCCCCCTTTCCCCCCTATTATGTTTTTACTGTGATTTTATTGGTGTTAGCCACGCTGAGCCTGGCTCTGTCCGGGGAGAGCAGGGTATAAATTATTATTATTATTATTATTATTATTATTAGGACAAAATACACATACCCTGCACTGTCCTAACCCCCCACCCCTTAATCCTGATTTTATTTTATTCTTTGGTAGATTTACGAAAAGATAAACACACAGCACAAATAAATTTTAGAAAGGGGCAAGATTGGATGTGGATGCACAAAGCATTTTTAAAAAAATCAAGACTCCTTGTGCTCTGCTCTGCTCCCCCTTTCTTCCTGACCAGGGCAGCCCTACCCACTGCTTGCTCCTCAGAGCTGGTGTGTTACACGAGATAGAAGCTCGGGGGCAGCAGCCTCTCCTCCTCCTCCTCCTCACCCATTCTTCAGCAGCCACTATGAGATGCCCAAGGAAGGAGGTTGGAAGCAGTGGCCATGGACAAGCCATGGAGAGGCAACAGGATGCTCCTTTGCCATCACCACTCAAGACAAGCACCAGCTCATCCTCCTCCCCAAGCTCAGTGGTGGTGGCACTGGCGGGAGAAACGAGTCATTCCAGGGTGAAATCAGAAGCCGGGATGGCTTTTGTAATTCTGGGGCTGTCCCTGGAAAATAGGGACACTTGGAGGGTATGTGATTAGTGCAGTTGGTGATACAGTCTAGCTTTTAGATCACTTATGCTTTTGTATCCCCCTCCTTGAAGCTTCCTCCTCCTGGTATTAAGGCCATTTAGATAGCATGCAAAACTTTTTCCATACAGTGTGACGCTACATCAACTCCTCTAAAATCCCTTTTGTGATATTTTGTCAAGCTGAGAAATGAATTGAATCTTCTAGCTGGTACTGGAACATTGCTTTTGTTTGAGCCTTTAATGGCTTACATTTATGCTAAGTTGCATTGACACTAGATAAATGTAGCTTAATTTTACTGATCGTGCTGAACGCCAAACCTGATATTGACCCTAGTACGCTGATCACTGAACCCAAAATGGCTGAAATCCTGTACCTAGTTAGGCAGCTTAAATGTCTTTGTAGACTTAATGGGAACCAAGCAGTCTGCCTGTGTGTGGTTGCAGAACTAATCTTATATAGTAGCTTGCTTATGAAATATTTCACATTAGTGTTAGTGAATTCTGCTCTGTTCCAGTGTCTCAAATGCCATCATTTGCTTCCTACCGTAACATGTTAATTTAACATTTTTTTACTTGGTGGTGGTGGGAAAGCTAAGGAAAACTCTACACAATGGCCAGGAAAAAAACTTCATGACAGAGCTACAGTATATGCCTGAAAAGTTTGCAGTCATATCTACAAATGGAAAAGAAAGTGTCATGCTAAGTCAGTGATAGTACCATACCCATCAACTACCTAGGAAAAAAATGGCGTGTCCCCTTGCCCCCCATGAGAGTACGGTCGCCATTTTGGATGCATTGTTCTCACACAATTTCAGGTCAAAATACTGGTAGATCCATGATCTCACACTCTGCTCCAAAACACAAGTTTTGGGGCACCATGCCCCCCAAAAACACTTTTCAGGTCTGCAATCTCATGTGGCATACCAAAACATTCATTTCTGGGTGGCATACTGGAAAAAGTGCTTTTTCCAGGTCTACAATCTCATGCACGTCACGTCACTCACATAGGATTTCACACCTGGAAGATGGTGTCCTGGGTTTTAGCCATGTTGTGGTAGAGGCTATGTAGTACTGGGCCGAGTCAAACTATGTTACCTTCTGTGGGGCAATTATCTTGGAAATTGACATAATAGTAGGAAACATTCTGTGTGAAAAGAATATCTGATGGCCAAATATAATCTACCCTGTTATCCACAAGAGTCTGGTCAAAGTCCCAAATAAAGGGAGGGGGGGGAATAAAAGAGGAGACCTATTTGAGCTCAAATTTGTTTTAATGAAATGCCATGGGAGCTTTTTCCCTATGGTTACAAACTTTATCATTTTAAGTAAAGGCCTCTTTCTATTGTAAAAGTTATTAAACTGTGTCCTGCCTTGTACATAATTTCATCTCCAAATCATTCCGTGGTAACTAGTTTTATAATGTGTTTAGATACTTAAGTTCACAGAACACTCCTATGAATAACTGTGGCTAATAATTGTAATATATATATTGCATTTAACAAAAATATATCTTCCCATGAGCTAGAATTGCTTTTTGAAAATATATTTGTTTGCATGCCATTTCACAGCTTTAGTATTTGTGTTACCAAATATACAGAACCGTAAACAGGAGATTTGCTAATTGCTTTCAGTCAGAAGCTGTAGCTCTGAATATTTTTTTTAAATGAATTTAATGAATCCGAAGTGAATGTAATTTTCTACATTGTATTATGAGGTAAACATTTGGGGGAAAGCTACCAAATTTAAAAAGGGAGACGGTTATAACACAAATTTCTAAAACATATTTCCTTCCCACTCCCTGTTCTCAGAAGTTTCAGTAACAAAAGATTAGTGTAGTACTGTAAGAAGGTTAAATATCTACAATCAAAAGTCAAGAGGTTACTTCTGAATTAGCATTGAACTGAGATTCATTGTTTAATGAAATGCTTTTGGCACTGTAGAAAAACACCCTTCATTTTGAGCATTTTTGTTTGTTTGTTTTGACGGGGTGTCATAAGGGAAAGACAAAAATCGCTGATCCAGAATAGAGATGGGTGAACTCTTGCAAACTTGCCACAGATTCATTGGAAATTATAAGAGTTCTTCCCACCTCCCCCCCCCCCCCAAAAAAGGCGGAAGAACTCTGATGATTTTTAAGAGCTGATCTCTGGCACCGACCAGCCTCCCCATGAATAAAGGTCCAAGCTGCCAGGCCTCCACTTCACCAGACAGCCTACCTTTCCATTACTGGGTGGGAAGAGATTCCACTTCTCCTGTGTTAGGGATCCAAGCCCCTTAGCCTCACTAAGGATATCAAAATCACATGATAAATAAAAGAATCCTGGGAAGACAAAACTATAAAGACCAGCGTATGCATGGGCGGAATTAAGATACAATACCTAGGACACAGTAGGACACTTAACAACTATGTTCATCTCTACCAAAATAGGAGAAAATATGGAAGACGTCAAATAAAATGACAATTGCAAAGAATAGTGTGACCTGTAGAATAATTTGATGACTTTGTGCTAAGGTTTCATAGATTCTCAAAGTTCTTATCCATGGCCTGTGGGAAAACTCAGTAATCCAATTGGCTGCTGTAATCATTAGCAATGATGCAGACAGTATTCCTGTCACTCTCAGGTGGCTTCATCTGCCCTCAGCATCAAATAGACCTATTGACTATAGACCTTTTCAGTCATTCCTCTAGCAAATGCATGAATTCTATCTCATGAGAAGAGTAAGGATCAGCCTACTGGCCTTTCTCACACATGTCTGTCGCCATTTTTTGTAACCCCTCCATATGTTGTGGGTGGAACTCTTGAAGCAGAAAGGCTGCTCTACCCGATAAGATTCCTCACAGAAAATATAGAATCCTCCATGTAATTTTCTAAATAATGTGGGAAGCCTTTTCAAGCAGAGAAAGCTTCCTGATTCAGATCTCTCTCTCTCTCTCTCTCTCTCTCACACACACACACATACACACACACACACAGAGACACACACACACACACACACACACACACACACATACAGGCTGCAGGAATGTCAATGGTATCCCCCTCACATGATGGTAATTGCATAGATGGGAGGATAATGGAATAGGGCTTATGTAGGAAGATGCATTTGTGGTTCATGACTGGCTGAGATTACTCTAGAAATGGGGCAGTGATCATTTGCAAAAAAAAAAGGTAACAAGGTAGCAACAGAACCGAGCAAGAAGGGAATAGTACAACAGTTTAAATCCCCAGGTCTGTTTTGTTTGGCTCTTAAATGGAAATGTGTGGACATTCAGTGAAGTCCTGTTCTGAATAGATGAGTTCAAACAATCTCTCTGCAAACAAGTTAATGCAATTTGCACCCACAGCTGCTTGAAATTAACTTCGTATGCTTAGTGTACATACCCATTGTCCCACAAGAATTCAGTCAATGGAACAAAAACATTTCCAAAGTTAATTAGCCGAACTACTTTAAAGTCACAGAAATCCCCCTTTTGAATGCATAATAAATAATGTTAATTTCAGGTTGCTGTAAATTTAATGATAGCTCCGTCATCCATCTTGGAGTGAAAATTAGAAGGCACAAATATTTGACTTGCATTGATATTATCTATAATTTTGATGTGTACAAGCTCTTCTAGAAGCCTTACATAACGCTAAATGCTACTTAGACACTAAACCACCCTAGAGGTGGGTAAAAAGTTATTTACTGATAAACAAGAAAGACTAATCCTTCCTGAATAATAATCAAGTCTATATACTGGATAATATTCAATATTACTTTTACTCAGTAATGCAACTTAAATCAATGTGTGTTACTCAAGTCATTTCTTTTCAATGGGCCTACTCAGAGTCTGACTAATTTGGCTGTTATGCATTAGGTTTACCCGAAATCTATATCTATCTATCTATCTATCTATCTATCTATCTATCTATCTATCTATGTATCTGTCTGTCTGCCTGTCTGTCTGTCTATCATCTATCTATATCTGTCATCTATCTGTGTATCTATATTTGCCTGAATATTTCAATATTGATAGCCTAATCAAAGGTCTGCATTTTCAAATTGGCATGTGAAAAATGCATTTGTCTTGTGCATTCCCTCATCAATGTTCCGATTTGATTTAATATTTGTTTGCTACTTTCCCACAGCAAAGCAGCTCACAACAATAACATTGCAAACAACGTCACCATCAAGGTAATCATATCAAAAATGCAACAGTGCATAAAATTCATTTATAATTTATCAGATATGCCTGGTGAATGCCATCTCAGGGACAATTTCCATCATCTCTCTGGGAAAGGGCTTCTTCACCCAACAGAGTAGGACAATATAGGCAGCAGGAAGCCACGAGGAAAGAGGGTTGGTGCCACACAGGTCCAAATAGAGCACATAGTTCCTTGTAAACAACAGCTGGAAATTTCTTCCTCACCGCCACTGGAACAGTTGACAAGCCATGACATCAGAAGCAATGTTCTAATGGTGGCATCCCACAGCATCCTCCTGGTGGGCAATGTTGCACTTATGCCACCATGCCGCCGTAAGATGGTTGTTGTTTTTGCTGATAGAAAAAATGTATAGACTTAGAGACACTATGATCCTCACAGGAGAACCTGCTATATGTCCTACCTTTATCTGAGGCACGGTTGGCAGTTGCAATATAAAATTCATTATTGGTTGATGTACCCAGATTGTGACACATCTTTGGAGAAAGATTTGCCCATGCCCACTCCAGCTTTGGACCTTTGCGGGAAGCATGCCAGCAGAATGAGGGGGCATTTGAGTCTGCAGATACAAGGCTATCCCTGACACAACACTGACATGGTCTGGCATCCCCCTTTCCTACCAAATGGTCTTTGGTACATCTATGCCTGCAGAGTTTTCCAGAAGCATATTGGGGGCTCTCCCAAGATATAGGTGCCATCTTGACAGAAGATTATAGCATAAAGGCGAAATAGAAATATCGGTACTTCTGTAAAGAAATAAAACAAAAGTGTTGTTTATCGAGGGCTGGCTCAAAACGACAATCATTCTGAAGCTGTTTCACTGATATCAGAATGTGCTGTTTTACTTTGTTGCCTTTTCAGTGAAGTAGTGAAATACTGCAAGAATGCTTTATTTGAAAGCATATCCAAAAGTCTAAAAAGTGTTCTATGCCACATACTTTATGTGGCTATTGCATGCATGCGCAAGTATAGAAATAAATTATATGTGGGTTAGGATTCAGAGTTTAACAGTGTACTCCTATGCATAATAAGAAATCCCGTTGGGCTCAATAGGACTTACACATAAGAAATGTGCTGAAGAATCAGCAAAATAAATTAGTGAAGATTCATTTCACAAAATATGGAAAGGGGAGCCATTTCACAAAATGGTTTTCTTTTTCAATTATTGGGTCAATTTCACAATTCTTTGATCAAATTACTTTTTTTTTGCTAGCTCTACTCTGCAGCCATATCAGTTCAATCCTTTCTGTGTGCTATTACAGCTATATATTAGGATTCAATCCATATATATATACTGACACCAAGGTAAACCTGGACATGTGAACTTTAATCTCAGCATAGCAGCTTCCAGGATTGGAAATTCAGGAACAAATTATATGTTTATTTAGAAAATAAAAATGATCCTGAAAATCACAAAGAACTGGAATACTATTTAGATACTGATTAATATCTAAATAGTATTCCAGTCCTTTGTGATTTTCAGGATCATTTTGATAAACACATCAGCTATTGCTTTAAATTTGTTCAGGATTCTCTGTTTGTTCCAACACAAGCCCAGAAAAATCCAGCTGCATTAAAGAAGAAGAGAAAGATGCAATCTCAGAAAACAAATTACTAAGGAAATAGAGTTCATTTCCATGCTTTAGTGGGGTTATTTATTGCAAATCGGAAAACTTGTTCCATACAGTTAAGCAGAATGAAAATTACTGGGGCAGTATTTTTTTTAAAATATGGCCATTTTCCTTATATGCTTTTTACTGTTAAGATGAACTTCTGATGTGACACCAACCAGAACTAGAAGAAGGAAACACTTCTTAACATTTTCATTTTTATACTCATATATGCTGTACTGAATTAGATTTGGAGAAGCAAAACAGCCAGTTCACACAGTAAGTAAATTGGCCTGAGCTCCTTTATTCCATAGCCAATATATTTGCTTTTAGCAACTAACTGAAGACTTTGTTCAAACATACAACCCAGCAATAAAACATGAAAGGCCTCCCACCACCTGCCCCCAGTCTTGTTCTCTTACATAGATTTTTATCTGCCAGTATTCTGTGCACTGTGTTGTTAATGTATTGTTTTCAGCAACCACTTGGTGGCCATTCACACAAATATACTCATTAAAATGAATTTGATTACTATATTATTACCTTTGTTCTATGGGTTCAGCTGCAGTTCACATTCAGCAGTAATTCTTTACTCTCTGGTTTGGTTCTAGATCAGACAGATGTTTGTTTTAAAATAAGTTTTAGTAGTGATCTTGAACCAGTTCTGATACAGCAATCAACATCATCATCTTTAGGCTAAAAAGAGCACCAGTCTGCAGCTCGCTGTAATTGCTACGATGGCTTCCACCTTACAACTGAAAACTGCAGCAAAATCTTGCAACAGGAAATGCTGCTAGCATTCTGGCACTTCATTCCTACTACTCCCCCCCCCCCCAAAAAAAAGCTTTCTGTGACAACTGCATATGTTCAGTCTCCATTGCTTTCTCTAAGTCTACTGATGCCTCCCTTAACTGTATGATTTGGTTTGGTTACATATGCAACAACACTCATAAGCTTGAATAATGAGAATAGTGTGAATAAATGGCCCCAAAACAAAATGGATGACATTTTGAGAAAGCTGCAGACACTTTGAAATAACTTCTCTGTGTGAACTGGGAAACGAGTATCTATACATTAAGATCAGGGCAGCCTGATCCATGAGACAAGGCAAAACAACCGTCTCAGGCAATGGGATCCACAGGGATTTCCCACCTCTTCAGTTGCCCCCCCCCCCCGCAAAAAAAAACCCCTCAACTGTTGGGAATTCCATTCCACCCTTGCTGCAAATATGTGGGATTCTTACATGTCACATGTCTGTTTACATTTCAGCATAGATTGCTGGAGTCCCATGAGCGGAACATTCGCTCAGTATTGCTTTCGTTTTTCTCTCTCTCCGAGAAGAACAACAAGGAGAGAGGCCATGTTTTTCTTTGTCCTGATTTATGTATAATAAATGCATAGTTTAGTATAGTATCCACGCCTCGAGCCTAATCTGTTGTGTGTTTACTCTGCTGAGTAATGTGTGCACTTGCATGCACAGCAGCATGAGTCGTGGATGCACGTCAGAAGAGGATGACTGATGGATCTCTGCAGCGGCAAAGCTGAGAAGGGAGAGGCTCCAGCTGGGGCCAAGCCAGCTGGCTGTCCATCCCACAGTTCCAACATCATCTCCATAGTGGTCTCCTGGGGAATAGGAGGTACTGCTTGGCAATATGCCTTGAAAATTATAATACATAGGGACTTCATTTTCCCATTACTCTATAGCAGGGGTGTCCAACAGGTCGATCACAATCTACCTGTCGATCACGGGATGTACTTAGTCGACCCTGGTCGATTGTGGGACCCTTCCCTCCCCCATAATAGAAGCTCAACAACTTTGGCTCACCTCCCCCCCCCCCATAAAGCTCAACAACTCCGGTAAACCCAATGGGTAGATCACTGCCAGTTTATTTATAGTGGAAGTAGATCACAGTCTCTTGGAAGTTGGACACCCCTGCTCTATAGCATAAATAACCTAACCCACACCCTGTGAATCTAGCTCAAGAGAACCCAATTGAAAGCAAAAGCACAATGAAAAATGTGCAAATGCACATTTTAAAAAGTATTGTTTGGTTTAAGGTGGTGTTTTAGTCACTAGCTGAGCAACAGACTGAAGTTGTACCAAATGCATTTCCAGATTTCCAGCAAACAACTTTTCTGTAGCTGCTTCAAATGGTAATAAGAACATGACTCATTCCCTACTTCTCATTATGTCTACTTAGTACTAATTGCAATTGGTATAAAAGGGGTTTATAGGAGTGGCTGAATTTTTTTCTGTGTCTTTGAAATATGAAATAGGACCTAAAGGTCTAACTTGAATTATTTGATTCCTTTCATAATCAGTTCCAGGCTATGCCTAATGTTGGACATTATAATGGTCTTCCACGTTAAGCACATTCAGTGTAACTAAATTTTATGGTAAGATTACACATTGCAAAAGATGCCAGCTGAATCAATTTCAGGCCCAAGCAGGAGAGAAATCTGGGTTTTATTGGCCTTACAATGAAAGCACATCTTATGTTTGTGAAGGTCTGACCCAGTGATAAAATGAACATTGTAAAGAGGAAATAGACCACAAGATGTGCAAAAGTCTCCTGCTGACATAAAATGGCATCTGTTAGCTGGATTAAAGCAGAACCAGAGCAATTAGAGCTCTGCCAGGGTGATACTTAAATTCTGCCTGGCCCAAGTGAGCTGATGTTATGAGGAGCTGCACCATTCACAATGTGAACATTAAACCTTGAAATCACAAGAAAAAATATATACTAGGCCAGACAGACTGATGGTTCAATATCGTCTTCTTCAAAAATACATATGTGGCCACAGAGAGTACTACTTGCTTAATCTCTTCTGATTGTGCCCAGGTTCTGTTACCCCAATGCTAAGATTTTGTAGTGGTACTGCAACAAGAGCTCTGTATGGATAACTTTTGCTTCAAATGTTGTAGTACCACGGAGGAGTAAAAGGGTATATGACGCCACCAAGAACATTTCTGAGGGATGACATAATTTGGAAGGTACAGCGAAATTCAACACCCATCTCAGGAGCTTTTCTCATTTTGTTTCTAAGTAAAGTGTCTATTTATATTTATCTATGATGTGCGCCCCACTTTCATGACCAGGGATGGCACTGCCATAGGAAGAGCGAGGCAACTGCCTCAGGCAGCTGGTTTTGAGTATCAACAAGTTGTAGGGTATTGAATTTATTATTATTGTATTTTTACCATCAGGAAGCACCAAGTTATTTGTGGGACGTTTTGTCTCAAGTGACAAACTAATTTGACCACTCAGAGGTACTACACTCAATGCCAGATCAGGGAAGTGGGGAGAGGCTGCTTTGTCCCATGCAGCAACATGGTAGGGCACCAATGCCCTCTGACTTTGTTTTACCAAGTTAAAATGGCAACTCACGTTACACTCCTAATGATTGCTCCCAATGGCGCTGGAGCTAATGTAGCTGCCAGGGGGCCAAAAGGCTTTCTCCCAGTCCTACTCCCTGGACCTGGTCCTGAAGGTAGGATTTGGATCACTGTGATACAGTGCTCCCACTTCCCATTCCTTTGAGCTGATCTAAGGGCATACCATGGTCAATGATATGAAATTCTGCTGAGAGATCAAGAAGCAGGAGCAAGGTCACATTCCCCCTGTCTCAATCTTAGCAAAAGTCATCCACCAGCATGACCAAGGCCAATTCAGTTCTGTGGTCAGGCCTGAACATAGATTGGAATGGATCTAAATAATCTGTGGCTTCCAATGATGCCTGCAGTTGCCCTACCACTGACCAATAGCTGTTTCAGTTCAAAGGGTCCAGAGCTGGTTTCTTTCAGAGTGGTCACACCACTGCCTCTTTCAGTGCAGCAGGGACCACCATCTTATGTAGTGAAGTGTTAAACACACTCTTCACCCAACCAGTCAACCCTCCTCTGCTACATTTGATAAACCTTGAGGACAAGGATTGATGGGAGCATGTAGTCCAATGCATTGCCATCAGCTCCTTGTCCACATCAGCTGATTGCATCAAGTGAAACTATTCCTCCGCAAAATTGTGTGTGTTATCTCAAGAATGCATACTTTACCTAAAAAGCATGCAGAAATTCTGCACCAAAATGCATACAGTGGGACAGAGTGGAATGGATCAGTGCACTGCAGGAAGGGACAGCCCTATGATTACATGCCACAAGACCAACACAAGGTGAAATTACCCCATCCCGAGTCCAACCCCAAAGTTGTGAACAATTCAACAAAGAAAGATCAGACTCTTTATTCTTGTATGCTTTCCAGCAAAAAAATAAACAGGGGAAAGGTTGGAAAACTGAAACGATTGCTCTCATAGTAGAGCTCTTATTTACCATCAATTTCCGACACTTGTGGCTAAATCATTATTGACCATTATCTCTATGTGATCAAAAGTGAAATACAATAAAGGATTTTCTCTTTACGGTTGCTTCTTAATATCATGTTCACTTAATGAAGAATTCAATAGAAACAGCGGTGCCTGTCATTTATTCTTTATTTTGAAAACGATTCATATGTAGCTAAGGAAAGCATTTTATAGGAGAGATTAATGCATCCTGCTAGCAACCAAATACTGGTTGCTTCCCCTCTCCCCGACAAGCCCTCAAGAAAGCAGGCCTTCAAAGACCCCACAAAGCAGTTTAGGTCAGGAGGCTATTGTTCAGCACCTGCAGAAAACACCAGTCTCCAAGCCCTGTTGCAATTATTCTGCTAGTATTTGAATTGTATCCATACTCAATACAGGTTGTGTGATGTTCCGCACCTGTTAGTACTTTTGTCATGTCCCTCAGCACACTAATCTTCTGCTCAGTAGCGACAGATTTGTGATGACATCAAATGATGTAGAGAACATCCAGCAAATAGTGCTTTAAGAATGTCACAATAAATAGTCTGGGGAGGGGGATAGAAGCTAAGTGAGCTAAAGTGAGGCAGCCCATTGAAGTGAAGGGAAACATTTGTTTTAGCTGGTTTACTTTTATACATCATAGTGAAAGGGGAATTTCTTCACATGGCTTAACTTGTGTAGAATGACCTGACAAAAAGTAAGACATGGCACCATTCCATTTTAAAGACAGACTGAGTTAGCATCAGCCTAGAGCTTATTCTCATTCTTCATGGCATAAATCAAGAGGCCTTTGCTAATATAGAAAGCCTGTTTGCTGAGAGATCTGTGCGCCTCTTTAAGGAACTGTATCTCTTGCCTGCTCATGGCGAGCAATCAGGGCCTTTGGGAGATTTGAGGGGACATGACCAAGGAGCCCTACACAAAGGTTCAGACCACCCTGAAGCTCCCCCAACCTTTGCCAGTTGTCAGCAGGCAGGGGTCCTTCTAAAACATTTTTTTACTAGGAAGGCTGTGCACTGTAAAGCAAAGCACCAGTCAAGGCTGTAGCCACATGTCATTTTCAGTTCCCAACATGCATCTTGGGCCACTGCATCAAATTTCCCAGCTCAATAGCCTCTAGGCCCTGATGTCAATCAATTTCCAGACAGCCACATACAGGGATATCTGTGTTTGTGTGCATGTGTCTAGGTTTCTGTAAGGGTGGGTTTTCTTAAATTTTGGAGGTAAAAAGGGGTTGCTTAGCCCCTTGTGATTTGAAGTTAATTTGTATGAAATTGGTATATATTGTAGGGGCACCCGTAAGTAGCCCGCAAGATTTCAGAAGGACAATTGCAGTGATTTTTTGTGCAAGGGGATGACGTCTAAAGCCTAATGTTTTCAAAGAAACTAACCTCCCTCTGTTTATTTGTTTTATTTTAGGGATTTCTGTGAGGTGCCCAAGGTAAATAGCATGTGAAAAAATGGCACAGAAGATTGGGAGTTATTATTAATGAGGCTTTTACTTTTTGTTTTTTCTTCAGCTGATACCTGCAAATAAATCAGGGCCCTTCTATATCCTGCCCAAAAGTACTGTGTTGGGAGGTGGGCAAACAGTGAAGTTATTTCCAGGTTGGAGGCTAGATCTGTCAGTCACAAATGTGTGACCCCTCCCCACCATCCTTATATGGAGAGCTTGAGGAAGTGTAATGACTTTAAAGAGACAGATTAACCCTGTTTTGATTCTCTGGGATATTGGAAGCTCCAAAACAGCCCCAAGGGTCCAGCTGCTACCTGATTTCAAAACACTTTAGAAGAGACTCATTTTTGTTTCAGAAGGACCTGAATCTCTCCAAAGTGGCCCATTTTGGCTTCAGTTTCAGGATTCATCTGAACGAAATGCACACCTCCTCAGTCACCTACCTATCTAACGTTGAAATCAACTTGAATTCATAAATAGTTAGTTGTGAATGTGTTGTCTCCTTGAGATATCTGGGTGCATCTGTTAATTGAGATTCCTACACTTGCTGGAAGACAAAATCTGGAAATCTCAGCAAAGAAGTATTTGTGTGGTTATCTTAAAAATAAAATGCTATGACCTTTGTTGAACTTTGTTGAAACATATGAGACATGATTGAGATCCCAAATTCAGTAGATGAGAAATCTCTAAGAGGCTTTGTATGTGATGGTGTGGGGGAATCAATTTAGCTTCTTTCAGCTTATTATCAAAGAAAACTATTTGGCTGAGTGCCTTTTAATTTTCTCAAACCAGTAATAGTCAAATGATAATGTAAAACAAATTGTAAATATAAATTATATTCTTTTGAGTTACAAGGACAGTAGTCTTCTGAGAGTCCTGGGGGAACCAGCTCATTTTTCATTTGAAGTACCATTCTTTCAAATTTAGGCATGCTTGCTTTCCTAACAATGAAATTGATAGTCAGTAATGCGAGTTTTGTCATGTGGAATTAATTATTGGCTCTGTTCTAGAGGAGACACTCACTCTTGGGTTGTTTTCTTGTTTCTCTTCTGCTTTATTACAGAAAAAAACCTTCTACATTATTTTAGGAAAACCAATTCTAGATTATATATGCAAAGGCAAATGGTTATTTAGTGGCTCATTCTTTGCAATTGTGCATTTATGTACAGAAGGTTTATTGGCATTCAGAATTTAAAGGATGGTCAACTGAAACTGTTTCTATGGAGAGGTGTGAGTGTGTGACCATGAGAATATGGATATGATTCTATTGATCTCTTTAGCGCAATGTCCTATAATTCAGAGTGGCTAGGAATGGATGGTTTTAAAATATCATGATAAAATAAAAAAAATGTCTATTCTACATTTGGTTTAAGGGTACCCAGAGATCCTGAGAAGGAAGCAGGCTTTGGTTTGAAGGGATTTTCAACTAGAGCCATGGTTCTCAATGTGGGGCACCCCCCCCCCCCGGTGGGGCAATTTGATTTTTAAGGGGGGCAATTTGAGAATGAGTTATTAACAGATAATGGCCTTTTAGGCTTCCTCCACGTGAGTAGGAGTTCACTTTTTTAATAAGAAGAATTATATGTCACGGGGGGGGGGCAGTCACATGGCCAAAAATAGGTTGGGAACCACTGATCTAGAGGAACTATGGGAGAAGAGGAGGCCACAGAAAGGCGCGATATCACAATCCTAAGCATGTTTTGGAAACAACTTCCATGGAGTTCAATGGAACGAAAGGTAGAATGGGAAAAGTGAATTAAGTTTACATATTGAACTGAAAAGAACAAGAAATGTTTAGCTGCAGGATTCCAGCACCTCATTTAAACACCTTTATTGAGTGGCTTGGAAGAGTTTTCATAGCTCTGATAACAGAACAGAAACACACATGTAATACCACTCAGGTTCATGACACTAGACAATTGAGCTGCCTGCTTTATCTTCAGACTAAACAACCAACACTTACCTACTTTAAATCCTCCTTTATAGCCAGTCTGTAAGCAGTTTTATTTCCTACTTAATTTGTCGTGATTTCAAGAGAGATAAAATGCAGAGGGAAATTCCTCCAAGCAGTCACATTTTATTTCTCCTCTTCTCTTCATTATATATATATATATATATATATATATATATAGTCGTGCATAATTTCTCTCTGCAGTGTCATTTCAGCATTTGTTCTTGAAAATCAAATTCCGTGAATTGCCAAATTTCAGAAGGAGAGATGCAGTAGTTATCCTGCAAGGGCAGCCTTTACAATTTTAGGGTCGGTAAAAAAAGGGAAACACTTAATCTCCCCATGTGTTTTCTGGGCAATTGGTCTGAAAATTGCACAGACAGATGAGACAGGTGTCTCTGGGTAAGAAATCTAAAAAAATAATAACAAAAGGCCTAGGGTTTTTGTGCTTGGGAACGTTAAAACTTGTAGAGTGTGTGTGTGTGTGTGTGTGGAAGCGAGACAGAGACACACTAAGAGAGAACCTATGGGCTGTAATCCTGTTCAGCACTGCACTTAAGTCATCACTTACCTGTGGATTGAAGGGGGCCGGAGAATATTATCTCATTTAGAAGAAAAAGAGTTTGGATTTGATATCCCGCTTTATCACTACCCGAAGGAGTCTCAAAGCGGCTAACATTCTCCTTTCCCTTCCTCCCCAACAACAAACACTCTGTGAGGTGAGTGGGGCTGAGAGACTTCAAGGAAGTGTGACTAGCCCAAGATCACCCAGCAGCTGCATGTGGAGGAGCAGAGATGCGAACCCGGTTCACCAGATTATGAGTCCACCGCTCTTAACCACTACACCACACTGACAGATAAAGACATGGGGAAAGAGTGTTCTTTTTAGCTTTTGCCATTCTCTTTCCAGATAACCCAAATGCCAGTTTGTGCCTAGTAGATACTTAGTAGGAAAGAGTTGGGGAAAACTGCAGCCCTCCAGATATGGCTGGGCTGCAACTCCCACAATCCTATACTATTGACCATTCTGGCTGTGGCTGATGAGTGTTTGAATCTAATGATATCTGAATGGTTATAGTCCCTCCCATCATCGGATCATCATATTTAACAACATAATCTGTGTGGATGTCATTGTTTTATCAGCAGTGTGACAAAATTAATTGTCTACATGACACCAAGAAAACACCCAATACTCCCACCCAATACATGGTTTCCAGAGTTGGCTTCTGACACTTGGTGGGTTATATTAAAAATAGTCCCAGTTCTTTCCATCAGTGCAAGGATTTAAGCTTGCACAACAGAGCACCCCGCCCAGCTCCTCCACCATAAAGTCCATACAGTGGTACCTCTGGTTACGAATGCTTCAGGTTATGAGCTCAGCTAACCCGGAAGTAGCCACTTCTGGTTGCGAACTTTGCCCCAGGATGTGAATGAAAATCATGTGCCAGAGGCACGCGTGCAGCGGGAGACCCCATTAGCGAAAGAGCGCCTCAGGATATGAACGGTTTCAGCTTAAGAATGGACTTCCAGAACGAATTAAGTTTGTAACCAGAGGTACCACTGTAATTCTGTTTTGGGGCTTCTCCCAACTACCTGGAAAGGGGGAAAGGCTCCATGTGAAGGGAAAGAGAGGTGGAATGTTCCAGTGCACAAGTTTAAATCCTTGCACTGACAAAACCTGTCATTTGGATACTGCCCCATATAATCATGTAGGTGGTTCGGCTTTTATCTTCCTTTCTTAAAATGGGGATTAAGCTGCATGAAAGAAAGATCGATTTCAAAACACAACAACCATTTCCCTGTGGTGGCTTTAACAGATTACACAAGCTGATGCAATTCTGTTTCCTAATGGAGCTTAGCTTGTTTGTTAAAACTATTGTCCCAAGACCTTTCAACAAAGCAACCAAATGGAACACAGTTAGTTTCAAGCAAACTACTGATTTCTTCTTCAAAATCTAATCCCAGTCTTTGTTTTTATGAGTTTACCTCTGCACTCAAACTTCAAACCTTTTACGGAAAAAAATAATAAAGTAGAAAAGCCATTCAATGAATAAGAAGTTAGAGACATATTTGCTGGTATTTATCATTGCCTTGCATCAATGAAATGTATTTAGGAGACTTTCACTCAAAGAATACCATGGTAACCTTTATAATTTTGATTAAATAAATGTAAGAGAGCATTCTGAAAATGCTGTCGGGAAACAATAACATTTTTAAAATAATTTAAATGTCAGTCTCCTACACAAAGTAACATTTATAGCGATGTTATCGGGTGTATTCCACATGCAAACCAATTTTATCTTGTGGCCTTTATCAAATTACATTATTCTGTTCAAAAACTGGTCCTATAAATGACAACGTTGACCTCCCAGGAGGAGGAATTGGCTTTCTTAGAAGAAAGAAAACAAGACCAATATTAACATTATTTAATTGTGTTTATGAAATACTGTGGGGTATCACAAGAAATCCCATCTCTTTCCCCTATCATTTGAATGTTTGCCATAAAGATGGAGGAAAGGTGGCATGGGCAAGAGACACGTTGCATGTGCATGTGTGCTGAGCTGAGGTAATAGAAGGGACATGCCATCCTCACCTACCCCTCTTTAAAGCATCTCAGTACCAATTCTCAGTGGGGATGGAGTGTAGGTGCAGATGAGGAAGGAATTTTTGCCTGCAGACCAGATTTTTTGAGAGAATCAGAATGCTTCTTGATGTCTTTTTTTTCTTTACCTGCTCTACATAGATCCAACCCCCACTGTCTATTGGATCCAGCTGCTATGCAGTGTTAGGAATGAGGCTCCTGTCACTGAAATGGCTGTTTATATTATTTTCTCTATTTAGGCAATTTATATGCTACATAATCATTAAATTCAACAATACAATAAATATAAAATTAGTTAAAAACTATATAATCAGAAATGACATCTTTTCCCCGCTGGAATAAAAGAGAACTTTCAGTAGGCATTGGAGCCTGGATAGCTCAGTTGGTTAGACCATGGTGCTGATAATGCCAAGGTTGCAGGTTCGATCACTGTATGGACCAGCTGCATATTCCTGCATTGCAGGGGGTTGGACTAGATGATCCTCAGGGTCCCTTCCAACTCTACAGTGCTATGCTATGCTAAGTTCAAGAGACAGGGACTTCTGGAGAGGAAAATGGTGGACTAAGTCATTGTCTTCTGGCACTCCCGTCAGCTGAGATAATTATGTGGTGATTAAGATTACCAAGGTTGGTTGTCAAATCTTGGTTGTCAAAACTGCCTTTTGATATAAAGGGGTTTAGGGTTAAAACTTCATATGCTAAGAAGCAGACATTTCTTCTCATCAAAGACTGAAGTTTTCAGGGATGGAGATTCATCTCAAGTGAGGAGACAAGCCCACACACTGCATAATTAGAGTATCAGGTCAGTGAATCCTCTTTCTTTTAACTATTATTAAGATTGGAATTAAGGAAGAATTGGATTTTCTGTCTGTCAGTTAAATAGTACATAGAAGAAGCAGGCTGCTGGATGATGTTGAAGCATTGATTAACAGGATGGAGAATAAATCAAGAAGCTTTATTAACTACGGTAGAATTTGAAAGTTCCCACTGATAAGTAGATCTAAATGGGTGTTTTAATTTATAACACCTATAAATCTTTTCCCAGTATGTATAAAATAGAAGCCTGTCATTATCTGAAAAAAGAATGTGCAAGCAGAACTAAGGTCCTGGAAGGACCATAGCCCAAGGAATACCAACAGAAATAGAATACCAACAGAAACATGGCAAACATAATGCTGAACATCCTACCAATCACTGTAAGGCAAATGTTGCATGCACAGCTTCTAGAACTTAAAGCCAAGATGTGCTAAGTTTCAAGAGAATTTACATCAGAAATATTTCAAACGGGAGAATGCACAGGTCCTGTCAGAAAAGTCCCCTATTTTGTATTGATGAAAAAATACAAGAAGGTGGCAGATAAGGCTGGGAGGCTGGGGGAAGAAAGATAAGCTCCCAGGTCAGATCTGGGAGGGTCTAATTTTCTGTGTATGGAAAAAGGGATTTGATATAATTGTGATAGAGGACTTTTGTAATAAACAAAAAAATTAAAATCTCATCCCTCTCTATTTCTTAATTTTTCTCTTTTTCTCTTTAGGTTTTTCTTTATTCTTTTTCTTTAGATTAGTTTGACTTTTATTGTATGCTATGGTGAAAACGTTCAATAAAGATGTTTATCCCCAAAAAAGGAAGTTCAACAGGAGGCCTGTCTGATCTCAACTGGAAAGTGAGTTATATAAAATTGGGCTTTCTGTTGAGATAGCGGGCTGCCAGAAGTGGATCTCACTGACTGAGCTTAGATTTCAACATTAGATTTATTATGAAGACACTTTAAAAAATAAAATGTAGAGCTAGTCAAATAGTAAGAAATGATTTCCATGGAATTGATTTACACACTTACAAGGAACACACTGACCACTTAAACATGGCTCCTAGTTCCTTTTAAATCAGTAAGTGGAATTCTGTCCAATTCATTCTCCATGCAGCTTGAGATCATGTTTTGATTCATATAAGAACAGCAAATAGATTTTTTGTGAAGTGCTATGAAGAATAACAGTAATGACCAGTGCCCCATTTGTCATTGCGTTATACAATCCATCAGAATAAAAACAGCATTCTCTTCTTCCTATCCCGTAAAGTTAAACTTCTCAATCTATATTCCTTTTCAGACAACTCTTTTAAAAACTGTCTTAAATTACCATACTTAAAGACTAGCACAGTAGAGAATTGTTAGTGTAAGCCATATAATTTTTGCCACTTCATGCAGTAAGAAAAAGGCTACAGCCTAGTCAGTTAGGAGTGACTTACATGAATTTATATTTGTTCTTTAGAGAAAAAATATGTCTAAAAATTAAATCCAAAGTTAATTTGCCAATTTTGGTTATGTTTATATTGAGCATCTTTATTTTTATATCTCAAAAACATGGAAGATTGCATGGGAAATAAAATGTACCTCCTTGTCTGTACATTTGTTTAAACAATGCTTAAGTTTCAGCAGAGAAGAATTATAGCTCTCATTTTATCATTCAAGAGTTAATATGCTATATGAGGAGTTTGGAGTGGCACTGCACTCACAATGCCACTGATTTATTATACAGTGTATCTATCTCATAACTGAAGTTTGCTTCGGGTTGCAAAACATTACAAAGCTCTTGGAATTCTATTTGCAATTAAGGCCCATGTTGATTAGGCATAGAAATTCAATCTTTGACTAAAGCAAATGAAAAGAAAATGTAGGTGTCTCTCATTGTTGTTGTTGTTTAGTCAGCTTCAGGATCTGCCCTTCCAGGGTTGCTTTTCTTCAGAATGGATACGTTTGATCTTCTTGCAGCCCATGGGACTCTCAGGAGTCTCCTCCAGCACCACAATTCAAAAGCATCAATTCTCTGGCGATCAACCTTCTTTGTGGTCCAGCTCTCACTTTCATACATCACTACTGGGAAAACCATAGCTTTAACTATACAGATCTTTATTGACAAGGTGATGTCTCTGCTTCCTGAGATGCTGTCTAGGTTTTTCATCGCTTTTCTCCCAAGAAGCAGGCATCTTTTAATTTTGTGACTTCTGTCACCATCTGCTGTGAACATGGAGTCCAAGAAGGTAAAATCTGTCACTGCCTCCATTTCTTCCCTTCACTGCCTTGTCATGGCGATGGGATTGAATAACTCAGAGAAGCTATGAGCTATGCTGTGCAGGGCCACCCAAGATGGACAGGTCATAGTGGAGAGTTTAGACTAAACGTGATCCACCTGGAGCAGGAACCAACAAGCCACTCCAGTATCCCTGCCAAGAAAACTCCATGGAAAATAACAACAGGCATTTCTCATTACACAATATGTAATCATGCTATTTTATGTTGTTATGCTATTTTATAGGTTGTTTATTTTCACAATAAAAAGAAATGTTTTTTTTTTAATATTTCTATTTTTTAAATATGGATTTACAGTGTCCATTATAGGCTGAAACTGAAATTTTAGAGCAATACAATCACGCCCTGCCCTGAAGTAGGATCTCTACTCCCATAAATACCCAAGAGGTATACATTTAGACATCCAAATTGCAGAGTGAAACAAGGTGGATGTAGAGTAAATGCAAAAAGCCCGCAGAGCAAGTCATAAAGGTATGCATGCTCATGTATGCACGCTCAGCTCCCATTGACTGCAACATGGAAATTGCATGCATACAACAGACCAGATTGCATACTAGGGCTGTTCATCAGCACTGCATCCCTCCCAAATTATGATGGGAATAGGCAGGGCCACCAGTAGATGGATAGCAAGGGATGTTTCTTTGGCTGGGGGAGGGGGGCAAGGCCAGCAAAATCCCTGGACCCTTAGCTCCCATTTCAAAATAAGGATTTATGCTTCCACAACAGAACTTTCCCCCACTCCTCTCCTCCACTTGCCAAAATGGTTTCACAGGGTGGAGCAAACCCCAGAATTGGGGAGGAGGGTGTAATTGCACCAGCAAAAATTATTTTGCTCATTTAACAGGTGACATAGTGCTGCTATGGACACAATCCTTTGTTTCTTAGCTTTGGGAAGGAGTGGGCTAGCCAGGAAGAGGGAATGGCTATGAAATCTGGATTGGCTTTAAAGGTTCCAAATAAACCATTGACACACACACCCCACACACCTTCAAGGTCTTCCAAGTGCTTAGTTAGAAGAACTCTCAAAGAAAAAAGCCTGATTTATTTGGGGAGTGAGGTGGGAGAGTACCTCACAAATTCCTGCCATGTTCTGTTGGACTTCCTGTAACAAGAGACTGGACCTAATTGTTAGAATGAAAAGGGTACTTTCATACCTAGTACTTCATACTAGGATTGGCCATGAGAAGGCACCTTCAGTAGGCAAATAGTATCCCATGAAACAAGAAACAAACTGCATTAAAACTTTGCCATTGGAAACTCCTTTTATTATATTCATCACATATAGCAGATCAATTCTATTGAGCAAGAAGCCTTGTCTAAGCATGTTCCACGATGAAAGTTAATAAAAGAAAATTGTGCGTAGTGACCCCAGGTGATTCCTTAAGAACTCAAGGACTGAGAAGTTGTAGTAACTTTTCCCAGTCTTTCTTCTTTATCATTCTTACCTATAAACAATAAAACCAACAATAAAAACATCCCCTGGGAAATTTGTTTCTTGTTAAATTAATCCCTTAATGGGTTCAGTGTCCACTCCAAAGTAAGACTTTTTTATCAAGAGAGTCAAAGAGTGTGCTAAAAGGTTGCATCTTTCCATAAATGGAAATAGACAATGAAAACTTCTGCATTTCAATCATTCAACTGCCACCCAGTTTTCTGAGAAACGTTCTAGGGAAGCTGCTGTGATGCAACAAGGCTGCAGGCTATCAAAACTACAACGGTTATTATAAAGTTCACAAGATCTAAAAAAGATAACTTTGGCCCTTCTGCTGTGAAGATTTCTGAAATCAAAGTACTTGTGCAAATGATTTATGGTCCCAATGATGAAATTTAATTGTTTTTATTTTTTTGTATACTGAATATTAACCAGTAAACTACATACCTGATATAAATAAATAAAAATAAAAAGTGAAATAAAAAATCTACTTTTTAGTTCTTGATCATGTAATATGCTGGTTTTACACTGCTCAATATGTGATAAAAGTGGGCTGTGCAGCAGCCATCTGACTCACCTAGAATTAGTACCTTTAGGAATAAGTCTGATTTTTTTTCAGAAGAAACCTGTTTCAGTTTGCTACTTCAATCCAAATGCTCCTATTTACTATATCGGGTAATTTAAAAATGGCTTTCATTCCCCTTTTCTTAACCTTGCCTCCTCTCTCCATGTTTTTGGGGTCTACTGTTTACTAGTTAGAATTCTTAGGAATGAATCATTTCACTTTTGTCACTGACCAGAATACAGGATGCATTTCCTAGTAGTGTCTCTGCTCTTTCTTTTTATAACTTGATTGTAGGGGACCAAGGGATGCAGAGTGGAATCAGACATGAGGCTGTGTACACACCACCATTTACTCTGGATCCAGTGCAATCCCACTGCAGGTGTCTGAAGCTGAGTACACACGACAATAGTCACAATCCATAGGCATCCCTTAGCTCCTTGAGAAATACTCACATCTGATGCACTTTCCCTCAAACCAGCTTCCATCTGATTATAAAATGGAAGCCATGGTTAAGCTCAGGTATGTTCATTTCAGGCAGCCTTTGTGCACAGGTACAGCACATGCAAAGTCGACAGCTTCAGTGAGTGAGAGTTTGGTGTGAGGAAACAAATCAGGTAATGGATATCAGGTGAAAACATCCCCACCCTCTTTCTGGTGTGTACAACAACATAAAAAAGCAGGAGGAAGTAACATTAACTGTGTTGCACGCTGCTAATGTGTACATAGCCTAAGCTTGAGCCTTAAATCCCAATAAGCAAGAGACGCCTTTGCCCTGCGGTGCTGTGGCCTATAGATTAAAGCAAAATACTGGACAAGGTTTTGCCCAGTATCTTCTCTGTGTGATGGGCTCATGGGGAAAAGCTGTCCCATGAGCCCTTGCTGTAGAGGTAAGGCGAAAGCCTATGTAAAGCTGCTTTGCCTGGATCTCACAGCCATTTTGTTTTGAGAGCTTCCTGCCTGCCTACCTTCACTGCCTACCCGCCCGTTAGAGCCTTCACTGAGCAATTTTGGATCATTGGTTGACAGGGCTAGAAAGGAAGAGAGCCAGTGTGGTGTAGTGGTTGGAGCGGTAGTCTTGTAATCTGGGGAACTGCGTTCATGTCTCCGCTCCTCCACATGCAGCTGCTGGGTGACCTTGGGCCAGTCACACTTCTTTGAAGTCTCTCAGCCCCACTTACCTCACAGAGTGTTGTGGGGGAGGAAGGGAAAGGAGAATGTTAGCCGCTTTGAGACTCCTTAAAAGGGAGTGAAAGGCGGATATCAAATCCAAACTCTTCTTCTTCTCTTCTTCTCAACCTGACTGACACTTGGTTGGGGGGTTTTCCCGCCTTTCCCTCAGTGAAATTATGGCTTTCCTTTGTTAGGTGGAAGAACATTGTATGAGGGTGGAAATGGCATTGGTCAGGATCAGCATAGTATAGGAGCTTCCCCCCCCCCGAGAGGCCTGAGGGGATTGACCATGGCAAACCAAAGCATGGATCTGCCTGGTTGGACTCTGGACCCTGGTCCCCTAGTGAGACCTTGCTTGCTTGGCTTGTACCATGGCAAGGTTCAATACTGGCTGACTCCCATTGTAGAGGTTTGGAGCAATCCAAACCCAGCAGATCCATTCCATCAACATGGAGCTTGTGGAATGATGAACTGATCCTGGGACCCAATGCCATACCAACCCTTGCCTTGCCTGCTGCTGTCAATAAACATTTGGCCTGATTTTATCCCATCACCGTTGTACAGTCTGGTTGTTTTGCTGCTCTCATGGGTCACATAATGCACCTGCCTGGGCAATAGGGCAAAGAACATCTGAAGACTGGTTGAATTGCTTTAACAATCAGTGGAGGAAAATAGTTATGCGTCTGCTTAACCATTAGAAATTCCAATGCTCAGATCAACTATGCACATTTACCTGGCTGTGGAACCTCAAAGATCTACTTCTCTTTCTTGTCCATTCCTTGACCCAGGCATTCATTGCGTACCACCCCCTCACTTCCTTCTTCCTTTCTTATTTCATGGATCTAGCCCACCTGCACCTCTTGCAAGATCTGGGTATCTGTCATTTGCATGTGAACTTTCCCCCTTTCTATGGCTTTGCATTACCAGCTTCTTTTTACAATTCAGATTTCAGCTGGTGAGGAGGGGAAGTGTACCAAAATACTATACTTCATAAGAAACAACAGGATAGATCTAGGATAGATATGGATTCTGGCAAACACTGTGTATAAATTGCTTCTCAAATGAGTAGTAGCAGGACATTGGAGAGTAAATGTACACACAGACCTAGTGTGTTTCAGTTTCCCTGCAGTACTGCTGGGATTCTAAATGTCCGCCTCAGAATTCCATCTAAGGCATAGAGTCTCCTGTCGCTGTATCGCTCTGTTGGGAAGTGTTCAAGCTCATAGTCTAGGTCACAAAGATTCAGAAACCCGTGTAATTTTTCACCACAAATTATCTTGCTGTTTATCTTTGTTTTCAGCATATCAAACCACTAAGCTATTGTGTTTATTGTTTGTTATTTTGTGTAAATAAATAGCTCAATCACAGTAATTTGTGCAATTTTTGCTAATTCTCCTAAACAAGCAAAATGATAATAGCATTTATTTGTAGTAACAATTTCCCCCCAGATAAGTAAGGTAGCATTGGTGTTTCTAAAGCAACCATATCTTTTGCAATACAAAAACAAAAACATCAGTTCCCCAAATTTCTGTGAACAGAAGCAAAAATTACAGGTTCACCTGGGCACATGAAAAGGTCTGGTAACATACTAGGCTGCTGCTGTGGTTTTACAATTACTCTTGAATATATCCCCAAACTCTGTGATTCTCATTCTTTCCCATTGAAACCTCTTTGCCCCATCCAGCCAAAGTCTCAAATGGGCTCTGCTGTGCTTGTGTACCAGGTCACATTCACACTGTACATTTAAAGCACATTTATAATGCAAACAGTCATAGCTTAACCCAAAGAATTCCGCAAAGTGAGTTTATACCTCACAGAGCTACACTTACTAGAACTGCTGTAACAAACAGCAGTTCCTGAATTCTTTGTGGGAAATTATGTGGTTTAAGGACACAGGTGGCACTGTGGGTTAAACCACTGTGCCCCTTGGGCTTGTGGATCAAAAGGTAGGCGGTTCAAATCCCCGCGACGGAGTGAGCTTCCATTGTTTGGTCCCAGCTCATGTCAACCTAGCAGTTCAAAAGCACACAGTGCAAGTAGATAAATAGGTGCTGCTCTGGTGGGAAGGTAAATGGTGTTTCCGTGCGCTGCTCTGGTTTCTCCAGAAGCGGCTTAGTCATGCTGGCCACATGACTTGGAAAAACTGTAAAAGCGAGATGAGCGGCGCAACCCCGGAGTCGTTCGCAACTGGACTTAATTGTCAGGGGTCCCTTTACCTATGTGATTTAAACATGCTTTAGATGTATGGCATGACTCCCTTGGTGGCTGTCCGCAATTCACTACTAAGCTCTAGCCTTTCACACCAACACAAGTTTTGGACTTTCTGCGTCATGTGTAGCAAAATAAAACACTAGCTTTTCAAAACCACAGTGACACCCATACATTTGGCATCCTACTTGTGCATCATTTGGAGACAAGGAAAACTGAAGGTATTGCTTAAAACCAAAAGCAAAAATGTTTTATTTCATCTATCTACATATCTTTCTCCATATCAGGTTTTTGGTGTTTTTAGCTGTTGTGTTGCTGTTGTTATTGTACATTGCCTTAAGATTATTGTGTTGAAGGCATAATAATAACAATAGTTGTTATTATTATTGGAATAGCAATGGATTATAGGTAATTGCTAATGTCAGAATTGTATGCCTGAAAAAAAATCATCTCAGGACAAACCATGATAGAATTTTACCTCACCATATGAGTATATAAACTTATTGGCATGGCATCTTTGGATTTTTTTAAAAAAGCTAAACCAATAAATATATATTCTTCACAAGCATCTAGCATCAAATGTCACAGTAACTAATTATAAGGTTTTAATTATGAAAGGCTCAATTTTCTGTGATCTAAGTAAATGTTCACAATCTGATAACATTTCTGAACTTTTCTAAGACAGTTAAGCTAGGCCTAAGGCGGCCTCAGAGAAGCTACTAAATTAAGTAACAAATTTTGATAACAACTTGTTTTCATCTCCATGCTATGCATAACGGTATATGTAAAATTCAAGTCATTTAATTACTTTGCAGTTTGTGCCGAATGAATTTGAGAATGCATTCTAATTTGTACATTAGCTAACTACAAATGGATATTCATGAAGTGAAAGCAGTGGTTCAGTGTCTTTAAATATAGACGCTTCCCCTCTGTGACACATGCCGTATGTTTAACAGAAGCTGTTGAACTGCCGATGATGGCTAGGCTTTTCACATTGAAAATGCAAGAAATGGTTATGTTATACTAGCCAATGTGGTACCCTCCAGATTTTGGAGCAGGAGGAGAGAAGCCAGGAGAGACCCACATACTTGCTGTGTCTCATGTGTGTTGCACTAGACCATAGTTTATCATGGTGTTGCTGGATGATAGTTGCATCTAAGAAGAAAGGCCAATCCTCTTACTTAATTCCATATTGCTGTGAGTCCTGGAGTTTGAGAATATGTTTTCAGCTCTTTTCCCCCTTTACATCTGCAGGTGGAGCACTGCAAATGATAAATGAGGGCTTGGGTTCTCCAATGTAAATAACAACAACAACAACAACAACAACAATAATAATATTTTTTTATCATTTATAATAAGTAAACTGTGGCAGCCTTGGTATCCTATGCCAACAACCTTATTACACTAGTCTTATGAAAGCATCCAAATGACTTTCGTTTGCCACGTACATCTATAACTGACTCTGCTATTGCCTTTGTGAGCCAGACATTAATATAGTTTCTTTTATACATGGAAGCTGTTAGGAATGCATAGAACACACCACAGTAGTGACGCTGCTTTGTTTTTACACAGACTAAACGTCTTGTGCTTAATTGTATCTCAAGGACGGCAATTATCCATTGAGTTCATTGCATTATGGATTATTAAGAAGAATAGGGACAAGGTGCAAGTTGTAAAATAGCAGCACATATCTCTACAGCTTTATCGGCATTTCCTACAAAGTCTTAAACACTGGCTGAGAAAGAAAGTTACTGCATGGCATAGTTCCTGAACAGCAAGAGTTTCAGCAAGAATTCAGTGCCATTCCTGTACAGCAGTGTTCTTTAACCTTGGGTCTTCAGGTGTTGTTGGACCACAATTCCTATAAGCGCCAGACAGTTTAACCAATTATCAGAGATGATGAGTGTTGTAATCCAACAATATATGGAGACCCAAGGTTGAAGAACACTCCTTTACAGTACTTCTAGATGCTTCCTACCAGCCAGCTTTCAAATACAGTGGTACCTCAGGTTATGAACTTAATTCGTTCTGGAGGTCCGTTCTTAACCTGAAACTGTTCTTAACCTGAGGTACCACTTTAGCTAATGGGGCCTCCTGCTGCTGTGCCGCCACCGTGCAATTTCTGTTCTCATCCTGAAGCAAAGTTCTTAACCCAAGGTACTATTTCTGGGTTAGCGGAGTCTGTAACCTGAAGCGTCTGTAACCTGAAGCGTCTGTAACCCGAGGTACGGCTGTATATACAAACAACCCTTTAAAAAATTCCATGTTATTTGATTTTGAAGTGACGGTTCTTGGAATGTGCTAGATGGCCCGTGGGTTCCCTTCCAGCTCTACAATTCTATGCTTCAATGAATTCTGTGGTCTAAGTTTCCTCTTATAACTTAAATCTTCTAGCAAGCAAATATTATCAAGATCCAAGAACATGCTAAAACCAAACATTCCAAGTCAGAATAGATTTAATTCATGAGATGTGACATTATATTTGGACAATCATTCCCCCCAACTGGTGTGCGTACCAATGCAAGAACGGTTCATCCAGTTGCCAAAGAGACAAGTCATTGCTCTGTTTCAAAAGTGACTTGTCTCCTCAGTAGTATGCTCTCTAAAGTTATGCTGCTATTCATTCTCCAAAACTTGCTCCTCTGTACTGTGACCTTGGTATGTTAAAACAGCCTTCTGGATTATGTATAACACGCTCCCAGTTTTCTACACCACAGTGAACCTCACCTTTTGTTTGAAAATGAAAGCATACGCATACATTGATGCTTTAAATTACAGGCCCTCCACTCAATTTGGATCTGCCAGTTTTGCTTAGGATAGTGTTTTTTTTTTTTTTTTTGCCACTTCAATATTTTGTCAGAAGTGACAGGTAATACCTGACGGCAATATTTGAATTAAGATCTCATGCTTCTGTGGCTACTTGCAGCTAATCTCTGTCTCCCTGCTGTATTTTTCTCTCACTGCATTTCCCGTTGCAGAAACACAAAGACCACACTTGAATGATGAGTGGTATGAAGAGATCAAGTTTCCAAGGTGTGAAGGTAGAAACACACAAGACTCATGCTGTGTTAAGGATGAATTCTCTTAATGATTACATAACCCTTCTGTTTCCTTTTGTATATCCTTGCTTTTTTAAAAAATGAATGACATATTACCTTCACTTGACATTAAAACAACAACACAGATTCAGAATGATCAGGCTATGGGACCCATCAGTCTAAACTTATGCTGTTTCCAGTGTCTGACTATCCATATACTACACACTATAGGGTCATGATCTTGTCTTGTGAGCAGTGGTTGTACAAATCAGGACATTTAGACCACATTGTTGTGATGGATCCAAATTCTGGATTCATCTGGATGTGTGTTTGTTCTCTCGAGTTGAACCCAATCCATCCCTTCAAAAATTTTGTGTGTGGCAGTGCAGGAAAGCATTTGGACTACCCTAGTAGATTTGGTTAATTCTGGAGAATGGAGACAAAACTTAAGTTACTGGAGCTCCATTGGTCTAGTGGCCACCATTTTATTCTTCCCACAATTCCCCAATCTGAGAGGCATTTTAGAGAAAGTGGCAGCTTTCATGAATATATCTCCCCCACAATGTCCTGTGGAATGTGCCACTGCGTGGGAATTGAAATGGAGGCTGCAAGCCTGACAAAGCATTAAGGGAACCCTTCACCTCCACTGCTACCTCCTGAAGTCCAAAGGTAACAGTGGAATGGTCGCTCCCTCCTCACCACATAGTGGTGACTGGTGGTTTCACCTAGAGAACCTCTTTATTGGCCAGCACTGCCCATAGAGAAGTTTTGACTTTTTCACTCCAGACGGCAGATACTTGCCTCACATATTTTCTAAACTCACTTTCCAACAGGGGGGAAATCTGAATCTCTTGAGGCAAGCCTACCTAATTCACATTTTATGAAACAATATGCAAACTAAAATACAGACATCCTTTGAAACTTTGCCCTTCTCTGAATAGTGCAGTGTGATTCTCCAGCCAACTATTACTAGGGTATATATGATAGGGTAAAGTGTGCATATTCATTTATTAGTGAGGAAAAATATAAAAATTGCATTATTCAGGAAAATTGCCTTGCAAAAATTTGTATATTAGGCAAAATTCGATGAATAGATATTTACATAAGGAGAAATTTACGCTAAAATGCTGATGGATTTTTTTATGAGGAGTTATGGGGTTTTTTAAATTAAAAAATCTGAAAATTATGTGGAAATGTGGGGAGCTGAACTTAATACTGGAGAAAAGAGAAACAGAGGAACTGAAATTGGCATATCTACCCATACCTACTTTCCAAACCAACCTGCTGTGCAGCACAAGGCTAAAGCATAAATAGTATATGCTATGTATTCTTCTCTTAAAGAAGAAAGGTTAAATAAAATAAGGTTTAAATTATTATTATTATTATTATTATTATTATTATTATTATTACCCCACCCATCTGACTGGGTATAACTAAGTTATGAAAGCTTGTGATTACAATACGATGATAGATAGAGTGACACACATACACAAACACATACTTCATGGTACACTGACGATAAATACTCCAAAAATGAACAGTATAGAATTCCTGGGAAAAAATATGATTAATATGAGGTCCTTTTATTTCACTAAATCAAAACCTGTCCACATTTGTTGCTTTAATTTAATTTCTTTTTTATTGATGGAAATTTAATCTCATTTACCCTCTAGAACGTTAAGCAATGAATCAAGCCTGATAAGTTAAAATGAGGGAGACAAGCAGTGGACATGAATAAAGTTCTTTCTATGCCATCATTATTCATCAGCCGAAACTGCCATATAGATAGTGCAAAGCAGAGACTTTGTGCTACATTCCTGAAATTCCATATATCTAATATTTTTGAGTTCACAGCGTAAGAAGGAGTGGAATTGGGAGAACTAGAAACCTGATAAACAGAACTACTCGTTGTGAGATATATGGAGCTACCACAGATACTGACAGCTTCACGTTGAGGTCTTTGCTCCACCTACCCCCAAAACAAACAAAGCAACTTATACCATATCTTAACACCATTACATTGTGCAGTTCTCTGCTGTACCTCCATATTATTCGTTACCACCAACAGAGATGGAGCAATGCATGGTGTAATGTTGTCACGATGAAACATGTGGAAGGAGAAGTCAATATGGGACTTCAACAGATGATAACAGTATCTCCTCATGATACTGTACCCTACACCAGGCATGGTCAAACTTGCCTTCCCCAACTGTTTTTGGACTACAACTCCCATCACCCCTAGCCATCACTGCCCTACACCCACCCCACTCACTTTCCTGGCTGATTTCTCCTAACTTTACAGAGGAAGAGAGGAGGAGAGAGACAGATGTTCCCTCATGAAGTAACTGAGCGAAAAAGGAAGTGTTACCTCTTCTTTCTCCCATCAACTTCTCTCATATTTTTTACTTTGCAAAGGGAGAGAGGGAGACTGCCAGGGAGACAGGCACAACACACAGTCTCCCTCCATCAGACACAGACACGTTGGGTCAGGCAGGAGCTGGAGGAGCTGGGAGGTCGTGGGAGAGACACCATGGCAGGAGAAAGAGTCCACCTGCGGTCATGCACAATGTCTGTGTCAGATGAAGGAGGAGGCGAGGGAGGGAAGCAGCTAGCCAGGAAAAGACCAGGCAACTGGCTGGTGTTCCATGGCTGGAAAACTTCAGCTCCCACTGTCTCAGCAGAGGCCAAAGGAGCTTGCTGCTTCCCTGCTGCATCAGAGGGAGGAGAACAGCAAGGGGATACAGATCACCTCAGAAAGCAAAGCAGCACAGTTCTGAAAACTCTTGCTTTTAGGGCGAGTGACCTCCTTAGTAAAGGGGGAACACACATTTCCACAGTCCCATGTTTAGGATGAGAGTGGGCCTAATTTGAATAGCAGAGTGCCTGGTATCTGGTAGGCATTCTCATCCTTTATTTCCACACTGTGGCTGCAGATCAAATCACCTGTCAGGAGAGTTATGAGATTCAGGTGAGCGTCAGATGCCTTGTCAACCCCAGCAGGTATATAAGAGGCCTTCGCCCCATTGTCCTCGGGGGGAAAGGGTGAGGTACAACAATAGGGCCTGGCCTATGTTTACTGGGTTGTATTCCAAGTTGCAAATGTGGTAGGCTTTAAACTTCCCCTGTCTGGTGGCCTTGGGATGTTTTTGAACTTCAACTCGCAGCTAGCATGGCCAATGGTCAAGAGCTGTCATCCAAAACACTTGGAGAGCACTAGGATGGGAGAGGCTGAAACATACATTCATAAATAATTGCAATCTTTTTCTGATTGTTTGTTTGCTGTTGGGAAAATAAGAAACTTCCCTTTGGTCTCCATGTACAGGCTGGCAGAGCAGATGTGATGTCCTCTTTCATCATGCCATTTCTTTTGAAGCCCGTCTTGCCTCTGACATTTTAATAGCAAGAAGTTACTTTCATTTTACAGAATTACAGCATGAGTTCTAAATGGCTGCAGTTTGTCCTTTGTTGCCACAACTCACCCGATTTCACTTCTCTTCTGACAGAATGTCTGCAGCTATCTGTGTGTATTTGGTTTGCGGTTTTTTTTTTCTTTAAAAAAAGAAAAGAAAGGGAAAAACCCCAGAAACTTTTCAAAAGTGCACTAATGGTGCAGGTTCAATTCAGTTCAAGCAATGGTTGCTTTGGGCTTGGTCCATGTGTTATCCATAGCAGAATGCCTGTTCTCAATTCACATGTAACAATTACATTAGGGTTAAATGGGGCTATAAATCCATGTCTAACTTTGAAATATGGTGGGCACGGATAAGGCAATTGGAGAACTCAATTTCATGCAAAAATAGCTCAGCTACAGCGAGGCAAAATATATCTCTGGACCATCTGTCAAATGAAAACTTCTCATTGCTAATACTGCGGCTCACAGCGATGTTTGTCTGTTTCTTCTGATTAATTGCATTCTGAATTGGCTTTGGAAAAAGGGGGGGCAAATATGCTCCTTTTAATTTTTAAATAGTGTCAGTGTTCCCCAAAGGTCACAGAACTTTCCCAACCTGTCCTTATTAAAATTTCATGGGATGCAATTAAAATGTGGTTGTCAATGGATCATAATAAAAGACAATAATGAGCTAAATTAGTCCCCAGTGTGATTCGATTGAACTCAGTGGAATTACAGCATGGATAAAATTTGGGCCACTGATTTATGATATTATAGCGACATCACTGACATCCTTCTTGTTTTAATCGAATACTTGAGTGTCTTTCAAACATCTTTTCTTTCTTTCTTTTTAAAAAAGAACTGCTTACAGTTCAAATTTTCTTTATTCACGTGTGGGAGGGTGTGTGTCAACACACAAGACATCTTAACATTGCTCTGTTTAAATTTCCATTGAAAGTCGAGTGTGATAGCTGATAATGAACAATAAGTACCCGCACTTCAGGACTACAGTTAGCACTGTGATCTTCATCGATGGCATACTTGTTGATATTTCATTTGTTGTTCAAATCTTTTTACAGTACTTCCAGTGGCCCCGATTCCCTGTCCAGCAGCAGAGGCTAAAGTGTGTTGCCCTTCACATACCCTTCAACATTTCTCCGATGAAAATAGGGAAATTCCATTCCATAATGATAATGTTACTATTTATACCTCACACATCTTGCTGGGTTGCCTAGCCACTTTGGGCAGCTTCCAACATATATAAAAACATAATAAAACATTAAACATTTTTTAAAAACCCTTCCCTATACAGCATTGCCTTTAGACGGCTTGGGGGGGGTCAGATAATTCCATACCTTCCAACATTTCTCCAATGAAAATAGGGACATGCTAAGGAAAAGTGGGACATTCTGGGATCAAATCATAAACCAGGATGACTTCTCTAAATCAGTGACGTCTCTAGAAAAGGGACGCTTGGAGGGTCTGCCTTCAGCACTGCAGTCTAAGGGCCACTGCCAGTTGCACCCACATATACTTTCTGGCAGGAAAGAGGAAAGCAAGATCCTGCTCCTTCTCTGCCTAGTGGGTGGGATCTGCGTTGCTTACCTTTTGCAAAGTTTTTCTTTCTGGAAAGCAAGTGCCTCAGCCTCCTGTTTACCCTTAGTCCTAAGCACATGTAACTGTATACATAGAGGAGGGAGAAAGGTTGTTTTCTGCTGCTCCAGAGAAGCGGACACGGAGCAATGGATCCAAACTACAAGAAAGAAGATTCCACCTAAACATTAGGAAGAACTTCCTGACAGTAAGAGCTGTTCGACAGTGGAATTTGCTGCCAAGGAGTGTGGTGGAGTCTCCTTCTTTGGAAGTCTTTAAGCAGAGGCTTGACAACCATATGTCAGGAGTGGTCTGATGGTGGTTCCTGCTTGGCAGGGGGTTGGACTCGATGGCCCTTGTGGTCTCTTCCAACTCTATGATTCTATGATTCTATGATTCTATACAGTTGTTGCTGGGGCTGTACAGAGAAAAAAAAACTGCTTCTTCCACATGAGGGCAGCCATCTTTTCACCGCCTTACTGTATCTGGAAATGGCTCTAAATTATCTAAAGTATTTCTGCCGCTGTTTTGACCTACTACTCAACCAACTTCATTCAGCCCCCACTTACCTGACTGCTTACTTATATCTAGTCCAGGGTGTGGTGGCACTGGCTGTCAGGCCCTTAGTGACAGTGTTGCTCTTGTAGAACTCAGTAGGGAAGAGGAAGATGGGGACAAAACTGCAACTGGCTCTTTCTGATGTTGGCTCTGGCTCCAGCTATTGCTGGTCTTCCTATCTTCCACTACATCAGTCTCAGTGGGCACCAGCTACCATTGCCTTGAACCACCTTGTACTGCTGTAAGTTTACAAAGAACATGCTATGTAGATGCAGAAGATATAAATTCACTCCTTGATCAATCTTGTATTGAATTAAGAATTAAGAAAATACTAAAGTGCTGTTCATGTATAATGAAATCTTGGCTACATTCATACATACATTCATACATACAAGAGTCAACTTGCAAACTGACCACTTTCAAGTTTTGGTAGCATCACTCATTGTTGTTTGTCCCTCTACACCAGGGACCTATCAAAGCTGTTTGCAGTTTATTTTTCCTCCTTCTATCTGTGCTCCATTGTCTTGTATATGGGATCCTCCTTAATGAGGGTCCTGGTTGCGTGCGGGCCCCGAAGCCACCCCCACTGGGAGAGTTGTTGCTGGGTGTGGCCCAAGCCTTAACTGTTGGGCCCCAGGATCGCGCCAGGCTGTTTGGGCCAATCAGGGCAGTTGGTGCGATTCCTGGGGCCTATAAAAGCAGCAGTGCAGCGTGACTGAGGGAACTTGCATCACGCTGCCGAACACCTGCCCTCCCTCCCTAATTTTAGGTGCTGCTGCTTTGGCCTTGCTTTGGATTGGGTCGCCTGCTTTGGAGCAGGGGCTGGGTAGGATTTTTTCCATTTGGCAGATTGGATGTAGCCACTTGGTTTTTGCCTATGCCCTTAGCAATCGTCACAACTTTGTAAGGTTTGGCGGTTAGGCATTGGCTTATTGAAGTGTGTGGGAGGGGAGGTGTGGCCATCACCTGCCCCTCCATGAATAAGGGTATTCCGGTAAAGGAATCTGGGGGTCCTGGATCTTGTCCAAAGTCCTCTTGAGAGGCTAGGGCCATGCCAGGACCACAGGAACCCCGGGGTGAGCTTCTTGGTCTTCATCGATGTTGCTTCCTCGTTTGGTGTTTACCCTTTCAGAGTACCAGCCAGAGAGGCAAGAGTCAATTATAGTCTGTTGCCAATGCCTAAGCCAACACTGCTCACTTTGCTGTAATCAATAAAGTTGTGGTCTAAATTTTGCCCAATAACTTAAACTAAAATTACGTGTCAGTCATAGAATCATAGAATCATAGAATCATAGAATCATAGAGTTGGAAGAGACCACAAGGGCCATCGAGTCCAACCCCCTGCCAAGCAGGAAACACCATCAGAGCACTCCTGACATATGGTTGTCAAGCCTCTGCTTAAAGACCTCCAAAGAAGGAGACTCCACCACACTCCTTGGCAGCAAATTCCACTGTCGAACAGCTCTTACTGTCAGGAAGTTCTTCCTAATGTTTAGGTGGAATCTTCTTTCTTGTAGTTTGAATCCATTGCTCCGTGTCCGCTTCTCTGGAGCAGCAGAAAACAACCTTTCTCCCTCCTCTATGTGACATCCTTTTATATATTTGAACATGGCTATCATATCCCCCCTTAACCTCCTCTTCTCCAGGCTAAACATGCCCAGCTCCCTTAGCCGTTCCTCATAAGGCATCGTTTCCAGGCCTTTGACCATTTTGGTTGCCCTCCTCTGGACACGTTCCAGTTTGTCAGTGTCCTTCTTGAACTGTGGTGCCCAGAACTGGACACAGTACTCCAGGTGAGGTCTGACCAGAGCAGAATACAGTGGCACTATAACTTCCCTTGATCTAGATGCTATACTCCTATTGATGCAGCCCAGAATTGCATTGGCTTTTTTAGCTGCCGCGTCACACTGTTGGCTCATGTCAAGTTTGTGGTCAACCAAGACTCCTAGATCCTTTTCACATGTACTGCTCTCAAGCCAGGTGTCACCCATCTTGTATTTGTGCCTCTCATTTTTTTTGCCCAAGTGCAATACTTTACATTTCTCCCTGTTAAAATTCATCTTGTTTGTTTTGGCCCAGTTCTCTAATCTGTCAAGGTCGTTTTGAAGTGTGATCCTGTCCTCTGGGGTGTTAGCCACCCCTCCCAGTTTGGTGTCATCTGCAAATTTGATCAGGATGCCCTTGAGTCCATCATCCAAGTCGTTGATAAAGATGTTGAATAAGACCGGGCCCAAGACAGAACCCTGTGGCACCCCACTAGTCACTCTTCTCCAGGATGAAGAGGAACCATTGATGAGCACCCTTTGGGTCCGGTCAGTCAGCCAGTTACAAATCCACTGAGTGGTAGCAGAGTCAAGACCGCATTTTACCAGCTTCTTTACAAGAATATCATGGGGCACCTTGTCAAATGCCTTGCTGAAATCAAGGTAGGCTACATCCACTGCATTCCCTTTATCTACCAGGCTTGTAATTCTGTCAAAAAATGAGATCAGGTTCGTCTGACATGACTTATTTTTCAGAAATCCATGCTGACTATTGGTGATCACAGCATTCCTTTCTAGGTGCTCACAGATTGTTTGCTTAATGATCTGCTCCAGAATCTTCCCTGGTATTGATGTCAGACTGACTGGGCGGTAATTATTTGGGTCCTCTCTTTTCCCCTTTTTGAAAATAGGGACAACATTTGCCCTCCTCCAGTCTGCTGGGACTTCGCCTGTTCTCCAGGAATTCTCAAAGATGATTGCCAGTGGTTCTGAGATCACATCTGCCAGTTCTTTTAATACTCTTGGATGCAGTTCATCTGGCCCTGGAGACTTGAATACATCTAAACTAGCCAAGTATTCTTGTACTATCTCCTTAGTTATTCTGGGCTGTGTTTTCTCTACTGAATCATTTGCTCCAAATTCTTCAGGTCGGGCATTGTTTTCTTTATCGGAGAAGACTGAGGCAAAGAAGGCATTGAGGAGTTCAGCCCTTTCTGTGTCCCCTGTTTGCATTTCACCATCTTCTCCTCTGAGTGACCCCACTGTTTCTTTGTTCTTCCTTTTGCTACGAACATACCCATAAAAGCCTTTTTTGTTGCTTTTAACCTCTCTAGCAAGCCTGAGTTCATTCTGTGCTTTAGCTTTTCTGACTTGTGTGACGTTATTTTCAGGGAAAGGGCTTGGGGGGCCTCGGGGCGCAATCACCTTACTCTGTGTGGATATCCATTTTCATCAGTGTGATGCATGTGAGCAGAACAAGTGCTGAATATACAGTAGACACCTACATTGGAGCAATTTGGAACACAGATTCCTCCTCCTTAATGAACAATTTGCTATAGTTCTCAGTTCCACATGCACCAAATAACGAAAAATGCGACCTAACAATTCTTAAATAAGGCCCTAATGGCTTATTAGCACACTTTTGCAATAAAATGGCATATGGAGGTTTTTTTGGTGTTTGTGCGTGGAGTTCATTTCTCTCATTTACATTTACTACAGTGTCCTTCTTGAGTCTGCGAGTAAGATGATGAAAAACATGGAAATCCCACATCCTAATCCCAAATTCTGATAACCTAATTTAAAGCTAATGTGGTGCAATGATATGGAAATGGAGTTATTATCATGTTGGTTTAACAGAAGTCACCTTGAACAGAAACTCAGTTTGGACACAATCCAAGAGAAATAACACACTTTAAAGTGCCATGATTTCAGTGGAAGAAATTTGGGCTGGTGCTTAACTCTCTGTGTTTTTGGCTGGAGAGCGTCCCGTGAGGAAAGCACTCACTCTAGATATGCCAATGAGTTTGCTGTCACCACATAAATAGTAGGTAGCTTGAAGTCTACATCAAACCCAAGGACCAAATCCTTCACCTCTACTCTTCTCACTCCCATTACTCTATCTTTCTAAGAGACTTGGTGATCATCAGCATTAGCCCTTACTGAACTAGATATGCATAAGACCACATTAATAAAGTATGACAGCTAACACTGCACCAAAAAATTTAATAACTTTCCAAATGTGCTTCCTTGGCTTACTTCTGTGATGCTGGTCTTTGTATTGGATGACAAATGGCAAAACTACCCCTACTCCTCCACCATAAGAGTAACTTCTGAGGGGTGAATTTTATACACAGAATTACCAGACATTGCACACAACTGTCAAACAGAAACAAAACCAGTTTTAGACAAAGATTGATGTCTTTTGTTGCTATAGGAATATGATTCCATGTATTTATTATTCTCAAAAAGAAAGTTCACTGGAGAAAAGAGGAGAGGGACACTGCTTGGGCAAATCGCTTTTAATTCACTGCATATAATTCAGATACCAGAGTTGATTATAGTTCAACTTTCTTCAACGAAAGCTTCTTTGGCATATATTAAAAGATTACAAATGTTGTATGTCCCAAATTTCTGACCATTTTCTTTCCTGTCACACAGTGAACTGGGAATCTAGCAACCCTGTGTTTAAGGTGAGCAGCAGCAACAACAACAGTTGTTTATTAGATACTGTTTAAAGTGGCTTCTAAACATTTTACAAATATAGAATCAACTTCAAAGAAAAACAAGCACACATAACATATCATGCTGTACCCCACATAGCATTGTAATTAAGATGAACACCCAGAGATACGTAGTGTGATTCCCTACTGTCACTGAGATAAAACCATTTCCTTGTGACACCGTAACAGACATTAAAGTAAAGGTAAAGGGACCCCTGACTATTAGGTCCAGTTGTGGCCGACTCTGGGGTTGCAGTGCTCACCTTGCTTTATTGGCCAAGGGAGCCAGCGTACAGCTTCCGGGTCATGTGGCCAGCATGACCAAGCCACTTCTGGCAAACCAGAGCAGCGCACGGAAACTCCGTTTACCTTCCCGCCGGAGTGGTACCTATTTATCTACTTCACTTTGACACGCTTTCGAACTGCTAGGTTGACAGGAGCAGGGACCGAGCAATGGGAGCTCACCCCGTCACAGGGATTCGAACCGCCGACCTTCTGATCGGCAAGTCCTAGGCTCTGTGGTTTAACCCACAGCGCCACCCACATCCCTGTAACAGACATTACTTAATTTTAAAAACCTGTTTTTAAAATATTTACAGCTTACAGCAGAGATGGGAACCCGTGGCCCACCAGACTCCAGCTGCCATCAGCCCAAGCCAGTTTAGCAAGTAATCAGGGTTGAGGGAAGCCACAGTCCAATAACATCTCGAGGGTCACAGGTTCTCTCCCCCCTGCCCCATGGCATAGAGGGAAGTATGGTCCCTAGATTATAAAGTAAGGTAATTGAAGTACATGAAATGTCTGTGGGGAGAATTATATGTTGCAAAGAGTTTGGGTGGCAATTTATTTGAGCATCATTTAAAGCTGATGGTTGTAATGATATACTCTTAAGTGATACACTATTATTTCTGAACTTTGGAAAGTTATTTCTCTTTCCACTTTTAAGTAAAATGTATTTAAAGTGGTGTGACATTTCAAGAGGCACACTGCATTATGATGGGTACATTTTCCTGGTGAAGGAATTTGTATACAAACAGTAACAAATCCCTTTGAGGGGGGATACTAATATTAATGTAGTCTTGGGGCGGGGAATCTGACTGACAGAGTCTTATTGTGGATTAATACCTATTTAATAATATGTAAGCAACTTTTGATTCTGTTTATGTTAGAGCAGGTTTCCCCAATCTCAACCCTCCACATGTTTTGAGACTACAATTCCCATCATCCCTGACCACTAGTCCTTATAGCTAGGGATCATGGGAGTTGTGGGCCAAAGACATCTGGAGGGCCGAGGTTCTGGAAGCCTGTGTTAGAGGTTCACATATTTGATTAATCTATACTATCTATGCTCAAAATGCACATCCATTCCAACTAATCATCATTCTATAACCCTCAAACACAGTTTTTCACCCCTTCACAGTAGTTTGGATGAGTTCATACAAATGATACAACAATTATTTTCTCTCTGGTACCTCTCCCCTCCTTTATGCTTTGAAAAATAAACAAAGAACCTGGATTACTTTTAAATCCTTTACCCCACTCAGCACACTAATAGCCACACCATGTCGACAAATTGATTGGCTCTTTAGTTGTATCTTATTATCTGATAAAAAAACTAAAGTAGTTATCTATTAGTGCTAATAAAGTAAACTGTCCACTTTCCTTATCAGTGGCTTAAGCAAACTATAAATCTCACTATGGTCAAAATGACCCTACTTTGGGAGAGTAGGTGCAAATTCTTAGTACTAAGCAGGGCCAGTCTTAGCACAAACTGACCATGTCAGGCAAAAGATTCCACAGAAGGTGCTGTTTTCCTTTATTGAGTCAACATTGCTGAGTATCATTAAAAATGAACTCAGGAGTTGTTTCCTCAAGGTGTTGCTTCAGGTGTGAAAGTGCCAAATCCTGGCATTTGCGCCAGCCAGCATGGCCAGTGGACAGAGATACTAAGGGGTGTAGCCTTATAACATCTTCAGTGCCTAGGCCAAAGGTTACCCACCCCATCCATTAGCAAAAAAATGCTAATGCTATTCTAGGCTGCATCAACAGAAGACTAGAGTCCAGATCAAGTAATAGTACCACTCTATTCTGCCTTGGTCAGACCATTCTGGGCACCACAATTCAAAAAGGATGTTGACAAGCTGGAACATGTGCAGAGGAGAGCAACCAAGATGATCAAGGGTCTGGAAACCAAGCCTTATGAGGAATGATTGAAGGAGCTGGGTATATTTAGCCTGGGAAAGAGGAGACTGAGAGGAGCTGTGGTAGCCATCATCTACAGAGTTGTCACATGGAAGATTGAACAAGCTTCTTTTCTCCTGCTCTGGAGGATAGCACTCAAACTAATGGCTTCACGTTCCAAGAAAGGAGATTCCAGCAAAACATCAGGAAGAACTATCTGACAGTAAGAGCAAGTCAACAGTGGAATGGACTCCCTTGGGAGGTTGTGGACTCTTCTTTATTGGAAGTTTTTGAGCAGAGGTTATATGGCCATCTGTTTTGGATGCTTTAGTTCAGATTCCTGCATTGCAGTGGGTTGGACTATTTGACCCTTGGGATCCCTTCCAACTCTACAATTCAGTGAATCTGCTATTTGGGACACTTCCATTGACACTTAATAGCCATTATTGCTAACTGGAATCAGCACATTCAGGGGCAGTACTGGATGCTTTGAAAAAGCTGTTGCTCCCTACCTGAAAGCACCTGCTGCCTAAGGCAGCCACTTTCATCATCACAATGAGCAGGCATACCCAACACAGATGGGTTTTAATCCCATAGTTTATTATATTTCTCAATGTCTTATTAAGTCTTTCATCTTGGGCTGAAGTTATTGTATGTCGTTTCTCCTCTCGTATTCTATCCAGAAGCCCAGCTGTCAGTCCATTGATCTGGGAGATTTAAAAATATAATGTTCATCAGAAAGGACCATAGCTCAGCAGCAGGGTACAGGCTTCACATGCAAAAGTTCTTAGATTAAACCCTTGGCATTTCAAGAAAGAGCTGGGATAAACCCTTGCCTGAAACCCTGGAAAGCTGTTGTCACTCCATGTCAACAATGCTGGGCTAGGTGGACCAAAGGTCTGACTCAATATAACCTTCCTAACTCCTAGTTGCAAACTCATAACCATGCGCCCCACCTCTCTAGGTAGCAACAATCTGGGCATGTTTTGATTTTTAGGTAAGAGTCATGGATGCCACCATCTCTGCTCTCCATGCCTGTAACCCCCCCTGAAAAAAGACAGAAAGGCAGAGCAAGCACATATTTAGGTGCACATGCACTTTGATAGGTAAAATATCTTTTCATGAGCTTTGAAAACATCTCTAAATCTACAAAGAAACAGACTGATGTAGCTGGATGGGTTTTTCCTAGTCATATCTGCTCATCCTTTGTATGTCTCAGTATGTGACTACAGGCAAAATTCTGTTACTTAGAAACTCTTTTCCTGTACTGAGAGCACACCAACTGAGATATTACAGGTTGGTTAATATGAAATATATGCAGGCAATGCTATTAACCACAAAGTGATTTGGGAAACCCATTTTACCCTCTGAGAATTTAAACGGTGTCTATGATACTCTCGCAGGTTTGTCATTTTGAAAACTGCTCCTATCGTTAAAACACATACACACACACACACACACACACTGCTATAGGTCTTGAATGGCAATAAAGTTTAATGTTGCGAAATATCACTCTTTGAAATGGAGGGAAATTTGTCGACTGTCTCCATTTGTCCCATCTCCTGTTTTTCTTCCCAGCAGGACTTAATTTTGTTTAGTAAGCACAAGCTGGATGCAAATGTTTATTAAATGCATATTCAAATCCTGCAGTCTCAGGCAAGCTGCTGCAGTGCCCACTCTTTGCAGCTTAGCTACCATAGGTGCCTTAGCAACTACTTTTACCCAAGAGCTTCCCATAATGAAGAAGTCAATGACCTGTAAATTACAGCTAAAACACTCAAACTGGTCTTGCAGACGAACGCTTTTGATGATAGTCTATGGTGTACAGAGTTCAATTTCTATTTAAAACAAAGAGCTCATATACTTCCTTTATATATAAAAAAGGTGGGATAAGCTACTAAAAATAATAATAATAAAGGAACGCCAAGGAAGAAAAGTTTGAATTTTTGGTGCATGGCAAGGAAAAGTGAACCTAAAAGAGGATGAGAGATATTGAAAGTGCTTCCACCCAAATAGTGTTGCACTGGACACAATGGTAGTCATCCTATGTGTAAGCACAATATCTGGGAGTAATATATGACTACAGTGGGACTTATTATATGCACAAGTTTGTTTTGTATGGCCATAATTGAACAGTGGATTTATGCACACCAATGCACACCTGAGTTCAGTGGAGCTTAACCAGCCCTAACTCTCTATCCCGGATTGCAGCCTACAAATAATATTGTGGTGATGACCATCCATCAGAGATCTTGATGGAAATGTTTCAGGCAGCTACAACCTGAAGCTAAATTTCTCACAATGTTCCATGCCTTGCGTTTCTCCATTTTTCCACATCAAACAATTGTGATTGATCACCTATACCTTTTTTATGTTAGATTACCCTCTTGCCAACCGACTGCTGCAGTTTAGTGAGCCATAAGTCATCAGCATGGGAAGAGAATTTTGCAGGGTTCCCAAACCCATTTGTAAAAATTCAAGCCAGTTTAACTAACCGTGAGCATGTAACATTTGGGTTAAAATGGTTTTAAAGGGGGGTGGGGTGGAGTTCAGTACTGACTTTCTGCTTCACAGAAATGCATTCCTCCTTTTCTTTTCCTTGTGTTGTGGATGGGAAAAGGAAGTAGAGCTTATGTGGGCTTATATGCTGGTCCTCTTCCCTCTTCTCCCAGATCTTACAGCAGTTCACATTAGACTAATACCCATCTCTGAAGAGGATAACATGAATTTCATCACACTTTGGATACAACAGGAATGTTTCCTTTGTCCCTTATGTCTGTGCATGCACACATTGGTCTGTGTCACTTATTCCACATTACTTTTCTCAGCAAGCGTTTCTTGAGATGAGATGAAAGATGGCTTGGGAACTGCAAACCAGAATGCCTCCATCTTGCTGGGAGGCAAGCTCATATTGTTTTTCTTCATCCTTCCCACCACTATATTCAGGCACCAGTCCAGGGCCCATGCAGCCTCTCCCGATTCAGATGCTATCAAGAAAAAGAACATAGAGTCATAGGCATACTGATGGAGCCCTGCTAAGGACTATTCATAGATAAACTACAGAACTCACTCCATCAGGAGGCAGGATTTGGATAGCTTTAAAAGAGGATTAGATAAATTCATGAAATTTAAGGCTATCAATAGCTACTAGCAGTAATGCTTCTGTATACCAATGGTTAAATGATGTCTGTATATAATTATTTTTTATAATTAAAATTAAATTTAAAAAAATCAGTTGCTGAAAACCATAGGCATGGAGAGCGCTGCTGTTCTCATGTCCTGCTTAGAGGTTTCACACAGACATCTTGGTAACTACTGTGGGTCTAGGATGCTGGACTAGATGGGCAGGCTCTTCTTGTGTTCTTAAAGATCGCCTCTTTCCCTATGAACCTATCTGGACCCTGAGATCATCTTCTGAGGCCCTTCTTCGTGTGCCTTCTCCTTGAGAAGTCTGGAGGGTGACAACACGAGAACGGGCCTTCTCAGCAGTGCTCTCCCCAGGTAGGTTCGCCTGGCGCCTTCATTATACACCTTTAGGTGCCAGGCAAAAACATTCTGTTTTAACTAGGCCTTTGGTTGGTCTGGTTGACATCCTATGCCCTTTCAAAATGTGGGTCTTTCTTTGTGAGGCGGTGTAATTGGGTTGCTGTTTTATTTTGATTATATATATTGTGGTTTTTATCTTGATCTTTTCTGTGAACTGCCCTGAGACCTCCGGATATAGGGCAACATATAAATTCAATAAATAATAATAATAATAATTCAAAATATTCACCCTAGACGTGAAGGGCTACTTTCCAATACTGAGTTATTATGTGGATGTTAGTGGTATAAGATCATTGGAAATTCCTGCTTCAATGGATCACAGCCTAATTGTGCTATTTTGCTTATTAAAAAGGAGATAATTCTACCAGTGCAAGGCAGAGGGATGGAAAAAAAATGATTGTAGGTAAACACAAAGAGAGCCTGTCCTTGAAAAATAGGATGAAATCTTTTCAACAATGACAATCTTCTGGAGACTTAATAATGGCACACCAAGAACTGTCAGCCCACAGAACCAACACCTATCAGATTAAATGATTTCATCTCCATCAATTATTGCCTTAGCATTTACCTAGCAGCAGGAGACTATTAATATCTTATGATAACTTTCCCCTCCACTGACATTTCTCTTAATTAGTCTTTTTTTAAAAAAGAAAGAAAGTGTCTCATTGAAGAAGCCAGATTGATACTCCCAAAAACACACAACTGATGTATGTGCATCAGAGCATGTTAATGACACAAATAGGAACTATCCAGCAAAATATATAACACAAAAGTATTTCTCAGATTTGGTGGAGTTATTTCCAGTTTATAGTAATTCCTACATAAGGATAACCTGGACCCAGAGGTCTATACTCTGGTAACCTTCTGCTTGGATAATTCTAATGTATTATATTCTGTTGCTGCCCTTGCAGATTACTTGAAGCTTCATCTAGTGCAGAGTGTGACTGACACAGTTTTGACTGACACAGGCCAGACGGGGTCATATTTCACTGATTTCCGAACAACTGCACTGGCTGCCTTTTTGCTTCTGAGTCCAGTTCAAAGTGCTTGTGCTTGCTTGTAAAGTCCTAAATACTTAAATAAGTGCCTTTCCCTACATCAGTCTGCCGATATTACAAGGTCAGCAGTGTCTCTTTTTCACATTCTACTGTTCAGGTAGGCTTGCTTGATATAACACAGGATAGAGCCTAGCCATGACAGTGCTCTGTATATGAATCTTATAAGTACATGAGATGCCAACAGTATTGTCACTTCAGTGTCAAGTGATGATGTGCCTGTTTATTCAGGCTTTTGGGGTTTCTAATGAATGTCGGTTTTAGCCTTCGGCTAGGCTTGTGCACATTGTGACTGATAGGGCAGAATGCTAATACAAGAGAATGGAGCAAAGATAGCAAGAAAAGAGATCTGTAAGCTTTAAACAGCTCTGATGGGTCCATGGCATAGAGGAACAAATAACAATGAGTGATGCTAGTCAGTTCATAAGTGAAGTTGGTCAGTTCAATGAAGTTGGTCAGTTCAATGAGTGAAGTTGGTCAGTTCATAAGTTGAATATTGTATGTTCATCATATGTTTATGAACCAAGACTTGGATCAAATGCACTTTAATATTTTCTTAATTCAATCCAAGCTCAACTGGGGAGTGAATTTATACCTTCTGCAGCTACACAGCCAGCATGTTCTTACTGCAGTACTGCAACATGGTCCCAGGCAGCTGGTGAGACTGGTGGGGTGGAAGGCAGGGAGGTCAACAGTAGATGGATCCAGAACCTACATCAGGTAGAGCCAACTACTATTGTCCCCATTTTCCTCTTTGCAGAGTTCTACAAGGGCAACACTGAGACTAAGCAGGAGGAAATGGAGAGATAGTGCCATCCCTTGGGCTGGCTAAAAGTGAGAAGACAAGCAGATTGAAGGGAGCAGACTGAGGTTGGGGTCAGTGTCCCATTTGCCCATATGGACCAGCATCCACTGCCTTCACCTCTGTTTAGCTGTTTTAGCTGTATTTGCTTGTGTTTAAAAGTGTATTTTGTTGCTTATGATTTATTGTATATTACACCCAACTCTGGCATGGGTATCAATGAAAGTCAGGCTATAAATACTTTGAATGAACAAATGAAAACATTTATAATCATCTGAATTTTATGACAGAGATGAAGAAGCTTCAGCCCTCCAGAATTTGTTGGATCCCAATTCCCAGTAGCCCCAGCCAGGATACCCAGTAGTCTAGGATGATCAGAGTTATAGTCTATCATTATTATTACTATTAATTACATTTATATCCCACCTTTCCTCTAAGGAGTTCAAGATGCATTGTTCTCCCTGTTTTATCCTCACAACAACCCTGTCAGGTAGGTTCGGCTGAGAGTGAGTGACTGGCCCAAGATCACCCAGTAAATGCCATGGATAAGTGCAGATTTGAACCCTGGGTCCCCCAGCCAGTCTAGCACTGTAACTACCACACCACATTGGCTCTGGAGTTTTAGAGGTACTCCACCCTTGTTTTAAAATATCTACTAGAGCTGCAGATACAGAAAAGATGAAGGATAAAGTGAACATTTATGCATGCTTATGTTCTGATGCACACTGTTGCAGTAAGTAATGAAGAAGTTCTGGGGCTTTGAGTATGAGCTGAAGGCATCTTCTTTTGCAAGATGTACCATAAACTAGAGCAGGAAAAAGTCTTTTTATCAATATCAAAACATGTTCTGTAAGTACAATCAGTACTGTTATCTCAGTTGGTGAGTTGCTCTGTGCCAAGAGGTTATGTGTATTCCAAGAAGCCCTGATGTCAAGAAAATGAAAGAAAACATCTGCTGTAGAAGAGCAGGCTAAACACAGAGTAAAGTATGTGTCTGGAATAACACAGAGATTGTTATTTCATCTCAGCATCATTAGCATTGTGATTCCAAAAGAAGTTCCACTACACTCAGCTGGCTTCCATTAAGGAACTTTGAAACAGAAGCATCAGAAGCTCATGTAATTCCGTGGTGTTGCTTACAGTCAATTTGTCTTTCTTAATGAAGGACCATGCATATTCAAGCTTCTAGTGCTGGCCCTTGGAATTATGCAGAAGGCTTTCTTCCATGGTGTCTAGTTTAGGTGTTAGGCTTTAGGCACCAGTGCCTATGAAGTAAAGGCTTTGCAAAGGCTAAATCACTTGCACCACCTGGGATATTGCTTTGCACACACTAGCATTTAATTGCTACATCCCTGGAAGAAGAAAACATACAGAAAAGCTTGAAAACAAGACTGACATACAATAATCTATTTGTGTTAGTGGTGTTCACCTTGGTCTGAATAGGGGGCATGCCCCCTGAAGGTCACCACTGATTTGTTTTTGTCATTAACGATGTAGGTTTCCTCCATGACAGTGGCTGGTACTCCTTAGGTCTGGCAGAGCAGAAGACAGGGAAGCCAACAGTAGACTGAGCCAATGACCAGCACAGACAGCTAGTTCTAGTTTGTCCCCTAACAAGGGCAATCCTGAGACTAAGGAGGATGTCACCCATTGGACTGATAAAGACATACCAAAGTTGGTAAGGCAGTGCCCCATTCATAGGGTGCCTTCCACCAGCTTAAGCATGATCCTGCCTTGATAGAGATAGCCTGGACTCCATGATTCAACAATAAATCCATCATTTTTCTTCCTCTTATAGCCTGATTCTAGCCAGTAATATGTAGATAGCACAAGGAACCATTGTTTATGGACAGCATTGAAACAATGTGCTTTTAGGGGAGCACACTGAATAGGGCCATAGATATCGGAGCAGTAATTAGGCAAATTTGCTCAATAGTAGACCAGAACTATTGGCTGGTGTTTACTCAATGGGTGCAAATTTTTAGAAGAGAGTTGGAAATCTCTCTCCCCCCCCCCCCAAACTTGTAGAAGGTGGCACTCATCCCAAGGGGAAGAGGAAGAGGAAAAGTGTGTGCATGAGAGCGAGGGGATGGGAGAGAAAGAGAGAGAGAGAGAGAGAGAGAGAGAGAGAGAGAGAGTTCAGCAGGTAGCACTTTGGAAAAGAGAGAGAATGAAACAGCATGCATGGGGAACTGGTTGAAGGCACCTCAAGGGCAAGAACCGCTCTCTAGGGATCTGATATTCACAGGTTTCTAAGATTGCTTTTCTTTTGCCTCCACTTATGCTCAGCATGCATTCATGCAAATAAAGCAAATATTACCAAAATGTCATAAGCCTCCAGTGCTCACATCGAAAGGATACTTAACCCAGGCAGTGATGCCACCAGAAACATTTCACTCAATGCTTGGGGATGTCTGGAATATGAAACAAATATATTCCTCACATTGAACTCAATTCTAATTGCATATATAAGAATATTCCTAGAAGAATCCATATGGTAGAAATTTTTGTTTGATATGAGAAACAATGTGTAGAATACTGGATGTTTTGCTTGACCCTGATGCAGTAGTCTTCAAGGCAGGTGTGTATGTTCCTCTGTTTGTTATATCTGAAAACAATAAAAACTAACTGTTAAAGGGGGAATATTCCCAAAATGACAATCAGCTGAACAAACAGTGAGATGATAAATCTAATCATACAATAATCAAAACCATTCTCCATTAATCATACAGCTTGGTTGTCTCCCGGAATAGAAGGAAATAACTGCAAAGTTGCTCTCAGAAGCAGCTTTTAGGATTAACAACTCATTGACCCATAAAAGCTTTAAAATTAAACATTAGCAGCTTGCCACTCTACGTACTGTGTCACCCATAGCTCCTTCTGAACCACTCTTACATTTGATTCCTATTTTAACCAAGAGGCATGATTGCACCCTAGACTATTCCAGTAAGGTACGTATGAAATAGCAGAAACATATGACAGGATGGGTCATATGGGACAGCTCCAAGGGATGTACAGCACTGAGGAGTAGTTCTCAGGGATCAGGGCTTGGAGAATGGTGGCCCTAACCTTCCAAAGAACATCTCAGCTTTACCCCTTGAAAGTAATCAGAGGAATAACTTTGAAAAGCCAACAAAATAACATAGGAAGAGCCCAAAGGCCTATCTCATCCAGCACCCTATTATGCCAGTGGCCAGCCAGATGCTTATGTAAAGTCCGAAAGCAAGACCTAAGTGCAGCGGCAGTCTCCTTGCTTGTGATTCTCAGCAACAGCTAAGAAGGTACAACATAGCCATCATTCATGACCAAGGAATCTTAGGAAAAGGCAGCACACTAAATTCACCTATAAGCATGAAAAGGCGCTCAGCCATCTCCCCGATTGCATAGGCTATATCTGTACTGTTTTTTTTTAAAATAGTGTGTTATGTTTTATTGCATGCACATTGCATAAATTGTGTAAAATAAATAAAACATATATTTGGATGTAGTGTGTTTGAGCAGCTCTCCAAAGCTTTTTGGAAAAGGAGGGTTCCCTAATGGACCTGCACATATGTCTTGTACATACATAGTAGGAAAAGTGTGTCCTTCTTGAATCCAGGATGCTTTTTTAACTATTATATTGGAGACTGGGTGAAAACAAGACCAGCATTAGTAGTATCCACAGAAAGCTGCCAGGGCCCAAGGGCTCCACCACAACCCATGACTGACATCTGGCTTCCCTTTTCATGTAGTTGGTTGCATGAACTGCCCACCATTTTAATTTTTCACAATGTCTGCAATACAGTCTGTCATCAGGGCATTATAGAAAATGTCAGTGTTATCTCCCATGGGACTAACTATCTCATGCAGATCACAGTGCTGCTGCTGATGACACTGTCACCACCAGAAGATAAGCCCATAGGATGAAGGGTTCAATAGTGTAGAAGGGGGCTAGCAAATAGACGAGGTCCCCTTGGGACCTGGTGTCAAATCTGGGTGGACAGTAGCTCCCACTTCTGAAATGGAACATTTCCTCTTTTTCTGTCTCAGCAGTGTGCTAAGTCCCTGGGTGTCTATTAGCAAAATAAAGTAAAAGAGGGGGGAAACAGGAAATCAGTTGCTATTGAGATACAATACAGTGGCACCTCTGGTTACATACTTAATTCGTTCCGGAGGTCCGTTCTTAACCTGAAACTGTTCTTAACTTGAAGCACCACTTTAGCTAATGGGGCCTCCCACTGCTGCTGCGCTGCCGACGGGCAATTTCTGTTCTCATCCTGAAGCAAAGTTCTTAACCCGAGGTACTATTTCTGGGTTAGCGGAGTCTGTAACCTGAAGTGTATGTAACCCAAGGTACCACTGTAAATTCCAGCATCTCTGCATGTCAATTTCATTCCCAGAAGTATTTTCAGTCCTTGGATCCATTATCAATTTTGTTCTGAAGATTGCAAGCCTGCTTGTCTCTTTCCTCACCTGCTACTAGCTTTCTCTCCCCCCCTCCCCCGTAGTCACCATATGCAGCTGTGTTAAAATCCCATCACTGTGTGTGCAATAAATGTTGTTTTAAAGATAACTCTTAGGGCTTGTTTGTGGAATCTTATTTATAGCCTATATTTAGAGAAGCAAGTTATCATAAAATGAAGAACATGGAGGCTTTCCTTTCCTTAAGCACTGCTGTTTGCTAATTTTCTGGCATCAGGCCACATTGGAAATTACAGTTGTAGGTTTCAGTCTGTCAGTGTGTTGTAAATATTTTAAGCAATTCTACCCATTTCCATCTGGATCTTTGTACTTGGCAGTTTTTGAATAATCAACATTTTCCCCCTTTCCTCTGAAATGAATTAGAGAGTGCTAACATTTCAGAGGCTTTTTATAAAGTTTAGGGTCCTCTGAAATCAAATACGTTTGTTGTCTGAGCCAAGTGAAGATGATGGGCAGACTCTGTGTATCTCCTTTGCACATTAAGATGATGTAGTAAAACTTGTTGCGTGCTGAGATCCCCCAAGCACCCCTAGCCCAATAACTCACACATCACACATTAATTTTTGTTTAAGGTTTTTGGCATAATTTTGGCCACAGCTTTATTCAACATATAAATTGTGAGTGGTTGCTTAGGCATTGGTTATGACTATCTGTCCCCCCCCCCTGCCTTGGGGATAGCACTGACTCCCGGATTCCAGCGGAAGCCAGTGTGGAGGAACAAGATCAGGGATAACTGGAGCTGCGACACAGACCCTCAGCTTCTCCCCGCATGCTCCTAGGGGCTTACGCGGACCAAACCCGATTCCAAGGGTTTGGATGAAAGGATGGTAAGCCCCTGAATTCCTTTAACGGAATTCCCGTGCAGCAGCAGCTCTGGAGGGGCAGGCACAGCCAATCCATACCCCTCCACCAACCAATTTAAACCAATGCCTAACCGCCAACCTTACAAGTTGTGACAATTTGCTACGCAGTAGGCAAAAACCAGATGGCACACACTAATCAGCCAAATGGAAAAATTCCTACCAGGACCCCGCATCAAAGTGAACGACCCCATGGCAGGCATAGTAAGGTCAAGGCGCAAGCCCAAACAAGGGAGGGCGGGCGGGTTATCCGATGCCCACAGCGAAAGAGAAAGCAACTTGCTGTGGGCCTTACTTAAATATCCTCTGATCCCACCCCCAAATTGGCAACATACAAATTGCCCCAGCAACAACACATCCAATCCACGCCAGGCCCCTTCCTTCAATTCTGCCTGGCAATTACAGGGTGCTTGTCTGCTCCCAGCCGCAACACGTGCTCTCCTTTAATGAGAACACGCTATATGCCACTGCTGAGAACATGTTTGTGTGTCAGGGTATATGGGGTTTTAGGGGAGGGGTAGTTCCTGAGGTGGGGGACACATTGTGCTCCTTCTGAGATAGTTTGTCCACCTTTGACCCCCACCCTGCACTCAGCTCTCACCTGTGGCTCCTAGAAGCTGTCAGCATGGGACAGCACTCACACCATGGCTATTCTGTTATAAAGAAATGAAATCCTAAGACTCTTTGCTGCCACAGATGCATCTCCCCTCTTTCCAATCAACAAAAGCCAAGGAGCGTGGCAACTGACTCATGATCCTCCACCACCACCTGCGAAGGGGTGCAGAGCAGGCCAACAACTTATTATCAAACAGACTCTGCCACCTAAGGCAGATACCTCAATCTGCCTAATGCTAATGGTAGGGCTGGCCTTTTTTTTAATCAAAATGATAAAACCAATTAAAATGTCACACGAACAGGAATGAAATGTTAAGTGTCACCACTAAGATTCAGTCTGGTATCATATATGAATTTGCATTCTGAACTCCAATGCTCTCCCAACCTTCAAATCCTTTGAAGTCTGCCAGCCGATAATCTAAAGTCCTGCCAGAACAGAAATATAATCAATTCCATTAATTTAACATAGAATATGTGCAACTGGAATCAATCCCTGCTGTTCCTTCAGCATAAAACTATCAATTTGTAATAAATCAGTCTCCATTAAAATGCATACTTGCATCTGAATATGAAATCTGCACAGTGCAAAATATGCTTAAGTGAGTCGCAATAATTTAAATGTTCCTAAGATCTCATGGGTCTTTTTGTAACAAATAACTCTCAGATGACATATGAACATCTGCATTCTGTTTTATGTTGCTCTGTCTAACCACAAAGATGGGACTGATTCACAACATTTGTGGACCAGCTCAGTGAAGCAAAAGAAGAAAGGGACAATTACCATTTTCAAACACCTTGATTAAAACAAGGGTGGCAGAACACAGAACCGTTAGCAAGAAACTGCAGGAAGTCTTGAGCAGTCTAGCTTTATTTCATTTGTAAGGTAAAAAAAGAAGTAGCAGCTATGGGCAATCTTTAGTATAGGCTCACCATTCTTCTGTTGAGTATTGGGAGCAAACAACTGAACAGTTCAGGGCTTCTGGGAAAGAGTGGTTTCTTCCAATGAATATCAAAGACTGGGAATGACCTAAAGGCAGCAGACAGGTGATAGTGTTCACTTGACCGAAAGGCCAACATAAAAGATTGTGCTGCTGCTTACTTCTTGTCCACTAGGGATTTTTGCCAGGCGTAGACATGCCTGCAAAATATATTTTTCTTCATTCCAGAACTGCAGCAAAGGTGCTGCATTTATTTTAAAAGCCTAGTAGATCCACTGGAGATTTTTAAATGTTGATTCCACCTATCGTCTTCTTTTGTAAGCATTTTCTTCTATCGCCCCACACAGTACAGTAGATAGTAAAGATAAATGCCACACTCACACTATACATTTAAACCACTGTTATATCACTTCAACACTCATAGTTTCTCCTCTCATTTGATGGGGTTGCCTACATGAGAGTTTATTATGGATTTGATGCTATTCATGCATGCAAGGGTTTTTTTTGGGGGGGGGCATGTTCAAATGATGTTGCCCTCATCAAAATGTTAGCCCACAGTCCCCCCCCCCCATTTAATCTGGATTTTCCTGTTCCACAGATAATCAGATATAAAAAATAAATTCTATTGCATATGGAACTAGTGTGGATGGACTGGTTAATAAATGAAGGCACATCTTGTGAATTGCTTGGGCATACTTCTCTGCAAAGGTCTGTCAAGCATCTTGTGTTTGGCTGTTAGCTAATGAAGTGGTTGAAAATTATTAAGCTATGTATTTATGTATGCATGTGTGTCCTTATTTGATCAGGTGCTCTGAAAGCATCTGTTCGCCAAGACTGCTGGCGGTACTAAATTGTTCAGTCTTTAAAATAGAAAGAGATTGAGAAGCGCTCTAAAATAACCTCTCCAAACTGAAAGAATGGGTGGCAAAATGGCAAGTGTAGTTCACTATAAAGAGGTACAAGGGCAAAAAACCCCCTGAATTTCACATATATGCTCATGGGATCTGAAGTGGGAGTGACTGACAAGGAACAAGACCTTGGGGTTGCAGTGGATAGCTGGGGGAAGATGTCCATCCTATGTACAGCTGCTGTGAAAAAATACAACTGCATTTGGAATACATTGTACAATTCTGGCTGCCTCATCTCAAACATATATAATGGAATTGGAAAAGGTTCAACACAGGCAACCAAAATGATCAAGAGAATGGAGTAATTTCCTTATGAAAAAAGGTTGCAGGGTCTGGGACCTTTTATGTTACAAGAAAAGGCAAGTACAAGGTGACAAGAACTTTATAAAATTATGCATGGTGTGGAGAAAATGGAAAGAGAAAGATTTTTCTCCCCCTGCTCACTCCTCCTAACACTAGAACTCATGGAAATCCAATGAAGCTGAATGTTGGAGCATGCAGGGCAGATAATAGCAGGTACTTCTTCACTCAGCTTATAGTTGAATTATTATTATTTAAATTTATATACTGCCCTTTATCCGAAGATCACAGAGCAGTTCACAACATAAAAATACAAAATGAGTACACAAAATTAAACATAAACAAACCAATAACACCCCACAAACACATTTAACAGGCAATACAATGTTCAGTCAGCCAAAGGCCTGGTTAATGCAGAAACATTTTTGCCCGGTGCATCAGATATGTAAAGAAGACACCAGGCCGCCTTGGAATCAGCACCTTGGTTCCCCATTGAGACCTTGCTTGCTTGGCTTGTACCACGGCAAGGTTCAACACTGGCTGACTCCCGTCGTAGAAGTTTGGAGTGATCCAAACCCAGCGGATCCATTCCATCAACATGGAGATTTTGGAATGATTAACTGATCCTGGGACCCAATGCCATACCAGTCCTTGCCCTGCCTGCTGCTGTCAATAAACATTGGGCCTGATTTTATCCCATTACTGTTGTACAGTGGTTTGTTGTTGTTGTTGTTTGCTGCTCTCATGGATCACATAATGCGCCTGCCTGGGCAAATACAATTCTACTACTACTATATTGTTTATACCCCACCCATCTGGCTGGGTTTCCCCAGCCACTCTGGTCATTCCTGTGTTGTATACAACAACTTGCATTTCTTTAGTGTCAAGCACCAGAGGAGTAAGGAAGGAAAACCACTTGTGGCTCAACAGGACTGTGTGATAGCATTTCAGTTACTTAGCATATTTACATAGAGGCAAGTCTCACTGAGCTCAGTTGAGGTTACTTCTATGTTAACATGCATAGGATGCTAATGATAGCAAACCAAATTTGTAATTGGCATGACCCAGTCAGAAATACCGTGTGTTTGGGTACATGGGTTTGAGCCCCACATTGGGCAAAAGTTCCCTGCATTGCAGGGGATTGGACTAGATGCCCCTCATGGTCCCTTCCAACTCTCCAGTTATAGGATTCTACTTTCCGTGTTGGACAATTGTTAGGACTTAGCAGTGTTCAATGTGGTCTGTGTCATTCACTGTCACTGGCATGCAGGAATAGTTCAGTCCCTGAATGCTTTATGCTTCTAAGCCTCTGAATCCTGAACACCTATAGAATCTAAGTCATACTATCAGTGGCAACACTGCCACTAAAAGTAAGGTAGGATTCAAGTTAGTATTCCAGCAGTGACCAGCGCAAACACTCATTAAACGAGGCTCTGCCATCTGCAAGCAAAAAGACAAAACAAAATTCTGCTATTTTGTGAGTTACATTTCAAAGCCTTAGATTCTACATGAACATGCCACACTACTGTGATGTGAAGGATAAGATTAATAGAAAATCACTTTTATTTCTCCTCTGCATTTATTTGCATATAGGTCAACTTATTGAATAATGCATGTCTTCTTGTTCTTATTAACATAAGGTACTTCGAATCTGGCTTTTGATCAATTAAGTGCATCTTGAGAGTCCAGAAACAGGGGAGGGGGAGATTAAGTATTTGCTGTACAGGACTCCCCCCTCCCCTCCAAGGACTCTAGTGGGAAAATAAAAAAGAATGAATAAATCAGCTGCTTCTCAGCAGAACAAACTTATTTTCTATCCAAATAAAGCCTGACCCTAGGGATGCTCATCTCCCCATGCAAATTTCTATCTGGATTTGGGGGATCTGAATTAATAACTTGAACTCGTTTGTGTAATGGACCAATACATAGGCAGTCCACCATAGCAGGATCACATTCTCAGATTCCTTTCAGTTTAGCCAGTGTACACATGGCTCATGCACAGTGATTGAATCACAGTGGGGGGAATCCTGATGTGATGACACAATCAATATTCTTTTTTTTCTTTTATTAAAGGTGCTTTAATCAACTCCCATGCATTAGTTAACTTGTAGGGAGGGGGAAGGCATGAACTACAAATTGTGCTGAACTATACAGGTCGCAACACTGAAATTAATTTAAAAAATTATTCAAGTTAAACTGGAAGGCTGCTGCAATGAAGGACACCTGCTCATCCCTAACTAAGCAAAACTTACCAGTTAACTCCATCCATCTTTAATGAGTATAACTTTACGAAAAGCAAAAAATATTTATCAAGTATAAATACTATATTTAACAGCAATGGAAAATACAGATTGTTACTAGTATTATCATAATCAGCATTGCTCTGTAATACCAAGAAACAAAAAATTAAGTGCACGTTGGAAAAGTTTCCATAATGGCACTCAACTGTGTTAAAACATAGACGAAAACCATCATACAGAATTTGGTCACAATATTTTGAGATGTCCAAATGCATAGTGAGCAGCCCAGCAAACAATTTTCCAAACTAGGCCGCAGTCCTAAACACAGTTACCTGTGTATAGTTAAAGCTATGGTTTTCCCAGTAGTGATGTATGGAAGTGAGAGCTGGAGCATAAAGAAGGCTGATGGCCGAAGAACTGCTGCTTTTGAATTATGGTGCTGGAGGAGACTCTTGAGAGTCACATGGACTGCAAGAAGATCAAATGTATCCATTCTGAAAAAAATCAACCCTGAGTGCTCACTGGAAGGACAGATCCTGAAGCTGAGGTTCTAGTACTTTGGCCACCTCATGAGAAGAGAAAACTCCCTGGAAAAGACCCTGATGTTGAGAAAGATGGAGGGCACAAGGAGAAGGGGATGACAGAGGACGAGATGGTTGGATAGTGTTCTCAAAGCTACCAGCATGAGTTTGACCAAACTGTGGGAGGCAGTGGAAGACAGAGGTGCCTGGCGTGCTCTGGTCCATGGGGTCATGAAGAATTGGACACGACTAAACAACAACAAAAATTTCATTGACCTCAGTGAGATTTACTTATGAATAGACATTGCAATAGACTTGCAACGGAGCCCAATGCTTTCAGATCATGCCTAGATATACATTTTGCTAAACTGGTACTAATTACATATTTTTGGTAAACTTAATTCCAAAAGTAAGTAAAACGTCTCTGTGGAGAAATCCATAAGTCCAAAGACAGCTGAAGATTGTGAACAACAAATAGCCTCATTAAGGAATATCATTTGAAGACCTTTGGCTGTAAATCTCCAAAAAGAGTTATGCTGTCTAAATTTCAGGGACTTCAGGGGGATTTCAGCAGCCTAACTCTGCACAGATTGGAGGCTTTTTGAACATGAAATATAATGTTGATAATTTTCACACTGGCAAACTCTTCTTGTTCTGAGTTTCACAGCTTGCCTCGGGGTTTGGGGTATCCGTGGAAAGATGGCTCCTTTTCTAAAATTACCCCAGTTTGCAACCTATTCTCTGGGTTATACAAATAAAAGTTCTGGGGTTAAAAATAAAATAAAATGGCATGTTAGCATCCATAATAATCCATATAAATATGGTCTTTCCTACCCTCAACAGCCAGGCATGTGCTGACTTAAGAGGCCTGTCACAGAAGAGCTTACCAATGACTGGCAGAATGACTTCATTCTTTTAAAAGTACAAATATGTTGGCTTCTTCCTTCCTGGTTCATTTGCTGAAAACATTTCTGTGGTTTAAGAAATCCAGTGCCTGGGAGGGTGGGGAATTGTATTCATAAATAACTGCAACAGGTTATTGAACAGCTAGGCTATTATTTTTTTGATGGGGAAGACTCAAGTTTGAGTAGTTATTTGCTACTTCATGCTTGTGATGAGGCTGATGTTTGTAATTACTTGATTCATAATGTGAATTTGATCAGTTGGCGATGCTCTTGTTGCCTGAACAAATAACACACTGCTTGCATTTCTGCGCCTCATTCAAAACATGCATATACAAAAGGTCAAGTAAATCTCACTCATAGTAGATCTTAATAAACTTAGCTGTTTATGAATTTCAGTTGGTCTACTCTGAGTAAAACTAAGTTGAATATCAACCTTTGTGATGATTGACACATGACACAATTACAATTTTCTCATTAAATTAATATATCTTACACAGCCTGGTTATAGAACCCCTAGCATTGAAATTCTGCTAATAATAATAATAATAATAATAATAATAATAATAATAATAATAATAAATATTTATATCCCGCCCTCCCCAGCTGAAGCCGGGCTCAGGGCGGCTAACAACAATCAAATAATGCAACATTCTAAAAACTTGTACATAAACACTTTACAGTGGTACCTCGGGTTACAAAAACCTTGGGTTACAAACACTCCGCTAACCTGGAAGTAGTACTTTGAGTTAAGAACTTTACCTCAGATGAGAACAGAAATCGCACAGCAACCACACAGCGGCAGCGGGAGGCCCCATTAGCTAAAGTGGTACGTCAGGCTAAGAACGGTTTCAGGTTAAGAAAGGACCTCCGGAATGAATTAAATTTGTATCCAGAGGTAACAAAAAGTATCACTGTACTAAACTTGGACTCATGTTGGGTAATTGATTTATATCAGGAGATGGTGTGTGTGCACAGCTAAGAATCCATTGCTGTACTTTCTCCAAGTATGCTATCAGCCCATCATCAGCATGGCTCATCAACCACTTTGGGTGAGCTTATTCTCTTTTGGAAATGTATTGCATGCTTGTCTCCAGTCATAATCCCTATACGTATGTGAGAAATAATCTCCCAATAGACTTCACCAAGGAGCTATTTGGTTTAAAGTTTCATTTGTAAGTATGTATAATTGACTGAACTTCCTGGTTCTGTTCCTGGGTCAAGAATGGGTGGTTGCTTTCTCTTGAGTTGTAGTTGACTGCATTGCAGTATTACTGTGGAGGGGGGGGGGTTCATTTTTCCCTTCTTTGTGAGTATTGTGGAACCCATACATTCCTATTTCAGCTCCTGAATCCAACATCCTCCTTTGCCTGGAAGTATTGACATTTTCCAAGATTCTGTGGTCAAAGCAAATCTATGCCGATCCCCACTGGTTTGATGACACCCTGTCTTTGTTGTGAGGGGAATTGGGTTGCATAATTCTTTTTTTAAAAAAAAATGTCTACCTGTGTGAAGAGCCTGAAATAAAGAGGGAAGACAAAAGATGTGACAAATCTAGGACCACATTATTAAATATATAGCTTGAGATCTGCATAAGGAAGCAATGTGAAGGAAAATGATTCAGTAACTATCTAACTCCTAGGCTTGTTATAAATGGGTGGGGGAGAGGTGGGTATTATGCTATCCCCCCCCCTTCCATGTCATACCCTTTTGTTTAAAGAAAATAGGCTTCCTGACTCACACCCCCTCAGTGCCCCATAACTCCAAGTGTGAAACAAGTAAGCCCCCAAAGTCCCAGAGCCCTGGGTGCCTGTCTCGGGAATCATCAGTGTACATGTACCCAAGCTAGAAGGGAATTCTCCAAAGTAATAGTAGCTTCCCCTGGAAAGAGTGAGCCAATTACAAATTGAGATGAGGCAATTTCATCCATCACAACTTCACACATCAGTAGAACCCCTAAAGAAGGACTTCAGCTGGAGATGGGCAATTTACAGGCAGTGCACACATATGAAGGAGCTACAGCTTACCATGAATACTCAACGAGAATACTTATCAACTTGTAAACCCTTTTGCAATGCTCAAGTAGATTTTCCTTTAATGCTCAATAAGCCCTGCTTTATACCTCAGTTGATATTCAACTGCCTCAAATCCAAAAAGTTTAAAAGTGCCTGAAGGTATCTAGGAAAGCTGCAAAATGTTCAGTCAACCAATCTGTGTGTTTCTTACTTTCCACTCCCTGAAATTACTGTTTGTAATGAAAAACTGATGCCGAGAGCCCAAGAAATCAAAACTTCATAATGGGTAGGGGGGATTTTTTCCCCACTTTCCTATTTGATTACGGCCAAATGTACAAGTTTGGATGAGAGGCTTCAACTCCACTCAGAGACTGATGAGCACTCATCGTTCGAAACTAATAGAAGCAGCAGATTCTCTTTTTGTAAACATAACAACACTGAATTACTTTTAAATCAGACTACATGAAAGCTAGTAGGTAACAGACTACAAATTGAAGTGGGCGTGAAAGCACTACTCCACATGAAAACATTGTGCATTGTGCGTGTAGAAATTTTATTTATTTGGTAAAACATTTCAGCTTCCATGTTCGTCAGTGGCTATGATAAAAATGAAAGGATGCTGTTGCCAAGATGGCCATTATAGAATTTTGAGAATGGGCTGTTCAGAAAGGCTTCATTTATTGAAGAGAAGTGATGCTGGCACTATCCTCCAGATTGAGATCATGTGGTGTTCATGTGTCCAGTGTGTACACCCAGAAGTTCTTCCTCTTTGCTAACATTGTAGGATGAGGTGGCTTCTCTATTGCAGCTTTTAATAAGCTTGGCAGGGCCTAGTCATCAGAACTGAAATGCTTAGCAACCAGTTGCTCCACTTTTTTTGGTCAAAATTTCAGATTTGTGGTTTTTAAAACGTGTGTAGGCTGGCTGCAGTTCTACCTATGCACAGGATATTATATTTTGATTTTGTTTTGGCACTCAGTGATATAGATTATATTTGTTTGATGCTTTTATAACTAGAAAAAGAAAGATATAAGATCAGGGGCCAAATGAGGAGAAGAGGGTGCCTGCTAACGAGAGGTCCTTCTCAGTGATAAACCCCTGGCTATGGAATTGCCTCTGAGAGTCACCTCCTTTTTATGATCTTTTCAGTGACAGGTGAAGGCTTTTTTAAAAAAATTATCATCCTTGTCTTTTAAACTAACTTGGGTTTCATGTGGGCTTCAGAATTCTACCCCATATACCTGCATTTATTAATTATTAATTACTGTATTTTTCATGTATTGGATGAGGTTTTTTTGACACCAAAATCATGTCAAAAAACTAGGGTCGTCCAATACATGGATAGTGGCATGGAGGGAGGGAGATGCCGCAGCTGCGTGGGGAGCGATCTGGGGGCGCTGGCTGGCAGCGCGCAGCTTCCCCTGATGCTGCTGCATGTGGGAAGCACTCATTGGATCATTTCCCATGGGGGAAGGTGCCCTCCAGCCAATGCATGAGGGAAACACTCCCTACCTGCGTGCAGGAAATGATCTAGGGAGTGTCTCCTGTCCGCAGTTGCATGGGGAGTGAGGCTCAACAACTTTGGGCCACCTCACCTCATTTTCTTAAAATTGAGTCCCCCTAAAATATGGGGGGGTCTTATACATGGGGGCATCTAATAGATGGGAAAGTATGGTAACTACTATTGTTATTGTTGCTGTACTATTAATAATTCATTAAATTCTTCCTTTACCAGAAAGAGTTATTTTTTATGCTGCTTTCTATTGTCTTGATAATGTGCTTTCATATTTCTGAAGACTCTTGCCATAGTTCCTTGCAGGGAGCATATGTGCCAACTCCCTGGGGCCCTGGGTGCACAGGGACCCACAAAATTCTCAATGAAGGGGCCAGGCACCCACAAATTTTGGTACCAGGGCCATGTATGCTGCATGGCACCCATGGCCCCAGGTAACCCCAGCCGTAGGGCCAAGCTGGCACAGCTGAATATTGACTCACTGTTGGGGCTTGGAAAGGTGGAATGGACTGGGATGGTGAATGGAAGACACTAGCCTGATGCCGGGAGTTGGAATGAAATTGGCTATCCTGGAGGTTAATGGCTGGTGAACTGCAACATTTTGTTGCAGGTCCCACACCTATGTGGGTATGAAGAAACAGTGATAGGTTCTAGCTGTGTAATAGGGATGATACACCAGAACATATCTAGAAAACAGAAGTGCTGAAAAGCTCCCTGCTGAATTTCTGTATGTTGTCCATCACTCAACAGAGAAGAGCATTGTCAGAACAAACAGAGGCAACATTCATACAATATCACAACATCCATTCACTGTGAATAACAACAATTTTTAATGAATCTACCAGGATCAGATAAGTGAAGAATATTTCTGGGTGAAGAAAAGTTTGCAACTTCTTTCTATGGCCTGAGGAATATTGTGACTGCGAATAGTCTGGGTTTGTTTATCTCCTTCAGGGAGGAAACAGAGCTGGAAAACTATAATGAAAGTGTTTTTATTTTAAAGCAAACTGTGTGCCAGCAGCGTCACCTCTGGACATTTTTTCTTTTTCTTGAGGGAACATGGAAATGTACTGACAGATGAGCGTCACTCATCTTGTTGTTAAGGGCACAGGAGCCATGCCAGAAACATAAAAAATAGGTGGCAACCCCATGCCCTTTTACCTGATACTGTGAATGCCACTCTAGAAATGCAGTTCATTCATTTCATACCTGAGAAGTGACATTGTTAAGAGTCTGCTTCACATCATGTCTGCTGGATTTAGAAATACCAATACGAGCTTTAAAAGCAAGCCCAGAAGGACTAGGCATTTCAGGTCCACTCATGACTATTTCACACTGGAGATACATTTTCAGACAAGTAGAAATGTCAACAGCACTATATTTTTAGAATAGTTTGCTACAGCTATAAAGCAGTACTAAAATGACAAGAACAGGTAGTGACGAATTGACCATTAAAAAAGAAAAGAAGGGAAGGAACCATACTTTGATTTTCTTTTTCATCCTTTCAATCTCGAAACTATTTGGATATTCCTGGAGATCCCTATATAGCGTTACTGCTTTAAAGGCTTATTTCTCCCACTCCCATATAATAGTAATTTTAAAAATTATTAAAATTATATTTTTTATTAAAGAGTTCATTGACTTACAAAATGAACAAATAAACAAGGGAAAGTGCATATAGCATTTCATTTTTCATATGATAGCCATTTTATGATGACGGTATACAGTGGTACCTCGGGTTAAGTACTTAATTCATTCCGGAGGTCTGTTCTTAACCTGAAACTGTTCTTAACCTGAAGCACCACTTTAGCCAATGGGGCCTCCTGCTGCTGCCGTGCTGCCGGAGCACAATTTCTGTTCTCATCCTGAAGCAAAGTTCTTAACCTGAGGTACTATTTCTGGCTTAGCGGAGTCTGTAACCTGAAGCGTATGTAACCTGAGGTGTATGTAACCCAAGGTACCACTGTACAGGCGGAGACCATTTTTGTTGCATCCAATTGACGCATGATCGCCGATGGCTGGGTCCCTTTGGACTTGGAAGAGGTCATAATGGGAGTCAAACGGGGGCAGAGTGGGGTGTAACAGGTGTGGGATGTAATAGGGCATAACAGGGTGGGACATGCTTATGCAAACGTCTCCGACACATGTGGGCATTGGGAACGGAACCCCCGCATGAAATGGTCACTGCCTATATTTGATTTGATTTTGTAAAATGATGTATAAGTAAAAGCACTGGTAGAATAATAGTTTGGAAGCCATTTGTATAAATATCCTTTATACAAGATGAGTCTTTTAAGGTGCTTGTAAATAGGATTCAAGAGTTTGATCCTCCAGCTGGACCAAGATTACTTGAAATGAAGTTAATGGAGCCAAGACAATACACAATCAGTTTCCTATAGAAAACCTGATAAACATGTCACTTTCTGGTTTGCATCATTCTCTCATACACACTTGGTATTTCAGCTGAAGTAAATGAATTTTCCCATTTTACTCTGCGTTTTTAAATTAGAACTCCTGTTATTAATATTCAGACTTGCACATTTTCACAGCAGCATTTGAAATTTGAATCTTTAATTTCCTTTGAACTCTGTATAATTTTGTGCCTCGTAGGCTTCAAATATGAACCCTCATAAGTTGTCAGTGGCTGACTAATAATTGCCATTGTTACAAACAAGCCCTACCCATTTATCCATCATCTCACAATATTAACCCCTCTGTACCAAACTTGCTCCTGTAATCTTGTGAAATCCAACAGTAATACCTTCCAATCTGTTGTCAAATGTGCTTAAGTGAGGATGGCTCAGCGATTGCAGCCACACACTGATATAAAGAGGTAAGACATTTGAGATTGGGTTAACAAAAGTCACAACTTTTATTAACTTGGCAGCAGAGGTAATCTGCCATGGATTAAGTAAGATAGGATCTGCAGGAGACACAGTGATGAATTTAGTATGTAAGAAGTGAGACAATGTTTCTGGTATTCTGGCCACAAGTTGTATAGCGCTTTATGCACCCAAAACAGCACATTGAGCTTAGCCCAGTAGCAAATTGCCAACCATCCATTGCCCTTAAATTAAATATTTGCCACAAAATGGGTAGCCTATTTCCATTTCAAGGTAAAATCAATATTTTATTACAGATGGCGTCACATCTGTAAAGGAAAGCAGAATGACAAAATTTACATGTACATAACAGTGGGTGGGAAGGAGACTGGAAAGCGTGTGATTTATTTTTATTTTCTTGTCTGCTTGAGATCAGATAAAAATAAAAGCAACCCTTTGTTATACTTACTTAGTCTTCATTATACTTACTTTAGTCTTTGTGAGTTTCAAGCATTCTTACAGATTCTGCTGGAAAACAAGTGCATGACGTGAAATGATAAGTTCGTGAAGAAATTTAACCAGCTGTCAAATTAAGATATTAAAAGCTGTCACTGCACTCTCAAGAGACATTATTGAGTTTTGTCTTACAAATATATTGCAGATGTTTCTCTGATCAGGTATAAAATGCAAATCACTTCCCTGTATATTTCTTGTTCTTATGAACGAGTAGGTATGCCTCCAGTTGGGAATGAAAACAATGCCTAAAATCTCTGTTGCCCAGACAACCTCTGACCACCAGCTGCTGCTGGGCTGCAAGTGAGGGCTGCAGGGCTTGTGGATCTGGAACATGGTCAGGAAGAAGCAAGTGGGGAGCCCTGGCAAGTAGAACCCAAGTGAGACCCAGTCCCTGCTGTGGAAGGTGTGCTGTGGCTAGGGGTGGGCCTGGGCGGTTCCCTTGGCAACAGGACATGAGGAGGCCTGGTGTGGGGGTATTTGGGGAACAGGAGTTGAGATTCAGTGCTGAGAGATGCTCCTTCAGAAGTGTCCTACACGTGGACAGAAGCCTCTTGCTCTCATTCTTCCCCTGCCCTGATACCCACCATCTGTTTAACTAGGATTTTAAAAGCCTTCATTAAATATTACCCCATCCCTGAATTAATTCAGGGCCAGCCAGTTTCAGCATATGTGGTTTCTGGGTCAGCAAGGGTTGGATTGGCCAGGGTGTGAGGACTAGAATGCAACATACAGAGCTATATCTTTCTCTTACTCCAACACTAAAATTCAGCCATGCCTCCTGACACAGAACAGCAGTCACTGGAAACCTGAAATGACTCTGCACCCTCTAGTAGGCTTTTGGTGAGACATGGATGGAACAGGAGAGAGGCAGGATTACCTGTTATCTCTATTCTGAATCCTAATTGCCAGCAATGCTCCCACTTCCTAACCCTGATGCAGCTCTGCACCAACAAATACTTATGTTTTGCTATATAAAATGGTTCTTTAGCTGTTACGGCCCATGCATTAATATGCAGATATTAATGCATTTCAAGTGTGTAAAGTTCTTCATAGACATTGCCTTAGTTGTCCAATGCAATCTAGTACTTTTAGCTCCAAGAGGCAGATGGGGCTAAGAGACCAATGGCTTGTATAATGCAGTCCTTATACATCTATGGCTGATATGAGGTTGGGAGCAGAGCTGCTATCCAAGTCTTTGTTCGTAGAATGACAATTCAGACTGGAGTAAGTACAAACTTCCTCAGAGCAGTGCAAGAGTCCAGGAGTGCTTACACAGGGTCCATGTTTCCTTTTGGAAAACTGAGGCACAGCAGAGACTGTGGCGTCTTCATGATATATGGTTTATCAGCCCTGAATGCTCACTGGAAGGACAGATTGTGAAGCTGAGGCTCCAATACTTTGGCCACCTCATGAGAAGAGACCCTGGAAAAGACCCTGATGTTGGGAAAGATGGAGGGCACAAGGAGAAGGGGACGACAGAGGACAAGATGGTTGGACAGTGTTCTTGAAGCTACAAACATGAGTCTGACCAAACTGCGGGAGGCAGTGGAAGACAGGAGTGTCAGGGGTGCTCTGGTCCATGGGGTCACGAAGAATTGGACATGACTAAATGACTAAACAACCACAGCGAACCTCTCCTTTCCTATCCCCAGCTTTCCCCAGTGTGTGCCAGTCCCAGCTGCACCCCTCACCAGGATCCTCTTTCTCCTCTCTGTTGTCCTGCCAGTTTATGACAGGAAGTAAGGAGTGAGAACTTTAGTGATTCACTGCATCACCTTGATTTGCTGAAGAGCACAGTCAGAACAATTACACACAGTCTGGAGCAGGGGAATTCAGCCTGAGAGGTCAGTGAATCATTGAAAAAATCCACACTCAATTAAGGTAGCCTGAGGTTCCTGAGCCAGGGTGGACACTGTATTGTTTTGAACAATATTGCCTTCCCAAATTGTGTGCAGGTGTAAAAGCTTGAGGAAACAGCTGTTTCCTAAATTGCTCTCAATACTATCATTATGCAGTCCACCTTTGAACAGAAAAGCAGTGGCATACACAGTCAAGAGCATGTTTGCAAATTTTCAGTTTAATTGTTGAAGGCAGATGAGATGTGATTCATAAGAAGCTATTACCTTTCATCTGCATACAAGTGCATGGGTTTGGATCTGTCTGTCGCATAGGGAAACACATCGGACCTCATTCTCCACAGTTTCTAGGCACAACACTGAAATCAGTCATGTTACTCCAGTTCTCACTAGCTGAGAATTAGGCTCTTTGTGTCTGCTGGTACAGATCTATCAGTGTTGTAATTTTTGAGATAGAAATCTGGCAGCCTAGGGTTTAAGCTTTGGGGTGGTGGTAGTAGAATTGCTCCAAATGAATAATGCCATGTAACATTGCTTTAAATTGGGAAGTTAGGATAAATTTGCCATTTAATGTGCACTCCCATAAATAACGTGAACTTTCAATCAAAGAATGCACACAAAATTTTGCATATTGGGGATAAAAATGCATATATTTGTGGGGGCACACAAAAATATTAGAGGATGCTGCTTGTAAAATGTGTATATTGTGCAAAATTGCGTATAAAAATGTGTATCCTAGGAGAAAAATTGCAAACTGATGCAGAAAACTTAGAGGAACCAAAGTAAATAGATTTGTCCATACCCACTCACATGCCAACAGACTGACAGTTAGGAATACTTGTGAAATATTGCTATTTACCTTCTGCTCTTAAACGTATTCTGGAAGTGCACCCTGAGAATGAAGTACAGGGGAATCCCCACTTACCCATAATTTCCTTCTGGTCCGGTCTGCTCTGTTCCACCCACGCTGTGCTTCATTCCGCCCCTGCCATGTCCCCTTTTGACATCAAACATGGCACATGTTTCAGAGGTCGTACATGACTCGAATGTACACAAGTGGGTAGTTGCCTGTAATTTTTCCTGGAAAGAGGAAATGGGCTTGTGCTATTACAAAGGCTGGTGGCCACATGCAAACATTTTTACAGCTTATCAAATATGCATTGCCAAGACACATCAGCAATGTTCCAGGCACGGTCTCAGCATTTTCTGTTATTCTAGGCCAGCTGCAGAAATGTAACTGCCTAATTTTTTATGGTTTCCAAGTAGTCGTTCCCAAAGGATTGTGAATTGGCATCCTTGTTTGGATGCACAAGAGCCATCAAAGGATGGCAAAGTGGTGCTATAAAGCAATGCACCGGGCAAAGATCTGCACTATGGGATATAAAACAGAAGATGGAAATGTTTAAAAATCAAAAGACGTGAGCACAGTCATAAGTTCTTTGCTGGTAGAATTCTACCTGTGAAAAATCTTAAAAATATATTCATGAAGAAATGAAGAAACACTTTTTGCTGAGTTTTTGTTTGTTCACTTGCTTTGGTTCTTATTACCTTAATGGGCACTTGATTATCTTGCTCATTGTGATATCTCCTTCTCTCATACATTTCACACAGATATCGCAAGAGTGCCCATCTTTATCCCTGTGACACCGTGTCTCCTGTATTCCCCCCCCCCCTTTCATTCATTTCTAGCTCTGCACTTCCATCTAGGAACAAAAAGGTGAAGCACTTGACATGAGGGTAACTAGGTCCACAACTTTATTAACTTCAGGGCAGAGGAGAGCTGCAGCAGATCAAACTGTGGGAGCATGGTTAAAGTAGAAAGTTAATACTACTTCTGACTGCCCGCTAAATGAACCCTGACCCCTTTAGGGCAAATTAGGCTGACCCCTTAGGGCAAACGGGGCACTGCCCACCAGCCTCAGTCTGCCACCACCTGCCTGTCTTATTCCTTATAACCAGTCCGGGGGTGCCACTGCTTGTCATCTTCCTGCTCCTTGGTCTCAGTGTTGCCCTCCTAGAACTCAGCAGGGAGAAATCAGAATTTGTTGGCCCTGCCTGTCATTGGTTCTGGCTCTACTTACTGTTGGGCTCTCTAGCCACAATGGGCACTAACCATCAGTGATGCTAGGAAGTTGGGAATAGAGCAGGTAAGCCTAGCTTGCACCTGTGTTCAGTGCAAGATGTGGACACGCTTGCATTCTTTTGTAGGCACTAATAGGGCCGTGCCTTCTATACATCACTGACTTAAAGAAAATCTCATTGTGGTTGCAATCCTAACAATACACACTTCCTAGGCAGTGATCCCCACTGAGCACAATGGGTTACTGCTGCGTGAGCATGTGTAGATTATACTGTAAGTCTTGTTGTTATGTCCACACCTCAAAGGCCTAAATAATTTCACAAGCCCATCCTTTTTTGAAGCAATTTCTAATATCTCCTCTCATCACACATGCATACTATTAAATTAATACTAAAATTGGACAGGTTTTGTTACATATATTATCAGCAAAACCTGACATTTTTGTCTTTCCTTTTCAAATGCCTGTGCCCCCTCTGCACATTTCTTGTCGTGATTACTGTAATCTGCTGTTTATGAGTGTCCTTCCCTGCCATTTCTCTCTTCTTCAATCAAACTACACTCAGTCAAAATAATCTTTCTCCCTTACGCTTTTTGTAATTTTAAGTCTTTATAATGGTATCCTCTTGCATTGCATTTTACTGGTATTTTTTTGCACCTGCTTTAAAGGTGCACAGTGCATTCTTTTTCCATTATGTTCTGCTCAGGAGTCATGGTTAACTGTGCTGTTTCTTCAATTTGTTTTGTTTGCTTCTGCCATTTTCATTTATGCCCCTTTCGTCTTGTTGATTATGTAAGGAATATTATCCCCCAACTGATGCAAAGGGTCTGAGAAAACTTCCATTGATGTCAATTTGTGTCACTTTCATTTTGAAACTTTTCTTTTGTGGTAGTCTGATGGCTAGATACCAAATAAGCAAATCTGAATCTACTGCCTGATGCATATGAAAAGAGTTAGGACGAAAGTAGAAAATGTCTTTCATCTACTAGTTTGATTTGTGCCAACTATGGAGGGATGCTTGGTGCAGACAATTCCTTTTGGCTCCCAGCCAGGGGGAACTACTATATAATTGCATTCTATTAAATAAAGAAGTCCAGCAGCCGTTTGATATGTAGGGCATGCTATTCTTTTTATACCCACACAGAGATGTCCCCTCCAACACTTCTTGGATGAAAATGGAGACATCCTAAGGAAAAGCGGGACATTGCAGGATCAAATCAGAAACCAGGACGGCTTCTGTAAATCCAGGACTGTCCCTGAAAAATAGGGACACTTGAACAGTCTGCTTTCAGTCATCGCCCACAGTCCTAGGCACAGTGTGACATGATTATGGTCCCTGAATTGGGCCTGCATATGAAGTGCCTACCTCAGGAATCCAGACTGACCCAGGTTTAAGTAGGTCAACAAGATAGGGAGGGAGGATTTTTAAAAAATGTGAACCCCTTGCAACACTTCTTATTGGTCTCTTATTTATATGGGTTGGGATATGGGAAGTCTGATGCCTTTTCCTGCAACAAGAAGGTAAAGGTGCAGGGTGCAGGCTAAGATCCAGCCCCTGATAGGTATTGGGGGCATATACCCCCCCCGCCGCCGCCGCCTATCAGGAAGGGCACGGCCATTTGAATTCCACCATCGGGGCCCCAGTGAAGCCTCTTCCATCCAGCAATGCCGCCGCACCAAGAGAGATGAGCGGACTTGGGGCATTTTCAGCCCTACCTTCAAAGTAGGAGGCTATAGGTGCTGACCCAAATGAAAGTCCTGCAGCATATGAAAATGCTCATTAAGATGGGCTAGGTGCATGGCTGTAGCTAAGGAGGGGAGTAGGGAGTGTTGTTTTCTGTGTGTTGCCACTGTGCAGGGCTCTTGGAGTCACAAAACTCTGTTTACATTCCAGAGACATTCCAGGCTGTTGGAAGTCTCACGGAAGACAGGAGACGGATGTGATGTTACTGGTTTCCTGTTCCTTTGTTTTTCTGTTGCTCCCTGCTCTCACAGAGAGAGGATGTATTTTTTTTCTGTCTGTAGCTTAGTAATAAAACTCTTAGCATGTAGCTCATAAATCTCATCACTTGTGCTGCTTTGAAACTCTGCTGAATGGGGAACGTATTTGGAGCCTTATCAGAGGCTCAGGTCGTTAATTATCGTCGGAGGCGCTTCCGAAGGACTTGACCAGAGGAGGAGTTCGGTCGAATGCAAGCTCCGACAGGGAGGGGCAGCTGACCATCAGTCAATAAAATTCAATAAAATACATAGCAAAATTAGATTCTATCACCCCAACAAAAGGCCTGCCTCCCCATAACAAAAATCCTGGGCACGCCCATGGCTACAGCAGGTGCACAGAGGCTATTTTGCTGGTGTCCTGATACAAGGGACCTCAGCAAAGAAATCAGAAGGGGAGAAAAACTCTCCAGTGTTATCAGATCAACAGTAATTAGATGAGGAAAAGGAGCTGAGAAATTAGAAAGCCCCTAGGGTCCAAAGTAAAGAAATGTTGTGACTATGTATGGGTGGAAATCAGCTTTTGTCCTGCAAGGTCTTTGGAACAGAATATTTCTGAGCAATTTATAAAGAAACAAATGAATAAAGCCCTGAAGATGGCACATGAACAGAAGCGCTTGGGGGCTAATTTAATGATAAACATTAATCCCTTCCAGCATCTTGGAGATAAATTCTCTTTTTTTTGGTTTATATTGATGAATCTGCCAATTTTGTGGGGTGGAGGTTGTCACAATTTCCCCAATCCTAAATTCAGTTACCACATTTTTGCAGCAACCTGCAATTTTGTGTTTGTTTTCAAAAGCCCTTGGGGAAAATTCATTAGCATTTGAATGTGAATTTCTCCTAATACACACACTTTTGTATTCTTTCTTACATAATGTAGTTTTGTACATTTCCCCCCCATTAACACATGCATTTTCATTAACCTTTTGCCTAATATGTGCATTTTGTACACATTGTTTGGTGGGAGAATTGTATCACAAAATTCAGAAAAGTGCAAATTTTGAAAGATAATTGTTTCAGTTCACATATTGGTTGGAAAAGTGTGATTTAGGCAGTTTCTCATGAAAAGCTGGGGATAAACATTTTCCCCAGTCCTAGCTGTGATGCATTTGAAAACCCAAACCTGTGTATTATATTTTATTTATGTGGGAGTGAAAAAGCAGAACTGAATTTTCATGGTTAGAATAAGTCACGCACTGGTGTATAAAGCCACATTACACAAGTCCAGGTGGTTAAAATTCCATTTATTGTTATCCTCTCAGGGTGCTGAAGGAAGGCTTTCTGCTGAAGTGTTGAAGCACAGTCTTCTACCATTGGACCACCTAGCACCCATTGGCCCAAAAGTTTCCTTTGCATGACTGGGGACATTGGAAGGGGAGAGTAAACAAGGCTGTGGGAGAGAAATTTGCCTGCTGCAGTGAAGGAGGAGAATGGGAACTTCTACTGGAAAAAATAACTACTTCCAGTCTGTTCTACCAACTGTAAAATTGCTGGTTTGTTATTAACAGCTTTGATAGCACCCTCCTACAATTTCAGCAGTAGTAACCATTTTTTCATATTCTCAAACCTTTATTGGCATTTGTACAAGATTCCAATACTAACCATATGTTTGTAACTGAACATAAACAGATGCTCTTCTCGAGAAGTATATGTTAGTGGTGCCAGGGAAATTTTCACAAGCATGGTTTAGAAATTAGTTTTTGGAGATTATAACAAGGTGGCCTCAAAGGAGACACAAGCTTTCTGAATCTTTATCTGGCTTGTAACAAAAGAATGAAGAATTGCCAGCTTTTCTCTTTCCTTTTCTACCCTCAAGCCTTTCCCAAATCCCTAACAAGAAGTGATGAAATAGGTAGCAGTGGTACACTAAAAGTGGGGGGGGGCTGTTTCCCCTTTTCTTCCTGCCTTCTCTGTTACCCTAATGTGATGTGGAACACCATTACAGAAGCCTGTGAGAAGGCTACCAATTCTAAGGGGCACGACTGTGCCTCCTGGTGCACTTTTCTACAGGATGTCTGTCATGAAAGGCTTAGTGGCCACACAGTCAGTAAATTATCATTATTATTATACTACGCACTTCATCAAATTTATACCATGCACTTCATCTTCCAGTTAGACAAGGACTTTATTGTTTCTCTCCAACAATACAATGGAAAAAGGAAGCTCTTGATTTCACTCAGATATATTTAAAGGAGGGAAATGGTTCTGAAGAGAACCATTTTTGATCACTTCCTAGAAATGGTATCATGATGACTACTGACAGCACCCCAGCACATTCTGACAGTTTGAGTTTCACCATGTCACTGTCCTTCAGCTTCTCTAGCTGAATCATGCTGCCCTTGATAGATTTTGCATGTCCCCTGTGGGAAGCTCTTCTCACAGTTCCCATGTTGACAATCATATCTTGGCTTAGTAAGAGGAGATATAAACAAGCCTTTTGCTGGTGAACACAGCTCATTCACACATTCCCTCCGCTGTGCAAGCAACCTGACCCAGAAGCTTCATCCACAGGGAGCCATGCCCACCACTTGTGGTATAAGCAGAACAAAACATTAGCACTAGAACTTGTGGAGATTCAATGGACGTGAGTGTTGGAAGATTCAGGATGGATAAAAGAAAGTTCTTCACACAACACATAGTTAAACTATGGAACTCACTCACAGGAGGTAGCGATGGCCACCACTCAGCTAGACAACTGCAAATAAAACGTTTTAAGTGTGTTGTAAAGTGCAATATACAAACGTGACACTAGATGGCGACGGTGAGCTATGGCAAATTCAAAACATTTTTCAAAATGTTTTTAAAAAATTAACAGCTTTTTAATATGTGTGTAGATTTTGCCTTAGAGTGTTTTAAAAGAGGATTAGATAAATTCATGGGGGAGAGGACTGTCAACGGTTACTAGCCCTGATAGCTATGCTCTGCCTCCACAGCTGGAAGCAGCCATGCTTCTGAATACCAGTAGATGGAAACCACATGAGGGGAGAATGCTCTTGTGTTCAAATCCTGCTTGCTAGCTTCCCATAAGTAACTGTCCAGCCACTGTGAGAACAGGATGCTGGACTAGATGGGTGGTGGGCCTGATCCAGCAGGCTCATCTTATGTTCTTAAACCATGATTTGAAGGAAGTTTAATATCCTGACATTTTCTGAAGCTGTTCCGCCACACCTTCAGCCTGACTCCCCCTTCCATAAGAACTTGCATGAAAGTGGCCTCCCATTTTTTCTCACAGGCCCATATAAGTTCAGCAGAAACAGTTGGGCCTGGTGAGCATTTAAGGTTCCCAATCCTAATCTGCGGGTTGCCATCTGATTGGATTTTATTCTGATCCTGATCTGATTTTAGGATGTATTTTAATGGATTGCCTGATTTTAGGTTAATGTGTTATACATTTGCTGTTAGCCACTCTGAGCCCGGTTTTGGCCAGAGAGGACAGGGTATAAATTATTATTATTAGTAGTAGTAGTAGTAATAGTTTCCCCGTTTAGACAAAATGCGAAACAATGATTAATTAGAAGTTTCCTAGTTTAACCATAGTTGCATGAAGGGAATTTGGGCATAAGCAAACATTTAGTGTACATCTTATTAAGCTAAAAATATGTTTGTCCAAACTAGCAGATTAAATGCACACCTATAGATTCTTTTCAGCAATCATCTAGGTATGGATGAAAAATGTTATGTAACCCAAACCCACCTTTTGTTCCAAGAATCTGACCTCAATATTATTTAGTTTCCTTTTTTACTTTTTGCAATAGGACTATCATTTTTCTGGTCCCTGTTTGCATTTGACTCTGCATATTAATAGCATACTTCTCCCCTCCCCTCGTATTGCTTGGCCCCTTGGCCTCACTTTGCAGCAACACTCCACTCTTTTTGCTTTTACCAAAATGTGTGTGTGTGTGTGAAATATGAAATTTATTAAGATCATTAAGAAATGAGTGTGCATCATATTTGGGTGAATCTCATAACCCAATATGGAGCAGGGGTGCCTGAGAGGCATATTGGGCTTGTCAAATGTGTACTTTGTGGTGCCTTGAAGATCCAGATATCAAAGAAATGATGCTGACAAGTATTTGATCAAAGTAAAAGTAATGTCTCCTGAGCTTAACATAATGCCACAACAGCAGGGTAAGGTGATGGGGAAAGGGAAAACAAACACCACGTTGAGGAGAGGGCAGAGGGCAGCTCCATTGTGACGAACAGGTAAAGCTTGGAATGAATTTACCTGGAAAGCAAAGCCTCTTTAGTTCTGCTCACCCAAAGTTCAGCTTTAATGGTGTCTAAAAACCCCTGGATCCATTTCATTGCGATTTGGCAGACTTTATTCACTCTGGAGGTGCTACTGTTCTTGCAAATTTTATAAATTTCTATGCAAAGGAGATAGATAGATAGATAGACAGATAGTTAGATAGATGATAGATAGATAGATAGATAGATGATAGATGATAGATAGATAGATGATAGATAGATAGATAGATAGATAGATGATAGATAGAGATAGATATATACACATAGCCTTTTTTATTTTCTAATACTGAATACCAAAAAGAGATGACTCAGATTTGACTCAAGAGTTAAATTGGGTAACCTATGACATGCCTCAAACTGAGGTGGGTTGTTTTTCAAAGCACCCAATGGGGTCTGAACTGAATAATGTGGTCAGTGCACATTGCATATAGATGATTTATGATTAACAGTGTTTCAAATTACAGGGCAATTGATTCAATTCAATCACTTTATTGGGTTTATGTTGTCGAGATTTGTGTAAATGTAACATGGTACCTGTCTTCCTCTATCATATATTCCTTGACATCACCAAACTACAATGCCATATGTTCATTGCAAATTGGCTTTCAGAAATCCTAAGTGATTATTAAGTAGAAGCATTGTGCTCAGACAAAATGAATGATTATTTATCTCTTTCTGAATCACTGACTTTTTGATGGTCCACCATTAACCTTTGTGGAATTAAATCAATATGACTATTTCTAGAGTTGTCCTGAGTAATCATTGTCACCAAGAGTCTTATCTCTCAGGACTCCAATGAAGTCTAATATTTTAAACAGTGAATTTACAATTTAATCTGTTCTTTGATTGCATGATGTTATACATGAAGGAAATTCAGAATGGTTTCTGTAGCTTGCTAAACCCTTTAACCCTGACTCAAAACTACGGAAGTGTATCATCCATGCAAAAATCTGCTGTTTGGCTGGGAAGAACAAATAGGAAGTGGGGATTGAAACTGCTCCATTAGCTTCTCTCCCAAACACCCGATTCCTTCAAAGAGCTACTCGCATTCCGGTATACTGAGTCATACTGAGTGTTGCAGCACAACTCCTGGTTTAAAGTAATTTCCCCTCCAGCTAGGAATAAATATATAGAAGAAATTTGCTTTTGTGGAATATTTTGTCACCCTGTGTTTCTTGGGAAGTGTGGGTTATAAATTTAATATAATAACAACAACAACAACAGCAGCAGCAGCAGCAGCAGCAGCAGCAGCAGCAGCAGCAGCAGCAGGTCTATGCAGTCATTTAAGTTTTTCTTGGGTAACCAGTCATTTTAATGATCACTGTATACAGTATGAGATGGTGCTATATAAATGCCTTCATAAATAAATAAATCAAAGAGATGCAAACTATTTCACTGAGAGCCTAGAGGTTCAGGTTTCCTGTTTAGGTGAAGAACCTTTCTTCATATACTTGTATGTGCATGCCCATAGTCTTGCCTTCCCATTGTTCAGCTGAACACATGGAGAATGGCCGCACATGGGCATTGAGACTGGGTCTGGACTAATTTACTTACTTACTTACCACTCTTCATCATAAGTTCTCAGGGTGGTTCACAGAAAAAATACAGTATAAAAACCAGTAAATAAGTAAAACAAAACAGCAAAACAATAACCCCCACTTCCCACAGACACATTTATAATGCTGTAGAATATTAATTAGCCAAAGACCTGGTTGAAAAGGAACGTTTTCACCTGGTGCCTAAAAATACATAATGAAAATGCCTGGTGAAAATCCCTGGGGTGAGCATTTCTATTGCCCTCTCCATGTGTTGGCTAGATGTGTTTGCACTTTGGGTACATTTTGTCTGTTAGTTCTACTGCAGTGTTTAAAGATTTACCCCCTCCTTTTCTCTAAATGCTGCTGGAGATAATAAGCTCTGAACATGACGGTCCCCTAAGTGCCTGTCTTTAATCAGTTTTAAAAGATTGTTTCTCCACATCTGTAGTAAAATGTGTTCAATGTAAACAATAGCTCCCCTGCCTTTCTGTTTAAGATACAGACCACTTAAAACTCAATACAACAGGCGCAGAGAGAAGAATGAAAATGGATGCTGCTGTTTAGAGAGGGAGGAATCACTCTAAACATTCATTGAAAGTCATCAGTGAAAGCTGCTGGTGTGACTCCGTTTATGAACCTCAGCAGTGTCTGATTCAATAGAAAACTATTCATCATACCTTTTTCATTTTGGATGGTGGGATTTTGACAACTGGAAATTCAAGAGGCTGGTGGAGATTATCATCATTATTATCTTCAATGGGTGAGAACAATGCATCCCTCTTTTGACTTTTTGTGTGTGTATGTGATGAAGAAATCAACACTCTTTTATCATCTATAACTTTCTAACCTGGACCCATATTTATTCTTTGTCATTCAAAATGCCTGATGATCATAGGAGCCAACTCCTAGGGGCTGAGGTCCCTTTGCCCCCCAATAAAATATTTGAGGGGGCCGCCCCCAAAAGTGGATAGGCATTGCCATTCAAATGGAGTTTGTGTGCCATGCCATGTGGGGCACAGCTTACCTACCACCACCACCCCAAGATTTTATTCAAATTGGCACCCTTGCTGCCATTGTTTTCAATAAATACTCACAAAATACATATTATTATGATGGGAAGGGATACAAAGAGATACATGCTACATGTGGTGAAAAGGTAAAGGTAAAGGGACCCCAGACCATTAGGTCCAGTCATGACTGTTTCTGGGGTTGCAGCGCTCATCTCGCTTTACTGGCCGAGAGAGCCGGCATACAGCTTCCAGGTCATGTGGCCAGCATGACTAAGCCGCTTCTGGTGAACCAGAGCCACGCACGGAAACACCGTTTACCTTCCCGCTGGAGTGGTACCTATTTCTCTAATTACACTTTGATGTGCTTATCAGATGTTGTGCAGATACAAAGAATAATCTGGATTCAAATACAGTCACATAATATTTCCTTATGACATTACTCTATCATGGCATCATTCACCCAAGTGACATAAAAAAACTGTCTTGAAATGTAACTATGAAGACTCAGATTTATGGAAAACTATGCAATACATTGTTATTTACACAGATTGACCAATATTGCCAGAAAGTAATTGAGACCACTGAGAACTGTTAAGCTATTACATCTTGAGATGGATAATAGATGCTCTAATTATGTAAGTTCCTAATAAGTAAAATATTCCAAGCAGGTGATACTTGAAGATGTATATAGCATAGATCCTATGTTCTGAAGCCAACAAAACTCAAAGTTATGCTTTACATTCAAGTGTGCATGTGTTTTCCTTCAAAAAGTTGTTAATGAATCTGAAAATCATAAGCACTGTATATTGGATTTTTGGTATTTTCAACTGTATTATATTCTGAATAGTACTTTACTCAGAATGATTTATAGCTCTAGGAGTCTCTAAAGACTTGTCTTATTATTTCTCTCATTTATATCAAGGTTTAAGAAGATATCTCCATTAACATAGCATTCTAAACCCCACTTATGCGAGGCTGGGGTGATGGTGGATTGAGCAGCTCTCCTCACTTCTCCAGCCTCCTGCCAGCTGCCATTGAGAGTGTATCACTCCATGTGGGCAGACTGATGAAGGCCAACCAAAAGCCCCGAAAAAGGGCATTTCAAGAGCGGAGAGGGAAGCTGAGGACAGGTTGGTCCCCCACAGTGTATCTGTTGCAAGAACAAGATATAGTCACTCAGTGCCACTCTCTGAAATCTGCCTTGAAGGCAGCAGCATTGCAAAACATTGTTTCCAGCTCCCAGCACCAGCTAAAGTTTCCAAGCTTGGGAACTTTACCACATCCTGGGCTGACACCCTTTTCCGTAGCTTGCTTGAATCAACCCTGGTGGGCAAGGTCAAGAGCTGAACATCTGCAAATACCTTGTCAATGTACTCTGGCTTCCAAAGCTGAAAATGATCCCACAACACCTGACTAGATGGTGTGCTGGGCATCTCAGATGAAGTGTTAGAACAATGGCATCCAAGCCATCACAAAACAGAGTGATTTTATCCTCAAAGTGCATTGCAAAGTTGTCAGAACAGACTTCAGAGGGTTCCAACATTCATCACAGCAAGCTCTACAGCATTTGCACTCCAGACATAATCCAACTTGCTTCAGTGTCTGCAAATACTCTGAATACTAAGGAGCAATACAGACTCTGCAGTGCCACAGAGGGCACTGGAGATAGGTTTTATGAGCCAATTTTAAATCAGATTATCTTTATGGATATGCCAGTTGAGATTTATTTATTACTAAACAGTATAAAATGGAAGGTTTTCCAGAAAGCAGTTCAGTGTTCAGGTATGGCAGCTAGACCAGGTAAAGAGTTTTTATACTAAGCTACGACTTAAATGATTATATTATTGTTCTGGAGTGATACTGTACCGCTGTGTGTTCAATTTGTAGTGATTATCATTGTTAAAGAGGCCTTTGGGTTAAACAATAAAGCAATGATGATGAATTTTGCATATTATTACACACATCCACAGAAATTGCCACCCATCAGAAGAACTTAGCATAAAAATGTACCTTACTTGACAGTTGGTATAAAGGTAATAATTGTTATTACAATAATAATGACATGCTTAGTTGGCTTCATAGACATGTGGAACAACAAGACAGTATCAGGGGACTATCTAAGAGGCTACTGCAGGTGTTCATAGCAGCTGTTCCTCTTCAAGAGGTAGGAACCCAAGCTGCAATCATGTTTTCCCCTAGATGTGTTTGGAAAACCTCTTTTGGGTACATTCATTGCCCTGTTTAGTTGCAAGACTGTATAGGCCATCTATTTCACTCTGTGAGAGCGATGATTCGCATGAATGCTCTCCATTTCAAAAACTTTACAATCTTTTTGAGAGTCTATGCTGGTAGCAATCTGCCTTGTTTTATTGTATACTGTTCATTTGAGTACATTTCACATCACATATTGGCTCATTCCTATCCAATGTACTTTGGCATCTGAAATACAGCATGGGGGGGGGGGGGCAGAGAGAGAGAGACCAACAGCTGTTTCAATACAGTTGATTAACCATAGGTAGGGCAAGTCAAATGTGACAATTACAGATGCAAAAGTCACAAAATATTTTGTTAAAGAACATCTTATTGGTATCAGGTGATAAGCCAAATGATACCAGCAAATGTCAGAACTGTGGGAATGTTAAAGATAGTAGGAAAGGATATATCGGATAAGCATTATCCTTCGGAGCAAATACCCCTCAATATAGCTGGAAGCTAGTTTGCAGATCCGTTTGAATCTCTCAGTTAAGATTATTTCCTGGTGTCCCCTTTAATCCTTTTTAAAAGAATAAGGACACAAGAGTCTTTCTGAGTAAAGTAACAAAAAAATTACTGACATTTCAGTTCACAATTTGATCCTGAAAGGCAGACTTTACTTGGTAGTTACACAAAGAAACATATGGAACTCATGGGCTGCTGGCTAAGACCCAGCAGACAGTAAAATTACATTAATAGGACAAAATGGCTGCAGGAGTGCAGCAACAAGACAGCAAGAACCAAGACGACTAATCAAGATGAACTGCGAAAATGGCTGCATGACTTGGCTCTTTTATGGAGTCAGCCAGAGCCATGCCCATCTCCCAGGTCACATGCAGGGGCAGGATGCTCCAGACCAGTGGAACAGGAAGTTACACTGACTGGATGTCCTCCTGCCTGTGCCCACTCTAGGGAAATAAGGAATGTTGCATTTGACTGCTCCAATGGATTACATCTCGCAAGAACTAGGCAATGTATGATTTGTACAGTGAGCTGTGTTGGCAAAACAAATACCTATTTAAATACATATAATTTATTAGACCTTTTATTCGTTTGTCAACCGAAGGTCTCCAAGCAACTTACAGAAGAAGAAGAAGAAATGCAATACATAATACCATGGGCGGGGGGGGGAGGAGTGGAGGGAATCATATAATACATTAATATTTCATATAGCATAGCATCCATAAAAACATACTCAAATAATAGACAATGCAATATTTTGCCCACTAATTAACAAATAAATATAACTGAACCAAATCTCCTCCTCCACCTAGTCCAACAAACCTTCTCATTGGACCAACATTTTTTCTACCTTACGCTCCCCACCCCACCCAGAAGTCGGGTGTCAAGACCAGCTGTTGCAAATCAGTGGTCCAGTGTCCTCCAGGAATGACCCTGCATCTTTCCTCTGCTTTCACAGGGGAACAGTAGCAAAGTAAAGGAGGAAGATGGTAACAAAAGTTTTACCTACTTTGCAGTTGACCTGGCTTCTGCTCTTCTCCTGCTGCTGGTGGAGATCTGAAAACTAGAGCTCTTCAGTCCCAGATCTGGTTAATTTAACTCGCTGTCTGTGGTTCCAATATCCTTACCTCTCTGAACTTCTTCCCAGGAACAGCATCCAGCATCTATTATTCCTAGCCTAAGACTTTTTTTTTTTACCATTATCTCTTACCTTTGTGCCTCCCAGGTCTCCTATCTCTAAACAACTGTTTAAGCCTAGATGTGCATTTGCCACAAAAAGCATTGTTTTGACAATGTTCCTTCCCCAAAGCACAGAGGAACTCAAAATGAGGTGAGCACAGTTTGAACATCTATGAAGTCTATGAACATTCATTGGCTATACTGTTGTGCTGTCACAGAAGCTGAAAGGCAGACGGCACATGTTATGCTGTGCCAAAACTTTCCTCCACTTTTTCTGAGCACTTCCCATTAATTAATGAGAAAATAAATTGTACTTTTAAATTATCAATGGAAGGAGATTTTGTTGTTGTTAAATTCTTGTGGGTCAGATTCAGGGTTTTGTCATGGTTACCTTACTTTTGGGGTGCCCAAAGAGTTATGGACCTTTTCATTCTAAAATTATCTCACTTGTGGTCTTCCATCTGTCACCTTCAGGGGTGACTTGACTTCACTTAAAGACCACCATGAGGTAATTCCTCTCATGGGTCTTTTTCAGATCAGGAAGGGAAGCATCCATGAAGGCTGCAAAGTGTTGGGGGAAATTAACATGAAAGTAGAAGGGGGCGGGGAATACAAGCCATTTCTTAACAATGCAAAAGATATCCAAGGATTAAAAATATGTAGATCTCAAAATATACCTCAGCATAGAAATACAACATTGCTGGCTCAGTTAAGCCAGTTTTATGCTGCAGAGCTCTTTGGACCAACACTGCAAATCTCCAGTGATTTTATGACTTTTAATTACAATCTTATCACATGCAAACAAGAATTACTGGGATTATACATTTGGATTAGTGTTTTCCAAGCAGTGAAATGAGTGAAGACATAAGATTCTGAAAGGAGTACAAACTAATTTCCATGATTTGATCGCTAAGCTTGACTGTCTGGTTGAGTTTTAATTTGTCAGTCAATAGGTTCTGGTCCCTTTAAAAGCCCCAAAGCAGTGAAACTTAATGTAGGTAATGTATCGCCTGTCTTTTTTCCTGCTTTGCATGCCGAACCACCTGAGATATTCCCAAGAACACAGTCATGCTCTTAGGTGTATACATTATCATCATGAGTCAACATTTTTTGCCACTGAGGCATGTAGCATTTGGTAGTGATGGCAGTAGTGATGAGCTTTGTGGTCCCTTCCAACTATATTCTTGACCTCCTTGGCTGTGAGTCTTGGAAGATCTGCTCTCTGTCTTGCAGGCCTTTTCCCACCTGGTCTGGGAGTGCAGGACTCTGGAGGAAGAGTAGAGGGTAGGAATGAAAAAAGAGCAGCTAGAGGAAGGGGGCTTTCCCCATCCTTTGGACCTCCTGGGAAACTCAAAAAACCTGCCATACCCAGAACTGGGTGTGGAGAGTGCAGCTGAATGGGACACAGCTGTGGGACACATTAGACCTGCCCATAAAAAGCAAGTCTAGAGTGAGATACTAGTGTGATGTCTGCTGTTTCCAGGAATTCTTCTCATTGTAAGACTTTTGTGGGTGAGCTGGGAGTTGGTTTGGACCCTGGGCGAGAACACCAAGGCTGAGAGGGAGGGTGTGCCAGAAGCAAAATAAAATGATATTCATTTATATATCTTAGTAACTTTGTATCAATGGAACATTTTTATATGTAACTGTATATTTTTGATTTTTTGATTTTTTTAAAAAAGTTACCTGCTTTTGCTTCGGTTTTCCATACACATTATAGACATTCTTAAGAGGGATAGTAATTAAATAATCATCATTAGTTCTCTTTTTTTGCTATGTCTTTTAGGAAGTGGTTTGTCTGTTCTCTGTGCATGTGGGTACCTCTGAAGACATTATCACCAAACCTGGCACAACAGTTGCTGAGATGAAGGAGCAGGTTTTAATCTAAACTTGGATACCACCAGATGCCATTTTGAATCAACATGGCAGACCAAAGCATTAAATGATATATTAATCTCTACTGCATCACCAATAAATATTTGGATAATCTTTCTGACTAGAGCATCGGCTTCTTGACAAATATCAGCCTTTCCAGTTTAGAAAGGGAGTTAAAATGATCCAAGAGGAAGTTCCAGTTTTGGAATAACATGAGAGATGAAATGATGAAAGATGGAGGAATGAAAGCAAAGGGAATGTGTGATATTGTTCCATTGGATGACTCTCATTTTGGTGGATTAGGGAAGATGTTAAGCTTCAAATAGCATCTCCAGTCTGGAAGAAGGAAGTTAAATTTAAGAAGGCACTCAATTATTTTCATGCCTCATGTGGATGAGGAGCTAAAGTGAATAGGGCAGCTGCCATTGAACTGACATTTCTGTATTGATGAACATGACTGTGAAAAAGCAAAACAACAACAACAATGACCATTCTTGCGTAAACTTCAAGCCTCTTTGGTTGGATGCTTAGCTAATCTCATGCAGACATGCATGAACATTCAGCTCTGTCGTACCTATTTCTCTTTATTTACTTTGTAAGTCACTTTTCAATTAAATAAGTTCTCAAAGTGACTTGTGGGGGGAAGTAGCACTTTGGAACCACCACCCTCTCATCCTTTCTGGAAGCAGTTCCTCAGCCCTTGCCATCTGGACCTTAGCTGGGCTTTAACTGCACAGAAACACTTCTTACCTTGTGCTTGCCACTCCCAGGCAGGATGTGTCATTCACCAGGCAGGATGTGGTACTTTGCCTCTTTGATTCGTGGAAGGTGCAGTATGGGCAAAGAAAAATCTGAGTGGGGGACACCTGCAACTGCATCATGTTGGATGTCATCATTTGTGTCTACCATGCAGTAATTTTGATAATGTTTGGGAAGAGTAGTGATTTGCTTCAAATAGAATAGCAGTACTCTGCCCCTTGTAGGGAAGAATGACCAAGTGCCTATCTAGGTGTTAATTGTTGATGGTTGATTTCAAGAACCCTGGTTTCCTGTCTTACTGATGGTATCGCTTTCCTAGCTGCTGTTAATGTCCCCATCGTAAATTCCTTTTTCTGGTCTTCTACTGAACTAGATTATACTTTTTTTGTCCTAGAAAGAATGTTCTAACAGTCAACTGTGTATCATTGGTATGTAGGGGGGTATGTTAACCTGGTAAGATTTAATTTAATTTAATGTCTCTGATTCCAGTATTTGTTTTTCCTGCCCACTCATAATTTCTTATAATCCTGCAATAGATTATTCTTTCAGATCAATAGCCGTCTCTTTTCTACTTCAGGGTTTCTGTCATGAGTGGCAGAAGTAATGTACTGTCCAACCCTCACTGAGAACAGTTGGTGTTATTTTTCTCAGTGTGCTTCACTGTGCACACATCACGACTGAATTTTATCTGCCATTTTGCTATTCTTTCTCCTAGTTTTATGAGAGCCCCATGTAACTCCTCACATCCTGTTTTAGATTATGCACATTTAACTTCAGACTATCTGCAGGGTTTGCTACTTAGTTGTTTGTGACCTTTAAAAGACATTTCTGCTTCAGAATTCTCCACCACAAAAATGTTCCTATAAGCTCATATATGTACGAGGCCTCAGGCACATCCAAGCCAAATATTTCAGTACAGTTTTCTTTCCTCTGCAAACCAGTAAATGAGGGTTGTGTAAAGGACAATGTCCCAACAATTTAACATTTTCTGTAAATGTCAACAGAAGGTTATTCTGTTTCCACAGGTCATACCGTATCTTATGTACTATCTAGATACATAAACTACTAGGGGGAAACTACTAGTGGAAGATCTTTTTTTAAAAAAGCAAAGATACTGACCCATTGTCTGCTCCTGTGAAAAGCATACAATCTGATTTACATTAATCAGATGGAAGAAGTAGCTTAATGTTTCCTATTTTTAAAAGAGCATATTTAAATTCAGGCAGGCTTGAAGAGTTGAATTCAATATCTTAGGGCATAATTCTAAATACAATGATATTCAACTTCATTGGAAATCAATGAGCAATACTTCCATGTTAATTGTTTAAGAAAAGGTACCTACTTTGAGAGGAATAACATGTTATTTATTTATTTAATATAGTTTATATGCCACTTTGCTGTAGTAGCATCCAGTGAGCGCTTTATTTTGTTTTACCGATGTTTAGTTGCCTGATAATTTTCACATTTTATGTCATCTTTCGCACAACATAAAATCTAGTGGGAGTTTAGTGCTCATTTCCATATTGTTCCCAGAAAAGACCTTTTTGCAACCCCATTAACTCACAGGTATTCTGCATTGTAATTTCCACACTCAAGTCAATGCTGCTCACGTAGAGTGGTATCCTGGCATATAATTCTTCTCGGCTTTTTTAAAATTTAACATGGGATGGTAGCATATTGATCACAAAGCTACAGTTTCATAATGCAACGGGTAATGCAGTGTAAAAGAAACGTTAGAAACCAGGACAGAAGTGCAGCATTTCAGTCAGTGAAACAAACACAATAAACCTGATGTCTGAATGCAACCTTCAAGTGGTTCACAAAAGAAACATACAAAAATCCAATAAACATACAAATCAACAGCATACTTTCTTTCTAAGTAAAATGGTGGCTATAAAATATAAAGCCAAAACTGAGCAGTCTGATCTAAAAACTCCCTCAAGAGTTGTAATGGAGAAATTCAATTCAGTTTACATTTAACTAACTTATGCCTCCAGAGACTGACTCTACTGTCAATTGCTACACCTCTTGACTGGCCAATGTTGAGCATGCAAGAGAGAGATGGAGAGAAGTCCCATTGAATAAAACTAACTTCTGAATAGACGTGTATAGGATAAAGCTGTGCATATTTTTTTTAAGCAAAGGGCAGGAGGAGGAAAATTACCCATTTAAAGGTATGGTTGTCTGGTATGTAGCAAACTCAAAATTGTTCAGCATCCAATAGACATAGATGCTCTGCTATTATCTAGGGTATACAGAGCGAGCCTTCAAAGAGGGGTTCTTTAAATTAGGTGCTTCAGTAGACTGGTCATTTGTCTCTGTATACCTTTTGTATTCAAGGAAAAGCAAGTTGCCCATTTATCACTATAATACCTCAGTGCTTATAAATCACAGTTCTTACCCTGTAGGGACACAGTACCCTAAAGTTTCCAAAGTTTTCTGGACCAAGCAGCTTTGAATTAATTACTATCCTGAATATAATTCACTGTATTGATAGTGCTTCTGCTTTGACTCTTTCAGGTAGTCTAGAATTGCCTCAATTCACATCAATGGAAACTTTTAAAAAGTTTCATCACCGGGGGGTGGGGGATGCAGACAGGAAGGGAGACCCTCAGAATGCATCTGGTGATTCTGGCCCATGTTCCAGAGATTCCTGCTCCTGGGTGCAATCTAAAAAGGTAAAGGTACCCCTGCCCGTACGGGCCAGTCGTGTCCGACTCTAGGGTTGTGCGCCCATCTCACTTAAGAGGTCGGGGGCCAGCGCTGTCCGGAGACAGTTCCAGGTCACGTGGCCAGCGTGACGAAGCTGCTCTGGCGAGCCAGCACCAGCGCAGCACACGGAAACGCCGTTTACCTTCCCGCTATAAAGCGGTACCTATTTATCTACTTGCACTTAAGGGTGCTTTCGAACTGCTAGGTGGGCAGGAGCTGGGACCGAAATGACCCACCTAGGTGGCCACATGACCTGGAAGCTGTATGCCGGCTCCCTCGGCCAATAAAGCGAGATGAGCGCCGCAACCCCAGAGTCGGCCACGACTGGACCAAATGGTCAGGGGTACCTTCACCTTTACCTAGCTTGAGTCCCAGGGAAACCTGGGCAGAAACACCTACAGTCATTTCAAGTGCTTTTGTGTTTGCTCCTGTCAGTCTGTGATCAGAAATCCATTTTAAAACAGGTTAGATATTGTCAGGATGTGGAGAGTCCTCCCTTCTCTTCAGTAACTTCACAGACAAGGATTAACAAGTAGTTTATATTTTATAGTCCCTTTTATTTGGTCATCTGGTTGCAAGCAAAAATCCACATCTCTCCACAAGGAGAGCAGTTGGCTACTCTAAATCCTCCCTCTTCCATCCCCAGCAACATCCTGGGCATCAATGGGAAGTTCCTTCTCTCTGCATCCTTTGTTCTCTAATACAGATGGAGCTCCTAGTTCTTGGGGAGGGAGGCTTCCCCAGACTCTCTAATGACATCTCTGCTGGCTGTTCCCTCCCTTCTGTTTCTCTTTCCATTATTTTGTAACTCGGCAACTCCTGTCGAAGCTGCTCAGTGTCTGTGTCTCTCTCTACTCATGAAACCGCTGGAAACGGGGGTGGAGTGGGGTAATCTTCCCCCTCCTGCACCTCTTCAGGCTGAGTTGCCTGATAAGGCATTTCCCAGTCCTCTGATTCCAATCATTCCCTGACAGATATTAGTCATTGTAACTGTATAGTTGTTCAGAGCCTCAACTGGAAATGATTGAAAACATAAACTGACACACATCTCTGCTGGACAGCTAAACTACTGCGACTTGTTTACATATTCCTTCACACTGCTATTTGGATCTGAGAAGTTAAATTGCCCTCTCCAGATTGCTTAAGGAACCTCTTCACCTGGAGCTGAAAGTGCACTTTCAGGTTTGGCAGGAACAAACCCCCTACTGACACCAGTGGGGAGCTCTCTGTGAGGAAGAAGTACAGAATAACTTACCCTGGCATGGAAAACAGTGGGAAATTTCAAGGATTGAAGGCCATTTATTTTGAGTTCTAAGCTGAGCTCATCAGGCGGCTGCTCCGTTCTCAAAACTTTCTGACATTTAGGTGAAAGTCTTCAAATATATTTTACTCTGAACTACAGGGGGTCCAATTTTTTTGTCAGTGAGCATTGACATTCCCATATATGCTGATGGGGACTTAATTTTCTGTGACCAGTTAGGAAAGAGATCTTGCGGTTATGATGGATAACTCACTGAAAACATGAACACTAAGTGTAAAAGGAGCAAAAGAGGCAATAATTATTTGGAAAGGAATTCAGATGAAGGTGGCCAGAAGAGTAACGTTTTAATATAAATCTACCATCTCATGATATTCTAGCCCTTGAAAAGATATGGGAAAGAAGAACCATAATGATAAAAAATTGAACAGCTTCCCTGCAAGGAAAGCTTACTGTATTTGGATTTTTGTGAGAGACAGAGATAGGAAAAAAGAAGTTTTCATTTGAGATTTAAAGCAGAGGTTGGATGGCCATCTGTTATGGATGTTTTAGTTGAGATTCCTGCATTGCAGGGGGTTGGACTAGATGACCCTTGGGGTCTCTTCCAACTCTACAATTCTATGATTTTAAGCATCACAACACTTTCCCACAGCAATTAAATCAATTTAATATAATTCTACCTGTCACTCTATCAACTGAATCATTTTATTAATTAGCTTCATAAAAGTAGTTTATGAGGACTGTATTTTAGATCATGTGCAAAGGCCTTTTATAATGAACAGAATCCAATTCTGAATTATTCCACCTTGCTTGGATGGTTTCCAAAGTGATTAAAAAGAGAATTAGACAATGGTTTTCCAAAATGATTAAAGTGTGTGTGAGAGAGAAAGACATAAATTCTTGTTTATGATTATGTGTGTTTGTGTCAGTGACCCTGGGACAATTAAGCCAGTCACATCCTGCTCATTTGCATTTCATTTGATCTTTCCTGATGAATCTGCTTTGCATGTAGAGAGGGGACTGAAGAAAATGTTTCTTTTAGACAGTGCTGAAAAACCAGCAAATCCACTCAGAATTCACTATTTAAATCTATATATGGCATGAGAAGTTTCATGAAAGTGATTCCGTATTGAAATAATTTAAATGAAATTACAGAGAAGTAGTAATATAAGTCTGTTGATACGTAATAATAGGGGGGGGGGAATAAAAAAAAATCACAGTTTCTTTGTGGTAGAAGCTTCCAAAGATTTAAGTCCACTTAAATGGATGCATGAAATGTTATCTTTTGTTGATGCAAGAGCTGAGCTCAAATTTCTTAGAAGACATTTTTCTGAGAATATTTAGGCTATTTCTTTTTCTCATTCATGCCCCCTAGAAAAAGGTCAGTTTGCTAAACGCTCATCAAATATTTTCTGTGGTGACCACCATTCCACAACATGCACAGTACCCCAGAATGATTCTTGGGGCAATGTGAAAGATGCACAGCTGTGGCCAGAACAGTTTCATCTCCCCACTTGCAATGATGACATCAAATGAGGGCAGGAAGAAACTGTGCTACTGCCACAAGCTAAGGGTGAACCCTACCCCCCTCAAAGAAAAAACAGTTGTACAATTTTTCCTCCCCATGGAGAAATGTATTTAAATGTCTACAAAATGGGATTGAGCATTCCGAGAGGGCATTTGCGCACCTCTCTGAGCCTCTGATTGTGTATTAATAGGTTGAACCCAAAATGGCCCAGCATTTCCAGTTAACGAATTTCAAGTTGCAGGGCTGATAAGTGCCCCTGTCTGAGACGCTGCCTGTTAAGGCAGATAAGGTTTGTCAAAAGAGACCAGTGGTTGTCTGACCTAGCATAAGTCCATATAGCATGCACATATTAACCCCAGTTTTTTATTTGCTCTTAACTCACATACCCCACATGACCCAACAAGGGGAAAAAAAGAAATGTCATGCTGTTTCATTACTGTCTGGTAGACTTTATAACTTTTGGGGGAGGTGGTCTAAGATCAAGGGTTAACTTAGTTGAGAGTGTCTTTTTTCCTTTAGTGGTATCACAACAGAAGGGAAAATCCAGCTGGTGATGTATTGATCTTCTGTCATCCTAAGACATGTTTACAAAGTGGAAAGCAGCAGAGTTTCTCTCGCACAGAGTTTTTCCTCTCTTCATTTGTAGATTGGAGGAATGGCCCTGAAATAAAAAGCACAGCCACTGAGTGTATCCCTCCTATTGTAAGGAAAAAAATCTTAACTGGTCAGTGGGAAATTTGCTCCACTGCTCCTGTTTGTTGTTGGACAATCTTCATCGTACCAAAAGAGAGGCAGAGAACCAGTGAGCTGATAGCTTAGGTTGCAACCAAAACTTCATTTGAAGCAATGTTTGAGCTTGTCTGAATACTATTCAAGCAAAACCTCCAAAGGAAAAAAGTGTTTCAGGAGAGGAAACTAATTTTAACAAGGCAAGCAAGGTTTTCCAAATTTCACCATTTTTTGTTCTCACCAAATTTGCCCCGAAGTTGAATTTGCAGGAAATTTGAGAGTTTTGCCTCAAATGATATGTCTGAAAAATTCTGAAAGAAGCCAGAATGCTTTTGATAGGACTAGCAAAATTGTTGTGATAGTCCCTGCATTTTCTTAAATATTTATGACTATTCAAAAATAGCAAGAAAATTCAAAAGATAAAGACAGAAGAATAGGAATATATTCTTCCATGCTCATGTTGAGGTGATAGTCATCTTTGTGAAATGGACAGTTCAGAGAGGCCAGAGACATTGGAGTGAATGGCAAATGCCAGGAATATGTACAAAGTAGCAAGGGAGGAGATTATAACAGATTTTTCCAGATAAATTCGTATTTGGATGGTATTAACAGTAGTTTAGAGACGGCAACAAGCAGCTGCCATGCAAATCCACTCTACTCCCAGCTTGGCATGCGTATAACATGGTCACAGTTCCTTCCAACTCTTAATGCATAAAATTCCCCTGGGGAATGTTGCTGATGTAACAGAAGGGATGAGGAAATATGTCTTCTTGAAAACATAAAAAATGAATAAAGTATTTTTTAAAAAAAATAATAATTTCTTAGGGCCTTAGGACCTTTGTTGTGATGAAATTGTTGAATTAGCTGGCATCTAGGGATGATGCTCTTGTGAGAATTCAAGCCCATTTATGATACGTGAGTAAATTGCGTATCAACACCTGCTGGATCAGCCCATATTTTGATATTCATTTTGTGAACAGATGCTATTTTATCATGCCAAAACACTCAGAAGATATGTCACCATGTCAAAAATGAATTGGTTTTTAATTTCAACAAATTGAAGCCCCTAATCATTCTTCCCTAGGAATGTATTTTCATTAAGAATGGATCAAACTCCCTGGTGAGCGGGGTGGGGGGGTGGTTACACATCTAGACCATATATTGGTATGCAAATTCAGTTTTGGGGTGAAATCTGTCACCAGCAACCAGGAGATATCACAGGAAGGAAACCTGATTTGCTAGCCCAAGCATAGGGCAGATTTGTTTAAATCTGCATGTGCCAAAGTATATGTAACAATGTAAATTTAGAAAGAATTGCTACAATTTTAATACAACACATATCAGCAAAGTGAGGAAAACTATGTGAATAGATGACCTTATGTATGTATGAATTGAACTTCTACTGCCAACTGTGGTAGACAGAGATATGTGAGCACATGGGAAGAAACCCCTAGAAGAGCTTTGTGCCACTCTGTTCTACAAATGAACCACATTATTTCCTTTCAACTGTCCATAGGGAATATGCATCACAGGGAAGAAATAAAATGAAGAAATGAGAAAGAAAATACACACAAATTAGTGGCTGTGATTATATCTGCAGATATTTTTTGTATGGAAAAAAATAGGAAGAAAAGGTAATCACATTTAGTTGAAGTGAAGAAAATATATATCCATTTTTCATGCTGTGATTGAAGTTATTAATGACATTCCTTTCATGTTATGCTAAGAGCGATGGAGGTACTAGTAGATAATATGAGTTTATGTGTTCCTCAAAGCTCAGCAAAATAATTATTATTATTTATTTAAAGCATTTGTTTTTTGCTCACCAAATGGAAATTGAATTTGACTGTGATAAAAAATGCAGTGCACCTACAGTGAGGGGGGGAAAGTATATGACCCCCTGCTGAATTTGCCCTCTGACAAAGAAATGACCAGTCCATAATTTTAATGGTTTATTGTAGCTGTGAGAGACAGAATAACAACAGGAAAACCTCCCAGAAACCCAGAAGACAAAAGTCAGAGATTGAGCCCAATGGAAGAGTGTTTCTGAGAGGAGAAAGAACTAGGGCCTGTGCTACAGACAGCATCTTGAAATCTGTGGGCATGACACTGTTCAGCTAGCAAAAGCTGACATTCGCACAGTCTGGGAGCCAAGTGAATGGGCTTCTTAGACCATCTTATGTGTCCTTGGACTACAACTGCAAAAGTAAATGTTTGGGCTAGCTGTGCATCAACAGGATGCAACCAATTGAAATAAGTCCCTACTTACTCTGCCGCATTCTCATAGGCATAGCAATCCAAACCTGCTTTGTACTGAGCAGTGATGGTGTTGGATTGGGTGGAGGTAGCTGTCTCTACCAGCCTCCTGCTGGCTTCCACCTGTGGAGTGATGCCAGCATCACCCCAGAAGTGCAAAGTTCCCTGTCTGCCAGCCAAATGCGTGCTTGTGCCAGCACAAAGCTCTGAAACAAAGCATTCCAGTGGCAGACAGAGGAAAGCAGGAACCTAGCCAGGATCAATTGGATCTACTACAATTTGATTCCCAAACCAGTTTCAAAAGAAAGGGGGTGTGCATATGCAATGGGGAATGATTCTTACCTTCCCTCCTTTTTCTTTCGTTAAAATTTGGATCAAATCCCACCCTGCCAGAGAATGTTTAGCTGGAGGTGCTGCATAGTATTCTAGGCCCTTGCATTCACTCTCTCCCCACCCACCTCCCAATCCCACAACTGTTTACACCCAGATGTTATACTGCTCTGGGATTCCTGGGAGGGAATGTGGGGTTTATTACTCATAACAGCTGATCACCAGAGAGAGACAGGACGGCCCTTATTGCATGTTGGACCTTATGATCAGCAGGGGAACTCATCCCATTGGTGGTGTCACCTCTGGGTGCTGCCCTGTTGGCCCTGACATGTGACAGGGCCTTCTCAGAGGTAGTTCCCCATGTGTGGAAGGCTTGTCCCAGCAAGGTGCATTATTGAGGTTCAGAAGGAAGTTAAAAGCATTCCTCTTCAAATAGGCATTGGATGGATGAAAGACCCTGCTCTTGGCAACCTTGAAACGGTTAGCTGTGAGAGTATGTGACTGTCTTTAAAATTGTTTTAAATGTTTGAGATATGTTTCTATTTCAATTGCATTTTGCTACTGTTTCTTTCAAGAGGTAGGGTGGTATAGAAGAAATAATAATAATAATAATAATAATAATAATAATAATAATAATACGTATTTTCAATGTTATGAAGATCAGCAAAGTGAAACCGGTGTTCAAGCATCAATGAAAGGCTCATTCCTGGGGCAAATAAAAGTTTAGGAGGGTCAGTATTCACTGGGAAAACATCTACTCTTTAATCATTAAAAACTGGTGCATCAATTGCTTTCACACTATTGAATAAATAAATTTCCTGAATATGGTAGCGTTGAGGAAACAAGGTTCAATGTCTAATTCAAGTACCATTTTCTTGATAATTCTGCTTTAATATGTGACAATTCATTGAACATGAGGTATTATTAGAATGGAAATCTGTCTTTAGGATTTTAGTTCTTATTAATTAAAAGTTAAAATGCTGTGAAAGTATAAAGAAGAAGCTTCAACCGCAGTATTTTACTCACCTGGAAGTAAGCCCCATTGAACTCAGCAAGGCTTACTTTTGAATTGACATGAATTGCACTGCATATGAACACTACCAAACTAGGGACAACCTCCTCCCTCCTCCCTCCTCCCTCCTCCCTCCTCATCTTCATCCCCCCCCCAACTCCTAAGACATAAACCAATTCCTTAGTCCAGTATACCACTGCTGGGTGTATGAGGACGAGTTCACACATCCAGGTTCAGCACCATGCTAATGCACTCTATGTGGGGCTGCCATTTAAGACAATTCAGAAACTTCAATTGGTTCAACATGCAGGAGCCAGATTATATATATTTTTTAAGGTTGCTGGGAACTGTAGTGCTGTGAGGGGTAAATTCTATTTGCCAGGATATTTAGGGGCAAACCATTTGCTTTAAATATATATTATGTATGCAGCATATGAGCATAGGAAATCTCCTTTTCTGTCACAGGTTCACATAAAGGTCTAGAAACCATATGGGGCTGTGATTGCTAAGAAGGGCTTAGAGATTGATAAGAATCACTAGCCTGCACTTATGACAGTTTTTAGCACTCCCACTTTCCAAATTTACATGTGCTTTGATTTACTATTTATTTACTTTGATACTATCAAGTACCACATGGAAACACTGATGTTGAGAATAGTCTGTAGAATAGGCAGGTTTCTTTAGACCATGCAATGACTTGTCAACTGACCTTTGAATATGCACGGTGATATCTCAACTGATTGAATTTTGTATTCAATGTTTGAATTTCCAGCAATATATACATATGTTCTCTTTCTCTTTCTATACAGATCAGTGAGCTCTTCCTTATGTGAGATTCAGTTTCTGAGGATCTTTCTCAGTAACGATTGAGAAATATTGATCTCAGTCAATATTAACCTCCACCCAAAATAGTGATTTTAAGCTTTTGGAGCCATTTTCACTGCTTTTTCCACCACGCCATACATCCAGGTTTCACCTGACGTTTTGCCAATTTGGCAAAAATCCTCTCTGATGCCACTTTTACACCCAGAAACCAAGACGTCAGGAAATTTTCATTTTAACTACAGTGCACCAAAGCAATCCAATGGCCTTAAAATGTTGAGATTAAAACAAACTTATGTTTATGTCTAAGCACTAGGATCTCCTTATCCTCCTGCATACCACATTGAAGGCTCTAATGAAAACACCCATACATTTTAGGAGAGGGTTCCATGAGGGTTATGCAAGGTTCTTATAGCACCATGCTAGGAAGGTGAGGGGTCTGACTTTTCCCTTGTGTAAAGTTTAGATCATTCAGATGAGAGGATCTGCCTATACTGAATCTTAATTTCTGCTATTCATTGTGATTTTAATCATTCTCTTTGAGTTGTTGGTCAAATAGGTTTTAACCCAAGAAGTTTAAGTCAACTCAAGGCATGACCAAATTGGTTTTTTTTTTGTTTTTTTGTTTTTTAGGATTCTAGTGCATTGCTTCAGCATATCTGAGCTCAAAAAAACAGTCAGAAACTGAGCACAGTTCATGCTAAATTCTTGATCTCCTTGGCAACCTGGGTGACTGCAGGATTAGACCATATAGGTAAAAACACAATAAGCATCACAAGGTATTTTCCCCCCTCCGGGCATTGCTGCTGCTCAGTTGCAAAAAAATAGGGCATATTAATAAGGCTCGTGGCAATTTTTTGGGGTGTGGGTAGCCACATTCAGATTCTATAGTGTTGCATTTGCATGCACTAGTTACATATCATTAGTATATAATTTTACTTTAAATTTTATTTCAAGTCTACTGCTGTCAATCTTGGCAAAATCTTTACCCGAATCCAGCTCCATTCCACTCTGCAGAATTACTGCCCCTATGTACCTTGCCCACTTTCCCATGAATGTTCCTTGTTTATTCCCTATGCCCATAAATATCGAATCAAATTTAGCTATTAGCTCCTTTTTGTTCAAAGATGAAAATTTTCAAAATTAATTTTATCTTTTCATTCTCCACATTTTCTAATTAAGGAACATAAGGCATCTCTGATCTGGGAATATTGAAACATTGGGGGTCTTATATTTCCCCTTGCTTGAGAGACTTTGACATAAAATATTATGTCTTTTGCCTAGTCTCTTAATAAAGCCCAGGCCCATTTGAAACCATAATGATAAACCACCTAACATTCTAGATGTGTAAGTCATGCATTAATTGTAAAATTGCTTTCTCACTCATTTTGTATTAGACTGCTAGAGAAGTATATACAGAATTACATAGAGAAAACCCAAAGGATCACTCAGTGATATCTAAAAATATCCCAGTGAAGGGGAGAAGTGACCCCCCAATAGGTTTCAGTGCCGTTCTCAGGCAACTGCAAACATCAAAGTATTGTATGCGGTACAGAAGGAAATAGGCATTCTGGAAGGACATAGGCAGTTGTCACCTTGAGGAAGTTCAGCTAGAGGCTACTGATTAATACATCTGTAAGGCTGCCAATGCATGGGCCTTTGATAAATAAGATTATTACTGTATCAAATAAATGGCTCATTTATCAGCCTTTGTATAGCCTGGCTCCGTCTGCATGCATGCTGCTGGAAGATAATCACAAAGTGCTTAGAACAAAACAAAATTGGCTTGTTCTAGCTGGTGTGGTAATTAGGAGAAATTGGAAGAGTGAGATCAAAGGTTCACGGGCTAAGGAATGTTCAGTAGTTAACAATGATGCAGGAATAAATATAAGCATGTCTGATTAAAATACTTTGTTGGAGTAAAAATCCTGAGCATGACAAAAGCCTATATTAACAAGCACTCAGAAAACAACAAATTCTTCCTGAATTTACAACTAATCCTGAGGATTATTTATTACGTAGGATAATTAGAAAATGTTGGAGTGGTTTTTTAAAAAATTTCTAATGTAAGGTATATAATGGCATGCTAAGCCGATATGATATGATACATGATATGATATGATATGATTTGTATTTTTATCCTACCCTTCCTCCATAGAGTTATGGTATGGCTGGCCCAAGACATTTTTGCAAAGACCCAGGGTCTACATATGTCATTCCTGTCTTTTAGAAGTATGCTTCAACTGCTCACTTTAATTTTGAAGCAGCTGCAGGGAAGTGATCCAGAATGTGCTCCTGATTTGGATGGAGACTGTTATTTATGTCTTGTTATAATAGACTCATAAATGTATTGCAAAAAGAAGGGCCTATCAGTGGCGTAGCGTGGGTTGTCAGCACTCGGGGCAAGGCAAGTAATTTGCACACACCCCCCCGCTGCACTGTCCCTCCCCCAGATAGTCCCTCGCTCTCTCTCCGCACCGCACCGCACCGCACACCTGGCACCCTCCCCTCCACAGTGGGCGGCGACCCGGTGGCTCAGATCGGATTTGCACAGCCAGCACTGCAGTGAGAGAGAGTGAGTGAGCCAGGTAGGGGCAGAGAGCTGCGAGTGCGAGCGCGCCCCCCCAGATGTTGCGGCCGGTGTGGCCGGCCCCCCCTGCACCCCCCACGCTACGTCACTGGGGCCTATAAAACCCCAGGTTTCTTAAAGCTGAAACTTTGGTTTACAATGAAGCTATGGATTATGAGTGTAATTCAATATAGTACTAAGGAGGGTATGCATTTGTGGAACAAAGTCAACTTCCACAACAAGACATTTCTAGCCTCTGCTCCCACCTTAACCCCCTGAACACCCCTAAACCTATTCTGGGGGTTCCCAAACTTTCCCAAGCAGATTTAGGGGATGTGGAGGTTCACAGGGGGAGGAGAGGGAAGGAAGTCCCATTGTACAAGTGGACTATTCCATGCACACAACAAGTTAGATGAATCCCACCCTGTATTTTGAAGGTGGCAGCAAAGAGTGTTGTTCTCATCTATTGCCATAAGCATTAGCAAAGAAACATAGTGAACACTTCATGTTTGCACATGATCTAGAGGTTCTTCTCTAGGACATCATTTGTCATAGGCATAAGGCTGGACAGAGTTATGGTGATTGGTAGGCCTTGCTCAGCCAAGGACACTAGCAGACAAATGCCAAAGAAGAACACTCAATAGAACCGGCAGGAGTGCATTATTTTGTGATAACTGAACCTTTATTGTTGACTTCCAGTTAAGTAAAAGCATATAGTTAGAAATATAATGGACTCATCAATCAGATATATGGAGCTGATATTTTTAATTGAACAGGAAATTATCAAGCTGACTAAATGAATAATTAGTTGGGATGGAAGAATAAAAATAGAGGAACCAAGAAATATGTTCAAGACATATAGTATTCCCTTACTTGACAATTTCCATGTTTTATGTGATCTTTCATGCAATGTAAAAACCACTTCTATAGCAGAAGTTGAGCATTTATTTATGTGTTAATTGCTTGCAGGAAATATCTGTCTGCAACCCATTAGTCCCCAAAATTGCAGGGGTTTTGTGCTATAGTTTTCCCACCATTTTCATGGATCACTCCATGTCATGAAATTTGGAGTGATATTCTGACATACACTTCTTTCCCACCATTTCATTGGTAAATCATGGTGGAACAGAAGCATGCATGTATTCTTGTGTCACACCGCACCTACTGGTGTGAATGAAATTTAGCATGGCATGTTCCATAATGCAGTGCAAAGGGGTTTTTTCCAACTAGAACCAGAACATCTCATTACAGAAAATTTGGTAGATATGATGGTAAGGAGGGAATATTAGCTTGGGTTCAGTGACTGGCTGCTTTGCCAGTGATCTCCATCACTGTGCTTTCATGAAATGTATTGTTTATTTGGCTCATGACTTCATCATTCTTGATTAATAAAGCTGGCTTTCTTTCTGGCCAGTTATTCACTATCCATATGTTCATTGGAATAAATGAATATAGAGAGAACCCATTTCTCAGAGAACACATTCCATATAGCTGCTTTGTCTTCATCTTAAATGTGGAGAGTAGGAGCATGCTTTTTCTGGGAAACATGAATAAAATAATGTGTGAAATTTGGTCCTCATTTAGAAGCTAATGGGTTTTCCCTCGTTATTCTTTTTTTTCACTTCAGTGAACATCTGCCCTTAGCACATGCTTTCCTCTTTATTCTGCCCAAAATAAATACTTATGTTTACTGCCATTGATCTAGGCAGATAGTGGCAATTTGGCACATTCAGTATTTCATTTTTTAAAATAAAAAAGCAACAAGGAAATAAAATACTGCCCAATGGAAATTTAGTTGGCTTTTCCATATTTCACATTTTTCGTAGACTGGAGAAGGCCTTATCCCCAAACAGGGAATCAAAACATGGGTAGGGGGCATGAGGCTCCACGTGTAAGTCCCACTCCCAGTTTCTGCATATGCATTTATCCCACCCCCTGACCCATTCCATCACTGACCTTCCCATATTGAGTGGAAAGCTCTTAAGAGCACTTGCTAATTGGTTGTCAGTTCATTTCCAAGCTCAGCTCAGGGTGTGCATGTTAGTTTTACATAAAATGACTTAGGACCCAAATATCTGAAAAAACTGCCTCCTACAAACCATGCAGCAGAGGGAGCCATCTTGGTAGTTCTGTCACCCTCAGAAGCTTGGGGGGGGGTGCCAGCTTAGATGAGGGCATTCTGTGTGGCAGCCACTAAGTTGTGGAACTCTCTCCACACAGAAGTATGTCTGCAAACTTCATTATACAGTTTTCAGTAAATGCGAAGACACACCTCTTTACCTGCCACATTGATGTACATTTTAGGAAGTGGCCTTTTTTGTGAGTGTAAGTTGTTTTATTGCAACCTTCCCTCGGACCTCAGGGTGAACAGCTGGCAATAATAATAATGATGATGATGATGTTGATGATAATGATGATGAATAAGAATCCGAATGATGAAGGCTTCTCGATCATGGGGAGGCTTCTAAGTGCATTCAACTCTACACATTTAATAATCCCCTTCAGACCTTTCTGCTCAGTCTGAGTAGGTTGAGGATGGAGCCAGGGTTCATGAGGAGATTGGGGATGGGGGAAGCATCCCCTCCAGAGCCTGAAAATGCTAAAGTCAGGGCTAATTGGCAGGGCTAATATCAAAGAGTATAGTATTGTTGAATGTAGCTATAACACCTCAGTCAGAACCAACCCATTTACTTGGAAGTTAGTTCCACTGATATCTGTGAAACCTAATTCCATGGAAAGCTTTTGGAACTAGGGTATTACCATATTCAATTGCTAAAAGAACATTTCCCCTTGCAGTTCACCCAAAATTCAAAACAAAGCACTTTCACGACAGCAGTGAGTTGTTTCCGTTATGCATAACTCAAGGCTGGCAGCTACTAGATGCTATCAGCAAAAAGCAATTAGACAGACCAATAAGGTTGATAAGATGACTGACAAGAGCTGTCTCCAAAGTCCCCAGAAATAACAACTGGAGAACAGAGGCTACAGAAAAAAACAACACTCAAGTTGTGGATAAGAAGGTCTAAAGATTCAGAATGCCTTATTCAATATTAGAAGGTTACTATTGTGCAGTAAAAACATTAAAACATGAGCTTTAATGAAGTAGAAATTAATTAATTAGATGAAAAAATCATTATCCTTTGTTGGCAGTTTCAAATGCTGCCCTGTGCACCCCTATCTCTGAGTGGTGAGAGGTTCTATGGGGTTCAGTGTGTACCTTGGGTTGATTTCCTTTAAATAAGGTTACTATGGACGTGTATCATTTTTGTAAATTATGGCTTTATTTGCAAATGTACAGGTTGAGCAAAAAAATGGTGGTTCACAGCATCAACGCTCCAACAGATCTATCTCCCTATTAGGTTTCTAGGGAACTCCCCAATGCTATAGCACAGGATTTTCACAGGTGGCAAATCAAGTTTCTGTGTCCCTTTCAGATTTGGTCCCATGACTGTCCATCAATTGTCTCCCTTTGCACACATAGTGTAGTCCCTCTATGATGACATCACCTCCAGCCAGAGAAGGAAGGTGGGTGGGAGAAAGATGTCCTCTTTCATCATACTAGCAACATCTCCAGCTATTTAGTTTCCGTGGCAGCATGCCCCTAACTCATGTTACTAAACTAACCATGAACGAGAGTCTCTTGGGAGAACATAAGAAGAGCCCTGCAGGATCAGGTCAAAGTTCCATCAAGTCCAGCATCCCGTTCTCAAATGGCCAACCAGATACCTATAGGGGAAGCCTACAAGCAGAGCCTCAGCACAACACCACTCTCTCCACGCAGCCAGTAGTCAGAAGCATACTGCGTCCGTCAGTGGTGGGAAGGTCCATGCCCTGCCATCAGAAGTTGTATTCTTCTTCCATCAGGCTTGTGTCATCCGTATTTCAAGATAAGAGCTAGAGTCTATCTATCTTTAAAAGAATGAAAGGTGGGGTGTTCAGAATACTTATCCTGCAGTCATGTTGCATGTGTTCCAGCATATATTTCTTGCCAGGTACATGTGTCAATCCACAGTAAAAAATGACTTCTGCCAAGAGCCAGATATCCAAGAGTTTTTCCAGCATGCTTGGGGATTGGATCTGGGCTTGTTTAGAGGGGAACTGGGAGAAATTGAGTCATATAAGCAAACCATTTCACACACAGTATTTAAGGTGCACACTGTGATGCCCTTTCCATTTTCATAAGAGAACAGTGCAAGCAGATTGTGTGCCTGAGTTTATTTCAACCATATGAACAGCATGGCGTGAGAAGAGCCTGTCAAGAAGAAAAGGTTCCAAGGCATTTAGTAAAATATAGGTCAAGACAATTCCACCTGGAGAAAGCCAGACAGACCTGCTTTGCTTTTAACTCTGTTTTTCCTGCTGAATTATTTATGTTGCACAGTTATTTTAATTCTATTTTATTTAATTAGCTGTTGGCAAAACAAATGTATCTTCCTGACAGGTTTAAATATGTACTGTGAAAGGGGAAGGGGAATCTGTTAAAACAGAAATTAAGCGTTGCTGCTTCATTTGATAAGGAGGCCCAGAATGAGATGGCTTTTGGATGCTTAGACTGCATCATTCCAAAATCATTACATAAATTATCTCTCTTGATCTGTTCAAATAAATTACTCAATTATTTCACTTGCTAGAACTTTCCTCGTACACTGCAGTCGTTGCATTTCTGTGCAGTGAAGTGCAGACGTAGTTTTGTATGCTTTTCTCTTTTGGGGCAGTCTTGAAGAAACTATGGAAGATTGAATTTGATTTACCAAGGGTATATATTATGTTGCCACATGATAGGCTGCACTATTTGTCAGTAGCCCTCATCCGAGTCAAGATGTGAGCTGAATAAAAAATTGTGAGATGCAGTCCCTGATAGGTCACCCTGAGGAAATTTAGCCCTTCACACACAAAAATGTCACTATCATTTAAAAAGTATCCCCTTAGAGTATCCTTCCCTTATTGCTGGCCAAAATGCAATAGTGCCACAGGTTTCCCCTGGCTGGATAACAGGGGTGAGGAACTTAAGACCCTGAGACAGAATACAGTCCTCAATGTTGGACCTCAGACCACACCCCTTCCCTGGCCACACCTCCTTGCCTAAGGTTTTCCTCCTACAGAGTCCTGCTCTTCCCACTCATTGAGTGATTTTGCCTGATCATTGAACTGTCTTAATGCCTCTTCAAGAGGCTTCATAGTATAGTTTTATTTCTGGTAGCGAGAAGCCACCTCTTTCTTTAAGATCTGTTAATAGCTTATACAGTGGTACCTGGGGTTACATTCACTTCAGGTTACATACGCTTCAGGTTACACACTACACTAAGCCAGAAATAGTGCTTCAGGTTAAGAACTTTGCTTCAGGATAAAAACAGAAATCGGGCTCTGGCAGCGCGGCGGCGGCAGGAGGCCCCCATTAGCTAAAGTGGTGCTTCAGGTTAAGAACAGTTTCAGTTAAGTACGGACCTCAGGAACGAATTAAGTACGTAACCAGAGGTATCACTGTATTTTATTATTGGCTTCTTGCCTCTCCAGATAAATCTTGAAATGTCTCTCTGCCAGTCCTTAAAACAATTCATGTTACTTATCACTGGGATTGATTGAAATAAAAATAACATTTTTGGCAAAAAAAAACCCCTGATCTTATCTGATGGATTGATTTCCATTCCGAACATGGGGCAAATAAGTGAGCATCAGTGATTTTCACTGCTGTTTCTGCTTTCATCCAAATTCTCCAACTTCTGTACTTTCCCCTCCTGGGTCACTCCTCTTTCACCAGTCTCTACCAAGACTGCTTCTGGTGGGGCCAGGTATATCACATCGCCTAATCGCAGGCAGCCCTGTCACTTCACCAAAAATAAACTATGACTGAATAATAACAATAATAGTATTAGGTCTCTAAATTCTTAAGGGCATGAATTTTTTGTACTTAATAGGCCCTCAAAATCCATATTAGTTTGCAATATACTCAGAATGAAACGTGTTCTCTTCGGTTGAATCAAGAGGCATAATTGCTCAGAATAACCGAAAGGTTATAATTTTTACTGGGTGAAGTTTTCAGAGCAAACAGTACATATAATGAAAACGGGACCTTTGCACTGTGAAGTGATATTTAACTTTTTAATCATTTTACTTCATTATTTGCCATGTTTCATGATACCTTACGGACATAATAAAGTAACCTTCAGGAAGCAAAGCAGATCTGGATGTGGCCAGTTTCTGGATGGGAAAAGTTTGCTCACTACCTTGAATTTTATTGAAGAGAGGCAGGATATAAATACAATACAGTAGTATTTTCCTTGCATTTCTATATAATGCCTGGATTGCAAACTTGATATGGTGGTATCTTCAGGATATGAAGAACATTATATTATTCAATCTGTCATGCTATAAAGTTAGAAATAGAGCAGACAAAATTTGTGTGTTGGTTAGAATGAGTTGTGATGCCATAATTCCCAACAGTGAGCCTGTCTACACACTTAACCATCTGGCAATCTTCTGCTTATTGTGAAGGGGTGGAGAATTTCCATTTCCTACATTATATACCTTAAGGTAGCCTTTGAGAGGGATGCTGCTTGCAGAGGCCTCTACACATATATGGCGGAGGTAAATGATAGTTCCCTGTTTGAGAAGAAAAAATCATGGGGTTTCTATTCATATAGACCTCAGCTCCAGGGGACAAATGTGGCCCCCAAGTCTCTTTATTTGGCCCTCAGGACTTTTTCTCGGTCAAGCTGCTTCCCAAGCCACAGCCCTCACTTATCCTGCTCTATTTCTCCCTTTAATGCTTATTCCTAGTTGGAATGTTGAACTGTGATCATTCCACTTGCTTGCCTCATGGAGAGGGGTTTTGGGGAAGGCTGTAGAAATGTTGGGATTTTGCATGCCTGGAATGTAGGCTACTGTGCAGAAGGAGTCCCATCTGTTGCTTCACTCACTTTTATGCTTCTGGCCTCTGCCCCTGCCACGTCTGCGGGGTTTTCTTCCACACTGGCACCAGTGGGGATTTTTCCATCAGTGGGAGTCTAGAGAATTCTATTCTGATTGCAGTGAGGGAGTGATGAGATAAGCTTCCCCTCCCCATTTGCTACCTTTGAAGTGAGAATCAAGCTTTTTTATGCTGCAGTTACTTAAGGAAAAGCAAGATCGGTATATGCCTGCTACATGTTAAGCACACACCTGTGAGCATTGTCTGAGATACGATGAGCATCATAACTCCTTCTGTTGTACAAAGTTAAATCATGCCAAGAATACACATACTACCTCCATATTCTATTTTTTCCCAGGCTACAGACTTCCAATTACTTATCACTCTAGACTGAGCAAAACAACATGCTTATTCATCAAGCACATTTTGAGAATTATCAGCTTAGCTGTGGAGTGGATCCAAAGTTTTTCCCCCAGCTTAATTTGAGCAACATAGAGTGTGCTTTCAAACGTTCATTGGAGGCGGGACCACCAGCATGGTATGACTTTTTCTTTGTCATAGCAACAGAAGTTTCAGTATTCCGAAATGTCACAGAGACAAGATCACTGCCAATGTCTCCTTGTTAAATCCACATTTCATGCATTTTCCAGGAGGTGATGGGCTGTTATCTCAGTACATGTCTTTAATGTACGTTACAGCGATGGAACATCTGAAGAGCCAATCATTGCGCCTAATGATCACCCTAGAGAGATTTTGTCACCTTGAATGGACGTTGAACACCATTAAGCAAAAAGATCAAGATGGACAACTGAAGCTTTACACACAGGAAATGGACATCTTCAGTCTTTAACATGAAGAATAATGTGCATATGCCTTTCATTGACATCTGTATAGGAATGCGTAAAATATATCCAGTGGGTGGAATTTAACATTACACTCTTACAAATGTACCATCTGTGCAAGCATACCAGCTTACCAGATGGAGCCCCATGCTGCCCCATGCCATGTGAGTTCTAGGAGTTCTTGCAACCCCCCAAGTCAATTTTGGGGGGTGGGGGAGGAGAAGGGGAAACTGTTGTGCAAGTAGAAGCCCCTGAGTAGGGCTTTAACTGAGGGAGTTTGTTAGGTGAATTCCGCCACTTGTGTATATTTGTAAGGACAGCAAATGCTTTTCATGCAGAAGGTCCTCCGGTGAAATTCCTGGAATCTCATTTTTTAAAAGAAAAGAGATCAGATTGCAGCTGATTTGAAAGACCTCTGCAAGTCTAAGGCCTGGAGAGCTGCTGACAGTCAAAGGAGACAATACTGGGTTAAACATAAATAGTCTGGCCTGGTACAAGGCAGCTAATTTGGTTCTTTTATCTAAACAGAGATTAAACTGTTTACTGACTATTATTCAGCAATGTATATTGAAATGACTATGTTTAGCGAATGGTCTGACAGCGTAGCAATAGTGGTGAAGATAACTGGGTGTGGATTTGAACCTGATCACTGCCTAAATCACCACCATCATCATACAATTTGTATGCTGCCTTTCCATAGTTAAAACCATGCTCAAGGCAGCTTACAATATGAGAAGAGTTACATAATTACAAACATAACAATAGTCATAAACAATAAATGAAACACATCAAAAAGTACAAAAACCAAATTTCCATACAAATCATAATAAGACCTAAAAATAAAGATACAAAAAATAATGGCAACAACAAAAACCCAACGAAACACCCCAAACAATACCCAAAGTCCTAGTGAATGGAAGCCTTAGGCTGTGATCTTAACCTTATCTGAGAGTAGGCCCAATTTTACTTTTGAGCATATTTTCTTTACAGTACTTTTGTACATGAATATGCTGACTTGCTTTGCAGGTAGAAAATTCACATACACTTCTTCCATTTGAGGAAAGATTTGACTGCATAGGCTACTTTCGTTTTCAGTTGTGCCAGTTACAACTAAATTAAGTACCATGTGATGCATTTTGAGTAAATCCTGTTTCTTCCACATATAAAGCATTGGTTAGTTATTTGATTAATCATGCTCAGATGTGGTAACTTGATGAAGTATCCTTTAGGCAGACTTGGCTAAGTAGAAGTGGATGACAAGTAGTACTTTTATTCCTCTTCAGTCACGAGAACCAAACATCCAAATTTTGTGGATAAAATAAAGCTGAGATCATGTTACATGTCAGAACAATGTACAATAGCAAGTGGCATTCCAGTGCCTGACAACGTCTTCCTCTTCAGAGGAAATGTGCTCTTGCAGTTGTTTCCTCCAATCACTTCAGTAAATTAGGTTTGACTGCTCTGGAATGAGAAGTTGCTTAATCGTAATGGCTTTCCCTTGGCAAGTACATCCAAATTTGATTCCCATTTCTTCGGGGAAATGACAATAGTTGCTTCTATTTGGTAGATGATTTTGTCACACCTGATTACCACAAAGAGGGCTCTGATCAAAATTCCATTTCAAGATATCTAATTGCTGTCATACCAGATGTTGTGAGAGGATCGGATTGGCTCTTTGGGATTCTTCTGAGAAGCTTACTCCTGAGATTTGAATTGTTACAATTAAGGCAGTGGTGGTGAACATATGCTTCATTAGGCCAGGCAGGGGTCCTAATTTGGCCCATAACCCTGTTTTCTCCAAACCACAACCACCCGTCTCACACCTTATATCCTATGTGGCATCAGGTGTGTGGCAGATAAAGATATTGCTGCAAAAGAACATTTGGGTGCTTAAAGTACATTCACTGACACTGCTGATCACCTAAAATTGTCTTCTGTTGTCATAATTGGCTGATGATTATCAGGTGAGCTGCCCCATCTGCCTGTTAAGGTGGTCTGGGCAGAGGGGTGGAGGTGAGGATGTAGCCCACCAGATCAAAATGATTCCCCACCCAATTTCAAGCAAATGAGGGAAAGGATCCATTACAGGCATAAGAGTTCTGATCTGAGGGTTGAGCAATCCTGCGCAGATTGGCTCATTCATTTCAGTGGAGGAAGGAGGTATTTATTTTGAAGCGAATAGATATCCCTATAAGTGATCCACATGCACTCAGATGCACATACCAAGAAAGAGAAAAAATATTTAAAAAATATATATGTATTGAGGAGAGGGGTCCTGTGACCAACTTTGGAGGCCCTGTTTGTGTGCCCTACTGTGTTGGACTGGGACCTGGGAGACTACAGTCCTTGCCTCTCAACCTAACCTTCTTCACAGCGTTCTTGTGTGGAGTGGTTGAGGAGGGGGAAAACCATATGCCACTTGGAGCTCCTTGGAGAAAAAGGTGGGTTATAAATGCAATGACTGATTGATTAACTGAGTTCCTGGGAATGAAATAGAGGATCTTCTTAGCAGTGATTTCACATTTGTGGAAGTCCCTTCCAACAGAGGTTCTTACAAGCCTTTTGAAAAGTGCTAAGAATAAACTTAGTGGCAAATCTGCTCTTTAAATACTTTTTAAAAGACTTGTGCATATTTGCAGCAACAGAAAGCTCTCTATGCCAACTTACAGCAACATTACAGAGTCACATGGGGCTTCCATGAAGTGCTGCCACGCTTTAAACCAGCTTGAGCTCTGAGCTGCTGTGGGCTACAGAGCTGAGATTTTCCTTACAAAAAAGAGAAAGAAAAATATTGATGCCTCAGCCACCTAGTCCAGGGAAATAAATTAAGTCGAATAAGCCCTGTCCCATATCCTCCAATATTCCAATGATGTAAATTGGAATGCATGACTTTTGGTGCTGTGCTCTTATGACAGTGTGACGCCACAGCAAGCACCAGCTCATGCTCATCAACCCCCACCTCTGAGCTCAGCAGTGGCAGCGCTGGAGGGGGGAAACGGGACATTCTGGGATCAAAACAGAAGCCAGACATTCTGGAATGTCCTGGGGAAATCAGTACAATTGTCCCTCTAAAAATTTTATATCATTGCTGTATCTATAAAAGGTGCAGAAAAGAAAAGAAAAGAAAAGAAAAGAAAAGAAAAGAAAAGAAAAGAAAAGAAAAGAAAAGAAAAGTCTGAATTTGCAAAGGGGGCTAACAGCTATGTTAAACTGGCCAGAAAAAATTCAGCCTGGCATTAATTTTTATTCACACAATTGAATTGTGTTTGTTGTTGTTGTTGTTGTTGTTGTTGAAATGGAAGATTCTTTTAAAATCAAATGTGCCTTGCAGATAATGTAGCAGCATTTTATTGATGCAGGAAACACAATAAATGTTAAGGATTACTTGTGGATTCTGCCCAAGAGAATGTTGTTTAAAGCTGGAACGACTGCTGTGCTGCTGGAAGGCCAAATTCAGCCCCCAAGCAATTTTACCTAGGCCCCAGAAGTCCTGCCAAATATTAATCAAGATGTCATATGAAAATGGTGCATAGTTTCACTCACTGGGAAATTTGTGTTCAAAACTAGCAAAGGGAGAAGTTCTGCATTTTAACCTTATACTTCTCTATGGATCTATACACCCACCCACTATGCATGTATGCCTCTGTGCATAATGGCAAAGCTCTTTTGCCAATGAGAGCCAGTGTGGTGTAGTGGTTAAGAGCGGTAGTCACGTAATCTGGGGGAACCGGGTTCGCGTCTCCGCTCCTCCACATGCAGCTGCTGGGTGACCTTGGGCCAGTCACACTTCTGTGAAGTCTCTCGGCCCCACTCACCTCACAGAGTGTTTGTTGTGGGGGAGGAAGGGAAAGGAGAATGTTAGCCGCTTTGAGACTCCTTAAAGGGAGTGAAAGGCGGGATATCAAATCCAAACTCTTCTTCTTCTTCTTCCTGTTCAATGCTTTATTTTCAAGTGGGCTTGTCCACACTTATTCTTGTCCCATGTTCAAAAAGCATGGGTCCGAGCAGTTTTCTACTTGACCCTCACTTTTTAGGCATCAGTTTGAGTGGTTTTGCCCTTGCCCCCATCCTTTCTCAGGGGAAACTCACCCTTTAGCTCGAAATCAGAGCAAACATCAATCCAGAGAAAAACCATCTTGCTGTTTGGTCCGATTGAGCACTAAAGAGCAGTTTTCCCAACTGGAAAGCAGTGGGAAAAGAGGAAGTGTGGATAAGCCCTGAATATACCAAATGTGGCTATTCCTTATCTAAAGCACTGCCTACATGTTACACAACTGTAGAACTTGGTAGAGAGGAGGATTGGGGCAAAACTATTATAATTTGGCTCCGCCTGTCATTGGCTCTGGCAACACCCAGTGCTTGAGTTCCCTGCCTTCCATCTCCAGTGGTCATGTGAGTCCTAACTTACATATCTAGGAATGACATACAATTTATTTCCCATGCTTTAGTCTCTAGGTCATATATAGGAACCTTGGTTTGGGAAATCAGCTCTTTATACATTTAATACAGCATATTAAACTATAATTTATAAACTGAATGATCAAATATCCACTCAGTATGAAAAAAACACAGAATTTCCATTAGATGATTAAACAAATTAATGTTTCATCTACTGTTGTTTAATTAGCTGGCAGAGCCCAATTTAAAAGCGAAAGAAATCATAATCCAAGCCATTCTTGTATCTGAACAGAGCAGTATCACTAAGAGTGCCGTCTACATAGACACTGTTCCATTTTCTGATGGAGAAAAAATGAAAGTAATTTAAAATAAAAATAAAAATTCTGTTTTACCCTTTCACCCCCGAGTTGTTAATGAAAATAGATGGAGTAATTGTAGTTTAAGCAGACCAGAACTTTGATTATAGGATAATTTAAACCATTTGGGCATAGCCTCTAACACATTCACTTGACCAAGAGCGAGCTTAATACAAAGGGTACAATGCACCACATTATTTTTATATCCCTGTTACTTAGGATAGATAGCTCCCCTTTCTCAAAACAGCAGTCAGATTAGGGATCATTGCTGGATCCAAGCTTGGCAGGGATGGAGGGGCCACAGAGACTGCTTTCAATAGGTGCTCTTCATTGAAGAAGTTAAATTGCTGATTGGGAGGGGTGAAATTTATACTGGGATTCCTCTGGTCTCCGAATAACTCGCTGCCAAGATGGGAGGCAAAGAGCAACAACACTTTGCATCATCCCGAATAACAGTGTAATTACTACAGGGTGATCTAGGGGAGGTGGATGTATAGAATATGAGTGCCTGCTTTACCTTTTGGACATAGGCAAGGGTATTTTGACTAGTTTTGACTTGTAGTCAAAGGGAGGTAGGCATATTGCAGAAATTAACAATCCACAAAAATATACAGTGGTACCTCGGGTTAAGTACTTAATTCATTCCGGAGGTCTGTACTTAACCTGAAACTGTTCTTAACCTGAAGCACCACTTTAGCTAATGGGGCCTGCTGCTGCTGCCGCGCCGCCGGAGCACGGTTTCTGTTCTGATCCTGAAGCAAAGTTCTTAACCTGAAGCACTATTTCTGGGTTAGCAGAGACTGTAACCTGAAGCGTATGTAACCCGAGGTACCACTGTAATGATCATTCTGTTTGTTTTATTAGGACTTCCGTGGAGTAAATAGAACACAGATCATAAGAAGAGTTAATGGTACATTTCTCATGCAGGTCCAATTTCACTTTCAAAAATTATCGCTCCTGTTCTCTCTGTTGAGCAATACATCTTTCCTAAATGGAATAAACTATGATAAAAGGACATTGTTCCTCAAAGTTATAATGATAGCAAAATAAATTAATTGCACGATGATAGACATCTCTCTTTTTACCTGCAAGAGCAATGTGCACTGTGGCTGAGTTATCTGGAAGTTCTTTGAAAACCCGTCCTTCAAAATCAAAGATAAAACGCAAACCTTGCGTTTTCGTTCCTTTGTTATTAAAAACATGTAATTTAATTATTAACAGTTTAGGTGCCGACTGATGTGGCTGCTTTCTATGAGCATGATTGCCTGAATGATCCTTGTGCTGTTCAGATAAAACACCACCAAACTAGGGGTGGGGGGTTGACCATGGCTTGCAGTCAAGCACAGACCATAGTTTCCATATTTGGGTGTAAAGGCAAACCAGTAAGCTGAAAAATAGGACTGAAAGTTATTAGTCACCAGATGTGATGGAATAAGGGAAGGAGCTTCAAGGCTCAGTCTCAGAATGCCAAACCCCAACTATAATGCCCGTTTGGTATTGTATATAAATAGCCTTCCCTGTTTGGAGGTCATGCAATTAATGCTTCAGAGAGCACACAGTATGGTCTTGCATGGTACTTTTGTATATAAAATAGGGGGGTGTCTTTGAAGCATATGCTATGATATTGCTCACCTAATAATAATATTTCACTCTGAGAAGGTATGAAGTGGGATTCTGTGGGGGATCTGTTAAAATTTACTATCAGGTTTGAACTGGGATGCTGATGAAATATAATCAGAAAATTATATATAGAAGGTTAGAATAAATATCCAGAATCATGTGATACTGTGGAACAGATTACATACATAATAGACTTCACATAGAAAATGCTTTAATCTATCCACCTCTGCATGGTGGCTGTTACCATGTGATCAGCTCTTCCTGTGCAGGGGCACTTCAACCAACAGACAGTGCATGTCTGTAAATATATATCCTGAAGTAAGTTCTATTGATCTCAATAGGGATACTCCCCAGTAAATGGGTACAGGATGGCAGTGTTAATGATTTACACCACACAAAACTGCTGTAAAGAAAGATTTGTAGCGAAAACATGTCATTCACATGGAGGGCTTCCAAAATAACAATATTGTAAAAGCTGGAATATGGAACAGCATCTCTATGTAACACAAATTATTTATAAAACAGTCTTGCAGGAGATCATTTATTTCATTTTCTTTTTACTTTCAAGACCCTTGGAGGGCACAGTGCATGTACAAACTATCTTTCCTTCTTTTCTTTTTAAAGAAATGTGAGCAAACAAAGTTTGGACAAATGTGTGATTTGTTGAATTCATAGCTATACTCAATCATACTCAAGTGCATGCTGAAATTTTCCCATGACCCATTTTCTATATTCCATGATCCATCTGTATGCTGCGCTATACTTCTGTGACCAAGATATATCTGGCACTGGTAGCACAAAATATCCCACAAGCCAAGGAGACATTAGAAAATGGCACAGAGAGAGCTGCAAGCTTAGTGTATTGATAAGCATTTTGATTAATGCATGTATTACATGGAGGAATCTCTATGTTAGGGATACCAGCAAGTTCTCTCGTCTTTAAAACTTCAGCTCTGCCTCAAAGGGAAAGTGAGCTTTAATAAACCCCAAAATCTTTCTCTGACTCAGATTAAAGACAGAATTACCCTCCTATCCACTCCCTGTGATCCCTTATAGTCCCTCAAAGTAGAGCTGTGCACTAGTTTTGACAGAGACTAGAGCCAAACTGGGCATATTTGGGGGAACATGGGCATCAAATGAATCAGGTACAGACAATCTAAGAGTCTACTATCCAATATACAACATGTTTTTTGAGTTTCCCTGGGTGGGGGGAGTTGTTGTGAATCTGTTCTCTCTCTCCCTCTCTCCCTTATTAAAGAGTTCAAAAATAAAGTTTTGTTTTCTTTATGACCTTTCAGGATGAAATGAAGTTTATATAGGTTTTGTCAGCTGAGGTGAGACCACAGAACACATACCATGATTGCTTGTGATTCACAAGCGTTGCCTAATGACTTTATGCAAATTTATGCAGATTATGTTATAATGTCAAGACTAAACAATGTCATTGTACGCCTGTGGAGATGTTCCCCTGAATACTAAATGGAAATAAAACGAAACCAGTCTCAATAAATGTCTGTTTAAATGATGCTGCAATGTCAAAACTCTGTCACGGTATTTCTTGGGAGATGATATAGTGATGTCCAGTAAAATTCTTTCTAAAAAAAGGAAAGGAAGTTGTTATTCTACAATGCAAAGGTGCAAGGTAATATTACCTTGAAAACAAGCTCTTAGTACCTTTATGTTTTTAGTAGCAGATAATCAGGCTGAGTCCACAAAGATGGATTTGTGAGGGAGGGTGGATACATATCCAAGCTGAATGTATATCTGAACACTGTGTGTTTCTCTTTAGATACTAGAATGGCTATACAAAAATGCAGTAACTCAAGTTCTATCAAAGTTACAGAGAAAGGAGTAACAGATAAGCCTCAGATCAGGGTGGGCTCACCCCAAAAGAGTTCATGTGAATTTAGCTCAAATTAAGCCATTTTGAGCTGTGACCCTGTCATGCTTCTAATCTCCCAATTATTCAACTACATTTTGCTCACAGTTTGGTCCATTAATTTCAGTGGGTCTACTCTGAGTAAAACATAATTGAATATCACATTTGCTTCCAATTAAATATATTTCTTTTCTGAGGGAGGAGATCAGAAGTGGTGCATTAGACTAGTATAAGTAAAAGCTATTTGTTCCTACTGTTTTATCAAAATATTGTAGAAACAAGAGCATAGGTTACATTTATGTTTCCCTCCCCAACAATCACAGTTATAATGAACTTCATGTTTGTAACCCCTGCAAAAAAAAATAATACGATTATCATGAGAAAATGCTTCACAACCTTACAGAAATGGACTCATTTGGGGAAATTAATAAAAATAATTGAATTGGGGAAATCATGCTGATTCAAAAGCTGAGGTTTTTAATTAAGGTCCAAGACTCTTTAATTGTTAGAATATTTCTTTGATTTCAGTGACTGCTATGATGGGAAAAAATCTGTTTGTGCTAACAGCAATTTAAAATTATCTACATGCTGCAAAGGATGAATTACAATTCTTTACAATTTCCTTGGTGGAATTACATGAACACTCTTCAGGCTCATTTATTTGAATGCTTGAATTCATATTGCGCTCAGATGATAAAATATGTACCACTCTGTTCATAAACACAGAATGCCTTGATCCAAACAACTATTTGGAATGTTCGCATGATGTTCTCATTTCTTTCAGGTGGTGACAAAGTTTTCAAGTGTGTTGGCTTTCATGTGTGCTGTCTGAAAATAATGTTTTCTAGAAAATACTTCATTGGGTCAAAAGACTCAAGCAAAAAAAAAAAAATGCTTTGTATGAAAGCATCAGAGTTTGGTCTTGCTTTAACTCTCCCCTTCCCTTTCTAGTATTTTGATCCTTTAAAAAACATGTTAGACCAAATAGCAACTGTGTAACTTCATTCAGTGCAGTACTGTTACATGAAAGCTTAATTCGGCCCCTGGAGAGCCCTGGGACAAAGCAGTTTCTTGCATAGCCTTTTGACAGGCCAATTTGGCTGGTAGGAACCCTGTCATAGTACTATGTGGGTTTTAAGAAAAGAAGCATGGTTGACAAACCTAAGTGTGGCTCTGATACAAGTCTGCATGTCAAACATCGTCTAAAAGGATTTTGAAATTCAGATAGGCACATCTGCATTCTATTCCTGTATGGCTGTCTGCAAGGAAGCAGAATAAAGCAACTAATAAATCATATGAGCACTTTTCTGGTGTTCAGGGTGCTCACGTATGGTAATAAAGAAACTCTCTCATCTCTGCAAGGTAAGTGAGTTCTATTATGCTTGTACTACCGATTGAGGGAGAGGTACTGAGTCTCCCAGACAGTGGCTGACTTATCTAAATCTTGTCAGTTAATTCATGGCTGAGTTGAGAGTTGTAGCAGGACCATCCCAAATCACACTCAAAACACAGCATGTCAGATTTGAGAATTCAGAATTTGAGCTCCCATACCTTCCCCACAATTAGCCTCAGATATTAATTGACTCATATAATTCTAAAATGAAAACAAACTAGAGATGATCTTCTACAACAGGTATGGCCTCCACTCCATCAGCTGGTCAGTGCATATGGAAAGGGGCTCTGAAACAAGAAGATCAAAGCAAGCAGAGAAGGGAATTTTTCAGCAGACTTGAGATTTGTTAAAAGTATTTTTTTTGAAAGTGGTCTGTGCATTTTGCAACTGCATTCATGCAGTTTTTTGGGATGCAATTGCATTTTGGAGCTGGGGGTGGGCGTTTAAATAGTGCAGTTCAGCTCCACATGGATAAAATCTGTTTCAAACTTTGCAACAAGAAACAAGAAGCCTGAATTAAAGAGATGGTGGAATTTAAGTGGAATTGCCAAGAATTAAGCACCTGAGTGGGGGGTGGATTATATGTGCCTATGAGTAGGTCTGGCCACACATTTGGATTGGTCTGCACCTGTTCTGATAGACACAAGGTAAAGTGACCCTTGGCCTGAAAAATGTTCCCTACCTGTTTTCTAGAAACATTTCAGGAGTACACATGTTGGTCACCTTCATGCAAACTAGAACCCTAATTGGCCAGGGTAGAGGAAGCCTGGTTTGCAATAATGCCTAATTGTATGACTGCTGGTGCAGCATGGCTAGTTCTCATTCTCAACTCATGTGTTCATTGAACATCTAGGGAAGGTCTTCTGAACGAGAGAGATGGCTAGCAAGTTTCAGGAGGCACAGGGAGTAGGCTTCTCAGTGATATAGCCCTGAGTCAAGACCCCAATCCAAATTGTGGCTAGTGATAGATCTAACTGGATTTTCTCTGATGGATTTGTAGGTATCCATTTGCATTTTAATTTAAAAGAGGATGTAAGGGCAAAGGAAGTGCATACTCCAGAGTAGTATACCAAACAAAGCATCCTAAGAGCTAATATGAATCACCATGCTTGGAAAATTACAAAGATTCTGAAAACTGAAGATTTGATAAATGTGACCAGTTTAAAGGAGAGTTTTAGACTCTCTTCAGATTTATGCTAGATGAAGTGTGAGGCAGCTTTCTTCCAAGTGATACATTGTTATCCACTGGAAAGTCAGGTCAAAAAGTACTGTCCTTCAACCATCATCACAGAATATGCTTTTACACCTTGTAAATTCTAAGCAGGCTTTCACAAGGTCAAAGCCGAAGCAAAACTGAGGGGCATGTCATTGACCTCGTGCCACTATTCAGAGTGAAATGTATCTCATCAAAGTCCAATGTCATGACCATGCCTGATGAAATGAAATTGCCCATCTAGGATACTGAAGGTTATATGTAATAAATCAGGAAGGAAGGGATGCAATTCTTTAAGAAGGGGGGATATTGCACTGTTGGTATCAGTATTAAAAGATGTAAACACCTGTGGTGATGATCTATAATTAATTTAGTTGAATATCTATTTTTAACCACAATTGAATATATTTCAAATTAATCTTCTGTGAAGTTAACTCATAAAACTGAGAAGAGAATGGCCAGATAAAAAACAAAAATTTCAGTGTGATTTCAGTGTGAAATTATCGCGTTCCCCCCAAAAGCTTGACGAGGTATGCATTAGCTTTCTGTGTATCCTGAATCATGGGTGAATGTATGTGATTCAGGAAAGGATCTCACATTTATGAGTTGGATCACACCATTAACAAGGAATTTCCAAACAGATGAGGGATTCTCTAAGCTCTCAAGTGGCAATGTGGCCTCAGTTCTTGAAAACACACACACACACACACCTCTTCTCCATGAAAAATGAAATGAAGCTGACAAAGAAAATGTCCAGAGATTGAGAAGGTGGGAGGATATTTCATGTTGATGGGCATGTCTATTATTACAGTATATGTGAGTTACATATATGAATATAAGGCCGAAGAATACCCTCTAATTGACTCTTGGGGTAAGAAGGCCCTATTGATGTGTAATAGAGACACTGGCTGTTCCTTGGGATTTTTCTATTACTCACTTTCCCTGTGCAAATCAATACAGATCGCTATCTCTTCAGGAGAAGAGGCCAGCTCCCCAAAAATCCATGTGGAGGAGGCAAGGGCCCATCACTTATCAATGACTGTTGCAATGTGGACTTTCTCCACAGAGTCATGTGGCTCTGGCAGAACTGTCAACTTCTGAAGGACCTTTACTGACAAACTAGCAAGATAAAATGAATGGTTAGGCTGTGTTTTTGATGGATTAATACTATAATGTGCTTAAGCATGAAACACCATACTACAATTCATAGGAAATGAATCAAGACAAAATCAAGTTCCAGAAAATTTTCCATATGCAAACTTGAATAAATTTCACAATGTAGGAAACTGGAAAATCTACAAAAACAAAAAATAACAATACAAAAAACACGGTATAGATTTTCCTCTATTTAGTATTACCAGAAAGATTTGAGACTGGGGAATTTATATTGAAGAAGATGCAATACTATACTTGATTCCCTTCCTACTCCCTGTTTGCTATGTGTTTGATGAGATGCAAATCCCTCAATGGCTGATTTTGTGGTAAAATCAATCAGTGCCTGCCATGCAATGGACTCTTTCATGCAATTATAGATTATAAAAGAAAAGCTGAGTGAAAATTGCCTCCGTGCTATTTGTCTGCAATGTAATGAAATAGCATTTTTGCCAAATATCCGCCAAGGAAAGACTGAATCTCCAATAATTCAGGAGGAATTTGAAAAGAAAATTTTCTAAGATTTGTCAGAAAATTATTTTAGTCCAACCCTAAATCTAACCACAGGTTAGCCAGAATGCTTATATTTAATCCAGTTAAGTCTCAAAAATCAGTGGCTAGAATGCAATGTTGTCATATTACAATAGTTTCATCAGTGCAAACATTTCATCATGCCAGGTGGAATGATCACCCCTCTCCTGTTCTTGGGGTACTCTACAGCCCCCCCTGCTGGTTTGGGGGACAGGGGGGCAGGGAGAAGAAAGAGGGACAGTCCTTTTGTGCTAGTGGGACTCATTTTCCTGGCTCCCACCAGTGCAATTAGTCACTTCACCCTGGTCCACTGTTCCCAAACTGGCTTTCTTTTAAGGCAATCTTCTGTTTCAAGGTTCTGGTATTAAAAGTTATTTCAAATGTCTTGGAAACCATTACAACTGAACAATTGCTCTTTTCTTTACCAGTGCTAAGCTTTGAGGCTTTTATACATTTTTATTAACAACTCATGGTTGAATTATTAAGTATACCAGGGGCAACTTTCCTAGAGTTAAGCAGTTTTAAATTGGTTTTAAGTGGAAAATTAAATACTACCTTATATTTGCTCTCTCTGAAATAAAAAAAAAAATACTTTAAATGTGTTGAACCCATGAACTTCTCTTCCTTAAAACATAATATTCTATATTCATCTTAATATTAGTACTTGCTTTGGGGCATGTGTTAATTGAAGAGAATTTGGAAAGACATGAATTCTCAGCACCTCTTTTAGTTATATCTTCTGCCTTGATTCCTACCCTGCTACTATGGTGTTCACAATCCACTAGAATCCTCGCATAAGGGCAAGATGCTTCTGACCACACAACAAAGGTTCTTCCATTTTCATCTGTTCCATTCTGCAGCTGCAGACTCCCAGATGTCCAAAGAATCTCCTGACTCAGAGAAATAGCCCTGTGGCAGGACTGGAACATGGTTTGTGCTTCTCTGGATCCCACCTATTGTGAGCCATATCCAAAGAGCTGCATCCCCCACCGACAGAAGGCTCTTTGATCCAATTTGCAGTTTCAATATGTGAAAGGCCGGGGGGGGCGTTAATTTTCACAAATTTCTCCTTTCTCTTACAGACCCAGTTCCACTCCTCTCCCAGCTTCCTGGAGCAGATATGAGAGAACAGTGGACTTCAAAGTGAAGGGGTAACTGTTACGATATGAGTACAACGCAGCTGCAAACTGGCAGCTCGGTGAAAACATCACATGATGTGGCTAGCGGTGGGAAAGAATCTTCCCGGAAGTTCACAGGCTTCACAAAGCTTTGTTCAGTGTGTAATATGAGACCTTCCTGTTGCGTATGTAAAGGAAGTTTGAGTCTCTTGCTCGATGGAGACTGAGCTGGTCGGTCATGTTTTCTGTAGTGCTGTAAAGTCAGAAATAAGTAAAGGTAAAGGTACCCCTGCCCGTACGGGCCAGTCTTGACAGACTCTAGGGTTGTGCGCTCATCTCACTCTATAGGCCGGGAGCCAGCGCTGTCCGCAGACACTTCCGGGTCACGTGGCCAGCGTGACAAGCTGCATCTGGTGAGCGAGCGCAGCACACGGAACGCCGTTTACCTTCCCGCTGGTAAGCGGTCCCTACTTATCTACTTGCACCCGGGGGTGCTTTCGAACTCCTAGGTTGGCAGGTGCTGGGACTGAACGACGGGAACGCACCCCGCCGCGGGGATTCGAACCGCCGACCATGCGATCGGCAAGTCCTAGGCGCTGAGGTTTTACCCACAGCGCCACCCGCATGTAAATCAGTCAGAAAGTCTATCTCCTTTCTCTTGCTGGTATGCAAGGAGGCAGGGGGTGTGCATTTTCCACACTGGGAAATGTCGCCTATCAAGATCTACCCTGGACTTGCGGGGATGCCAGCCAGGAAGATCACCGGTAAACAAGCCCGGGAGCCTGGGAGAGTTGTCAGCCTCTCCCGAGGGGGCTAGTTTTCCAACTGAAAAGTACCCCCTTACAAAAGAAAAAAGGAAGGAAGAAAAGGAAGGAAGGAACCAGTTCTGCTCATGGGAATCCTCTGCTGAATCAAAGAGCATCTCATCAGCAGAGTGACACAACAGGATGCAGCCTTATAATTTATTTTAAGATGCTTCCTACCAAGTTTATCATCTTCTCTGTGCTCTTTTCCAAATTACCCTTCTGTCTCATGTGTGGTTCTCTTCTTTTCCTTTAAAGAGTCTTCTTTCTTTAAGGTTCCTCCTTTCCCATCTGTTCCCCCCACTTTCTGTAATTCTAAGCAGCTTTACTTTAATAGCCCTCTTCAAATATCTGAATGTCACTGTTGGCTTTTTAGTTTTAAGCCTGTAGATCATAGGCAGTGGGGGGGGGGAGCGTTTTTGGAAAGCCGTTTTTAGCTTTAGGACAAGATATAGAGAATATGATTTTTTTAGTAGACAGATCAGAGCAGAGAGGAAAAGGCTGGAGCCAGGAGGGGAAACAGCCCATCTTTGATAAAGGAATATATTCTGGATGAAGGGAGGGGCTATATTTCAGTGTTAGGGTATATCATGCAAAAGGTCACAGATTCAATCTCTGACATTTCTATTTAAATGATCTTCAAGCAGGATGATATCTTGACAGTTGGCTATTTTTAGTCTACAGACTTAATGGTCTTAAACACCCCCTGTTTAGATGGCAATGTATATTACTTCGGCCATTTTAAAATGTGTTAAGCCAGCTCTGTTGCATTTCGGTGCCATCCTGCTCATGCTGCTCACTGGGGCTCTGGAGTTCTATGCCAAATTCCTGAGATCTTGGAGATAGCAGTGCATTATGGATGACTGGACTAACTCTGAATGTACCATACAGCTAACCTTGATGCATAATATGCACACACACACACTGTATATTATTGTGTTCTTTTTCAAAGCCTTTACAAGATGCTCATTTACTTTCAGTGTTCGTGCATCAATCATTAATTAAGACCTTTAGCAAAATACCATCCTGAAATTACACATTACTTAAAATAACATTCGAACATAATTAAAGGATTGAGAAAGCTGTAAAAGCAATCAGCTTATTTATCATAATTGTTCAAAACATCCCTGTACTTGGGGAGGGGGTAATTATTTCATAAAGTATAGTTTCTTTGTATTTCCTATTTATCTTAACAAATACTTTTAGTTCTGAAGCTCATTTTAGTTTGTGTGAAAGATGAGATGACTGCACTTTGCCCTTCTGCATAGTGCCTTGTAGATGTTCTATATGGGCAGGATAGAGAAAAGCACAAGTATACTTTCTATCCCTGCCAAGACCATAAACAAACACTGACTGAACTTCACTCCAAGGCAGGCTTCCTCAACCTCGGCCCTCCAGATGTTTCTGGCCTACAACTCCCATGATCCCTAGCTAGCACGACCAGTGGTCAGGGATGATGGGAATTGTAGCTAAACATCTGGAGGGCTGAGTTTGAGGAAGCCTGCTCCAAGGGAAGGCAAATGAGTGTTTGGAGAGCAGCAGCGTCTTCTTGGTGATCGCTCATAGCCGAGTAAGATTGTCTTTCATGAGCGCGGTTTTAACAGTGAGTCTGTAAGTGACTGTGAAGGCTGATTCTGTATCCACATGTTCTTCCACAGTGGGGACATAGGTTTCTGGGCAGAAGTTTATCACAGCCACAGAGGGTTTGCCAAGTGTGCCTTCCTCTTAGCACGTTTTTCTCTTTCATTTTGAGTTCAAGCGTCTTGAAAGCACAAGACACCTTTGGTAAAGGCTGTTCTCCAATTGGAGCGCTCATAGGCCAGTGCTGGTCACTTAGACATTGTCAACACTGACTGGTAGTGTCCCTTCAGGGTCTCAGGCAGGGGACTTTTCTAGTCCTATCTGGAGATAGTGGGGTTTCAACCTGAGACCTTCTGCATAGAAAGCTGATGTTCTACCACTGAGGAGTTGTTCTCCCTCATATTGTACAGAACTCTAAGATAGATTGAGCTCCCATGGGAAAATGTTTTGGGTGCACACAACTGCACCCAAAATATTCCTTACTGGTGATTTGTAACTTCTGTACATATAATGGGCCCTGACTCTAGTGTGCCAAATTGCTTGTAATTAAAAATGACTTTTATTAGGAGTTTGTTCCAGCTTTGTTAGAGGCAACCATCATCTTTGTTCATGCTCACGCCATTTCTCCATACATCTGCATCATCATCATCATTAAAGAAGTTAATATAAAAATTCACACATTTTTTTTTGCAGGTTTCTTTAAAAAATGCATTTTTAACTATTTCCCCCAGTAGATGCCTTTTTTGCAAGCCATTTTTCTTCAATAGAATGCATTTTATGCATTCTTTTCACTAATATGCACATTTTGATGCCCATTTCTTGGTTGGGGAACTGCAGTGCAAAATTCAGATAGGTGTGGATTTTGCTAGAGAGCTGTGTTTTGGTTCCCATCTTATTTCACAAACTGCAAATTTTGCAGGCTCACATTAAAATGAAAACAAAACTAATTTCTCTCCCACCCCTGAAGGTGACAAGGCAAGACAACCAACACATGCCATCAACAAGGAAGCATTGCTGCCATCAGGATACCGGCTCAGGAGGATGCTATTGGCCTAGCAATTCAGGAGGAAGAGTCAAGGGTCTCAGGAAGATTGGCCAGGGGCACTGCCACTGCTCTTCCCTAGCATCTGCCTCCAGATATGGCTATATCACACTCCCTCGTGATAAGGCTGGCCTACGTAATTATTATTCCATTATTAGTTTTGTATAATTCTAGATGCATGCTCTTCTTTCATGTCAAAAGGTTTTCTACATTCATATCTTTTTAATTGAAATTGAAAAAGTTCATGAAAATAGTTCTGCCAATATCAATGTACATACTTTCTTTGGATTGGATGTAGATTTGGGAGGAATAAACAATCCTTATCCATTGGCTGCATCTTTACAAGTGGCATTAGCCACATGCAGATGATATTCACAGCTCAGAACTATACCACACGTCAACCTTGGCCATAGAAAGCTGCTATGTTAGGGAGAATTATTCTTGCCTGGTTTCCTACATGCAGTTTTTGATGTAGAGCTTCATTCAAACATGCAGCCTTCCATCTGCTTTTGAAGTGGTACAGTCCCAGGAGGACAACTTGCTCTGAGTGCAAAAACTATGGAAATATGATAGAGCGAAGCAGATTATTCATCCTGCTCTTTTCTCTCTCTGTTTTTTTGCATTTCTTGAGGGCTTGGGGAGGCCAAAAAATGGACAGGTGAATGCTTGTCTTATCTTCAAGGTGAGGGCAAAATTTCCAGTGGCACTAGAAGAATAAGCAATAAGACAAGGCAGAAGAAGGTCAAAATTATTTCTCCCTTATTTGTTTATAGAACAAGGTACGCTGCCCCTTCAGACATTGAGCAACCCTTTCTATCCTCCATCCCTATAAAGTCCAGTGGTACCTCGGGTTAAGTACTTAATTCGTTCCGGAGGTCTGTTCTTAACCTGAAACTGTTCTTAACCTGAAGCACCACTTTAGCTAATGGGGCCTCCTGCTGCTGCCGCGCTGCCGGAGCACGATTTCTGTTCTCATCCTGAAGCAAAGTTCTTAACCTGAAGCACAATTTCTGGGTTAGTGGAGTGTGTAACCTGAAGCTTATGTAACCTGAGGTACCACTGTATACAATTGGAACAATGCTACGTTGTGACGTTGCATCATTTCCAGGGGTGTTGTGTGTATAGAAGGGGGGTATTTTTTGATTATCATCAAAAGGCATTGCTGACTTTTGATTATCAGTCTGGAAAGAGTTTTAAACTTGGTGAGGAAAAAGTTATGTAAGTGTTATGAAAATTGTATCATATAGGGAAGTATGGGATACATCTGCATTTTCAATAGCATTGTGTGGACACAGATTAAGAGCACAGAACTCAAAATCCAGTGAGTGCACAATAAATGGGAATGGGAATGCAGGCTTAGATGGTTTGGAAAAGAATTGGACAAATTTGTGGTGTATTGGTCTATCAATGGCTCTTCCAGCCATATAGTAAACTTCATATTCAGAATTATTATGTGTCCCAATGCTAGTTGCTGGGATGCTAGCTACATAGAGGACTTTTCCCCCCAGGACCATCTGTCTGGCCACAGCTGGAAAACAGGATGCTGCTCTAGACTGACCTTTGGTCTGATTCAGCTGCATCCCTAATACACATACCCTCTCTTCACACAGAGAAAAGACTTGGCTGCCTCTGCAACTTCCTACTGATTGGAGAAGCAGGGGAAGCACAAAACAATCACTATTTGCTTTTTATCTATAAAACAGTCTTGTTGCTGTTTCACACTACTAAAATCTCATTCAGGCCTGCTGAATAAGGAGCTCCTGTACTTCATGATAAGGAAGCAGTTCTTGGATGAATGTAATACTAATAGTAAAGGGAAATCTCATTAGAGGAGCTGTGCCTTTAGAATATTATTTCCTAGCTCATGCTGGCATTGTGGTGCTCAATTATTTGTTTCCCTTGTACTACTGGTTCATAATAGGCTTTTAAATCATATATGGGCTCTCACAAGGACAGACTTTACCTTGTAGTTTTCCAGCACAATGTCTCAGATGAGGCAAGTCCTTAAAGACGCAAATTGTTCCTTCACATACATAAAAAAAAAAGGACAGGGGTAGCCAATATAATACTCTCCAGATCTTGGCAGACTAGAACTCCCACCATCCCATGTCATTGGTCATGCTGGTCGGGGCTGCTGGGAGTTAGAGTCTAACAACATCTGGAGCAAACTACATTGGCTAACTACATTGCTTTAAGATACATTACACAACAAAAGATAGCCTGGCAAGATTATTTTTGTTACCAGATGTTGTAAACTTAACTACCACCAAGCTTAGCATTCAGCAAAACCAATGGCATGCAAAATTAACCCATCTTAATTTATATTAGGGTTTAAAAAGCATGTAGAACCCTAGGAGTGTGTCAGCCAGAATTGGGATTAAGTGTGGGGCCACGATCCTGACTGGTTATATAAAACTGCCCAGCTTGAACCCGTTTGGGCCAGGCAGAGGGAACTAACTTCTGTACAATGACAATATGTGACCAAGATTACAACAATGTCAGGGCAAGCCACAGATATGTGCCCCCTCCCCCAGCCAGGGAAGAAGGGGTGAGTGAAGATCTCCACCAGGAATACGTGGGGAATAAAGATCAACATCAAGAAAAAGGGAAGAATCCAACCAACCTTACCAGACAGTTGAAGTGGGAAGTTTTTGCGCAACAAAAAAGGATGTTTGGAGATACTCCAAAGGATACTTCTCCACCACATTTGGGACATTGGATGTGCATTGTTGGTAAAGAATTCACTGCATTCTTTCAGCACATCAAACCCTGAAGTTAATACAAAGTGGAAATAGTTACCTTTGAAAATGTATTAATGGTAAATATGATTTTATAACCCAAACTATCTAACAATATACAACAATGATATTTAGTATTGGGTGATCACCCACTCTATGGGCTAGATACAGAGTTAGACTGGAGTAATTGAGTTATTTCATTAAAAATAAAAATAAAAATACCAGAGTGTGCTTAATTAAAGAAACATTGGTGGAATTTCACGACACAGTGAAGGAGAAGTAACAACACATTTATTTTTAATTAAAATTTCCAAGTTTGGGTTCCCTACTCGGAAGGATGATTCATTTTAGTTTATCTTTCAATTGTGCTTTGTGACATGATATACTGAAATAATTTTTGGTACATTAAAAAGTGTTATTGCAATAGCTCATTATACTTTATAAATAACAACAACAGCACAAAATGAACACTGTACAGGGGCAGGAATGTGTTGAGTGATTTCTCTTTACATATTTTTCTGTTCTTGGGCCAACATGCCTGCTTCCTAATTTATAATGAATTATAATGTCTTTTGTGGTGTATGGGGTGTTAGGGGAGGGGAGGTACCACTGGTGGGGTACACATTGTGTTCCTTCTGGGGTAGTTTGTCCACCTTGGGTCACCACCATGCACTCAGCTCTCACCTGTGGCTCCTAAAAGCAGTCAGCATGCAACAGCAGCCATACCCTGGGAACAGCTTCAACCGCCAGCTAAACCAGGTGAGAGTAGCTAATGGGTCTCAAACGATTGGTGAGTTAGGGACTTCCCTTACATATGAAGACAGTCTCCAGCAGATTGAGAGGATGAGACAATAGTGGAACCAAAGGCAGTTTCTGCGCCTGCTGTAGAGGGAAGTGAGGGGAATTTGGAGCTTGTCAACCTGGGAAGGTAGCCAATCTAGGATGAAAACTCTGATCCTAAACCTCCTCTGCCTTGCGGGATATCTTTGGGAGGAGAAAATGGTAAGGAGTAAACCCTGCACAAATCCAGAGTGGAGCCCCTAAGACAGTTGGATGGTGTCTTGTACGCCTTCTTCTGGCAACTCCCTGCAGCCAAGTTGGTGCTAAATGTATTGCTCTGTTTTCCTTTGGAACATATTGGTGAGGCTGAAAGAGGGGTCTTGTCATCTGGGCAGCCCAGGATCTCCATTCACACTGCCCAGGCTTGTGCCTGGAGAGGTCACTTCAGTGCTGCTGATGCAGCAGTTTGACTTCACCCCCAGAGGCACACTTCATTGTCTCTCATGCTAACATGCTAACATGAATGACCTGTGTCATAAACTGCTCTAGAGTGGGGGCTGGAAATCACAGTCCCTGGGGCCAAATGTGTCATTAAACTGTGATAATGCCTCTTACTTGCCTTTCAGGAATGGAATCTACTGAAGTTCCATTGCTCCACCTACTTTTTCCTTGTGTACTAAGTTTCTGTCCTTCAGTCCTAGAACTCAAATATTCATTTAGGAACCACCTCCTCCTCCTTCTTCCATGGATTTGTTTGGTTCTGCTTTAGGTGATACTGGAACCTCAAAGTGGGTCACGATGACCTACCAATTGAAGACTGCTTATGACTGTTCTTTCCGGATGTCTAATTTTGTTTTTAGTTAGAATGAATGACTTACACTACAAAAATTATGCAGGCATTACATGCACTCAGAAACAAAACAAAAGCAATGAATAATAAAGGATTTTTAAAGAAACTCTCTTGTCACAGCCGTAATTCAAGAAACACAATTTGCAGAAGAAAACAGCATTAACGTACTTTTTAGCATTTCTTATTTATCAATAGGAAAATCTCTGTAGGTTTGCAGCCTAAAAAAAAAGTAAGAAGATAAAACCACCTGTCATTCTGTTGATGTTTGTGGGACTCAGTCAGCCAATGTCCTGGCATTCTGGCTTATCTAGTGTTAGGATCATGCTGTTAGATGGTCCATATAAATGACATACCCAAAGAATCAACTGAATGAATGCAATGAACTGAAATAGGACTGGAATCCCCAATAAACTGGAAGAGCTTATAGTACCTCGTATGAACTCTTTGGCTACTGTCCAGAAGACCTGAAATAGCATTGCAGCTTTACCTTAAAAAGTGATGTCTTTTCTACCATGAAATAACCTTGAGAAATCTATCTACCTACCTTCTGGGGAATTAAATGAGACAATTCCATGCTTGAACCTATTTTAAAGCTGGCAATGGCGAAAAAATAAAAATAAAATGTCCCAATAGCCACCCAAGGCAGGAAATATAAAATGTCCCCCATCTCTGTTCCTTTGAAAAATATTGGTTTTATACCATATAATGAGGGGGAAAAGAAGGCTTACCACTTTGCTCATCTGTTTAAATCCTTCCTTTTTCTACTCTCTCTGAAGTCGCTTTAGAAGAATTAGTACTGGAGAGAAGACTTATGGACCAGATTTTCATGGCTCAATTTATTACCTAAACCAAGAGCTGCATTTGTCAATCCATGCCCTTCAGCAAGGCAACAATCTGATTAGTAAGATCTAGGCTGCAATCCTATACCAATTTACCTTTAAATAAGCCCTGCTGAACTCAATTAGACCTGTTTCTGAGTAAACATGCTTAGTATTACACTGTCAATAATTCTTCACATACCACATGCTTTGGGAATTGAGTATGAACACAGCTCCTGTAAACATGCTCATCACATCTTCACACAGTGTAGTGTGCTTTTCCCCAACATGGAGAACGAGTAATATTAGAACCATTTATTTTCCATTAAAGTGTTTAGGGGGTGGGTGCTATCCATCTAAAAGTATATAAACGATGCATTTTGCTTCTATATGCTGGCAGAAACTGTGTGTTTATTTGTCCATTACATTAACATCAACTCCAGTTTTAGACCAAATGCTACAAAGTTGCTTTCTAATGCAAAATGGGTAAAAATATAGATGCATTGAAGCTCTTTACATGCCAACAGCTACAACTAAATGGAATGTAAATCAGAGCATAGCTTTCACTATTCATGTGCAGCTCGGTCATTATGCTGTGCATGTAAGCATGGAATGATATCAGTGTCATCCAGAACAATATTGTCTTCTAGACAAGCACAGGAGAGGATGGGATATGAAGCAATAAAGCATGGAGTCAGATCTTAATTATAGGGAAATTCAGTTCAGCATTCAGCCAGTCAAATACCTTTTCTCCATGGCATATTTGATATTCATATTCAAAATGTTGTTGTTTAGCAGAAGGTACTGAGTTTTCATTTGAGGAGTAATTATTTGTAAGTAAACAGCATCTCTCTTCCAGCATGTGTTAAAGAAATACGTTAGAGATGATAGGAAGAAAATATTGATGCACCATGGAGCCAAATGATAAGGCTTTAACTAATATGTTCAGGAGACAAGAGATCAGCCAGAGCAATGAATTGAAAAGGTGGAGGACAAAAAACAACAACAGCAAATGATAAATCAACAGCAGAACATTCTGGCTTCACAAATTGAATGTCACTACTTAAGCTCAAGTCTGATCTGATAGATTAATATCAGCCATTCAGGATGAGTCCTGAATGGATAATGGTGCCAGATAAAGACGTGGGCAGTAATGGAACTGACACCTTTCCTTTATTGTTTATTAAACAATCAAATTGGTTTTTAGCTTTTATTACAGAAGCAGAGGATGAGGATGAGCATATTGTTTGCTCAAAAAATGCTTTGGAGGGAGTTGATGACACTTCATGAATCACATCCAATTTATGGTGAAAGCGATCTAAAATTTCATCAAGTTCATACTTTGTGGGCAGTAGACATCGCTCAGAAGCAAGGTAATATTTGCAGTGTGTTTTTATCTCCAGTCTGCTGTATTTTACAGTTCTTATCATGTTTTGGCTTCAGGGGAGGGGGGAATGTTCTGTAAAGTAAAGCCAAACAAACCAATCTTAGGAGGAAAAAGAATTGAAATATTCTAGGAGCCTTGTGCTCGAAGGTTGGTCTATAAATTGACCCAAAAAGGAGGAAAAAGAGTCCAGGAAAGGAATTGAAGAATTGCCATGACATTAAAATATAGAGCCCATTCTCATATGTAGAAGGCCAAATGCCCACTTAAAGCAAAACATTCAGTTGAGCTCGCATCTAGTCCTTGATTCAGTATCAGGGGGATCTCCCTCAGAGCTGCCCTTGAAACTGACATGAATGGCAAAGCAATTGCCCAGGTAGGACTTCCACATGCATTTTAGAATATCTGCTAAACTTTGGATTGATCTTCAGGCCTCAGTCTTAAAGAAATGAACTGGGTCTGTGGGACAGATTAACAAATGTAGAATGTAAGTTGGCAACTGTCTTCTCAAATATAAATGTTTCAGATCCTAAATTTTGAATAGAGGTAGAGAAATAGTTCTAGGCATAATAACTGAATCCTAATAAAAATGGATTCTGTCCCATGTCTACATATAATTCAACTCCGAAAAGCTACATTAGGTGCACTAGATTTCATTTTTCCTGGTAAGCTCTATCTCCTTGTGGTAGCATCACCTCTGCTCTGTGGGAAGGAGAGGCTAGGTTAGGAATCAAAGGACACTATAGAGCTGGAAAAATTGCAGGAAAGGGAAATCAAAATGATCATGGGTTTGGAAAATAGGGTTGCCATACATCCACGTTTTCCCGGACATATCTGGAATACTGGAGTCGACAACATAATAAATAGGAACTCACCTTTAATATGTGAGTTAAAGGTAAAGGGACCCCTGACCATTAGGTCCAGTCGTGACCGACTCTGGGGTTGTGGCGCTCATCTTGCTTTATTGGCTGAGGGAGCCGGTGTACAGCTTCTGGGTCATGTGGCCAGAATGACTAAGCTGCTTCTGGCGAACCAGAGCAGCGCACGGAAACTCCGTTTACCTTCCCGCCGGAGCGGTACCTATTTATCTACTTGCACTTTTGGGTGTGCTTTTGAACTGCTAGGTTGGCAGGAGCAGGGACCGAGCAACGGAAGCTCACCCCGTTGCGGGGATTCGAACTGCCGACCTTCTGATTGGTAACTTTGTAATTCATAGGAATATCGTAAGCTGCCTTTGAACATCTGTTTCTCTATTGTCTACACTGACCAGCAGGGGCTTGCCAAGGTTTCAGGCAGGAAACATCTCCAGCCCAACATGGAGATGTCTGGGATTATACCTGGGACATTCTGTATGCAAGGCAAGTGCTCTACCACTGAGTTATGTCTCCTTCCCTTTTTCTGCAGAAAAAGGATATAGAGCCACTTCTACTTAGTAGCTTAGTAGCTGGCTTCAAGGGGGTTTGGACCAATTAATGGAAGATAAAGCTATCAGCAGCTTTTACCCATCATTGCTGCATGGTAACACATTCAGAGGTCTTGGCTGCAATCCTATGCACATTTGCCTCTGAGTGAGTCCTACAGATTTTCATTATTTTTGAGTAGACATACAAAAGTGTGCACAGTATGTGCCACTTATTACCAGTTGGGGGCCAGGACAACAGCAGGAGAGGGTCATTAATATGTTACTGGGCTTTCCAGGGGCATCTGCTAAGTGACTGTAGAAAACAGGACCCCCTGCCTGATTTAGCAAGGCTCTTTCCATTGTTGTGACCTTTGGTCTTTGATTTGTTTCCTAAGTTACTTCATTTCCAACCGATTGCCAAATTGTAATGTCACCCCGCCACTTGCGTAGTCAACTAAAGAGCAGGTTTTTTCACAAAGGTAAATGCATCATGTCTGATAAATCCTATCTGGTGAGATCTTTGAAATCTGTAGACAGAAAGTACAAATGAAAGTTAGCAGAATGGATGCATCCAAATGAAAAATAACTATGTTGTGACCTTAGCAAAAATCTATTTTTTACCAGGTTTTTTTATTTAAAGAAACAGACTTCTTGTTCCTTCAAGTAGAAGTTTAATTCAACAGTGGATACTAGTTAAAATGTTTAGAATTATTATATGTAAATGAAAAAGTAAGATAAATTCACTAAACAATCTAAGATTCTGAAGTAAAAACATAGGAAGAGGTGTGTTGGATCAGGCCAAAGGCACATCTAGTCCAGTATCTTCTTCTCACAGTGGCTAACCAAATGACTATGGGATGTTCACAAGCATTGCTACACTGAGGCAGAAGTGTGTGCACTTTGAAGACAGGGGCCAGCACTGGTCACACAGTGGGCCTGGGGAAGTTGGAAAAGAACATACACACTGAGATTTTCAAGTAAACTGAAAGAGAACAATAGGCTTGATTATCTAGTTTCTCCCAAGGTGAGGGGAAGTAGACATAACTAAAACTGACAGGACAACTTACTCTGTGGTATTAATTAGACTTAAGCATGTTGGTTATATGAGGCTGGCTGTTTATATCCATCAATAATAGTAATTGGATAACCACTTTTGGACTTTTTGTGTGGAAGGGAAAATGAATGTATTTGAGATATTTGGGTCTGAATATTGGGGAAATATTGCTTGCGTGCCACGGAGACTACCACTTGCTTCGATAGGACACACTTCCCAGAGTCCGTAGATCTTCAACGTTAGCCGCTACTCCACCGAAATGGCCACCAGAAGCATATGCGAAGACCACACGGCTGATCAGTCTGTAGGTGCACAGGTACTAAAATGGGAAGGAATGTCAATAATATTAATCAAGTGTAATAGACATTTGATGGCATTCATGTGTAAGAAATCTGTGTAAAATAATGTCATTATGAAAAAGCATGCTGTGATCTTGAGCAAAGCATCCATTTTTTTTTTAAATGTTAATCCCCCCCACCTACCCTTCAATTCTGGTAGTTCTATTGTTGGAAAATATTTTAATATGGCCCACCTCCTCTCTGCCCCCAGATAGATAGATAAACTTTATTTGCATTAGCCAACAGCCATAGCAACATAAAACAAGCAATATATACAATTAAAAAGACAACAATGGGTAAAAAGGACAATCAAATGATCAAGATTATCATTCAGATAGTGGCCTTTGATTCAATTTCACAAGTAAGAGTCTGGGCCATTTTTTTTATTATTATTATTCAAAATTAAAACAAGACATATTATCCAAAAACCATATCATCCTTGTCCCCCCCCCCCATTTTTCCTTCCTCCCCCCTCCCACACAAAACCCACCCGCCCCCGCCCCCCCGACTTCCCTCAGTTCCAGTCTTTGGTTTCTCTGAGACTGCTGTTTTCTGCATGTTACAAAGTTGTATAGATCTTCAAACTATTGTTCCCATTGCCCAGTTCCTGTTAGCAGCCAAATGAATAAATTCCTGTATCTAGGCAGCTTCAAAGGTAGCCTCCCATATCAAACAAAGGCTACCAGAGCATGGGTCACCATGGAATGACCTACAGTATGAAATAACAGGAAGGGGGGAAGACTCTGAAAAGCAGATGTTTTCATTGTGCAGATGAACAGCACGGTTCTTTGTGACGTTCCTGGGGGTGGGGACTAAATAAATCAGACTGTAACTCATCTTTGTCTGGTTGAGTATTAGAACATGTATCTGAAATCAGAGGGAGGGAGAAATGGTTTTCCTACTGGGATTGAATAAACAATGAACCACGGGCTGGCTAATAAGTGTACAGTATCTAACAACGCATTATGGCTGACTACCACTCCTTGCACTCATTCACAAGATGAATTGGTGAATTAAAATCTCATTAACAAGGCTACATAATGTAGCCTTGTTATGTGCAATTATCAAAATCAATTTGCTGCTATAGCTTGATGATCAAATCTCCAGAGAATTTCTTCAAAACGCAAGTAAACTCTTTTGTCCAAGGAAATGAAGGTAGCGTATGCAGGGTGACTCCATTTTGCCTCCACAGCAGTCCTGGAGGCTGATAATTACTGATAGGCAGCGAATGTGAAACAACTCTCAGGACCCAGGGGTATCATGTGAGAATTAAATTGCAGTCATAAGACATGGCTAGCTCTTGCCAGCCAGTGCATTGTTTTTCTTGCCACAAGTGCCACTGCTACAACAATGGCAGTGAAAAAACTCCTGCCATAGCATACCCACCAGCTACCAGAAAGGTTTTTATTGTCTCCCCAAAGTCTCTGGATTGTGCGATAACCAGCCTCATTTTCTTTTTGTGAATTTTTTAATTGAAGCTTTTTTCATAATACAATACAATAATAAAACAATTTAATCTATACAAAAACAAAAGAGAAAGAGAAAAGAAAATGCTGAGTGCTTTCTCAAAGGTGGATCTTAACTCTTGTCTCATACAGAAAAGGGTGGAGCCTCCCAGCTCTCACTTGGGAGCTTCCCTTTCTTCTCCCAGTCTATCACATAGGGTCCTTCACCAACCAACCATCAGCTTCATGTGTGTATAATCCCAATAGCGACTCAGAATGGAAGACACACACACACACACACACACACACACACAGGAAATAGGAAAAGGAAGAAAACAAAAGTAAAATAAAATAAATAAAATAAAAAGGACTTCCAATGTTCTGTCTGTCAGTTAAACATAAAAAAGATTGTTCAAAGTATCCACACTAGGATGACATCTAACTGTTCTTCCTTCTGCTAAGTGAGATCATCTTTAAGGATGGTCCTGGTCACGGGCAGGTCCCCAGGCAGGTTCCTCCTCCCCCCCAGCATGGGCGGAGTAATGCCACCCTGGCTTCTTGGCCAATCACTTTTGTGGGGGGTGATCGTGAGGGGATATAAAAGTGGCAGTGTGTCAGGCACCTGCTTCATGCTGTCAGGCACCTGCTTCATGCTGCCGAACACCCACCCTTTATTTTAGATGTCCTCTGGCCTTGCTTTGGACTTTGGTTGGTCGCCTGTCTTGGGATGAGGGCCAGGTAGGAATTTTTCCATTTGGCCACTTGAATGCCATCTTGTGCTACCAGTGTTGCAGTACTCAGATAGCTTTAATTTTCTTATATTTTTGCTTCTGTGTAGTACATAAAATGTAGCTTGCTTTTTATCAACGAATGCAGAATTGAGATGTCATTAAACATACACATGTACCTCTTTGTGTTTATTACTAATATATATATGTGTGTGTATGTAAAGGAATACAGACCACATTTCTATAACATTTCTTTTAAAAAGATGTATACATTGTATAACTGTTATCTCAACACACACAGCATGGGTTATTTCCTGCACAACGCTGTTTTGATAAATGGTGTTTGTTACACGCTTCTGGACTAATGAATTATTTGACATATAAGGCTGCTGCTCTCCATTTATATTGATAAGCAAGATTCAAATATTTTACAGAACTGTCAAAATAAATATCTTCCTGCTAATGGAACTGTGCATAACACTTTGCTTACTGTGGAGAAGATTATTTTTTAATTAATGTAAATGGAAATTTTCCTATATGACTTTGAAATGGAGTAATGGCAAGCAACATGTTTCAAATACAGACTGTAATTATAATTTTCAGTGAATTTCTGTGCACATAAGGGCTATTAATTGAGTCCATCTGCATGTGAAAACACATCTTTTATTTACCATATATTCTGTATGCAGCAGCTGACTTGCAACTCAGTGTTTTAAACACTGAGGTTTCCACCAGTGCTCTTTCAAACTTAGTTCCAACTTGAAAGGCCTGCTCAGATGTAATGGGAAACCACAGTTTCTGGATAAGTGAACAAGCTGCAGTCAGCTGATGGCTCATACACCCCCTCTCCTTCATGTGCTGGAGGAGGAAATCTAAAGAAACTAACCACAGTTCCGGGTGATGCCCAAATTCAATGCCGCTTATAAGTAACATTCAACTGCATATTTTCAAAATACAGTAAACAACATTAACACCCTAAAAAACAAGAACCAGGATTCTTTTCACAGGACAGTTGATGGTGTTTAAATGCTATTTCCATAGCAAGTCAAGAGCTGTAAACATGGTTTGATCCTGAGTTTTCATATATCACCTTCAGTCCCATCATGGAAAGGTTGGGTATAAATAAATATATAACAACAACTTACCACAATTTAAAGAAATCCCAGTTCTCTGAGTTCTGACATCATGGGGAAGTGCAAATATGTTAAAACTAGAAGCAAAAGTTCCCAATTTCCTCTGGTGCAAACAGGAAGTGGAGCAGAGTTCTCATTAACTCTAGAACTGAGGGGAACCCAGTGAAGCTGTATATTGGAAAATTCAGGACAAACAAAAGCCCTTCTTCACTTAGTTAACTTCTGGAATTCCCTACCAAAGTATGTAGTGATGGCCACCAGCTTTGATGGTTTTAAAAGAGGACTGGACAAACATAAAACATACAGTGTGCTCAAGACATTGATTCTATGAAACATATTTTGCTGCACTGTGTGAAATATGAGCAAGCCAGGGATGAACTGATACTACCCTTGCTGGTACCTTTCCCGGGAAAATCAGAGGCTCACCATGTCAGGTTCCTATTGGAAGACCGAACAAACACTAGAACATTAGCAGTGGCAAAGTTTTTATCGGTGCTTGCAAGAACCAATGATCCCTATCTTTAAGTCTGAACAAAATGCTTGTTTAACCTGGAGGTAGGCTGTCTGAATTGTGCATTGCTTTGTAACGATTTGTTGGGTCTCTGGACTGTAATAAAGATTGATGATGATAAAACATACAAACCTAAGCAGTAATGGTTAGTAGCATTTGATGGCATGGGAGTTCAGGGGTACAGAGGGAAAGGAGAAGAGAGGAATGGGATGTTCCATTACACAAATGAAAATGCTTATGTTTACTGAACTACAGTGCTGGATACAACCCTACATTTCTTTCAAACACTGCATTATACTAGGCTGGATTCAACAGTTCTCTTCCCATGAATGAAATAAGTTTCATTTTAAGAAGCTAACCCTTCAACCCATCGCACTATCTTTTGCTTGTCCCTCCATGCTGTGTAAACAGGTGACAGGTTCAGCTGATATTAGCTGAACCTAGAACCATGTTCTAACAATATGTGCCAAATTTCATTCCAATGTTACGAGGTTTGAGAGAATGGTTGTGCTGAGATTGTGAAAAATAGTGTGCATATTCAGGGCACAATCCTACATTTCATGTGCAAACACCAGCTTGACTCCCTCCTTCATCAGTTTTTGAGAGGGCCAGACCAAATGTAAAATGTGACATCCAACTTGGAAACTGAGACAACAAAATAAAAGCTGGTGTGGAAATTCAGAAATTCAAGTCTGAACAGCTGCTTGATTCCAATACTCATTTACAAGGAGGTGGGTAGATCAGAAATGATATTTCTCAAACATTGTGCTTTACTAGGATATCATTATTTTGCAAAGTATTGTTTTGGAATTTTGAACATTTATTCTTTCCTTGTTAAAAAAGTTGCAGCATGTGTCCTCAGTGAAGTCAGAATATATTTACAGTAAAAATAATTGGCAACGTCTATTTCTAGCCCACTTCCAACAATTCCCCCCATCGCCACAAAAAGGAAAGAAATCTGAGCTGTCAGGGAAGTAAATCCTTATAGCTCAGCATTAAAGAGATGGGCATGAGTTATAAAATTATAATATAAAAATGTGCATAATAAAACACAGTGTGTCTATATGTAGTCTAAAGATATCTAAAGGTATTTGCCAGACAAAGCTAAGAAGAAGAAGAAACCTTAGCTGGCTGGCCTTTTATTTACAAGCAATGCATCATTTCCCAGTGATTCTTGTTATCTAAGTTGCTTAGCATTGCCTCAAAATATGTAATCTTGTCAAATGCGCAATATATGTTTAACTCACTGCTCCCATTCTCTGCCCAAGGCAGAATTTTTGTAAACTTATATTAACAATAGTCTAAATAGAAAATAATTAAATTTAGCATTATATTCAACATTGCAGCTCTGGTGGTGCAGCAGACAACAGAGCTTTCTCTCTCTCTCCTGTTTTCTCCACTTTACCCAAACACCCTCAAAATCACCTCCAGGGGATTGGGAGAAGAACCTGGAGCAGATTTCGTAATGTTTCTGGATCTAAGAACAGGCACCAAGAATGAGGAACTGTTTTATCAAAAGAGCTTTATTCAGAAGAGCCTCTAAGACCCTCTGCTACAACTGAAACTAAAGGTCGAAGGAGTTGCCCAGGTTCTGTGACTCCAAGGCCAGTCCTCAAATAGACAAGTCCTTAATGCTAAGGGGATGTCAACAACAACAACAACAACAACAACGAACTCCATCATTACAGATTTTATTTTGGGGAGGAATTGAAATCCCCAATGTACTAGCGGAACTCTGCTGTCTCATCATTTGCTTACAACCCAATATTTACATCATAATCACTTCCTCCTCTCCACATCTCCAGTTCACACAAAGCAACAGTTTATGCAAAGCCCAGTAACCAGGGATAGGAGAATATGGTAGTGTTGGTTTCTCTCTGTTTTTCATTCTTCCAAACTTAAGTTCAGTTCCCCGCATTTCTACATCAGTTTCTTTTCCTTTTTTAAGTCCTCATGAAAATTCATCTCCATTTGTGTGAATTTCTCATACTATGTACATCTGTATAAACGATTCTACCTAATATGCACATTTTTGCCAAGCAGTTTCTCCTAAAGTATTGCTTTTTGTGTGCTATTTTCACTAATACATGCATACTTTTGCATTTTTGGGGAAATGTGAACTTGATAACTTTGCCTTATCAAACTAACTTGAATGAGATCTGAACAACTTTGATCTTCCAACTTTGGAAGCTCCTCAGGATCCTTTCAAAATGGAAACTTCTCACATGTGTGCCAGGGTATTTTTAAGCTTCTGAATCCTGATATTTCTTTAAAGTGCAAGAAGATAACAGCACATCTGTCCACTTAATGAGTCACAGTTTTTACATCATGTTTAAAGCATAAATTCTTGGATCTGGGTCTAGAACTAGCCTCCTGAAAATGGAAGGGAACTTTTTATTTATAGAAGCTTTCTAATCCAAGAAAGAAGCTAGTTTCTGCCCATGCCTCCCTCTCACTGCATCTCCTTATGTTCCCTGACAATCTGCTTCAGGGGAAACTCTAGAATAGTATGGGAGGTCACCTTTTCCACTTTGCCCAGTGGCCATTTCCTGAGCAGAACAATGCTCACAGGATGCCTTACTGGTGGGAGCAAACTCTGTACCAGGTGTGGGAAACTTCAGGCCCAGAGGCAAAATTTTGCCATGCAGCTCTTGCTATCTAGCCCTTAAGAATCTCCCCAGGCCACACCCACTATTCACACCCTTCATTCCCAATCCACACCACTCACAAACCCTACTTCACATCGACCTGAAGGTGCCCTTGAACTTCGAACTCTTGGTTGCTTGGATGGAAGAACGGAAATGTTGTGTGAGTGCATGTTGGAATTCACCCATGGTACAAAGATAAAATTTACATTAGTTTCTCTGCGTACAGGAAGATGCTGAGATGCCAAGATCAGACTGAAACAAGTTTCCTACCCTAGCTCTGGACTCCACTCTTAGAGGGCTGAAGGCACAAGAAAGATGCTACGATCCCTTAATGGAACAACTGCAGAGTTGAAACTTGTTTGATAAGCTCTTTCTACATGTATTTAAAAGTTTTTGTGAAGTCTTTGGCAAATAATTACTTCCTCAAGGTTAATTCCTTTACATGCTTAGGAACCATTCTTGTAATAATTATGGAAATGAAACATGAATGTCAATGATAATTATCTCATTAAATTGGTTTTTTACGCTAGAAGAAAAAAAAGATGATGTTCAATCTACAAAATAATGCATTACACTATTTAATGCATTGACCCCTGGTTTTTGCAGAATAGGAATAAAGAAATTTTGACATTAGTGTAATCTTAGAGAGCAGAGGCCTATTTTGAACAAGCCATCATTGCAGCCATCCACTGTGAGACTGGAAGGCAATTCCATTTTCATTATCTGTGGGCGGAACAAATAAAATAATTATGTCAAGTATCCTTTCAGACAAAAGACGAAAAGGGGAGAACATTAGTTAAAAGGATCTTTAAAAAACCCTAAAGAATTTATATTGCTAGTTTAATTTTTCTTTGTGTTTCCCCTTTTTCCAGAGTGAGTTGCGTACAATGAAACACCATTGAATTAACTGTTTTAAGTCCCATTTTCACTGGGTGGTGTGCAACTAGCTTGTCCTACGTGTACAAAGGTTTCTGCTTGTGCAATGGAACTTTCTCTCCTTTCCTCCTCCCATGTATCCCTTGAAACCATTCTGGGGTTTCTTCTAACAATCTAGAGTAAATTTTGGGAGGGTATGGAATGCCTGTGAGGAAAGGAGGGGGGAACATTCCATTGTGCAAAGAGAAATCCTTGTCTTGGCAAGGTAGTTAGATAGTGTCCACTGAATGACCCAAAACAAACCCTAAGCTTGTAATAAGAATAAGAATAAGAATTTATTTATACCCCAGCATCTGGCTGGGTTTCCCCAGCAACTCTGGTCGGCTTCCAACAAAATATTAAAATATAATAATTTACCACATATTAAAACAGCCCAATATACCTTCAGATGTCTTCTAAAAGTCAGATAGTTGGTTATTTCTCTGACATCTGATGGGAGGGTGTTCCACAGGGTGGGCACCACTACTGAGAAGGCCCTCTGCCTGGTTTTCGCCCTCAGCACTGGACCTCAGTGTCCAGGCAGAAAAATGGGGGTGGAGACGCTCCTTCAGGTATATTGGGCTGAGGCCATTTAGGGCTTTAAAGTTCAGCACCAACACTTTAAATTGTGCTCGGAAACATACTGGATGCCAATGTAGGTCTTTCAGGACCAGTGTTGTGTGGTCTTGGTGGCCACTCCCAGTCACCAGTTTAGCTGCCACATTCTGGATTAGTTGTCGTTTCCAAGTCACCTTCAAAGTTAGCCCCACATAGAGCGCATTGCAGTAGTCCAAGTGGGAGATAACCAGAGCATGCACCACTCTGACGAGACAGTCTGCAGACAGGTAAGGTCTCAGCCTGCGTACCAGATGGAGCTGGTAGACAGCTGCCCTGGACACAGAATTGACCTGTGCCTCCATGGACAGCTGTGAGTCCAAAATGACTCCCAGGCTGCACACCTGGTCCTTCAGGGACGTAGTTACCCCATTCAGGACCAGGTAATCCTCCACATCTGCCCACCTCCTGTCCCCCAAAAACAGTACTTCTGTCTTGTCAGGATTCAACCTCAATCTGTTAGCTGCCATCCATCCTCCAACCACCTCCAGACACTCACACAAGACCTTCACCGCCTACACTGGTTCTGATCTGAAAGAGAGGTAGAGCTGGTTATCGTCCGCATACTGATGAACACCCAGCCTAAACCCCCTGCTACAAATCTTTTCAGTGTTAGGCACCTATCTGTGTAATTCCCTCCTTAGAAAAGTGCATATGGTTCTGAATTTACTGGCTTTTAAACAGATGTTTGATATAGAAATCAAATTTCATGATGCTTTTGATTTAGACATGTGGTTCTCTGTATTGTGGTTATACCTAGGAGTAAACCTTACTGAATGCAATGGGGCTTGTGTCTAAGTAGACTTGCATGGATAATGTTTTATATTTTTCATTATGGGGTGTGTGTGTGGTATACAAGTTTTTTATGTGAGGTTTTGCTGTGAAAGTCAACAACTTTTGAAATAAATAAGTGCCCTGGGTGCTGCTTTCCATTTATATGCAAGAACACAGACTACCAGAACTATTTCTGAATGAACAATCTCTTGAAGGGAAACAAGTATCCCTGAGGAACCATGCCTTAAATATTAGAATTCTAGGTTTGCCTGAAAAATTGGAGCTATGAACCAAATTAAAAATAATATTTTATATGAAAATATCAGTCGGGATCTCTCTTCTAAATTTGTGGAGGTAATTTACAGTGAAATCCTATGCCATGTCTGGTCAGAAGTAAATTTGTGTCTAGGATTACAATCCTAGAAAAATATTCCATGGCTTTGAAATTTCCGGCAATGCTGTGCGTAGTTTCTCTTTAAGGTTGATTTTCCTTCTTCATAAAGGTAAGGCATTTAAAGTTTTTCTTCTCAGAAATAAGTCCCACTGAATTAAATGGAGCTAGGCATGTGACACAAGCCATAGCATCACAATGCTTTTTACTATCAGTTTCCAACAAACAATGGCACGGGATGACGAAATGTGTGGAGTGCAGTTGTAAGCATTTGTAGCCTGTCTTGAGAATCTTGCTGGCCATAAGCTGAGAATGTATTGATTTCCTAAAGGAGATACATAGCTGTATTATATTTGAAGAGTTATAGGAATGATCCTACCATTAAAAACAGCAGCCACCACCCTCAAATAGTCTTGCAAGCTGAGATCTATATTGATTTTCACTATACTATTTTGTTATTTGAAAACACTAGTACACAGCAGGACATGGATTCAAAAATGAAGATGTTTTCCTAATGGGATACAGGTAGAAAACTATTTTCGTGAATATAGGAGTGTAGAAAATGGATACCAGTTGTAGAAGCTTTTGATGTTACCAATAATAAAGTGGTTGGCATTTATTACAGGATTGGGGAACATGTTTACACACACACACACACATAGAGAGAGAGAGATTGCTGAACTGCAGTTCTCAACATTTCTGACAATCAGACATGCTGACTGAAGCTGATGGGAGAGCCATTTCCCTTCCCTGGGGAAATGGAGTTGTGGGCCAGTCATGAGCTCAACCCGTGTGAGGGGGACGTGGCTAGCCCCAGCGTCATAGGGAGTCCCCAGCTGCGTCACTCACTAGGCCGACCAATCACCCCTTTCGGCTTCTGGTTGGAAATAAGCAGGGTCGATTTCTACAGACGTGCCTCATGGCTCCAGAATCGACAATAAATCTGCCTTTGGCCTTTGGAGAAGCAGTGCCAGCAAACCAAGCCTTGTTTCGCACAGGCCTGGGCTTTCGACACCCTCCCTGCTTCCGGCCATATGCAGGCTTTTCCTTCTGTTTCCCACTCTCACAGTTCTTCCTCCCTCCCCATGGTTAGCCTCTTAATCATCTGACCTTGCTATGGACCTCGGTTGGTCGCCGTTAAGGGGCCTGGTAGGAATTTTTTTCCACTTGGCAAATTGGCACCAGCCACTTGGTTTTTTGCCTACCTTGTAGCAAATAGTAAGGTGGTTTGGTATTGTAGGATTTGGCTGGAGGGGAGGGGAGGTAGTGGCCATCACCTACCCCTCCTATTTCAAGGGTATTCCGTTAAAGGAATTGGGGGGGGCATGGCCCTGTCCAAAGTCCGGGTGGGGGCTAGGGCCATGGGGGCTAGGGCCATGGCACAACCCCTATTGGTGACCCTGGGGGAGTTCCTAGTTAATGAGCATCGGCAGGGCTCCCCCTACTGTTGATTAACCCTTCTGAGACTTCCTGCGGGCGGGCAGGAGTCAGATATAGTCGGTTTGGTTCCAGTGCCTAAGCCAATACCACTCACATTCTGTAACCAATAAAGTTGTGGCTGTTTTTAGCCCTTAACCTAAAATACTTATGTCCAGTGTCTTTATTCCAACAGTGGGGAGGCTTCAGGACCTTGCCACACAATTCAAGTGTAATAATATATTGAGGCTCACCAGGCTTGCTTTAATGTAAACCTGCTTTAACTATCCAGTGGTATATAAATCCCAAGCCCCAACAGGAATCAAACTTCAAATCTAGCCTGAGAATGTCCCATGGTGCCATTCCAGAGGCAATGTCAGCTGTTAGCAGGCATATAACTATGAGGAACCCAATCAGACTCTGGTTTCCTTTTATCACTTGACAATTGAACTAAATACTGCAGTTCAGCTTTCTGACTACCTATACCTATAGACAACAGGCCAGACATGCTGCACATAAAACATCTCCATCTGGTTGTCAGACTCCTTACAATAACAATAATTTAATAACAATATTATTATTTATATGCAGCCCATCTGACTGGGTTGCCCCAGTCACTCTGGGCAACTTCCTGTAAAATATAAAAACACGATAAAACACCAAGCATTAAAAACTTCCCTGTACAGTGTTTTTGGGCAAACTTTTAGGATTTCCTATTAGAAATCCACCTGGCAATTGAAAGACGTAGACCCATCCCCTCTGAGAACTCGCATAATCAGGAATTCTGATAACTATGAAGATGAATACAGGAAACATAATGGAATCCCATGCTAGATTTAGTTACAGTTGAAATGATATAAACATTTTCCCTCTAGTAATCCACTCCACAGGAAAGGCTGTTTTATTGAAGCATAGACTCAGATGAAAATATTGGGGGGCACTCCTTACTTTGTAGCTTATTGGTTAAAAATGGTAATCATTCTCATAAACATTTCATTGTATCATTTGGGAATAGTGCTGAAATGTAATTGCGAGGTATTCTATTACAAAAGATTAATCTCTGGTGGGTAGTAGTACTACATCTCTAACATCCATCAGGATATCATTATATTCAAATGCAGACTTATTAAAATGGCACATCAGTGTAATATTTTGGTTCCTTCTTCTTTCTTTTCTTTTTTAAAAAAGAGGAAAGCTTGAGATAAGTATAGTGGGAAAATTAATTTGTGTTTCAAGCTTCAGAGATAATAGTCCAAGCAGGATAAAAACAATAGAAAATGGATACAAAAAAAGTGAAGCTGGCATGATACTGTAGAGCAAGTTTAAATGCAAAACATTTCATGTATAAAATAGTCAACCCATTTTACTTTTTACGTGTGTTTCTGAATGTCAATGTAAAAGGGGGTGGGGAGACTTTTTTTCAGCACTTCAACACTTATTCCTGTCTGGTTGCATGGAGGACTTGGAGAGAGTCACTGTCAGTTCCCCCTTATGGCTTAAAAGCATGGGTTGAATACACCAAAGCCCTGCATTGGGTATCATGGGCCTAGTTTTATGGAACTCCCTTCAATGCACCTGGAGTAATATTCCATTACAATTATAAGTCACAATATAAAGGTAAAGGTACCCCTGCCCATATGGGCCAATCGTGTCCGACTCTAGGGTTGTGCGCCCATCTCACTTAAGAGGCCAGGGGCCAGCGCTGTCCGGAGACACTTCCGGGTCACATGGCCAGCGTGACGAAGCTGCTCTGGCGAGCCAGCACCAGCGCAGCACACAGAAACGCTGCTTACCTTCCCGCTATAAAGCGGTACCTATTTATCTACTTGCACTTGGGGGTGCTTTCGAACTGCTAGGTGGGCAGGAGCTGAGACCGAAAGATGGGAGCTCACCCCGCCGCGGGGATTCGAACCGCCGACCATGCGATCGGCAAGCCCTAGGCACTGAGGTTTTACCCACAGCGCCACCCGCGTCCCATCAAGTCACAATATAGTGTGATTCTATTATTATTGTTATTGTTGTTATTGTTATTGTTATTAATTACATTTGTACACCACCCTATATGCACAGGTCTCAGGGCAGTTCACAATATCAAATCACAATATATACAAAACATATAATAAAAATAAAAGAAGGAATAAAAGTTATAGAGGAACGGTTTTTCCTGGCACCTAAAGGTGTACAATGAAGGTGCCATTTGAACCTCCCTGGGGAGACCATTCCATAAACAGCAGGTTTTGTGAGGAAACCATGGCAGCGGGGCTGTTGGGGGGAGCACCGCCATTACTGTGCCAAAGCAGGGTTTTGTTTTTAAAGGGAAAATAACAGTAAGGAGAAAGTGGCTTTTCAGGGTGAGCTCTCCGCTCCTCTATTTTTGTCCCACCCCAAAGGCATTTTGACTTTATGCCCCTCAAGTTCACAAACAAATTAAGTTCACAGCTTAAGTTTCATTCCAGCAATATTTTTGACTACTGTTTCAAGGATGCTTGAGTCCAGAAGGCCCCAAACTGCAATCCTGGACCATTTACTGGGATACAAGTCTCACTGAAATATTTGGATCCCTATTTCTCCAGGTATCACCTTCGAGAACAGAGTGGTGGTATATGAATGGCATGCTTGCTATAACTAGCTCATCATCTCAAAATTGGTCCCCAGAGTCGTGACTTTTGCCTCCAGGATGGTAACTTTACAAAAATAAAAATAAAATAGGCTTGGTGTGACAGACAGTGATCTAGAAGTGAGAGGAAAACATAATAAAAAAAAGAGTTGATTAAAAGAATGGACAACAGCTGTCAAGAAAAGCACATTTATTGATAAATCAGTCAACCTTTGAACGAAGACAAACTGGAGTGGTAGAAAGTAATTGAGGCAGTCAATGAAATAAACAACTTAGCATTCCGAACCATCACACACATCTTGAGCTGGATTCTCATTAAAAAGATGGGATTAGATCTAAGAAGCAAAGCTGCAGCACGGGGAAACAAAGAGAAATGTTTTCCATTGATTACTTTAATGATTTTTTTAAAAAATAAAAGACATATTTTTTAAAAAGCATGTGTGTGTGTGGTTGTTGTTACAGAATTCATAATCAAAGATATGTGCCACTCGGTATCATTGTGACCCAAATTTGGCTATAATCTACAGCAGCAATGCTGTGTTACAGTTTTTCAATTTATAATGAGGGCCTCCAATATATTAGGCATGTATTCATTCCATAGTGGCAGGATGTATGCTGGCCAAATTGCTTCTGGGTTGACATTTAAGTGGTTAAGATGCACGTTTCCAGTGTCCCCATTTCACATGTTTCCTTATTTACCAAAATCTTGTGAATAATAATCATACTCAGCTGACTGTAAGCAGGCGGAGATCAAAATGCATGTGTGAACTGACCTTTAGAAATTAAGGGAGAGTGTCCAAACCATTTCATTTTCCACACAAACTCATTTTGTGTTGGGTTTCCTTCCTCAATATCCACCCCCCCTTTGGCATTCTTAGGACAACATCCATTAAGCGGCTTCTTCTTTTTCTTTATTAGCATTTGAGAAATTAAATGCTGAGAGAGAATAAATCTCTTCAGCTTCAGTAAGGCCCCAAGTCTTTGCGTGTGTCACATTTGAACATATACAAGACCCTATGAATTTAATAGGATAACTGAGTGTTTTATTGAGAGCTGGATTTGTTTGGTTTGTGCTCCTCTTCCATCTTCTTTAAAGACAACCTCATAATCTGAGGATCACCAGACACGAGACTAGATGATCCCTTTTTATAGTGCTTTTCAGGAGTGCCTGCTGTATTTAAATGCTGTTAATCAGTCTGGGGCGGACAGGTGTAAGAAAAGCTGCATTTTTTGTTTTCATTGTGAAGCCCATCACAATTTCTTTTTAATGACTTTATTTACCTTTTGTGTGTGTGTGCAGGGGGTGGGACTTTTTTCTAGCTTTTGCAATATTACCGCTAATTCTTTCAGAGATGCATGACTCAGGAAACAACAGAACACGTAACATAAGGAGTACTTGGCAAATTGTTTAGCATAAAGCACCAAATTCTTTTTCATTGTAAACCCCTTTTTGTTTTCAAAAATGCTGCCACCTGCTTGGTTGTTTCTTGGGGTGGGGACTGATCTGATGTCACCACTGTTTTTCCTTTTGTTTTCTCTTGAAGATGGTCCACCCCCACCACTTAATGGATCCAAATGGTTTCCAGAGAGTGGTAGGGGATGCTTTATCCCATGTGGATGGCCTTTCAGCTGATTCCCTAGTGGCCCGCTGGAATGTGAAGTTAACCAGGGCTATTGACTGTTTGGTTCCAAAGCGCCCTCTCCGATTGCATGGAGCCCGGACAGCCCCGTGGTTTTCCAAGGATCTGAGGGCAATGAAACAATTGCTGAGACGGCTAGAGCGCTGCTGGCGGATAACTCATTCTGAAGCTGACCAGACACGGGTTGGAGCTCAGTGTCAATGCTACCAGGTGGCGGCGGCGAAGGAGACTTTCTTCACCGCTTCTATTGCATCTGCAGAAAACAGCAGCAGGTGGTTCAGGTGGTTCGCAATTTAGTGGAACCACCTGCTCCATCAGGGCCCAGTACGGGCCACATGATCTCCTGCAATGATTTTGCAAAGTTTTTTGCAGATAAAGTCACTCAGATTTGAGAAGAGGTAGACTCCACCATGGGAGCAGGGCCAGGGCGGGAGAGTGCTAGACTCCTGTCTAGTCAAGTTGCGTGGGATCAATTCCAATCTGTTACCTCTGAGGATGTGGACAGGCTGCTTGGACAAGTGAAACCAACCACCTGTCTCCTTGATCCTTGCCCATCTTGGTTTATAAAAGCTAGCCGGGGAGGGCTGGGTGATGGGCTTTGCGGGGTGGTGAATGCTTTTCTCTGTGAGGGAGCCTTCCCAGACCCGCTAAAAGAGGCGGTTATCAAACCGCTTCTTAAATAACCATCTTTAATGCAGCCAATATGACCAACTATCACCCAGTCTCAAATCTTCCATTCTTGGGCAAGGTGATTGAACGAGTGGTTGCTGAACAACTCCAGGCACACCTGGAAGAAGTGGACCATTTGGATCCCTTCCAGTCGGGATTCAGGGTTCATCATGGGACTGAAACTGCCCTGGTCACACTGGTCGATGATCTCCAGCAGGCTAGGGACAAAGGTGAGAGCTGTTTCCTAGTTCTGCTGGATCTCTCAGCGGCTTTTGGCACCATCAACCATAACATCCTTCTGGGCCATCTAGAGGGGCTGGGAGCTGGGGGCACTGTCATACAGTGGTTCCACTCCTTCCTCCTGGGCCGTGTTCAGAAAGTGGTGGTGGGGGATGAGTGTTCAGACCCCTGGGGTGAACCACTTGTGGGGTCCCTCATGGTTCTGTCCCCTCCCCCATGCTTTTCAACATGTACATGCAGCCGCTGGAAGAGATCATCAGGGGGTTTGGGCTGGGTGTTCATCAGTATGTGGATGATACCCAGCTCTATCTCTCTTTCAAATCAGTGAAGGCAGTGAAGGTCCTGTGTGAGTGGCTGGAGGCGGATGGAGGATGGATGGCGGCTAACAGATTGAGGTTGAATCCTGACAAGACAGAAGTACTGTTTTGGGGGTAGGAGGCGGGCAGGTGTGGAGGACTCCCTGGTCCTGAATGGGGTAACTGTGCCCCTGATGTCAAAGAGAAAAACAACTACCAGACGTTTAGAAGACATCTGAAGGCAGCCCTGTTTAGGGAAGCTTTTAATGTTTAATAGACTGTTGTATTTTAAGATCTTGTTGGAAGCCGCCCAGAGTGGCTGGGGAAACCCAGCCAGATGGGAAGGGTAAATTATTATTATTATTATTATTATTATTATTATTATTATTATTGATGTTAACCATTGTAGTGGTGCTATTGTGCCTGTGCTCAGTATTACAGTGGGGTGTTGCTTCTTTGACACTGAAGCAATGCTAAAGCATTATTTGAATCTGAAGCTAACATTTCAGATTTACTGTGCAATCTAATAGACAGTACTGCAACGGAAATAACAAAGGCTGCAATCCTGTATCCATCTATCTGGAAGTAACCTCCACTGAACTCAATGAGGCTTACTTTTGAGCTGACAGGTATAGGATTGTGCTGTAAGGATAATAGTTTTGTTTTTGTTTGGGGGGGGTGTTGAGTCTCCCCCTCTTTTTGCTGTTTGCCTCAGTGCTGCTCAGAGGCACATCATAAATTCTTGACCTGCCAAGCACAGAGAATTTTCCGGCATCAGCTCACAAGAAATGTGCCAAGGCCAGGGGCAGTGCAGTACAAGGAAAATGAACATTGTAATAAAGAACAGCTTACCCAATATTTTTTGCTGGTTACTCGAGTAAAATACGAGGAGCCATTCTGTTAGGTGAACTCCTGAATGAAAGTTCAATTTACCTCATCTGGCTGTATAAAAGCATTAAAGCAATGGCACAGAACGATAAAGTTTTAAATGGCTGTTTTCTTATCCTTGGTAAACTCTAAGTGCTCCTTTAAAGGGATTTAGACAGCCCCTTGATTTTTGATAGCCCACATGAGTCTTAATAGAAAATGTGGAAGGGACTTTTAAAATGAGTTTATTTTTACTGGTTTTGGCATGGATGACGAGGTGGTAATATAAAGGGAACATGGTTTGGCTCGTCACTATCTCATTTTAAAACAGGCTTTTTTACATGGAATTGAAGTGTGAGCCCGGGTCTTTCGGTTTGAATTTACATCCAACATCTTCAGTAAGAAGATAACCACATGGATTTTCTTCCTCATTCCTGTCTCACTCCTTGATCTTGATAAGAGCTTGTTGTTGAGTTGTTAATTACTGGTTTCATTTAACAAATAATTCTTGCATAATACATGCATTTTTATACACATTATTATATGGATCATTATATACAAGTTATACGTGAATACACTTCAGGTTTCCTAAAGTAACTGACACATAATCAGATGCATAAAACAATGCACATAACTGTATAAAAGTACTTGGAAGGTCGGCGGTTCAAATCCCTTGATGGGGTGAGCTCCCGGTGCTCTGTCCCAGCTTTTGCCAACCTAGCAGTTTGGAAGCACACCAGTGCTAGAGAAATAGGGACCACTGTGATGGGAAGGTGAACACTGATTCTGTGTGCTCTGGTTTCTGTCACAGTGTCCCGTTGCGCCAGAAGCAGTTTAGTCATGCTGGCCACATGACCCAGAAAGCTTTGTGTGAACAAATGCCGGCTCCCTTGGCCTGAAAACCAAAATGAGCACCACACCCCATGGTCGCCTCTGACTGCACTTAACTGTCCAGAGGGCCTTTATCTTTACCTTACTCATGTATTAATATTTACAAAATTATATTCAGAAACCTAGTACCCCGTGGGGCTTGACTATTTTATACATATAATATACATATTTTGCATATTGTTCTGCATATAATTATTTGGGTTTAAAATAACAACAACTGACAATGCCAACGTGTTTCGGACATTAAGTAGGCAAAGTTTGATCAGGCCAGAATTGTCAAATTCAGTGTAATGATTGATTTAAAATGGATTCCTCCTCCATCCTTAATTTCCAGTTGGGATTCCCAGTGTTCCTTAAAATAATTTTAATAATCACAATAGCAACACTCTTAAACCTAAGCAATAGAACAGGAGCACAATGAGGAAATATGCACCAGGCATTCTCAATATAAAACCTTGCAGCAATTTATAAGAGTTAAAGCCAATAACCTCTCACAGTATTTGAGAAATTGGGGTGTGTGTTGGGGAGGGAAACAATTTACATTTCCCCCCCCAGTGGGGAGATAAATTCTCCAACACTTTGCTAAGGGTAGGGCTGATCATTAACAGTGACAGTAGGACAGTGCCTTCCTTTCAACTGTGTTGACAGTCTTGTCTCCATTTTGTATCATCCAGACTGCCCCAGACCTAGCAGAGTTCCATGCAATTGTTGCAGTGCTGGCAAAGGTGGCCCAAAGCACAACAAAATGGTGGGAAACATTCAGAGAAAACCCTGCCAAGTGGCATTCTTTTTCAATGGGATGATAAAAAGAAAAATCTCAGAAATGTTCTGAGAAAATGTCTCCTGGGAAATTTCAGCTCCGCTCTAGTCCAAACACAGGTGTTGTCATCGCCAACACACCGATTAAATAAGACTCAAAATGCAAAATATATGGTGAAATGGTTATATTTGTTAAAAAGTACAAAACTAAAAGATCTGTAAATGTAATTAACTAGACTAATCAAATCATAGGAGTCTGGGAATTTTAGAATCACAAACCGGCCCTGTAGCAAAGGACTGGAAGAAAACCCTTCCTCCATGATGCGATATAAACAGTGGGTATGTGAACCTGATGCATGCACTCTGGCCTTGCTTTCCAGCATTCACTGAGATGTGCATGCCAAGCCTAAAGGACACTCCAGGACTCTCCAAGCCAAAGGCAACATAAGGTGACTTCCTGGGTGGCGCTTCTGGTAATGGCGGATTTCCTCCGTTCGGGAGGAATCTGCTCCTTGGAAATCAGGGTCTGACTGCCACGGCGAGGCGGAGACCCGTTAGAAACCACGGGCGGAAGAAGCCCGTGGACTTGGGATTCGGCAGGTACCTTTTGCACCTCCCCCACTCATGGGGAGACCCGGTTTCGGGGCTCCGGAGTGACGTGGGGTGAGCGGCGCGGTACATCGAATCAACCGCTTCTTTCAAGGAGTGAAGCCGCATTGCTGTTGCCAGAAAGCGCCGACTTTTCCTGTGGACATTTGGACTATAAGTAATTATTCGTAAGTAAACAGAAAATTGGACTATTTAAACATCTAAATTTGGCATTTGAACGTGAAGGTCTAAACAGGAAGTCCGCCTTCCGTTTTGTAAATAGATCAAAGCAAAGACGTTGCAAGCTAAAGCCTGGGAAAAGTACTCTGTAAAATATTAAATTTTCACCATTTAAGATATTGAATACCCCCTTGGAAGCAGGAGAAGAGGGGGGAATCTTTTGTGGACGGTTTAAACCTGCAGGAGAGTGAGGGAGACGAGATAATTTACCACGGTTTTGAGCCTGGGATCGGGCTGTCAAAAAGTTTTATGATCTGAGAAAATTAATAACTGGGAATGGAATACATCCTGATGGACGGTTGAATAAGAGATATATATGCTTTGTATTGTTCTTGTGGCACTTAAAAAGGAGAAAAGTTGAACAGTAACTTTGATACTGGATTTTGATTTGGAATAACAAGGATATATACAAATAGAAACTGTTTCCTATAGAGGGAGCTTCTGAAACTGTTGCAACTGCGAAGTGGAACTTTCTACTAAGAACCAAGGGCTGTGAAATAAGTGACCTTGGAAAGTCTCTGGATAAGAATGGAAAAACAAGAAGCTCTAGTGAATACATTTTACAAAATAAATGCTCTGTTGGAACAATTACATGAGAAGACAGACTTGACGGTAAAGAAAATGGACAATTTGGGACAAAGTGTATCTGATTTGGAACAAAAAGTGAACATTTTTACAGGAACCACTCAGGATGTGAATCAGGAACCAATTTTGAAATGGCAAGTTCTGGAGAAGAAGATGGAACAAACTTTCTGCACCTCAAGAAACCCAAGTGGAGGTCTTGGCCCCACAGAAACAAATTGATGGACATAAGTTGAATTTAGAGGTGATGGAGTTTGAGAGTCAGAATCGGAGAGACGGTGCCCCGCTTGGACTGAAGAAGGGAAGATGGGCAGATTTTCCGATGGAGGGAGGCACTGAGGGAGAGACTGGAAATGTGGAGCTCTTTAGTCTCAAAGGGCCTGTGGAGTATGCCTTGGAACATCTTTTGGATTACAACTTTGAATATGGAGTATGGGCAAATTTGCTGAGATGGGATCAAGGAGCTGCTAAGAAGGAAGCCTTTTGGGACTTAATTTTTGGCACTAAAAGAAACTTGCAGACAGAACAGGGAGAAGAGTTAAGAGCCTCGGATAGAAGAGCACCAGGTTGATGAACTATATGGAACTGAGAGAAAAGACTGACAAAACCCGAGACCAGGGAGAAGAGACGGTGGAAGAAGATTGGAAATTTTTAAAATATTATTTAGAGTAATATAGCATAATTAAGGAATCTTGGGAGATGGTGGAATGAACTTATATGACTTTAGTAGAAATATGATAAGGATTTAAGATTTAAGGTTTTTTAGATTTAAGTATAGATAAATTTTAAGATTTTGATGGGAAGATAAGGTTAAAATAGATTAAAATAATTAAACGATAGTAAGCAGTGAAAGATGGAAAGGATTTGCTGACTTAATTATTAACTGGAATACAAAAAAGGGAGGTGGGAGGAGGTCGAGGAAATAAGTCATTGAAGGATAGAGATGTGAAAAATGGATGTGTTTTTAAATCTTTTTGTTTTCTTTCTAGTTGTGTGGAGGTATTGTCTTCTTTTTTGCTTTTATTTTTGATGTATTTCTTAATTATTATTTTTTATTTTCTCTATTTTATATATATACTGTGTTTTTTCTCTTTTCTTTTTTTCTGTAATTTTAAAACTTTTAATAAATATCATTTAAAAAAAAGACTCAAAATGCAAAATATATGGTGAAATTGTTATATTTGTTAAAAAATACAAAACTAAAAGATCTGTAAATGTAATTAACTAGACTAATCAAATCATAGGAGTCTGGGAATTTTAGAATCACAAACCGACCCTGTAGCAAAGGACTGGGAGAAAACCCTTCCTCCATGATGTGATATAAACAGTGGGTATGTGAACCTGATGCATGCACTCTGGCCTTGCTTTCCAGCATTCACTGAGATGTGCATGCCAAGCCTAAAGGACACTCCAGGACTCTCCAAGCCAAAGGCAACATAAGGTGACTGAAGAGTGCCTTTAACCCAACCATATCTAAGGCACGGAACAAACCAGTTCTTAATATTTCCTCACCTGCGTGTACTGAATGCAGATTAAACCAAATACTCATAGATGCCATTCTGGCAGCCAATCAGAATCACCTAACAGTTTGCAGTACATGAAAAAGAAGCATCCCAAAGGCCAATCAGGGACTCCCAAAAATGTTCCTAATCAGCCCCAACAGGACAACTAGCAAAACCCACCATGTAAAGGAGGGAGGGAGCTGCAAAGAAGAAAGGAGGAAGAACGTGGTATCTGTAAGAAAGATCTGAACAAACACAGAACAAAGAGTGCTTCAATGTGATCTTTAACTGAAGTTGATTCAGCTCCTAATGACTGACGCCATTTATTAATAGTGATTCTGAATAAATACAGATATAACATGCCTCTTACTTTAAGGTTCCAAGCATCATTGTTTTGGTTGTAAAAAGTTGTTTTAAGAAAGAAAGTCTTTATCCCACACAGCTGAGAGATAGCAGGCGCTAAGCAGCTGGAAAAGGTCACATTTTCTGGAATAGCAATACGTTTCCATAATTGGCATCGCAATGATTCAACTGGTGTTTTTTATTGCATACTGTTACATAATTAGCCTCTATTCACAAAACAATTATCCATTTAAATCCTTTACTGAAAGTTGCCAATTATAACAACAAAAACAAAAACTGAAGGAGACAAAACGGACCAAAATATTTCTAGCCAGCTTTAAAGATAACTTTTAACAAATATGTTCACTTTCTTTAAAAGTTATGTTTGGTGCTCTTGTTTTGACAATTCATCATGCCTCATGTCTAATGCCTCTCACGGCATGATACGGCCTTCCACAGATCAAGACTGCAGCTTTGATCCTGTCTTAGTTCTGAGCCAATATTTCCTGGGGGGGGGGGGGAGAACCCCTGACAAATTTGCATTTTTCTTTAGTTCCTTCTGCAAAATGGCTTTGTCCATTCCACCATCAACGAATTTTGTGTGAAACTGTGAATTCATTTTCAACATTTTAATATTAATATCACCGAAGGATGCAATCAGTGTGGCCTCTACTCTAGCGGTGGGGAACCTCTGGCCCCTGAGTCTAATTAGACCTGCTAGGCCAGAGAATCTGGCCTGTGAGGACATTTTAGGCAAACCAAGCCTACTTTTCAGACACCTGTCATCTTGGCTGGTTAAGGATAACTGGAATGGGGTGAACAGGTGGGTTCAGGGTGTAGTGAATGCATCATTCCATGATGGGGTGGGGGCCACTCCATTTAAGGAGGTGGTGGGGTATCCATTCCATGAAAAGCCCAGCCTGGATCCAGTGTTGTGTGCTAACTACTGGCCACTTATTAGCACCCCGTTTTTGAGGAAAGGTGGTGCAGAGGGTTTTGCGCGTCGAGGTCCCCAAGACACACCCCCCCCCAAAGAAAAACACAATTGACACTTAATTTTTGTTTAAGGTTTTTGGCATAATTTTGGCCACAACTTTATTCAAATTACAGCAATGTGAGTGGTTGCTTAGGCATTGGTAGCACTAACTGACCCCACCCAGGGACAGCTCTGACATTTGCACCCCCCGCGAAGTCAGCAAGGGTAAGTCACCTGGGGAGAGAGACGGGACTGGGAACCATGCCTCACCTCTCCCCAGAATGCTCCCAGGGGCTTGCGTGGCCCTAGCCCCTTGCCAGGGGGTTTCGGACAAAAGCATGGGGAGCCCCTGGGTTCCTTTAACGGAAAACCCTTGAAGCAGCAGCTTCAGCAGCATTTTGGAGGGGCAGGCACAGCCGAATCCATACCCCTCCACCAACCAATTCCAAGACCAATGCCTAACCACAAACCTTACAAGTTGTGACAATTTGCTATGCAGTAGGCAAAAACCAAGTGGCACACACTAATCAGCCAAATGGACAAAATTCCTACCAGGCTCCTGCCCCAAAGCAGACGACCCCATGACAGGCATAGCAAGGTCAAGCAAACAGCCTAAAATTAGGGAAGGGAGGGTGGGTGATCCGAAGTAAGCAGCGAAAAGAGGAAGTTCCTCGCTGCGAGCATTGTATTTAACAAATAGGGCTGTCAATCAACAAATGGCAACATCTAGATTTGCCCAGTAACAGCCCGCCCCTGCTTAAAGGATGGCCAAACCATTTGCCTAGTAACAGTGAGGTGTCTTGTCAGCCCCGCCCGCGACCTGTGCTCTCCATGAGGGAGAACACACTTTGTCAGGATTTCTGCTTTAAGAGCTAAGTGCTAAGATTGGATACAATGGTACCTTGGGTTAAGTACTTAATTCGTTCCGGAGGTCCGTTCTTAAACTGAAACTGTTCTTAACCTGAAGCACCACTTTAGCTAATGGGGCCTCCTGCTGCCGCCGTGCCACTGGAGCACAATTTCTGTTCTCATCTTGAAGCAAAGTTCTTAACCCGAGGTAATATTTCTGGGTTACTGGAGTCTGTAACCTGAAGCATATGTAACCTGAAGCATATGTAACCCGAGGTACCACTATATAAGGGATCTCTTACCGCTGGTCTGGGTTAGATTGCTGCAATGTGTTGCATGTGAAGCTACCTATGAAGAAAGTTAGGAAATTTCAGCTGGTGCAGAACTTGGTGGACAGTTTGCTCACCGGTTTGAGAATATAATGTCAATACTAGCCCAACTGCACTGGCTGCCTTTTAGTTTTCAGGCCCAATTCAAAGTGCTGGTTTTGAACTATAGTAAATGGCTCATGATTGCAAAATCTCAAGGACTGCCTCTCTCCATATGAACCAACCCGGACTCTGCAATCATAATCTGAGGTCCTTCTTTGTGCATCCCCTTCATGAGAGGTCTGGAGGGTGGCAACATAAAAAGGGAACATTTCTGTGGTTGCCTCCCATTTGTGGAATACTCTTTCCAAAGATGCTCACCTGGAACCTTCATTACATATCTTTATGAGCCAGGCGAAATCGTTTCTCTATAACCAGGCCTTTGACTGATTAACATCCTATGGTCTTTTAAATGTGTTTGTGGGAGGGAGATTATTAGTTCTTGTTTGCTAAAATAAAAATGTCTGCTTCTGGGTCAAATTTTGAATAATCTGAAGTCATCTGATGTCAGGTGATTGGCTGGTTGGAGAGCCCACCCACTTGTCAGAACTGGTTCACAAAGTGTTGGCCAGCTCTGGATCTGTCCCTCTGGCTGAAAAAGGCTCCCCATTGCTGCTATATACCTTCCAGTCCTGCTTTCTTAGCCCATTGCTTCCGCCTAGCAATATGAACTAACAATAGAGTTTCATTCAACACCAAATAAGCAAAATAAATTCTCATGAGAGTTTTCTGGGAGTAACTGTGTGGGAATTTAATCTTCCCACTTTAAACCCTTTCCCCTTGACTGCAATTACCCTATTTTCACGTCCATTTGGTTTCTAAGAGAACAATATGAAAGGACCCATCTGTTGTTAGGAGACTGCTATTCCCCTCAAAGAGGTACAATTCCAGAGTGGTTTAACAATCATTCCCTCTTCTTAGGGATCTCTAGGAATTGTAGCTCTGTGAGGGGAATAGGGGTCTCTTAACAACTCTCAGCATCCTTAGCAAAGTACAGTTCCCATAATTCTTTGGGGAAAACCATAACTATTGAAGTGGTATGATACTACATTAAATGTATCATGCAGTGGGCTAAATCTGTGGGAAATTGATGAATCTGGGGTAGGTAGGCAGCACAGGGCAAAATGGCTTGATTCAGAAGTCACAGAGTAGATGGGGGGAATCATGATTTTTCTGGGGCCTTAAGTAAAAAGTTTCATTTTGAAAGATCTCCCCACTCATCAGTGAAGGAAATGCAAATTGAGCAACTTGATCACTGCACAGGGAAGAAATTAGGAATGTCTGCACAATTGTGATTCTTTCATTAAGAGAAAGGAAAAAGGTTGGGGGTTGGCCATTTTAAAGGGAAGCCATGTCTATGTTGTAAGGGGAAAAGAAAGAACGCATCAGGGGAAGATATGATGCAAAATCAATGTATATTGTTGTGTGCCTCTTATTTTGCTCAGTAATGTTTCCCAGTAGACAGAAATGCAATTTAGTTCAAATTAAACTTTTAATGTCTACCTCACATGCTATGCATTTAATCGCAAATGCTCCATATATTATCATAAACCTTTGACAGGAGTTCCCTGCAATGCTCCATAATGCAGTGACTTAAGAATAAAGATTAATAGGAGACTAGATTTTATAAGTTATCTCTACAATATGTCTCAGCCATTTATCTGTCGTCTTCCTCGTAAAAAGCCCTCTTCGTGAGAAATGGAGCTTTCGATCTGACACAGTGAACTAGCTGGCAAAAATATAGTCATCTATTGTTTTGAGTTGTCATGCACTCTGGAATTTTCCATTTATCCTGTCAGTTGCTACTGGGGATATGGGCAAAGTATTTAGGTGGAATATAGGTTTCTCCTGTAAATGTATTAGCAAACCTGGCTAGGGGGTGGGGGTGGCGTTGTCATGAGGAACATGGTTCAAATACAAAATGAAGAGCTGGGAAATAAAGCACAGTAGTCTCCTAATAAAAAGAACATGATGCAGGATTTTTTATTATTATTATTCTCAAGACAAGTATTCTGCAATGGTTAAGGAATCATTAGGTACTTGCAACCCTCACATAGATACTGTTCTATGAAAGAAAGACCAGTGGATGGAAAAGGTAAAGGTGGGATATCAGTCTGAGAATGCCAGTGTGAGCTGATACAGACACTGAAAGCAGAAAATAATGACTGTGGACTAGGATATTTGCCTCCTCCTGTCAATTATGGCCATCTTCAGCTCGACTGTTCTGCCACTGAGGCAGGCATGCTTGGGGGGATTATGGAACAGGACCTTTTCTGTTGTAGTACCCCATTTGGGGAATTCCTTGCCAAAGCAGATGAGACATACATCTTCTCTGTTTTCCTTTAGGTGAGCTGATCAGCCATTTTTGTTCTGCCAGAATTTAATGGCATTCTATCCATTACATCTTGGTCATGTCCACAAAATGGAAGATGGCAGGATCTCCAAGGATGTGCTCTACAAGGAGCTGGCTTCCGGCACCCGGCTAATTGGCAGACCAACTCTGCATTACAAAGATGTCTGCAAACATGACATGAAGGCTGGCAACATCAACCCTGCCATGTGGGAATCCCTTGCAGATGACAGCAGCCTGGAAACAAGCAGTCAAGTTGTGTATACATAGCAGTGACCAAGGGAGAAATGACTGCGGGGAGAGCAGAGACAAGAAATGTCATGATGCATCTGCAGCAGCACAACTGGATGACTTGATCTGCAACAAAGCAGGTGTCTCCCACATCAGTCTCTACAGCCACAGCAAGCGCTGCAACCTTCCAATAGGTAGACCTCACTCCCAAAGGTGCACCCCTTCATTGTCTCCCAAGACAGATAGATTCCAACAAGATATATGATTGTGACTTACATGCTTTAAACACAAATACACACACACACTGATATTTTCTTGGTTTAAACTGCTTTGGGGGTTCTCTTTGGAGCCAAAAAGCAGCACAGGAATTTATAGCAAGTGCCCCTATTGTCCAGGAATGTCCCTGATTTAGAGAAGCTACCCCAGTTTCTGACTTAATCCCAGAATGTTCCGCTTTTCCTTAGGATGTCCCTATTTTCATTGGAGAAATGTTGGAGAGTGTGGAGTTATCCAACCACTGAGCTGTCTGAAGGTAATCCTGTATAGGAAAGTTTTTTTAATGTTTACTGTTTTATTATGTTTTTATGTATGTTGGAAGTTGCTCAGAATGGCTGGGGCAACTCAGTAAGATGTGTGGGGTATAAATAATAAAATTCCCATTATGGAAGGGGATGTCCCTATTTTCATTGGAGAAATGTTGGAGGGTATGTGTCATGGGCTTCCAAATAGGTGTTTGTGGTGCTGCCTAGTAAAGAGGCAATCTATTCATTCCAGTTTAGAAACAAAACTAGTCCATTTTCTTATTTATCCAGTGACAATATTTGAACTTGCTTTTCACTGAACCATATGATCCTACTGATGACCCTGCCTAAATATCCTTACTTATGAAGAAATCACACTGTGAATGGTTGAGTAACCTTGTTGATATTGCCATGTTTGGTTAACACCCCATCACCACTGCCTAAGAAAGAGATTAGTGGTGACAAGTGAGAGCTTGGCAAGGAAGACAAGCAGAGTGTCTAGAGGTGCGTATCAGCCGAGACTAATTATCCAAATCCAGCATTTCCAGTTGACATGACTTGTGCATCACATACATAAAATTTATGGATACTCCTATAAACCTTGTTTGCCATTTGCTTTGCTGCAGTGGTCAAATTGCTCATGGATGCAGATTACCTGGAAGGAAACCAGAGAGTTGACCCAGTAACAGATTGTCTACATGCCAATTCTGAAATGGATTGCAGAACTTTAGAACGGGAGATAGGCAGAGCAGAACAGAGAGCAGAGGCAGCTCGTGGAGGAGTATCAGAATGAGAAAGCTCATCCTCCATTGCTGTGCATTGCCTGCATGTTAGCAACCACAGTTGGCTTAACTGCGCACTGTGTTCCCCATACAGAAGCTCAATTAATCATCACTGCACATTGCAAATGCAGAACAGCTTGCACTCCTCTTTGTCTGCTTTCAGAGGAACCACACAATAATAGTCTCAATCCAGCTTCCCATTCAGGACACCTATTAACAATAATGAATATGCAGTTTTCACCCTTGAAATGTAAAACTGTGGATGTTCACAGCAACCCCAAGTAGTAGAGGCATGATTTGGATTATTAACAGTATCCCCCCCCCCCCACACTTCCAGGACACATTCAATATTATATAACTCCCCCACTCCTTCACCTCTCTTGTCTTTGTTGGCACACAATTGGCTATTACACTATTTCTTAAAGCAAGAATGGGAACCTGTGACCCTTCAGAGGCTGCTGAACTTCAGCTCCCGTTACCTCCAGCCAGCATGAGCAGCGTTCAGAGATTGTGGGAGTTGTAGTCTGCCGCATCCACAAGTTTCCTGCATTGAAGGTAATCACACGGGACAAAGACATACAGTAATATCGGAAGGAATCTGAGAAGCTAAGATTTCTGGTTGTAAAGAGGTTTGCCTGCCTGCCTACCTCTTTGAATGCTGTGGTTATTTTTGGCCAGAAATCCAGGCTTTTAATGTAAGACTCTCCTGGTCTTTTGAAATGTTTTGTGTATCATCTCTGGCACTTTTTCTGTTGTAGTTTTATCAGAGATTTTGAAAGCAAACACAGCTGAAATACTGTGACCTAAAGCCAATCTATTCAGTTATCAGAAGGAGCTGGTGGAGACTGCAGAGTTTCAATAAACAAGGAAAGTGGAAACTCTTCCAAGTAATATAGCTGTTTTGAAGGGGGTGGGAAGCAGTTGCTATAACTACTTCGAACTAGGAACAGATGAAACTATCATTTTTGGTTTCTCTCCATTTCTCATTTTTCCAAACGTAAGCACAGTTTACACCATAATCTCATTAGTCTGATTTTTATTTTATTTTTAAGTAAGAAGCAAAACAAACAGAATCCAATGTTGTCTGGGCCATAAATAGGGCACTTCACATGCCAGTTTTCTCTGAAGGCTCCTTTTTGGGCACAGTGACTTGTTTGTGAACTGTTCATGCGCCGCACTTCCAAAAGTACACAAGTGGGAAGTGCAGCAAGATGTTTCAGTGTAGAGTATTCCTGTTCAGAGCCACATCCACACCATATATTCAAAGCACCATGATACCATTTTAAACACTCAGGACTTCCCTCAAAGCATTCTGGGAGCTGTAGTTTGTTGAGGCAGCTGAAAGTTGTTAGGAGACCCCCTATCTTCCTTAAAGGTATTCTTTGATGTTATCTTCTGTACAGTCAATTCCATCACTCTTAACTTCTCAGTGGCAGGCTTAATTAGCAGCTGATATACCCTTTTCTTCGCTTGAAACATGTGCAATTACTTTTATATCCAATATTTTATATTAAGTAATGCAACTAGCGTCGCTCTCAGAAGCAGCGTCCAGGAGATCCAAAGCTCACTTGAGGGCTTTCCGTCCAGTGCCCTCACCCCCTCCTTCTTTCGAACTCAGGGGTGATTTGTGGGCAACCGCGAACGAGGCTGCATCTTCCCTTCCCCAGGAAGAATTTTGGGAGGCTGATTTACTCCCATATCAGTCTCTTAATTACCTTGTGTGAGCTGGAGAGATGGTATCTTCCAAGGCACCCCTAGCGGCCCCCCATCTTCCTTAAAGGTAAAGGGACCACTGACCATTAGGTCCAGTTGTGGCCAACTCTGGGGTTGCGGTGCTCATCTTGCTTTATTGGCTGAAGGAGCCGGCATACAGCTTCCAGGTCATGTGGCCAGCATGACTAAGCCGCTTCTGGCAAACCAGAGCAGTGCATGGAAGCTCCATTTACCTTCCTGCCGGAGTGGTACCTATTTATCTACTTGTACTTTGATGTGTTTTCGAACTGCTAGGTTGGCAGGAGAGGGACCAAGCAACAGGAGCTCACCCCATCACAGGTATTCAAACCGCTGACTTTCTGATCAGGAAGTCCTAGGTTCTGTGGTTTAACCCACAGCGCCACCCATGTCCCTCCTATCTTCCTTACAGGGCTACAATTCCTGGAATGGTTTAGCAGCCAATCCTTTTCCCCAGGGAACTTTGCCAACTATAGATCCTTGAGAAGAACAAGGGTTTCCTATTGCTTCTCAGTACCCTTAACCACTAGAGCTCCCATAATTCCTTAGGAGGGTATCATGAGGTTCTAAAGTGGTATTACAGTGCTTTAAATGTATGGTGTGAATGTGGATTGGATCTTTAGCCATTCCATTCCATTGTCCCTCCACCCTAGTGTTCAGTTCTCATTTCTCCCCTCCTTTTAGGTTTTATTCGCCAATTCTATTTTAACTTTTTCTTCCTCTTCTCTTAGACTTCCCCCAAGTCTGCTGACATCAGCCTGTTTTGTGGATAGTGCCATTTTGTCCACAGAAGAAGAGCATACCCGCCAAAATCTCTCTGCTGAAAAAAGGCATGTCCTGCTGACCAAAAGCCCAGTTAGTCCACTGTTCTGTTCTTACAACCAGATGCCCATAGGAAGCCCACAGGCGTAACCTGTGCACAACAGTGCACTTCCTTCAATTGTGATTCTGAGCACTTGGTATACAGAGGCACTGATAGCATAAAGAGCACTGTGTTAAGCATAAGGACTGACACTTGGAGAATAGCGTTCACCATTAATATATGTGATACATACCCACATTATCTTCAGTAGGGCTAAAACCTGGCCAAAATCAAAGGACTCCTGTTGAATCATATGGGGACCAGGAATATAAAAGTTGTGGCTTGTCTCATGAACCTTGCTGAATATTTACCTCATAGCAGTGACCAGGCAGCCTAGAGCTGCAGTCAAAGCTATGTGCTGACTGTCTGTTGGAATAAACTAAAACCCAAATTCTTTGGTCTGTCAAAAATCAATGGTACAGCAGATACGGTGCAAAAACCAGTGGTGGGACTGCCTGGTTGTCAGATGATACTAGAAGACAGGTGAAAGTAAAACTCAAGCGGGGGAAATATTGAACTAAACTGGGGCGCTGTGACAGCAAACATTTCCATTTACAATAAGTTAACACTGGCATTTAGAACTTAATAACACTTCAGCTGTCTCTGAAGGGCACAAAATGTATTTGATTCTCCATGTTTACAGAGACCTGAGTGTAAATGGCCTGACCTAAGTCCGTGACCTTATTCATAAGCTACAAAGTTTGGGGGCATTTCAGCAATGAATGACATTTCAGCAATGAAGGACATTTGCACAGGGAAAAATCTTCACCATGTTTAACTGGCAGTGACACTCACTCTCCCCTATGCTGCTGGGTGCTGCCCCCCCCCTTCTAGATTTTGCTCTCCAGACAGGAAACAGCTTCCTCACTCAAATTTGGCTTCATGAGAATACCATCAGAATGAGGGCAGAAGACGAAATCAGTGCTTCATATCCAGACAGAAAAGGACGGAAAGATACTTGAAATAAATAGTGCCTAGCAACCGAGGAGAGAGTGAGTAGGCAACAGCTGCAAAAGAAAGGCAAGTGAGGACCATGAGGAAATCTGTAGCTTCCTGTCCTCCTCTGTCTTACATTTAAGCCATGGGGGTGGCGGGGGGGGGACCTCTTTCAGACCTTTTTGGTCAGCCCTGTTTGTAACTTGCCCTGTCAAGAACATTATTCCCCAGAATGGAACCTGGTGCAGTTTCATTCATGCAATGTCCAGTCACAAACACACATGCTAATTTAGAGTGCTACTTCATACTTAAAATGCTGCTTGATGCAGTGTGTGTGTGTGTGTGTGTGTGAGAGAGAGAGAGAGAGAGAGAGAGAGAGAGAAAGAGAGAGAGAGAGAGAGAGACTCCTCTGAAAGAAGTTATTTCCATCATTCTGTAGCACACATCAAGACAGCCTCATCTCACTTCACATCCAACTGATGGACAGATTTCAAGTCACCTCAAAGAAACCACTCCTACCTGTTTGCTAGACAGAGATGGGAATGAAGGGCATACATTTCAGTAGTTATGTAGTGCCAAAGTCATCTAGGAGTAAAAACAACAACAACAAGGTCATATTGAAGTCTCTCTAGAGAGCTACAAGATGATTTCTTATGGTATAATGCTGACATGAGTCAAGTGCATCCTATTTTCATTGCTAGAGCACCAGACACAACTGTTCTGGTTCAGGTGGATGTGGGTGATTAGAAAGTTGGGCCTTAGCTGCGAGAATTCCTATCAGCTTTCTTTATACTATGTGTGGTCATGCGTAATTGATCCTAATGCAAGTAAGTAGACTAAAGAGAACATTGTTAAATCAACTTATATCCTTGCCGGTGCAGATTTTATATCTGTGTTGTAGATCTGATAAATGCAAAAAGTGCTTTTTCTTTGGAAACTCGTTTAATTGCCCTAAAATAGCTTTCTTATAACTCAAAGGTGCTGCAGCATGCGTGAAAATGTAACAATCCTTTTACATTCTATTCACAATCACATGAGGAGCCTCTGTGAGTGTAAGAGCTTCCCACTTCAGAATACAGTGGTACCTCAGGTTACAGATGCTTCAGGTTACAGACGCTTCAGGTTACAGACTCTGCTAACCCAGAAATAGTAGCTCGGGTTAAGAACTGTGCTTCAGGATGAGAACAGAAATCGCAAGGTGGCGGGAGGCCCCACTAGCTAAAGTGGTACCTCAGGTTAAGAACAGTTTCAGGTTAAGAACGGACCTCCAGAATGAATTAAGTTCTTAACCTGAGGTACCACTGTAGTGGAGAGCACTATCCCCACGGCGTAAAATCATGTGATGGCTCTACTAATGAGTAGAATGCCTAAAAGGGCTCTCAATACATTGAGCTCCACACCAGACTAGAGGCCTAGTGGAACTGTTTTGGGTTGGGCAGAGAGAGCCATACCATCCGACTTTTTCCGACAGAAAACTGGGGTGCACATCTTCCAGGATGCGCTCCCAATAAGTCACATGACCTGGGCCTCACTCTTCCTCCAAAAAGCATTTTTTTTGGGGGGGTAAGATCTCACGTAGCACTCAAGAGTGCACATTTTTGTGTGCCATGCAAGATCATAGCCCTGGGAAAAGTGCTTTTTCTGGGCAAGAGAGCACAGGAGCACAGCACCCAAAATGGCCACCAAGATCTTGCATGACAAAACATTTCCCTGGGCACTTCAAGAGCCTGCAGCCTGAATTTATTTTATCCTGAAATATAAGCATGTCAATTTGTCTGTTTGTAAATATGGATTTCAGTACTGCACTGAATCTCAATATAAATACCATTAACATAAAAAGGTAAAGGTACCCCTGCCCGTACGGGCCAGTCTTGCCAGACTCTAGGGTTGTGTGCTCATCTCACTCTAGAGGCCGGGAGCCAGCACTGTCCGCAGACACTTCCGGGTCATGTGGCCAGTGTGACGACGCTGCTCCGGCAAACCGGCACCAGCACAGCCCACAGAAACGCCGTTTACCTTCCCGCTATAAAGCGGTCCCTATTTATCTACTTGCACCGGGGGTGCTTTCGAACTGCTAGGTTGGCAGGTGCTGGGACCGAATGACGGGAGCGCACCCCGCCACGGGGATTCGAACCGCCGACCATGCGATCAGCAAGTCCTAGGCTCTGAGGTTTTACCCACAGCGCCACCCGCATCCCTTACCATTAACATACTGTGATATTATTTTGCACCAATGTTATAAATAGTTCAAATAATGGCGTTCACCACACAGAACATGAAATTCCCACACTTGCAGAGTCCAAACCTAGCAAACATATGGATCATATCTGGCAAGAATGAAAGAATAGGAGGAAGTAATTGTTTATTAGTCTAAAATAATAAACTTTATGTACTGAAATCCTGCTTCCACAGTCAAGGGCTCTTACTTGTTAAATGTGCAATAGCTGTAATCCTGTGGTTTGTTCTCTGAGTTATTGTCAGGTAAACCGACACATTAATTTGTCACATTCCCCCCAAAGGAAGAAACTATACAAACAGAAATCTCATTTATGCTTCACATCCCTGGATAGCAATTTCAGTTGATTCCTACTTTTCATGAACTGTATTTCATTTGAATTGACTGCAGGTCATGCTGGATGGCTAACAAAACTGGGTTTAATATCCCCAATTTTCGTTCCACAGCACTTAGCAAAACATGCGGCCTATGTGCAGCTACCACAGCCATGTAGGCAATAAGGAGAGTCAGAAATTGTGATTTCAACTTAATAAATGAACCAAATGGCTCAGATAAAATTCCTGCATATTATATTTTAACACAAGGATCCTTTTTTCCCCTTTATGCATCAAGTTAGGCAAAATGGTTTGTGCATTTGCATGTCCTTCTCAAATAATTCCCCACTGCTTATTAAAGAAACAATTCAGAGCTCTTCAGTGCTCTGCAGGCAACATTTTTGACAACCTCCCCTACCCTGTACCAACAGTGGCGTAGCGTGGGTTGTCAGCACCCGGGGCAAGGCAAGTAATTTGCGCCCCCTAACCCGTGGATTTGCGCCCCCTAACCCTAGCCCCCAGATGTTGCGCCCGGTGCGGCCGGCCCCCCCTGCACCCCCCACGCTACGCCACTGTGTACCAAGCCCCCTTGCCAAAACCAACACCTCCTGGTCCCCTTCCTTGCGAACACCCCACCCCTTAAAGCTAGCAAACCCCTCATCCCTTTCCACACTGGAGGACCAGCAGAGGTCACTGCCAGTCCAAGTGGTGTGGTGAGAACAGGGTTCCCTTTCCTGATGCCTCATCACTAGCAAAGCTCAATGGTCGAGCATCTGTTTTGCCTGAGGATGATCTTGGCTTCAGTCTCCAGCATATTCAAGTAGAGCTAGGAGAGACATCAGAGACATGAAGATAGGCAATCCTGAGCTAGACAGCCTAATTCAGTTCATCAGCTTCCTATGTTCCTATGTACTTGTGATGACATCTCTTCCTCTTTGTCTGCTGGGCAGGGTAGACACTGTGGTGGATACCTCTTCACACCACTGGAGATGCTTGCTTGCTTACTGGTGTGCCAAAGATCTGCCATCCAGAAGGAAAAAGGAAGGTGAGTGAGCATGTGATAGCTGATGCTGCTCCTTGCTATTTCTCCCAAAGTGCATAAGCAAGTAATGGCAAGGAGCGCCACCCGGCTGCCATTACCACCATGTGCCCTCTCCCTTTGCAGGAGATGGATGGAGGGGAGGGGGACGTCTTGCCAAATCCTTCCCCCATCCAGCAAAACCTGGAACCAGCCCTGTTTCCATGTAACATAGAAGTGAGGAAAGACACACTTTTCAAGCAAGCACAAATCAAAGCTTTGTTCCTTATCTCCTCAAAGGACCATAGCATTCCAATTTGCAACAACAACAAAAATTAATTGCTGTTTGCTAATGATAAGACGGAGATAATGCAACAAGCCGCTAAATTTGCTTTGGCAATTGTAAAGCACTGTCAAATCTATTTTGATAGTTGTGATTAATTGCCATCTGGATAAATGAATTTATAAGTGATCTGCAAAATGTATTTTTGCAAATGGAATGGAATCTGAGGTAAACTGACAGCCATGTGTGAGATACGCTAATTCTAAAATCTTTACAGTCGTGTGTGTGTGTGTGTGTGTTACTATATTGCATTTACATCCATTGTTGTTGCAGACAAGCATTCCTATCCTCCAGTTACACTGGGGAGCGAGGAGATATGTGGATATTATGCTGTATGATACCTTATGCTATAAAGATATGGGTGGGGCTTGACCAAATCTGCTTTGGGCTGCTCCCAAAGAGCCAGCAACCACCTGGTTGCAGCAGAAAATCTACTATGAAACTAATGGAGCTTAAGCCTCGGGGCCCCTAATCCTGGAGGAGCCCCAGAAGCAACTTTCGTCCACATTGCTTAAAAATTGTGGGTCTAGTAGCCCCAAATTGAATCACACATGTACAGTTGTGGGGGAGGGGGTTGTATATATTTGACCAGTCCCAAGGTTGAGAATCAGTAGCACAGATGTTGTAAATGTGGAGCACCGTGATAAGTTGGTATTTTGTCTCCCCTTTTAACACAGGCCAAAACCTTAGAGGAATGTACTTAAGTGGATACCCAAACATGCAATCTCATGTAGAATTTGTATTAATCTGTTTTGATACAAACTCACTGATAGCAGTGGTTATCCAGACCTTGTTACTGGTTGTGAAGCCCCCCCCCCATAACAGTTCAAGCTTCAGGGCCCCCCAAATGTAGGCCTACCACTGTATGGTTGTCAGGAGCCTTTAAAGCTCTGCACAAAGTGGGGACCCAGCGCTAAGCAGGATTGCTCCCCCTTCACATCAGCTGATACAAAAGGAAAAAAAATTCTGCTGAGTCTGGGCACACAGCAGCAAGTTCCCTACATGGAGCTCTTTGGCACACCTAAACTCAGCACTAAATGCAAATGAGATCTATGATGACACATTTTGTTGCTTCTGTGTAATATGTGAACCAGGTATGGACCCACTCTTTCTTGAAAGCCTAGTAAACACAATTCTAATAGATTCCGGGGGTTGCATTAAAAAAAGACAACAACAGGTAAGAACATACAGATTTATTTGACTGAGGTACATAACTAACAATTTTAAGTAAGAGCAAAAACAGCAAACAAGCCTGAAGACATTTTCTGAACAAGATAAAGTTGGGCATCCCATTTTCTTTCCAAAGGAAGGTAAACACAAGGGCACAGTATTGTCATTAACACTGAATTGTTCTCCCCAATGTGCTTTATGTTGCACACACATATTCATGTACGCTCACACAAAATGTTCTCTGCAGTCACTTTCCACAGAGCTGACATTCTGGAGTCATTTACTTGAGATTATATTACCCCTGAGGTATTTGATTCAAGGTTACTTTCCTTACTTTTTATGCAAACCATTGTATTTTTTAAACATTAGAAATTTACCTTAGGTGGTTTGAGATAAAAGTAATTGGAAGGGTAAAAGAAAACTCTAATGGTCTTTAGACCATTACATTGGTCTAAAAAGTACATCAGTTTTGACTACTGGTATATGTAGCATCAAGGAGACTGAATTACAAATATTCTTGTATTATGAAATGACTATTGGGAGAGGCCTTAGTCATGCTTCTCTCATGCACACACGCACAGAGTTTCAACATTAGAATAATAACCATAACCAGCCTTGTAGGGTTGTTACACACTGACAGATTACAGAAATGTGATGATATATGTGAAACACTTTCCAGCACTATAAAGTGCTACTTAAATATGACCAATAAGTTAAGCAACAAGGCAACATCCAAGAATCTTGTGTGAATACAATCATTGGTCTGGGTTTCTTTCTTTTTATTTTATTTACATCATTTATGTAGGTAATGCATTTATGTAGATTATGTGGAAATGCCTGAAAACACAAATATTTGCAATGCTAGAATCTTCAGGTGAACTATCAAAGTAACTGTCACCATCCCTTTATGGTCACTGCTTACTATTTTTTGGGTAGTATCATAAGTCTCTGGTGTCCAAACAATCTTCCTTTTAAGTTTATCATTTTTTAAAATTATTACTAAGCTATATCAGAATAGAGACAGGACCTTTTGTTAGATCAGAGTGGCAAAGCAGGGTGACATTGCACACCTGGCTACCCACCACTTATGGAAAAATGGTGCGCCAGTCAAAATACAAAATTACACATTTGCTAGGTGAGCAACGCATGGAGTTCCCTGCAGATTCCTACAGGGCACACTGTGAGGTCACTTCCTGTGCTTGCCCAGGTAGGAAGATTACCTCCTTATTACTTCCTCCTATCTGAGGAACAGTCTCTTTCTCATCATACAACCTTGGGGGTAGGATGCAGGTTCTGTGAGCTCCTGAGCACAGGCACCATCTTTTATCTAAGCCGTGTATTTTGTAATCTAGAAGTATATTTTGCCTGACATATTTCACCACTTTCTGCTTGAATTGTGTCTGCAACTTTATGTAAGTAAACAATATTTTTATATTCTTACATTACAGACTTCTGTGTTGTTATAAAGGAGAAGATCCAGTCTGCCAAAGGCATCCCGGATAGCTATAGAAAGCTACACAGCTTTGTCCCAAGTTTCCATGTTAAAGCTGCAAAGGATGGTGTACATTTTGAACTCTTCTAAACTAGATGCTAATCTTACTGAAGTAAGAGGAAGGATAATTAATAAATAATATATCCTGGCCTCCCATCCAAGTCCATCCCATCACCAGTGAGTGTCACAAATATTAAAGAGCTTGGGTTGTTGTTGTTTTTTTTAAGTCACACAATAATGTGATAAAAAAATGGAAAGGAATGTTATGCGTTACAATATGTTACCCAGAGTTTACATGAAACAGAGTTTGGGTGGCTATCTGTCAGAGATTCTTTAGATGTGATTCATGCATTGCACAGGGTTGGACTATATTGTCCCTTGGGGTTCCTTCCAACTCTACAAATCTATGGTTCTACATGAAAGTGGCACAGGTCGGACGGAATAAGATTCGCCATTTCTAGCTCCCAGCAGTATATGCCTCACTTGTCTGTCTAGAGACTGAATAGGGAGTTCAGACATTTTCTCCCTACTTGCATATCTATGTCATAAAGTAACTACAGTACAAATAATTGGGTGTCCAGCCTTTAAAAACACGTGAAGTGAATGCAAAGTTAATGCAGAATGTCACAATCTTAAATAATAGCATTTTAATCAATCATGCTACAAGAAAAATTCAATTTTTGTAAATGGGGGGGGGGAGCAGCAAACAGAAACAGAAATTTGAACTATGATTTTGTAACCATATTAAAAAATACATTTAAAATATAAGTAATCATGACTGCAATGGTTATACACACCTATACCTAACCCTAGATATGACTATGATTTTACTATTAAATTGTTTACTTATTGATGCAGAAGCATTTTCTTTCTGAGCTACCATGTTTGTTTTTGTTGTTTTGTTGTTACTATTGTTACTATTATTATTCAGGGAAAGGTTAGCATACCTCACCCTTTTTAAAATTATACAGTGTATATCACTGCTTCTACAATCAAATTTCACTGGGCATATATATTCTGTGACAACTTCATGAATATGAAATGAATTCACACAAGTTTTAATGAATATCAGATGAATTAGCCATGACTGTTCATTCACTATACAGTGTTGGGGAAGTTTTATGAGATTGAAGTGACTGTGTTGATACTAGCAGTTATTTATGTCTGTACAGTAATTAACATAACACAGTATACATATATAGCCAGAGTATATATTAAACAAAACCAATATTACTTTCATCGGAATGACTTGGGCGCTTCTTCCGTAGTGCTGTTCAAGTCCCAGTGCTGAGTATTTGTTTTCACAGTATTGATCACATGGGGGCAGAAGACAGACTGGGGTCTCCTGGCAAATTTCTGGATGATTTGCAGGAGACAGGCAAGCATTTCTGACTCCCATGTATTTAACAACAATAACTACAAACTCTGCTCTAAATTATACTGCTGAAATGAAGGTTAACCAGGAGTAGGATTTTGCTTAGAACAGAGGTGGCTAATTCTCAGTTCAGATGTCTAATTAAGCACCCTGGTCAGTTATTACACACACGATCCCACACACACTGATTTTGGTAACAACAATAGCAACAAATAAATAAGTAGACATAGCACTGAAAGGGATGAAGACCAGCACCCTGATAGAAATCCAACTTGTCCACTAGTTGTAGTTTCTGAGTCACCTTCAAAGGCAACCCTATGTAGAGTGCATTGCAATAGTCCAAATGGGAGATAACCAGAGCATGTACTACTCTGGCAAGACAGTGTGCAGGCAGGTAGTGTATCAGCTGGCATACCAAATGGAGCTGTGCCCTGGACACAGAATTGACCTGCAACTCATGTTGGTGAGTCCAACATGTCTCACAGGCTGTGCACCTGGTCCTTTAGGACACAGTTACTGTTGAGAATTCCATTCCACCTTAAGGAACAGGCATGTAGAATCGTTGTGTGTCACATGACTGTTTACATTCCAGCACAGTATGCTGGGAACTTCTGTTTGTGTATAGCTTTTGCTTTTACTGTTCTCTCTGAGACAACATGAGAGAGAGAGACAACATGTTTCTTTGTCCTGATTTATGTTTAATAAATCTGTAGCTGTAGAATGACTTCACAAGCCTCATGCCTATTCTGTGTGTGCAGTACACTCTGCTAATAGCATGCCCTGGCTTTGAAGTCCAGGTCATTGATTTACGTTGGAGCACAGGCCGATGGAAGGAGACGGCACAGCTGGGGCTTGCCAGCTGGCCTCCCAGCCCTCTGCATGTTGACAGTTACCCCATTCAGGCCCACAGTTACCCTATTCGGGCCCAGGGAGTTCCCCACACCTGCCCTCCCCCTGTCCACCAGAAACAGTGCTTCTGTCTTGTCAGGATTCAACCTCAGTCCATTGACTGCCATTCATCCAGGACTGCCATCCAGGACATTATTCAAATTTCCTGCTTACTTACATACATTCAATTTGATGTTTGTAAAGCTACTTATTCCAACACTTTATCACATTCAACCTTTATGCCCATTTGATGTGGCATGAACCCAAACCAAAGGAAACTTGTTGGCTTTGCTGTCTGGATATCATGCAGTTCTAATGCAGATGCTTCTTAAAGGAATGCCTGCTGTTGCTCCTTTGACAACATCTGTCTTTGCCTCACAGCAACCAACACAGATTGTGTAAACTAGCAGGAGCACGTTATTTCCTGCCGAGATTAACAGGAGTAATAGCTATTTTCACTTCACAAGTATTTATGAGTGGGGTGGAGAATAACTGAGATGACTGCGGATATGAAAGAATTCTAATTTCAATCCATGCTGACATTTTACCATTTTAACTAATAAAGAATGCAGCCCCTGCTGTGGATTTCATCAAGGTGCTTAAATACCCTCATCTTCAGAACATCCATGGATGCCATAACCCTCATTTTTAAAGAAATTATATTTGCCAAGATTTCCCCCTCCCCTTACTTGCATGTACACACACAAACACACATTTGCAAAATGAAGGATGAAGAATCAAAGTCCATATGAAAGTACATAGGTAGAAAGGGAAGAAGGAAAGAAGCCTCATTAAGATTATGGGCTATTATTTTTTCCTGGTAATTTATATACCCCTTAATATTTTGCCAAAAGTGGTTTAGAGCATTATTTTAAAAAATCACCAATATATGCAAATAATACCAAATAAATCCACATTTTAAAGCAATAGAAAACAATTAGGAACATAGGAAAGAGGCTGCTGGAACAGCCCTGTGGCCAGTGCCAGATTACCAAATAGACTTAGATATACAGTATTACTCTTGTCTGCAGCATTTTTTAATGCCTAGATCACCAAGGGTCAACCAGGAACCTTGCATTGACTTGGGCCACCTTGTAGAGATCCCACTTCATTCTGACTAGTCACAGATACCTCCAAGTTCACCATATGCACCTAGGGATTTAGCCACTGTTTTATGAAAAAAGTTCACTAAGAACAAGGACTCCAGGTTTTTCTCACTTTATCTTCTGCAAGGAAGTTTGTCCAGATTCAGTTTTCTGGACTGGTTGACCAATAAAAGGGAAGGGGGGGGAACCCCACCTCAATCAAGGTGGAAAGAAAAGGAAGTTGCTCATGACCCAAAACTGAACTTAATAATAAGAAAGAATCTTGACTAATAAAGATTTTGCAAAGTTGATCATTGCAGCTATATTTTGTAAAAGCACAAGGCCTGCATTTTTCAGAGCTATTAACATTCCCTGCAGTCTCAAGCTGTGTAGGGGGATACATTAACGGAAGACAATGTGACAGTTTCTAATTAGTCTGCGTTTTAAAAGCTACCATAAATATTAAATGTAAAGAGTGCCTTATAAACACAATGGGAGGTTTCAATGATAAACAAGAGTTATATGTGGAGACATTGGGAGTGTCTAACCCTCCAGGACCAGCACATTTGAAAACTGCAATGACACAATGAATAAGACAACAGTAACAGCTAAGGAAGCTGCTCAGATTTTGCAACATGTCATCTTTCATAACTGGGCAGTATTTCCACTTTGTTAAACCTGTGCACACCAGTTGAGTTGGTGGTACCTTCGCAGATCACAAACACTGAACAAACCCTGAGCAATAATGCAGTTGGTATGATAGGGAATTTCTGGACATTCTCACCAATGAACACTGAAAATCACGTTTAGGTCATGATACAACAACTTATGTACAGTTAACAAATCAATATACTTGTTTCTTTTTTAAATATGTGGAAGGGATATGCATCTGGCATTGCCACTTTTCGCATGAGAATGTCATTGAGTTTAGGGGTGGGACAGTAAACATGGCTGCCCTCAGTATTTACATGGAGACAGTTATACCCCCCCCTCACTTTACTATCTCCTGGAGGAGACTCTTGAGAGTCCCATGGACTGCAAGAAGATCAAACGCATCCATTCTTAAGGAAATCAGCCCTGAGTGCTCACTGGAAGGACAGATCGTGAAGCTGAGGCTCCAATACTTTGGCGACCTCATGAGAAGAGAAGACTCACTGGAAAAGACCCTGATGTTGGGAAAGATGGAGGGCACAAGGAGAAGGGGACGACAGAGGACGAGATGGTTAGACAGTGTTCTCGAAGCTACAAACATGAATCTGACCAAACTGCGGGTGGCAGTGGAAGACAGGAGTGCCTGGCATGCTCTGGTCCATGGGGTCACGAAGAGTCAGACATGACTGAACAACTAAACAACAAACAACAACAATGTTTAAAGGACATGAGACAAGGTGGAGGCACAAAAGCTGAAAATATGGCTGTTGAATCACCAACAGATATATTATTGATGTTGGTTAAAGCAGAGTTCCGTGCCCAGCGGAAGGATGAGGAGTACGTGCTGCATACTCTTGGTTGCTTTATTTACAGTTCAAAGCAGTTATATTACAGAAAGACATCTTGCCTCTGCCGGAGCAGAAAAGCATCCTCTCTCCTCGACAGCTTGGAGAGAAAACAACACAGTGAAAAAACAGGAAACCAGTGTACGTCACATCCAGTCTCCCTTTCCCGTGAGAAACTCCAACAGTACAGTACAGACTGTGGAATGTAAACACCTGTCTCGTGACAAGCCCTTTCGCTGCACAGTGAAGGAAAACAGAAACCAACATCCTCCCCCTTTCTGTGAACATCACTGGGCAGCGCGTTCGTACAATATCAGTACAAACCCAACTTCTGCACATAGGTACAGTGTTGATCCCTTGATACAATCTTGGATAATACATCAGCAGGAATTTTATTACCTGGCATATAGGACACCGTTACGAGTCCCTTCTGAATACATTCCCTAGCATGCTGCAATTTTAATTGCAAGTGCTTCGTGCTTTGCTTACAACTTTCAGACTTCAGCAAAGCCAAACATGCTTTGTTGTCCTGGTAAACCTGGATTGGACATTTGACAGGAATTTTCATATCTTTGCACAATTGTATCAACCATTCACAATCCTTAAGTGAATAAGACAGTGCATTCAGTTCAGCTTCACAAGTACTTAAGCTAACTGTTGTTTGCTTCTTGCATGACCAATCAAACAGACCCTGATTGTACATGTAGCAAACTCCAGACGTACTTTTCCTGTCTTCAGTGTCACTTCCAAAACTTGCATCTGCAAATATCTCAAGACCACCAGACTTCTGATTGTTAAATCTCAGTCTGTAATGCATAGTGCCTTTCAAATACCGCGCTATGCGTTTCAGAGCTTTCCAATCCTTGACACTAGGATTGTTGACTTGTCTGCTTAGCAAATTACAGCTAACAGCAATGTCTGGTCTTGAACATCTGGCAATGAAGTTTAGCTTGCCTAGCACACTTCTGTACAGTGTAGAGTCAGAAAATGCTTCTCCAGTGTCATCTACCTGATAACCTGTTGTCATCGGTGTGTCTACAGGGTTAGCATCCATCAGGTTTAGTTTGCTTAACACATCAGCAATTTTCCGTGACTGGTGTACTAGAATGTTACCATCTTGATCTCTCTCTATTTCCAGAGATAGGTAGTTGTTTACCTCACCAAGATCTTTCATGTCAAAGTGCTCTTTCAGTTGAGCTAGGGCGTTATTGTACATTGCGACATCTTTCCAAAAGAATAATAAATCATCAACATAAAACAAACAGTACAGTTTCTTTTGCCCCTCCTCTTTGACAAATACACATGGATCAGCTTTCCCTTGCTGAAAACCTAGAGAAAACAATACTTCAGTGAGTTTTGTGTGCCAACACCGTGCACTTTGTTTGAGACCATAAAGGGATTTCTTCAGAGCACAAACAAATCCCTGTTTTACCTGTACGCCATCAGGTGGAAGCATATAAAGTGATTCATCCAGAGATCCGTACAGAAAAGCTGTATTAATATCATGGTGACTAATGTGTAGATTTTCCTCTGCAGCTAGCTTGAGCATAAGCCTAATGCTTTCATACCTCACTGTGGGTGAGTAGGTCTCGTGATAGTCTTCACCTGGTACTTGTGCAAAACCTCTGGCTACCAATCTGGCTTTGTGTCTGACTATCTTGCCATTTTGATCAGTCTTCGCTTTGAAGACCCATTTGCTTCCAAGCAGTTTCATTCCTGGAACTACTGGAACTAGCTCCCATGTTTTGTTCCTTTCCAAGGAATCAAGCTCAGCCTTCATGGCATTTAACCATGGTTCAGCTTCCTTTGAATCCAAACCCTGGATCTCTTGGAAACTTGAAGGTTCAAATACCTTCTTGGAGCTTTTAACAGCTGTTACTGCTATCGTAGCAAATTCATCAGCAAATCTCTTTGGAGGTTTGCCTTTTGTGGCTCTCTGTGACCTACGAATTAGCCTTAAGTCTTCAACACTCTCCTCTTCCTTCTTAGGAGAAAAGCGACCTATTGTGAACAATGGTTCTTCCAATTCTTGATCAGAGCTTTCAGAGGGTCGCATAGAGGCTTTCGCACTCTTGAAATCCTCTGAATCACCCGATTCAGTTTCAGATTCAGACTCAGAACCTTCATCAGTGGGTGTGGGTTGTTGTGGTTGCTTCTGACTATCCTCAGTCTCATCACTGTCATCAGGATAACATTGGAAAATTCCCACATTCTCCCCCCACTTTGCATTGTATTCAACACTTCTCGTGAGCTTAATTGTCTTAGAGTCAGTCATCATTATTCTGTAAGACCCTTTCTGATAACCTAGAAAGATACCATGCAATCCACGCTTGTCTAACTTTGAATTTTGTGGTGAATGAACCCACATGTCAGAACCAAAAATTTTCATGTGTTTGATGTATGGCTTCTTGCCAAACATCTTCTCATAGGGGGTACAACCAATCGCTGAAGATAACCTGTGATTGTAACTGTAAACAAAACACGAGAGAGATTCGGCCCAATAACTCTCTGGAAGATTGGCATCATGCAGCAAGGTTTTTAACCCTTGAAGCAATGTCTGATTTGCCCGTTCCGCAAGTCCATTCTGCCATGGCGAGCGAGGACTAGACAAATCGTGTTGAATTCCTTTCTCAGTCAGAAAAGCTTCAAACTGCTGAGAAGTGAATTCTCCCCCGCGATCACTGAAAAGAGTCTTTATCTTCTTACCATGCACATTTTCCAACCAAGCACAGAATTCCTTGAACCTAGGAAAAGCCTCTGATTTCTGCTTGAGATTGTACACAAAAGTATATCTAGAAAATGCGTCAATGAGAACCATGAAGTACCTATTTCCACCCAAAGAGGGCGCTAGTGGTCCAACCAAATCAGCATGAATAATCTGGTATGGTTCCGTAGCTTGCCTACTAGACACCTTACCTTTCGCAGCCATTTTCACCTTGTTTGCTGCGCATGCTTTGCACTTCATGTGGTACCTGCAGGGTCTAATAGTCATACCTTCAACCAAGGCAGGCATTTTAGATACTGCCTCAAAATGCAAATGACCAAATTTTCGATGAAAATCATGAATACATCCTGCATGCAAACTTTTGTTAGAACCTGCAATGCAACAAGTGTCATCCTGCACAACATCATCATAATACAAAACAAACAAACGATCAACATATTCAGCATGCAATTCATAGTCATTTTTCTTTGTGATGATGCACTTCTTGTTCTTGAAGGAAACGTCAATGTTCCGCTCATTCAGTTGTCCAACGCTGAGCAGATTATGTTTGGCGTCTGGCACGTAAAGGACATTCTGTATCGATAAGTCCAAACTGTGAAGAACAACAGTTCCGTAGCCTTTACTGGGAATAGTGTGGTCATCCGCCTGGTGAATCGCACCTTCCTGCGGTGTAAAAGACACAAAAAGTCTCTTATCGTTGCACATGTGGTGGGTCGCCGCCGAATCAACAACGAAGAAAGATCTAGACGTCTTCTGGACCTCTGCAACCTTTGGAGTGAAGCGTGAAACCATAGCCTTGTGCTGCGTTGTCCTAGACACCGGACCTTTGCCTTTGCCTCGGCCTTTTCCACGCGATGAGCTTTCGCTGCGCTGCTCTGTCTTGGCCCTGGGATATCTGCATTCCCTCTTCATATGGCCTAGACGTCCACACGAGTAGCATTTCACTGCCTTCAAAGCTTTGGCGCCATCTGGTGGTTCCACTGCACTATGGGATGACGTCTGTGAAGACTCCCCCTTGCCCATGCAGCTAGCACCCCGGCGATCTGCTTCATTTAACACCACGGCAGTAACAAAGTCCACTGTTAGCTGAGCTGTTGGCTGCACAGCAATCTGGGTTGCAACAGACTCCCAACCTGAACCCAAAGATTGTAGTATCATGAAAGAATACACAGCCTCTGGAAAGTTGAGTCCTCTCTGTTGCAGCTCATGTCTCAGATTTTGCATCTCCATCAGATGTAAACGCACATCTCCACCTTCAGCAAGAGCCATATTATGCAGCTTGTTAAAGTAAAACATAGTAGATCCAGCTTCTGTCCTTAAGTGAGCCTCTCTCAAAGAATCCCAAATTTCTCTGGCTGAGGTCTTATCACGCAATAGACAGAGCTCTTCTGGGGATACTATCAATGTAAGTGTTCCCCGTGCTTTGGAATCCTTAACTTTCCATGCATCTGTAACTGGAGCTGGGGGGGTTTCTGTAATGACCTCAAACAAACCCTCTTTCCGCAGAATTGCCTCTGCATACAAAACCCAGTCGGCATAATTTTTCTTGTTGAGCTTAGGAATCCCACAAGCATCCTGAAGGGCCATCATGACTCTGGCATTAGCCTTCAGCGTCATATATGCTGCTTTAAATCTTGCTGCGTCACTGCTGCACCTGCTTTATTCCAAAAGCGCACTTAAAAGTTACTTTCGATTTCCCCAGCATAGTAACTTGAGCCTGGGAGCCATTTTCCTATTCCCGGCAAAACGGCTTTAAAAGTTCAAAGTCCAGCCATAAAGCCATTAACTAGAAGCTGGCAGGCTGCCCGGAGCAGTAGCAACATACCTCATCAATCATGTTTATGCGCAGAGCAGATTCCAATCCGATCTGTCCCTCTGCATTCCGATCCTTTGCCGGCACTCCGATTCGACTTCTGGGCCCATAACCACGTGTTGGTTAAAGCAGAGTTCCGTGCCCAGCGGAAGGATGAGGAGTACGTGCTGCATACTCTTGGTTGCTTTATTTACAGTTCAAAGCAGTTATATTACAGAAAGACATCTTGCCTCTGCCGGAGCAGAAAAGCATCCTCTCTCCTCGACAGCTTGGAGAGAAAACAACACAGTGAAAAAACAGGAAACCAGTGTACGTCACATCCAGTCTCCCTTTCCCGTGAGAAACTCCAACAGTACAGTACAGACTGTGGAATGTAAACACCTGTCTCGTGACAAGCCCTTTCGCTGCACAGTGAAGGAAAACAGAAACCAACAATTGATAGATAACTCTCTACCTCAATCATACAGACAGTGATTTTACCTTTAAGCCATGAGTAGTAACTATGGCTTTTTCCACCTGCCTTGCCCCACCCTCCAGCCCTAAGAGCCTTCATAAGGGAGCTGTTTCCAGAGGAATCTTAATGATTCTATGCAATTTCATATTTGTCATGTACTCTTATATTATTGATGTTTATTTTTTGGAAGCCACTTTCAGCTCTCTAGTTTTGCTAGATTATTTAAGGTCTGTATGAGCCAAAGAAATGGGCAAGGATAACCAACACAAGTAGGGTCTTCACCACTCTGTTGATTAAATCAGAAGGAAGGATTATGGGGGAATGGTTGAAGGCTGTTGATTTTTTCATGGTGGAAGTTATGCTGTAGTGGCATATGCCTTCAGTAGATGTGTATGTTCCAAAAATAATTTCACATTTTATAGGTTTTAAAAAAATAGTAATCCATATTTGGGTTTATAATTGTCTTGTTTCTAATTGTAATTTTAAGTAACAACCTTTAAAACAATGAAATGCTTATGTCCACTCAGAAATAGGTTCTGCTGAATTAAATAGGACTTTTTCCCAGAGAAATGGGTATAGGATTGCTGCCTAAACAAAATATAACTAAAAGTGCAAACATTCGTTAATGCACAAAAACCTGTCTTCAATTAAAAAAGTCTATTATCAACTATAGACTAATATAAATATTAGACTGAGAATGTTTGAAAGCTATGTTTGAAAAGTCTGATAAGCAAGTTGCTTTGAGTGATGGTTTTGTTTTTTCCAATAAAGGATAGACCTAATAAAAGGAAACAGAAAAAGGATCTTTCCACCTACAAGTAATAAGGTATCCATATATTTTACACACCAGATAGTTGGACAGGGGACGGGGAGAAAAGAAAATACTTCCGTTACCGAAAAAACAGTTTTCCTGAGCTTATACTTCTGTCCTTGGGCAGAACGTGATTTCTTTCTTTCTTTCTTTCTTTCTTTCATGGGAACATGATGGAAGTCTCTCATTTCAAATATAAAACTTTGATTATATTCTGGTAACAGCCTGCCTCTGGAAAAAAATTATGAATTTATGAACACTTGTTAATTTTTAAAGATGGAAATAGTGGAAGTGGTGGCATATATGGCTTCAGAATCCTGTTCAACAATGCTGGTTGTTTTATAAAAGCAGACTGGAAAGGTTCCAGAGTCACTATCTGCAAAGTCAGCAGTCACTGAATGCCTAGTCTGGTCATTTCCAGAGCCTGTTCAGTTTGCCTGCACACACATAAGGCGCTAGTGAACACTGGTGGAAAAGAAAACTTTGCAGACTTAGTTTTGTGTTCAACCTGAAATTTGACAAAAGACTTGCGCAGTCAGCATTTCTTGAGTAAGTGGCTTTCCCTAAAGCTTGTTAACTTGGCAAAGGTATTATGTGTCATGAGGCTCAATTGAAATAAGGTGAAAGAATGAATCAACAAAACGTTTAATAGTTCAACATTTTAAAGTGGTTATCTTGATGCCCTGGGAGCATTTAGTAAATGTGAAACATTCCTCCAGGAACTGATACCATTTCCTTATGTATCTGTAAAGAAGAACAGGATTACAGTGGGGGAAGCAATTGTCCTCCACATCTACAAACTCATGGTGGCTTCATCTCACCTCAATTTCTCAGACAAGAGATGTTGAAAAATAGTTTTTGCCCTCAAATGGAGTTTTAGAAATACAGTATGTCTCAATGTGCTTCAAGAGTTTCATGACTCTCTTGTCAAAATGCTGAGGTGATGCTTAAGAATCTGGGAAACTCTTGAAAGTAGAGAGCAGTGTGACTTTATCTGAACAAGCTGTTTAACAGTTAGATAGCTCAGTTGGTTAAGGCATGGTGCTGATAACCTCAAGGTTGCAGGTTTGACCCCCATAAGGGACAGCTGCATAGACCTTGGACTAGATGATCCTGAGGATCCCTTCTAATGCTATAATTCTAGGATTCAAACAAGAAGAAATGCTGTGCAGGAGCCACAACTGAGGTGTGAACCAAAACTGGCTGCTTATCCCTCTTCTTTGAATTCAAAACCCTAACCCATCAGGGCTACATGTTGTACATCATATGCTTTCTCCCCAGAGACCACACCTTTAAATGTTGGAAGAGGCCCTTCCAACTAACACCCACCCACCCAGTTCCACAATGTTAGGTGGGTGAGCTGATTCAGGCTCGAAATGGTGTCCTTTCCCTGGACTCTGGACCCATGGCTCTAAGGAGGCAGTCTCAAGAATTGTCTGTCACCATAAAGGTGCCTCAGGTCACTCCATAGTGACTCTGCTTTTTCATGAGAATGAAAAATACTCCGGAACAGTGCTCATGCGTTTATGTAGTCACTACATTATATCTGTTTGAAAAAAGATTGGTTAATGAAGAAATTACATACCTTTCTACTTACGAAACAGTAGTTGTTATCCAGAAACACTGTTCAGCAGAGTTCATAGTTGGACATCAGAATTGGACATTTGTTGATTATACAAAGCGTCACAGCTTGTTCTCTGCCGGGTAAAGTCTGGCACAGTAAATTAGGGGTCTAATTTACTGAACATCTCAATGATTCACTAAATGTCCATAACCATGGATGTTAAAATAATAATAAAATGAAGCATTCATATTTGAGATCTGCCACCAAGGTTCTGAATTGGTACAATCCCTGGATAGCTGTCAATCTTGATTATTTCTCTGGTATACATGTATTGGTGCTCAATAATCATAGCCCTGCCTCCCCCTCCCAGCCCAGCCCACTCACACCTGGAATTACAACATGAGAAGGTGAAGTCATCTACTTCATGACATAATACTTCAAAGAAGTCTCAGCGGATCTTATTTTAGAAATTAGACCGAGAGTATAACTGCATTTTGGATGACCATTGTCTACTTAATAAAAGTTCAATTACTCCCTCTGCTCCTGTCGACATTTCCACGCTGGCCCGATTCATAAGGCTCAGTGGGCATAAGGAGGGGGAGAATTTTTTTGCCAGGGAGGTTGGAATACACACAACTGTTTTGATTCAGCATTTAGCAAACCAACTGAAAGGCCATTAAAATAAATGTGCCTTTTCATTTTGTGTTCACTTGATTTCCACAATGTTGTTGCTCCTGGACCACACCATGTGCACATTCCTGATAAGTCTGTTCCCTCTTTTTCAAAACTCTGCACTGCTGACCTTGCATCCGTTTGCAATGGGTAAGGCGATGGCTGCTGGCTGCAACAGATTAATATGAGCTTTGATCGTGTTGTTTTTGATTAAGGTCCTGAGGTTACAAAAATGTAATTTGTACCCCACAAGGTGCCATAGTATGAACAGTGACAGCAATTAATCCTTTGCCTGCTGATGACAATGATAAAATACCTGCTGCTGCCTCTAATAACTTTATTCAGGTTCCAAAAAGAAAATTTACGTTCCTCCATGAATTATGAAAGGGGGGGGGGGAGAGAAGAGAGTGTCACACTTTCCATCAGCCCAAAAGATGTTTGATCTTTGAAGTTAATGATTCTCTTTTATTTAAAAAAAATCCATTTATTGAGCAATGCTTCAATAACATTTTTGCCTTTCTCATTTCAGGTATTAAAAAAAAAAAAAATTAGACTCGTCTCATCACTGATCCTAGATAACTAAATGTGATGGGATTTGAGGAAGCTTAATTAAAAAAAGGCACAAGAAATAAAAAAAATGCCTTGAGGGAAAGAATTTGCTAATGTCAAGACGTTTCGATATATGATTGAAACGAGTGGTTCTAAGGAAAGAACAACAAAGATTTGTTCTCTCAAGTGAAAAGGACCCACCGCAACCCAGATGTTCAGTAATAAGGTAATTTCAGTACAAAAATGAAGTTGAAAAAGATGAAGCATATAGTTAAAAACCTGCGCACTCCAATGGAGCTACACCATATATATATAAAGTTTTTTGTCACTCTTCAGCTCCCAGCATCGTTTACAGATCCCTACAAACATGGACCAGCAGGGACCAGCAGGGATGGAGATGTTCAAGGACGGGAAGAACCAAAATTGCAGGGCTGTCAGCTGCACAAATGGAATAAGAGGGATATAATGGCTGCTGCCAGGTGACAATTGATGGAGGGAGGAGCCTGGCTCCTCAGCACACCTGATGCTGGTGAACTTATATCCTCTTGCTTTAATTCTCACTGGTAATAATGGGACTTTATTTTTGCATGCATTTCAAGAAAAGTACAAAAGCAAAAGACAATTGCCTGGATCTAAATAAGGAAATATGCATGGGCTCAAATAGTCATGTGCTAGATCAGAGGACATGTGCATTATTCAGATGTGCACCTAAAGCTTCATTCCAAGGGTACTTTATTACTGATGCTTCCTTACCTGATAATATTTGCAGTTTTTGCTACCATTCACGGGAAATAAAAGCCACTTCAGGAAATCTAGCTAAATCTGACTGGAATTTAGTGGTCATTCCAGTATTAATTGTTTCCGGGGGGGGGGGGGTGAATCTTCATGCAACCTCATTAACTGAAAAATAATAATCATAGGGCAAAATTGGGTGCAGTATTCTGGCATAAATTTCTTTTCATGGGTAAATCATGAGGGAACAGAAGTGCACATGAACACTTGAGTGATTGTGGTGTTATCTGATGACGTCTGCTGTTGTGACACACCACACCCGCTGGTGTGAATGAAATGCAGTGTGATATGGCAATGTATTGATCAAAAAGCCACAGTTCCATAAGGCAACAGGTCATGCAGTGAAAAGAGGAACATTAGAAACCAGGAAAGAAGTGCTAGCATTATAAGCAGGAAAACTGACACAATAATCCCCACTTCTTGAATGGCCTCTTGAAAATCTCCCCAAATTTCTCCAATGGAAGAGAAATTCTACAACAGCTTCTTAAGGGTGCTGCTCATAGTAACATAACTTTTTTTTGTTTTTCCTAATGATGGCAGCCTGGTCACTGTTTTCAACCCTCCACAATGACCTGGACCTCTTTCTGAGGCATTGTGACTCTGGGGCAAGGGGCAGAGACAGTTATCACAAACTTCCAGACACAAAAGTGCAGAATACTTGGGGAATATTATACAAAGTTGCCAGAAAAAGAAAAAAGAAAATAGTTGTTTTCTCAGAAGAAAGCATCTTCTGAGAAATTTCAGTTCAACTCCAGTTTGAATACAGGTGTCGTCTAAATTTGTTTTGATGAAAAAAAGACGCTACAATATCTAGTCTCCTTGTAGTGCAGCTAATCACATATGCATATGATGTTGACATGTGACTAAAGCTACATCATGGCACATCTTTTATATAAAAAAAATATTTGTGGATGCTTTGTGCAAGCAATCTAACTTCACAGTTACATTCTACAGCATTTACTTTGAAAAGAACTCAATATCTGTTTAGCTATTGAGAATAATAATATAGCAATCTGCTCAACAAATTCTGTAAGTTTGAAGTATCCTATACTGTGGTACCCTGGTTTAAGAACAGCCCTGTTTACAAACTATTTGGTTTACGAATTCCGCAAAACCAGAAGTAGTGTTCCGGTTTGCGTATTTTACCTACCTTGGTCTAAGAATGGAATTCGAATGGTGGAAGGGCACCGGCGGCAGGAGGCCTCATTAGGGAAAGTGCGCCTCGGTTTAAGAACAGTTTCAGTTTAAGAACGGACTTCCGGAACAGAAGGTACCACTGTATAGACATTTGCAGGAAGTAACCTATGGCTTGCCATAACCTCAACTGATCCAGAGTTCCACATGTGCTCAGACACACAGACTACATACATTTGTCATTGACTTTAGTGGTAGGGTTAGCTCCCTGTATACTGTGGTGAAGCTGCATGCTCTGCTACCGGGGGCGGAGAACAGGCGGTGGTGTGGCTGGTGCCCCCTGCAGGGGCATGGCATATGTTCTGGGGGCATGGCACACCACCTGTGGGGGCATGGCACAAGGTGTGGGGGGCACGGCGCATGTCCGGAGGAGGCCGCCGTGATGGCACCCTACGGGAATAGTGGTCCCAGGGGCAGTCCACTCCCTCCGCACCCCCGTTCCTCCACCAGTGCCTGTGTACATATCTTGGTTTGTTATGATGCTGTTCCCTCCACTTTAAGGAATGGGGAAAGCAAGGATAGGGAGCTGTTTGCATGCATCAGTACATATTTGCAAAGAGTTGCTCACTCAGCAATTCTGGCTTATATATTTTGGGAAAGCATTGCAGTAATGGTAAGGGAAACAAAAACCTACTGTGGCAAATACGCAACTGAAAAAAGATGTGCAGCAACAGGAAAGAGGCACTGGGGCCAATTCTCCATGCTTCCCAGTATTGCTTGCTTGCTTGTTGTTGCTGCTGCTGCTGCTGTTGTTGTGAGGACATGCATCAGGTGAGGACCTCAGTTCCTGTGTGGCATTTTCTGGAGCACCTCCCAGAAAGGGAGAGGCCATGGGTGGCTATCTCTTGGCACTCCAGATGTTGCTGCACTACAAATCCCATAATTCCTGAGAGAAAGAGATAGTGACTGTGCCAGAAGGCTCAATAAAAAAGATTAGGTCCTAAACAGTATTTGATTGAGATGCCTTTATTAGGTATGTTTATTTCCAGTGCAGAACATTGGAATGCGGGAGCAGGTTTTTTGTTTGCACTGGAATTTAACGATATAAAACATGTAATAAACAGGCCAGATTAAGATTAGTTGAAGCCTTGGAGCTGTACTAATTTGCGATCGTTTGGGTGGTGGGTGTACACAGGAAAAAACATGAATCTTTATAGAAAGAGGGGAAATTGTATCTGTGATACAAACCCTGTTCCCCGTTACACAGCCATTTTGTCCTTCTATATCTTCACAACAGCCATGTGAGGTATACTAGTGGCCAAAATTGTGGAAACCTTTTGGCAAAAGTGTATTTCTGAGGTTTGATGGCTCATAACACCTGATTGGCTCTCTAAACACTCATGCTCATTGGCGACATTCAAATGACGAAAAGCTATTGCATATCAACCTAAGCAAGTTGTGCTTCCTTTTTCTGGTTATTTGGCTATAACATTTGATAGAATACAGACAATTGCTGCATTGCATTCTTCATTAAATCATCTTTCCATTGATATATAATTTTATGGTATTACTCCAAAAATGTGGTTATGATGAGCCATCAAACCTCAGAAATACACTTTTTCCAAAACGTTTGCACAATTTTGGACACTAGTGTAGGTAACACTGAGAGTTGGTGACTGGCTCTAGGCAGGAAGTGAGCAAAAAAACAACTTTATATGCTCAGAGAATTTTCTTTTTTGTTTATCATGACTGCGGGGGGGGGGGGAGTTTGCAGTTTGCTTAGAGTTTTGAACCTGTGTATGCTCAGGATTTCCTGAGTTTGCCATGATAACATGTTAGTTTTTAGGATACTACTAAACTTTTTGTGGGACCTTATTTACAACTGGACCAGCATTAAGGGGAGCCCCACATAGACTGTTTTGCAGTAATCCAGTCATGAAGTTACCAATGCCTTGACCAAAATGATCCAGCTATCTGAGTCCAGGGATGGCTGCAATTGTCATACCAGTTGAAGCTGTTGAAAGGAGCTCCCAGTCATCAAGGCTAACTGGGCTCCCAGTGAGAAAGCTGGATATACTATTGGGAATGCTTAGAAGTTGAGTAAAATACCTTTACTGAAGCACATGAGATTATTTTACTAACACTGTGAATTTTGCACAAATGGAGCAGATTGGCCACTAGATTCTAATGAACCAACATGTTCCATGTTAGTGAAAAATATTCCAAATTTCTGTCACAAATATCTTGTTGCTGCTTGGAAATAGTTTAAAGTATTCTTCGACCTCAACCCGCCTTGCATAAATCAGTTTCCAAATAACTTCTGACATTCAGGCTTAGACTTTAAAATAATTTAAGGTCTAGCTTTGTGATGTTTGACCTCCCATGATTCGGAATTGAGCCTTCCTTTGTAAAGCACCGGGCACATGGGAAGACTTCTCTTTTCTTCCAGGAACACAGCTAAGTGCTAGAAAGAAGAGGCACAGCTCTCAGACAGTAAAGGAGAATGTCTGATTCCATATAGTCTCCCTGAATAGAAAACAGCACATTGCAATCGTACCAAAGGGGCATCCACAGACCCTAGGAGGGGAGAGCCAGAACTAAAGCTGCAATTGTCGGACCATTTATTCTGGAACAGTGCCACTGAAGTTAATGAAACCATTCAAACCTAAGTGGTTCGAAGTCTGCAGGTTTATTAGCCTATTCTCATTCTTTCTTGTCAGCAGAGAGGGGACTACAAATGTACCTCAGAGTTGTTTTGTGCTAGGAAAATATACTTTTCTGGACCTTGAGCAGCTTTTCACAAGCTTCACACACACACACACACACACACACACACACAGAAATTGTGCTCATTGAGCACAATTGAGAAAACAACAACTACCTAAATGCCATTTAAAGTGATGGCTTGGCTCCTAAGTTGTTCATTCATGGAAGGGATTTTGACCCTGTGGAAGCTGCCATTGTAGAAGGGGAGAGGTGATTTCCATTTATTTTTCCTTTCTCCCAGATACATTTTCCAAATGTTGTGGAGGGTTCACCACAAGAAAACACAAAGGTGCTGGAGTAGAAAGGGCAGGAAAACCCAAAGCCATCTCCCCTGTTTCTGCCACTGGAAGCATTCTGTGGGTAGAGATATGCTCACAGGAATTTAGGCTCCAAGCCAATTGCACTTCGTATTTGCTACTTCTTATCCCATTTCTTTCAAGTTAAAATTAACTAGATTGTACCTGCTGTCTCCAGGAACAGCAGAATCACTGGCAGGGATTGGGTATAGTTTATCAGTGCAGTTGTCACTCCTGGGGCTGAGCTGAAAGTTCTTAAGATATAAGTTTTGGCTCAGGTTTGGAGTGCTTGTGACTGTTTTGTCCCATTGATTTCAGTGGGTTGTGAATCAGGTCACAAAGTAACAAACCCTTCACTAAACTGAAGTATTGCATGCCCAGGCAGAGACCTACTGACCCCAGGCAACACCGGGGGGGGGGGGGGGATAATGACTCGTGACAATGTGATATGGGATTAAAATTGGCCACAACTTTATTAAACTTTCAGATGTAGGAAGACCTTGGCTTAGGCATTGGGGGTTTATCCCTCTCAGTTCCCGGTCGGGGATCTGGAGCACATCAGGGTTAATCAAACTGTCTGGGGTTTGGGCTGGCTCTGGAAGACGTATGTTTAAGCAGAGAGCCCACCCCCCCCCCCATTTCGGCACAACACAGAGGAGAGCACTGACAACCTAATGGCGTATGGCCAGTGACTCCCCTCAACACAACCCTTTTAACGGGGAACCCTGGGATCGCCACCACAGGGGGGCCTGTGTCACCGCTTCACGCCCCCCCCCCCCCAATTTAGGGAAGATAGAAGGATTCCACCCAAGGCCTGAATCACCAAAGTTGTGACGTTTTGCTACAGGGAAGGCAACACCTGCCAATGCAGGGAAATTCCTTCCCGGTCCTTCAACAGCAACCATCAAAGACTGTAGCAGTGCCAGCATACCTGTAAAGAAGATGTTAACCTGCAATAAAAGGCATAAACTAAGGAAGGGTAGGGTGGGAGAACTTCTGGAGCCAACTGAGGACTCCCAGGTAGGTTACACCCTCTACTGTGCCAAGAGGGCGGTCCGCCCCTTACCTGGTCTATTCCCCTGACTACGCCTCCCCAGTTGCGATTGAGGTGAGTAAGGTGGGAACCTCAGATTTGCAACTTGGGGAGGCACTCCAGGACTGCTTACCTGGGAGTCGCATAGGATCAGGGGTGCTGCACGTGGCCACACAAATAGCACCCTCCTCCTAATGTGGAGAGCAGTCATTATTTGAGGGCTGGCAAATTCTTCTTACTTCATCATTGCTTTCTAATAACACAGAGCAGCATGCTATGAAAGCAAATCTAAACTTCTTTTTTGCAGTATGATTTAATACATTTCCCTTTTAAACAAACCAAAAATATTACTTTCTATGATTTTTTTGAGAAGCGAGAAAAAGAGCTAAATCAAGTTATTTTCAAAACAGTTTTAACTGCCAGTATGTCATACATAATAACAGCATATAATTACACTCCAAAGTCTATAAATTTCTACACACCTGTTTCAATAATAAAAAAAGCAGGGCGTCTGCAGTTGAGACTATTCTGAGCTTTTGAAAAATATCTGGTTGCAAAATGGCAATGTCTTTATATTTCATTACAGAGTAGTTCAGTAAAGTGAGTTGGCTTTTAATCCGAATATTAGTGGCACTTTTTCTTCTAGTTACTAACAACAAGAGTGCGGTAGGCACAGAAATGAGAAGTTGAATGTTTTCTGCCCAGAGGGAGTATAATCTCTTCACCTGGTCCTATAAGCCAGTTCAAATGCCCTTTTCTCTCTCCGGAGAATCCCTGTCTAGCAGTACAAAACATTTTGGTGCCTGAGGCAGCAATACTAAGTGTAATAGCAGCAACAACTGACAATATGCTGCCCTTTAACAATATGCTGCCTCTGGCAGCATCCACACGCTGGCCATGTTCCCATATAAAACATGGCATGAACATAAGATCCCTGTTGGATCAGATCAGACCATCACATCCACCCACCTGCTTCCAACAGTGGACATCCGGGTGCTTCTAGGAGGTCCACCAGCATGACATGAAAGCAACAGCCCTAATGGTGCCTCCAAGGCTGGACGTTAGGGCAGATTCCAACTAAACATCAGGAAGACCTTCCTGTTTGACACTGGTCTCCCTCGGGAGGTGGTGGACTCTGCTTCATTTTAAGCGGAGGTTGGATGATCATCTGGCATGGATCCTTTAGTTGAGATTTCTGCATTGCAGGGGCTAGGACCAGATCACCCTTGGGGTACCTTCCAACTCTACAAATCCATGAAACTCCATGAAAACAACACACTGCGGCTGGAAATCCCACCTGGAAATCATGTGTTTTGTGGAAGTAGCTCAGTGACAGATGGGCTAAGTAGGATAGGGTTATACACAGAGAATTGCACTGTCCATTCTGTTTTGTAAGGTTGTGGTCAGAGGAAGGGACAACAACACTTTTTGGTCTAAATTGTCTGGAAGAAACAAACTTATTTTGCCTGCTTTTCATGCTTTGGGTTGTATGTGTCAGACCACTTCTTGTTTTCCACATATGTGAATGTTGCTAGAGTACAGCTCCCATAATCCTTGAGCACTGGACATGCCAGCTGGGGCTGATGGATGTTACGATATGGATGCAACGCAGCTGCAAACTGCTAGCTTGAAAACATCACATGATGGGAATGTTGGGACTGTCCGTGGGAATCAGTGGGACAGTCAGTTCACAGGGCAATGCACCGGAATTTGCTCAGAGTGTAATTTGAGACCTTCCTCTTGCGTATGTACAGGAAGTACAGGAAGTTTTGTCACTTGATTGCTGGAGTTTGAAGAGTACAGACACGTTTTCTGTAATGCTGAAGAGACAGAAATAAAAGCATGTAAATACGTTTCTGTCTATCTCCTTTCCCTACCGGGGGAGCAGGAGGGAGTGAGTGTGCTCTTCCCACGCTGGGAAGAGTCGCTTATTGAGACCTAGCCTGGATCTTGCTGGAGAATGCAGCCAGGGAGGTCAACCGGAGATCAAGCCGGGTGCCTGGGAGAGTTGCCAGTTTCTCCTGATATAGGCTTGATTCCCAACATTGGAGACTGGGGTCCAACAACATCTGAGGGGGCCGCAGGATCTGCATCCCTGATATAAATGGACACGGGAGTGAACAACCAGCTCTGCACTGCACCATATGCTTTAATTGTGACTTATTCTGGCCCTCTGGCAGGATTTTTGACCTTTTATGTAGAGAGAATATGATGCTGCCTTGATGGGAGTCAGACACGTGCGCCTCCTATTCTTACCTGTTTCTCACCATCTGAATAGATATCAATAGGGTATAGATATGTATAGCAACATTGTTGCTATATTTATTTGGCATTCAGGGAGCAGTGTTAGAGCAGATCTTGTTTTCTCTATCTCTCCCAATCTGTAGTATGTGATTATCATATTCGCTGAGAAAAAGCTTGTACTGCAAGGTGCCTTGGGACTGAAGTCATGAATGATTCTGTACATGTGAAAGGCTTTTTTGTTAGAAAATGAAGAGTGCAGATTCTCTAGAGGAAATGAGGTGTGCACTATTCCTTCTTCTTTATTCAGTGCTTGAGATGTTTACAGTTTCTAAGTAAATGCAAGGAAACATTTCCAAGCTAATGCTGGTAAGGGTGAGATTGTTACTAGAATGCATATGAGTGTACACTTTAATGTCTGGCATATAAATAAGTGCATTTGTGTAAATATCAAGGCAAATCAACAACAGCAAAATTTCATAGCAAATTTATGTGCTTTACAGACTTCAGGTGTTGAGGTCGTATCAGCAAAGCATGCCAAATAGCTCATTGGCATTGATCAGCTTACCATGCAATTATATGCATGCCTGCTCAGAAGTAAGTGCTATCTAGTCCAATGGGGCTTACTCCCAGGTAAATTTTAGTTGCTTTAACGGGTTTTACAGTTGGGTATAATGGATTCCTATTTGTACATGGTTGTAAACTACTTGGAGAGGGCATTTCCTCCAGATAAATAAATAAATAATCTTAAGGGATCTTGGATTTTCCCCAGGGCTCCTGAACTGGGTGGAAAAAGAATACTATGTGAAATAGGAGTTGTGAATTGCAAAAAGAAGCCTGGCCAATGGATTGTTTATGGTTCCCAGAGCAATTCTTTTGGAACAAAATTACAAATTTATCACAATCAGCAGAAGAGCTGGTTTACAATGAAACTGCCCCCCCCATAAAAAGTTTTCACATTATTTTTCCTGACCCTCTTCATCCTACAAAGGAGATAAATAGAAGACATTGATAAATTTGGCACAGTGAAAGAGAATGACAGAAGGAATGCATTGCAAATCAATTTCATTTCTTTGTGTGGGAAATGTCAGAAGTGTGGAATTATGATTCTGCCATGCGACACCCTAATAATTGTTTCTGCCAAGTGTGTGATGCATTGGTGCCACTGCTGCCAAAGGAGGAGATCCATGGTCAAGAGGTGCCTTACTTCAGCAATCAAAACTAGGCATGTAACTTTGAATTAGGAATGCTCCCAAGCCATGTTCAAGCAACAAACCCCAGAAGAAACAAAGCTAAGTTTACCCCATGCAGCCCTTTACTATGTATGTGTCTATGAAAAAAAAGTGTCTATGATCTGAATATGACTATGTCTATGTATTTTGAACTTCAGTACATATGTTAGAAGCTGCTGCAGATAATCTTAGCAATACAGTGGTACCTCGGGTTAAGTACTTAATTCATTCCAGAGGTCCGTTCTTAACCTGAAACTGTTCTTAACCTGAAGCACCACTTTAGCTAATGGGGCCTCCCGCTGCTGCCGCGCCGCCAGAGCACAATTTTTGTTCTCATCCTGAAGCAAAGTTCTTAACCTGAGGTATTATTTCTTGGTTAGCAGAGTCTGTAACCTGAAGCGTCTGTAACCTGAAGCATATGTAACCCAAGGTACCACTGTACATAAGGTAGTTTTTAGTGCAGTCGCATGGTCCTCCCAATAGATAGATATTATCAGTGCTGGGGCCAAATAATAAGGTGAATCAGGCTGATACAGGGCTGACATGTCACAGACTGAAGTGAACAGATTTAGAAGCATGGATACAGGTGTAGGGTGAATTCCGGCACACCATTAAGAGATATAGATATGCAGTTAGACATGGGCCTAATCACAGGCACACATTTCATCATCTGAGGCCAATCTCTTTGTATTGCATCTTCAAAAGAAGCACAGAGGGTAGTGACCAGAGAAAATGCTCTCGCTGTAATAGGTCTCTCTATCCTTAGAGTGCTCTCTGCATACCTAGCATTGAGGGGCAGAGAAACAGTCATGGGCAAATGACTCAGGCTTCCTGGTTAAGTTAAGCCAGATGAGGTCAACAACCTGGAAAGCCCACATCAGCTGGTTGAGAGCCAATGTGGGGTAGTGGTTAGAGTCGAGCTATGACGTGGAAAACTAGGGTTCAAATCCTCATTCAGTCATGAAACTCACTGGCTAACTTTGGGCCAGTCACTGTCTCTCAGAATAACCTACTTCACAGGGTTGTTGTGAGGATAAAATTTGGGGGAGGGGGAGAGAAGTGTTTATGTTAACTTGAGCTCCAGGGAAGAAAGGTGAGGTACAAATTTGATAAATAAATACATGGGGGGGGGATCAGCTACTACACTGTAGTGGGATCTCTTGAGATTAGTTCTCATTCAGCTTAATTTTGGACCTATAGTCATCTACCTAAGAAGTATATTTGTCTTGGATAACTTGTTTGCGAAAGGTTGCTGTAAGCATGGTCCAGGTGTGAATTCAATGCAAAACTCTTGATACAAAACAAGAAAAATATTTATGAATGCCTTTCTTTGAGGAAAAACTAATTTAAAGTGCACTATTTGAGGTTTTTGCATTAGCTTGGGGTGGGGGGCAAAGTCCTCCTAATAGGTAAGTAATTTTTACATCATGCTTTGCTAATAAAATGAAATGGTTTATTTAACACAGTTAGCTAGTAAATATAAAGATTAGGACTTAATGAAGCCTTGTAATTGCTTAAGCTTTTTTCTTTGTTTTTATTTTTTAACTGCTTTAGGACCTGTACAAGCCACTTACTTTTGGGCAAATTGTTTTTTGAAAGTGTATTCTGGTAATATCTATATATTCCCCTTTGAAAGTTATGCCCTAATATTCCTGAACAAGCAGGTGATGTTTGCAATGACTGTGTGCTAATATGTATACACAAGTTTAATTTGCAAAGTGGTTTGACAACACAACTGGCCATAATATTACACAGAGTTAAATGTGCTTAATCCCATTGACTTCAATAGCATAATGTGCTTAACCATGGGGTGGCCTACATACATAAAGTGACATAAATTTGAGGTAGGAGAGCAATCCGCATGAGATGCCATTTTGAAATGCTCCTCCACATTGCTAGATATCCTGTCACCACCCCCACCACCTCAAAAAGCTGGTTGTTGGTACCAGATCTGATGAGTTGTTGTTCAGTCGTTTAGTCGTGTCCGACTCTTCGTAACCCTATGGACCAGAGCACGCCAGGCATTCCTGTCTTCCACTGCCTCCCACAGTTTGGTCAGACTCATGTTTGTAGCTTCGAGAACACTGTCCAACCATCTCGTCCTCTGTCGTCCCCTTCTCCTTGTGCCCTCCATCTTTCCCAACATCAGGGTCTTTTCCAGGGAGTCTTCTCTTCTCATGAGGTGGCCAAAGTATTGGAGCCTCAGCTTCAGGATCTGTCCTTCCAGTGAGCACTCAGGGCTAATTTCATTAAGAATGGATGCATTTGATCTTCTTGCAGTCCATGGGACTCTCAAGAGTCTCCTCCAGCACCATAATTCAAAAGCATCAATTCTTTGGCAACCAGGCTTCTTTATGGTCCAGCTCTCACTTCCATACATCACTACTGAGAAAACCATGGCTTTAATTATACGGACCTTTGTTGGTAAGGTGATTTCTCTGCTTTTTAAGATGCTGTCTAGGTTTGCCATCGCCTTTCTCCCAAGGAGCAGGCGTCTTTTAATTTCGTGACTGCTGTCAAACCTGATGAGAGCTCCTCTGAAAAGGAGAGGTATTGTGTCCTACAGCATAAACTGGAATTGTAAGGTGACAACATCCCCTGTTGGCAGTCTGAGTCTATCTCCCAGATAATACGGTGCCCAACAAGGCTGTAATAGCAAAGGACCCAGTGCCATGTCACTCCAATTCCCTACTCTCCACCATTACCCCTGGCACTGCACGAAAAGTGGTGTAGAGTGTGTCACGCCAAAGCCCAACACTATTGATGCATTGCCAGTTTGACAATCTAGGTCTTCTCCCTCAGCCTGGAAGGAAGCAGCATCAAGCACTAGCATGTGCTCCTAATAAGGGCTGGCCAGAAAGTTCCTAGTACAATAGCTCCATGAAGCAGGTCCCTCACCAGACCCTTCAGACTCAATTTCTGCTGGACAGCTCCTCTGTTGATCCAGACTGCCGGCAGATCTTGCCTCAGCTTGTGTTGGACAGCTCCCAGAGTAGTCCAACTCTCCTGGCTCAGGCATCATTCATCTTCCTTCATAGTGGCAGGATAGCTAGGTCAGGTACTAGCACAGTAAGACCTTCTTGAGTACTTTTCAGCTCAAAAATATATCAAAACACATTGGAAAATCCATATTTATTCAGGGATGTGTATGTGAAAGAAGTAAAAATAAATGTTCAATTCACACCTTCAGTTTCTTTTCAAATTGCAAATGGAAGTGGGAAAGGGAAAGACCAGAATTAAGGATAAATCAGATGGACTGGAAATCCCCTTATTCACCCATCTCTGGTCTCAGTTAAGTTAGTTGTTATTAATAAACCCAGTATATGTCTCACCAAACAATGCAAACTTTAAATGAAGCATAGAAAAACAGCCAGAATTCATTACAAAAATGTTATTAAAGCCAAAGCGGGCAAAAAAAATATTTACAATGGATTTGCTTTAGTGAGCTGATTATCCATGTCATGAAGTGGCCTTTTATTTATTTTATCTTAACTAATTCTGTAGTTTTGTTTTTGAACTCCCATTGCTGTAATTACAAACTAGTTTAGTATTATTAGATATTTATAATCCCCCAGTAATGTTCTCTAATCTCTCCCTTTCTCTAGATAACTGCCTCACAGCTCAGCAAATTTTGTTCTTTTAATCACTTCCTCTATAATAACCCTCAAGTTAGAATACAGGCACTTACTATTATCTTTAGAGAAATGCTTATATGCAGACATTCCTGAGCACATGAAAGAAATAATGGTAATTAAATATTTAATTTTGATGAAACTCTGTGTTTTCCCAATCCTTTTCATTATAAGAATAGGGTAGAAATACCTGTAGAACAATACTTAACTCTCCTCCTTCTATAATATGAAATACAGTGGACGCTCAGGTTGTGAACGTGATCCTTGTGGGAGGCACGTTCGCAACCCGCAGTGCCACGTCTGCGCATGTGTGGGTTGCAATTCGGCACTTCTGCACATGCGCAAAGCACTGAAACCCGGAAGTTACCTGTTCCGGTACTTCTGGGTTTGGCGCAACCCAAAAACCCATCTGTAACCCGAGGTATTGTTTAATGCTATAGTGGTCCTAACAGAAATGTAAATGTGATAGATAGCAGACAGCATTAAGAACATTAGGACCAGACCAAAAGTTTATCTTGCCCTGGAACCTGTTCTCAAGGTGCTCAACCAAAGCAAACTTTGGGAAGTCCACAAGCAGGACAATGAACACACCACTGCTCTTCCCACCACTCTTCCTACTCCAGCAAGCGTTATTCAGAGGCATACTTCCTCGAATACCAAAGGAAATACAGAACCATCATGAATAATAACCATTGCCAGCCTTATCTGTTTGCCTAACCCTTCTTAAAGCCACCCAAGCTGATGACCATCACCACAATTTGTGGAAGCAAATTCTGTAGATTGAATAATGTACTTACTGTGTGAAAAGGTACTTCAGGCCCTGCATTCTTAATGGATGCTTCTTCTTTCATTTTTGGCCTAGGGGCCAAAAATGCCAGCAAAGGGGCTCCCTGGCTGCCTCACCTCAAACTTTCTGTCCAGCATTCAGAAGGAGGAAGCCTCCTGGGCTCAGGTGACACTCCTCTCACTTATTCCCTTCGAGTTGACTGGCAATGGCAAGTTGGGAAGGTATCACTTCACCCAGCTATCTTAATATCACCTCCTGACTACACTCCTGCCCAGCTGAGGCCTAAACATGTAACCTCAAGAGCAAATTAGGCAACCACATCCAGATCAACCATGTGGTGAGGAGTATGTGGGAGGAAATATGATTCCAGGTGTGAATTGCAAATGGAATTGCCAAATAAATGCCTACTCTGTCCCCAAATAGGTGAACAACTAATCCCACACTGACAAGGGGTGAGGGTTACCAAGTCAAACAGAGCCCTGTGGGTACTTCAGTTGGTAAGGCATGAGACTTGTAATCTCAGAGTTATGGGTTTGAGCCCCACATTGGGCAAAAGATTTCTGCATTGCAGGGGGCTGGACTAGATGACTGATGGCCCCTTCCAGCTCTACTATTCAATGAGTCTAAAGAGTCCAGAGAAGGGAAAGAACCACATTTTATAGGCGAACCACATTCCTTTTTGATTGGCTGGCTGCCCTATATATGATTGGTGTCAACTGAAGAATCCCAGAGTGCCTTACTCTGGGTATGAGGATGGGGCAAAATCATCCCAATGCAGGATACAGTGGTACCTCAGGTTAAGTACTTAATTCGTTTCAGAGGTCCGTACTTAGCCTGAAACTGTTCTTAACCTGAAGCACCACTTTAGCTAATGGGGCCTTCTGCTGCCGCCGTGCCGCCGGAGCACAAATTCTGTTCTCAACCTGAAGCAAAGTTCTTAACCTGAAGCACTATTTCTGGGTTAGGGGAGTATGTAACCTGAAGCATATGTAACCTGAAGCGTATGTAACCTGAGGTACCACTGTATGTTCCCTGGCTCTGGCTCTAGACCTTCATGCATTAATGTGGCCATCTACCATGGGGGGGGGGGACCTATATAAGAGCAAATAGATTGATTCCCTCTTTCCCACAAACACTGAGCATAAGCAATTTTCATCTGTTCCTGCTAGCTTTTCTCCATCTATATAAAACATATTTCCCCCCCATATCTATGTTTTTAATTCAGATAGTTTGCAAATGCCTACAACTTCGTGTTTTTCTCTGGTGCTGTTTCTTCAGATCACTGCATCTTTATTGAAACTTTCTCCCACGATTGTGACATTTTCACCAAACCAGCCTACATTGTTAGAATCGATTTTTATCCCATTATCTTCTCACTCTGATATATTCAATAAAGCACCTAGTACTACTTTTTTCTATTTTGGATGGTCCCGTATTATCGCAAAAATAGTAGGGCGAAAAAAGAACAGAATGGAAAAAAGATTTACAATATCCAGAATTACAACTCCTTTGAAAACTCTCTTGACCTTGCCAACCATTTATCTTACTAACATCTCATTTCTAACTCCCTTTCTTTTTTTAAAAAAAGTGCTTAGGAAAGTAGCCTTGTATCATCTCTGAAATCACTTCTCACACAACAATACCCTTGACTGATTTTAATCAAGGTATTGTTCTGGTCATAGTATAGAAATAGCTTTCCTGCACTACAGTAAATGATATCCTCATCTCTGTTCTGTATGCCTTTGTTCCCCTTGACCTTGGTACTGTCCATTCTATATACCGAGATCAAGTCCTTATTTCTGAGTTTTGTCTATCATTATGTGTGCACATTGGCTCCTGCTGCCTTCTTTTTATACAGAATCACAGGTGACTGAAGTGCCCTTTTGTGGCTCGTGTTGTTCACCGTTTTCTCCGTTCAACAACATATTGCAAACGTCGGTCACCAAGTTTAAACAAAATGTTAAATCACTGTGTTTTAAAAGTGGATTGGTTATGAATATATACCAACCAGAAGAAAGCCAGGGTTGTGAAGTGGTTAGAATGTTGGCCTGGGACCTGGGAGCCCAGGGTTCAAATATCTTCATACCATCATGAAGCCTACTGGGTGACTTTGGGCAACCCACTGCCTCTCATTCTAACCTATGTCACAGTACTGTTGTGTGGATTAAATGAGGAGGGGGAGAACCCCATACCCTACCTTTAGCACCTGGGAGAAAAGATGGTATATAAAGGCAATAAATAAAAATACATAAATGTGATTTTGGTTTGGACCCTGATGTGTCATCTTGAAAAACTGCTTGTCTCATTCTGAAGTACTTCAGAAGCTTCCTGATTTGTCTAAGGGCCCAAGGACACTTCAAAAACAGGAGACTTTGTTTCCTTTCCATTCACTATCTGGAAATTTAAAAACAGTTATGTGTTTTTCTTTTTACATAAATGGATGGAATTTGCAGGCATAGTAGCCTCCCCAGAGTGTATAAAACCTGACAAATTACAGGCAAACAGGTCTAAAGGGTGTGTGGGTGGGTGTGGGGAACTTTTAAAATTTGGTTATTATTTATATTTATGAAAATATATAATGTTTAATTTTTTGCAGTATTGGATGAAATTTACATGCAGAAGAGAGAGAGAAAGCATGAACAAGTTGCATGACCTCTAATCACACTTCCATGGGCAAAGTAGGTCCCCACAAGTTCTTTTTCATACATTTATTCAGAAGCTTTGTCCTCATTCTCCTGGGTTCTGTTTGGTTATAGTGAGTGAAAATTCTCAGAAATGTTCAGACACCCCTGGGTGAAGACACTCTGTGTGAATGGCATAATAATTGCAAATTAATTTCATCATTTTCGTCATCATCATTTTTTATTTGTATGCCACCTTTCCACAGTTAAAAAAACAATGCTCTAGGCGGCTTACAGCATAACAAGATTTACATAATTACAAAAATCATAAACAATAAATAAACCACATCAAAAAAATGCACAACCAAATGGGAAACAATTTCCACATGAATCAAAATCTAAAACTAAGAAGACAGCATTAATATCACAGTTTAAAATGACATAGGTAAAAAATAACAGCAATTTAAACAAAAAACAAAAACAAAACAAAATGGAGCCCTCTCCAGCAGTGGCAACAGTCCTTTATAGAGCCTATCAGACCCTGCCCTAGGCCAGGTGTTGAGTGGCAGGACTGGGGTCCTCAGGCACTGAGCAGGGGAGTCCTCCTGGGTGGTAGCCGTAGCAGCAGTTCCCATAGCCTGTCAGGCCCCAGCCTGGGCCAGGTACCGAGGGGCAGGACTGAGCAGGGGAGTTCCATGCTTCTGAGCTCAATCTTGTGAAGCACCTCCCTGCCTCTTTATCACTTCTTAGATACTTGTTGTTAAAGGCTTCATGGATTAGATTGCCTTATGGCTGGGGCTATTTACAAAGAATTACCATTTCCATGTGGATATATTATTTCAGACCATTAAAACGTTCAATCCAGGATCAGTCAAAAGAATGGGAATATTGTTTTCATAAAAGTGAAGAGGGTTAATAGTAATGAGTATCCACATGTAAGCAATACCAAATAAAATCTATTTTGGTGGGAACCTGCCAACCATAAGTCCCCCCCCCTTTTTTTTTTAATATGCATCCAAAACATCCACCACATACTGCTGCAACCATGCATTACAGATCTTGGTTCTTTGTTTTGCTGCATTGTAAAATATTTTAATTACTCAATAAAGTTTTTAAAACAGAAACAAAAAATCCAATAAAACTATGTTGAGCAGGTGTATCTGGGAAGTCCCAAGATGGACCTGAAATGTTGTAACTGGTCCCTGGCCACACAGACCTTAAAGGAGAAAAGATGGAGATGATCATGTCTCAAATTGTAATTCCTTCAGTGCAAAATACATCTCTCTCTCACACACACACACCAGCCATTCTTGGGTACCTGGTTCTTGAAAGCTATGAAAACTTGTTAATTAAAGTTCTGTAAGTGATTTAAATTAACCAAATATGCATTGGGCTTTTATGTGTTTTAAAGATACATGTATATTTTGGTGGGTAGCAGATCTTGGTTGTGCCAAGTTAGTTCTCACATCATCCACATTCAGAACATATGACACACAAAAAATCTTTCATTCCCCCTACTTGTTTCCACATTTTACATTGCCGTAAAAGTACAGAATGTGTGCTACCTAGACTGATAATGGAATAGTCAGTACTCCGTTAAAGTTATCAGCCCGCCATGACCTTCAGTATGCCACTTAAGACTTTGAGCCATTGAAGCATTTATGGGTCCACATAATTTAAATACCTTGAGTAGCCCTATTGTCTTCAATGTGACTTCGTACATGGTTAATAACACATAATAAATTTCTTTCCAGGATGAGATTGTTAAATTCCTGTCACTTCATTTCCCTCCATCAGCAACTCCATCAAGTTACTGTACACTGACTTTACTACCATTGTCCCTACTTAAAATGCAGGAGCGGATCATTTAAGGTCCATTCCAGTTTTTCCATTCTTTAATTCTGTGATAAAAATGCAAAGGATAGTAGCTAACTTAGCTAGAAAACATTTTACTAGTTCATTTGTGATGGCATCATCTGAATACTTAAACCCATACAGAGTATTTCTATCGAACTCTGGAAATGTTCCATACACTTTTGATATATTGATCGTATTTCTATTCCACTGACAAGGAAGCAGACATGGAGTTTTCCTATTTTGTAATTTAATTTATTTAAACTATGCCTATTCAATTTTTTGAATGACCCATATCCACAAGTGGGCTCCAGAATAATACAGCACAAACAAACAAAACTAATTCCACAACAATAAAAATATAAACATAAGCAACAAAGCTACAATGAGCATGCAAGGTCCACCACCACATTCACATACTGGGTGCTTGTGGCAGCCATAGCACCAGATGGTGAGAGCAGGATGACCAGGCCTGGATTGAGCCTGATGCCCTTGTGCAACTGCTGTGAGACCAGCTCTAGATCCAGCAGTTCACTGTGGGTTCAGCCCTGTTCTCTCCCTACCCTTGATATGTCCTATTCCAGGGCTATCAGCTGGCTCTCATTGGTTGAAAGAGTACCCACCAGCATGTCTCCTGCCCTTCCCCCCAATTCAGCAGCCAGCAGGAGGCCAGCTGAGCTAGGAAAGTTGGGTAGAAGAATATTTCCACCTAATCCAAGATACACACCCAATCTAAGGGGCAGGGGTAGGGTTAGATTGCTCTGTCCTTTAGGAATGCTTTGGAGAAAAGTTTTCAACAAATGTCAAAAACAACCTGGGGGCCTGCTTCACTTCTAAGCAAAGAGAACTCCAGAGAACATAAGTATGTATTGTTCCAGAAATGCATATGTCACCACTGACATCATTATGTGCTAAACAGCCATGAAACTAAACATCAGGAAAGATACTTTTTTTCAGATCTACCATTTTCTCCTTGAAGAATCTGCTATGTTTTCCTTGAGATACAGAAGTACACATATGAAGGTAACAAGTTACAATAATGTTATACGGTGGTACCTCAGGTTAAGAACTTAATTTGTTCTGGAGGTCCATTCTTAACCTGAAACTGTTCTTAACCTGAAGCACCACTTTAGCTAATCGGGCCTCCCGCTGCCGCCGCGCCACCGGAGCACAATTTCTGTTCTCATCCTGAAAGCAAAGTTCTTAACCTGAGGTACTATTTCTGGGTTAGCGGAGTCTGTAACCTGAAGCGTCTGTAACCTGAAGCGTATGAAACCCAAGGTACCACTGTATCTTGATACAATGAACCCTGTTCTGAATAATATGAGAATGATGTCACCTTAAAAATGTCCACACAAAGTGAGCTAACAAGGGGAAAACAGCAACAAAACAACACTTTGGCAGAATATACTTTCTGTTATTGCATTGTAGTTCCTGTCAGCACTATTTCTACTTACCGAAATAGTCTGTGGGAATGGAGATAATTCCACAGTGCTTGTCTAGCAATGTTATTATCTCACTAATTACATCCTAGAAAACGGTCCCTGAACACATTTCTTACGTTCTTAAGGAATCTGATTGATCTGTGTTCTAAATAGGACTTTCCAGTTCTCTCTGTGTGTGTTTTTTTAAAAATATTCTACTTCAAATTTATTTATAACAAGAAAATATTATAACGACAACAACCATGTGCTAAGAAATAGAAGAAATGGAATTGTTTCATTCCAAAATAAACAAATCAGAACAATTACAGGTAAGTAGCACCTGTCCCACCAAGAAGTTCACCAATATAGCTTGAAGTTCCAGAAGCCCAGTGCACTTTTTCTTTTACTGAATGTGACCAAGATTAAATCATTATCTAGTTTTATTTATTCTATTTCTTACATCAATAGAGCCTTTCTTACATCAAAGAGTGAAGAATGCATTTGTCATGTCCAACAGCTAATATATTCCACAAATGAATTCCAGGTAGCTAAGCAGTCCGTGCCAAATGGAGAGATAGGAATTTTGTCTCTGCACTGAGAGCTTGCCTTAACACAGGGAAAGAAGCAAAAATTCCACTTTGGGCTCAAACACAAACTACAGAAACAGGAAGTGCAATTTGTATTTTTTCTGTCCTTTTCCCCGCATTATTTAATAGTTAATTTTTCCTGCATACAACATATATTTTGAGAATGGGAAGATAACAAGAGGAAGAAAGAGATCATGGTTCATTGAGGAAAAACAAGGAATAAATTCTTATTTCTCCCCAGAGCTCCATCCCAAGCAACTGGTAAGATTAGAACAGTGAAATGAGTCACATGAGAGAGGCAAGTAATGTGCTTACATCATATGATGTCTTGCAGGGAAGTGACCTTGGGAGACTGACAACCATCCTGCTACCATAATGTAAGAATCAGCCCAGAAAAAGCTACCTTTTCACTGGTGACTTTTTAGACCTTTTCCTGGTTAGTTAACGTCAGAAACATCAGCTAAGATAAATGTACTTGGTTTTATTTATTAAAGCCATTTCAGAATGCTTTCTCTGGCAACAGCATTATAGAATCAAACTCTCATTCTCTCTAATGTGTGCTATTAACTCCTTTAGATTGTTTCAGCAGTTTCTGTAATGGAACATGAATGGATCCGATCCAAATTTCAAGCTTTGAAGACAGATGAGATTTAGAATTATCCAAGAGCACTAAATGAGGAAATGAGTGTGTGTGTGGGGGGGGGAATAATTAATGCACCTGGTTGCGTTATCCACCTGTAAAAGAATTAGAAGACGACAAAGATTTCAAGAGTGACTTGAATTGGTTTTACTCAGTGTTGAAGTCGGTTTCAATGGCCAGTCCAGCTGGCAACTTCTCCTTCACTTCAGGTAGCAATATGATTTGGGCCAGCCCAGCCCAGCTGTTTGGCATGCTTAGGGGGTGAGGGGTAACTGGAATTAGACTACCACCAAAACACACCCACCCAGATGTTACCGTGATTATAAGCATTTAACAAGGAAACACTAAGTTTCTGCTTCCTTACTTTTAGAGTACTGGAATATAATCAGTGTGATATGTAAAAATCCAAACTCTTAAGGGTTGGACCCAGCCTTGCCACTCCATGAATGAAAAGCTTCTTCCATTTGTGGAGGAAACTTGGAGCCAGTGGAGCTCCTGACTGTACTAAGGGGAGTGGTGAGCCTATCTTTTACCAATCATACCTATTCCTTGCAGTTCCCAGTGCCACCTTTTACACTGTTCCAGAGAGTCCTACAACCATTTGGGGAAACAGTGAGTTGGGGAATAGCATGGGGGGTGCCAGTGGGACCGTAGCTCCAGGCGCAAATTTTTGAGGGGGGTGAAGCAGGTGCCCTCATTATGGCCTGATACTCCTCTTCAGGTGTTGGAGGAACCAATGCCCACGGAAAGGAATATTGGGATGTTATGCACTGGGGGAGCTGGGCTGGAGGCGTCTGGTTCACGCCTGCCAAATGCCTTGTCAGCTAGTCAGGCTCTACCTGTCTCCAGGGCAGGGTGGATTTTCTCCAGTGGTGTCGGCGGTGAGGGCTGGGGTGCTGTTGTGGGCTCCTTTAGCCATTGTGCCCCACCTGCTGTGCACGCACTGACCCCTCTGGCACAGCCACACATGCACCAACCCCGGGCACTGTAGGATCACACAACTCCACTGCTGTGGGTGGTGGTACACCACAGGGAGGAGGGAGAATCAGCAAGCCAATGTGTTCCTGACCCCTTCGTACAGCATGAACCAATTTCTCCTGAGCCCAAGTCTGGTTCCAACTCATTTTTTATTAGTACGAAATTAAAATATGCTTTGTTTTAAACTTTCTTAATAACACAATGAATTCATATGTTTTTGTCAAGACAGATTCTCTAATGCATTTTTAATATACAGCCATCTTGCTTGTACATTGAATGATGACTTCTGAGGAGCGCGCACACATGAAATGCTTTAAATCACTTGGATCACTTGCTTCTACTTATTCTGATCTCCAAATAACTTTGAGATGTTCTTTGGAGAAATATTTGATAGCTCAGGACTTTAATCTTTACATTGATGACCCATCTGCTTTGGGACCTTATGCACATCTCTTAGTAGGAAAAGGCTTCTCATTTTCTCAGCTCATTATTTTTTGTGTTTTCCATGACATACTTTATGTAGATTTACCATATTGCATAATAAAGCGTAGTTTAGGCTAGAAGTTCATAATCTTGTTCCTCCAGATAGTCTCCCCTCCCTCTGCCTTTATTTATTTATTTATTTTCTTGTTTCTGGACTTTTAACTTCCCATATGCATCATTTAAATTCAGCCACCCATATACTACATTTGAAATCTTCGTCACTAGAACTAGTTTTTTTTCTTGGAATATGGTATGGTTATAATTTATTTCTGCCACTTCTAGAGCAGAAATGGAGACCAGATATTCATGCTCCGAAGATTTGGCCATGTTTACACTTTCTAGGACTTTTTATTGGGACACGGGTGGTGCTGTGGTCTACACCACAGAGCCTAGGGCTTGCCAATCAGAAGGTCGATCAGAAGGTTGGTGGTTTGAATCCCCACAATGGGGTGAGCTCCTGTTGTTCAGTCCCAGCTCCCAGCAGTTCAAAAGCACTTCAAAGTGCAAGTAGATAAATAGGTACCACTCTGGCGGGAAGGTAAACAGCGTTTCCGTGCGCTGCTCTGTTTCACCAGAAGCAGCTTAGTCATGCTGGCCACATGACCCAGAAGCTGTCTGTGGACAAACGCCAGCTCCCTCGGCCAGTAAATCAGAGATGAGTGCCGCAACCCAGAGTCATCCGTGACTGGACCTAACGGTCAGGAGTCCCTTTACCTTTACCTTTTACACTTTCTAAACACTCTGGATTCCTGGGCTAGGATTCTTTGGTTCTTCACACAGCACAAAGTTAAACAGTTGTAGTGATGGCCACCAATTTGGATGGCTTTAAAATAATATTTAGACCAATTCATAGAGGATAAGTTATCAGTAGCTTACAGCTATGATGGTTATGTTTTCCACCCACTGTTGGAGGCCTCCAGTTGCTGAGAATCACAAGTGGGAAAACTGCTGCTGTGCTCAAGTTCTGCTTGTAAGGCATGTAGACATCTGGTAGGCATCACTGTGAGAAAAGGATACTGGACTACATGGGCCTTTGGCCTAATCCATAAGGACTCTTTTGTTATTACTCCCCCAGAAGTATTAATTTTATGGAAACAACCCACAGATTCAACATATTTCCCCCCCCCCAAAAAAAAATGATCCAGGTTGTTTCAAGGAGGAGGGGGAATTGTCAAAAACATTGCCAGCATAATAATGCTAAAATATGCCTTGCCTCTACACAAGTATCATTTTGTTTTATTCTGTTAACTCCTCATGACCATAGTTATAGTTGAATGGAACTCTGAATGGAAACTAGAAATCATGATGGATTCTTCCTAGGTAAGCAACACCCTTTGCTATTTTCCATTTTAAATAACAAAACAAAATCCTATTCTACTCCCTCATTATTGGGTCTTTAAACATGTGTGTGTGTGTTCTCATCCCTTCCCTTGTAAACAGCTAAGTGGAAACCAGTGAATATTTATAGGAGAATCCTATTCACCACCCCTTTGGCTTCAGTGGCTCTCTTCGTTACCAAAAGGATCTTAAGAGTGGGAGGGAAAGGGAACCAAGACACATGCAGCAGAGTACACATACATGGAACCTAATTTTTATTTATTTTTACATGTCTCTGGAGATTGTTTTGGTTGAAGAATGAGAATGCTTTAACTAAAAAATAACATAACATAACATAACATGACAACATAACATAACGGGCATGTTATTTATCTCAATTTTTACCACTGAAATATAGAAACAAGTATGATGCTATATGAGATCAGTTCATTACCTGCTTTCAAATGCAAATTTTGTTTTATACATAGTGCACATAAATGACATTGGCTTTCTGTATAAAACCCCCCACTCTGTTGCTGCCTGACTCACTGGTGTAAAGTGGCTTTCTGTCGCTGTCACATGTACCGTATTTTTCGCTCCATAGGGTGCACCTGACCATAAGGCGCACCTAGTTTTTAGAGGAGGAAAACATGAAAAAATATATTCTGAATCAAATGTTGTAATAAACTATTTAAAGCAGCAAAGCAGGTGGCTCCTGTCTGCTTTGCTGCTTTAAAGCGAGCCTCAGAGGAGGGAAGGGAGGGGAACCATGGGTTATCTAAGTCCAGTTAATAATGCTGAGCCTGATTTTATATGCATCTCAAAGCCCTTGACTTATATACATTATAATGACAAGCTGAGATAGGCCTCCTGCATAGGAGGAGGGGAGAAGAAGAGAGGGAGCCATCATAGCTCAATGGGGAGAGCATGGAGAAGATCCCAAGTTCAGTCCTTGAAAGCTCCAGGTAGGACTGAAGGTGTGTCTCCTGAAACCCAGGTGAGCCTCTGCCCATCAGTGAAGACAAAACTGAGCTAAATGGGCTCAGGGGTCCTGACGTGGTACAGGGAAGGTCCCTCTGTTCCTGTTTAAATTAGCCCTTTCTTCAGAACAATGGGGACTACAATCTTAGTTTGTTTTTAAAGGGAACAGCTGTAACCTCAGTGGCTTTGCATGCAGAACACCACACGTTCAATCCCCAGCCTCTCCAGGCCTGAAATTCTGGCAAACTGCTACCAGTGTTGACATTACTAAGCTAGATGGAGTAGTGGATCCGACTCCTTATAAGGCAACTTCCTAGGTTCCCATTAATGCTTCAGATCTGGGTGTGAGGCTTGCTGTCACGTTTAGTGTGGCGAGGGTGGTTCTTTGCACATCTGGAAGATGACTGTGTCACCTCCATCACCCTCTTGAAGGTGCTTTTACAGCTCGGGGAAAAGGGCAGGCAGCCACAGCATGTGTAGACTGTAGCATCCTGAATTAAGGGAGGGATTCCCCTTGCAGCCAAAAGGTTGTTTGAGGCCACCAAGAAAGAGCTGATCTTAAGCTTGAACCAGGACTTGCTCTTTAACCATGCTGCTCCTCCAGTTGCCATCCATGTAACCTTGTGTGAATATCAAGTGTGAGTTGTGTCCAGGAACCTGGGAGGATTTCTTTCACATGAGTGCATGTTTTCGTCTTTAAATAAACAGCCCATGCAAGTTTCTAGCTCTTATGGCCATGCCTGGCTGTCTCAGTGGAAATCTGGGGAGGCTGAGGTGGACTTTCCAGTGGTCAAAGTCTTCCTGCCCAGCATCTATTTCCTGCCCTCTTTCCCCACTGAACCCCCGCACCCTGCTTCAAAGCGGAGGGGATTCCCTCTGCTTTGAAGCAGGAAAGTGGAAGAGGAGCTGCTTACACGAGTGTTAGCTGCTCCCCTCCCACTTTCCTGCTTCAAAGGGAGCCCGGGAGGAGGGAATCCGCTGCAGCCTCCAGCAGAAGATTCATGGGTCTTCCTTCCCTCCTCCGTGGTTGCTTTGAAGCAGGAAAGTGGGAGAGGAGCTGCTTACACGGGTGTAAGTGGCTTCCCTCCCACTTTGCTGCTTCAAAGCGAGCCACGGAGGCGGGAGGGACCAACGGAATCCCCTTCCTTCCCTCCCTCCTCCCCGGCTCAGCTCAGCAGCCACAGCTCTTGCTGGGTTTACAATGAGCTGGAAGGAGGGACAGACGGCAGTCCCTCCTTCCGCCTCCCTGTAAACCCAGCCAGAGCCGCAGACACACTCTATGCAGCTCTTGGTTTAAGGGAGAGCTGCGCAGAGCTTGTCGGCAGCAGCGGCTCTTGCTGGCTTCGCTCCATAAGACGCACAGACATTTCCCCTTACTTTTTAAGGGGCGGGAAATGTGTCCAATGGTGCGAAAAATACATATTTTTCACTTTTCCAAGAGCAAAGATGGCACCATTTTAACTTACTAAGATGTATTAAGGTATTAATAATGTCACAGAGAAATCATAACACCATTTACATAAATTTTCTGAACTTAATAGCTCCTTTGATTCAGCATTCTTGTTTTGCAAAAAAGAAATCTAAAAAACTCCTATTTCTTGTTTTCCCCCTTCTTAGACCTTTTTTTTTTTTTTTAAGATCTAGACAGAAACCTTTCTGGTAATAGAAATTCATGAAAGTAAAATTAATCACAGCTGAATTTTGCTTTATCTTTACTTTACTTTGTATCTTAGATTAAGTCTGACAAGGCAGTCAGAAATCATTAGTGATAGCAATGACGACTTTGATTCATTTGTTCAAGCAATAATATTTCTGATTTATCTACTTTCCTGGGCTGAAAAATTCACACCTTAAATGTCAATATAATGTCAGTACTTGTGAAGTGTTCTTCTCTCGCTTTTTGGATGGGGAGAGGACAGGAACCTCCTTTCTTGCTTGGATAGGAAAGCTTTGGTTGGAGCCTACCAGAAGTGTTGATGCAAGCAGGCTGCCCTCTTCTGCCTTGGAGCCTTACCTAAAAGAGCAGTGACAGTATACATGGAAAGAGAAGGAATGTTGGCTGTCCTCTTTGACACTTACTGGTTTACAGGCTTCTTCTGCTGCCCACTAAGGCCTTAACAATCCCTTCATTCACCTGATGCTTCGGAGTACAACTCCTATCATCCTCAACCATTGGTCATGCTTGTTGGACTATTGGGAGTCATAGTTCAGCAACATCTGGAGCATAGCTGTCGACATTTCCCCTTTTTTAAGGGAAACTCCCTTATTCTGAATAGGATTCCTTGCAAGAAAAGGGGGGAGTTGATATCTATGTTCTGGAGGGTATCATGTTGGCAACGTCCTCCTTGTTTACTTGATTAAGGGTGACTCTCACTCTCTCCTGGACCAGAAGCAGTGCATAGCTTGCTTCTGCTCTGCATAGCTGTCAATTTTCATTGCAGATCTCCTTTGTTACTATTAGCTATGGCTCTGGTGAAATCCGTAGAAGTGCTTCACCTTTTTTTGGGGGGGGGGGTGCAGGCCCAATTATTATGCACAGCACATAGCTAAACTGTTGAATTGACTCCCACAAGATGTAGCGAAAGCCATCAACTTGGTTGGCTTTAAGAGAGGTGCAGACAAAATCATGGAGGACAAGGCCGCATTCTGACTCTACTGTTGGAGGCAGGGTGCCTCTGAATACCAGTTGCTGATAATTTCAAGTGGGGAGAGTGTTGTTGTGTTCATGTTGTGCTTGCAGGCTGCTCATAGGCATCTGGTTGGCCACTGAAAAGAGAGTCCTGAACTAGCTGGATCTTGGGCTTGATCCAGCTAGCTGGACCTTTGTCCTGATCCAACAGAGCTCTATGCAAATAGTGAGTCCATGGTAGAAACTGTGGGAGCCAAATATTGGTGCACTATTGACCAATAACAGAGAGTATGGGGTCCATCTTATACCAGCTCACTCTGAAAGCCTTATATCAAATGTAAATTTCACTGAAGTCAAGAGGGGATTTTGTAAATAAACTCTATGAAAGTTGAAGCTATACTACTGTATTAAGCACAGAACCACTGTGGTGAATAATACCGTGTATAGCCAATCATCTTATTAAGCTTATTTCCTGGAATATTGTACATAAGTAAAAGAATGTCAGTTCTTTGCGCTCTCCTAGCTTTGCAAGTATTCTGTCACACCATTCCAAACTTTACAGTGAGCGAGCCAAGACTAATCAGCTGTACATCACATCTTTATCTTGTGACAGTTACGGCAAGTATGCATCAGATTACATTCCATATCACACTTCTGCTCCATTAATTGACTGCCTTCCTTTGTTTCTGCTGACCATAACAGTCTCCCGAGAATCACTGAAATGACTGAATAGTCTGATCAGGAAATTTGAGCAGGTTTTTTTAAAAAACACACACTGTAAAACCAAAAGCCACAGTTCCATCAATCAAAAAGGAGATAAAATACTGAACCAAACGAGCTTATCAGACTAAGAAGCATTGCTGGAATCTTCCATTGTGTAATTGCATTATGTGCCGGACAGATATTCAGTTCAAGGCTTATGATGGCTAATTTGTGGAAGCAGAAATATTTTTCTGAAGCAACATCAATCTCTCCTCTTTTCGAAAGCTGCTAATATGAAGACATGGGTGATGTCTGTAAGCCTGAGACTAATAACTGGCACTTCATATAAGCTGCAAAGATATGTAGAAAAAGGAAGAAATCAATTATTAAAGTGAAGTAGGAAAATTGTTTGCTATTTCATTTGTTGTCAACTATGACTGTGGGTAGAAACCTTAAATAGAAAACATCACAAAGGAGTTTTATGTTAGGGTATATTTTCTGGGGGTACACACACATCCTGTGTGATACAATTGAATTCATTTACTCATTGACACATAACTTGTATAAACATTGTCAGTAATGTTGCAGCTTCATTGTGATCATACATATGCTCACTTTTGCATTTTAGACATAATAATCCAAGGGAGGGAAGTCATTCATTTTGCTTGCATGTGAATAGGCTTGGTCGTGGAAGACTGTATAGGAGATGTTGGCAGACTGGCTACTAGCTTATGGTCTTTGGAGACAACTCTACCCTAATATAATCTATGCAATTTTAAACATGGCTTCAGTTTGGTTCACTTTTCAAGGCAAGCTGCCTGAGGCCTGATGAGGGACAAAGTAGCCTGAAGAGTTAAGCTGGTGACCTCATTGTAGATGATGTCACCTGCCAAATGCTCAGGATGTGACCTTTTTGCAATCCATTCAATACAGTGGAAAATAATTTTAATACTGTGGCCTTCAGAAGAGGAGCCTATGGTACAAACAGCTGATTGTAGAGATACCACTTATCTCTACAAAAGCAGTTTGCTTTTGTACAGTGGTACCTCAGGTTAAGTACTTAATTCATTCCGGAGGTCCGTACTTAATCTGAAACTGTTCTTAACCTGAAGCACCACTTTAGCTAATGGGGCCTCCTGCTGCTGCTGTGCCACCAGAGCACAACTTCTGTTCGAATCCTGAAGCTAAGTTCTTGACCTGAAGCACTATTTCTGGATTAGCAGAGTCTGTAACCTGAAGCGAATGTAACCTGAAGCGTATGGAACCCGAGGTACCACTGTATAGCAATTTATGAGAAGAACGCGATTGCACTTGTGTCTTCCCTGCAGGCTTCCCATAGACATCCAATTGGCCACTATGAGAAATGGATGCTGCGCTGGATGGGACTTTTGGTTCTTAAAGACTAACAACAACAACAACAACACATGTGTGAAAAAAATCTTTGCCCACTTTCTGTGCTTAAGGGAATTCCACCAGTATCTTCTGCTTTTCTAAAGGTCTGCTGAAATCATTTAGGATTGCCATCAGCTATCAAGCGGGAGAACAAGAAAAAGCTGGGCAATAATAAAGGTTTGACAGCTGATTCAGCCTTGAAGCAGAAATTGCTTGCGATCAGTTCTGGTCATTAACTTGATGACATCCCTAATGCAAGGAATGCAAAGATGACATCCAGCCACACCAAACTGCCATCTGAAATATAGAGGTCATGCAGAGGTACTGTAGAGCAGGGGCACATGTAAATGGCATGGGGAAAGCCAAAAAAAAAGTATCGCCACAGCTTTATTTGCTAGGAGGAAAGTTTTCTGCTGGAGAATTATTTTGCTGTTCACAAAGAAATACATGCAATACACACACACACACACACACACATATGCAAACACACAACACTTTGCAGTTTGTAGAATATGAAGACAGGCCTACCTTTTGTTCATTTGGGTGGTGGGTAGACAAATATGGGCGGTGTTTGCCCATTGTTCACAGGATGTACAAGTACAATGGGCAAACATCACAGGATGCGACACAGAAGATAGAAATGATTGACTGGTGGCTAGATGTGCAAGGCACCTTCATTATGTAGTCTTAGTTGGATGCTGCAGGCACAGCTCTTTAACCTGTTCTTTGGCACCTGAATACACACACACACACACACACACACACCTCTTCCTTTGATTTTAATCTGTTTTAACTGCTTTTAATATTGCATATTTAACCTGTTCTGTGATCTCATGAAGGGTGGATAGGAAATAACAATAAGAACAACAATGAGGGACACCACTATCTTCCCACGCTGTGCTTCAGGGCTCAAAACATAGTGCAGGCACAGTGCCCCTGAGTGACTACAACTTCCCCTCCTATACTGTGTCATGAGCCACTGCATACTACTGAACATAGGAAAAGTCACCTGAAGGCCCTGTTTTCTGGTGTTTCCTTGCTTCCTCTGTGGCTGCAAAGAATCCCATAATGAAGTACAGCTAGGCATTTTCCCACCTCTCTGAGAACTTAAGTGCATATGTGGATCAGTACAAAACATTCATAGAGCCATAGAATTGTGGAGTTGGAAGGGATCAAAAGGGTGATCTAGTCCAATCCCCTCCAACACAGGAAGCCTTCTCCCAATGTGAGGCTCAGATCCACGTACCTGAGATTAAAAGTCTCATGCTCTAATATCACTGCTAATACTTGGGTGTGCATGCCATGAGGGATGCTGGAGAATTCAGAAATGGAGAGGAAATTGCCCCTCTTTGCTTATTTCATGCAGAAGGTCTTAGGTTAATTCCACCAGCACCTCAGGTTAGGGTTGGAGAGCCACTTTCAGTCAGTCTTAAACAATACTGGGCTGAATAGACTAATGATCTGATTCAATATAAGGCACCTTCCTATGTTGTTCACATTATTAAGGCAAAGAAGTAAACTGTGGTTTTAAACATTTAAATCTAATGCTTATCACACACAGAAAAACAGCTAAATGATTCTATTTTTTCCCCTATGTCTTGAGCGTGTGTTTCCTTTTTTCAATTCTCCTCAGACTTATCTAACAAGTTGTTAGAAAGGCAGTGATTAGCACTTAATCTCCTTAGGTTAAAGGAGCAGTGTTAGGGGAGGGTATTGTTTTTGTTTGTTGCTACGTCATATAATATATATATATATATATATATATATATATATATATAGTAAACTTCCCTGCGGATGAAGGACAGTATAGAAATTTTAATAATAATAATAATATTTTCACTGGGGCTCAGTAGCTCTCACGTGTGATCCAGATTTGTCCCCTGCGTCCTTCGCAGTTCAGAAAGGCACCAGTCAAGTAATGGAAGCATTTGTGTACTTATCTGATATAAATTATGGCACACTTGAATTCAATGGTTACCATGGATTCAGGGAGCCAGTGTGGTGTAGTGGTTAAGAGCGGTAGTCTCGTAATCTGGGGAACCGGGTTCGTGTCTCCGCTCCTCCACATGCAGCTGCTGGGTGACCTTGGGCCAGTCACACTTCCTTGAAGTCTCTCAGCCCCACTCACCTCACAGAGTGTTTGTTGTGGGGGAGGAAGGGAAAGGAGAATGTTAGCCACTTTGAGACTCCTTAAAGGGAGTGAAAGGCGGGATATCAAATCCAAACTCTTCTTCTTCTTCTTCTTCTTTTGCCCTCATCCATAAGATGCTGGCTTTTGTAGATTCTGAGTGCTATTTTTCTAGAAGAAGAGATGCCGGAACTCACCATTAATGCCTTCTTTGTTGTCTTATAATGGCAATGGCACCTATCTGAGAGGTGCCAGAACTGAGTTCTGGCAAGTTCTGGCTGAAAAAGAAAAGAAAAAGAAAGCCCTGGGAAGAACTATGTTGGCTGATTTATTCTAAGAAGTTGTGGGTTTCATTTCTATAACTGCTAAGCAAGTTGAATTTTCCATCAGTTTTGTGGATATGTCAATGATGCAAAGAGTGACCATGGCTGGATGTAGATACATCAAAGAAGAGTTTCAGTGTAAAGTGTTGTAAATTTAAACAGGTAGAGAACAGGTAGAGAAAAATGGGACTCCACATCACCATCTGGTAGCACAATGCTATATAGCACATACAATGCATATAAAGTGCTTTTTCTTTAACAGTCTAACTGACTCCCATGATAAGTCCGGAAAACCTTTGTTTTCAAAGGCTGGAAAGCCAACCTCATATTTATCTGAGAGAAAATAAGTGTATGGAGCGTTATAAGGTCATGAGATACTGAACATTTGTTTAAATAAACCCAGAATACCACTGTGCTGCTGTCAGAAACCAAAATAAAATTACCACCTATAAGAGTTTATGGGACACAGGACTGACAATAATGTGTGATCCTCTGTGATACAGCCGTATTGAAGGAGACGGGTAATCATAATTTAACATCTCCTCTTCTCAGAATGCCTTGATATAATTAAAGATGCTGTCAGTGACATTGAATGGGGGCGAATGCCAGGTTTAACTGAAGAAGAAAGGACTATAAGGTCTGTTCCTTTTAAAAGGGTTGGTGAAAGAAAAGTAGAAAAACAAATGCTCACCAAGACAAAAGGGACAACATTAGGATGATTGTTTTATATATTGTAAAGCAGGGTCAGAACTGCAGGTCCATGAGCTTTAATTTGCCCACCAAGCCTTGCTCAATCATCCTCCAGTCACCTAATTTACCGTACCACATCAGCAGCAAAGGCAGTATTATGATAAAACCCACAGAGCACATACTGTATATAGTGCTTTTTGTGTGTGGTGGCACTCACTGGTACGGAGTACCACCACTTGTTTCTTTACCGCCTATGGAAGCCATTTTGTGCTGGCATATATGACATCTTAATCAGGATATGGATACTAACACTTAATTTATTTCATTTTATTCCCAATGTAGGTTTACAGAGCAATTCTATGCGTGGTTGCTTTTGGCTGGCCAGTTTCTTGAGATCATTGCCAAGGTAGTTAGTTTTTGTGTGGCAGCAATAGCTTGCCGGCGCAGGATCTTGTCTTAATTTTAGAATTATTAACACCATACCTTGTTACCTTGTTTTGTCCCCCCATTTTAATATAATTATTTTATATTTCTCATTGTTTTTTAATATCTTACATTGTGTTTAATCTCCACATATACTTGATGTATTTTATTGTGTTTTATGTGTTTTGTTTTCTTCTTATCTTCTCTACTGGTCATACACACACACACACACACACACACACACACACAGTGGTACCTCGGTTTACGAACTTAATCCATTCCTGTGTACTTAATAATTTAATAATGAGTACAATTTCATAGGATTGTGATCTGTGGATCAAACAAAAAGGCAGACACCAAGAACTGGGCTGAACTATAGGTCAAGGGGAAGCCTTAGGGTGGAACGTAATGAGTTGAAGAAGAAGTTCCCAGCAGGAAAGAGTCAGAACCCAAATACTGAGTATTCCTGCCACTTCCTGAGAGGGAGAAGGGGAGGGGTGAGGCATGAGGAGCTCAGCATTGAACCGATCCAATGTCCCTACTGTCACATCCACAACTCACCCACACCTTGCTGAGCTCTCTGGACCTCATACCTTTCCATCACAACAGTCAGCAGTGATGCTCTTCCCTACCTAGGCCATTGCATCAACCACTACTGCATTCCAGAGAACATTTCCAAATTTTCCTGACTGGTAACAGCACAGGTCAACAGTGCCTACTTTATTCTCTAAAAGAAATACCCCATCATCATTAAAGATGCAATTTTAAATATGTCTATGCATATTCTTTCTGCTTTTATAATCTTTGGGCAGCATATTACATTCCTGAAAGCTTTTGGTCATATTCTTTGTGTAAACTTTAATAATATTTAATATGAACAGTCATCTGTGGTGGGATAAAATTGTTTGCTTGGATCTAGCCAAAGGTACAAGAAGTGAATGCTGCATTGTTGCTGGTTGGTTTGATCCAATGTAGAAACGATGTACACACACACACACACACACACACATATATACACACCAGTTTTTAGTAGACTTTCAGACGCTCCTTTCATCTACAGCATTCGTTGTAGGAAAGAGCTAACACTGAGTCAGTAGGCATTGTCAAGATTTCCAGAACATTGCATTTATAAAGCTGGATTAGGTTGCAGCTATCCTCCTCCCCCCCCCTCTAATTTTTTTTTTGTGTGTGGGATTATCCCAATTATAAACATGCTGATTAAAATGAACCTCTTCCCCCTCTGCAAAATCATTATGTTGGTTTTAGTATTATTGACTCTGCTGGATGGGTGGACAGCGGTAGAGACACTCAGCCAGCTGTACATTTGGAATTTACGTAACAACATTCCATGTCCGCTAAAAGCATTCCATGATATGGTAGTTAGCAACGAGACATAATGTTCATGCTGGTATAAAGCTGATATTCATTCTATTTCTGTACTAACTCTTTCATCTTGGCAGGAATGGGGTTTTTTTTTTGTTATTCAGATATGGTAGGATTGCACTAACAAGACATATTTTCATAATGATAAGGCTACATAGAGAAATGCCTTGCCAATGATAAGCTTTCTATTGTGGAGCAACCAGTTTTCTGTATGTGAACTGTTAGCTATAATGTTGAAATGCAGGATGTACTGAATAGGCATTATTGTGTTAATTTCTCAGCTAAATGTGCTCTCCCATGGGTAGGGGTTAATGACTGGAGTTATTAATTAATGTGGCCTGTTAAAAATGTAATAGCCTTGCTCGAGGGTATTTTTATATAGTCTTTCTATGTGGACATCTATTGATTTATACTAGATTTGCGTTGATGGCTTTCAATGGCCCTTCATTTTTGTGACTCTGCTTTAATGGTTTATTAAATTAGAGTGTCATTTAACTGACTCCATACTCCTTGTTAATCTGCCTAACTAGATTAGCCTCTGGAGGAGGACATTGGTGTTGATGTTTTTCTTTCTTCAGAGTTATGTGCATAATTTACTTTGTTTTAAAACCTGGACAAAGGTTCAGTTCATTTTATTTATTTCCTTAGTTTTAGGAGGGTTTTTTTTTGGGGGGGGTTGCATTCTTGCAGTAAGGGAGAGTTCTGCATAGCGTAGAATCTAGCCTAGTGAACAGGTTAAGCTAGGAATGTACCCTGCAAAGTTTAGAGACTAAAATTATATCCCCTCTTAAGCACTGGTGTATTCAGGCTTCAATGTACCCCCAAGCCCAGAGGTCTGGGACTGGAAGACCAAGGGAAAGACTGAACTGTGATTTCTGCATTGACGGGGGTTGGACTAGATGACTCTTGTGGTCCCTACCAGTACTACAAATCTATGAATCTATAAATACAAGATGACAAGGTTGCTAGTTTTGTGGCCCTGCATGGGCAAGGAGGAAAGAGTAGAGACCCTGTTTGGGTTGCACCTACAATCCTCAGCCCAGTGGATGCTGGAAACTTGGAAAGAGTGTCCTGGGCAGGAGCTCTACAGAAGGTGAGGATGACAGAGCAGACCTAAGGGAAGACCACTCATCTCTGGACTATGAATATGGCCCCAGGTGTTTAGGAATCATATTGTACCCTCCCACCCTGTTTTGGTGATGCTTTAGATTTTGCTTTATTACCACGTGGGGTGTATTGTATATTGCTGTGGATGGAGGCCAGCCACTAGTTAACCAGGACTGGAAAGGAAGTTTACCCTCAGGCAACAATTGGGCCAGACTCTTTGTGGGGAGGTGGTTGACCTTTATCATACCAATAAGGTGGTGTACTTGCTTCCAGTAGGAGAGGCATTGCATTGAATTCATAGTCAGGTTAAGCAGGAGATGGTCGCCCCACTTCCCCCAGAGATGGTCTTGGGTGCTGTCCTATGCAGTGGAGGCTGCCCCACAAACCTCAGTCTGTCCTCAGACAGCCCCCACATGCCACCCTTCTTACAATCAGTCAGGGGCTAATTACATTTGTTGGTCCTCCCAACATCTGCCCTAACACTACCAATGGACACCAGAAAAAAATTGTCCCTATACCCACAACCCCAGCTTAGGAGACTGTCGGGCTACCACCCACCCATGTTGCCTGAAGGGCCCACTGGTATGGTTCACAGCATAATGGGCCCACAAATCTCACTAGCTCCGCATAGGAGAGGCCACCACTTTGGCCTGAAGTAGAACATTAATGAGCAGTTAAGCTCCCCAATGACTAGTTTCTTGCCATAGGCTACACCAAACCCTGTGCACTGTTTTCAATGAAACTGTGGCAATCTTAAATCCAGGTAAGCTTCTGTGTTGTTATTACTCCCAATTCCTACTTCCTGACGGTCACAAGAATGAGCACTGTAGAATGGTTTCACAGCTTGTAAAAATAAAGGTCTGTGCTTTAATCGCTTTTTAATGCATGCATGAACTTATAAATGCCTTAACACTTCTCTTACTGAAGGGTGCTTTTTATCCTTTTATATTGATCAGGCGTTGTCTGATCAATATAAAAGATCAGTGGATAGGAGGCCCCAGTCCCACACCAACTACAGCAAATAACATTCAGTTAGGTGTGTAGTCTTATCAAGGCCTTAAATTAGGTCTTCCTGAGCAAATGCCAGGAGACCTTCCTTTGTATATTTCATCAGTGTTATTCCTACTTCTTCCAACCCCAGTTTGTGAATACAAAATTGCATTTTAGTATTGGTATTTCTTTCTGTGATACAGCTAAACACAAATTGAGGGCAGTAACAATAGCCTATAGGGCAAGGCCACCCATCAAGTCCTCAAGAATGTCAGCTAGTTCAGCTCCCATCCCCTTCACATTTGTCACTATCTAGCATCTTTACATTCACATTGGTATTGCTTGAAACACTAGCGTTTGTGATGACGTGTTAACTGAATGAATCTTACTTAATTTTGAAAGATCAGTCTTGATGGGAAAACACTGCTGCTTACTTGTGCCGTTTTGCAGAGCGATATTGCTTTCAAATTGAGCTTTCTAATTCAGCTGAGTTTAATGTGTTTCTCTTTTATATCATATGGGTGGATTTAAGAACTCCTCTGCTTTTTTTAAAAAAATAATCATCATGAAAAATTCCATAATATTTCCATTTCATTTAAAAGCCAGCTTTCGAAAAGCATTTGCAAGTCAAGGAAGGAGAGTGCAGGCAGCTGCAGTCCATAGGTCAACCAACCATTAGTAATATGGTACAGCTATTAGATTGCAATTATATTTGGATCTTGTCTGAGTGAACAGTTGGAATGTGAACTGCTTTGTAATAACACATTTTAATAAAATGAGGGAACAGATGTCAAATCAGCTCTAATCTGCCCCAATTGAGCAGAATTTGACATTAGTGTTAAGCAGCTGTATAAATTTCTGTAAAGGTAAGACATTTACCAAGCCATCCTTTGCCAAGCTCATGCCCTCCAGATGTTTTGGGCTAACTTGGAACTGTTGTTTGCCTTCATCAACCATGCATCAAATATTTGAGAACTGTGAATGGACACTGAGCACATCTGGAGAACTTTCTCCCAAGTGCTCAGCAGTGAACCAACACTAGTCTGAATAAAACCTAATGTTGGCAAAGTGAAACTATCCTACAACAATATTTGCTGATGGAGTAACATGATGCAAAACAGGATATACTAATTGATTTCATGACTGTGTCACCTCGCTTCACCCTGAAATCTATAAAACTAGAAAGAAGCCTTAAATTCCATTTGTGCAGCTGACACGCTTCCTAGATAAGGAATTTTTATTGTTGTTAATCAGACAAGCTTTATTCATTTTCTGTCGTTTGTACTTGCAACATTAATGTAATTGTCAGTTTTAGAAATCTCATAGGGGCCGAACAGTCTTCTAATCAGGAGCCCCACTGTAAATAATCAGACCCATTTGGGTGCATCTTCGCTAATGCAGCACTTGAGTGCTAGACATTTGCTGCAGATCCTTCACATGGCATTACAGATTCTCCCCACAATAAAAAAAATCTCAATCAGACTCCATAGGAGGCTTCAGACAACCCACACACATGTGTTGTCCCTCACACCCCGCCCCAGCTTTTGAAGTTTGATTATTAGAAGCCAGTGCTGATTACAAATGATGAAGTAATCACCAACATGATTCATTCATTGTATTTTTGACATCCTTAGCATTTGCAAGAGCTATAGATGTCAGGTGTACAAGGCAGAAAGCAGATCTAGCTCATTAAAATACTGCTAATCTGAATAGCCAATCATTTTTCTTTTAAAATACCATAATAGCAGCAGTAATAAACTGAATTCAATAAGCTAATAGAATTCACATCAATAAATGAACTGCAGTGTAATTAATCCCTCAAATTTGTGATTTCTATATAACTCACTGCATATTATCATTAGGGCTCAATAGGACTACTCAAAAGAAAGTGCTTCAAATTGGCTCAGAAGTATTCATGAAAGACAGTTTATCCAAGGAAACTATCCCATCTACCTAAAATGTCACTATAGTAAGTAAGGGGACCCTTGTCAGCAGCATGGGAGGAATGCAACTGCTGCTGAGGGAGAAGAAGTTTTCCACGATAAAGTGGAGACTATTGAGATTATTAATTTTATGTTTGTGGAAGCCACTGGATTAACAACTCTGGCTCTTGCATTGAAATAAAGATTCTTCAGCCCAAAATATGGTTCAAAAGCTTTACTCACAGAACTTAACTTCAAATATCTAAAAAACCCACACCAAATAAAGTTACATTCACTTAGTTGAATAACTCTTACAATGCTCCCAGCATAAGGCATAATAACCTAAAAAGGTAAAGGTACCCCTGCCCGTACGGGCCAGTCGTGTCCGACTCTAGGGTGGTGCGCCCATCTCACTTAAGAGGCCAGGGGCCAGCGCTGTCCGGAGACACTTCCGGGTCATGTGGCCAGCGTGACGAAGCTGCTCTGGTGAGCCGGCACAGGCGCAGCACACAGAAACGCCGTTTACCTTCCCGCTATAAAGCAGTACCTATTTATCTACTTGCACTTAAGAGTGCTTTTGAACTGCTAGGTGGGCAGGAGCTGGGACCGAAAGACGGGAGCTCACCCCGCCGCAGGGATTCAAACCGCTGACCATGCGATTGGCAAGCCCTAGGCGCTGAGGTTTTATCCACAGCGCCACCCGCGTCCCGCATAATAACCTAGTTGACAAATAACTTGCATTCAGAGCAAAAATCAGAACTCTGTCTCTTCTCCATTGCAACCTTTTAAAGCCTCAGGCTGTATTGATGGAGACAGAGAATAAAGCATTCATTCTGTTTGGTAGTCAAGAACAAAGAAACACTGCACCCAGCATGGATGCCTGCATGAACATATGCATGGACCTGAAATACAATCCCTTTCACGTGACTGTGAGCTGATGATCTTGTGACTAAGCCACAGGTCCAGTCGCGGATGACTCTGGGGTTGCGAGCTCATCTCTCTCTATAGGCCGATGGAGCTGGCGTTTGTCCACCTACAGCTTCCGGGTCATATGGCCAGCATGACTAAGCCACTTCTGGTGAACCAGAGCAGCGCACAGAAATGCTGTTTACCTTCCCGCTGGAGCGGTACCTATTTATCTACTTGGACTTTGATGTGCTTTTGAACTGCTAGGTGGGCAGGAGCAGGGACTGAGGAATAGGAGCTCACCCCATTGCGGGGATTTGAACCACCAACTTTCTGATCGGAAAGCCCTAGGTTCTGTGGTTTAGACCACAGCGCCACCCGCATCCCTAAGCCACAGGGATACAGGCCCATTAATGATGAATCAGGTAGGCTTTTCTCTGTCTTAATGGAAATTTTCAACCATCCTTCACAGTATACAATACAGACACATTATATATGTCCCATTTCAATGTACATTAAACAATTATTCTTAACAGAGGCAACTTGCAACAACAGCAACTGACTAGTCCTGACCCGTTGACTGGCAGCCCAGTGGCAATCCAACCAATCACCCTTGCAATCTTACCAGGCATGATCTCATTGAAAGCATGCATCAGCCTGTGTGAAGCTCAAAATAGCAAATGATCGGGCAGATGTCTGGTTCTTAAGAGGTCTTTTGCTATTTTGAGCTCCACCTATCTGGTTCTTAAGATGTCTTAAGACACTCAGTCAATAAGGAGTCCTCTCCCTACCTCCAATTTGAGGCACCACCGCTGAGATCACATCCTTCATATTTGAAAGGATTTCTCTTTACTTAGTTGAATCAAATATGCAAATGCATTGATGAAATATTGACTCCTGAACATTTGCTGGGTGCCATAAGATCCTAGCTTTATATGCTACAATCCCAAGTATACTTTTAAGGGCCTAAGTCTTATGGAATTCAAATAAATTTCTAAGTTAAAATGTTTAGGTTGCCATTATCCAAACCTATTTCTTTTCATCCATTTACCTTAGCTTTTTTTAAATCAGCCAAAAGCAGATAAAATGTTTTGATATAATTAACACAGAGCCAGAAGTATTTGACATTCCAAGTGAATAGATGAACATCATAAATCATCACACAAGAATTTCTTTCAAAACAGGCTTTCCAGTTATTATGTTTTATGTGGAAACTGATATACAGTCAGCCATGCAGAGTAGTGCTAAAATATCACAGGGGCTTTCAGATGAATTCTTTCAAGTCCATAGTGCATTCTAAATACCAACATAATATCACCAATTAAAATATGAAATAGAAGTTTTACAGTTCATATGCTACTCAGCTATCTTATGTACCAAAGCAGGCAGGATCAATACTAAGTGTAATCCCAAGTAACTTCAAGACATGCTGACCCAAATTGTAACTGGGGAACCTATAGCAGGCATTGGCAAACTCGGCCCTCCTGATGTTTTGGGACTACAACTCCCATCATCCCTAGCTAACAGGACCAGTAGTCAGGGATGATGGGAGTTGTAGTCCCAAAACATCAGGAGGGCTGAGTTTGCCTGACCTATAGTCTACCTTGAAGACAGGGAGGTCTACCAACACCTAGGGATCCTTACTAGATTCTGAAACTGCTAGACTCTGAAACAACCATCTATGCTATTGTGACAGAGACCGGCATGATGAACTCCTCACTGCTAGCTCCCTGGCAGAAGATTGACACACTCAAGACATTCCTCCTCACCAGAGCTGACTTTGCATTTTGAGGATCAGCTGTCCAGAAAGTGGCCCTAAAGGAGGCTGACTGAACACTCACAAACCTACGCATCCTGCAGTACCGAGGAACAGCAGTTCAAAAATGGGGAGACTTCTGGGATGTTTAAGTCATCACCCTTGTCTTTTGCCTCCTCTCCTGCCCAGAAAACACCATAAAGACAACAGCACATGACACCCTAAGAGACGTTCAAAAAAGATTACCATGGACTCCACCAAAGAAAATCTAGCCACCTGTCTGTGGATCATTGCTAGAAAATGAGTTTGGCCATGATAGTGATGATTTCCCTTTTCACCTGCACCCAGAATATGACATGCCACCTAAGTAATCTTATTGGCTGCCAGTGGGCCTGGAACTGTGGAAAAAAATCCTCGATTGCCACCAGCCAACACAGCCAGTTCTTCACTTGCAGATGTCTTGAAAGCCCCCTGAAAGAGTTGATAAAATATAAATATGTCTTCACAGTCAATAGCAAGCCAGACCAGGGAATGATGTTTGAAGTCACAGGACAATGGAATGCCAGCAACCACTACAGGCCACACAGAGACTTCACATGCTTTGTCAACTAGCTTCTGTCAACTTTGTGCACCACTCCCATCTGAGCTTTGTACCCTTCAATGGAACCATCACGTCCAGCAACCAAAACAAGCACTGTTTTCACTGCAGGCACTCCAGCAAGATCCTTCTGCATGTGCTCTGCAGCTGCAAACCCCATTCAATGGCATGGAAGTACCCACACAACACAATGACAAGCCATCTAGCCAAAGCTACTCCTGCTATCTCGCCGAACTGCCGCAGGAAGCCAGCTGAGACCCAACAAATCATTTGAAACAAAGGAGCATATATAACAGCATTAAATAATGTTTATGAATTTAATCACCTGTAAATGTTTTCCAGGAGGCTTAGGGAATCTAGTCAGATTAAGTTAATTCTCATCACCTATTTAAAGCTGATCTCAGGGTGCTTGCCTAATAAATTGGGGGTTGTCAGTTTGAAACAGGCAAATGGTTGAGTAAAAAGTACTATCACCACACATTTAAACCAAGTCTATTAGGAATTGGATTACTTCTAAAAGTTCAGAGCCCTAATTGCCACTTGTATTAGAAGCACAGCTGCCAGCTTTCAACTACTGTGGTTCTTAAAAGTGAGAACAGAGCCTTGGGGAGGTGCTTGCTATTAACTAGGTTACCACTGATTAGGATTTCTGCAGATATCCATAAAAAGTGTGAAACTACTTGAAATGATATCTTGGCTTCCAGTGGGTTGGACCAGAGTCACAAAACAGCTGGCTTGTCTATTAGACACTTTGCAGCTTTCTGCCAAGTAAGGATGATTTCATTGGCACCTAGAGAGCTCAGTGGCAATAAGTTCCATGACCGGTATGATTAAACTTTTCCATTCATTTTCTTAAAGTTGATGCCCATCCATTTCAGTGAATACTGTATTTTAAGGGATTAGAAAGGTGATGTCAAGCTTCTGTCAGGGACCCTTCCCCACATTGATGCCTTCCAGAGGTTTTGGACTAGAACTCGCTAAACATTGGTCATGCTGGCTGGGGCTGGTGAGAACTGGAGCCCCCAAAATGTGGGGACTGGGGCAATATCAGGTCATTGAAAACTGCTGAAAGGCTTTCTCATAATGCAAAGCCAGTAGCATATTTCCAAAATGTCTTTTTAAATGTTCTTAATTATAAAGAAGTGAGAGCTGGACCATAAAGAAGGCTGATCGCCGAAGAATTGATGCTTTTGAATTATGGTGCTGGAGGAGACTCTTGAGAGTCCCACGGACTGCAAGAAGATCAAACCTATCCATTCTTAAGGAAGTCAGCCCTGAGTGCTCACTGGAAGGACAGATCGTGAAGCTGAGGCTCCAATACTTTGGCCACCTCATGACAAGAGAAGACTCCCTGGAAAAGACCCTGATGTTGGGAATGACAGAGGATGAGATGGTTGGATAGTGTTCTCGAAGCTACCAGCCTGAGTTTGACCAAACTGTGGGAGGCAGTGGAAGACAGGAGTGCCTGGCGTGCTCTGGTCCATGGGGTCACGAAGATTCGGACATGACTAAACGACTAAACAACAACAATTATAAAGTGTGGTGTCTGTGTTGCAGTGGAGTAAGTGTGGGGAAAGAGTGCTCAGGACACTATTGGTGTTAGCTGTAGCTAGGGATGAGAGGAAAATTCAGTTCAGTTTGCATAGTACCAAACTTGCACTTTTTGAAAAAAGTTGCAAACCAAATGAGCATGAGTACTTCCTAACAATTTGTAAATATCCCTGCCAAAGATTGGTGCCCAGTTCCATAGATAAGTGCTGTGGGAGAGGCCTATGCTTTGCTATTCTTGAATTTAGGGTTTTGCTAGGTGTTGCTACTTCCTTGCAAAAAACAAACAAAAGGGGAAAGATTAAAACTCCTGTTCCTTGAAATCACATAAAATATATATTTCTCCTGGTGAAGATTGAGTTGCACCCTTGCCCAAGGATTAAATAGTATAGACCACCTATCCAGCCATATGTCAGACTTTACTACAGAAATGTGGCTATTTCTTTGACCCTTGAGGAAGTGTGGAACTAGAAACAAGTCAGGCAGAATAGATCTTTTGGTGTGTATTTTCTGACAACAGCTGTTTATGTCTTCTTTTGCTGCAAGTCACTTTACAGCTGTTTGACTCTCATTCTGTTTGGATGTTCTTAGTTCCTTACTAAGCGACTTGGGGTGCAAATGGTCAACCCTGAGTCAGGTGCAGGAGCAGCCTTGCCCGTTCCTTTCCTAAACCCAAGGAAATCATGTGGGATAGCATTGATTCAAATACCTAAAAGCACCCTCAAAACCACAGAGCATTCTGGATATTAGACACTTTATTTTCCCATATATGGCAGTTCACACTGCCAATGAACTAGGGTAATTTGATGGGCTATTATTATTATTTATTAAATTTATATTCCGCCTTATACTTGAAGGTCTCAGGGCAGTTCACAAGATAAAATCGTAATTTAAAACATGAAATACATTAAAATTATATAAAAACAGGAACAACTCAATAATCCCCCCTCCACATGGTAATGCTTGAAACACATTGGATCAATTGTTGTTTAATGATCCCATAATGCCACTGTGAGCCACAATGTCGGTAACTTCAAGATTGGACTAGTGTAGTGAGCTCTGTGAGGGGCTGCCATTAAGGCTGCGCCAGAAGTTGTAAATACAGTACAGTGGAACCTCGGGTTGAGAAGGTGATCCGTGCGGGAGGCACATTCACAACCCGCAGTGCCTCTTCTGCGCATGTGCAGGTCACAATTCAGCACTTCTGTGCATGCACAAAGTGTGATTTAGCACTTCACATGCGCAAGCGCCAAAAATCGAAAGTAACCTGCTCTGGTACTTCCAGGTTCAGTGCAGTGTGCAACCCGAAAACATGTAACCTGAAGCGTCTGTAACCCAAGGTACCACTGTAGTATGAAATGCAGCCGCTAGCCTACTGATTGGGTGTGCAGGCTGTCAAAAAACTGCCAAGCTGGGCTTAAAGTTTTTATGCTCAGATATAAACGATGTATTATTTATTTGTTAATTTTGAATGCCACCCTTCATCCTAAGATTTCAGGGCAGTTCACTGCATAGAAATACAAACCAAACCACAAAGGAAGTAAAGGAAGAACCAAAACAAAGCAAACCCACAACTCCCCCCTCCCACAAACACATTTAAAAGAACAATAGAATGTTAATAATCCACAAAGAGGAAACGTTTTCACCTGGCATCGAAAGATGCATCATGAAGGCAACTTAGGACCAGGTTAATTGAATGAACATATTCTCCCTTAAGGGGCACGGGTGGTGCTGTGGGTTAAACCACAGAGCCTAGGACTTGCCGATCAGAAGGTCAGCGGTTCGAATCCCCGCAACAGGGTGAGCTCCCATTGCTCGGTCCCAGCTCCTGCCAACCTAGCAGTTCGAAAGCACCTCAAAGTGCAAGTAGATAAATAGGTACTGCTCCTGCAGAAAGGTAAACGGCATTTCCATGCACTGCTCTGGTTCACCAAAAGCGGCTTAGTCATGCTGGCCACATGACCCGGAAGCTGTACACCAGGTCCCTTGGCCAATAAAACGAGATGAGCGCCACAACCCCAGAGTCGGCCACGACTGGACCTAATAGTCAGGGGTCCCTTTATTCTCCCTTACTGACTTCCTGGATGACAGAGATTGGCTGATGAGGTTCTCCTGATTGTTCCCCAGCCAATGAAGATTTGCTTAGCGATAATCAGAGCCTAAATATTGGTGTCACTCTTCTCCTGAGCTTAGTTGAATACCAACACTATCGACTCTCTGCCGCTTATAAAACACATCCAGCTGCCAAGCATTTGCAGGTGCTTAATTTCTAGTAGGTTAATCGTATTTTAACCCTGCTCTGGCTTTCAGCTGCATTTTTCTTTTCTGTTGTAATTTTAATGTTGGCATTTTTTAATTTGTGACTGTTGCAAAAGGCAGTATAGAATTGTCTAAATAAACAAATGCACAGAGAAATATAAGCATACATAAAGAAGTCGCTATCTACTTACATTCTCCGAGGACAGTCCTGTGATCTACATTTTTTGTCAGGGCTTCTTTATAGATTGATCTCTGGAAAATTTAAGGAGAAACAAGCCCCATTCTAATTTTCCATATCTAGGTGGTCACAGAACTGCCTCAGAATCTATCCGTTTAATGCCAGTCATCATTGTGGAAGATGGTAGGTATGACTGGTGTGCGTACTGAACACTTAACACTTATCAGATGAAATGCAAATGCTGAAACATCCTCAACTGAAGGAAAATTTCATGCGAGGTTAATGAATTTTCTGATGAATAATCATCTACCTAAAAAGCTCCTTGAGTGCAATCTTTAATTCATAAGACCACAGACCTTTGCTGTATTATTAGCTTGACTTGAGTTTATCTTAAGTCAATTTATAGTTTCTAATCTCAGATTTACACTTTTTTTTACTTCACCCAAAAATTTTACTTGCAGATTCCAAGCTTATCTTATCATATGTTCTGTCACTTTTTTTAATCTTCTCACAAAAGTTACATTTAAGCAATCCAAACCAGCTACGCCACAGATAACAAGCAGCAAGTGGTATTCATTTTTCAAATTTATTCATGCAATCTCCCCACCACCACATGGATATCTTAACTTAGAATGGGGAATGTCAACTCAGAAACTACCCTTTCTTCCCCTTGGGGTCCCATAGGTTTGTTTCAGGTTATTTTTATGTACACTTACAAAGCATGCAGCTTCATTTAATGCTTAAAAGTACTCTCGAACTGTGGTAATGTCTCTTGCTTGGATGAAAGGTGTAGAGATGTATTTATAGAAAGCCTTGATTTTTGCATGGCTGGAGAGTAGCCTATTCCCTGCTGTACTCGTTTTTTTCCTTGGATCCTGCCCGCTTTTTACCTCATACTCTACACGCCCTCTGGCATGCGGACCCCAAAAGATTGCTCATGAAGTAATGCTGTTCTTCGGCTGAAAAACACACCTGATGTAAGCACAGAACCAAGTCTGTGCAAGGCTGGGAAGCACCTTAGCTGCATGCCCAAAGTCTTAAATACAAACTATTGTTAAAATGACAATAAAAGCATTTCAAGTTTTAGATGTAAGTTGTAATAACCGCTAACTGGAAAGCTTGGTGGCATGCAGTCTGGTGGAGGATAGAGTAGGGTCTGACCCTAGGGTTGCCACTATTGGTTGGGCAAAATACAGGACAAGTTGGGGGAGTGGGGATTGGGGAGAACACTCATGAACCCAAATCCCCCCTTTGTGGAGGGGGTTCCCTCCATTCGGCCTTTGCCTCCCTCACCTCCCCAGCCCCACTCTTCCCCTAAACTAATGTAGACGGGCACTTCTATAATAATAATAATATAATAATAATAATTTGTTATTTATACCCTGCCCATCTGGCTGGGTTTCCCCAGCCACTCTGGGCGGCTTCCAACTGAATATTAAAAACAATGCAGCATCAGACATTAAAAACTTCCCTAAACAGGGCCGTCTTAAGTTGTCTTTTAAAAGTAAAATAGTTGTTTACTGCCTTGACATCTGAAGGGAGGGCGTTCCACAGGGCAGGCGCCACTACCGAGAAGGTCCTCTGCCTGGTTCCCTGTAACCTCACTTCTCGCAGGGAGGCAACCGCCAGAAGGCCCTCAGCATTGGACCTCAGTGTCCAGGCTGGATGATGGGGGTGGAGATGCTCCTTCAGGTATACTGGACCAAGGCCATTTAGGGCTTTAAAGGTCAGCACCAACACTTTGAATTGTGCTCAGAAGTGTATAAATGCACCAGAAGCACCTACATAGGTAAGAATGGTCCTGGTTTTGAATGCATTTATCTAGAATATCTTCTATCTCTTCGTTATTGGATGTAAAGCATCACTGGATGAAAGTTAGATTCATGGCTTCCAATTTTGCCAAATTATAGGGCTTTGTTTTGTTTTTTTAAGTTGAGCGCCTATGGCTTCCAAAAAGGGAGGATGTATTATCTGCTTCCGATACAGACGATGTCAAAAGCAGCGCATGTATCTCTGATGCCAGTAGAATTTTAAGTACATAGTGGAGAAAGAATTGTCTATTAATGACTTCTTCAGTTTAATAGAAGATAGCAGCAACAACTACCATCATCATTATATTTTCAGAACTTGGGAGTGCGTTTTACAATTTAATAGCACATCTGTCTAGATCCCTAACACAGAATTTCACACATGAACGGATCCTCGTTTTAAAATTGGCATGTGCAGTCCACGTCTTCCAGAAGCAAGCGTAATTGTCACCAGCATTTTGAAATTGTCTCTCCAGTTCTTATTCGGCTTTGCTAATGAAAAGATTAGGCTTTATTGTCTTGCAATCAGATAAGCCATGTACGAAACTAATGTCAAGGATCTGACTCAGTGACTGAGAAAATCAGGGAGCAGAGCAGACAAAGTATGTAAACTACGCTAGATGAGAACTGGGAGTGAAACTATCCCCTTAGCAGATGGAAGCCGCGCTAACCGACAGAAAGACAGCTAGTGCTAGTACATAATTCCCCTCATCATAATTGACGAGTACAAATTCTGTTGTTTTATTTCTGATCCATAAAGCTAGGTTCACAAAGAGGTGTGAGTTGTTTAAAATGTAAAACACAATTTAACGTGGCATGAATGCAAACCTTGGTTTTTAAAAAAGAATAACAGCAGCTGACCAACACTTTGAATAGATTCAACATGCTTTCCATTTACATCTGCGGCTTTCTCCCGACCATTCTCCCCCTCTCTGCGCAGCACCCCTTCAGCGGAGCAGCAGGAGAAATGGAATGGGCTCCGTTTCTCCTGCCGCTTTGCTGAAGGGGCGTTGAGCAGAGAGGGGGAGAATTTTTTTGCTTGTTCTCCCCCTCTAAAACAAGCTGCGTTCAAGGTGCATTCAGTCGCCTTCAGTGTAGGCAACCCGAAGCCTCAGGAGTGCGGCGGGAGTTCCCGCTGTGCTCTGGAGACTTTGGGTTCCTTTCGACCTGCTCTTTGGGGCTGGCGGGGGGAACCGCTGTGCTCCGCAGGCTTTGGGTTCCTTTTGCTGAAGCCAGGAGAGTCTTGCTCTCCCGGCTTCAGCAAAAGGAACCTGAAGCCTGCGGAGCGCAGCGGGAACTCGCGCTGCGCTCCAAAGACTTCAGGTGGCTATCCCTGAAGCCTGGAGAGCAAGAGGGGTCGGTGCACACTGACCCCTCTCGCTCTCCAGGCTTCAGCGAAAGCAATGCGAAGCCTCTGGAGCATGGAGGGAACGCTCCCTCTGCACTTTGGAGGCTTTGCGTTGCTATCGCTGAAGCCAAGGAGCCTGCATTCGCTCCATAGGACGCACACACATCTCCCCTTAATTTTTGGAGGGGGGAAAGTGCGTCCTATAGAGCGAAAAATACGGTAATTTTTCCTCTGGCATTTTGTAGTTTTTAGTCACCTCCCACTTCCTTCTTCTGGACGCCTCACTGTTGACTGTTTCGTCTTCTTTTTCAATCTTTGCCCTTAACCTGCCAAGTACCCAAAGCTTCCCCTGCCCTATAGGTGGTCTTTCAGGAAGAAAGACCCATCTCAGCTGTGTGGATTGGAGTCTTGTTCATTCTGCATATCAATGCCACCTTACCATTTCTTCCCAATATGCTCTTCCACCTCCCCTCTCATCATTCTCCTGGCCACAAGCCCACTCCCATCACCAAAGTGGTGAGGCAAAGCCAAACAGTTCCCATGCAGGCAACTCCAGCTGAGCATACTTTAGTATGAAAGGCAGCTGCTATGTCCAAGGACAAACCAATAGGATGGAAGAATTGTGTTGTTTTTCTCTTGTTTGCCCCACACCCTTTGTTTTAGACAAGGAAAAATAAATGGATACTTATTAAGTTCCTCTCCCAGTGGTGGTGGCTGCAGCAGTGGTGACATGAAGGGAGGGGGAGAGAAGAGAAGAATTCTTCCCTGGCTCAGATTTTTATCCGAGCTCCATTTCTGTAGTCTGCCTTTCATTTAAGGCAGGTTTTTTTATTAGCCTCCAAAGTTCTTATCTGAACTTAACTCAGGAGGAATTCACCAGCATCTCTAGTTACCGTAGTTTGATTTACATTAACTTTTCGGAACTCCATCTCAGAATGGATTGTTTCTTGTGGCCATCATTCTCAGCAGTGTCTTAATGACTATTTGGCCAAAAATCTCTGCTGGATGATGCAATGCTATTTATTTTATTTATTTATTTATTTATTTATTTATTTATTTATTTATGCTCCATGGTTATAGCAAGCAAATTTGCATGGGATGAAGCTTGAACCGATCATGAGTCCTGCTTATTTTAATGGATTCTGCTCTTGAGAATCTTGCTTATCAAGTCATGCCTCATTACCTTGACAGAAATGTCACTCACACACTTACATTTACAGCCTCATTTTATTATTTTCCACACAGAAATGAAACTGGCAATTTTACAGACGATGAAGATACAGTTTTTAAAGCTGGAAATGCCTTTCCTTGGCCCTCCAACATACATTACTGAGAAGACACAGTCACTTTGTCTTCCTAGTGTGTGAAATAGTTTCTGAGAAAAAGAGGGGATTTTCAAATGTCAACGTAAAGAGGCTTTGGGAAAAAAACATTTTGGTTGCCGCAGCTTTAGTTTCCATTTGTACTTATATTGCCTCCAAAAATATCCCAGACGGACCCAATGTGATAAAAATTCTTTGAGTTTCAAGATGACAAGCTTTCTCCTCCAAGGCAAAAAAAGAAAAGAAAAACTTAAAGTTTTCTTGGAGTGGTATATATACTGGACACAGTTTCTTTTCTCTTTTTTTATCACATCCTGTTGAATACAGTAGAAAGCAGATGAGTTGCAATCCTACCCAGGGAATATTTAAAGATGATACTCTTTTAAGGTTTTGCAAGAATACCACCATTCTACAGGAAATAATACAAGTGACCTTGTTGGAGACTACTAGATGCCCCAGAATCACGTGTTTAACTCAGCCAAGCTACTCCCCAGTTCTCAGAATTTCTGCTACTGTTAAGAGCACTACTTTCAATACTGAGAGTGTCCTGCTGCTTCCATGGAAACTGTTGCAATTGTGAGATTTGGTCTTCATTTTTGCTAACTCTGTGAGGTCTACCAAGCAGCTAGCTTACACTGTTGGTATTGCAAGGTGGATGAATTTCCTGTCAATAATTCGGTTCTGTGATTGTGGGAAGCCAAGCCCTGGTATTTCCCTTATAACACCTCCAGCAAATGAGGTGTGTTGCTTGTGTGTATGTGTACACATGTCTTCCAGAAGGGAAATGGTTTTCCTGAGTTTATCTTTGTACCAAAATGTAGAATGTTCTTTCAAAACAAACTTCAACCTGCTCATTCACAATTACTCATCTGGAATGATATTCACAGTCATTCCATCAGACAGAATATCCATTTGATCCATGCAAATGTCTAATGAGTACAGGGCATCCACACTTCCCACTTTTCCCACTCTGTAATCACTCTGATGCTTAATTTAACCATTAAACAAAACCCAAGTGCATGCAAATGATGAAATGTTTTTAGATCATTTAATATATTACAACATTGTGATAGACTATTAAAGGGAATAATCCATCAGGGCCATCAGATTCTTGTATACAGCCTTTAATTTGAGACTATATTATTCACTGAACCCCAAAACCTATCTTTTTAACAGCCTTTCAAGTTTTTATGTAAGCCTTCCAAACCTGGTGCCCTCCATAAATTTTGGACCACAACTCCCACCAGTTCCATCCAGCTGGTACCAGGTTGTGGGAGGTTGTTTTGTTATATCAAATCTGATTCTGGCTTACATTAAAAAGTGGGGGAGATTCCAAGGGAGGATTCTATTTTGGGGGAAGCACCTATGCTACTGTTCCCATAAATTAGAGTGCAGATAAATTGTTAGGGTTCAGGTGGCAAGATGTCTTGAGCCAAATAGGTTGCTCTCTTGGTGCATACTCACTTTATAGAGGGGGAGATTAGTTTGCTTCTTTTCAAATATCACAAGATGGAAACCCAAGGTAGAATTAGATGGTGTAACAAAGATCCCAAAGTAAGTTACATGGAATCATCAAAAGAATGCTTTGGGACCCAACTTTGCAGTTATTTTAATTAAATTTCCTAAAGATAGCACCGAAGAGGTCAAGTATCGAGACATTTAATTACAATATCCGCCCACCTATACCTGTGATAAAACGTAGCTTTAAATGTCGCCAAGGAAATTACAGAGGAGTCAGCTGAATACAATAGCTTGCAAATGGCACTAATGAAAGATTCAATCTGCTTGAAGACAGGAGGTTATGCAGAGACATCTGCTCGTGTATCTCTCTTTTCTGTTAACATGCAAAATACAAGGGATCTAGGAGGCTGCAATATTTCTTGGGCATTTTATATAAAAAGCCATTTATCTCAGAATAAAAGATCACTGTACTTGAACGCATCAGCTTTCCGCCAGCTCTAACAAATGCTAATCTTCAGTCAGTTTGATGCAAACAATAATGTTAGCTTAATGCCACAATGAGTGGCTGAAATCAGTTCTATTGTGAGCCCTGTTCCCTTGTTGGGGTCTATGTGTTTATCAGCATGTGAAGCTGTGCATCCAACCAACCCCATGTATTGATACAAAGGGCTCAAGCCTGTAGGTGTATAGCTGTATGCACAAAGGCATCCATTTGATCAGGAGTCCCAGTCGCACAGGGTCATGCCTACCACTGCACACTCAAACCTTTCCCCTTTGGTGATGTCCATGTCAATGCAAAAATGTAGGAGGTGGGGCCAGCAGAATGAGCACTGTCACAAGCAAGACTAACTGGCTGGCAAGTTCTCCTGAATTAACAGGCTTTGATGACAGAGGTGTGCTATGCTCCCCAAAATGGGGAAACCATATTAGATGGTTAGGATGATCTGATTCACTTACATGCTCTATTCTCAACAGAGAGACCAAAGACTTCTCCTCTCTACTGTCTTTCTTTAATATTTGAAAACTATGTCACCTTCTTTATCTTGCTCTCCCTATGCTAAACATATGCAATTCCATGTCTTTTTTCAAAGAATTTTCCATCTTAGCTTTTTAACAACTCTGTTGCTTCATCCTTCCCAGTTTATCAACATTCTTCTGTATTCCAGCACTGAGGAGCATTGCACTATAGTTTTCTACATCTCTGAAACAACGCTCAGGTTATTTGGGGCCAGGGAAACTGTAATCCTTTTTTAACTCAACAAGCGATTGCCTCTCTCAGTGGTGGCCTACAGTTTAGTGTGGAACTTGTACCACCCAAATAATCATCTTTATAACACCCTTAAAATAAATACATAGAAAATGTTAAATTCCGAATGACTTTATTTCTGATTTGTTTTTTAAATTTCTTTTTCATTTCTATATATATATATATATATATATATATATATATTAAATGTAGGCTAATAGTGGCAAGTGATTATATTAAGTTGTGTAAAGCTGTGAATGTTGCAAATATTCTATGGTGCTTTGGAAAGTGCCAGGAGACAGGTGAGCACTATATACACAAATTATTACTGTTTATCATTTTTATTATTGACATTCACATGTATTTATTTGACCTTGAGATAAATGTGGTATGTTAGAAAGTGCCTAATGTCATTTTACATACATTGCTGCTTTATAAAAATAAAGCTATAAAAATAGAAAGAGAGAAGACAAAAAAAAAGTCTGGGCTTAGAGCATGTGTGTGATTGTGGCTGCGACCCAATGAAAATGATAATGTTTCACATTTAACTGAGAGGTAAGGACAGTGTTTTTTCTGGGGGGATGCATATCCCTAAAAATTTCGTGAATCTAAATTTGGCCTCATTGAGGGGCAGTATTTCAATATGAGTAGGAAAATGAGAGTACCCCTAAATGGTTTTTTTTAAAAGAAAAAAAGCACTGGGTAGGGATGAATGCATGTGTCAATTTCAGTTTCCTTCTGTTTCTCATTTTTCCAGTTTTTGAAGTTCATTCCTTCACATTTCCACATCAGATTGTTGGTTTTTTAAAATATCTCATGGAAATTTGCCAGTGTTTTAGTGCAAATTCCTCCTAAGGTACCAATTTTGTGTATGCATTTTTGCCTAACATACACAATTTTGCATTTGCATAATACAAAACATTTTTTAAAATCTTGTTTTTACTAATATGTGCATTTTTAGCGCATACTTTACCCTAACATATGCATGTTTGTACACATCATTGGTTGGAGAAATGCATTGCAAAATTCAGAGAAGTACGGATTTCAAAGGAGGTCAGTTTTTTAGTTCACGTGATCATTGGGAAAGTATGAATCAGGTAGGTTTGTCTTGAAACATGAAATGAATCTAATTTCTCTCCCACCTGTGCTGGTAGGCGATTCACAACGTTGCTATGCAGCATTAGCTCTGTTTCATTCCAACTAATTTTCCCAGAGGGGGTTTTCAGTTGTCAAGGTTTGAAGAGGTATGATTATCAAAACAAATCTCACTTCAAACGTAGGGCACTTCAGGGAAACCCCTTCTCCCACATCAATCTCACACTTGTACAAGAACTTCTAAATATTGTAAGTGGGAATTAATTCATTTGGCCACATTTGCAAACACCTCTTTTCCTACCGAGTGAGCAGCATAACAGTTCAAAATGTCATGCTCTCTCTGCTTCGATGCCTCTCTCCGCCCTGTGTTTTAGCTCCCACTTGAGGCATGGCGTAAATGTTTTATGAGGCTTGGGTTTCTGGATTTCAGCACCATTGACTGGTGTGGCATCGGTAGTCTCTGCATTAAAGGTTGAATGAACAGATGAGTGACTGAGCCACCAGGCTTTGCTGGAATGATTTGCATCTTGATGACACAGAAGAAGGTCACAAGGTGATGTTTGAAGGCTAGAAGGTAAAGGGGGCCAACTGAGTGCATAAGCCTAAGTATATTTAAGGTAAAGGAACCCCTGACCATTAGGTCCAGTCGTGACCAACTCTGGGGTTGCGGCGCTCAGCTTTATTGGGCTAGGGAGCCAGCGTACAGCTTCCGGGTCATGTGGCCAGTATGACTAAGCTGCTTCTGGCGAACCAGAGCAGCGCATGGAAACGCCGTTTACCTTCCCGCCGGAGCGGTACCTGTCTATCTACTTGCACTTTGATGTGCTTTCGAACTGCTAGGTTGACAGGAGCTGGGACCGAACAACAGGAGCTCACCCCGTCGCGGGGATTCAAACCGCAGACCTTCTGATCGGCAAGCCCTAGGCTCTGTGGTTTAACCCATAGCGCCACTGTGTCCCCTACTCAGAAGTAAATATGGGCATAGAAATGGAACTTCTCTGTGATGGGGACTACTCTTTGGAAGGGGGTAACCACAGTAAGATGCTTCCAAAGACTCTTAAAAACTCAGGTTTGGCATTGTTTATTGTTTACTGTTGATTTCATTTAGATTTTATATGTTTCTTGACATTTCAGTGTTAGAATTTTCTGTTATTCTGTTAACCACTTTGGGATACTTGGATGAGAAACAGTCTATAAATGAGTTTGATAGATAAAAGTGCCACTCAGCTCAAGGAGATTTGATCCCTAGGAGTTGTTATATTAAGCACCTTCTAAACAACCATCCCAATATCCTCAGTGGAGAGGTTATGTTAAATAATATGTTTGAATGTGTACGTTTATATCTAGAGTCAATGGATAAAACTAACACCATTAGATGTACTGAGGGATAAGTGTTAAATGGTTTTTATATTTGTTTAAAAACAAATTAAAATGGTGAAAGAGTCCTGTTTACTTCTGAGTAGAAATGGTTATGGTTGCACTGTAATTTAGTTCCCTGTAGTTCCCCATGAATTAATTGGATTTTAGTACAGTCGTGCCTTGGAAGTTGAACAGAATCCATTCCAGAAGCCTGTTTGACTTCCAAAAGATTCAGAAACCAAAGTGTGGCTTCTGATTGGCTGTAGTAAGCTCCTGCAGCCAATCGGAAGCCACAGAAACCCCATCAAATGTTTCAGTTCCAAATAACGTTTGCAAACCGGAACACTCACTTCCAGGTTTGCAGCGTATGGGAGCCAAAATATCCGAGTACCAAGGCATTCGGGAGCCAAGGTACAACTGTATTTTCAAAACTAACCTATCCCATTGATTTCAGTGGGCGTCTAGTGCAACTAACTTTAGCTTGAATCCAACCCAAAAGCTTTTCCCTCATTTCAAATTTCACCTGACATTTACAGATGCACATTCTCTCTTGCTCAAGAACAGTGTCTTTGCACACTGTGCTGCTATCTGTATGCGGCAGTTGATACCAAAACTGATAAATAGCAACAGTGAATGTGAGAAAAGTAGTCTCCTGGCAATGGAAAATATCCTTCCCAATTACAGTAAGTTTTCAAGAAAACAGCTCTTTTTGAATGATGGAGCAAGATGTTGAACACACAACAGTTTCCTTTCATATCTTAATGCTAGCAGTGTCATTCCACAGCTTGCAAGAGCAGTGCTAGGAAATTCATTTGAACTAATTCTTTGCTAGCGATGGGCAGGGCAATGAAGTAGATTTGGCAGATGGGTGAGTAGAGGAATGTGAACTAAGTTAGGAATTCCAAGCAGTGCTATGCGCCAAACTTGCCTTCTGATTTTTCAAAAATAGTTTTCACCTGTAAAAGAGGCTTCCATTTTTTCTGCTTCAGACAGCATCTTAAAAAGCAGAGACATCACCTTGCCGACAAAGGTCCATATCGTTAAAGCTATGGTTTTCCCAGTGGTGATGTATGGAAGTGAGAGCTGGACCATAAAGAAGCCTGGTTGCCAAAGAATTGATGCTTTTGAATTATGGTGCTGGAGGAGACTCTTGAGAGTCCCATGGACTGCAAGAAGATCAAACATATCGATTCTGAAGGAAATCAGCCCTGAGTGCTCACTGGAAGGACAGATCCTGAAGCTGAGGCTCCAATACTTTGGCCACCTCATGAGAAGAGAAGACTCCCTGGAAAAGACCCTGATGTTGGGAAAGATGGAGGGCACAAGGAGAGGGGATGACAGAGGACGAGATGGTTGGACAGTGTTCTCGAAGCTACAAACATGAGTCTAACCAAACTGTGGGAGGCAGTGGAAGACAGGAGTGCCTGGCGTGCTCTGGTCCATGGGGTCACGAAGAGTTGGACACGACTAAATGACTAAACAACATCTTGCCCCCACCACGTGACAGAAACAGTCATGTCAACAACAACAACAGTGTGCTTCAGAAATCATTTATACATTCAGTGAGTGTGTGATTAAGCTTAAAGTGCTCTAGCTGAGGATGGTGTTTGTGCTTCCCCATTAAACATTTCTCAAAAACTTTGCAGCCTTCCCGGCTCTTAAAGAAATGCCACGGGAATTATATCATGATGTCTTCCCCTTAGGTTTGTCTCTGAAGGGTCCCAGAATGCCCTGGAATTTGGACAAAGCACACACACCCCTTTTTGCTTGTATGCAATATTTAGCCGCTTGAAATGATTCTGGTACATTCAGTTTAGCCATTCCTGTTGTTATCTTGAGATGACTTGCCTTGATACAAGCCACTGGCTGTCACTAGCTGAGATTATCAGCTCCCCCTAGGGAGCTCCTCTGCTCTTCTCATCTTCAGTGCACTGTAGTAAAGTCTTAGGGAATGACTTAAAACAGTCACACTTTACTTTAATGGTACATTAAATTAATGTTGAATTACAGCAAATCTCTTACGGAAGTATGTATGATATCCACATTAATTCCAAATGAATTCATTATGATTAGTGCAATTACCATGAATGCCAATGAGTTAAGAAGGACATGACACTTTGAAAAAATGTTGCCATTAAAACTTAAAGAACACATTGGGTGGAATACATTTTCCAAGCTATTTCTGAGCTTTAGCTTTTAGTTCAGACTGATTAATATGCATCATGGAGATATATGAATATTTTAAACACCGTGCAACCCTCACTCCCCAGAAACGCTTCATAATGGCTTTGCGTGTATTCTTCATTACAGCTTTCTAAACTTACCCAGACAAGGATATGCAGGTTGTCTTCCACACTGCTCTTTTCTATTATACGTGTTGAGTACAGAGATTAGGGTAGACATTAAAATCCCGTGCCCTTGTCATCTAGCGTTCCCTGAGACACTTAGTCGCGACTCCCTGAAGGCCTGGTATATACAGCTTTCCGCACTCTTTAGTGAAAGTCACAAATGTCTTGCTTGCCTGCGTTGGGAAATAAGGAGTGTTGTGTAGCCATGTCAACAACACCCCTCATTAGTATATGCTTCCTGGAAGGTTATCCATGAGGGAACATGACCCTTGGGCTGAAAAGGGTTCCCTGCCCTGCTGTTGAATACAGTAACACCTCTGGGATTAATCTCTGTCCTCTCCTCTCTCTCTCTCTCTCTCTCTCTCACACACACACACACACACACACAAACACATCTGTTTGTTAGTTCTAAAAGCAAGTTATATTAAAAGTCTCATTTCACAAAGAACTTATTTATGTATGCTACAACAGCGGCAGGAGTCTTGCTAGCACAAGGATGGAAGAATGAAGAAATCCCAATGAAAGAACAGTGCAAGAAAAACTGATGAGCTATGCGGAATTGGCTAAATTGACATGCAAACTTCATCATAAGAACAACTGTGACTTTAAGGAAGAATGGGAACTTTTTACAAATTACCTAAAAAGACAACAAAATGAACTGGAATCCTTGGCAGGTTTTGAATAAACATCCACAAATTTATTAGTTGAATACATGATAGATAAGGCAAGGATAGGTACAATTTTATAACATGCAGAGAACAATATGTGCAAAGAAATCAGAGAGGGGAGCTGAGGAAAGTCCTCAGTGGCGGGGAGAGGGAGGGATGGGGGGAAGGGGGGGGGGAATAATGTAATTGATTACTTGGATGGATAATTTGTTATCTTGAAATTGTTTAATAAAAATACTTTTTAAAAAGTCTTGTTTCATTCAGAATTGTTCTTCTGTGTCACTGCCATATCACACTGTGTTCATATAAAAAGATAATGGTTGTTAGACATTTATGTAAGCTTATGCAGGAGTCGTTCCCTTTCTTCTGACTGATTCACAGGTCTTATAATATCAAGGAGTACTTAACACTCTTTTCTTCCCCAAGAATGATCCTGATCAGTCAAGCAATAGTGGTATAGCGTGTTCTCCTTCATGGAGAGCATGTGTTGCGGTGGGGGCCGCCAGGACACTCCAAAGTTGGGGGCGGGCTAATTGTTTGTTGGCCACTGATTCGATTGGGGCTTCCCTTGTTGTTGGGAAGAAGTTAATGTTGCCATTTGTTGATTGACAGCCAGAAATGCTAAAACTCCTTGCACGAGGCTAGGGCTTCCTCTTTTCGACCCTGCATCGGATTGCCCGTTCCCCCCTTCCTAGAATTAGGGTTGTTCGCTTTGACCTTGCTATGCCTGTCATGGGGTCGTCTGCTTTGAAGTGGGGGCCTGGTAGGAATTTTGTCCATCTGGCTGATTGGCTGGGGCCATTTGGTTTTTGCCTACTGCGTAGCAAATCATCACAACTTGTAAGGTTCGCGGTTAGGCATTGGTTTGTGGTTTGGTTGGTTGAGGGGCATGGATTGGCTGTGCCTGCCCCTCTAATGCTGCTGCTGCAAGGGATTCCGTTAAAGGACTTGGGGGCTAACTATTGCTTGTCCACTCTGTCAAGGGGGCTCGGGCCATAGCAATGAGCTCCTGGTTGCATTTGGGGTGAGCGCAGGTTCCCTGCTCCGTGTAACCCCCAAGTGTATTCCCCTATTCTGACTTTCACATCGTGCGGAATGTCAGTCTGTCCCCCATGGTGGGGGCAGATAGTCGCAACCAATGCCTACACAACCACTCACAAATTTGTATTTCAATAAAGTTGTGGCCAAAATTATGCCAAAAATCTTAAACAAAAAATTTTGTGTGATGTGTGAGTTATTGGGGTGGCCCTGGGGACCTCGACATGCAACACATAGTTCTCCTCGTTTTGTACAGGTAACATTTCCCTCTGCACTGGACAAAAGCATCCGGTCAAGGAGAAGACTGATCCCTACCTCTATAAACAGGTGAAATGTTGCTCTCCTTTAAAGATTTGATTCCTCTTTCAAAAGGGACATTTGCCTAATTTGCCTTCCTTGCCTAATTGTATTCTTAGGAACTGGGGTGAAATAATGGAATGGAAATGGAAGGGAATAAAAAACCTAAGGTTGGGATGATCTCCAGATGTCATTGGGCTCCAACTCTGATCAACCTTAGCCAGTATGACCCATGGCCAGGGATCATGGGACTTGTCCTCTGGCAGCATCTGAGGACCCTGTCCTGTCCTGAGGCTTTTTGGCAGACACTTATGCATGCATAAGGTCCCAGGTTCATATTTCCATTTAAAAATGGTACCTCTGAGCAGAATGGGAAATATACCTTCCTGAGACCGTGGAGGCTCTTTGCCAGTCAGAGTAGATGGATTAACAGTATGAAAGACAGCTTCAAGGACAGCCCTACTATGAAGCAAAGAAAATCAGCCTGCCTCAAGAGACAATTTTGCAGATAATATAAATGGACAGCAAATGAACTTGCATTGACCTTGTTTTATGGTAAGGTTCCTGGTAGCTCTAGTGGAGAGCTTTCCTTTTGCTCTGTGCTGATTGGATAATTGATGATCCTAAGGGAGCTGTGATATGCTAGGTGGGCATACCATCTGACCACCCATGCCAGTCTCTAGGAGCATAAGAAGTATAATTACAGTTATGGCAAACACCCATTTAAAGAAATTTCAGGCATCAAATAATGTGAGTTTTGATTAATTAATTGATTAAATTTGCTGGTGAGAAACACCCATTGTTCCAAGGTGGGTAAATAGATCCTAACTGTGCTTCCATAAATGGAAGGGATCAAGATCTAACAGGATCCTGCTAGCAATTTCTGCTAATGTCCTCTTCCAACTGCAGCCACCAGCTCTGTCTCTGATTTTACTGCAGTCCCAGAAAGCAGGGTGCACAAATTGCTAGGAATGAGTTTTTTTTAAATGTATTTCCCCTTTTGTTGGCAGGAGCACCACAAGGAGCAAGCTCAAGATCCAAGATGTGTGTGTGTGGTTTGGGATGATGCACAAATCTGTTGCATCAGGTATCATCTTAGAAGAAGATTTCCCTCTTCTTGTTTACATTGGATGGAATGCCTCCTTCTGTCTTGCCATCTTCTCTTTTTTTGCAATAACTGGCAAGAAAATGAATTTTAAACTTTAATTGGGGCACCTTTTTAGTTAATCAAATTATTTTTTTACACTGATTAACCCATTAATAAACTGATTAATGTACTAATTTTAAAAATTGGCTCCAGCTATAACCATCCTCAGTAGACTGGTCTTATTAGGGAGTACATAACTGCCTACTTCCTTCAATGGCCTGTCCTTCCATAGCCTGTTTAATCCCGGCTATCAAAGTCTGCCTCTCTGTAAACTTCCTCCCAAAATTAACTCTCAGCAGTGCATTGAAATCAATCAGTGAATGAATGCTTGAAAATGGTGGAACTCCCAAGATGTTGCTTAGATCACTGTGGTGCTTTCATCATCGATGAAAGAAGATCAGAAACAACTGGTTTAAACCTATTTATTCCCTGTCGCTTCAAATGGATTAAATTGGCTTAAGCAGAAGTATTTTGGTTTAATTGGTCTGCGAGCTGAGCTGTAAACTTAGCCGAAACAACCACAAAATATTTATAATTGCATTTGTTCACAATCTTGCTGTCTAAACATTTTATTCTCCGAGCTTCACCTCTGCTGTTTCTACAAATCTGACCATAGATTTTAAACACTGCATGGCGGAGCCCTATCTTCTAATTAAATTTGCAATGTGCACATTAATAGTGCTATGAAAATAATATTGATTCCCCCTATTAGGAAAATGAGTGTACTGGTTGGGAGCGTGCTGAGTACTCAGATGGTAGAGAATCTGCATACATAAAACCAGGAGGCCCCAACAGTATTTTTTAGAGAAGACCCAGCTTCCTACCCTGCAAAAAAACAAACTACCAGAGGATGAGGGTTGACAGTTCCCACACTCTGCAAAAGCGGAACTCCCTTTCTGTTAGCTATGACAGTGTTAAGCAATTGCCAAGTCTAAGACATGGAGAAATAAGTTTTTATATATGGGTGTGTGAAATAAGTGCTTGCCTTTCTGCTGAAATACAAGAGGCCCCTTTGATACCGGCATCCCACCAGCTCTTAAATACATCTCTATTTAGAGAAGCATTCCCCTGATCTCCTAACTTGAACCTCTTGCTTAAATTGCGGTTTTAACTCCTTTAATTGTTATGCACTTTTAATCAGCTTGTTTTATTGTACAATTTTTTATTGCAGATGCTTATTTTTATGTTTTGATTAAACTGTTGTATAATGTATCTTAATTATGTGTGTCTTGCAATTGACATTGCCCTTCTAAACTGCTTAGAAGTCATCATGGTGGTATGTAAAGTAATCAAATAACAAATTTACATATGGACAGTTTTTTTAAGTATAGAAAGCTTCCAAATCAGAATTATTGGATTCAGTTTTAATCATGTTCAGAGTAGTCTCGTTGAAGTGAATCAGAGCTAAGTTAGTCATGACTTGAGTCCCACTTATTTTGTTGGGTCTTCTCGAAACATTTGTATTTACTTACTTACTTACTTACTTACTTACTTACTTACTTACTGCATTTATATACTACTTAATCAATAGCATTTCTAAGTGATCTACAAAAGAATAAACCATACAGAGACTTAAAATCCATCTTAGAACGGAACATAAGCCTGAACACTACCTTAAAATGCTTGCTGAAATAAGAAAGTCATTGTCATGCACCTGAGGCTCGGCAAGAAGGATGCCTCTCTCTTCTCACTTGGGAGGGAGCTCCACCAAGTTGGGTCTACAACACCGAATGCACAGCTTCTAGTTGCATGACCAGCAGCATAGTTCAAACTATGCCAATTCAGATGGAAGTCCTATTGATTGCAGAGGGACTTAGTACCAGTATTGCAGCCTTAGTCTGGATCCAACCAAACCTCCCTCCAGCCAATGGAGGGCAAGTAGAGGCCGGGGAAGGTGTGATGGGAAAGCCCCATTGCACAAATACAGGTCCTTGAACAGGGATTAGGTAAATCCCACCCATTATGTTTAATATCTACCCGAGTTCTGATTTTTAACCCTTCGTCCCTCCCTAGAGGCTCCAAAGCAAAAGTATGGTAAAGAAAGATGAACAAAAATGCAGTGCTTTCCCCCCCTGGGGGTATGCATACCCCTAAACATTTTGTGAATCTAAGCTTGGCCTCATTGAGGGGCAGTATTTCAATATGAGTAGGAAAATGAGAGTACCCCTAAAAAACACTTTATAAAAAAAAGCACTGCAAAAATGTATATTTACAATATTTGCTCTTTCCAGATTCCCAATATAAAAAAACAGCAAAATAGTTGTTTGGCAATAAAGAAACAACTGTCAAGTGGGGGGGGGTGTTCATACTTTGAAATGTGCAAGAAGATGATATTTATTTTATGGTATATTTTGGTGATTTGTTGTCCTAATTCAACTTCTTTTATCATGACATATGAAGCAAGTATATCTTTTAAAACTATTTTTAAAGAACAATGCACTTTGAAAACAGTTTTAGTGGATCGATTTGCTTTATGAATTAGTATAATAGAACAGGAGTGAGGACAATGGATAGGCAAAGGCAAAGCATCTGATAAATCTTATTTTCTGTATTGATTTCTAGAGACTGTATATTCAAAATGGGCACAGACATATTTAAACTGTAACACTTACTAGCAAGTAAATGCGGTTGAAGACAGACTTACTTCAGAAGACTTCCTTCTGAATGGACATACAAAGGATTGCACTTACAGACTGCAACCCATTGAAATCAATGGAGCATGCTTCAGAAAGGGATTGTGCTGCAAAAACCACAGCTGAAAGGGGTTTCTGTTGAATGTATAAATGGATTGGTGCCACACCCCTACTCTTCCTTTGATTGAGGTCTTCCCAGACTGTTGCTGTTTTGGGGTGAGATTCAGTCACATACAAAGAACTTTGTGGAACAAACCAGGATGGATGCTCAATGAGCAAGTCATCTGGAAGTCACCTGAAAGTCTGGTAACTGCAATGACTTTTCTGCAATGATCCAGGGAACTTTGGGTATTTGTTTTGTTCTTACTTGATTAACACATGCAGGACCAAGGACCCCAGCTTCTGGGGGTGAGGCACTGTGAGGGCCCCAACCACTTTCTGTTAGGGGGCCAGTCCCCCTCAATGTTCAGAGGGTTCCCTCCCACACAATGTCAGGACATTATCTATGGTCCCCTCAGTCCTCCAAAGAAGGTGGAGTGAATTTGGAAGGCTCTAGTATGTGATACTACCTTACATGGAGCCAGGCCATTGGCTGACCTTGTCCAATACTGTCTAGTTTGACTGGCATCAGTATTCCCTAGTCTTCTACCTACAATCCTTTCAACTGGAGATGCCAGGAACTGATCTTAGGATTCTCTGCATGCAAAGCATGCACTCTGTTAAATGACCATATGAATATTAATGAATATGAATGTGGTTGTTATGAATATAGCTATGATTTTTATCTCAGAATGGAGTCACCTGTCTGTCAAAGTCAATCAGAATGGAATACTTAATTTGCCAAAATATCATTAGTATGAATAGTATTAAAGTTGTGAAACTATTAAGCAAGTATTAAAATTTATATCTTCTTGTAACTCTACACTATATTACAGAAGATCATTTGCGGCCAATGAATGACCACATTTTAGAAAGGAAGGGGAAGTTGAAAATGACATGATAGCAGGGTATCCCCCCCCCCCTTAAGCCACAAACGCTAATGATGAACATTAGACTCAAGCTATCTAATAACATTTCATGGGCAATTCTGCTCTATAATTGCATTTTTTCCTCTCTCTTTCAATTAACAGCCTTGTCCTAGGTGTGCTTAATGAGAACTTAAATATGATTCCATTGCAACCTTTGTGGAATAAGAGCTGTTTCACAATAGCAAGATCCCACATTACTCTTCTATATCTGAAACATATTGGTGAAGAGTTGCAGGTGTGGAACGTGCTTATCTGTGCTGTCTTTCCCATTTGGTTCGAACAAAACTGTTCAGGTAGGACATTGCAATGTACAAGTAGCTTCCATGCCACAAAGGTAGCTTTTAAACTGCGTCAAGAACCCTGCTAAAATCCAGATCTTTACAATATGTGAAGGATAGGGCTGAGAGAGAGAGAGAGAAAATGAGAGATTTTAAGACAAAACACATGTTTAAAGATGTACTGTATCTCAATGAACACATTGCTAAACATATCTTATTCTAAAATGCACATTTTCGCACATTTTGGACCTGAAATCCACACTGAGAAATTCAGAGAAGTGCAAAATCCAAATAATAATTACATTGCAATCTGTTTATTAGTACAGGAGGTGGGAATTAACCTGGTTTACTTAAAAATGTGGAACCAGTGAGATTCCCCTCTATCCCTTTAAAAAGTGCTGTAGAATCTTTCACTTCTGGACCAAATTCTGGACCAAGCACAAGGGAAGCCTTATATAGAGTGTTGCTATGACTAGTAACCATAGTTTTGCCATCTATGATTTTTACTTTTTTAACTCCTTTAAAGCCATCTATATAGTGGCCATCACCACATCTTGAAGCACATGATTGATGTGAGGAAGCTTCTAAAATGCACCTCAAATGAAATCTCACCCCATACAGATTTTGGAGTTCCAGACTACTTGGTTTTGTTTCTGAACTCTAACTGTGATGAATTGGTATTTCTCAGTTGTGGCTCTTTTGTACCAGAGTTTTGAACAGAGAACCTGTTGACTCAAATAGAAAAGATGCTCACCCAAGAAAATGCCGTGCCATCGGGAGGTCTATTCACCTGACTCTCCTAGCAATCAATGAGAGTTTCATCATATGCAAATAGTTAATCTCTTAAAGAACATCTGTGCCTTTGTGCATATTGCAGCTGGCTTTGTAGTTCATGTCATTTCCTAGCTCTCAGCAAGATAAGGGGTTAACAAAAAGAAAGATATACAGAACTCTCCAAAGCAGCTGGTTAAATACTCTCTGCCGATGATCGGAATCTCATTTGACATTCCAACCTAGAGAAAAACTTCTTGGGGAAATGGCTCTTGAGTCATAACAGCTGAACATGATAAGATGGATAAATTCAAATGCTAAATCAGGAAATTACACATTTCAGTGACATTGCTTGGCATGAAAAGGTATTAGAGCCTGCAATCCTAAAACAATGTATGGAAACTGCCAGTTTATATCAGTTTCAAAGCAGATGAACTGCCATGGATTCTTCAAGAGAAATCTGGGAAGTGTAATTTGTTGCAGTTTCTGATAATTCTCTGTTTGAGATCTCTAGACACCACAATTCAGCTTCTGGGTTGCCTTGGAAGAAGGGATGATGACATCCGTCTGCCTTGAGAGACAATGGAGTATGACTCCAGGGGTAACATTGAACTGTTGTGTTAGCAGCACTGAAGTAACATCCCTGGGGTGCAAGCTTAGGCAGTATGGAGGTCCTGGGCTGCCCAGATGACAAGACCCCACTCTTGGCCTCTCTGATATGGTCCAAAGGAAAGCAGAGAATATGTTTGGCACCAGCTTGGCTGCAGGAGTTGTTGGAAGGAGGTGTACAAGACATCATCCAACCATTTTAGGGACACCACTCTGGATTTGTGTAGAGTTTACTCCTTAGCCTTTCCTTCTCCTGAGGGATATCCTTGCACGGCAGCAGAGGTTTAGGATCAGAGTTTTCCTTCTCCTAGATAGGCTACTTTCCCAGCTTGACAAACCTTATCTTCCTCTCACTTTCCTGTATAGCACATGCAGAAACCACCTTCATGACCTTTGGACCCACTATTGGTCTTGTCCACTCAATCTGCTGGAGCCAATCTTCACATGAAGAGGAAGTCTTTAACTCACTGAGGGTTTGAAACCCTTCAGCTACCCTCCCCTAGTTTACCCAAGCAGTTGAAGTCATCTCCCAGGGTAGACAAACTACCCCAGAAGGAGTACAATGTGTTCCCCCCACCAGAGGTAGCATCCCTCCCCTAACACCCAATACATCCCAAAAAGAGATGACTGTTAAATCTAATATAAAGATGTGTAGTAGATATACCCAGAGTGAGACATCTCAGTTTTGTGAGGTAGGCCAGTATTTACTAAGATGAAAAGTCTGAGTTGCTTGTCCAAAGCATCCCATTGGGTTTATTGCTGAAGACCAGCTTCACCTTCCTCCCTGCTAATCTCACCTAAGACTATGTTTAACATAAAGAAAGGCTATAGAAGAAACAGCTTCTCAATTCTAAGGCCAACATCTGTTTCACTTCATTAATAATCCACTCAGGAGGTGCTCAGGAGGTTATTTGCCACTTTATTATTTCCTTCTAATTCTGCATGCATTGTTGTGTGGCTTATTTTCCATATCCTTGTGATTGAGGCCAATAGGATTGCTATTGCTGAGCTCACCATGCCACACATTATTATTCTGCTATTGATTATGATTCCGCCTTGCCTGATCCCACATCTGTGAGGTTCATCTGATTTCCTGTCTGTCTCTGTTGTCTCATAACAAAAAGACAAATATTTCTTATACTATAGTACTGTTAGTCATCATCTGGGAGTATTTTGCATGTGCATGGTTTGAATATTAAGATGTAAGTGCATTCAGTCTTTGCCAAAGGCTATATTTAATTCCCCCACCCCCAATTCCCTTTCTCTCTCCCTTTCTCCCACTTGGCATATGTGATTAGACTACAGTGGCTGAATTATTCCGTGAAGTGCTTTGTGTTGCAAGCGCTGTAAGAGGTGTGATTTAGAATCCTGACTGCTGATGACCTCATTATTGCATTGCTCTGCTGAAGTAGTTTAAAGTCACATAAGCTCCATCATGAGGGCACCAGAAGACCCAGCAGGAAGATTGCTTTCCTAAACATTCCGTCATTACAAGAAAAGGAAGATTTGGGGTATTAAAAAAAAAAAAGTCCTCACTCTGTAAAACTAGCTACTATCTTGTATTGCGGTGGGCAAATTTTCTCATAAGGCTAATTAAATCAAAAACAAATTTCCAAATATTCACAATTATAAGTGGTTGTTTAGAGAAAAAGAACAGCCTCAGAACTATGCATATTCAGTATAATATCATTTTTCTTACCCCATCAGTTCTTTCATTTGTCATGTTTTCTCCCCCATACCCTGTCACAGCTTAGTACCAATACTTTTCTGATGCCAGTCTTTCAAATTTCATTTCCCCCCTCTTTATACTTTTTTATATTGAACAGATGGAAAGTTCTTTAATCTGAGTGGGTTGAAAGCAAAGAGTAAGGTTACCATAACTTCCATCAGAGAGCTTCAGTATGCTGATGACAACGTAGTGTGCGCACACTCAGAGGGTGACCTCCAAACCATCCTAAGCATCTTCGCATAAACCAACAAGCACAAAACCACCCCTCTGAAGCACCACAAATCCAACTCAATGGTGTAACATTGGAAAGTGTTGATCACTTCTCCTACCTGGGCAGTTGTCTTTTCACAAGGTCTGACATTAATGCTGAAATCCAGCACTGCCTGAACTCTGTGAGTGCCGCTTTATCCCAATTGAAGTGCAGAGTGCTTGAGGACATTCGCAGGGAAACCAAAATGCTTGTTTACAAAGCTATTGTACTACCAACCTTACTATATGCTTGTGAAATATAGATTACTTATAAATGCCATCTCCAACTCCTTGAAAGATTCCATGAATGGTGTCTCTGAAAAAATTTGCACATCACTTGGGAAGACAGGTGAACTAATGCCAGTGTACTGGAAGAAGCAAAGATCACCAATCTTGAAGCAATGGTTCTTCAACATCAACTTCGTTGGACTGGTCATGTTGTGTGGATGCCTGATTATCATCTTCCAAAGCAACTACTCTATTCTGAACTCAAGAATGGAAAGTGTAATGCTGGTGGTCAACAAAAGAGGTTTAAAGACTCTCAAGAGAAATCTTTAAAAATGTAATATAAATATTGACAACTGGGAAAAACTGGCCTGTGAGTGCTCCAACTGGAGAACAGCCTTTACCAAAGGTGTCATGGGCTTTGAAGATGCTCAAACTCAGGACGAAAGGGAGAAACAAGCTAAGAGGAAGGCACATTTGGCAAACCCTCACCATGATCAACTCCTGCCCGGAAACCTATGTCCCCACTGTGGAAGGATGTGTGGATCCAGAGTTGGCCTCAACAGTCACCCACGGACCCACCATGTTCATGGAAGACAATCCTACTCGACTTCCAAATCTGCCCACCTTGCCCCCCCCCCCGCTGGCAACCCCTAGTCTGATTACTGCACCTTTCTGTTATATTCCATAACTAACACATATGCCCTCTGTGACCCCATCTGAAAAACTAGCATACCAGCAAAATTCTCACTTCGAAATTTAAACTGCTCACACACCATATTTTCAACCTTGGTTGCCGCTATAGGCTTTAACTGAGGAGAAAACCCTTAATAACTTTTAAACTGCTACTCAGAACTTCACCAAACCAATGAAAGAGTACCTTCTTCAACAAGTCTTAATAAAGTACAGTGGTACTTAATTTGTTCTGGAGGTCCGTTCTTAACCTGAAACTGTTCTTAACCTGAAGCACCACTTTAGCTAATGGGGCCTCCTGCTGCTGCTGCTGCACCACCACATGATTTCTGTTCTCATCCTGAAGCAAAGTTCTTAACCCGAGGTACTATTTCTGGGTAAGAGGAATCTGTAACCTGAAGCATCTGTAACCTGAAGTGTCTGTAATCCGAGGTACCACTGTACATAGTAGTTTTCACCACAAATGGAAAGAAAAGTATGATCTGTATACGAACTGGTGATCTTCAGGGAATTCTCTGTGGGAATTCTCAAATGGCTCAGATTAATGACCACCAGAAGCCATGTGTTCAGTATTTTGGGTGCATTTTTGTACACATTACTTGGTTGTGAAACTGCATTGCAAAATTCAGAGAAGTGCAGATTTTGAATAATATTCCTGCTCTTGAAGTGAGGGTATGTTTGCCTCCACCCTTCCCTTTTCTGCAAAAGAGATTCAGGAATTTCAATCCCAAAATGAGAGAGCACAGGGGAAAACACGTGAGGGCCTTCTGGCCAATGGGGAGGGAACAGGAGCATGACTTTATAAGTCATGTATCTTCTTCTATGCATCTTTGCATTAATTGACTTCTAAGAAACCCTGAGCTTCCAGGTTTGCATAAGAAGCAATTATAATTCATAAAGACCTCAGCTGTGGAACTTTTACTCAGCTGGAATTAAATGTTTTTTTAATGGAAATGCAATGTATGCCTGATGGCTCAACTTTTTTTCTAAATAAAGTGAATGTTTTCCAGAGTAAGGCTGTAGGGTTCATAATCAGAGTGTTCAATCTGCTGTAGCCCTTTTCTCAGTATGAAATGGTAATTTCATATTAACTTTAAATATGCTACGGGACTCTTTCCTACACAAAACACAAGGCTTCTTGTGTCTAGTTCATTATTAGATACTTATTTCTGATGTATATTAGCAGGTTATTTGCAGCTCTGGGGAACTGAATTATTTTAAACATTAGGCAGCTGCTGAAATCTGTGCAAGGAAGTAATGAGCTTTTTTTAAAGAAAAAAAACCCCTTACCCTTTATGTATAGAAGTCAATGCAGTAGAAAGTTAAGAGTTTCCTCTTCCCCTCGTTCCCCAATGCAGGTTACACAATGCAGGTGACACACTGGTACCATAAATCTAGGATTCTCAAGCTTGTCCTAGTGAATCTTTTTAATCAGGCAATCAACATCTGTTTCACATCCACACCATACTCTTATACCACTTTAATAGGCTTCGCTTCCTCCAAAGAACATTGAGAACTATAGTTTAAGGGTGCTGGGAGTTGTAGCTCTGTGAGTGGTAAACTACAATTCCTAGGACTCTTTGGGGAAAGCCATGACTGTTCAGGTGATATAAAGGTAAAGGTACCCCTGCCCGTACGGGCCAGTCTTGACAGACTCTAGGGTTGTGCGCCCATCTCACTCAAAGAGGCCAAGGGCCAGCGCTGTCCGAAGACACTTCCGGGTCACGTGGCCAGTGTGACATCGCTGCTCTGGCGAGCCAGAGCCGCACACGGAAACGCCGTTTACCTTCCCGCTAGTAAGCGGTCCCTATTTATCTACTTGCACCCGGGAGTGCTTTCGAACTGCTAGGTTGGCAGGCGCTGGGACCGAACAACGGGAGCGCACCCTGCCGCGGGGATTCGAACCGCCGGCCTCTTGATCGGCAAGCCCTAGGCACTGAGGCTTTAACCCACAGCGCCACCCACATCCCGCGCCACCCACGTTCAGGTGATATAGCACTGCTTTAAAGGTATGGTGTGAGTGTGTTGGAATGCTTTCATACATTCTTGCTAGAAGCTGTTTAATACCTGCTCTGATGCAGAGTGCAACAAATCCATACAATATCTGCACGGGTTTGTCCTTTGTGCTCAGTATGAAAGTGTCTGATGTTGATTCTACTACTCCAAGTTTATTTCTGAAAATAAAAAATAGCTTGAAAGTGACACTAAAAAGAGATCTTGATATGGGACTGCAGGAGGGAATGGCAGGGCTTTTCTTTTCCAGTGGATCCTGCTCATCCTTATATATTTTTTATTGGTTTTAAACAAAACAAGCTCTCAGGATGAGGTAGCCTATTACAAAACCTCCAGACATCACTAAACATCTCCTGCGTCAGTAACAAGAAAGAAGTACATCAGTATATCAGTGCCTGGTTGTAAAATTATTGTAAAAAGGAAATAAACAAGACACAGGAGTCTGCTTAAAATTACAGAGCAGTAACCTGAAAACAAAGATAACGGCTGAGTTTCCCCTTCTATAGGAGAGAAAACGGTGAAAGGTAATGTAATAATATGATGTATAGCGGTGGGCAAGGAAACATGACTTGTTTGTGGAAGTAGCCAGGTGGAGAGCTAGCACTTGTGGTTAGCAAACTGCAGTGGAAAAAAGAGATAAAGTTGAAAAGAGCAAACGTGGCTGTAACTAGCTCCTAGGCATCAAAAGTCTGCCAAGATGGGAAGCTATTAAGCTTCCTTTTCTCTCTCCTGAGCTTGGAGAAGCAGTTCAGCTTAGATTCGGTGGTTAAAGTCAAGATTTAAAGTCCTCTGGGAAGACACAGTTCCTGCCCGGGAAGCCTAGTAAATGCTGGATGTGTACAGACGTCTTGTGGTTTATCCTGTAGAGAGGAATGTGCTCCTTTCACATGGTCAAATATGTTTGGTCCGTCATTATAATTCCACGGGTTCCAGGACCTAGCAGTTGCAAGCATGAAATACAGATCCTAGGACAGAGGTCCAGCTCAGGTTTAATACTCTTTAGGTCACTCAGTGTGTTGCCAATCATATTACAGTAAGTTTAAAGAAGTAGATGCACAAGCAGATATGTTTGAGAAATATATTTGATCTTCCTGAATTACATAAGAAGGGCATTGGTGGATCAGGCCAACTTCCTATTTAGGTCAGCATCCTTCTCCCCACCGTGGCTAAACCAGATGCTTGTGGGAAACCAGGAAACAGGCCATAAGAATGTAAGGAGATGGCCCATCTAGTCTAGCATGTTGTTTTCACAGTGGCTTTTGAGAAGCCTGTAAGCACAACTTGAGCACAAGATCGCTTTTCCCTCCTGTGGTTTTCTGTCGTATTCAGAAGCATTACTGCCTCCACCCATGGAGGCAAAACATAGCAATCATGGCTGGTAGATTCGCAAGGTGATCGGCCAGTTTCTAATTCCAAAGAACAGTGGTTGCTTTGTGTCTAGATACAGCAAATATATCCCCAAACTCACAGAATCAGGCTTTTGCAAACTTTCCTTGCTCACATGGAAATGAATTTGGTGTTTGCATTTCCCATTGCTGGCTCCTCCACAAAGCATAGACTGAAAACTACATTTGAATATTCTTGAGGACATCTTCAGAGTCTAGCTACAAAGTTTGGAGCTGAATTTCGTAATAATTTGTAGTTGCATAGATTAGTGGTTTCGATTTGGGAGCCTTCTAACAGAATCGTAAACATGAAGAAGTGGTGTGTGTTGTTTCAGGAACTGTGGTGACAGGCTATTTACTGGTTACAAGCAAATAACATTAAAGCATTACAAGAAATGAATATGCATTTGCCATAGCTTCTCATACAGCCTCCTCCAACAGTTCATGTAGTGTTCTATATTTACTTATGTCAGCCAACTTAAAACATGTTTAAATTAACTTGAGATATCGGGGATCATTTTTCATCCAAACAATATTCCAAATTATTATTCTGAATGACAAAGCGATGCTTCAAAGAATGCTTTAAAAAATCATTGGCAGCTCAATCTATAGCATGCACACAATGCATGGATTAAAGCTAATTTAGTCTCAGTGAAGCCAATGGGTTTACGGTGGCTCAAATTATATATTAGATTAACTGTATTCTAGATAAGGCTTCCCAAATTAGAAAGTTTATGAATATGATAGAGGGTCAGAGTAGTCCACCTATACAGGGCCAGCTTAAGATGCTTTGCTGCCTGAGATGAAGAACAGGATGGTGCCTAGCTAGCAACCATTTTGTTTAAACATAAAACTAATGTACTTCAGCTTTTACTTCAAAACCATTTCAGGGAAGCATATTCCACTGCACCTAAGGGCAACAAGGTAACCTAGGGGGCACAGAAAACGTCACCTAGCAAACACAGTCTGTTCTCCACTCCAACAGCTTATTGCTCACTCCCCACTCTGCCTGGTACTTGCTTACAGCCCAGTCAAACAAATGCTGCCTACTCATGTGGTTGGAGACCTTCCCTGATGGTTCTGTTTATGACACATTGGAAGAAGATGACTAGTCAAGACAATCAGCCCAGGCTACCCACAAAGAAGCATCATTGCCACTGTTAAGCCAGCTCACCAGCTGAGATGGCCCTCTAACACCAGCTAACAGTAGGGCTGCCCCTGTTTCCAGGCTGTTGAATTACTATCTACTCTGATTGATGATGGATCTCTGAGGTCAGCCCTGCTACTAGAGATAAGTTTACATTGGAGATGCCATTGGTAGTGTCCAATTCTGCACTTGCATATGGACATTCACACAAGGTGACTTCCCTACCACTCTTCCACCTGCAGTCCCATATGTCCCCTCAAAAGTCTCTTGGGGAAAACCTGGGGTGTTGGGTGTGGGCTGCAGTGGGAGTGGAGAAACTGGGGAAATCAGGGGAAGACAGCTTGTTCAAGTAGAGCTAATGGTAAGTGTTATTCAGAGGCTCATTTACACAATGCACTGAACACAAATACAAGGAATGTCTACAAATGTACAAGTGCTTGAATGTGTCAGCTACTGTGTGCACAGATTGTACACTCACTATATACTGAATGTGAATAACTATCAAGGTACAACTCAACTTCATTCATTCCTAGTTGACCTCCCTACAATTGCAATAATTCTCAATGTGAACTTGTGTGTTTTTTAAATGACCAATTTCAGGAGTTAATGCCCTAGGCATGGACCCACTCTGCTCTGTGCACCAGTACACCCTACACTTGAGTAACACATACATAGGGCTCGCTAACCTGAATGTTATTGTGTAATATTTTGTTCCTAATTATGCATTTGGCTATTATTACAGCCCATCTCCTGGGGATCCATGCGAAGATGAAAGAGTATGTTGTCATTATATAAAAAAAAGTCTGCCTCATCAGAAATCCTGCCGTGCAGTTGTTTCACTGAAACCTTGCCAGATGGAATTATTCTTAATGATTTTGAATGATCTCAATTTGTTTTTATCTAACGTAAAGCTAATTCCCAGTGATAAATAGATTTCATATCGTTATACCACAAAGATATAATGTATATTAAATTACATTTTTAAAATACAAAATTTAAAAGCCCTAGAACAGTTGGGATGACATTGACATCCATCTAAAAATGTGGAGGAAATCATTAATCATTAGGAATGTACACAAATGGCAGGGGGCAAACAGCCAAAACCTTAATTTGAGAACATTTTTGCAGCCAAGATTCTGATTTCCAGTACCTTGCCTTAGGAATGCTGGGGAGAAAATAAGAATCAGGGGCCTGAGGTTGGCAGGGAGCTGGATAACCTACAGTTGAGGTCACAAGTCTTGGGTCCTCAGCTAGAGCAGATGAATGGTTAAGTTAGAGAACTGTTTATGTGCCTGCTCTTATCTGTTTCCACACCATGTGGCATCTCTTCTATGACCTCCAATCAGACCTGAGGCAAGAGGCATGATCAGAGTTGAAGGAGATATTCCAGGTACACAAAAACACCCAGGGTATGAAGCAGGGTTGGTGAGGGGTGTGGCCTCAAGAGAGTTTCAAGGGCCACATAGTGAGATTTGGAGGGTCACATTTAGTCCCTGGGCCTGAAGTTCCTCATTTGTGTGTTAAAGGGTAACATAAGCTTATGTGACTCATAGTCCACTTCATCAGTGCATGGGTTGATATTCAACTAAGCATCTCTCAGAGTTGACCTATTGAAATTAACAGAGCCATGTTCAGCCATTTCAATGGCTGAACTCAGAAGTTTAATCCTAAATTGGGAAGCATAAATATGGTGGTAGGAGCTGTAGAGGAGTGAGACTAGGTAGAAATGAAATGCAAAACAACAGACTGTTTGAGGTTATCTAAAAGCAAAATAGTGGCCAGGTACACCAACACAAGGTTGTCTTGGTTATAACACAAACTTCCTGACACTATCAAACAGTGTGAGGTCTCTGACAGATAAAACACTGTCAACATTACCAAGGGCAACATGGACCACCTCAGGCAGCAGATGTGGAGGTAACATTAAAGAGCAGTGAACTGTCACTTACTTACCTTTATAAAGCTTATTATTACCATGACACTCCATTTGCCTTTTCTGCCATAGTCACTAACTAAAAGGTAAAGAGACCCCTGACCGTTAGGTCCAGTTGTGGACGACTCTGGGGTTGTGGTGCTCATCGTGCTTTACTAGCCGAGGGAGCCTGCGTACAGCTTACGGGTCATGTGGCTAGCATGACTAAGCCGCTTCTGGCAAACCAGAGCAGCACACAGAAACTCTGTTAACCTTCCCACTGGAGCGGTACCTGTTTATCTACTTGCACTGCATGCTTTCGAACTGCTAGGTTGGCAGGAGCAGGGCCCGAGCAACGGGAGCTCATTCCGTCACGGGGATTTGAACCGCCAACCTTCTGATCGGCAAGCCCTAGGCTCTGTGTGGCTGCTATTCTATATCTTGGGAATTAGCAAATGCAAACTTTGAGCCATGTTGCATTGTATGGATGTTGTTGCTTGGCAATTGTGGTTATTGTTTCAAACTGCAAAATATGAGTATCTTTGGAGGTCGGCACTGAAAAACAATTTCCCCTAGAAATCCATCTGCCACTCTGATGGCTCTGGCAATTCTCCTCAATGGCACAGAGCTCATTCCCCCCTCTCTTAACATTGATTCTCACATCTTCAAAGAGATCCTAATACTTAGATACAGACTATGTGAGAGGGATATTTGCCCATCTTATTACCTTCTGAAGCAGTAACCATTCAGTTCTACTAGAGTTCTTGCTGCTATAACTACTACTGCAAGCTTTCCGCATGGGCTACCTTCTCAGTGCTTGCAATGGGACTCTATCTTTCTGCTGAATTGTCTATAATCTTGATGGCTGTTGGAAAGAAAGTCACAGATGCATAGCCCTATTGCAATTTCCTTCCTTACCATCTGTCATTTTATTGTTTCCAAGTTTAGTACATCCCTAAAGGGAATGGGTTTTTATCTACGTCTGCACTACAGTAGTCATGTAGATTGCCTTAGATTTCCTAGAGGGTTGCAAAGGGTCTCTGGGTCCCTCCCCCAGGGGACTGCACTTTCCCCACACTAACCAGGGTTTCTTGCAGAGTATTCTTCTACCAATGAATGAGCCAAAAGGCCCAAATCAGTTTTTGTCCCAGAGGATCACAACCAATTCAAACTTTTATATGTAAAATCACTTATCCCTTAATGGATATTCTGAAACTTCATGGAATGGGCAGGAGAAGGAAAAGCTATGATAACCCTGCAGTGAACATCAATACTATACAGACTTTCTAGAAGCAAATGTCATACCATCTAACTGCCCTGATTTGACCAGGTTGTGCTGCAATTACAGAAGTCATCCCTGCTTCTGATAGGATCCTGGAATGTCTCATTTTTTTGGCCCCATGCAACATTTTATTTAGGCCAGCTGATTGCAACCTGTTGAACAGCTTCCTGGGTCTTGAGAAAACCGTGATTCCTAACTTGTTCGGCAAGTTTTTCTCCGTCTCTCATAATATTAGAGCTCAGGTCAGAAAAGATTCAGGACAAAAGAATAAAGTACTTCTTCACATAGCACAAGATTGGGACTCATGGAGGAGTGGCTGTTAGTGGTCACTAGCCATGACTGATATGTTCTAGCTCTACTCTCAGAGGCAGTGTAACCCTCACCATGATCAGATCCTGCCCAGAAACCTATGTCCCCACTGTGGAAGGACATGTGGATCCAGAATTGGCTTCCACAGTCACTTACGGACTCACTTAAAACCATGTTTATGGAAGACAATCTTACTCGGCTACAAGTGATCACCAAAGAATAAGAAGACCTCTGAGTACCAGTTGCTGGGAATAGTAAGCACCTGCTTAGCTTGGATACGGGGTGGGGAGGGACTGGAGTCATGGTGTCTGGAAGGCTTTCCATAGGCATCTGGATGGTTACTGTTGTCATAGGATGCTGGACTTGGTGGGCCTTTGACTTGATCCAGCAGGGTTCCTCTTAAGTTCTTAGTAGACAATTTAATTTTGGAAGTTTCCCTGCAGTGAGGAAGTTTTAAAACCAACTTCAATTATTAAATTAAATTATCTTTAAGCCACATTCCAGCTTAGAATATATACTCCCTTTTCAGTGCCCATGTTTATAATGAGGACCAGCTGTAAATATTTTGGCATTCGTTCTCATCTCCTGGTGCCAAATTTCCTCTCTGGATGGCTACTTTCCTAGGTTTGAAGAAAGAGAGAAGTAAACACTTGGTGATTTCCTAGCAACAGCAAAACCAATTCTTCAACCAGAAAGGAGCTGGATCAGGCCTTAGTCAGCTGCAGACAACCACAAAGTGGTTTATATGCAGATTGCACTCTCTACAGAGCATTCAGAGTAAGGTGGAATTAGAGACTAAATAAACAACATCCAGAGAATGAGCATGTGTAAAAGATTCTAGATTTAATTAAATTGGACGAGAAATTTGAGATTCTTTTTTTCTACTCAAATCATAATTTAATTTTATAAGGTAATATTCAACTAAGTTTCACTCAGAGGAGACCCATTGAAATTAATGAACATCACTAAGTTAGGTCCATTAATTTCAATATTCTGAGTAAAACTTAGATAAATACCACTCTTTATTATTACATATGTATCCAACATCTTCTTGAAGATCAATATGGCATTTATTATACTTATCATATCCTTATAACAACCCAGTGATTGAGAGTTGCTGACCGTCCCAATATCATTCAGAGAATTTCATGGTTGGTTGAGGACTTAATCCCTGGTTTCCCAGGTCTCCAACCACTATTCCAAACTGGCATATAATGAAAGATAAATAATATTTAACACCAGTCACTTTTGTATTGGACACATGGATGAAATTTGGTTTAAATTCAGTCAAATTCAGTTAAAGCTAAGTATTGTGTCTCTTAAACCATACTCTCTGGTCAGCACCCTTCAGCATCTGATCTAATTCTTTACCACCTGATTAGAAGAGAAAACTAAAGGTTTTGGGAGTGCACAAGTGAGAGGCTGCATTCGGGAATCTGGGAACTGGATTACACCAGCCAGGAAGTCAGAGGAAGACTTTGGATTTGATATCCCGCTTTATCACTACCTGAAGGAGTCTCAAAGCAGCTAACGTTCTCCTTTCCCTTCCTCCCCCACAACAAACACTCTGTGAGGTGAGTGGGACTGAGAGACTTCAAAGAAGTGTGACTGGCCCAAGGTCACCCAGCAGCTGCATGTGGAGGAGGGGAGACGCGAACCCGGTTCACCAGATTACGAGACTACCACTCTTAACCACTACACCACACACACCCCAAATCCAGATTCACTTCTCTAGTGAAGACAGAGCATAAGCAAAGTTTTGTTGCTTTATTGGTTTATCTGTTCACTCTGCCATACCTTTCACTTCTACTGAATTATGGTTTGATTAATTTTCTAAAGGCAGCCCGGTATCCTTCATTTTACAGGGCATCAGGTACCAGATAATACAATAAAAATGCATATTATATACATTGAAGGCACTTGCTGGGGTGCAGGGGACCTGGATCCTGTTTCCTCTGATACAGCTGAATGTGTTACAGTACCACTCCCGAAATTCACAAAAATATTTGCTTGAGCATAATATACGTCAGTACAGTCTCCACAACCCGCATCAGCCCTTTCCAGCGCAGGGCACAATGTTGGCTACCCCTGGGGTAGCATACAAACACCCCAGATGTTTACATGGAGATTAGCAATAAATCTGACCACCATGAAATGAGTATTTCAAACCTCTAGCCTGTCCATACATTTCTTTGTTCAAGATGTGTTTTCACACTGCAAGCTGGGTGGCTAATTTGCTAACTATTTTGTCCAATATTCGTTTTACAGGTCAGGTTTTATTTTCAGTTCCTAGTTACTGGAAGAATTCATGCTTTAACTGGATTAATACTGCAAAGCTTCATTTGTAAAAAATCATAGTCTCATGTAAAGACAAATGGCCTCAAGCCTGAATTTCCATTTCAAATGGAAATACATTTTTAAGAAAAGCCGTTCCAACCAGATTCTTTACTTTTCTTTATCTTTCAGCTCATAAAAAATCCATTATCAAACTGAAGATACGGTGCTGAAGAAAGTCATCAGCCTCATTTAAGAATGCCGAGACACAGCTACAACCCACTTTGCTATTTATCTGTATAACTTAACTTCTGAGAGAGTAAGATGAATAGAAATAGCTCCTTCTTCAAAGTAAGCAATACATAGCAGATTTGCATTTTGGGAAATATTCATTTATTGAGAATGCTTAGAACTCTGCTTAATTTAAACTCCTACCACATACTGTTCACAAACAGTCTATATATCTTGCACACAAGAAGGTGACAGATGTTTAATGTCCTGATCCTATGAATTCCCACATAGGCACAGCATTTTATAGAATCAGGATGTTAAAACTGGCATATGGGAGGGAAATTGTACCCTTTCTCTTGATGCATGTGTGCAAAGCAGTGCAATGTTGCCAGGCTCTCCGCTGAACTTACTGCATTGCAGCTCAGAAAGGTCACATTGCAAGAAGCGGCATTATGAATTTGAAAATGTGAATGCCAACATGCAACTATTAGATATAAACCCTATGTAATTCGTATTCTGCACACATTCATAATCATGCAGCAAGAGAGTGCTTGAATCCTGTGCAGGTGTCACCTCCCACTGCCCCTGTATTGCAGGAATGTTTGTATTGGGCAAAACTCTTCTACATGCATAGAGAAGGAGCGGGTGGGGCTGTGGTCTAAACCACTGAGCCTCTTGGGCTTGCTGATCGGAAGGTCAGCGGTTCGAATCCGCTTAATGGGGTGAACTCCCATTGCTCTGTCCCAGCTTCTGCCAACCTAGCAGTTCGAAAGCACACCAATGCAAGTAGATAAATAGGTACTGCTGCGACGGAAAGGTAAACAGCATTTCCACGTGCTCTGGCACTCATCACGGTGTTCTGTTGCACCAGAAGCAGTTTAGTCATGCTGGCCACGTGATCCAGAAAGCTGTCTGTGGACAAACGCCGGCTTCCGCAGCCTGAAAGCGAGATGAGTGCCACACCCCACAGTCACCTTTGACTGGACATAACTGTCCAGGGGTCCTTTACCTTTACTTTTACATGTTTCAACACATGGCACCTTAAGTTGGAACCTTAATCACACAGGGCTCTAAATATTGGTGTGTAGTGGCTTTGGATGAAGCCCAACGCCTGAAGGAAACTGTTGTTAGATGCTCTAGGCACCCTTCAGGGTGAAACAGGGGTGTATAAATCAAACAAAACAAAACATGCATCAAAGGTGCCCTTCATCCACTTTGGAAAAGGTGCTTTTATCCACTCGGGAAGAGCTAATATCCTGCAAGTTGTATCCACTTGTGTCAAAAGGAAGAAAAACTATATCTATTTAAATAACAACAACAACAACAACAACAACAACCAATAGAGATTGGTTATTAGTGGATGTCAATACTGTAATGGTTTCCCTTGCGAAAAAACCACAGCAGCTATCCTTCTGATGTTTGGCAGCACTCAACCCTTCACAAGGGGCTACCATGCCTGAAAATTTCATCACATTCTGTTATTTATGAGTTCTTCTGATGACCAGCTGGGTGGAAAAGCTCAAGGAAATGAAGGTTGCAAAAGTTGCTGGTTTCTTAGCTGCACTGATGAAATGGCCCTGTATCCATTCTCTTCCCTCCTCTCCTGCATCCTCTGCCACAGCCTTGTGGAATGGCTGCTGCCAGGTGACGGTAGAGAGAAGAACCTGACTTCTCAGCAGAGCTGAGGAACACCCTGCCTCTCTTCTCTTTTCTCCTCTGCTGCAGCCTGCTGCCTCTTCCTAGTGCTTCTCAGCTTATTGAACTGCAGATTATAAGTTTCCACACATTCCAGTGGGAATGGAAACATGGAGAACTTAACAACAATGCTTGCGACAACTCTGCTGCGGCCAACCACTTTTTCCACCCCTAGTTCTACCCATTTTGCAAATGTAAGTTTGGTGTGAAGGGAGATGAACCAGCAGGATGAGAGTGGCTGCCAGTCAGGGCCAAGTCCTATCATCAAGTACAGGGAGGCTATCACCTCACCTCAGACGGTAGCAGCAGTTCTCTGACCATCTTTCTAGGACTCCTTGGATGATCCCCAATGATGGAAGATGTCACACATCCCCTACACTAGCCTGCTGCCCCCAGGTATGGTGGAGGATGCTATCCCATCCTCAGTGTTGAAGAAAGATTGAACTAGCTGGCTTCAGTACATTTGGACCATCTTGTCCTTTTCAACAAAATGTCCTTGGGCCAGCCCTGCTGCAAACTCTACGAAAGGAGCCCGTGTGTCAATGGAGGAATGATATCAGTGACTTGCAATGGCCTCAGGGTGGGCAAACCTTGACTTCACCATGGTGAGACCACTCACTCCGAATTTCAGATGCAGTACAACTTTAAATAGGTTTTAAATGTATTAAGTTGCAGGAAGCAGAAGAAGCCTGGTACCTTGTGAGAAAGGGAAACTAATGAAGACATCTTTCCTTCAGTGGAACATCATCATCAAGTTGCTCTCATACATCCCTGTTTCAGCATGCTGTGCTACTTATTACCTGCATCAAACCCTTTGGGCTGGCAATTCACAATTAAGCTGATACTTAATTAGCATCCTCAAATGTACCTCCTTATGCTGGTCCAGCATCTCTTGGCTACACTTGTGTGCAATGACCTGGAAACCACTGCTCAGAAATAGCAACATTTAGCCGCATTATTGGAATACACTTGTTCCATCTCAGAGAACTGCTGACACACAGGAGGTTACAAAGGAGAAAATTGTTACTTACACAAACACTGCAGGCAAAGGGACATTATTTACAGCTGTTGCCAAAGCATTTGTTTGCTAAGTTAACACCAAGGCCCCATAGCCCCCGTTATTTGAAGAAGATGAGATAAATACAGAAAATCACCAACGAACTCTGTAAGCTACTAACAGTACCATTATTATTATTATTATTATTATTATTATTATTATTATTATTATTATTATTTCTATACTGCCCTTCATCCAAGGATCACAGGGCAGTTTACAATATCAGCCCACAAGCCATAGATGTAAATTCATTCTAGCATAATAGCAGGATATTCACAGGATATGCACCAATTACATCAGTATTCATTTGAGCTTTGCATTTATGCATCATAGTTATGCAACTGTTAGTGAATGAAAACTGATCTCCAATGTGACCATTGATCCACCAATGCAATCTAGTTAGACCTATGATGTACATTTCAATATTGAGTACATTGATCTTGTGCTCATAAACACACACACAGAGAGACACAATCTTATGCAAACCATGCCAGACTTTGATTAATGGTCTACTTTTTCATTTTTCTTCCAGTTTAGTTCCAGTGCATTCAGTGCCATTATTTCATCAGCATAAAACAGTGGCAATATAGTGAAGAAATGGAACATTAGTGTTTATAAGTGCAAAAGTTTCAAACTAGCCAATGACCAGTGATATAGATGGTTGTGGATGATGGGATGAGTCAGTGCAAGGGTAAATGAATAATTATTTTAGGACAGGAGGGAAAATCTGGGGCTCTCCATATGTTGTTGAACTCTAACTCCCATCAACCCCAGCAAGCTTGGCCAATAGGGATGATGGGAACTGTAGTCGAACCTGGAATGCCACCGGTTCCCTATTTTAGGATATTTCTAAAGAGGGATTCAAGAAGGATTGAATGGATGTTTCAGTTTATATCCATGCTCTGCAGCACACAAACATCCTCAAGTTCACCTGGGCTGATGCTCAGCAACCTCAAGTTCACCCACTACCTTTCTACCCACCTATACTGTAATTAGAGCTCTCTGTTTCCTCATACATCTCTGCCTAATTGCATTTATGAATAAGTGCCAAGTCTGTAATCAGACTGAGAAATAAAATAAATAGTCCATCTGGATCACCCACCACTATTTAGCTATAAACTCTTGTTTAAGAAGTGGATATATGTTTCTCACAAATAGGGGTTTAAGAAGGCATTGTTTTCTATTCTGCCCTGTTATTTGTTACATAAAGCACCATTTCTGTTGTGCGAAAGTTTATCTCCCACACGAAAACCCTTTGTTATTCATTTCCCTGTCTGTTGTGGCAAATGACATAATTTATAGTGGTGCCTCGCGTTACAGATGCTTCAGGTTACAGACTCAGAAATAGTACCTCGGGTTAAGAACTTTGCTTCAGGATGAGAACAGAAATCATGTGGTGGCAGCACGACGGCAGCGTGAGGCCTCATTAGCTAAAGTGGTTCCTCAGGTTAAGAACAGTTTCAGGTTAAGAACAGACCTCCGGAACAAATTAAGTTCTTAACCCGAGGTCCCACTGTATGATGTTAATTACATAACTTGTGGGTGAAATTTGCAGGCAGGCATAGTAGCCCCTTCAGAATCAGAAATTCTGTCAACTAAGTCCAGGGACTTTTGTCCTGGGCACATTTAAAGTAATTTTTTAATGGGAAACATCTACAACATTTTAAACTTTAGAGCAGAAGTGGATGAAATTTGCAGGCAAATTCAGCCCTTCTAATCGCATGAAGCCTGCCAAATTTTAGAAAGATCGCTGTAGTGGTTTTCTTGGAACACCAACCACTGCAGTTTTGTGATAGGTAAAAAAGGAATCAGTCCGTCTCCCTCAGTGTTTTGTGGGCAATGTATTTGAAAAAAAAGCAGACATGAGAGGTGCCCAGTTAAAAATAAATAAACCTTCTAACTTACAGAATAAGAATTCCAGGGGATTTTGTGCTAAATACATTTAAAGTTGATTGGTGGAGCAGACCTAAAAGGGAAACACCTTCCAGGTAAAACTGTTCCACCTGATTACAATTTTGACCAGATATTCACAACAGAGTTCTCTTTCTGTCCTATAACCAGTCTAGTGCTTACTCACTCTTCCCCCATCACTCCACCCTGTTGTTATTGCTTATATGATCAGCTGCTGCTTTTAGTAGACACTTGTTTTCAGCTATTTTGGTTTTTAATAACTGAAGACTCACAAAGCAAGGGGCTTTGTTTTGAGTTATGCCACTTCATCTTTGTCAAGCCTCACATCCCTCCAGGGCCCTCTGCTTCAACCCAGGATTTGGGATTCATTTGAATCTGATGCATTTTTTATTTATCTAATTATAAAGTTTGGCATATATGCATGCAGAAAAATAACAGAACACTTCTCAAGGTGTGTATGTTAAATCCACAGTTCTTAATTTATGAGTACATCCTGAAATTAGAACTCAGCTGAAAATAGGCACCATGCACAGTATGAGTCTGGATTATAGTTGGGGGGAGAGATGCTGTTTCTTTCTGAATAGTGAAAACTGTAAAAAGCAAACACACATAGAGAGAACTCCAACAAGCCATTCTTCTGCTCTGCAATACCTGTCAGCTTAGATGTGTGGGTATTATACAGTGCTAATGAGAAAGTGACTACAGACTATCAGTGCATTAATTTTCTAATTAAATACGAGCTGTTAACAGTTCTTCCATAATTATGTAAGGCACGTGTCAACCCCTGCACTTCATGAACAATTTTTTTTATCATGGGGGAGGGAAATGCCATGAGGTCAGAAGAGTGGCAATTGAGCACTAGTTAGATATTTTGTGCTTTAGGTTGAAGGGAAACAAAATATCTGTATTTTTCTTTCTTTTCTTATCCGGAGCTCTTAGACTCTATTATTCACATTATATCAATTATTAACTAGAATTATGTTTATTATTTCTCATACCCGTATTACCTACCTTTGAGAATTTGCAGTATTCAGTTCAGCTCAAGATATGCTATTGTTTTCTAAATGATCACATCCCTTTAGTGCTGCATTTACTTGGCCACATCTATTTGACAGATGCAGCCTAATGTACCAGCATTCACCATTATGGAAATTTAGCTTGTGGACAAATGGTTTTGTGTCTGGAAATTTGCAGTGTATAAATGCCAGATCTAAGGACATATCTATTCTACAAATTAGTTTACAACTCATTCCGGCTTTCCAGGGAGCCCTAAGAACTGCAGTTCCCCTATAGCAATGGGCAATCTCCTCTATTAGATTCAGAATTGGCTTGCTCTTTTAGAACATTCTTGGAGAACTCTCAGACAGAGTTTTTCTGTGATTTTGGAAAGACTGAGCAGCTGCTGGCTCTTCTCTGAGGCTGTTTCCAACTTTCTAAACTTAAACTGGTGAAAAGAACCTGAGGTAATGATGGTTGAGAGAAACCTGAGCTATGATGGTTGAGACCACATATTTTAAGTGACAAGCTTCCAAGAAGCATTAGATACATGTTGAGAAGCTTTGAAAAAGCCCAGGAAGTGAAGCTTTTCCATTTCTCCTGGCTCAATCAAGCTGGAATGGAAAACTCCAGTCTTTTGGCTTTCCAGTCACAATGGACTGGGCCATTACTGCTGCAAAAACCATTTCATTCCAGCCCAGTGAGAAATTTGGGTGGCACTAATTTTATGCCCATTACAAGCCAGGCCCAAACTTTGGGTAAGGGTTGAATCTCGGTTTGCAGTGGATTAAAGGAGAAAACCAAGTTAGCCATTTAACCTTCCCCCATAATAAAACTCAGCACCAATGACAGTTATTCAAGGTGGCTAGGAATCAGTCACATGGTATTCTCAGCATCCAGAACTAAAATGACAACACCAGGCTTTCAAGGAGAAAGTCACAAGAGTTATGGTGGTATAAAAGCAATGTAAATTCACAGTTTAGATATATTATATTTGACTCTTCTACGTATAGACCAGTATAGAGGTAGAGAGCACTGGAAAAGGAAGAGGGGAACTATAGAAAGAGAAAAATGGAGGGTGAGAGGTGGAAATATTGAAACAATGAAAAGAAGCTGTGTAATAAAATAAAACGCTGAAGTTGAAGTTAAGTGGAGATAGCAAAGAACAAAAGTTAGTGATGAAAAAAAGAATATATAGGAGACAGATATGCTAAGCCAGTTTTCCCCAACTTAGTGCCTTCTGTAGGTTTTCTACCAAACTCCCATCATCCCTGAGCATTGGCCATGCTGGTTTGGGCTGATGAGAGCTGGAAGTCAAACAAAATCTGGAGGCCAGCAAGTTGGAGAAAGCTATGCTAGACAGTACAAACAGTGAAATTAGGACATTTGAAAGGCAATCTGTGCAAACGTTCCTGTCAGTCAGGAGTGATAAGTAAAGAACAGAGCTGAATAATGTGTCTGTGAGGGAATGTACATCCATTTGCATGATTGGCTACAGCAGAGACTTCTGCACATTGCCAAAACCATGATTGTTTTATATATTCAGATGTGTCTGAGCCTCTGTCAGAAGTTGAACCACATCTGTCAAATATTCAGGAACACCACACCGATACCATAGATTTTCCAGCTATGTCTAAAGTTAGCAAGGAAACTTCCACCCACACTGCAGATGCGAAATCTGGATGCTACTTGCTAAGTTGTCTTCCTGTTTATTAACATAATTTTTAAAACCATCTGAAAAAAACAGAATTGTGTACAAGTTAATTTACCCATGATCTGATCATTTATCATCTCAAGACAACCAATGGTTCATGTTAGCCCACTGTGGTGAATCAGACTTACACTGGCCTCCTTGAAAAATCTAGCTTCTTATTTTTTAAGCAAGTGAGGAAGTGAATTCTTCAGAGAAAATCCTGTGTCTCCAGCCCACTGTTTCATTTCTTAACCACAAACAGCATTTTATGATATAGAGGTGAAGCCAGTACAGAGAAAACAAATAAATAATGCAAACTGCCAAAAAGGTGCAAAACATAATCTGAAGAACCCAGCTGTTTCTACATAGCACTAACAGTTTCCTGACACCTGAATGAACACCACTGCTGGAATCTAAAGAACCAGCTGTCCGAACCTCCGGGTCATCTGAAGCAAATCACACATGGATGTGTGTGACTAACTAGTTATACCTATATAAGTGGTTTTTGAGAGAGCAAGTGTATAGCTTCAGCTGAGCCCAACTCTATGCCTGTCCCCTTGTCATCCATAATAGCCGGGGTGAAATCAAGTGACACAATAAAACTGTGACTAGAAGGAAATAACAATTGAGGCAATGAGACAATATGTAACAAGAAAAAATGGAGCTGCCATGTTGAGTGCTCCACCTCTTACTTTCCTCATGGTCTAATGTCATCATAACATGTGTTTCCCAGTACTTCTGGCCCCTGGCATGGAGCAGAGCTGGGGGATGTTAACTGCAAGACAACATCAAGATATGGCATCAAATGTGCAATTTCAGAGGGAGAGAGGGAGAATTTTACATGGGGCTACTGATTCTGGTAGAAGTCCTGTATTCCTCATAACCTAAAGTTCTACCCAAATACTGTTTCTTGACTGTGATCCCAACCTAAGAGGAGCTGCTTATGTTTGTGTACCATGTGCCCTCCAACATTTCTCCGATGAAAATAGGGATGTCCCATTCCATAATGATAATTTTACTATTTATACCCCACACATCTTACTGGGTTGCCCCAGCCACTCTGGGCAGCTTCCAACATATAAATACAAACATAATAAAACATTAAACTTTTTTAAAAAAACAACAACAAAAACTTCCCTATACAGGGTTTCTTTCAGATGGTTTGGGGGTCGGCTAACTCCATACTCTTCAATGAAAATAGGAACATCCTAAGGAAAGGTGGGACATTCCGGGATCAAATCAGAAACTGAGATCAAATCAAAAACTCTCTAAATCAGAGACATCCCTGGAAAATAGGGACACTTGGAGGGTCTGGTACCATTGGGTACCACATAGAGATAGATGGCTTAGCTGTAGGAATCCCATGGTCTAGATGTTAAGCAAACAAATAGCAGGTGGTAGGGGGTTAAATCCCACTTAGGAGAGATGTCCAAGAGGAATGAATTCTAGTTATTATTTTGATGTTAGCCGCCCTGAGCCTGGTACTGGCTGGGGAGGGCATGGTATAAATAAAAATTATTATTATTATTATTATTATTATTATTATTATTATTATTATTATTTACTATTGTACAAATGGGGCCTGCAACAAAATGTCACAGCATGAAGTGCTTTTCTTCAGGATTATAGCCAGCAAGCCACATTTCCCCAGAATACTCCATTCTGACCTTCTACTCCCCAGCTTTACATGCGCACACATACACATACACACCACACAAACGCACCACACAGAGTGTTCAGTGGTTCTTGGCTTGCTCAGTCCTCATAGGTGATTTTTTTACACACACACCCCGTTTTCATGTACATCTACAACTTTGGATGGTGATTCAGCACTCAGAAAATGATTTTGCTATTAGCATATAGGATGTTTTAATTACTGCTACTGCTACCTAAGAAGGCTAGAAGTTTAGCACAGGAGGTGGGAGGCTCAGATGCTCAACACATGTGCCTTGCCATTGGTTTCGAGATTCCAGGAGAATGGATTCAGCATCTTAACTACAGAATTGGTCCAAATGACTATAAAATCATAAACCACTTGATTGCCAAGTAGTTAGCAATACAATGTGCACGGCAATGTACTCCGCAAAATACCAAAAAAACCACAATTAGTTCTTCTGTGATATCAAAGAGAACCAATGAGATATTTCTTAAGTTTTTTGTATGGTGCAGAATACAATGAAAGCCTTCTACTTTCATTACAGTATAACTGCAGGTAAAAAGCATAATGGAGTCAAGTACAAATAGTTCAGCTGAAATGATGAATGAAAGCTTACTTCTTTCACAGTGAAGAGGAACAGCAATCAGAAAATATTGTTCTATAAATAATGAATGAGAGGCCTCTTGGGAGGATGAAAATTCACCCTGCTATTATTCTTTCTTTGTCCCATTTCAGTGCTGAATGGCAGTTAAGTAGCTACTGCCGCTAGTTCCAATGGATGAGCATCCTCTTGCAAAATCCATTATCCTATGAGACTTAATTGCTCTGGGGCAGTCCCAGTAGCAAAGTAATGAATGCCACATCAGAGCCCCCAAAGGTAGAATATAGCTATAGGGTAGTACATTCCCACTACATCATGAGCTGTACCTCAGCTGCTCCTAAGACAGAAATCCCTCCGGCTTTGCAGGAACACAGTTTTATTTGTCATGAAACCGAAAATGCGAACAAGGCTGAACAGAAAGGCTGCGTATACACTACACAAAAATGTAGTTTTTCTCAATCCAGAATTGTCTGTGCTTGTCCTCAATATACTGCTTCCAATCAAGATTGATTCCAGATCCTACCACCCACAAGGGCAAATGTGGTTACTTGATGTGCATTTGAAAACCCTCCCGGTGATTAGGTTATCCATTTATTTTCTTCCGTCCACATGTGAATGAAGAAGCAAATGGTGATTTAGATCATGGTATACACTCACCCATGTCATTGGGCAGGGTGGATATCCTCACCCCACCCCATTGCCAAAATTTACCAACAACTGTTTACAAATGGACACAGTACAGGATAACGCAGAATCAATCTGCAATGAGATTTTAATTTTGGAATGAAACCACTTTATCAAGAACCAGTTTCCAAGGACAAAAAAAAAATATGCTTTGTAGAAAAACAACAACTAGTCACTCTCCACTGATTCTAGAATAAAATGCCATGTGCAAAAGGCTTCATGGTGAGGAGCAATGAAAATGGATTGCATGAAGTCTCATGGTTACGTTTTTTCCTAATTTTCTAGTATCAGCAATAAATGTGGCCTGTGGCCAACCAGAAACCTGTGGAATGAGTCATATGCAAATTATGGACATCTTTTGAGTAAACTGTGACAAGCAGAAACTGAACACAACATCACTTTCCCCACTTGTGATTTCCAGCAACTGGGAATTAGAGGCATACTGCCTCCAACATTTGCCTTAGAACATAGCCATCATGACTAATAGTCACTGATGGACTTTTCATCCAGGAAAGGTCAGGAGAGGCTAATCTGTAGGCCTCCAGAGGTTGCTATATTCCAAGTGCATTCTGCCCAGCCAGCGTGGCTAATGGTAGGAAATGATCAGAGTTGTTGTCCAACAAAATCTGGAGGACAAGAAGTTAATCATCTTGGATGTGTGTAGCTGGTCTCACTGTAGTTTTCCTCCCTTAGCTAGAGCTGGATGGTGCAAGCTCAATCCTCTGCTGAAATGCTTTTGGTCATTGCTAGCCCAAGTTCTGTCCAGTGTTGTCCTTGGTCACTGCGTCCATATATAGTAGTATTGCACCAGTTCTGTGTAGTTCACTCGGCAAAGTAACACACACACACACACACACACACACACACACACACACACACCTTTGCACTACTCCATACTAGGTACAACATTAGGTTAGCAACATTAAAGTTTTCCAGATCCATACACCTTGAGTTTAGCTGTTAGTTTCTAAATGCACTTTGGCGGCCCGACTTCAGCTGGATGTCAGTTTACTCAAAATATGTCCATGATTTGCATATGACTCATTCCACATTCTTCTGTAGCATTGCATCTATAGCTGACATATTTTTTAATTAAACAATAACAATCAAAGCCAGCAGCATTCCCCAGAATTAATGACTAGCTGGGAGAGCCAATTGCCTAAGGCAAACTAACCAATCATTAAATTCTCATCAAAAGTGCCCTGGGCACTGGTCCCTTTGCTGTTCTAATCAGTCTGGATTCAGAGTCAAATTGACTGCTTTACTTTCTTTCTTTCTTTAATTCAGTACTGCCTCTTGCATTGGAGTACCAAGAGCTCAAATTAATGTCCTTAGAGCCACTATTGATTTTATTGACTTTATGCACTGGGCACATACCATTTTTCACATCGAGCTCTTGTCTCACCAGATAAAGTGCACACTCAAATAAAGAACAGCTCTCCTTCAGCCACCTCTTCTTTGTCCCTTACTGATTTCTCTAAAGAGGCACCCCAAAGAGCTCTATACCAAAGTGGGATCAGGCTGCTTATATTTTGTTTCATAACGTTAATGGATACCATTTGTGGCTATCAGTGCCACTTGGAAGCTGCGGTCATGCTAAGGGTTAAGGGACATCATGGTCAAAAGTAATCCTCTTGGGGGATTGGTTGCCACCAGAGATGCCAGCTTGCAAGGGCGATTGGTGGGGGCAACATTCGGCTGTGCGCTTTGCCTTCACACTTTTTGGACATGGGAGGGGCAACCCCAAAAATATTAGGGGTCCAAAAATATTGGGGGTTGACACATTTGTTGCTATTTCCCCTGGTTCAGCAAGGAAGATCCATCATGTACAGAATCAGGATATCTGTGTGAATTCCTTCTATATACCTTTTTGTATTACAGTGGTACCTCTGGTTAAGTACTTAATTCCTTCTGGAGGTCCGTTCTTAACATGAAACTGTACTTAACCTGAAGACCACTTTAGCTAATGGGGCCTCCTGCTGCCGCCTCGCTGCCAGAGCCCGATTTCTGTTCTTATCCTGAAGCAAAGTTCTTAACCTGAAGCACTATTTCTGGGTTAGCGGAATGTGTAACCTGAAGCGTATGTAACCTGAAGCGCATGTAACCCGAGGTACCACTGTATCTCACTTTCTCTTTCCCTGCTGAATTTAGCTTTCTTTAAAGGGTTTTATATCAGTTGCAAGGGAGCCATGCACAATAACCACAGTGGATAAACAAGAATTTCATTCTAAAATGAAATTTTACTGCTATGTATGATCATTAATATGATTCCATCTATTAATCTGATCTTCTTCCCTCCCACCTTCCACCTCTGGTACCATTCAAAAAAGTTTATGCCTGTGTGTCCAAGGCTCAGGGTTTATTTTCCTTTCTATTCTTTTCTTTTTTCAGTGGGGCATAGTCTCCAGAGACCTTACAACTCTTTAAACTCATCTAGCAATTCTGACAAACTTGCCTTTGGCAAAGCAGAGGTGATGATGCAATAGAGAGAAGCAATTAGAACAAGTTTAATGTTTTGTTGCAGTTCATTAGCTTTTGAAGATAACTAAAAGTAATCTACATGCAACCAAACCAAAGTGAAAGATTGGAGTTTTTCCTGTACTGGGCACAATCTACACACACTTTTCCTGTTTTTCTTCTACACAACTTTATTAACCTATTTAGATTGTCTTGTTAGAATCTGATTAAGAAGCAGGCAGGGCAAAAAACGTCTAGACACACAGGACATATGCTTGCACAGGGCCAATTAAAATGGACATGAGCTTTTACTAGTGTCAGACTAGAACCAGCAAGGTCCAGGTTCAACTTGCCACTCAGCCATGAAATGGTTATCATGGGCCAGTCACTGTCTCACACCCTCAGCAGACACACAGGATTATTGTGAGGATAAAATGTGGGGGACGGGACAGACTATGTATGCCACCGAGAGCAGCTTAGAGAAAAGTATATGGATGTAATAAATCACACTGATCATAATTTCCTAAGCATGCATCCTTCATGTTAAGGCATTAATTGGGGTTTGAACAAAGGTGTAGCCTTCCCCCCTCCAACAGGTTCCAAACTACCTTCTTCACCATACATAGAACCTTAAACATGACCTATGTCCACAACTGGCATCTATCAATCTTTTCTGTGGTTGACAGATTGTATGGGCGGGGCTTATTTATGCAGGTATCTGCAGAGGCGTTGTGTTAGAGAATGGTTGGATGCAGAGGAATGATGGAAGGAACCAGCTGGGGAATCACCAAGGGAAGAACGCTCAGATCCCAGGAACTGGTGGTGGGATGACAATGAGTGGTCAGACAGAGAAGACTAGGAAGAGGAGGTGTTGGAAGCTGAAAAAGTCCAGAATCTGAATCTGAAGCAGGTGAGATGGGAGGCCAAGCGTCAGAGAGAAGTCTGAATGGTGTCTTTCCCTCGAGCTGCGACTAGCTCCCCTCCTCCCTGGTCTCCCAGAGTCAGAAGAGGCATGACACGGGAGGAGCAAATACAGAAACACAGGCCAATCTCAGATTGCTTGGGGGAAACTCTGAAGAGGAGGGGACTTAGACAGTTGTTGTGAGGCAGGGAGCTTCAGTCTTGGCAACTTCTTCATGGGGACAAGATATGCGTTGCGGTGCTCCTTTGGCTTGACACTCCTGTGCAGATCCTGGTTTAGCTAATAAAGAGTTAACTTCAGCTTGCTTGGGTGATGTATTCCTGGCTCATTCCTGCCACCTTGGTTCACACACATGCTGTGGGGATAGCAAAGAAGCTCTTGCATCCCATCACCTGAAAAATATACATTTTCAGACTGTGGCTAAGGATGGATGTTTATTCTCACTTTTGCATGCCTCATTCATAAGTCCTTTTCATTCAATTTCTGCATTACTTCACAATTCATTTTTGTAATGCACAAAATCTGCATTTAAATAAATTTTCCTCTCATATCTCAAAGAGAAAATGCTTTTTCTTTCAAAACACACATTTCCAGATACATATTTTTTTAAAGATGTGTACTCTTGAAAACATGAGAAATCCAATGGATGTCCATCCATTTAAGATCTGTGGATCAGATCACATCATGTGGGAATTTGCAAATACCAAAGTCCCTAAGCATTTTTAGCTGTTGGTGAACTGGGCCTATGATAACTGCCTATCCTTTTCATTTAATCCATAAAGTGTAATAAGCTCTTTATGCCAACAGACGTTGTCAGTGAAGTTTCACTGTGATTTCAAGCACTGGACAAGCATGAGTGAGTGAATGAAAGAAAGAAAATGTCTGAAAACTGGCATACTAAAAACATTATTTAAAATTCTAACACTTCAACCATCTCTCCCCCCACCTCCATCCACCATGAGTACAAAATATGATAAGCAATAAAAGGAAAATATACAGAACTGAAATAGAGGCAACAGACAACGGCAGGCAGAAGAGAAAAATGCATTTGTTCTACAAACAGAAAATATAATTGAAGATGAACAGTGGAGAAAGATGTTCAAATCAGATAAGCCAGCTGACAGTAACTCATTGGAATCTTACACATATTCACTCAGAAGTAAGTCCCACCATATTCAATGGGGCTTACTCCCAGGTAAGTATGTACAAGCATGCATCAACGTGAGATAAACTTTAATATTAAACTGTAAAGTTTTTTGATAATTGAATATAATGCATTAACACCATATGTTCCAGTAGTCAGTTAACACTATCACCATGTGTTGGTTTTGGCAAAACATGTCTTACAGAATAATTTTTTTAAAAAAAAAGCTGTGGGGTTTCCATCCTCTGTATTATGTGATCCTTTCTTTTCAGTAGAAAGTAAGGACTATATTTCGATAGGTTATGTCTAACTAGGACCAACTCTGCTAACACCTTTCACAGCCAGTTGTGATCTATTTTTAAACATGTCAGCAATCTGAATTCTGCTGTGTAAAAAATAACTATAACATATTTCTCACTGTACTTTTTGTTGTTATTTTGCTCGTCTTTCTATCTGTCTGCTAAACTTGTTTTAGTCTAACATGGACACAATTCAAAAATAATCATCTACTGCTGCCTGCTTGGAAAGTACCTACACAAAAGACAAACAAATAAATCTGAAACCCAGGTACAACCAAAATCAATGAAATTAGTTCCTGAAAGCTACCTTCTGGTCATGGCCAAGAGCGAAATTCCGATATCCAAGTCAAGCATAACTGTGTCATCCCTGTTGATTTGTTGTTCCTGTGATTACCCTGAGGCAAAAGGCTGACAGACATATTCATTCACAGAGTTTTTTCTACAGAGAGGGCTTTGGCTCCAATTTGAGCAAGGGCCTCTCAAAGTGTACACTTTCACCGATACCCTACGTCTAGATGAAATGAGAATGTTAAAGAATAAAGAAAAGAAAAAGGACAGGTAGCCTAAATTGTGTTATATTTGGTCTTTCCACCGCACACGTTCTGCATTTGAATTTCAAATGTAGGCTCAACTTCCCCACAGGCTTGAAATATATGGGGAGGGGGGGGATGGAGTCAGCTTGTTATTATGAGGCGGAGCAGTTATATTCACCCTGTTTTAACAAAACCAAAGCAGCCTTTTAATGTAGGAACACTGCTGGCTCATAATGAATAGCTCTAAATGCTCAAAACTAGCACTCCCCTACGTAATTTGTCAAAAGTGAAGCTGGCATCATTCTAAATCATGTGTGCGGGACCATTCAAAGGAACAATATGTTCTGCTTCATTTCTCAGAGCCATGTATATGCAGGAATCATTGTCCCTATAATTTATGGTACTGCTGTGTACACAATAAGCAGACTTCAGGCTAAGGCAGACAATGGTGTCATGAAGAATGCATTCATTTCTTCTAGAAATGGCATCTGCTTTATCTAGTTCCTTGCAGATTCTGTTTGAAAAAACACGACACTTCAATACCACTGATGTAATGTCTGGGGATGCAGCAGGGAAAGAGAATAAATAAATAAATACTGTTTCCATAGAGCATAATTAAGGGTGGATGTAAGTTGAAGGATGTTGACAAAATTCACCCCCTCTGGGCAGGATATGGCAAGATTTGGGGGTGCTGGCTGGGAATTACTGATTTCCAGACTTGATCAGGAACTTGCTAGAATCTGATGGGCTCTTGATGAGTGGTAGAGCACATGTTCACCATGCAAAGTGTCCCATTTCTTTGGCATCTCTGATTTGAAACTCTGGTGAGTCACTGCCAATCAATGTAAAATAATAATGTTAGATAGACCCATAGCCTGACCAGATATGAGGCAGATTCCTATCTTTCTGTGAGCGTTTTTGTCCAGGTCTGGAAGTTTTTGGGTCATACAGTGGTACCTCGCAAGACGAATGCCTCGCAAGACGAAAAACTCGCAAGACGAAAGAGTTTTTCGTTTTCTGAGTTGCTTCGCAAGACGGATTTCCCTATGAGAAACCGTCAATACACAGTGGTGCTTCGCAAGACAAAAAAAATCACAAGACGAAAAAACTCGCAGAACGAATTAATTTCGTCTTGCGAGGCACCACTGTATTTAGGATCCATACATTTGTACATGAAAAGTGTTATGTTGTTGTTGTTGTTGTTGTTGTTGTTTATGAAACAGCTTTTACAACTGTCTCAAGGCAATATATAAAGCCAGCTAAAATAGTTTTAAGGACAGTACAAAAATAGCCAAACTAATGTATACATATGGGTGGGATGCAGGATTTTCTTCTTGTTTACTTTCCTTTTGTTGTGTCTGAGGGGTGTCTATGAGTGTCCTTACATACTAGAAATCATCTCGCAAGTGGTCTGTGGTCTGTAGCCTCCCTGTGCTTCAGTCAAAGACATTATGAAATATCTCCCTCTCTTGCTCTTTCAGGGAACCAGGGAGGATGCAAGTCCTGGAGAGGAATTTGCTGGAAAGAAGAAAACATAGATCACGTTTGGCCACCTGACAATGATAATGTAAGTTCAAAACCCCACAGTGATTAAAATGCCAAAGGAATTCTTAAGTTCCCTGAGAATGAAGCAGAAAATGGATGCTTCTTTCAACAGAGAAAGAAAGCTTTTAAGAAACTAAAGGACAGAGTTCAGCATAGCTCTACTTTTGATATTTGGACAGTTGTTTTACCACATCTGAGACCTTTCTGTTAATTTACCCTTGGTGTGACTCATAGTGAACAACACCTAGATACTGACAAAAATGACACTTCCTTATCAAATCCAACATCCTTATCTCCTCTGCTGGACTGTGATGACTTTGTGTAGCCATGTCTGCATATCACTGAGAAATGGCAGTCCTGCAGATTATAGGAGAAACTGGAATGGGGATATCTTTTTTGGTGGCTTCCCAGTGTTCCATGTAATATATTATTAAGAAATAGGGGAATGAATGGATATTCATTTGCTCTTGCACAAGTCCACAAAAAAACCCCACTGTCCCACAGCCCTAAATTCTGCTAGACTTACTTAGCCCTTTGGCACACCACTTTTTGTGAAACATCCTACCTCCATTGCTATAATGATCCCACCCCACAATATAATGTAAATTGAATTTTCCTATTTCCATTTCTTACTTCTTCGTTTTGAAAGACATGAATAACCATTCTTGTGCCTCTCTCCTTTCTCGGCGTAACCTTCCACAAACAGTACAAATTCTGACCATCTAAAAAAATAAAAATAAAAAATAGTTTCATGCTGGAGATTTTAAACTGCCATTTGAAACGTGGCTGACTTTTCTCAGCAAGTATAGCCAGCGATAGTGCAACCCCCGATAAGATCAACATTACATTATGTATAAGTTTAAAGGAAGAGTTTAATATGATTTAATAGTTGTAGCACAGAAGATAAGATTGCAATCAGGTACCTGTGGCACTGAAATCTTATAGAATGATAAACAACAAGGAGCTGCATGCTGTATCCAGCAAAGTATCTGAAATCTAATATTTTATAATCATCTCATTAACCTATCAAGTTTTACCTTCTTTCTTCTACTGATTATTTCATTCTAGATTATTTGCTCTGATTTGATCTCCAACCTGCACATTCGTTTTTTCGTGAGATATAATGGCAAGGATACATCACTTCCATAAAACTGAGGCAAAACCCAGAGTAGCTTCAGATATTCAAAAAAGGCGATACGGTAAGTAGCCAAAGTGAGTCAGTGAGAAAGAAACCAAGCATCAAGCACCATGTGTGTCTGTTTTAAAACCTTATTTCCTTGTATTGCACACAGCCAGTTCCCAGAAGATCCCAGTTAGGCAGGCTGCCAGTAATGGAACAACAATGAGCTCTTACCAATGTCTTTTATTCAATATTCACAGAGAGAAACATAGAAATGCCGCTTCTTGGGTAATGGCATTGTTCCGAGTAATCTCTTCCCCACTTCCCTTCTCAGTTGTCAACAGCCCCACCCTTATGGTGTCTGCTTAGGGACAACTGGCTCTGGGCTCTCTGCTCTCCTACTTTCAATGCTCGCCGGGTTCTGGAAGAAGTGAGGTCTGGAATGTGTCAGTCAGCTGTTCCTACTCTGCTTCTCTCATTATTTCCCAGCTTTGCCCCTCTTCTGTCTCTGAGCTGTGACCCTCTGCAAACCACTGTTGTAAATCTTTACTGTCCTCCTCTTCTCAGGAAGGTTCAGGAGAAGGGGAAGGCAGTCTCCACCATTCCTCCTCCGATGTCCAGTACCTGACAATCAGCCACACTAAGATGCATTCTGGACCACATATGTGCTGAGAAGCAACCTGAGTTTCTGATCCTCACTGACCCCCACACTGACAGGACAACACATTAATCAGATCTAATTCAAACTACAGGTGTATTTGCATTCATTATTCTGAATGAGGTTGGGAGGCTGAATGAGCACCCAGGTTATTATAAACTGTTGCAGAGTAAGTTTTTATCTCACCAAATGGAAGACAGGAACAGCTGTAAAGTTTTAAGCAGTATCTTTTACTTAACTGCACTAGCCAATAGTGCTTACAACATAAGCAAAGTGGAATTATGAAGCAAGTGGATCTAGATACATTAACACTTTAGGGGCCTTTGTCTATTATTATTATTATTGTTATCATCAACATCATCACCACCACCACCACAACCACCATCAATACACTGCCTTTCCCCCCGACAGGCACAGATAAAAGAAGAACAGCTAAAAAAAATTGGGAAGGAGAAAACAATAATTAAAAATTTTTTAATAGAATTAAAACTATACATATGTATAAGATATATATTAAAAACAATAAAAATAATTACAATAAAAACAGCACAGCATCAGCCCATAGTACTGTGATTATTAATTAAAGGCTGTTGCTTATTCCAGCATAAACTAGCCCTAGCTTACATACCCCTCAAATGTTAGGAGAAACATTTGTGCCAGTCAATGAAACAAATACCAAAATGTCATCTGATTTGAAGTGGCTGTAGGCAAAGATGAAATGTTAAAGGAAACATTAAACGAGAACACATAAACTAAAAAATAAAAATGTTCTGTAAATCTGTTTGGCATTGAAGAGGGATGAAATATGACTCTAAACTCATATTTATAATAGATAAAAAGTTTTTGTCTGCCAATATGAGGATTTGTAGAATTGGTGTGCAGCCGGTTGAGGGGGGGGGGAGACTTTATTACAGTTCAATATATATTCCTCGTTGTCTGTCTATTAAAGCTGGAAAACAGTATCATTTCCAGATTCAATTCAGAAAAAAGCTGCACTAAACATTGTGCCAGGATATCTCTGTTATAACTGAAAGATTAATGGCTTGAAATATATACCCAAATTTTATGAATTTTAAAGGTATTCATTACAGTACAAAGCCACATCAACATTTAAATTAAAATCCTTGAGCCTCAAGGAAAGTATAAGAAATGTGGTCGTGTACAGCTAAGTCTTTTTACATGGCTGTTTGTTGTAAGTAATGAGTTTGCATTTGCATGCAAAACATTCACTCTGAAAAAAGAACCAAGCTGCTGTGCTTACCTCACAGACCTGGCCCCAGTGCTAGGAACTGCCTCTCATCAAATTGATGAGATTGCTGTCTCTGAATATTATTAGCTCTGGCTGCACCTACTGGCTGCCCTGGTTTCTAGCCTATTAGTCCCAGTGGACTTGGAGGAGAGGGAGGAAAGAGGACAATGGCAGCAGTGCTGCTGCTGCAACCAGTGGCAGTGAGGGACATCAGTGTCTCACTGTGCCAAGGACCCCATGGTGACTGACAGACCTGTGACTCCATGTAACCATCCTTTGGTTGGTCCACAATTAAGATCCCTAAAGCTAATGTTTTGGTACTCAAATTAACCAGTGATGCTTGTTTGATTTCAGACATGGGAACTATCTAGTAAACAGACAAGTTTAAAAGCTGGGGAAATGGCTAACTTTTAACTTTAATTAGTTACAGTGTTTACTTTATCTAGTTAAATTTTCCAGCTTTAGAACAAGTCAAGATCACAAACCTACTTCAAACCAAAGTTTAAGAGCCTGGTAATCCTAGTTTCCTGGTTTGGATGAGATGGGATATTATGGTCAGTTATTAGAGACTTCCTGACCAATAGTGAGGGCATGCTGAGAAAAAGGCGCAGCTTACATGAGGAAACAGGTAATTTCAAATCTTGCCTTGGTAAATCAACATATCTGAAGGCAGCTGCAGATTAATGGCTTTAAGTGCAATCCAAAAGTTTGGAACTTCGTTCTGTTTCCCTCACACTAAAGGTCAACAAAATTTATGATGCGGGTGTGATCCTGGCAGCGATATATTTTATAAATGAGGCCTACAGAGCATGTTCAGGGCAGTTTGGCAACATCTATTTGGTTCTTGCTTTTTTAAACTAATTGACCATACACTATCAATAACAAAGCCATCACCACTTGGGCAATATTAATTGCTTTCTTGCTAGGGAGTTCTATTATCATAATTTTAATTTAACACAATGCTACTTTTTTCATTTAGAATAACACAACCTCTTCCTTGCCCTTAATTCATAGAACAGCCCACCCACATGGATACAATATGATAATGCATACAATAATAATTCATACTTTAGTAATGAGAAGCAACCAAACCAAGGAGAAAATGTGCCCCTTTGGGCACATTTAAATGTGCCCCTTTGGGCACATTTAAGTACCTGTACATCCAATTCCAGATTAGTTTGTAAAGCAAGCACCCACAGTGGTACCTCGTGTTACAAACGCTTCAGGTTACAGTCTCTGCTAACCCAGAAATAGTACCTCAAGTTAAGAACTTTGCTTCAGGATGAAAAGAGAAGCAGCGGCAGCAGGAGGCCCCATTAGCTAAAGTGGTGCTTCAGGTTAAGAACAGTTTCAGGTTAAGAACGGACCTCAAGAACGAATTAAGTTCTTAACCCGAGGTACCACTGTATTTGGTAGAGGGTGGGAAGTTAAAACAAGTTAATGATTTGTACTGACCAAATACTAGAGAGAGATAGTGGAAATATTTCATGGAAAAGAATGGAAACACCATAAATAGGCCCTGTGTGCCTCCTCCAAAAGAGGTCTGGAGGGTGGCAACATGAGAATAGGCCTTTTCTGCGGTGGCTCCCTGCTCAAGGAATGCTTCTCCAGGGAGGCTCACCTGGCACCTTCAATACATATCTTTAGGCACCAGGTGAAAACCTTTCTCTATAACCAGGCCTTTGGCTTTGGCTAATTAACATTCTACTTCCTTTTAAATATGTTTGTGAGGGGGGATTATTGGTTTGTTTTTGTTCTTGTTTTTGCTATCTATTTTGTGTCCTCATTTTATGTTTTTATGTTGTGAACCGCCCTGTAATCTTTGGATGAAGAGTGGTATACAAATTTAATAAACAAACAAACAAATAATAAGAAACTTCCTAGAACCATTTGCCTTCATTAAGATTCAAATGTTTGTCCTCATATAATCTAATTGCAAAAGGAATCAAATCACCCTATTCCTCATACATAGTTTTCAAAATGATACTTGACACAGTTCCTTGAGAAACATACTAATTTGCTATAGGAGACTGCTGTGGATATTATATTGTGTGTTGAAGAGTGACCATTAAATAATAGAAGCCTCTTTTTTGTTGTGAAGTGAAATTTGACAGCAATAATTACCTCCATTAAATGCTGCTCTCCTCTTGTTTTTAAGGTTATTTGCCACCCATGTTTAGATGTTAATTTCCTGCCATTTCTTCTGCGCTTGTTCTTTAATTAAAGTTATGCATCATTGCATTAAGTGAATTCAGACAATTTTTAAAATAGAACAGAGTTGTTAACCTCTAACATTAATGTGTAGAACCAAATAGAAGTTGAATAACTTAGGGGGAACAGACTCACATTTTAATGACCTAATCCTTGTTTAGCCAGGCATACTAAATAAGTGAAGTTTAGAGTTTGGTGTCAGAAGAAAATATATTCTTGCAGCAAAGTAAAAATTCTCTCGGGTTAAAGGAAGGCCAAAGTTAAGCTGTAACTTATGCAATAGATTTTTTTTAATTGCTAGGCAAAACTGAACATTGTGCTCTTGCTCCTGTATGGTTTGGGACATAGCAGTCTTCAGGCCTTCCCCAGACATCATGAAACATGTGGAGGGCAGAGGGCCAGGGGATTGACCCAGGAAAGGGGGCCAGCATTCTTTTTTTGGGGGGGGGATGCTACCCATAGGGTATGAGTCAGGGTGGGAGGAAGGGTCAGAGAAGTCTGAAACAGAGGAAGGAGTGCAGGATGTATCAGAGGCAGAGGGATGGGCACAGGATTTGTTCAGGCCAGTTTGTTGTGGCAGGCCAGTTGACTCTCCATCATCCCCCATTCCTCCGTCTCCTAGAAGAGGGAAGGGCAGTTATTGCTTCTTTGCAAGAGAAGCCTCCTGCTGTGTATGCACACCCCATCAGATGACGGTACATAAGCTGATGCGGATAATGTGGTCCCACTGTTGCTGCATATGCTCCACAGGCCACAGACCCGGAGACTGCCTCCTAGAGGCTAGAAGCGTGTGTATCTGGAGAACTGTCAGAGTTGCTGCGTGTTCTTCTGTCAATACAGAATTAACTTTTCTATGTGTGCCTTCCTTGGCTGGGGTGCCTAAGACATTGATCCTTTCATGTATGCAACATGTATTCGGGGGGGGGGGGTTGTCTCTAAAAGGGAAATATGTGAACCATAGAAATGTAGAGTTGGAAGGGGTCATACTATTAATACAGGTAACCCTAGATCCATCTCTGTCATTAGAGGCCCATACAGGAATGCTAGCTTGGCCCTGTGACTGTGGGTGCCCAGGGCCACGGGTGCCGTGCAGGGTGCATGGCCCTGGCACTGAAATATGTGGGTGCCTGGCCCCTTTATGGGAAATTTTGTGTGTACTCAGGCACCCAGGGCCCCAGGGAGTTGGCACTTATGGGTTCATATGACCTCGGTGGCTAGAGGAGTACAGGAAACTTTCCTCTCATGACCCTCTTTCCATTCATATATCTTTGGATGCAAAACAATGTATCTAAACTGTTTTGATTACTTGAAAGTAACATAAAAACCCTGAATGTTACTGTTTTTGTAGGGTTCTTATACTGCTACCCCACACAGAGTATTCTCAATGCAATTCCACAAGCCACCTTTGTCCATTAATTGTGGCTTTTTGGTGCTAATTAAGATAAATTAGCACAAGAACTGATTAGTGGAAGTTGAATCACACATATTAATGTATGAACATCTTTTAAACTCTTGGAACAATATATCAATGGTATGCTTAATAAAAATTGACTTGCCGCTTGAATAGTATAAATGTGGTAGAAAGTGCAAGCTTTCTGACATCCAGTTTTATAGATTGGGCTTTAACTGCAGCAGTACAGTGACATGCAGCTAAATCCTGATCTGCACTCCTAGGAAACAGGCAGAACTGGCTGATAAGGATGCAGAGGTTAACAGCTTCAGGTCATCATTAAAATGTCATATGCCCATCTGCTAAAATTCACAAATATTATACAAACTGATGATAAAACTGCGGTGTGTTGTTTTTTTAACATTCTATGGATATATCTCTCAATGTCAACACTCAAGATACCTACTGAACAAAATGAATGAGAGGTTCTTTTCATACCTGATCCATTTAAAATAATGTTGTATTATATTAAAACATTATATGAGTGTGGGTGGGTGTGCATGAGAAAAAAAATACAGAGCTTGAAGTGGGGAAGGATGTGAATGGCATCCCTAAAACCATCCCCCCTTTCAATTTATATAATTGAATTTGACCCAGTTTGCAATGGACCATCCCCTATTCCTTTTACTCCCAAATAAACCAGGGGTGCACAAGTATCCTGCTGCTTACTCCATAACGAATATTTGTAACAAATGCTCGCAATAATTGGTTTAAATAAAGCTTGATGGAATTTTGCCAGTTGTTGCTTCAGAGCAAGAATGATTTTTTCAATTGTCACTGGGAGGCAAAGAAAGTGAAGAGGTAGTGAGGGCAGTCTGAATTCCCCATATTGATTTGCTGTAATCATGAAATTCTGTGCTTGATACTTCTAGTCCAGATTGTATCTTCTGAACTGGATTTGCCTTTTCCATAAACATGTATTAGATATTCAGGTGAAAGTTATTGGCCAGGGCAACCAACATTAAGCTTAAAATGCTTCTTTAAAACACATGCATGCAATCGTATAGTATATTGTGATGTCCAAATAATTTGCTTTTTAAAAAGTATACCGAGATGTTCTTTCCCAATGTGAGCTCCAATGCCTCCCTCTCAGACACAAGCTGTGGGTAGAGAACTATTATGGGAGAACTCAATTACCATAATTTTGCTAAATGCGGGGAGTATTGATTGGTGGAAGTAGCAATATGGCAGATCTCCATCTCCTCTGTCCCCCATGGAGATTTTATTGTAGTAGCCCTGTTGATTAAACCGACCACAGTAATAAGTTGAATTTAATTATGGTTGCAAAATTGCTTCCATTTATTAACACGCTAAGTACTTGTAGATCAAAGGAAATTTCATCTAATTGGGAAGAGCACACTATCATTTGTTAAGCAGCACTCCCCACTGAGCTCAACAGGAAGTTCTGCTTAAAAAGTGATGGCATGATACAGTGACATATTGACGCCAGATAATGCTTCCATTAAGCAAGGGAACGCTCCCAGCCTTCACAACGTACTCTGCAAGTAATTCCCTTGTACAGAGCAATGCTCCCCACTTGCATAAAGGATTTCAATATGCACAGTGATTCCAGGCTTTAAATCTGTCCTGTGTAACTCTCCCGTCTTCAGCCATAAGCACTTACGGGGAGAGTCCAGTGAAATTATTCTGTCTCCTACCATTCTACAAACATAAATGAAATAAATGTGAAATAGAGAAGTGGAAATGTGGACCCAGCTTTGCTATGGGGAAAGCAAATGAACCAGGAAAGAGAAAAGGCTGCTTGCCAATTTCCTATTTCACAAGTTTGGGGAAATGCAGGCAGCAGAGAAAAAGGAGAGTTGGGAGTGGACACAGCTATTACCTGGCCTGCGGTAGGAGGAAGAGATAGAGGGAAGAAGCTGGGCTTCTTCATTGTAACTTTGAAGTATACTATGGAGAATGAGGTAGCAGCATGTTGGCCAAACCAATTTTGACTTCCTTATGGATCAACAACTGCGGACAATGCTTGCTGTCTCCTTCTACCTGCTGGAACCAATTAATTCACCAAGACTCCAGAGAGGCCAAAAACAAAAATAGGACACTTACCTGGCAAGGGAGACACCTTGATCATGAAAGAGGTTTTCCCAGGGTGAGGCTCATCCATTGCACTGCGGGTGTGCTGACCCCTACGATTTCCCCAAATGTGGGAAACTCGACTGCATAATTTGTGGTAATGGGGGACTGCGTTCACGCTTTCCCCTCCAAAAGAAAGGGGGGGCAGAAAAAGAAAAAGAAAAATAGGAACACCTCTTTTCAGTGGTTTCCTTTTGATTTTATCCTGGGTTTCTTTGAGCTGAGAAGTTTTCAGGAAATGCAAAAAGAATATAAGTGACCAAATAATGTAGCTTATTCACAATGTACTCTTGTTAAAATGGAATAGACTAGAAATTCATAGGAAAGGGGGCTATATTTAAGTCAATTAGCTATGCTGCCAGTTAAAATTCATTTATTCCCAATAGGGGATCACTGGCTGAATTGCAGGTGTTGCTTGCTTTAGATGTGGTACTGTATTCTGGGCTTAATTGGGCAACCTGTTGCTTGTGACTGGCATTGTTGACTCACACAATAGGCCCTTTCCCTGTCCTCCACAGTGGGACTCTCCTTCTGCAGAGCAGAGTCAAATTACGCATACTTTCTTGGGTCAAGTTCAGTGCTCAAGCTGAAGTGAACATGTCTGTAACACTCCCCAAACCAAACCAACTATCCCAGGCTTTCTCACAGAGGTCCCCCTCCCCCCACACCCTCACACATTCCCTATTTGCATAGTTAATTGACCCACTTTTGGGCTGCCTCCTTAGCTCATGTGGCCATGGTGGCTGGGGATGATTATGGGGAGATGTAGTCTAGCCATATCCAAGGTGGGGAAGGCTGCTCTAGCACTTGTTCTAAACATACAGAAAGGTGGGACTACTACCCTATGCTGCTAACAAATTAATTTCTATGAAAACAAAATATATTCCAAAAGTTTCAAGGCAATGTCCAACTAAGTACTTACATCAGCTCGACTTCTGGCTGCATAATGGAACTTACCCTCCATCGCCTTGTATGCCCCCTAAATCTGTTCTGTGGTTTTCCCCAAATCTCCAGAGCACATGTAGGGAGGGCATAGGTGGCATGTGGAGAGAGGAAAGAGAGGGGAAGTTTCCTTATACAAACAGAAATCCTTGAGCTAACAGCTATTTCGTGTAATATATGTGTGTGTGTGTTATTGGGTATTATATACCTATATATATCTATAGCTTAGAAGCCAATGTTAGGATGTTCCAAAGCAAATATCCATTTTCTTCTTATATTTATATCCTGACTTCTAGTTCAGCTGAGGAGAACATACATGGATAACCTTTTCTTTGGCTGCGATATTTTAAGGCAAGTTAGGTGCTGAGTTGGCTAGAAATTCAAACACCGATCCATCTTTCCATTCACTCTCATCATCAGTTATTAGTACCCGTCTCACATACTGTATCTTATTTTTCTGTCTCTGTTATGTCAGCAGCAGAAAATTGATCATGGGATTGCATGATACCATAGGCTGTGGAGTAAACAATTGCACTACCAGAAGTACAGAAACAAGGAGTTTCATAGAGGGCGGAAAGAGAACAGTGATCTTAAAGCTCTCTACAAACTGCATCAAAAGCAGCATGGAAGGTGAGTGAAGATCTCTCTCCCTGGGCCCACTCAGCTAGAAGAAGCCTCTCTTGGAATCTCTTCTGTTCACAGAATGGTAACTTAGGATTCAAGCCATTGTTTCCCACACAGCCCAGGATCTGCATACCAATTCTAAACCAACTCTAATAAAAGTTCTGTAGGGCTTTCCAAGAACCCACCACGAACACCCCCACTTCTCTGTGAGAGTAGCTACACACAACCAACTCTAGCAGGGAAGGCATTTTAATTGTGGCTGTGTGGTAATGGCACATACTTGGCAGCCCAGTGGTTCCAAGTTCAACTTCTGGCATCTCCAGGAAAGACTGGAACCCTGCTTGCCAGTCAATGTAGACCAGGCATAGGCAAACTCCAGCCCTCCAGATGTTTGAGGCTACAATTCCCATCATTCCTGACCACTGGTCCTGTTAGCTAGGGATGATGGGAATTGTCGTCCCAAACATCTGGAGGGCCGGAGTTTGCCTATGTCTGATGTAGACTAAGGGTAGCTAGCCTTTGTTGACTAACAGGGCTACATTCACCCTTGTCCAACCATCCAGGAGCCACGTGCCAGCTGTAGGGGAGGCTACCCCACCCAGTCTCATGCACACTCTCACAAGCACACAAGGACCCATAGTCCCCTGTGCTCAGTTGATCCATTCAGATTGGGTTGCTGTGGGTTGCTGCCCCCTCTTCTTCTTCTTTTCTTTTTTAAAAATTTATTTATACTTTTCAGATATTTGACATTTAAAAACTTGACTTCCTTCCCCCTCTTCCTGCAGTTCCTTAGATTATATTTTAATCCAAATTAATTTAATTTACTCATTTATTTATCTTCTTTATATGTATACTTTTATGTAACTGCAGGTTATTACAATAATCCTGCCAGTGTATCTGCTTAACAATTTATCTATAAATATTCAATAAACCATTTCCATTCTTTTATAAAATGTTTGTTATCTTGATTTCTTATTCTTCCGGTAAGTTTTGCCATTTCTGCATATTCCATATGTATTTGTATCCATTCTTCCTTTGCTCGGACTTCTTCTTTCCATTTTTGGGCAAGGAACATTCTTGCTTCCCCCTCTTCATTCATCAAATGATCGATGTAACCATGAAGGGGGGTTTTCCATCCTCATCAGAGCTCTGGGCTCAGTGCACCTGATGTCTACTTAATGTACATACATATACAGCTTCCTGCATATATTTCAGCTATATTTCAGCTACCTGACTCCAGAAAGTTTTGTTTTAATCCTTGCAAAGGAAGCAAGATTGCTCATATATGCTGCGACAGACAGGTCAGAAAGCAACAACAAGAGGACAAATGTGCTGCTGGAATGTCCAATATTAGATGATGATGCATAGTGAAGATACTAAGGTAATACTAAAAATGCAGGCATGTTCCTCACCTGTCATTAGCTGGCTGTGCTGTAACATTACAAATAGCATTTCGACATGTAAATACACATAATGGCTTATTAAAATTGTAGGTTAGATTGTGATGGGAATATAAATAGATAAATGTTTGCACACACCAAACATACACAAATCAAAGCAGAAAGAGAGCTCTAATGGGCAAAATCCTTGCTACGCCAGCCTATATTCAGATAAATTTAAAAAGAAATAGAATGCCTTTCATTTTGCTTTCTTTATTCAAGCTTTACCAGCTAACGATGCTTGCCCAGTATATCCTGCCTTGTTAATTAGCAGTTTCTGAAAATCCGACCGTTAATGTGTTAAGTGTGTTGTTCAGAATATCTGAGGGGTGTGCGATTCACGGAGAGATTACAGGCTGCACACTAAAATGCACTCAGGTAGGAAATGCAATATTTGGGGGAAAGGTTTGTATCACTTGATATTCCCATGGCTTATTCCAGGCTCTTAAGGATTCCAGGAGATCTTAAGCTCTAGCTGCCAGCCTACTCTGGATAAAGGCTTCGTTTTTATTTTATTGTATTTTGTTTAGTTTTCTATGGGAATGACAGGATGACGGAATAGCCCATCATTCCTAAGAGAACTTACTCTACCTGCATTGAAAACACAGCAGCAAACGGCCTCATGCACTGACTGTTCAGGTTGTGGGTGGCTGTTAGAGATGGGATGGCCTGGGAAAAAACCGGAAAAATTGGGGGGGGGGGACAGGGTTTTTTTCCAAAGCCATTTCCCCCCCCCCCTTGAAAATTTGAAAAAACAAAACCAGTTTGATATAGTTTGAATATTCCACACTTTTTTTTCTTTTTTTGGGGGGGTGGGGGGAAAACCTGGCTTTTTCTGGGGGTTTTCCAGGCCTTCCCAACTCTAGGCTGGATATAGAGTTTTAGAGCAAAATCAATCAATAAAATGCTGCAGGGCTCCCACTGATGGAGTTCATTAGATGAACCCCACCTTCTGATTCTGAATGGATCTGGATTAATCATGAACCTTCATCTTGCCAGGGTGAGGGGAAATGTCAAACAAAGCACTTACCATTTTTGAATTATTCATTAGATGTATTTACTCACAGCCTGGGCCCATGCCTTGCACAATTCACACTGTATTGCATGTGTTTTAGTGAAAAATTAGGTCAAGGATCGAATGCAAGAGGGGCATCCAAGAGTTTTCTTGTGTTTACATGTTTACTTCTGGGAAATCTTTCCCAGAACAGGGGTCAGCTGAATTGCTCTCATAATAAAGGGATGTAAAAAGTGAGGTCCTCCAAGGATTTATATTTTGGATAGTGCTTTTTAAGTTGTCCATAAACAATCTAGAGATTTATTTTATTTTATTTTATTTATTTTTATAAACCACTTAATCAAACAATCGCCAAACAGTACCCATAAAACAAAATAAAATAATTATCAATAATATACAGATAAAATTAGCAAATACTAAAAGCAGTGATGCATAACTAAATTATGTGTCTGGGTAGACTTTCTAAAATAGAGCAAGTATCTAAAATGATAGCTAGGATATCTGCCTAACAGTAGGGAAGGCTTAGGTGCTTTCACACTGAGAGATGGACACCTAACGGATACAGAACGGACATAATATGGCACTTCTAGATGTGTAAGTTTCACAGATCAAAGCACTTGTGGGGCAAGGTGATATTTCAAACAAGCTACTCCCAAGGTGTTGTGGGCTTCTTATACTAATATTAAAACCTTGAACTTTTTTTCCTTTTTTTCCTGCTTTATTGTTCATTATCACATCTGTACAACATAAACATTCATTCATTATTCTCCATAAATCAAAACTGTCAAACATCACAACAACAACAACAATAATAGTAAAACCTTGAACTTGACTCAGTAGCAAACTGGCACCCAGTGCAGATCGTTGGATAGAGCTCAGTGGGTAGAGCATGAGACGCTTAATCTGAGAGTTGTAGGTTCAAGCCCCACTTTGGGCAAAAGATTCCTACATTTCAGGGGGTTGGACTAGATGACCCTCGGGGTCCCTTCCAACTCTGCAATTCTATGACAAAAGAGCCCATCTTAGGCTCCTTTATTTGCCTTGGCTTGGTGGGTGCTTGGGAGGTGCTCTTCTGGCTTGACCTGCACATCTGGGTGAACACTGGCAGTGAGGCCAGGCTGGTACACGCATTGGCTTAACATACTCAGTGTTCTCTTATCAAGGAAGGAATAATTTGCTCCTCATCCTTGGCTCTGGGGTGTCACAGACTGGCCTTGAACCTGCAAAACCTCACCTGCCCAAAGTTTCTGAATCTGGCTAAACAGGTTGCATTTCCTTTTAATATATTTAATAAACATCACCTTTCTGCTTGCTCTTTGCCTCTCAAGTCTGCTTTAAGGGTGGGGTGGGGGTAATGTGTAGAAAGCTCAAACTAAGGATCAGAATTAACCTCCAAATGCATTCATTCGTTGACCTGTCTACCACGACCACCTGTATGAATTCCAATTAGTGTCAACTGTCATGGGATTTTCCTTTCCTTTACTTTCTGTTATACGAGCCACTAGCAACTGGACTAATTTGGCAAGTTCATTCACTAGAGTTCACTTAAAAGCTATCAAGTGGTGACAATTTTCATTTACTGCTTGTTTGCACTAGATTCAGACCATTGCCCTGTAGATGAAATGGCCTGCAGCTAATTAACTGGCCCAATAGCTGTATAGTTCTTAGACCAACCTATATTAGATTTGCTTTAAATGGGTTGCCAAATGTATGTCACTTAAGATTCCATTATTATAAACCTGCCGGAGCAGCTGCATAGTTACTTTCCCTTTTACTCCTTTTCTCAGAATTGTGCCATGTCTTCCTTTGGACTCTGATATTTCCTATTCTTGTGTGGAGCTTGGCAAAGTAGTATAATAAATATGATATGATATATGATATGATACTGGAATGCTGATAAGTTGCCCTCCTGCTCTCTCTTCATAGTGTTCTTTATTTTGAATTTGGCCCAGCACACCCATCAAAGAAAGGACCATTCCCCAACAGCTGATCAGACAGAAGGCTGACCTCTAAAAGTGAGACGCACTTTCAGAACTGAAAGTTATGCTTTGTCAATGAGCTGACAACAAGCCAGGTCAACCACAGGGCAGGCACACACACAGCAGGCACCGAATGCAATTAGCTCTTTATTAACAGAAAATAACAACACAACAAAGTCCTCTGGTTCGCCTTAATCCAGCTAAGAAGTTGCTGAAACTGACCACTAGCCTCTAACCTTTCACTCTGGATCCGTCCCAAGCAGACAAAGGCTATGTTGAGGAGGCAAGAGCCTCCTCTGGGCCTGTCTGGCCCATTGCTCAGCAATGTGAAGGACTCTCCTCGATCTGGGTGTCAGAGGGGGAGGCGAGCCAGCAGGACTGGGGCTGTCCTGCTGCTGTGTAGCAGGGCCAACCTCTGACTCCTCTCTCTCTCTGAGTCTGCTCAGACTGTGACTCTCAGCCTATAGCCCTGTCCTGGAACACCCTTCCTCTCCTGACTCCTCTTGATTGCTCAAACGCCCTGCTTCTAGCACCTCCCAGCTCCCAGGGACAGCTCTTCAGTGTCCTACCACCAAAATCCAGGGTCTATGCTGTCGACCTTGAGGGGCTCTTGGGTGAGCAGTTCCCACCGCTCTTCCTCATCCAGTCAGTCCATGGCATGCTTCTTGTTCCATGAGCCACATTTTCATCTGTAAGCAAAGCTAATGATAGCACAACTTTGCATTAATATAGCATTTGGGGGGTGTTTGTGGTGCTTCAGATATATTAAACCAGTAATCCTGAGCCAGACACTGAAGAACCTTCAGTCCTTAGCTATGATAAGGTTGCCATGGGCAAATAAAGTGAGTACTGCATTTTATTGGCATTGGTGATAAGTTTCTTGTGCTAGCCAGAAGCCATGACAAGTCCATAAAATCAGAAATATTTTAAAATACAGAACAAACAACTACATTATATAACACAAACTTCCTGAGGTTGCCCACATATACAATCTGTCTTCATACAGTATCATATTGTAACGACCATCAACAACTGCAGAGGGCATAATTTGAAAACGCAGTTCAGCAAAAGTAGCTCTTAGAGAAAGTGGAAAAAGTTTCATCAAATAACTAGTTCTAAAATGTTCTGATTTCAAAAGAGGGTACCAAGGAGAAATTTTTTATTAGTTGCAGATCCCTTCAGAATTCCATCCAGAAGAGCCAATCCCTTAGCTGCCACTTATCCAAGTTCATAACAGAATTCAGCTCCTGGAAACAACAGTCATCTAGAATACTTTGACAGTTTGATATCCACAGTTTAGTACCCCCCCAGTTCCATATAACACATAGCCGGAAAATGCTCCAGAGGGTAAAGATATGAGTCTGTTAAAGTACTATAACTGGGAGCAGTCCACTTTTGCCTTTGTCAGTGGCCACCTGGATAAAGAGACGCTGATATTCCAGTAGGTGAAGAGAATGATCTCCTCACAAATTTATTGTGCTTTCTTTCTGACACTTTGATGGTGTTCAGATCAGAGCCGCAAATTTCAGCACCATACAACATTTGAGAGGTCACTTTGCTTCCAAAAATTCTCAATGCAGATACAATCCACTGACCATCATTATTATGTTAAATATTCATCAGTGCTTCATTAAAAAAAACAAAAAACAGAAAGACATGCAATTAACAGCCTAGTCCTAGTTCAACCTTTTTGAGCAATGGCATTCTTTCTGCACCCCCATGGGGCTCAGGAGCCCAGTTATGTCACTCCTTGCCTGCAGAGCGGGCAGCTTCTCACCCTTTTTTGGACACCCTCCCTTGTGGAGTTCCCTCAGCTTGTCTCCTCTCCCCTCTCCTTGGGAGTCCTCTGGGCAGCTACTACTGCTGCCCCTGGTCTCTGAGCTGCTCCACCCCACCCCAAAGAGAGGTGCCTCCTCACACTGCCCCACAGGGGCCTGGGAAGCACCCCCTGGCCAGCTCCAAAGGCATAGTTCACCCGAGGAGCTTGTAACCAGGGCTGCTGCTGCAACAAACAGCTGTGTAAGCCTTTGTGAAGCAGAGATGTGAGAGGGCATTAGAGGAGGGAGAAAGGAAAGAGGGACAGAGGCCAGTGTTGTGGCACCCCTGACCATCATTCAAGGTGCCCCAGGGTGCCCCAGCGCACTGGTTGAAAACCACTGGCCTCATCATATGCACATCTATTTAGAAGAAAGTCCCATTGAACTTCAGTGGGGCTTACACCCAGGTAATAGGATTGTAGTCTTGGTAAAACAGGAAAATTTTATTTGCTTTCAAAACTGATGCTTTATTAAAAATTCTCTCATCCCACCACGGTGCCACTATTTGCTTCCAATGATTTGTCTGAGTTCAGATGCTGGCTTTGGAAGTAGAACATGCATCATGACCTATCAGCTGAAGCTGACATATTCTCCTTAACAACCACTGCCGGGCAGACAATTCTGATAGAGACATCAAAGAGTTCTGTAGAGCACAGTGTTGCGAGAGGGAAATGGGAACAGGCAATGGGAAGAAAGAGCATGGAGGTTAGTGAGGATAAAAAAATGAATTGTGCAAGAAGCTTACCATTCTCAATTAAATCTGGATTATTCTCCAAATCAAAGTGACTCCCTTGCTCACATCAATTGAGACTGAGAGAAGGGAATTCAATAGATACACTACTATGGCCTGCCGCTAATCAATCATCCTGATTGTGCAGCTTCTCTTGACAGCTGCACTGGCACAGGTAAAACTGCTGATCTTCTTCTTCTTTTTTAAAAAATGTATCTTATAATAACTACACTCTATCAAACCCACATGCACCTGTTGAATTTGATTTTATAGAACAAACTGTGACTTTTTTAAAAATAAAAAAATAAAGTCATTGTCAGTGTGCATGCATAATACTATATTTAAAAAGTGGGAGCATACATTTCATTCCACATCTTTTTGGTTTGTTCACTTGCTTGTAAGTAATGTTATTAATAATGCAGCAAATCTGAATTTGGTCTGAAGCTGATAAGAGGCAGGTTGTCTCAGGCACAGCCTGGTTTCCAATAATAGTTTCTTATTGGAAAGTAGCTACAGATTATGTTCAGTATTAGGCATCTGGCAGCACTTGTGAAGGCTTATTGCTTTATAATAAGCAAACTATTATTACTACTACGTTTGGCAGCACCACATTTAGACATAAAATACTTTACCTCGGAATATGGCTTCAATCCTATGCCCGCCTACTTTGGATCAGGGCTGCAATTCTATACTCACTTACAGTTCACATTTAAATGCAATTTACTCATTTCAAAACAGCAGGTGAACTGACAAAAAGCTATGCTTCAAAATTAGCACTTCTCTGAATTTTGCAGTCAAACCAAGTTTACAAAAATGCATTAAGATGCTACCGGGATTTTATTTTTATTTTTTAAGCACTTCAGGGAGATAAGTTGTCCACCTCCACCCCCACCTCTTTCCTTGTTGCACTGGATTTTATCTTTAGGTACAGTGGTACCTTTCAAGACGAATGCCTCACAAGACGAAAAACTCGCAAGACGAAAGAGTTTTTCGTTTTTTGAGTTGCTTCGCAAGACGAATTTCCCTATGGGCTTGCTTTGCAAGACGAGAACGTCTTGCGCCCTTTTTTTAAAACCGTCAATGCATTCCTATGGGAAACCGTCAATGCACAGTGGTGCTTCGCAAGACGAAAAAATTCACAAGACGAAAAAACTCACAGAACAAATTAATTTCGTCTTGCGAGGCACCACTGTATTTGAAAAATGTTAACATAGAGACACGGTGAAGAATCGTATATCCCACCTGCACTTTGAAGTGATGCCATCCATTCTACACAAGGGGTCTACCAGCATGAGGAGTGTAGTGAAGGAAGGTCATCAAGGGACTTCAATCTCCCCTCCCACCCTGCCTCTCTCTGTCTTTTGAGCAGCATGGGTCTGGCATCTGCCTGCTTCCTCCCCCTCAGCTGTAGGGTGGCTGAGAGGGAGATTGGGGCAGACACCTTGAAGGCTCCATGCAACATGCCCTGCCCCAGCTCGGCTTGCCCCATGGGCAGCTCACCCCACTCCCAGATGCAGGGCGCATGTGCCACCCCGGGCACCTGAGTGGCTAGCTGTCAGTCTGCTCTCTTATTGGTCTTAACTGTTGATGGGCAACTTCAAGGATTCCTGTTTTCCTTTCTGGTGGTTCTTTATCTTTACCTTTATCTTTTATCTTTATCTTTTAACTAGATTTAGACTGGAAAACACTTCAACAGAGGGTGTCTTTAAAGAGAGGACTGTCTTCAGTGAACTAGTTCCCTACCTCCTTAAAGAATATAACCACAACCTATGTGTGTACACCCTGACATAATTTTTAAAAGATGTCCCCCAATTCTCTGCAAAAGGCAAAATAAGTGATTTACTAGTTACTGAGAAAGAGAGACTTCCCCTGGTAAACAGTGATAATCGGAATATAGACTGCTGTTTGTTTCTTTTGATAACAATTCACATACGTTCTGTGAAGAATTAGAAGCTGTATCGGACGATTTGCTTCACTTTTATTATTAGTTCATCATGCTCAGTCATTCTATAAAGCTATTTTCGGATTGTTCCTTCCAGCTTGCTGCCTCTTGAGTATGTATCTTTTGGAATTTTGGCATCTAACTACAATTCAAAACACTCACTTTTGACTACCCAGTCCCAAAACAACAGTTAGGCCTGGGAAGAGATCAATAAAAACACTCAAGGCAATACAAAGAAGAAGAGGAAGAAAAAACACGCTGGAACCTTAACCTAATCCCCGCCATAAATATTTAAGCAACACACCAAACCTTTTCTGTCACTTCAGAGATTTATGATTGTCACTATGGGAGAGACAAACTCAATCTTTGTTTGCCTGTTGAGGCATCCTGAACTGAACTGGCTTTAAACAAAACTGATTGTATTGGAGTATATGGAGAAAAGTATACACAAACTGGAAAAGGGGGGGAAGCAATGTTTTCTTGCCTTTTAGATTTTCCTTTTGTGCGATAAAAAGGATGCAAAAATAAATGAGCAATGGGAAATCTCCAAAGGTTGGTGGTTCTCAATGCAGAAATCATTCTTAAACTAATTAAAGCTAATCATCATTATGAACTGTGTGCTCACTGGATAAGGCTCTGGAAAATGAAATATTTGTTTAATTAAAGCTACATGCATTTCTCAGAAAAGTGGTAGCAAGTTAATGGATTTTCTGAGGTTATTAAAACCACAGAAGTACACTACAGTGTAACAATTAAGGCAACAATTTAATACCAAGCACTGACTGATTGATCAGGGCATTAAAAGTGTATGCAGAAGGGTGAGAGTGTGGAGGCAGAAGTTTTTTGCAGCACCCCATTTTCCCATTTCATTATTTAACAAAGCTTCAATTACATCTGTACATTTGCTATTAATTAGGCTTTAATGACCTTATCACGGGGGGGGGGGGGGTATTCCAAATCACTGCCTATCCAGAGACCAAACACAATTCACAATTCGCAATTCAGTAAATCCATGTGTGACAGGTTCTTTAAGATGGGTTCTGAATGCAGATTTGTCAAGTGTAGAAACTGGATATTTAACATAGCAATTGCTAGTTTCTGCTAACAGATTTTACTCTTTAATGCCCGTGGAACATTTCCTTACAGCTTATCAGAAAAATGAAGCTGACACAGAATTTAAAGACCTGTCTTACTCACAAAGTTCTCTCATGTCAATGGTCTGCCTAGATTAGGGATGGGAAACCTATGGCACGCCACAGGTTGTTGACTCAAACTCACATCAGCCTCAGCCAGCATGGCCAAAGGGCATGAAAGATTGGATATACAGTCCAACAAGATTTGGAGTGCCACAGCAGACTCAGGAAGGGGAACCTGGAGCCAGATGGAGAAGACAGCAGGCTGGAGAGTAAGGAACTGGATCCTAGACAGGGACCAAGCAGGTTTTCAGGGAAGGATCACACCCTGGCCTTCTGTGCCTCTTCCTATTAGTAAGCCTTCTGTCTCAGAGGTGGCACCTGTTGACAAGTCAGATGCTGAGTGGGCTCTGACTCCTGTCTCCTAAGTCATGAAGGTGCCCAAGAAAACATATTGCCCAGACCCAACCGACTCCAAGGAGTGCCTAATTGGTCAGACTTGGGACTCTAATTGACCAAGACTGGTTCTACAAAGTAAGTTGTGCCAATGTCCCAACAGCTTTACTGGCTATCAGCCTGTTTCTGGGAACAATTCAATGTGCTGTCTATGACATAAAGAGGTCTTGGGACCAGGTCATCTAAAAGACCACATTATTCCATTTGAGCCTGCCCAGGTTTTGAGATCTTCAGACCTGCCTCTCTCTCCCACCAGCATCTAAAACATGTTTGGAACTCAAGACATTCTTCTCAGCAGCTGTTCTCATGATTTGGATCCAAGCCAGGCCATCCCCTTTCTGGCGACCTTCCACTGACTAGCAACATTTTTATTCTGATAGGCATTAGCCCTGATACGGTCACTGCAAGTGTTGTAATTTATTAAACAGGACACTCTTTATATTTCAGATGTTAATGTGCTGTTTTTAAGGTTGATTTGATTGTTATATAGTCTTTTACTTTTATTCATGTCAGCCATCTTGTGCGCCACTTGGTGGAAGGGCAGAATATCAATTTAACTAAATAAGTAAACCATCTCTGGGATCTTTTCCACAGCTTTGCTTCTAACAATTGATAACCACCATCTCCAAGATATAATAGATACTGGAGTCTAATGCACTCTTCAAGTCCTTAATGTTTATTGTAAGCTGCCTTGTGGATCATTCACTTGAAAGGCAGGGTATAAATCTTTTTAATGCATGGTGCCTTTAAAGTCTACATTTATTTGGCTTGCTGTGTTTGTCTTCAGCTGATCTAACTGCTGCTAACACCCCATATTCACAGAACTGAGAAGTGCAAAGAAAGTGTGATCACTGTTACTTAGCACTTTCAGACTCAAGCTCAAGCCAGCCAATTTGTTCTTTTATCTTTAAATCATTAATTCACAGAAGAGTGTGTTCAATTATATTGCCAGTTGCAGATGTAGAGTCATTGTATTTCAAGAAACGGATCACTGTTTTACTTCTTGTATTATTTTTCTATGAACCGCCCTGAGACCTGTGGGTATAGGGTGGTATATAAATAATAATAATAATAATAATAATAATAATAATAATAATAATAATAATAATAATTTGAAATGCACCCACAAAAGCACATAGCATGGTTCTCCAAGGGCTGTACCACTTCTGACAGGGGCTATGGGCAGTAGTGGGCAGCATGGTTGGGTAGCAGGGCTCACCTGTCTTCCTAATAGCTGTGTTGCTGCTGCTTACCAGGAAGAAGAGCATGAAGGATAAAGAAGTGGGATGGTGGGTGTGGTGCAAAAGCACCGGCGGAACCAATCCAGCACTCCTGCTGGTGTGTCTGTCCTGCTGTGTCTGGACGTGGGTGGCACTGTGGTCTAAACCACTGAACCTCTTGGGCTTGCCGATCAGAAAGTTGGTGGTTCAAATCCCCATGACAGGGTGAGCTCCTGTTGCTCTGTCCCAGTTCCTGTCAACCTAGCAGTTGGAAAGCACACCAGTGCAAGTAGATAAATAGGTACTGCTGCGGCAAGAAGGTAAACGGAGTTTCTGTGCACTCTGGCATTCATTACGGTGTCCCGTTGCACCAGAAGTGGTTTAGTCCTGCTGGCCACATGAGCCAGAAAGTGAACAAACGCCGGCTCCCTTGGCCTGAAAGCGAGATTAGCGCTGCAACCCCATAGTTGCCTTTGACTGGACTTAATCATCCAGGGGTCCTTTACCATTGCCTTACCTTTACTGCTCCAACATCCCTAACACCTCCCCTCTCCCCCTCTCCTTTTTCGTTATAATACTATAAGCACACACAAAAAATGTTATGTAAACTCCAGCTGTCCAACCCAGGTTCGATATCCTCAGACTACTTAAAGTGTGATCCTAAGCTTGTTTACGGAGAAGCAAGCCCTTCTTATTTCATTGAGGTTTAATCTCTAGTCAGTGTGTTTAGCATCGCAGCCTGCATTTCACAGAAGCAGACCTAGTGACAAGCAGCCAACAATGATGTTTTTCCAAGTCAACATTTAAGTCTGACAGAGGACATGAAACCAAAGCCACAACAGGATTTCAGGAGGCTTATCTGTTATTCTACAGTATTATGATGATGGGGGCGGGGAAAATCAAGCCACTATTTTTGTGTTATCATAGCCAGGTTGAAAGCAGGATTTGTTCTGGCCATTTTCTTTGGCTTTGCTACCCACCAATTGGTCCATATTTGAAGCCTATTTATTCTTTAAAATAAGCATCACAATATAAACATATTTCAAAAGGTTAGACAGCAGCTATCTCTTGAGTGATGGCTGACAAGTAGTCTCCTGTTTGACTGACACCTGCCCTTTCCAGATCTTGACTAGTGGGATTTGTCAACAGTGTGAAATGTACCTCTTCCTGTATTGTCCTCCGGTCTCGATCTGCAAACAAAAAACTGCTGTTCTTAAATGCTCTGCTTATTAGTCTGCAGCTAAAATTCTGATTTGGGCAATGGCTCCCTCAATGGTAGAAGCTAATAAATGTTGAAAATAAATCTTCTTATTTATCTCAATGCATCAGTGCTGTCTTTGCAGTAAATTAGATTTAAAATGTTTCAACTCCTGCAGCTGCAACACAAGTTGCATCGATAATCACTGAAAAATAAAAGGAAAACTTTTTATGAACAGCTCTTTTGATAATGTTTAACAATGCACAATCAAGAGTTAATTTTGCACAATTCTAGAGGAAAAAATTGCATTTATGACTAATTTTACCCTGATTGTCAGGATTTATAACTCTCACAGTGAAAGATGAATGTTGTTAACACCTGAGAGTAAGTGTAAGGAATACATTAATGCATCAGTTGTTATTGCAGATGTGTGATCAAAGATGTTCACATACCACATCCATTACTTTACTGAAAGTAAGCCTAGCTCCAAATATAAAATGAGTCACTCCCAGCATTATAACTTCATTGGAATTAATTTGTGTAATTCCACATTCATAATCTAAAAAAACACTGAGAACATAGACATGGTGCCCTTTGCAAAATATGGTGAGAACACAGGCATAGGTGTCTGACAGGAGGGAAGTCTCTCTTCTGATCATTGCAAGAGATTTTTTAGAAGCAAGCTTCTTCCATCTGGAGGCTAGTTAAGTGCTATAATTTAGAATCCTTTATGGTGAATTCTGAGTGGCAAGTTGCAATCTGACATTAGGTGCACTTTTGTCATTTCCCTTTTTTCCAGCTTCAAACCTAATTATTTTTCCCCCAATTAAATTGAATTCTTACCTTTATAGTAATTTTCAGTTTTGTGTTTCAAAGAGGTTCTCAGTAAGAGCCAATTCAAAGTCCTTCTGTGGAGAAACTTTGAGGCTAGATTGAAAGAAATCTTATTGGGTTTGACCTAATGCAAAAAAAGTATTGGAGATCCAAAATCTGCTTGTGCAATATTTGTAAGGAAAATGTCCTAAAGTATACTTCCTATTATGCTTCCTAGACTCAGTGCTGGTGCTTTTATGTGAAGCATGGATACATGAATATATGCTTTTACATCAATGAGGTAAAAGCACAGTCATACTTCACTTTAATGTTTTTACAGCAAGAAGCATCAATCCCATCTTCTTTTTTCTTTTCTATTTTCCAGAGTACTTCTGTGAAAAAGCAGTGATTTAAGACATGCATTCTTAATTTAAATATACCCCCAATTAATAAGGTTGTGTTCCAGATTTGTCAAAATCTCTAACCAAATTGGGCTGATCTATGCCCTGTCTGGATTGGACTAAAGAAGCTATGAATCGCCACAGAACAGGTTGAGTTCTCCCAAAACAATTCATATCAATTTGTAGTTCACAACAGTCTTACAGAAAGCCAGACAGACATTCTCCAAATTGTTGCCATTGCTAATTTCAACACCATAAAGGAGAACCCTATGGCAAGGCAAGTGGGAGGAAGGGAGCTGGAGAAGGGCTAGAACGATCTCACAATAATTTGGGGTGGAGCAGCTGGACTTTAGCTGGATCTACACTGACCTGTTTAATGTTATTAGAATGATATTAGATAGATTGTTCTGAAACGTCACAGGGCATACTTGTAAAATAAAGTGTTACTTACCTTCACCAAAACAAGGTCTGCTGGTTACTTTGCAGTGCCCTCTGTTGTCACATTTTAATCATGCATAATGAACGTTAAAAGTAGGATGTCATGTGTCCATATGGTTATTAAAACCATTCCTTAACCCTTAAAGTTAAAAACCATTCTTTGTTTACGGAGGCTAGCCTAAAATGCTCTCACACCACCCAACACTCTCCAGTCCTGTTACATGGTGGGGTGGGGAGGCAGTGGTGTATTTACGTATATATAATTTGCAGTACTCTTTTGCAAGTACTGTCTCTCAGAAAGTGTTTGCCGGTGTAGGTGGCATTTATTCAGCTTGCATTTGTTTTCTATTCTTTCCCAATTGAGTCTCAACTTTATTTCTTGTCTGCATCTTAATATCTCCCCCCTTCATTATAGCTTTAGTTTTAATGTAAGGTTGATTTGCCACTGTGTTCAGTTTTCTGTTTCTGTTTTTATTAGTGCGTTGTGTTGTGAGTTTCTCTTGTGAGTACATTTACACAGTCAAGTACAGTACTATACTATTATAGTGGTGTTCTTCAGATGAAGATCTCCACTTTCTAAGTAGCCACCAAGCCGCCAGCAATACAATAGCTAGTTGTGTGGTACACAATCTTATTCACTTCTCATTGGAAATAATTATTAATTTTACTATTATTTTTAACATTGTTATTTCCAACAGGTAACCACAGACAATACGAAGCAGCCAGTTTGTGTATGGCATACTTTACACAATTTTATTATTATGTGTGGGGTATAATAATAATAATAATAATAATAATAATAATAATAATAATAATAAGCTAGTCAGACAAAAACATTGTGGGCATATTACCTAGCTTTTTCATTTTATTACTATCATCATCATCAATTACTAACCATAGTGAATATTATTAGTAGCAACCTACCCTCTGTATGACAGGGTCTCATCTGTGACTCATCTGTGAATATTTAAATTTCTCTCATTGCTGACAATCTGCCCCTCAAAAGACTCCTTACCTGCATTATTCCCCTGCACTTATCTTCATGTTGCTGCCTGCCGGATTCTGCCTAATTTAAAAAATACGACCTCAAATGTTTTCAAAAACTTGATAAAAGGGCAAATACAGGATAATCTTAATTGGCACAACTGACAACTCACAGTCTCAAGGTGGTTTTGTTTTGTTTTGTTGTTTGTTTTGAAAAAGCAAATTTTAAAGGTCTCTATCATGAAAACCCCCAGAAGTACCTATCTAAAATTTGGCGGGGGGGGGCATGTCTCGAAGGTTTATTGCCCCATGTGTGGGGGAAGCAATAAATTTACAGATGTTTTTGGTTTAGCACTACAAGGCAGTGAGACTTCCAGAGGTTTCTATTGCATGGATCACAGTTTGGATTCAGACATGGGTTTGCTTGGATGAGGTCAAGATTGGGGCTGGCCCGAATCAGGTCCAATCTAGATTTACAAATCAGGGCCACAAACCAGAGTGGCTGGGGAAACTCAGCCAGATGGGCGGGGTATAAATAATAAATTATTGTTAAATTATTATTATTATATCAGGAATTCCACACACAGCCCTTCTAACTAGTGCTGTGTCAAACAAAGTCTGCCCTCAAAAGTTTTCTTCCTCTGCAATAGCAGCTTCCACATTTTCCTGCTTTATTCCCATGGCACTTGAGAATGCCTTTAGAATTTCAGACAGTACAGGTTCTGAGCTTACTTTATTGTTGCTAGGCAGCTAAACATTTATTCGGCATACCTCAGCATCTCTGCCTACCTGCACTTCTGATCTGCTCTGATAAAATCCCTTGAATGGGCTGGTATCTCATGATGTCTTCTCCTGGGCTTTGATTGAATTGTGGGCACTCAGGGGAGATACAAAATGCAGACCACTTGAGAGATGATTTGCAGAGTGAAAGAAGGAAAGATCAGTATTTTGAAACATCTTGGAGCAACTTGACAATCCAATAAAAACCTATGTGAAACAATTGCATCCATAACTTTTTTTAAAAAAAACCAATTACATATATATATACAATTTCAACTGTAATACAGATATTTACTGAGATAAAAAATCTCCAATTAGAAGACATGTTGAAAGAGGGACATTGTAATGGTTCTGGGGATTGCTTGTGCGTAAATTACCTTCACTCCTGGTGGTCTGGCATGGCTGAACCCCTTTCTGACAGAGCAGCCTCTACCCCGTGGCTGCCTCAGTCGCTGGCAGAATCCGTCAGTGGGCGTTTCTTAAACCTTCTCCAACATAAGAACTCTTTTACTCCCAGTCTCCTCCCTCTCTCCCTACGTGACAACTTCCTACGCAATGTGGGAGCTGGCAAGGGAGTACTGGTTCCTTCTCCGCATGTCTCTTGCGCAGAGTCTTGGAGCCACCTCTCCGCTTCCTCTATCTCCTCCCCTTCTCCACTGGTGCTACGCTGATTTCCTTCCCCAGCTTGCGGGCTACCCCTCCTTCTGCTGGAAGCTTCTCTGCCATCATCCTGGAGCCTTCTCAGCTCCTCCTCCTCCTCCGATGGCAGTTCCCTGACAGACATCTACAACTGATAATGAAAATACAGTAGAGACAGAGCCTGCCTCATATATAATGTGAGGGTACGTATCACCACACTAAAGGCCCAATTCTGACATTGTGTGGAACCTCCTGATAAGATCTTGCAGAGCAGAGTGATCCATTGGGATGAAACTACTTTTTACTCAGCCACTTCAAAACTAAGCTTGAGAAAAACCCTGCATTTTCACCCATGAGAATATTATCAGAATTTTATCTCTCCTTAAATAGTTTTCAAATGTATTTTCTTTTTTCATTTATCAATGGATAACTGTAAAAACAATGACACCGGGGCAGTTTTTTTGGACAGAACTACTTCTACTTATGATCTGCATGCATTTTCAACATGGTTACCTATACCCAGCTGCTAAAATGCAGTGCAGAAAGTGATTTTTTGCAAATCTCATGGTAGACGCAGCACTCCCTTCAGGTCATAGAACTGAGGCAAGTTTAAAATATCATAGGAGAGCATCCTTTTGTTTGGGAAGACTTTCAGAAGAGTTCTGACCTTACCCAAGTTTGGATAAAGTTGGGTCCTTGTGCTCTTCTGATTTTGTTCACATAGATAGTTTTCAGATTCCTCTTAGGTGAAGGGATTGTAAAGATGCTGCTGTTTCAGCCAAGGTCTGAACTACACGTCCTGATGAAAAATTCACCACTAACCTCAATGAATCTTACATAAGCAAGGCTCAAAGGATCTTAGGTTTCTCTGCCATTGAATTGTTTGATTGTCATTACACTTAAAGCAAAATCAAACAGTGTTGGTTTTTTTAAGACGAGTGAAAGAGGGAGAGAAGGAAGCAAAATGCTTTAACTCACTTTGAACCCCAGTTGCCTACATTCAGTGGCACTCTTGTTTAATGTTCCACAATGTCACCCTTTATTAGCAGGTGCTGTTGGGAAAGGAAGTGGCATACACCGTGACTGTGAAACTGTAAAATTAATTGCTTTACATTGAATTCACATAGTTAACACCATAACACCCAAAATATCATATGCTGCTGAGTGGGTGGAAGGATTTAAGAGAAATAAAACCAAGAGCAAAGTGAACTGGAATATATTGAAACATCTTTTCTCCACAACCACTTGTACAGCAGTATATCTAGTGTCTTGTTAACCTTGCCCAGCTACAGCAGAGGTGGGGAACCTCCAGGTCACAGGGCATCCCATCTGGCTCATTAGTCTCTCCCTGACCCTTGGTACCCCTTTTCCTTCTTGCTAAGCAGCATGGGGAAAGAGAAGTTTAAGGCTCCCCAGAATTTCCTCTGCCACTTTTGCAAAGAAAAAAACCACGACCCCCCCCCCAATGTTATTTTCATGCATATATGCATTTCTCTGCAAACTTTCCCCAAATATATGATTTTTTTGTATTCCTGTCTTGGCTGGAAAACTGCATTGTAAAATTCAGAGAAGTACAAATTTCAAAGGACAGCTGTGCACATTATATTTAAAGCTGCAGTGGTACCTTGGTTCTCAAACTTAATCTGTCCGTTTGACTCCCAAAACAGTTCGAAAACCAAGACGCAGCTTCCGATTGGCTGCAGGAGTTTCCTGAACTCTAGCGGAAGCAACGTCAGACGTTTAGCTTCCCAAAAATGTTTGCAAACCGGAACACTTACTTCCAGGTTTGCGGCGTTCAGTAGCCGATTCATTCAGCAACAAAGCCACTCTAGAATCAAGGTACCACTATATATCATACCACTTTAAGCTGCCATGGCTTCCCTAAAGGAATCTGGGAACTGTCATTTTTAAAGACCCTAAGAGTCATTAGGGGACCCCTATTCCCCTCGCAGAGCTACCATTCCCAGAGTGGTTTAACAATCAATCACTCTTCCCAGGGAGGCTTCACTTTGTGTATTATTTTGGAATGCGCAACTTTTGTAGGTTTACCTTTGAATGGAAAATGAACTGAATTTATTTGCCAACCCGATCACAAACTAAATAATGTGAATGTAATAGACCCTTTGACACATAGTTTGGAAGTTGTCTGAATTCTGCCACATTTTCACATCGCGACGAAGTCACGGGTAAAAGTAGTGGCATAGAAAATGTGAACTGAGTTGCAACAAGATATATGACGACTTGCTTCGCCGTGTACTAAATATGGCATGCATTCGCTCAACCCAAATTTGGCCTGGTTGCATAAGCTTGCCCTGAGTCTGTCCTTAAGATCCATCCCTGTGGGAAGCTATATCACTGGGGAAAATTTGAAATATAGGAAATCTATTATGAGGTGAAGGGAGGTCTGGCATAAGGACCTGTCCTTAAAAAAAGGGTATCTGGGTCCATTATTTTTCAGCACATGAAGCTCATAAAGTCTATAAGGGAACAGTGAGGGGGGGGGGAGAGTACTGCATTGCTAGTTAAAAATATGTCAGAGAATATACTGCCTTCTTTCCTTTCCTTCTGCAAGCCAATTGTTCTCTGATACAATTCAGCAATTTTAAGTGTTCCATTAAGTTTATTAGCTACTTCTACCCAGAACTGCTGATCTGTATAGCGAGAGTATTCAATTTGTTCAACTATTGCTTCACCTGCTTTTCATCAAAGGCAGTGCTGACAAAGTTTTTGTTGCTTGCTAATTGTCCAGATATCTTTCTTTTATTCTCCCCAGGAAAACACAATTTAAGTACAAGTCAGTAGCTTAGCCGCTGCTGATTATAACAATCATCCAATTCAGAACAGAGCAGGATGCTGTGTCAGACCCAGAATACAAGGGTTTTCTGTGTGAAGTGGAGGCCACACAAACAGTGCAAGAAAAGGGAAGGGTTTTCCCCCTCCATTAGGATAGAAAGTGAACTAAAAAGGAAGTTGTCACACTATGAGGATGTAACAAGAGCCCTGCTGCATCAGGCCAATGGTCCATCTAGTCCAGCTCCGATCTGGTGGAACGCTCTGCCACAAGAGATTAGGGCCCTGCGGGACTTGACATCTTTCCACAGGGCCTGCAAGACAGAGCTGTTCCACCAAGCCTTTGGCCAGGGCACAGCCTGACTCCCTCCTTTGGCAATCTTCACAGAACTCTAGCCCAATAGTTGCCATCAATTTGATTTGAAGTAATTTTTTAATGAAATGATTTTAGAATGTTGTATTATTTTATTATTATTATTATTACTACTACTACTATTACTATTATTATTATCTTTTTCTCACAATGGCCAATCAGATCCCAATCAGAAGCCAACAAGCAGGACCTGAATACAACAGCATTCTCCTCAATTGTGATTTCCAGCAATTGGTAATCAGAGACATACAGCCTCCAACAGTAAAGCTAGAATATAGTCACCATGGCTGGTAGCCATTAATAGCCATATTTTCCCTAAAAGGTCAGCCATGGCTAAATCTGTCGGCCTCCTAATTTCTTAAACACGAAAAGCTTATTGATTGGATGGTGTTGTTGTTTTTCATTTTAAAAAGTGGATTTGTTGTGCCAGGCCAATAGAGTGGTTTAATCCACTTTAATTGAGCAAATCTAAATTCCCAGTATGCACTTGAACCCACTCCATGGGTTCCTGCTGGCAAGTTCAGATAATCATTTGTAGTTGTTGCAAGCACCCATGTGACTCCACAATATCTTTGTGGCCAAGGCAGCTCCCAAATAAGTACCTGAAGAGTGGGAGGGGCAAAAGATATTCAGTTGTGAGGACCTTGGTTGGCTTCACCCTAGCCTTCTCCAGCCTCTGTGACTGTGGCTCTTCCATATGCATGTTTGGCAATCTGGTTGGGGCAGTAAAAATAGAACTGAGAGAACTGTGGTGTCCTTCAATTTATATTCCCTCTTTCTATGTTTATTTATGCACTGCTTCCCTGGAAGCCCAAGCATCTGACAATAGGAAACTCTCAGACTGTCTGCCATGCCTAAATCTTTGTGCTTTTCATTACCATTTAATGTTTATGAATATAATTCCAGGTTGTGGGAGAAGAGGAGAGAAACAACACAATCTACCGTACTTGCTTGCTGAACAAAAATATTTACGTATATGCATCATTCCTATCAAAATCAGTGTACTTAATAATATAAGAAACAGGATTTTTATTAGATAGCTCGTAGGCAACCTAACAAGTTTCTGTTTTCTAAAAAAAAAAAAAATGTTTGTCACTTTGAGAGTCAATATTGTAAAATGTCTCATAAATTTGAAAAGTAATTGTTTAATTAAAATCTGGGGGGGGGGAGGGAAAAAGTTGTAAATTAATGCAAACTTTCTATTAAGTCTTCTTCAAGCCTCACAACATTACTTCCACTTATTTTACAGTATGAGGTATTCTATCTTTTACAATGAAGTTTACAGCTCATATAAAAATGGACTCGGGCAGAATTTTTTCCAAAGTACATTAAACACGCCATTGTCCATGGTGGGGTGGGAAGAGGGAGGTTCACACTTTGGCTAAAGCAAAGATATCACCCATCCCCCTCCCTCTCCATTTATGTGATTGAGAAAAAGAGCTATTGAAAAAGCCAAATATAGGAGGCAATATATTTCTTTGACTGTCACATTTTTAGCTAGAGCTGTTGAAGGTTTTCATCATAAATCTCAAATCCATTAAGTATTTCTTATATACTGCATAGGATACCTACTTTTATTCAGGCTTTCTAATTCCACCCACTGGAAAGACTAAATTGAAATCTGTCATCTAAACTCTGAAGTTATCTTAACTTTTTGTTTAGGATTATTCAAAGTAAATATAGTGCTTATGAAAGTTACTCGAGCGACTTCCGTGAAGACTGATGCATCTCTTAACTATATCAACGAGGATTTTTTATTTTTAAAAAAGGCAGCTTGGCCATCAGGATATACTACATGCCTAAATAAATCGCTGGCACTATTGGAACTTCCATGCATTAAATCTTATTGAGGGCTTTGTTAGAACACTGATTCACCACACTGGGTAGTGGGGAAGATGGAAATGGTGACAACTTGGAAAAGCTAATTTAAGATAAGAGAATCACTCTTTTCAAAGAACACAAGTTCCTTTAGAGTCCCCTCGTGCCTATCAAGGCAGGCCTGAGGCTCAATTTATATGACAAATTTTCAGTACAAAAAATCATTTTCAATTAATTATATGTGATAAATAATCAGACTGTCATATATACATAAAATGAAGAGTCATTACAAAGATGATAATGATGACAACATTATTTATGTATCGCCTTATACCATACAGTCTGAAGGCAATTTCCATGAGACAAGGAGAGAGAGAGAGAGAGAGAAATGCAATTACATAAAATCACAGGCTAAAAGTGATCATACACAAATTAAACCAATTAAAACCTTCAAGCACCCCCCAGTACAATGGCCATTAAAAACAGCCAGTAGAAAACCCAGAAAACCACAGAATATGTAAATTAGCAACCCAGGGCAGTGGAAAGATATCAGTTTCAGTACCAGGTGTGTGTCCCTGAGAAGAGCATCCCACAGATAGAGGGCCACTACTAAAAAGGCTTTCTCTTTTGTGGTAGACTTCCATATGTTGCCGGAGGGGCACTAAGAGAAGGAGAACTCAGAGGATGATGAAATGGTCTGTATCGTTGGGACCCAAGCCATGTAAGGCTTTATTAGTCAAAAACAGTACTTTGAATGGGCCCAAAAATGTATTGGAAGCCAGTGCAGCTGGGGCAGAATTAATGTTATATGACTGGACCTCCTGGTCCCACTTATCAATTTGGCTGCATAATTCTGCACCAGCTGCAGCTTGTGAGACGTCTTCAAAGACAGCCCTATATGTGGTCTAGCCATGAGCAATTAGCATTTTTATTATGCTAGGGGAAAGCAATTTGCCTTTGTAGTAAGCATGAACTGAGATCACATCTCATTGGTAGCCTGGAAATTTTGGCATTGCAAGAGTTAACTAATCATTTCATCCCAAGCCACCTGCTCTGTGGAAATCCTCATATTCCCTTTTCTGCTCAAGCTATATTTGCAAACACATAATACCTGGTGCTTTCTGGGCTCTGGCCATTCAGCAGAACAGGTCTTCAAACTCATTTTCCAAGAAGTGATAAGGTCATTGTACTAAGCATATTGGTTTGCTCAGCCTGGTGCCACTCCACACAGCATATTAAGCTTCTGTTGCGAGATTGTTTCTGAAGGAAGCTGGGAACTTAATCAAGTGTGTAGCAAAATGTTCATTTTGGAGCTGAGCAAAAGAGTCATCCTACATTGCATTGCCACCTGCATACTCACCACACACACACTTTCTTAAAAAGTGCACACATTTGCCTTAAGAAGTAAGCTCAGCTCAGAGTTTTTGAGGAAGAAAGACTAGAGTGGGGTGGTCATTTTTCTTGTTTCTATGCTACACATTTCAAATAAAGAATACAGCATTCTGAAAAGTCATGGGGAACCTTTGCACAACCGCCTGAAGCTCTCAACTGCAGCAAATGGAGTAGAACCTAGGATGCTGTTATGGGTTTGCAGGGGGCAAGGACCCCCTAAAATTTCTGGGTGCCATGTAGCCCCATATTTTCTGAAATTAGTAGATATGGAGTTTGATCAGTGGATTTAGCAAAGCCTAAAAAAAATAAGTGAAGCCAGCTTCCTCAAGATATTGACTGAGAGAGGTGCCATCAAAGCACAAAACAGGTGATGGCAGATTCATTTCCCCTGAGACAAGGTGAGCCATCAGGAACCATCAGGGTCAGACAAGAAGGGGCGTGGAGTCCATACACATCCCAGCTGTGTGTTAGCAAAAGACAGTAGCAGAATTGGGAGGGGGAGGCTGCCAGGGTTACAGGGAGAGTGATGTCGCCACAAGGGGGGGAAAGTGTCATTTTTGCATGAGGCTTGGCCTGCCTTTTAGCAAGGGTTTGGGCAAGAGAAGAAGGGGGGGCAGATGCCACACAGGCTGAGGGGTGGACAAGTTGTGTGGAGGAGACACAGAGATAGGGTTGCCATATTTAGGCCATCATAAAACACCCATATATAAAAAATTGAAGTATATACAACTAAGCAGCCATTTAAAAATATGTAATAACGAGGATTTTCATTGGCGTTTCTTCCCGCTAAATAGTGCCATTCACCAATCTGAGAGATACTATTGATAAAAACTCAGTCACCATTGCAGTTATTTCCAGGTTGATGTCAGACAGATAAAATCTGATATTTTCACTATGCCATGATGTTAAACTACCCCAAAAAGGGGACAGCACACATTTGCGTAGCTAGTTGTACAATGGACATTAGAAAAGAATGTGTCCTACTGTGTCCAGCACATTCAAAAAACATCCGCAATGTCTATTGTTTCTGGGGATGTTTAAATATCTGCCCTTGGCAAAAGCTGAGGGTGGAAATGTTCAGTCGGGCTAACATAAAGACCCTGCATTGGACTGGAATTATTAAATTTGAAATATAAGCAATCATATTATCTGTTGTATTTAAACCATAAAACTTGGGGGAGCAATTTTTATTTATAGCTGACTTAATGTTTTGTTTTTTAATGTCCCTTAATTTGATTTGAATATTATGATAAATATATTGCTCATTTGAATTATACAAGGGTTCCAAGTCAATACCAATAGATTTGATTTTGCTATGTAAGAGTTGGAACTATCTGGATTTGTAAGAGTTCTTAAGCTAGTGCAGTGCTCCCTCTCGCTGTTCTGGCTTCTGGGATAGCGGGATGAAGGCTCTCCCTGCCCTGAAGAAGCTTGCTGTTCTGGCTTCTGGAATAGCTACACAGCCTGCATTCGCTCCATAAGACACACACACATTTCCCCTTACTTTTTAGGAGGGGGAAAATGTGTCTTATAGAGCGAAAAATACGGTAAGTCAGAAAGCAAACTTGAAGGTCAGCAACAGAAATGACAATGCAATCAGTATTTTATAGTGCTAGCCCACTTCCAGTATTCCATCATGTGTATTCCTAGTTCTGCACACATCGTCTCATACTTGATTGAACTTGGGAACCCCAGGATACGTCTCAAAAAACTTCAGCCTTTTTTTGGCAAGGTGGCTGAGCTTTCTTTTAGTTTTGCCAAAAGTTTTTGAACTTTCGTTTGCAAAATCTTAAAAAAATGAGTTTTTGAACTATTTTTAATGAAATTCACTAAAATCTACACTTCTGACATTGGCTGCCATATGTCCATATTTTCCTGGACATTTCAGCAATTTCCGCCCAGACGCTGTTTACAAGGGCTGAATACTGACTATGTCTGGGAAATTCTGTATGTATGGCAACCCTGCACATAGATGGCATTTGGGCTGCTTTTGAATCTGTGGGGAGCAAGTCCCTTGTGAGATGCGATCCTTGGAACCCTCTCTCCATCCAGGCTCAGGTGTAGACCAAACATGCACTTTAATCCCTTAGTTTTCTGGAAGTGGCTTTTAGGTCATATAAAAGCTCAAATATAATGCAGAAACTAGGGAATCATTAGGGCTGTCATATGTCCTAATTTTCCTGGCCACTACTGGGATTTCAAAGGCAAGATTGACATCCGGGGGAATTTCTGAAAGGTGGCCTGGATCTTAGGCAAGTCAATCAAAAAATTGTGGGGTTGTTTATTTTTTGTTTATTTTTTGCTGTTTCCTTAAAAAAAGCTCTCAACAATTTTGGGGTGTTCCTTTAAAAAAAGCTCCGCGAAAGCTCGGAGTGTCCTGGTGTTTGCTTTTTGAAATATGGCAACCCTAGAATCACTGGGGAAACAGAAGACATTGCTGTGCAAATGCAGCCCATCTGAGTTCCATGGGAAACTCTGCCTCTCTTCCCCAGTAATAACTGGAAAACTACAATGTGTGGCATCAAGTTTCTTCAGATATACTTACACATGTATAGTGAACACATGTAAGGGACAGCACAATCATGGTAGCAGGTCCCTCACCCTCCCATACTTATGTCTTCAATCTGTCTATCTACATGCATACACACTGTATGTGCACAGGGTCATACACACTGTTAGGGACCCCAAAAACAAAACAGTTTCACTGCATATGCAAATCTGTGTGCCTGTAGTTTATAGGCACAAAAAAGCAGGAAGGGGGGTTGCTCAGTGGTAAAGCATCTGCATTGCGTGTCAAAGTGCCCCAGGTTCAAATTCTGGCATATCTAGATAGGGTTGGGAATGTTTCTTGTAGGACTCTATGGATGGCAGCTGCTAAATAGACTTGGAGTAAGGCGGCTTTCTGAGTTCCTGTGCTCCTCATGCCATGGGGATACAACCGTGACGCCTGTTCCCAGATACATGGTCACTGTACACACATAGGATAATCAGAGCGGTGCTGTGACAATATGGCATTGAGAATGTCCCTTCCCCTGCTCCTATTTGCCAAGGGTGGAGGAAATTGACTACAACAGCATCACCTTACAAAGCAAGAAATTGGGGGTTCTTCTGCTATTCACAGCAGCTAGGCATTCTCTGTGTCATTTTACTTTGCTCTCATTGGCTTCATGCCGTGTGTTTTCAGCACTCATGGGAAGGTGGAAATTTTGGCTGTGAAACATATAATCTGATTTTCATTCATTCATCTTATTTCATTTCTTCCCTGTATTCTCTTGATGTGTCTTCAGTAAGAGAACCCCACAAGCATGATGCAAGCAGCTCTGAGATGATAACCCAGGAGGATTTTATGGCATTCCATTTTATCCACAATCATGCTCCCCCCCCCCCAATTTTTTCTTCTTTAAGCACTCCACATTATTATTCAGCTGCCTCTGTAGCACTAAATTGAGAGGCAATTTTGAAAGGAAAACCAAAAGAAATCAAACAGAAAAAGTGGAAAGGGAGCATGAATCAGTTTTATCTAGTACTGAGCAAAAGAGAGAAATTTGGGGGGGGGAGGGCAGAGGGAGAGTCCATGATTTTTTCAACCATTGTCTATCAATAAATGAGAAAAGAAAGTGAAGCTGAAAATTATCAAAGGGAGAAGAAGAAATCCCCATGGGTTTTGTTGCAGAGATTTTGTTGCTTACTTTCAAGATGACCAAAAGGTGCTTATGGGTGTCCTTTCTTTCATTCTGCCTCCTACCTGGTTGCCTGCATTTTTGAAAGTGTCATGATATCTGCAGGTGGGCTCTCCTACAAGCACCAGAGAGTGGGCAACCTGGGGCCCAAGTTGGCTCCCCTGATGGAAAACCATCACAATGTGAAAGTAAGCTCAACCCTGCACGCACCAAAATTCTGAAGAACATTGAAAGGTCCTTGAAAATGAATGAAAGAAGAAGAAGAAGCCTCTTTGTAGAAGACATAATTTGAGAAATTTAAGGATGGATTTCAGAACAATACTAGTCCCCGCTAAAAGCTGACCACCACTGTAGAGGCTAGCTTAGATACCCAAGGCCTCGGTGAATAAAAAACTCATAGACTGCTGCCTCAGAACTGATAATGATAGTGCCTGGTGTGTTTCTCTGCAGAGAGCATTTCAGACAGGGGCCCACCACTGAAAAGGCCCTTTCTCATATGGATATAGTGAAGAGTACCCTGCAATTAAATTTAGAAAGATAAATGCAGTATGTGTATAAATTGCTATTCTGTATTCAATTTGTAGCTTACATGTCTACTTGGCAGGCACAATTGTTAGGTTATTTATGGGCATGTATCAGGCCAAAATTAGTATTGAGCCAAATATTATTGCTAAAGATAAGATCAAATAACTATACATATACACAAGTCTGTTGGATTATTCCTATTACTTAAAGGGCAACATTATTAATTTAAACCTTTTCCTTATACATCTTGTTTGATTTATACAGCTGCCAGGTCTCATAATGGTTCTACCATATACAAAGTCTTACGGTTCCTAACATTTTATTTCTTCCAGACCCAAAGAATATGGGTCACTATTGTACTATGAAGCCATCATTAGTTTCACATAAAACAAATATGCCCATTTTCCTTTGTCAAATATTAGGGTGATAATACAAACCCCACACACATCATCTCAGAGCATTAGGTTGAACAAACTTTGTAGGTGTGAAAGTGTGCAAATAGCATTTAAATATCAAATACAAAATTAAAATCAGTGTAAAACCATTTTGTCTGCCTTGAACAATGCTGCTCATTATTCATGTATTTTAAAAATACTCTCTGTAATCTTACACATACTTATGTGAGAGTAATTTCCACTGACCTCAAGAGGACTTAATCCCAAGTAAATGCACTTTAAATTGTCCACATGCCCAGGTCTGCATGGCTTTATCTAAATAAAGAACAATAATTATACATGATGTTAATGACTGTAAAGGAACGAGCCATGCATAAAAAGAAGTATAGCATCTTCAATGGTTATTATTTCAAGGTCAGTTATAGGTCAAACATTTTCGGAAACACTATCATGAAGAAAGCACTAACTTGCTAGCCAAGTAATAATAACAACAGGGACCATAATTAGACCATTATTAACATCATGTGAAACCATATTTAGCTCTGATCTTTGGACCTAAACACCCACTGCAGTGTCTTCTAAATACCTCCCAGTATCTTGATTCTTTTACAGAATATGCCTTGTCAAATAAATACTAGATATTAAGGTTCACTTTCACAGCAAGAACTTGAGAGTCCTGCTGGATAAGACCAAAGACCTATCTAATCCCACATTCCGTTCTCACAGCAGCACAACAGTTGCCTATGGGAAGCCCACAAATACATACTGCCTCTGATACTGGAGATAATATAGTCCCCGTGACTTGTAGCCAGTGATAGCCTTATCCTTGGTGAATCTGCCTAATCCCCTGCAAAAACCATCTAAATTGGTGGCCATTGCTACATCATGTGGTAGGAAATTCTATAGTTTAACTATGCACTTACCGTATGTGAAGATGTATTTACGTTTGTCTATCCAGAATCTTCATCAGAAGAGTGTGAAGTCTAGTTTTATAAGAGGTGGAGAAAGACACCTCTCTGATATACCGTATTTTTCGCCCTATAGGACACACTTTTCCCCCTCCAAAAATGAAGGGGAAATCTGGGTGCGTCCTATGGGGCAAATGCAGGCTTTCACTGAAGTTTGGAGAGCGAGAGGGGTTGGTGCGCACCGACCCCTCTTGCTCTCCAGGCTTCGGGAACGCATTCGCAGCCTAGGCAGCCCTGCGGGAGTTCCTGCAGGGCTGTCTAGGCTGCGGATAGCAGCCTGCTTCCCGGAGTGCTGGGCGTGCTGAAAGCAGAGCGCCCAGCGCTTCGGGAACACATCCGCAGCCTAGGCAACCCTGCGTGGGGAGCCCTGCAGGAGTTCCCCGCAGGGCTCCCCATGCTGCGGATAGCAGCCTGCCACTGAAGCAGAGCGCCCCGCGCGCCGGGGAGACATCGGCCAGCCCCACAAGCTCGGGGGACAGCAGGGAGGCGCAGCGCCGCCACCCCACTGTTCCTCAACCTCGTTCGGTTTCCCCGACCTGGTTTTGAGACTTTTTTCTTACAGAGGAGTTACTCCAGGCACTTAATCATTTTGTCCTTTTCTAAAATTTCGCCATCTCTACAGCATCTTTTTCTGTGGTGCAGTGATCAGAATTGAACCACAATGTGGTCGCCCTCTAGATTTGTATAGCTGTGTTGTGATATTGACAGTTTTCTTTTCAGCCCCTCTCCTAATGCTCTCTAACATGGAATTGCATGCCTCCACCTGCTAAATACACAAATGAAATGCTCTTCCTTTTTGAGCAGTTCCATTATACTCTCAGGTAGGAGCTTATAAATGGATCAAATCTCATACTCAGGAGAGAGGCTGAAGCCAAGGCAGAGTAGGCCTAACAGCATCCTGGCAGATGCTCAGGGACAGAGCAGGTCTTGAAATCAATAATAGAGAAGTGGCGAGACACGGATGGCAGGTAAAGGGCAATGTTTGTCTGAAAAATGAGAGAACGGGCAAGGGTTGAGTCACCAGAAGCTCAAACACAAGGGGGAAATCTAAAGGAAAACACATGTACAAATGTAAACGCACCTAAGAGCACATTTAAGGGGGTCAAGGACCTTGACTACAAGTAGTCAAAGGCCAAGGTATGACTTATACAGGACTTCAGAATACAGGAAAGGGCATCTATTTTCATGACTTTCCTTTCTGGTGAAATCCAGGGTGGAAAACTAGGATTACTGTGCTACCTCTTTAAAGAAGAAGAATCAAGGGAACTGCTTGCTCACTATGACCTGGCTAAATAGCACTTCTTTGGGGTATGTTGGGGTCACTGGTGTTGCTGACCCCCCAACCATAATGCCTAGCAGACTTCAATGTAAGGATGATGGAGGAAGAGTGAAATTCAATCACGCTTACACTTAAAAGTGTCACTATATGATATACACTTTCCAAAACAAGATGCAAAGTGTAACAGAGCTATCCTCCCCAAATTTGCACTTATCAGACTTTGGTGATGCAGTACTCCAACCAAATAAGGTATACAGAGATCCACGGACTAGTGCAGAGTGTGTGTTTAAATGCATATAAGTGAAAATCACATGCAAAACCGATGTTTCTTGTTCATGTGTAGTCTCCACGAAGAGCCTTGGATTGTGCTGATGTTGTACACAAAAGATTTCCAAGCCTGCGAGACATAAATGTATGACTTCACCAGCCATTCTCGGAAAGTATTACAGCTGTACAGTTTCAAACACTAATCTTATCACAGTGCCAATTATATGTTATTTGTATAATACATGGCATTAGAGCTGCATGGACAGATGTTTGGACTTCGAAAAGTTCACAGCCACACTTGTCAAATGTCACAGTTTGAACCAGTTAGCTATTGTATTATTTTCGCTAAAACAGGAATTCCCAGGCTGAAATTGCTGTCATAATTTGGGATTAACAACATCTGCTGGTGTCTGCCGCAAGGCTTGCTTTGTCCTTGCATATAATTAATGAGATTTTAAAAATAAAGTTTCAGCACCCACATTCTAAACATGTGCATTACTTCAGTGGTGCAGGGGATTCCTTGTGCCCATATAATGACAATGCTGTCCTCCACTGGGACAACTGGCTTACCATTTGTCAGCTGCAGAAGCCTGGACCAACGCAGTTTGCTCCATGGCCTTTACAACAACTTGTAGGCAAATCCTCAAGTACAGCCCCATCCTAACTTCTACCACTTCCTTCTGTTTGGTTCTATGGCAGTATGACACTTCACAACATCTGGCAAGGGTGGCTGTTGTTGCTAGGCTTGTTCTTCCTCTTTCTGTTGTACTGAAACAAAGCTTGAGACAAGGTCAGCTCACAATCAGCGAGTTCCTTTTCCTTGTCCTTTCCTTGATTCACTAGTGTCTAAGACTGAGCTGGATGGACACTTCCCGAATCCCAAATTTCACATGCACTATTTGGATATGAGCTGCAACATCTGTCACCCATTGATCACCAGTGTTGATTCGGTTGATCTGGCTAAGGTGGGTGTCCCCTTCCTCCCTCACTGATCCATGTGCATCCCTCCCAAAGCTGTGGGCTCGCTGGAATAGGACAACCATCCCAGACAGGAGGAGTGTACCATTCTTGGGTTAAGGGTATGCGATAGCTGTACTCCCCTGCTAGAACCTCCAAACAAGCTCAAGGTCCATTTGTAGATGCACTATCCTGGCGTGGATCATAACCATAGTGTTCTTAACATTCTAGACAAGCTAATATTGTTGCATTAAGAGTGGTGTGTGAAAGTTCTCCAGACGTCTGGTGGTGGGATGTAACTCAGGGGCTGAGCATCAGCTTTGCTTACAGAAGGCAATCCCTGGAAATGCCAGGACTATCCTACCAGACAGTATAGACAATTCTGCACTAGGTGGATTCAACTCTGTACAAGGCAGCTTCCTGCACTCCTAACATACCAATAAGGGTCTTTCAATAAATCATAGCCCTAGGTAGGCATTCAAAAACAAGCATTGCTAAACACATGATGAAGGGTTGCACTTGTCCCAGTGGACATATGTAGTCTATCCCTGTGAGCTGATTCCCGGACCATCCGTGGGCCAGATTGAGAAGGCGATTGGGCTGCATCCGGCCCACGGGCCCTGGGCTAGGATAACCCAGTCAGATGGGCAGCAAACAAACAAAGCAAATATCTGCAGCAAATTCTTGTAACACCAAATAGGCCCAAATAGGTCCATTGAGCCCTCTTTGCAAATAAAGCAAACTAATGTTTTTTCAAGCAAAAAGTTGTAGGTGATGGCATTTCACCAGCAAACATCTGAAGCTTGCCTGGCTGGCGCTGGCACTTAGAACATACTGAAAAGGAGCAGTTTCCCTAGCAACTGAACCCAACGCTTCCCCTGCTTTCTCCGCTCCCTTATTCTTTCCTCATCTCAATTCACCACCTGCATCTCACAAGTTATATTTAGTGTTGAGCTTAAACAGACTCACACTGGGTCCAAGGAATCTGTCACTGGTAATAAACCCCAGATGCTATGTTGAGTGAGTTACCTCACACAAAGGGTATATTGTCATTTTCCCAGTCTGAGGGGATGCAAAGTATCAGGTGCCTTCAGGAGTGGCTCACATAAGGCATTCTGCCTCTATATTTTCCTACTAAGGATAGCAATTTGCTGCTGCACTACAGCAAGTCTGTAGGTGGTTCTGTGCCTCACCAGGACATTAGGGGGAAAATGACATTTCACAAAATGGCTGCCATGGTGGGCATGGCCACTGACAAAACACCCACTTCACAGAAGGCAAAAGGGTGAGATCCAGACTGCAAGGCAGGGACAGAGTTCTAGCCCCAAAGCACAAAACATCTCCTTTGAACTCACATTGACAGGAAGATCGACCCCAATTTTTCTCCAAACACAGACCCACCACTGCAGGCACATGGAAATCACATACTCAATAGTGTATGGGTGTGAAACGGGGTTACAGGGTCATGGTCACACCCACAGTTGACACTGAGGATACCAGAGGTGAGCAATATCCTGAAATACAAGCTTCTATGCCAGGGGTCCTCAAACTACGGTTCGCGGGCCAGATCCGCCCTGCCAGCATCCTGAACCCAGCCCTCCCGGCCACTGCAGAACCCACAGCTGTCTTAATTTTTTTATAGCCGTAAAGCTGACTCTTCGGCTCAGTGGGGCAACCCCACATTTCAAGCACCCAACCTAAATTGGAGGTCCCTTTGAGGCAAGCAAACCAAACCAAATAATAAAAGAAAAATAAAGATGCAACAGCAACAGCGGGAATACAATGCGCACGGTGGTGACGGTAGCAAGGCGTCTTCCGCCCAGCTTGGCCGCCCTCTTGGCCGCCCTGAGATGCCGTGCCCACCACCAGGAGAAGCGGGGCCTGTGAGCCTTCTACTTCCGACTCTGCTGGAGGGCCTGATAAGTGGGGCACCACCAGGCAGCAAAGGCCGAGTCCTTCCTGGGAGAGAGGGGCACCAACAGAGGTTCTCGCTCCTCCCCCCCCCCAGACAGGCTCTTCTTGGCGTGCCTTTCCCCCTCTTGCTCCTCTGAAATCTCGCGGGGGCAGGAAGCGAGAGGCGCGCCACCCTGGATCCAGCTGCAGCTCCCTTAATTTCCACTTCCAGGCACGGTCAGCCTTGAGTCGCATGCAATTAATGCTTCCCCACATTCCTCTTGGACTGTGTGTCTCCCTGCCTTGTGAGTGCTGCAGGGGAAGCTCCATAGAGGCAGCGGACCAAACCCATCAGCGCACAGGTTTCTCCCTTTAGACCCTTCCTGGGCATTCGTTTGGGAAGAGGCGTGCATGGACAGACCTGTTCTGTAACAATCCTGCCTCCTTTGTTTTTCCTGTTTTTTTGTGCACTACAAATAAAATATGTGCAGTGTGCATAGGAATTGGTTCATATTTTTTTCAAACTATAGTCTGGCCCCCAACAGTGTCTGAGGGACAGTGAACTGGACCCCTGTTTAAAAAGTTTGAGGGACCCATGTTCTAAGCTATGTGTAACATCTTCTTGGGGGAAAGAATCACTTGAATAATCGGGATGATATACTTGTGAATGCCACCGAAGTCCATGTGGAATAAAGCTATAGAAATCTTCATGATATTTGGGACTTGGCCGAGTCCTCAAGGGAACATCAACTGCATGCAAAGGATTCTCCCAGAGGCATAGCAGAACTACCTTTTCCACCTCCCACATAGTACATCTGCATGGGCATTCAACATGTGCAGTAGATATGGTGTATCTTGCCTCTCATATTCCAAACATGCCCTCGCCTTTCTGTGCTCAACTGCTGTGCCTTCAGTGACTTGAAACTAAATTAAGATGCCTGATGTTTAGCATGGATGATTCAAAATAGGTTTCCAGGGTTTCCCCAAGATGACTGCTTGATTTGTCCACAGGTGATAAAATGATATTATTTCCCAAGTTAAACACTTTGCAAGAACATAGATTTTTTTTAATGAAGTACTGCATTACTTTTATTTTGATCAAGAGTACACCACTTTTATGCAGTTTAAAATAAATGCTTATAAAATACATCGTTCTAAACAGGCTGATTGTTGAGGTACTTGTAAACTAGTAAGTACTGATCTATATGCCTATGGGCAACTATCTTCGGTCCATACTGCACAATTGCAAAGCAATGCAAGATGCACAGGATCATTTCTTATTTTCCCCAGTTATGAAAGGTTATAATTTCCGGCTTCACCTCTCTACTTCAAATTGGTTTAGACATGGAGTATATAAAGACAAAACAAATGAAATTAGATGGCTTATATTTAAGGTTTCTGAATGTTCAGAAGGATTTCGAGCTCACCTCAGCTTTAGATTTAATTGTTTCTTGTTTAATAACATAGAAACCTGTTTTATACTCAGACCTTTGGTACATCTAATTCAAAATACATACCAGCCACCCGCAACCTGATACCTTCCAGATGTTTGGTATCACAACTCCCATTATCCATGACTATTAGCCATGCTAACTGGGACTGATGGGAGTTGTAGCCCAGACACACATGGAAAGCACCAGTCTAAGGAAGGCTGTTCAATAGGGACTGGCAGTGCCTCTTCCAGCCTTCAGACAGGGTTCTTTTATAGCCTTATCTAGAGATTCCACAGATGGAACTTGAGATCTTCATGTAAAGCATATGCTATACTACTGAGCTACACCACTTTCTAATATAAAAAGATGGTTTCCAGAACAACTGCTTGTGCTGCTGGGTATAGGATTCTCATTTGCTCATCATTGTTTCACACTGGAAGCATTTAGACCACTGCGGGTGCCGATGAACTAATCTCAAGAGCACTTCATTAGAAACATTTACAAAGAGGCCAGTCTTTAATAATGGCAATTCACTGCCATTAATGACAGTTCTATATTTCTAACTCACACTGATAGCAGATTTTAAAATTTCTAGTTTTCTCTTTGGCAGGTGTACAAATGAAATCAAATAAATATGTCCGTCCCCCCACTGTGAAAGCTGTCAGTCAGACCTTGAACTAGACTTTTCAGATGTATCTACATTATCACTCATATCAAGGTGCCCTCCAGATGTTATAAGACTATCAACTCGCAACAGAATAGTACAGTGTTTCCAGATGTGTATAATAGCATTATGATAATGGCTGTTTTATTTTCAATTCCTTTTCTAATGATTCCTAGCATGCAGTTTGCCTCGTAAGAAAACAAGAGCTGTTTTGGATAGTGGAAAACTTGAGGAAATTGAGTCCTAGCAATTAAGGTGGAAATGGTATGTGGGAAAACAAAACAAAGAAAGAAAGAAAGAAAGAAAGAAAGAAAGAAGAAAAAATGAACAACTTAAGAAATTACTAGTGTGCCACTTCTCTGTAAGAAGTAAATGTTTCACACTGTGCAACAGTTAAGTACCCACAGCAGGAAAATCAAGTAACATAGTGAAGTAACTGCATTAGGAGCTTGTAAATGTCCAATACAGTCCAATTTCTTAGAGTTGTATTCCATCCCTCTATGAAGTTAGGAGCACTTCCACCAAAGATTATTTTGTCGCTCTCTTGAAGTTTCTTGGATACTCTTCATCATAACAGGAGGAGGACAAACAAATTATTCTAATGCCACAGGCTGGACTCACCAGAGCTCGGAAGTCAGGACCTATTCTGCATGCAGACACCATCAGGTTCAGATCATAAGAAACTGGTCCATTTTGCTCTGAATTTTCTATACTGGCAGCAGCTCTCTAAAGTTTGAGATACAACATTTCCAGTTTTACCTGGAAAGGCTGAAGATTGAACCTGGAATCAACTGCATGTAGTAATACTTTACCTGTGAGCTGTGGCCATTACAGTGGCAAGGTTCAATCCCTGGTATAGAAGTGCAATCTCCACCCCATCAAAGGCTAGGGAAAGTTTTGAAAATAGGCATTTTTAAAGGGACCCATTCTCTGCCTTCCTTGTCACCTGTCTGGCCAATCTCTCCTTAGCAAGTGGTAGTGGTGGTCCCCACCATTGTTTTTTTTTAATTTTCTTTGTCCAAGAGAAGAAGAAGAGAAACAGTTGGAGCAAGCGCCAGACAAACACACCAGCCAGCTTAATTTCTCAGAGTACCTCTGGGCTTTCACAGGGTCCAGAGGCATTCTGGGAAATTAAAGAGAGCAGGTGAAATGCTGATAATCGGTTCTGTGAGTCTGACTGCACCAGTGGGGAGGATTCAAATATGTTGTTTTGTCTGCATGGAACCAAGTCTGCTCATGCAATGAGACAGAGGCATGTGGGGTGAAGAAAGGGGATTCTGCACAAGCAGACCATGCTATGTTGAATTCCACCTACTATGTAAGATGTTAAAAACTAAAATAAGTTACTGAGACTGCCACTGGTGATGCCATTATTTGGGTAGCCCCAGTAGCTCTACTACCCTTGACATGTAGGGCCCTTGGCCTCTGTCTGTATTAATCAAGAGACTTACTGGCAGCTAGTTGTGAAGACCCTATCCCAAATTCCATCATTTCCTCAAAGTAGCCCTCTTATTAAACAGGCTTCCTAATTTGGGTCATAAACATTACTCAGGAGGACTCAATGAAATATAATTACCCAATTAAAAAGTCCTGATCAGGGCCAAAATAGGTGGTGAAAATGATAAAATCTGGCAGCTATCATACTAAAACAAATAGGATTACTAAAATATTACACAAAATTTCTTAGTATTAATTGTTGGGGAAACGTTAGGGATTTATCAATTACACTGTTCACCTAATATGTCACATTAGAGAACAAGGCAACAATTGGATCTCTATAGCCAATCTGCAACCATCCCGATGAGGAATTATGCTAGTTTTGACATTGCCAAATCTTATGAAAGCCACTGTAGGAGTACTCCAGAGTAAGCAATTTGAGGATAAAATACTTGCATTGCAAAGCTAATTAACATGCAGCCCTGCACCAAAATCTAAATTAAAATCGCATACACACAGTTTAATTTCAAGCCCTACTGAGAAGCTTAAGATAAAGACCATAAACTGTAAATTCATTTTTCATTTTTGAAATTTTTCTTGCTATTTTAAATGGCTCTTTTTACAGGCGCTAATGAGAGGGAAGATAGTCACCATTGTACCATTTGAATCTTATAGCTGTGTCCCTGTAACCAAGTTGGAAAACTTTAGCTTATCAACCATTTAAAATTCATAGTTTAAATTACCTTGTAATTTGGCTGTTGGAATCTGACATGCAACAAGGTATAAGATTCTCCAGATCTGATAAAGACATCATTCAGGGGAGCCTTTAATTTCTGCTGTAGAGTGTGGGTCTTTATATCACTGGCATAAATGGCTGCAACAGAATGGAAAATTAGGGAGAGAGTCAGGAGATGGTGGAGTTTTTTCTTCATTCCCCCCCCCCCCGCCATGAAAATTGATAATTGGATCTGTCAGACAGCTGTGCCTTGAAGCAAAAGTTCACTGCAGGTATAGGCATTTGAGAAAAACGTTGACAGATGGTCATGCTGCCATTGTCACTGTCAAAACAACACTGATTACTGACCAATTTTTTTGGTGTCACCCTATCACATAAACACTAAAGCCTGGCAGACTCATTTGTACTGTCAGTCAAGTGAACCACCATGAAAAGGTGTGAGGACTCTCATTCCTGCAGGTGGCTGTAGATCTTTCATTAGTAGGACTGTCCATGGAGAGGCTACCGGTAAGCATATGGGTATGTCAAGGGCTTTACCTTTCTCATAAAAGATTTCAGCACTCAGGGTGCTTCCAGATGGTCACTATTTGGAAGTGGATTTCATTCATATACAGTGGTACCTCGGGTTAAGTACTTAATTCGTTCCGGAGGTTCGTACTTAACCTGAAACTGTTCTTCACCTGAAGCACCACTTTAGCTAATGGGACCTCCTGCTACTGCCGCTCCGCCGGAGCACGATTTCTGTTGTCATCCTGAAGCAAAGTTCTTCACCTGAAGCACTATTTCTGGGTTAGCAGAGTCTGTAACCTGAAGCGTATGTGACCTGAAGCGTATGTAACCTGAGGTACCACTGTATTGGTAAATTCAGGTTATACAAGGGTCTAACAGGGGTGGGACTGCAATACTCATCATACCCAAAAATTGGCTATACTGCCTTGGGTTGAGGCGAGTGGGCAGTACAAAAATATCTGGAGGTCCATCAGCTACACAAAGGGGAGGGGTACAATGTGAAGAAGAACACCTCCGAATCTCGCAATATTTATTTATTTGAATTTATTTATTAAATTTATATACTGCCCTTCATCGAAAGATCGCAGGGTGGTTTACAATATCAAAGCATGGAAATATACACCATAGTAACAAACAAAAACAACAATCTGCGCCATCACAGTTTTAAAAAGCCATAGATAGGTAAATTAGCCAAAGCCCTGAGAGGAGAAGAACGCTTTTACCTGGCACCTAAAGATATGCAACATTGGTGCCAGATGAATCTCCCTGGGGAGAGCATTCAACCAACAGGGAGCCACTGCAGATAAGGCCCATTCTCATGTTGCTACCCTCTAGACCTGTGCAGAGGAGGCACACAAAGAAAGGCCAGATGATGATCGCAGGGTCTGGATTGCGTGTCATGAAGTCTGTCTTGGCCTTTGTGTTGTATCAGAGATTACTCTGTTAGGCTTCTCTGGTAAAACAATATATAAGTGAATTATAAAAGAAGAATAACTGTAGCAACCAACTACAGGGAATACCTGGGAGTCATCTCTATTGAACTCAATACAGGTTGCTTCTGTGTGGAAATGCATTCTCAGTCTTCAACACCAGAAATATCAATTTAACCGCTGCACTCCTTGTGGTGTTCTTGCGGATGCCGTCACTTAATTCTGTGATTAACTGAAAACATCTTTGTTAAGCTTCAGCATTACAGTTGGTGATTAATCTAATTAAAATAATTAAATTCTAACTGACCAAGTAATTGGGATGCTATTTATTTAGTACTGATGATTAGTGGAAGGGATAAAATCTCCATTTTTTAAAAGTTCTTTTGGAATATACTGGAGGCTACAGTGAAGAATTCAGCTACAGTAGATATTGGAAGCCGCCCAGAGTGGCAACGATTATTATTATTATAGTTGTTGTTATTGAATATGATGTCCCTATTTTCATTGGAGAAATGTTGAAAGGTATGTGAATGAAATTTAGTGTATTAGTCAAAAAGCCATAGTTCCATAACACATAGTATGATAACAAGGAAAGTTAATGCAATATTCTCCATCTCTAAATGCACATTGACAGCATACTGTACATTTAAAGCACTCTGATACCACTTTCAACAGTCAAGACGTATTCCAGATAATCCTGGGAGCTGTAGTTTGTTAAGGGATCGGAGAGCCATCCAGCAATTCCCAGAGTGGTTTAACAATCAATTACTCTTCACAGGGAACTTAGAAAAATGATCTCTGAGAAATTTCAGCATGGCTGCAGTTAAATTGAACCAAGGATTGGAGAGGAATGGGCAGTCTGTAGTAGGGATGGTGGGTTGGTAGACAAGAAGCAGAGGCCAGAGGGGAGTCTGGGTGTCAAGGAGGTTGCCATCCCATTCACAGCAATTACTGTATAAAAACATAATAAACACTAAACATTTTAAAAGTTCCCTACACAGGGCTGCTTTCAGGAAGGTTGGGTGGTGGATAACTCCATACCCTCTAACATTTCTCTGATGAAAACAGGGGCATCCTAAGAAAAAACGGGACATTCCAGGATCAAGTCGGAAACCAGGACGGCTTCTGTAAATCTGGGACTATGCCCCTGGAAAATAGGGACACTTGGAGGGTCTGTGATGTGGTACAACCATGAACACAATTAAACAATGTTGCTACTCTCCTATCCTTTCTGCACATGTGCTTTTCTTTCCCCTGACTCTCCCATGAAAACAACTGGAAAGAACTGGTATGCTGGTATACCGCCCAAATATTATCACTTTACTCTGGTGATTTTCCAGATTAAGTGGGCTGCAAATGAATTATTTCTTCATTCATTCATTCATTCATCCATTTTATTTGTATGCCACTTTTTCACAAAAAATCATGCATAAAGCAGCTTACAACAAAGAAACAGGGACACATTTCAAACAAGAACGACAAGAACAATTTCATAATAGCATAGCAAAACAATAGCAAATATAACAACATATCATAAAACCACATTCCAATACTATAAATATAACTTGATCACTTAAACAACATGCAGCATACAGTTTCTTGAAATGGAAGTAAGTGCTAAACATGTGCTATATTCCATTAGTTTTGGGGAAGTGTGTTTTAGATTGTGTGAAAGCTTAAATGAACAGCTGGGGAATAATCTGTAATAAACTGTCTTGTGAATGCAGCCAAAGTCTAATCAAACAACAACTACACAACCACAGAAGGTAAGTGTAGAAAGACCTCATTAGGCCTCTCAGTAACTCCTTAAATATTTTAAGCCCAATCCATGGGGAAGTTTTTCTCCAAAAGTCCCCCTGAAATGAGGGGGAACCATGGTAATGGTCTTATCAACTCCAATTCAACGACATGGATTTGTACTAGAGATTTTCCACAGCTTTGTATCCTTTAACACTCTATTAATCCTAACTTTTTATTTCCTCTCCTCCAGTTTCCAATCCAGAAAGAAGCACCTGTAACTGGATATTGGTCCCTCCCCCCTCTTTTTGGGCACCTATTTCCTCAGTAAGCAGAATCCCATTTACATTTGAAGAGTCTTCATAGCTACTGTTGGATTAAATACTTTTTAATTTGAATTTTGTGTATTCTGCTCCCAACACTTTTATTTCTAGGGCAGATTCATGCATCAAATATTCACAAAAACAGGAATATGAAATTGCCTTGGGACGACTATTTCTAGGGCACACTCATGCGTTAAATTTGTTCATTACAATAAATTGCTTTGGAAACTGCCATCTAGGTTCTTTAGCAACCATCCTGCTGAGGTGCTGTGCATTAATCTTCATCTCAATCCAGCTCAGGAGATCAGCATGCCTAAGTAGCCTTCCATGTACCTATCGTTTGCTTCATCAGGAACCACGGGCATAAAGGAGGTGGATTGTAATCTGGATCCAAGTGTGGAAGCTGTTTATTTGCACTGCATCGCTTCCCAAAGCATCTGCATTTGAATGCCAAGTCACATCCATGTACTGGAGCAACTGCAGCTAACCTGTGTGGTGTAGTGGTTATGTGTTCCGACTAGGACACATAAAAGATACCAGAGTTCAGATCGCCACTGGTCACAGGCTCTCAGCTTAAATTGTCTCACAGAGTTCTTGTGAGCATAAAATGGGGAGAGGAAAACAACAGATGCCACCTTGAGCTCCTTTGGAGAAAAGGTAGAGTATAACTGCAGCAAAAACTAAAACAATGCATAAATACTATTTTAAAGAGTGACTCATTCACTCCTTAGTCGGGAATATCACAGATCGTACATCATAATTTTGATGTTTCCTCTAGTTGTGAAATATCCTTTTAAAAAAGTATTGTGTTTGTATTCCTACAGCTCAGTTTGTAACCTAGTAACAGGGAGGGGAGAACTCTATTCAATACTAGGACATAAAACTGGAGCTGCCAAAAATGCTTAGCTCAAGTACATTTTAATAATTTAATCACAGGAGAGGAAAAACCAGAAATCAAATTGCAGCTATTTTTCCAAGAAGGAAAGGATCTGCGGTGACAGTTCTATTCACCATAGAAACTGCCCTGAAAAAGTCAGAATGCCCACCTCAATTTAAGTAGATCTCAGATAGAGGCCATATTAAAATATTCCCTTTTATGTGATCATGTTTAGTGGCTTAAGCATGTTAAGATTATAACAAGTTGAGACTCCCTTGACTAAAAACAAAACAAACTAGGTAACTACAATTATTCTGGCAGGAATGAAATCTATTGTTCCCTCACCCACCATATGTGCACTTCAATTTGTGCAACAGAGTTTACACACTAGTAATTGTGTTTAGTATTGACGCCCTAGTTAGTAGCAGCCAACTTGCTCTATTGGTTTAACTTGGGTTTAGTGATAGATCGGTGCCAGTGAGTTAGAATTTTCACTTCATATTTTTTTAAAAAAATTGTTCATGCAGTTTTGTTTTTAAATATTCTGGTGCCACTTCTGAGGGGTGGAACAACTCCTTTGACAGTGTACAATTAAAATAAAATAAACTACCTCCCCACCCCCACCCCAAAAGAAACACTCCCAAGATAGTATATAACTCAGGTGCAAAATGGTACAACTATGACAGAGGTGGGAAACCTACAGCTTGTGAACCAAATTTGGCCCACAGGATTATTGTATATTCCTTTGATCACCATGACTGGGAACTGCTGTGCTTCTCATCCCAAGACCATGGCCTATCCAACATCTAAGACCTGACTATTTGCCCTCCCTGACAACCTCTTTAGAACCGTAATGTGCAAGATAATTAGACATTTAAAAATTACATAGTGTGCTGTCCTTATTTTGAAGGCCCCTAATCTATTCTGAAAATTTAAATTAAATATGTGTGTGTTTCTCAAGCAATCAATACCACTCTCTAGAAGCAAATGATCGCCACTATCATTTCCGATTCTGCTTTACATGTGTTTTAAAGGGGGGGTATAAAGCTGATGTCCTTTGGTTTTGTATATCTCATGTAAAATGTAAACTCCGATTGTCAGCAGTATAAGAACAACGATGGATTTTCTGTTTTACTCCTTATTAAAACACAATTGATACTAATTTGATGAAAACAGAAATATTGATTGGGGCTTTCAGATAGTTAATCTTATTTGAGAGTGGAAAGTGAGCAGCTGTATAGTGTCTTCAAATGAGTCTTTTTCAAAACATAAAACAAAAAACCCAGAACATTAGACATGCTAATACAATTGTAAAATGCTTGGTATCTGGAAAATAAAAAGCTCTGAATTGCCAAGTGCAAATTAGCCATTCCCCACTCTGTTGAGAAGGTTTTAAAATAAAATACAGTAAGCCTTTCATTCTTCAGACACTTCACTCAAGTGGAAGGGAATATGACCATAGTCTGCCAAGTGGACCCAAGCATATATTCCAGAGTAGTCACAATGACTCTTCAGAACGGCCTGGTTTGCATGTCATGGTAAGCCAGAGTAATGCTTACAATGACCTTGTAGATATTCTAGCTCCTAGTAAGGAGCTCACAACGACTTTGCTCCTCTGCAGATTATTTATATGGGATGGCATTGAAGCCAAGGTTTGACTTAGCACAGGCATCCCCAAACTCTGCCCTCCAGATAATTTGGGACTACAATTCCCATCATCCCTGACCACTGGTCCTCTTAGCTAGGGATGATGGGAGTTGTAGTCCCAAAAATATCTGGAAGGCCGAGTTTGGGGATGCCTGACTTAGCATGTCATCCAAACTTGGGATTGTGGTTAAGGCCTCTGCTCCTTAATCATTGTAACGATAACATTGGGTACTGACTGTGGAGACTGTAACAATGGTCCAGGGTTCAAATGATGCACTAAGCCAAATGTTAGCTTAGCTGCTACGCCACACTGAACTAAAAAGCCTGTGGAGGAGCAAAATGGCTACGATCTTCTCTTTGGGAACCAGCACATTTGCACTCAGCCATGATTTGTCTTAGTGTGAACTGCAAAGGCAGCCAACTAGTGCTTGGAGGATCATTTCCCCATTTTTCAAAATATCCACAATCGCATTAGTTACATGTTTTTATCTCAAAAAATATATGTTAAGCCTTGTGAATTATTCCATCTTATGGATATGATTTCATAGAAGGGAAGATGCACTCACTCAAACTGGGCCTTAATCAAGACACATTATCCCTCTGCAACTGTTATAGTTTATAGTTAAGTTGCATCTTGGCCACTTTATGTTGCATGAATAATTATCACATCAGCCCCATGAGCAAATTAATTACTTGGCAATAATTATTTATCACATTTTTATCTTGCCTTTCATCCAGAAGCTCAGACAGGCCCATGCAAGGCCATTCCATTCACAACAATCTTATGAAATAGGGTACACTGAAGTAAGCCTTAGTTTTAGGTGGGAAGGGAAAACATGGAAGCAGGCTCCACTCCTGATTCAGTATGATGTGTGTAGAGAGCCTCTGTCCTTGCATGTGTGAGGCTCTCTAATAAAAGCCCATAGAATAAGGAAGAACCTTCCATAGCAATGCTGCACATTCCTTTAGGCACACGTTAAAAGGAATGAAGCAAATTTCCATGGTCATACAATGAGCTTCATAATGGGGTAAAGATTGGATGCAGGCCTCCCCAGATTGGCAATCATTAGGTAAATATGCCAAGCTGCAGTTGCTTGTACATAGTCAGAAATCAACTCAAAATATCCCCAAGTTAGCATCATTCATTTGTGACTTTCCATGTGCGGAATGCTCTCCCTAGTGGTGTGTGCCAGGCACCATCATGAACATCCTTTGGGCATTAAGTAAAAAAACCCCTCTCATCTCCTATGTGTTTGATGGATTAGAATGAATTTTATTTTGACAATATTTCTTGGAGTTTTATGAAGAAAAATCTCCAGGGGATGGGGGTAGGCCAGCAGTTTGAGAATGGTATAGGGGCAATATACTCAGAACAGAAAGCAAAATTAATTGTTAACAACGTAGTGACGGAGGAATTTAAGATAGAGAAAGGTACACGTCAAGGTTGCCCAATCTCTCCACTGCTTTTCATATCGGTCCTGGAGGTCCTTTTGAATATGATCAGAAGGGACCAATTGGTTAAGGGTATACAGGTCGGAGCTAAACAATATAAATTGAGAGCATTTGCAGATGACCTTGTATTGACATTGCAGGAGCCAGAAACTAGTACTAAAAGGGTCTTAGAACTGATTGAAGAATTTGGTCAAGTGGCAGGATTTAAATTAAACAAATTAAAAACAAAGGTTCTGGAGAAAAATTTAACTGAAAAGGAGAGAGAAAGGTTTCAGAAGGAGACAGGTTTGACTGTGGTTAAGAAGGTGAAGTATTTGGGGATTAATATGACATCTAAGAACGGGAACCTGTTTAAAGATAATTATGAAAAATGCTGGTCGGAGGTGAAAAGGGATTTGGAAATCTGGTCAAATCTGAAGCTATCATTGTTAGGTCGTATTGCTGTGATAAAAATGAATGTATTGCCGAGAATGTTATTTCTGTTCCAAACACTGCAAATTATTGATAAAATGGACTGCTTTAAGAAGTGGCAGAAAGATATCTCCAGATTTGTCTGGCAGGGCAAAAAGCCAAGAATAAAATTTAAAATATTAACAGATGCAAAAGAAAGAGGAGGGTTTGCCCTGCCAGACCTGAAAATCTACTATGAATCAGCAGCTTTTTGCTGGCTGAAAGAATGGCTACTTCTGGAAAATACTGATATTTTGGACTTAGAAGGGTTTAATAATGCTTTTGGCTGGCATGCATATCTATGGTATGAGAAGGTTAAAGTGCATAGAATGTTTAAGATCCACATTGTAAGGAAAGCACTGTTTAACGTCTGGATAAGGTATAAAGATCTACTTGAGAGCAAAACTCCAAGGTGGTTGTCACCAATGGAAGCGAAGGCCCTTAAAAAGCTTAATATGGAGGACAAATGGCCGAAATATTGGGAGATTTTAGAACAAGATGGAGAAAAATGGAAAATACAGAGTTTTGAGAAGCTAAAAAATAAAGTGCGTGACTGGCTTCACTATCACCAAATAATGGAGGCATATAAACTAGATAGGAAAGTGGGCTTCCAGGTGGAAAAATCAAAATTGGAAACAGAACTGTTAGAGTCCAAAACTAAGACTTTGTCAAGAATGTATAACTTGCTGTTGAAATGGAATACGCAGGACGAAACAGTAAAATCTGCCATGATCAAATGGGCACAGGATGTTGGACATAATATAATGATGGCTGACTGGGAACAGTTATGGACCACCGGTATGAAATTCACGGCATGTAGTGCCTTAAGAGAGAATATTATGAAAATGATATACAGGTGGTACATGACACCAGTCAAGCTAGCAAAAATTTGTAAGTTGCCTGATAATAAATGTTGGAAATGTAAAGAAACAGAAGGTACATTCTTTCACCTTTGGTGGACGTGCCCAAGGATTAAGGCCTTTTGGGAAATGATCTATAATGAAATGAAAAAAGTATTTAAATATACTTTCCTCAAGAAACCGGAGGCCTTTCTCCTGGGCATGGTCGGCCAATTGGTGCCAAGAAAGGACAGAACCTTTTTTATGTATGCCACAACAGCAGCAAGAATGCTGATTGCGCAGTATTGGAAGACCCAAGAACTACCCACCGTGGAAGAATGGCAGATGAAGGTGATAGACTACATGGAACTGGCAGAAATGACCGGCAGAATTCGAGACCAGGGAGAAGATCAGGTGGAAGAAGATTGGAAGAAATTTAAGGATTATTTACAGAAATATTGTAAAATTAATGAATGTTAGAACGATGTTGGATTTTGATTAAGGGGCTTTCTGTAAAAAACGAAGAAGTAAATGGGAAAAATAGTGTAAAAGAGAGGGAAGGGTAAAGCCAAAATATTAAGATAAGAAGGGAGATGAAAGTAAAAGAGGGAAAGGATTTGCTGATCGAACAATGGAAATGGAATACAAAGGAGGGAGGTACGGGGAAGTCCAGGAAAAAGCTAATGCAAGATCTATTTTGAAAAGTGAAGTTGCTTTTAACCGTTGTTATATTATGTGTTAATTTTTTGTTATGTGTTAAGGTGTTTTTTTTTTTTGTTTTTTTTTTCTTTATTGTATCTTTGTTGTTGTTGTCTTGTTGTTTCTGTGTTATGTTTGGCCTATATTATACTATGAAAACTTAATAAATATCAATTAAAAAAAAAATAGAATGAATTTTATTTTGTTTATTGATGATAATTTTCTGCTGGTGAAGTTTTGCTGTAATGCTCTTCTTATTTTTACGCTAGACCTTTGGGTCTTAAACTCTGCCAGTCACTTAGAAGTGTTTAAGTTCTAGTAGTGGTAGCAATAATAAATTATTATTCTTAATTATTATTAAGAATAGATTGTATTCAATGTAGATTTTGACATCTATATCCCAGCCCCTGGGCCTCCCCCAGATATACTGCTCCATGTAGCCAAGTAAAAGATGTCCCATTCTCCATTCAGAAACTGGCCAGGATCTTATTTCAGCACTGGCAAGAGGACAGCGTCCTCCACTGCATCTGACAGTAAGACAAGATGTGCAGGACAGGCTGCCCTACACATTGCTGTCACCTCAGACATATCTTTGCTACCAGTCTGTTTCAGGCCACAATTCAAAGTGCTGGCTATCACCTATAAAGTTCTACATGGCTATGGTCCAAGCTATCAGAAAGACTGAGTGTGTATATATATATGTACCGGTATGTATATATGTATATGTATATATGACTTTCTTCGGTTACAAATGTATGTGCATCGTCTCCATTTTCATGCTAAATGTAACTGGTCAGTAGAAAATAACCTGCCCAGGTTTTGAGATCTTCTTGGGAGGCCCTTCTTTCAGTCCTAGACCTGACACTCTCCCACATTTTATATATCAAGCACAACACATAAGTCTCTATAAAGACAGCCAGTGTCAACTATGAGCTTTTTTTAAATAAATAAATAAATAAATAAATCTACTAATACAAATAATAATTAGTTAACTGAAAACTTTTTCTTATATCTTCCAGACTATTTCTAGAGTGATTAATTACACAGTTGAGTTTCACGGGCATCTACAGATGTGCAACCATTAAATTAATTAGGCACAAACACTTTTTCCAATTGGAAGCTGTAAATACATATTTATTTTCCGCCTTCCCCCTCTTTTACTTTGCCTTTCCCCCTGCTTGGATGAGCAATATTACAACTAATCACAGAAGCATATGCTCCGTATACTTCAAATTAATCTTACGATCATTATTTTCTTTGCACAAGTAAGTTTGTACATAAACAATGCCCAAGAAGATTTACACTAAAGGATAGAAAACCAGGCTGAATGTCCCTGGCTTAAATGACTAATTTGAACTCTTAAAGACAAAAAAAAATAAAAATCAGAGTTTAGATATATTACTGATCTCATTACAATCGTAGACTTGTAAAGAGTTGGAAGTATCTGTTGGTTTTCTACTCTGTTTCCTTTTATTGAGATAAAATCTTTTATAGCTAAACAACCTGGTAGGCTATATTCCATCTATAGATTGCCAAGATCACTGAACATGAATACTCACAGTATAATGCATATCTACATCTATATATCTATATCTCCACATCCTACAATCATTCCTATGATTGCTTATTGTCTTGGCAGCACCTTCCCATTGGCCATACATTTACTAGCTCTGACGCCACAGGTTTTGTTATGTCCAGTGCTCAGCACTCCATAGAGATGTATCAAAAAGACCATCTCCAGCATCGTGAATGATGCCGTTTTGCTGAAAGACTGAGGATCATCTTTCAACAACGCATTATCTGCTGACATTATTCCATATACCACCTAGGATGTGCAATGCCAAATATTGCAGATACCCAAACCAACCGCTTCACATAACAGGGGTGGGAAACATACGGTCACCCAAATGTTGCTAGACTCCAATTCCCATCATCCCTGACCATTGGGCCATGCTGGTGGAGACTAATGGGAGTTGGAGTCCAACAATGTCTGAAAGGCCACAGTTCCCTCACTCCTGACATGAGACAGCGGCATGTCTGGAGCTGTGCTACACCAAGCATGAATAGCAAGGTCAGTTTGAGGTGCTGTTGGCCTGTATACCTAGTTCTGGAACCACTTTCCTCTGGAAATTCAACAAACCTAACACTGGTGTAAGGCCTATTTATTTATTTGAATATCTGGGAGTAAATAAAATGAGTGTAGAGAGAGAGAGAGAGACACAGGAAGTTGTCTTATGTGAAGGAAGACCATTGGTCAGTATTGTCTCCACTGACTGGAAGAAGTTCTGTGGGGTTTTAATCAGAAGTCTTTCTCCCTCTGTCCGGAAATTCTGAACCTGCATGCAAAGCAAGTGCTATAGTGTCACATGATCATTCCACCTGACCTAAAAGCACTACCAAGAACACTTCCCCCCATCCCATTTTGGACATAACAATAGTCCTGCTGGTTAAGATCAAGCTCCTATCTTTCCCAGAACCCCCCACCTTTTCCAACATAAAATGAAGCTAACATTTCAGGATTTTTTTTATGGAGGAAAACAATAGAACTGATGGAATAGAGATTACTTGCATAATGAACCTAATGTAGGATTAGGGGAAAATAAAAGCCTGATTGTGATTGGGGGGGTGGATTAGGTAAATTAAGAGTCTGGGCCATCATAAATCCGCAAACACATACAGACTCTCACACAATGTGCATTCATATCCTGGAAGGCTTATATAAGCAAAATACATGGTATTTCATAAATAATTTTGAAAACAGACAAACAAATCAAATTGCATCCTGAATAATAATATTAATTTAATAGTATGTTGCAACTGTATTTTTTGTTTGTTTTAAAATTTATTGCAAGCTGCCTTGAGGGACAGTATGCCTGAAAGACAAGTTAGAAATTCTTTTAATACATAAAAACAAAGCAGGGTATCCTTTACTCAAAGCATCACCAGCACACACCTACTGCCAACCTCTGCTTACTCAAAGTGCTCAAGGAATGAGATTCCATTTTCCTGAAGTTTAACATAAATCAGCTTTCCTGTAGTTTAAATTCATTGCTTTTTGTCATATCCCCAATGGAAGTGTGAATAATTTTTCCACCCACTTCTTTCTGGCATCCTTTTTAAATATTTGAGAACTGTCAGCATATTCCCCTGCCCTTTAATCTTATTTTGGTTAGGTTAAACCATATCAGATTCCTCCATCCTTTCCTCCTGTGATTTGTCTCGGAGACCTTTTGTCATCTTTATCCTTCTTGACCTGTAGGGCTCTGCACTGAGCACAATATCCCCAGCTAAAAGTGTGTGATCCCATTAAACACGATGACAAAATTCCTAAGGGGTTTAAAGGGCTCTCGATTGCAAGTGCAAGTCAAAAAGTGGATTTTGCAAAATGGTCATTAATTATCTATGACAATGAAATATACACACCCCTCCCCACCCCAACAGTGTAGTTTTTGCCTGTAATCTATTAACTATGTGTAGGTAAGTCCTACTGAACCTACACATAGTTTTGCTGAAGTGAAGGCCCAAGACAGGTGTTGATCATCATGGGAGCTGCGCACAGGTGGTCTGAAGCGAGCTACCACCATTCCTGTGGAGCCTCCTTTTATTGAGACAAATATGCAAGCCAGGCAAATACATTTTTGGGCTGTGACCTTTACACATCTTCCGTCCCGAGATCGTGGGGTGGTACAAAGCTATTTTGGCACCTGTTCCACAGCGTCATTTTCCCCTTGCACAGTGTATGATGAATGGAGACAAATAGTCTCAGGGACAAAAGGTTACAGACAGGACACTGCTGACTGCTGAGACCGCAAAAGGTCAGACACAGGGGACGATGTTCCGACAGCCGTGGCTTGTCTGAGGGGGGGGTTTCCCTGCATCCCAGGGTCATGCGTGCAGGCAGACGTGGCTGCCTGCTGGTGGAAAGTGTGCTCCCTCCGGACCCCACAGTCCACTCGGCAATATCCCTACAGTTTGCACATAGAGAAGCAATTGTGCAGCATAGGAGCGCTGTACACCTGACTGTATTCTATAACCAGGATCATGACCCAGTCTCATCCCATCCAGGAACACAACAAACCTCAACTTCTTGTACTACTTATGTGCCATTTCACCCATGCCACAGGTTGGGCACCCATGATCAATCATGGAGTCAATTTGGGTGCAATGCAAAAAGGGGTGGCATGTTCGCTGGGTCTGAGCTGGAAATATTTTATCTTTGTTGACCTTGGTGGATGTTTTTAGACTTACTGAGGTTCATTAGGAAAACATTTGAAAAGGGGAAGGAACAGACATTCTGCATTTTGACGTTAAAATATCAAGATAAAAGACTTCTGATGAATCAGAACCTTCCTTCCATCTTTCCTTTCTGATTGATTCATTATTCTCTTTTGCCATGACAGTCCCTTTGCCTTTTCACCTGATATTCTTAAGCATTTTTTAAATTCATCTGAGATACCCATTGGCCACAATGTGTGTGTGTGTGGTTGTGTTTTCCCCAAGGTAAAAACAAGGCATCCACTTCCTTGCCCCCTCCTATTCCATTGTCAGAATTCCATTTTGTTCCACACTAAGTTGCTTTCTGTGCTCAGGAGAACATGCAAAGAGGGGATAAATATCCCAACTTTTTATGAGCAAAAGCTTTTCATGAACAAAAGCAATTTGTGGATAGTGCTTGATTTAATTTTTAGATGGATGAATACTAGGGACAGAGGGGGATCTTTCTAAATTTCAAATTATTGTCTAGCTTTGAATCATACTGGAAACTTTTAAAAAACCAACTTATTAGCTGTTGTCAGTGGCCTATATTGTTATGCAGCATCCTTTATGCATGAGTTCAGCCTATCTATCAAAGCCAAGTCAAGCAAAAGTGATATTTGGATCTAATCTGGTGAGCAAAAAATGATTTTAAGCTTAAGCAATTGGAGAAAATTGGTTAATTTGTTTATATAGTTTTGATTGGCTGAACTCATACATAAATTATGTTGCATAACAAAATAGGCCACTGGCAATGTGTTTGGCACTGGCATTTCAGTTATAGGAAAAAAATATGAAGAACATTAAGAAGATCCTTTACTGGCATTATTGTTACCTTCAGAATAGCAATGAAGCACCATAAGTGCAACCCATTTGCTGTAAATAGGGTGTCCTTGCATTCAGATTATTGTTTTATTCTTTATACATTGTAGAGACATTACTTTGAAATATGTCCTGTTCATGGATTTATCTATTGTAGATATTGTAGAACTGATTTTTTGGTATTTTTCTTCCCATCAATTTTTGCTACAAGGTTCAACTCCATTTTTACATAATCATATTTTATTAACACATTTATGGGGAACGTGGCTATTGAGTTTTGTGCATACATAGATTGATTATTGTTTCTTTAATTTTTTTACCCTTGACATTTCTGTTTTACATTGTAGAAATGTGGAGAACTGGATTTAGGATGAGAAAAAAATGAGAAACAGAGAGAAACACAAAACCTAGCCCAAATATCTGCTTCTATTTCTGTTTATAGATAGATAGGCACATATCATTATGATAATGCAGTACAGTGGATGCTCGGGTTGTGAACGTGATCCATGCAGGATACACATTCACAACCCACAGCATCCGCACCCGCAGCGGCGCTTCTGTGCACACGCAGGTTGCGATTCAGCGCTTCTGCACATGTGATTTAGCGCTTCTGTGCATGCGTGACAGCTGAAACCCGGAAGTAATTCGTTCCAGTACTTCCGGGTTTCGGTGGTCCACAACCCGAAAAAACACAACCTGAAGCGTCTGTAACCCAAGGTATGACTGTATATGCCTACATTCAAAAATTACAAAGCCAAAGAACAATGAATACTACAAACTATAAAAACATCTGGAAAGATCCATACTCTCCCTTGGCAAGGAAGCAGGAAACCAAAAAGAGATCAATAAACTACCTATGGAAGATGAATGGATTAAATCAACTGCAGTTTGATAAATATTGTTACTAGAGAAATTCATTAGGTAATAGCTATTTGAAAAACAGTATTTTTTTAGACACAGTGTCTAACATTCAGAGGGGTTTTTTTAAATAAAAACTATACATTTACTTTGCTATAGTGGTTCAATTTTCTGTCTGATGCTGTGAGAAAATGATTCTGAAATAAACTCTGCTTCACCTCTCTGCCCTCACTCCTGAAGGACCAAAACTGATTAAAGTCTCATTTCTTTCCTCTTTGTAGGCAAGATAAATGGTTTGTAATGAAGGAATACTGTGTTTTTAAATATCTAAAGAATAATGATACCACGAAGCTCGTGTATAGTTTTCCTATGGCTGATTTGCTTGCAAAGGTTATATTTCATTACCTCGATATTTAAAGCTCTAGCCGATATGCGAACGGACAAAGTCATAATTTATCACGCTTCAAGTTGGCCAGATTCTGAATGTAAGCTTAGCGCTTTTCATAGTAAACTTAATATTTATTAGCTGTCTAGATACCAATTTTTGAATATATGCTGAAACTGCATATTTTTCTTCACTTGAAGGCAACATAATTTATCTTTATAATTTACTAAAACCAGTGAACCTCCTCCATTGTTACAAAGAAGCAAGAAAATACTTTTTTATTATTATTTCTGAGGGGCAAAGGATACTTTCACTCTGTCATTCCTAGACATGATTCTTCTGGTAAGCACTGTCATGTGGGCATGGGAAACCTCACCCCCCATGGAACAAATTTGGCATGTAAGTGGGACTGCCTACATGTCAATCATCAGGTGACTGACAGGTGGGTGGTCCCACCCATCAGAACTGACCTGCAGGAACAGAGGGATCTAATTCTTTACTCAGCAGATTTGCACAGAATTAAATCCTGCTCCATCAGGGGTCAGAGCAGAATTTATTCCCCTGCTTATCAAATGATGAGCAGGGAGTTAAAGCCTGCTGTTTTTGTCTGCACATGCCAGTTCCCTCCATGCAGAACTGAGCCCCCCCCCTCCTATCAACTGACATCCCACCCAGATTGGAATGATGCCAGCTGATTGACAGATGAGCACCCTTTTGTGGGGGGAATATCCTCATGAGGCAAATTGGAGCCCCTGGTGGGCCAAGACTGACCCACTGGCTAGAGGCTAGCCATCCCTAATACAGTGCAACACTTCTAGCACTGCAGGTATGTGTGTACATGAATTCTCAATACCATTAACATCACACTACAGCTTAATTCATAGGTGCAGCTTCAGTTATGCGAAATGGTAGTGTATCCCTTGTTTTTCAAATCATAAGCTTCTTCCACTGGTGAATAATTAGTTATTATAGGGAGGAAACCTACTCTTATACACGGGAAAATACGGTATCCTTTGACACCACAATAGAAATACATGTGGTGCTTCATACAGGGATGTTTGATGCAGATGAGGAAGCACACTTTGATATCAAGGGACTGTTAGTTATTTCCCTCTTCCCTATGTGAGGTACATAGTTCACAGAGCAGGGATGGGGATTTGGTGGCCCTACAGATGCTGTTGGATTCCCAATTCCCATCATACCTGACCACTGGTCACACTTGAAGCGACAGGAGTTGGGAGTCCAAAAACATCTGGAGGGCCACAGGATCCCTATCCATGTCAAACAGGAAGGTTTCCTAGACCACAGTCACATCATAGATTTAAAGCAATATGAACAGCCATGGCTTCCCTCAAAGAATTCTGGTAGCTGTCATTTGTTAAGGGTGTTGGTAGTTGTCAGGAGACCCCTATTCCCCTCAACACAGCTAGAATTCCCACTCTTAAACTACACCTCCTAGAATTCTTTGGGGGAAGCTCTGACTGCTCAAAGTGGTGCCACAGTGCTTTAAATGTATGGTATGAATATTGCCCTAGTTTGTCATGCTGTCAAACACTCCCTGCTTACATGTGGAACCCCACTACAGACGGGCGCTGAGAGATAAGTAGAAACCTCAGTGCAGCAGGCTTCACCTGGGTACAGAAAAAGTCTTCAATGTGTGCTATTTCACACAAATGAGGGGAAGAACCAGCAGGCAGCACTTAAATTTCGCACACACAAAACTGAGCAGCAGCACCCGCTCTGTCAATAGTCTGTTTATTGATGAAGATCTTCTTACACTGTACCATGGTATACTTACAGCCATAATTACTGCATTGCCACAATACAGCTTTTAAGAAAATGACTGCCCATGAACCACATTAGATGTAATGTGAAAAACCCTCCCCTGGAACTGGTATTTATTAAGAGTGTACGCCTGCTGAATAGAGGGGCTAGATAATGAGGAGATCAATATCTGAGGGTCTTTCTCTGCCTCCTGAGTTGAAGCACAACACTTGAATCAAAGGTTTCAACCACCAGAGAGGTTTCTGGGTTCTGGGCAAAGGTATGGGTGGGTGGAAGCTATTGTGGTGGTATCCTTATCAGTTCCAGCGAAACCAGTGCAAACTCCCCAAATAGGGTGCTTGTTGAATGAGGATGAGGGAGCCCTTGGCTGGCCAAGGATCTACTGGATCTGAGGTTGATCCACCTACCAACAGGCTTCCACTCTGGTTGGTGCAAGCAGCAGGATTTATGTGGTGATATCACAGTCACTCCATCAGCCCCAGCCAGAAATTAGGATGGGTCTTTTAACTTCCCATCTACTTTCACCATGGGGCCAAATTCAGAATTATGCAGCATAGTCCCATCCCTGCCATTTCAGCAACCTTATATTTGCAAATTCCATTACAAATAAAACACAGTGAGGGACTTAGATGATGATAGTTTCATCTACAAAGCCCTTTTTCTGCAAGAGTCCCACTAAAATCCTATTGAAGAGGGTGGTGGACCTATTGCAGTTGCAGCTCACAGCCAAAGGAAAACTCTCACTAACAGGGATTTGTTAAAGTATTACCTGCCTTCATGACCTCTCTGGGGGTTTTTCCAGCGAGACATTTTTCTGTTCTGCAACTTCTGTTCTTTAAGACCATTTTAATTCTTTCAATGAAAATGAAGCATAAATTAAAAAAAAAAAGGATCCCTGGCAGCTAATGAGCTGCCTCATTTACTTGAAAACTAATTGCTGCCAGAGCTCTCTTCTCCAGCTAATTGAAATGATCAAAGGGGAAATTAGCACTAGTGCAACACTCTAATGCTGCTTAAAGCACCGACCACATGTTAGTGGCGAATTAGACAGAAAATATCTCAATTGTTTTGTAAACCTTAAATATGGACGAGTCCAGGTTAGTTAAGTAAAAGGAGAAGGGGCTGCTGGTTGAATGAGAAAGGTAAGCAGATGCACGAGGAAGACAAGGCAGCTCCACAAAGTTGGCCTTCGTGGAAGATATTTCATAGATGGTGGAGTCCTTCACAAGGTAATTACTTTAAAGGATAGGAGCCTGTGTATATGTAAAGCATCCAGAGGAATCCACACATTACAAGAGAAGCAGGAAGGCAACCGCAATTAAACTGATTTAGGTTTGTGGTGTAAACATGCCTTACAAATTCAGCTGTAGCCTTGGCTGTTTATAGTAGTTATCTATAGTGAGCCTATCTGCAACAGTGAATGGAAAGTGGTCTGTGTCTTCCTGGGAACAATTCCTTTCCCCCCATCACACTCAAAAGGGCACCCTAAGCTGCAGGAGAGGTGCTATTCTCTGCAAAACAGCCCCGTGATTTTCCTACTTCCCTGGAATATGTTTAAATCAAATTACCCAAATGATTATACAATCATGTGGGAGAAACTGTGTGTTTTACTTCCTTGCAGTCTAGGACCGATATCAGGAAGGAGGAAGCAATGGACTGTGTTTGGTGGACCTGTATATCTTAATTGGGAAAGGGACGTTCACAACAATGTCCCTTTTCCTCCTGCATAGGGAAACAACAAAGAAGACCTCAGTGGCTTTGTGTGATCACAGCCATTAGTATGATAATCACTGTCACCTCAGACCTATTATTATGCATTCCTCACACTAAAGCAAGGAGCAAAGGCTATCCAGATGTGAACAATAACCATGAATACACCTGAAGGTCAGTGTGAGGAAAGCAGAGCACATTCTCTCGGTTTGGGGCAAACACACCATCTCACATAAAAGAAATAGGGAACCAGTTACTGTTGTACTCCAACTCCCACCAGCACCAGCCAGCATGGCCAATGATCAGGGATGATGGGAGTTGTAGTCCAGCAAGACTAAGAGGGATGTAGGTTCCCCATCTGTTCCATATATAATACTATTATGTGGTTGGCATAGCCCTAATATAACCAGAGGAATGAGCTAAATAATGTTAAAGGGAAGGGTGTGAGATAAGGCAGGGGTCTGAGATGATGGTGCAGATGAGGCTGTGAATAGAGATGGGGATTCCCAAAGATATAAAAAGAAAGGGAACTGGAAGACAAGAGGAAGAATGTAGGTCAATGTCTGCTGGGGAAAGAAGCAGTTGCTTACAATTGGCCACTGATTTGTTGACAGTTCATCTTTATGGCCCCATTTTCCTACCATTTGGTAAGTATCTGAATATCAAAACTGTGTGCCCCAACATACAAATGGACTCTTGTCTCATGCAGCTACTTCAGATTCAGGGTATTTTAGTAAGTCATAGAAACCAAAAACTTAGCTCTGTCAGAAGTGGGGATAACGCTGCTTCACTGAGGGCCTCCTTACAGAATTCCCATGAACATCTGCTTGGCCACAGTCAGAACAGGATCCTGAACTAGATGGATCACTGGCCTGACCCAGCAAAGCTTTTATTTTCCTATGGAATGTCACTGCAGACTAGAGAACTTAGGAATTTAGGGAGCAAGTGGCACTGTGGTCTAAACCATTGAGCCTCTTGGGCTTGCTGATTGGAAGATTGGCGGTTCGAATCCTTGCAATGGAGTGAGCTTCCATGGCTCTGTCTCAGCTTCTGCCAACCTAGCAGTTCGAAAGCACACCATGCAAGTAGATAGATAGGTGCCACTGTGGCGGGAAGGTAAACGCCATTTCCATGCGCTCTGGCTCCCGTCACAGTGTTCCATTGTGCCAACAGCGGTCTAGTCATGCTGGCCACATGAACCGAAAAGCTGTCTGTGGACAAACGCCAGCTCCCTCAGCCTGAAAGCAAGATGAGCGCCATACCCTACAGTCGCCTTTGACTGGACTTAACTGTCCAGGGGTCTTTTACCTTTACCTTTTTAGAGAACTTAGGAGCAACATGACCTTTTGGGCCCATTTGCTTACATAGGTTCATAAGCATAAAATGATATACCGTATTTTTCACCCCATAGGGCGCAGCGGCCCATAGGGCACAATTAGTTTTTTTTGGGGGGGGGAATAAAGAAAAAAAATTATTCCCCCCCCAGGCACGGGGCTGGGGCAGGGGAAGCCCAAGCTTCCCCCGACCCCAGCCCCCAGAACAGGCTGCTATCTGCAAGCCTAGGGAGCCCGCGGGAAGTTGCGCCGGTCTCCCCAGGCTTGCGGATATCTGCCCAAAGGCTTCGGGATGCAGGCAACTCCGCAAACCAGGTCAGGGAATAGTGAGATGGCGGCGCTCTGCCTCCCCGCTGTCCCCCAAGCTTGTGGGGTTGCCCGATATCTGCACGAAGCCCGGGGTGCTCTGTGCAGCGCGCCCCAGGCTTCGGGATGCAGGCTGCTATCCGCAAGCCTTGGGAGCCCGACGGGACCTCCCACGGAGCTCCCAAGGCTTGCGGATAGCTTCCTGAAGCCTGGAGAGCGAGAGGGGTCCATGCGCACCGACCCCTCTCGCTCTCCAGGCTTCAGCGAAAGCCTGCATTCGCCCCATAGGACGCACACACATTTCCCCTTCATTTTTGGAGGGGGAAAAGTGTGTCCTATAGGGCAAAAAATACGGTATATGTTCACCCTTTAGCCTACCTGATGTTACTATCCCTCTGTGACATAATTTGAGCAGGAAATACTCACCAATTCATAAAACAAACAGGTGAGGTTGGAAAACCTCTGGTTTATTTCAAAAGGACCTTAACGCATCTGAGAAGCTGAAGTAATTAGAGAAATATTCAAACCTGTCTTTCACATTGATTTTTTTTATTAAAGAAACAAAACCCCAAAACGTAATTAAGTTCCTACCATCATGATTCAGATCTGTTTTTTTCTTATATGGAATTCCTCCTGTGAAAATGAAAAACAGCTTATGGGAATTTTAAACATTCCATCCCAGAGGATTATATCAGAGTTAAAGACTATTATCCTCTGCTGCTATAAAAAAATAATAATCCTTAAATAAGGTTAGCATGGGTAACTACTTTTATTCAGCTGGAAGCCTACCACTAAAATATTTCAGCAGTTTGAGAACAAGCTGTGAGTGACCTACAAGAGAGGATAAACAGAAATAACAAATTATTTGAATTGGAAGGTCTCTCTGGAGCACTTTTTGATCAAATTGGTGGTGTTCCGACCATTTGATTGTCGGATTGCCCCCACAGTAATCCTAAATTTATCCTTTGAAGTATATCCATTCCCCTTTCTCCTCTCTTTGATTTTGCCATTAATTGAGCATTGATGAGCATGTTTGAATCAAAAGACAAACATTTTCAAACGGCATCCCTGATCAATATGCATATGTAATGAGGCAAATAATCCTGTTGGAACACAAACACAAAAAGGCATTGCCAGAGGTGCCATTAAGTAATTGCTATGTTTGGATTACCTTGCACACCTTCTGGACAGTGGAGTGGCTGATTATATAATATTCTTGCAACTCAACCGCTATGAGGCAACAATGTTATCAGCTGCTATTAACATTTCGTGCCATTTTGGGGTTACGGAGCAAGCTGAAGCAAATTAGCTCGCCAGTGGTAATACATTAGACTGGCTGTTTGAAAATGCTTGGACAACAAACTGTCCATTGTTCTATCGCATCTCATTTCCCTTACATTAAAGGCATGCCCACATTGATAACCAGTTTACCAGAAGGCTGGTGTACGCACACAAAAAGATCACATAGTTAAACTATTTTTGCTCCACCTCAAACTCACTGAAAATCTTTTCTGTACATGCATAAACTGATGTCACAGAAAAAGCTGCTTTGTGGGGATTTTCCTCCCCACAGGGGACCATTCAAATATGCAGATAGTTTGACCAGTTGCAAAAGAGGATAGGGCTGCTGATTCTCTAGTGCAGGTTTTCCCAAACTTGGGACTCCAGCTGTTTTTGGAGTACAACTTCCATCATCCATGGCTAGCAGGACCAGTGGTCAGGGATGATGGGAAAGACTCTCCTCCCTGGAAGAGAGGGGAGTGGTTGTTACCACTGTAGCTGTAAACCCAAAGAGTGATTATGTGTCCATTGTTCTGTACAACCGAAAAAAAAGTCACTTGGGGTAGCTAGACAATGTAACCTTTTGCTGTTTTCTTCTGCTACAATTTTATAATTCATGGTTTCTATGTACTCAGGTTGTCTTTCCAGAAAGTCTCCTTCAGAACAAAGTCTTGTCTATAAGTAACAGCTGAAATAGCATTTATGTTGGAAATCAATCTAAGTTGCAAGGTCATTGATGCAAAACATCGACGTTGCGTCCAGAATGCACATAAAAAGCTTTTGGATCACAAATGATGGATTCTCTCCTATTTCAGATCCTACATGTGCACTGAAGGTTGTTAATATGCTTTGTTGCTTTAGATGGCTGAAACTTGATTATCTGGCTTGTCTGATAATTTTCATTCTAATTGGCAATTACACAGCAGAATGATGGAACTAGAAGAAACAAGATTTTAAAAGTTGATTCACTGAGGAAGAACATGATAGATGGGGGTAAACTATGCAAACTTTAAAAGATGAGGATAGGAAAAAGGAATAATTTCTGCTCTTTTCAAAGAATTTAAATTACATCTTGGGGTAATGTGAAGATTACCCCATGGCTTTGGTGATTAATGTATACAGGTTTCATTTACTGTATACCAGAGTTTCCTTGCACTGTTCTTTAAATACAAAGGGACCTCAATGATAGTTTAAGCATAAATATCAGTGCTGTGCCCCACAGTTGACCAAGGCCCAGATTCTGAGTCAAATTGGGCTTATTCAGATAGACCTGAGCCTCATTTGAATTGGGTTAAGACAACCCCTTGGGCTCCATGATCACTGCAGATGGTGACAGCAGTCACGAAATTAAAAGATGCCTGCTCCTTGGGAGAAAGGCGATGGCAAACCTAGACAGCATCTTAAAAAGCAGAGACATCACCTTACCAACAAAGGTCCGTATAGTTAAAGCCATGGTTTTCCCAGTAGTGATGTATGGAAGTGAGAGCTGGACCATAAAGAAGGCTGATCGCCAAAGAATTGATGCTTTTGAATTATGGTGCTGGAGGAGACTCTTGAGAGTCCCATGGACTGCAAGAAGATCAAACCTATCCATTCTGAAGGAAATCAGCCCTGAGTGCTCACAGGAAGGACAGATCGTGAAGCTGAGGCTCCAATACTTTGGCCACCTCATGAGAAGAGAAGACTCCCTGGAAAAGACCCTGATGCTGGGAAAGATGGAGGGCACAAGGAGAAGGGGACAACAGAGGACGAGATGGTTGGACAGTGCTCTCGAAGCTACAAACATGAGTCTGACCAAACTGCGGGAGGCAGTGGAAGACAGGAGTGCCTGGCATGCTCTGGTCCATGGGGTCACGAAGAGTCGGACACGACTAAACAACAACAACAACAAGACAACCTCAGTTCACTACAAATCGGATTGGGCAGCCCAGAGCTATCCAGAAGTTGGAGCATCAGGCAGGCAGGAAAGAGAGGAAACATGAGTGAAAAGAAGGAGAAACTTTGAAGAAGATGCATTTATGGGAGAAGAAGGCAGATGCCTTACACTCCAGGCCTCTCCTCCTTCTGGGTCCTGAAGTGCATCAGAAAATTTGGATAAGTGCAAATATCAAAGGATGGGTATGTTTCAGTTCTCATGTTTCAGAAAGTTCAAATTTCGCTACCAATGCTACCTGCATGTTTTTAAACCCCGGAGAAGGTACATTCTAAATTGTACAGGGAGCCTCCACAAATACAGATGTTTCCCCACTTAGTGGAGTCATCCTCCATTATGAGCAATAAAAAGGGACACAGCTAGCATGCTCCTCTCTGCTGGCCCTTCCCCTTGTGTTTCTACTAAACACACTACTCAAATAGGTCTTATGTGTGCCTGGAGTTCATTTCCTTCCCATAGCAGCCAGCATGAAAGTCTCATTGTGTGTCAAATCTGTTGGATTGCAGCCATAAACTTTATATGCTCAAATGCCCCTTTTCTCTATTTTCTTCAACTTCCCTCCTTCCTCAAAAATTGTGTTTCCATTCCCGGCTTTGAAAGGTGTGCTTATTCATGGGGTAAATAACTTTCCCATAACCACATAAATCTTATCTGTGGTGCTACATCCTTCGCTGGCCTGAAAACCAACAGCACGTCAATCAAGAGATTGACGCTCCAGCCCTCGAGTGTTTATGCACTGGGTGCGTTGTTTCAAAGACTCTCCGTGCAATTTTTCAGTCTCAACATTTCACTTTGGTCCCATCAACCCACACCTTTTCTTCTTGTAATGAAAACTTACAGCATACCTAATTGTGAGATGGGTTGTTTACTCACAGGAATAATGCACCATGTTCTACACAGCTGTAAGACTCATACCTGTAAAAGTGTCTTAAATGTCATCTCCTATTGCAGGCTGAATAGATCAAGGTGTTTGCAATTCTCAGGCAATAAATGCTGGCAAATATGATGCCTTGCTTGCAGCCGCTACCTTTTCCCTGTGCCTGTGATTGCCATCTGATCATTGCAAACCAACCCATTGAGTGAAAGTCAAACTACATTAATACACTTTTTTGAAAGTGTGCTTAGCTCTGGCCAGGTGTTTTTTTCTGGGTGGAGGGGAAACAAATGTGTGCCCCCCCCCATATGTACATGGACCACTGAGAAGGAGCTACCCATTTCCTTCCTGACTCATTTTCCCACTCCAATTACCCCCTCCTCCGCAAGCTGCTATTTCCCCCCAAAGGTGCTGTTTATTACAAATAGTAGCTGAGGGGAATGACTTTTAGAAGGGAAATGGGGCAGAGATAGAAGAGTTATGCCCTGTGGACCCACAGAGCCCCAATCACAGAAATTAAAATTTTAATTATTAAGTAACTAACAACTTAGAACTAGAGATGCCAGTTTGTGAGGGCATTGGGGGGGGGCAACACCACATCAGGATGTCAGGAGGAGCCAGGAGCAGAGGCAAACTCGGCGGCAGCATGGCTTCAATGGCTGGTGACTCCTACTCCTTCCACCCCCACCAGTGGGGGGGGGGGCTTCTTCAAGCCTTCTTCCCCTCCGCAGCAGCAGCAGGAGACGGAACCAGCTACTGGAAATGTGCCATGCTAGGCTCCACACTCGGCCTCTCCTGATTTTGGGAGACATTTGGGGGACCAGGCCCCCTACCAAAAATAATGGAGGAGCGCAAAAGAGCACAACTCCCATGAGCTTGCACCCCTGCCTAGGACATAGATAGGGAGCTGCTGAGTAAGACCAACATTCCATTTAGCTCAAAGTTGTCTGCATTGACTGGAAGCAGCTATACAAGGTTTCAGACTAAATTCTTCTCACCCCTACCTGGATATGCTGTAGACTGAACCTAGGACTGTCTGCATTCAAAGCAGACACTGCACCACTGGGCTATGGCCCTTCCATAGAAGAATAGGAACCCTGTGCCATCCTAACCCCATGAAAACCTACTCTGATCCCATGGAAACCTACACAAAGAGGTCTACACACAGGGACTTTCCTTTTGCAGGTGCCCAAGCTCAACGTGTGGTGCCTCATTGAGTTAGGGGCAAAAGTGCAGCCCCACTGCCTCTTCTACCTATGGATCGCCCCTCATGTGAGTAATCCATGAAGAAGAAGTAAGCAGTAAGAAATGTGACGCTGTCTATTTGACATTGTGATTAGTTTTTTTGTGTGGAATCAAACTTGAACTATTTCCTTATAGGGCTGGTTTGTTTAATATTCATGTTGCAAACTGAATATGATGCTCACCTGTAATAAGCAAGAGGAGGACTCATGAAACTTCACGTTTTTATGAGGCAAGCCCAGTCCCCTGGGTACCTCACTCTTTCTCCTGCCACAAATTGTCCCCACAAACAAGCTGTTTTCAGAAGGCAAGTGCTGTGACAGAATCTGTAGCTCCTCCCACTTCACCTTCACTGCACTGGAGAAACCTTTGAAAGTGGAGAGGCTGCTCTATGCACTCTGATACAACCCATATGATTTAGAATGTTGGCTATGTGGAGTTCTAAATTGGGTGGGAAGCCTCCATGACTGTAGCAGGGTCATATCTACATATATTTGCCCTTCAACACAGAGATGATAATAGAGGTATGATGGATACAGAAAAGCATCCCCAATGGATAGGTTCCCAGCCTCTGCAGTCTGGGAGAGCCTACCCTCTTCCTCTAGGTAGCTGTCTCCACTGTCAAACTGCTTTGGTCTTTTAAGATGTTTCTCCTGAAATCTGCCCTCCTGTGTCTCAAAACCCATTGCATCTAATTTTGTTCCATGGAGAGATGTGAACAAGCAGGTCCCCCCCCCACACACACCACCTTTCTTCTGCATGACAGTCCTTTGGGTATTTGAAGAGTGTTAGCACATCCAAGCAAACCATATCTCTGTGCACAGGTTCACACTGTTGATAAGACTGGATTTTATGAGGTTACTCTATAAGGTAGTGGACTTTACAACTTCTCCTTTCATTACAAATAATGGGGGAAAAATATTTTAAATGTTTTAATAAAAAGAAGTAATAAAATATTATTTATTCCGAAAGAGACATTTCCAGAGCCATGTGGCAGATTTTCGGTTCTTTGGTTTTCTAGTCACTGATCCCAAGCACTGTCCCAAAGACATTTCGCCCAGTGAGACTTTATTTATAGACAACTCAAACACTGCGACATTCAGAAATGGACATACCAGCATTATGGGAATTAATGGAACCAACAAACACAGTCTCATACATGCAAGATATAGACAGATGTCATTTCCACTAGGACTTGAGGTGGACATTTCTCATCTCTGTTTCTGAGCGCTGCTTTTTCTTATCATCTGGGGATGGAAACTGATGCCAGTGTTATTTCCTGTCTCTACAATAGGCTGAACTGGACATAATGGCAAGATCCTCCAATGTAACATGGGGAAGTTACATTTGTATCCTGTGGCATGCTGTCTCATTTCATTGTTTTGTATTTTGACACCTCCCCCCCCCCCCTTCTGCATCTCCTGTTTTTGACTGCCAGAAAACATTGATATTTTCTTGTTTGCCAAGTGGAGGCCACAATGGAGGTACTTATTTCTAACTGGTTTTGGAAAAAGGCATAGAACACACAGCAGTGAAGTGGAATGAACTAACCAGGTGGTCGACAACTAGGTGACTGTATATTAATTTCTAAGAAAATTGAAATATCACATGCAGTACCTAACTACATCTCTGAAGGTTGTAGAATCAGAATTTGGGATACAGCCACACCATCCATTTAAAGCACATCCAATGCACATTTAAAGCACGTGACTTTCCACAACAGAATTCTGGGGACTGTAGTTTTCCTTTGAGCAGAGTGGAGCTCTTGGAGAAAACTTGCCATGGCTTGCACTACATTTCTGACGTTTTGCTACGGAGAAAGCAAAACCTGCCAATGCAATAAAATTCCTTTCTGGCCCTTCAACAGCAACTATGACATAGCAGAACCCACGTACCTGTGGAGAAGAGGTTAGCCTGCAAAAGAAGGCTTCACTGAGGGAGGGCAGGGTGGGAGAAGCTCTGTAGCCAACTGACGCTTCACAGGTAAGATTCACCTGTTGTGTGGGCAGGACGGTCCCTCCCCCTACCTGGCCGATCCCCTGGCAACGCCTCCCCAGGTGGGATTGGGCGATTGGCTGAGGTAGGCAGAGACCTCCAGGTATCCAGCCTAGGGAGGGCGAAGCCAGCTCATACTGCCAGGAGCCACATTGGGATCTGGGGGGCTGCGTGCAACCACGCAAAAGATGCCCCCCATTTGATGTGGGGAGCGGTCATTTCTGCTTGTTTAGAGGAATAAAAGGGAGGCAAACATTACCAAATGTTGTGGGGGGGGGGGTTGGTCAAATTATTTGTGTTCTGTCAGCCATTTGGAATTGGAGTGCCTGACTGCAGACAAACCAAGAGTTGACCTAAATGTTTCCAGTAAGCCTTGACGAAGCCCTTAGTGAAATGAGAGTTCCTTTTCAATCGATGGGTATAATTGCTACATGGTGCATAAGAAAAATATTTACTGAAACCAAGTGGGTTTTATAATTAAGTAGAACACAGTGCTCTGCAGCTGAAATGCTGCCTTTCAGAAACATATGCATTTGGAACAAATAATGAGCCTTACATTTCTCTCTCATGTGTAGAAAATTATAGATAAAACTTGTTATATTTAGCGAATGCACTGACAGTTGCTGTAATGAAACATATACTTGTGTCCTTGTATAAGAACCTACTTGTTAAACATTTGGACAGGTCTATATTTTTTGGCTGGGGATGTATGGGATCTCTGTTCCCAAAAAAATGTGACTGCCTTTGATATTGTCATTACAAGGTCTTCCTTCATAAGTCAAAAGCTATTTTTCATTGGCAAAGGACAACATTTCGATGAAACTTTGTTGAGCAGTTTTTTCTCTAAGTGCACAGTACAAGGATGGCAGTTCTTTCTTGCCCCATTTTTACTACAGCTGCATATATGCCTAGAGATGAAAAGATTTGTCTTAAATGAGCCACAGTGCTCCCATTACATAAGGGCCCATTTTTGTCAAGGACAGTGTATAATGGTTTCTCAAAAACATATCCTTTAAGATGTCTCATGTTGACCATTCCACATTCAGCAACACTCTCAGCTTAGGATGCTAGAAGCAGAATGCTACAATTAAGAAAACTGGAGGCATGTCATTGGAAAAATTTCCCTTTAACCTTATGCATACAGCTTTGGAAAAACAATGGCCCCTTGAGGGAATTTGGGAAATACTAAAATGGCTTCAGCCAGTAACTCCAGGGTCTAAAACACAAATCTAGATCATTGAGAAATCTGGTGTTCTATGAGTGCGGATCTCATTGTTTCAGAGCATAAGAATGCAAAGATAAGGTTCCCAAAGTTTCCACTCAGAGGCATTGCTGGCCGCTGTGTGGTGGCATACTCACTACTGAGATATTCTGCATCACAGGAACAAAAAACATGCAACAGATGATGATGATGATGATATTACATTTTATATACCACCCTTCATCTGAAGATCTCAGTGCAGTTCACAAGATAAAAATACAGGACAAAAGCACAAAATAAATTGTTTAAATAAAAACAAAACAATACCCCCAACACATTTTCAAGGAATGCTGTCAGTATACAGAAGTTACTTCATTTAGAACAAAAGGAGTGACTTTCCCATTCTTAATAAAAAAAATTCCTTCCAGTAGCACCTTAGAGACCAACTAAGTTTGTTATTGGTATGAACTTTCATGTGCATGCACACTTCTTCAGATACAAACCAGCCTTGAGCCATACTTCCACTATTATTTATTTATTTTGTATACCACCCTTCATCTCAAGATCTCAGAGAGGTTCAATACATTAAAATACATGATAAAAAACAAGTACAAGAACCAATAACACCACCACCCCTCTTGCAAACACATTGAAAAGGACATAGAATGTTAATCAAGCAAAGGCCTGGTTGAAGAGGAACATTTTTGCTCGGCACTTAAAAATGTATAATGAAGGTACTAGGGAAGCCTCCCTAGAGAGCATTCCACAAATAGGGAGCCACTGCAAAAAAAAAAAAGGCCCATTCTTGTGTTGCCCCCTCCGGACCTCTCTTGGAGGAGACATAGAAAGAAGGATCTCAGATGAAGGTTCATGGTTCATAGAGAGAGAGGCAGTCCTTGATGTGTTGCAGTCCTGAGCCATTTAAAGCTTTATAAGTCAAAACTAGCACTTTGAATTGGACCCAAAAACTAATTGGCAGCCAGTGCAGTTGGATCCTGGCAGCCAGGATCACTGTAATATGTTCAAACTTTCTTGCCTTGGTGAGCAACCTGGCCGTAGAATTCTGCACCAGCTGAAGTTTCTGAACTGTCTCCATATTCTACATATTATGCAATAATTACGGTAAATTATTACATAATTATAATGGAGAACAGACATCTTATCCATATCAGTGGTAGAACTGACGAGACCACTAGCTAATTCTGGTCTAGTCCTACTTAAGGCAAGCAATTCAGTTGCTAGCAGAATAAGGCAAGGAACAATGCCCAGTAGATTGCCTGATGGTGTACCACTGACTACGGCTGCATCTAGACACATCAAAGAAGCGTTTCAGTTAAACGCGTTGTAAACTTTGTATGAGAAAAAAACGGGTTGGCAAAAACAGAACTCTACATCACCATCTGGTGTCGCCATGTTATAATGCATATGTAATGCATATACAACGCATATAAAGCACTTTTTCTTTGCCAATGTCAGAATTTTCAACTCGCTGCAAAATGTACAAACAGCAGCTATCAGGAAGTTTATGTGGGAATTTTGAGGAAAATAGGAGAGGATATATTGATTAATTATTATCCCTCCGCACTCACGCTAGTGAACAAGTAGCAGAGCACATTCCCTTGCAGATTGCTGGAAGCAAGTTGATGGATTCGTTAGAAGCATTTAAGTTAAGCGATCCAGTCTGGCTTGTCCAATCTGGATTGTTCCTGGTAAATTTCCCCTTTTATTTCCCTCCTCAAAATAATAACACAAGTCTTTGTCTTGTCGTCACAGTTACATTTGCAGAGAAAAGAAGTCTGAGCTAGGCCTCAGACTTTCTACCTTGTGGCTTCCATCCTCTGTAAGGATGAGCCATGTGCTGGCTAAGAGCCAGAAGAGAGAAAGATGGCAGAAGAGCAAAAGAGCAAAAGAGGGAGGAAGATGGCTGTGTGGCTAGCCCTTTTGTAGGGTCTGCTAGGGCCACATCCATCTACCTGGTCACACACAGGGGAAGAATGCTTCAGACTGGGTGTGAGAGGAAGTCTTCCCTGTCTGGAGCAACATTCTCCTGTATGTCCACTCTAAAAGGTAAAGGGACCCCTGACCATTAGGTCCAGTCGCAGATGACTCTGGGGTTGCGGTGCTCATCTCGCTTTATTGACCGAGGGAGCTGGCATACAGCTTCCAGGTCATGTGGCCAGCATGACTAAGCTGCTTCTGGCGAACCAGAGCAGCACACAGAAACGCCATTTACCTTCCCGCCGGAGCGGTACCTATTTATCTATTTGCACTGCGTGCTTTCAAGCTGCTAGGTTGGCAGGAGCTCACCCCGTCGTGGGGATTTGAACCGCCGACCTGATGAATGGCAAGCCCTAGGCTCTGTGGTTTAACCCACAGTGCCACCTGCGTCCACTCTAGGCAACAGGAAATGTTGCATTTGACTGCTTCAGTGATGATGCATCCCACAGTTTAAACTGTCATGAACCTAATGAAGATTCCCCACCACCACATAAAGTTGCTATCTGCATCAGGAAGGAAGTTCTCATTGATGCAAATTAAAATAGCAACTTCAGGGAAGATTTCCATGGGAGCACCCCATTTTCTTGTCAGTTGCCACACTTAGCTGCTATTTGTAACTGGAAAATCATTCATGCCATTTATGGCATGTGTGTATTATCACATGCTGTTTCGCCTTTACATTACCACAGTCATGCATGATTCATTGAACCCAGGTTGAGAAAGACAAAAGCCTTCAACAAACCAGACTTTCTTCTCTCTCCAAAAGACTTGGTTTACTGCCTGAATCTCCTCCTGTCCTTTGTTCTTTTCAAATCAATAGAGCATTCATCATCACGAGCACTTTGGAAGATGCTTCTTGCTGTGGTGCCTAGTTTACTTTTATTGACCTCGGTCTCTGCTGTAGCCAGAAGAAGTGATGCAAAAGATATCAGGCTGCACTGAGAAAATCTGAGAATTCAGGGGAAAAACACACAATTTTTCAAAGGTTACATGGATGAGGAGCAACAGAATACCAATCTGGATAGCAATTCACTAGAATAACAGATTTCTTAAGGACTAAGAAAGGGTCTGTTGAAGACCAAGTTTCTCAGGAAGAAAATTTTCTTGAGGGAAAATACACAATATCATATCTTCTTCTTTTCTTCTTTTTTGCTGTTTCTTCTTCTTTGAATATTGGTTTTTAGAGTGCTGGTTATTGGATTTTGTGTTTTTGTTTATGCTGGGCTGAATACAGTTTTAATTGTTGCTCCTGCTCACTGGCTTTTTGATATTCTGCTGTTTGTACTTGGCGGTTTCATATCACTTTACTGGAAGTGTGAATTGGCGATGTTAAGAAGCCACCTGGGGGTGACATTGTCCTGTATGTCATCCTAAAAATCTTTAAAGTAAATAAAAGTTTCTCCTGCATAAGAATGAAACTTATGATCCTAGAGAGGTGGGGTTCAGAATGCAATGTATCCAGAAGGGTTGTGGGTTTTTATTATTACTATATCTGGATATTTGAATACTGATGAGATCTTATAGATGGGCCTAACAGTTTACTTGCCCATCAAAAATTGATCCCATCTGAGCAGTGATGCACATTACAGCTGGCTGTGTAGTGAAGCGTTTGGCAGATTGCACTATTGTGCTGCTAGATTTAATTTTCAGCCCACTTTCAGAATAGTTGGGAAAGGCGCTCCCCTCTTAATATGTCAGATATTTATCTTGCCCTGCAACAGAGCAATCAGGCATGAGCTGTGCTGTTTGACCTTCTATAAGAGTCATTAAACTAACCATACATCCATTGGGTTACGTTGATTTAGGGCAGAGGAAGGCTGCCAATAACCATATAAACTTGGATTTTTACTATTAGATATTGGGGTTTGTAGCAATTACATAGTCAATTACAGCCAGTTGGGGTTTTCCCCTCAGGAGTCGTTCCCAGTAGCCAAATGGATGCCCCTCAGGAATGTACACAATAATTAATTTCAGACTTAATCAGAGGACAAGAACACAGACCCAAGAAAAACCACCCAATTACACCTTTCGATTATACAAACCAATTGTTTACAATTATCTCATTTATACCTTAGCAATGACAAAATTCTTCATTCACAGTTTTGATATCTTTCCAACTAGTGCTTATGTTGTTCCAACAATAATTGGTGTCTTTCCAACAGCAGTCACCTCAAGAAAGCTTTTATAATATTTCAGACATACACTAATGGATTTGGAATGTAAATTGTAAGGGTATCTTTTATCACACCCACTATTCCAGCCCTGGAATTTTAGCTGTAAACACAATCCGAGTCTTGGACTTAGTTCATGAGCTATACCCTTCAATAAGATGACTGCATAAAACTAAGTTGTTGTTCTATAACCTAGTTCTGCAGTTGGCTGACAGTTGCCTCAGACTCTGCGGCTAGCCTGCAGTATGGGTTGCTATCAAAGGCCAACGTTCATTTAGGCAAATTGTCCCTGAATCCAGTAGGGTAGTGCACCCTCTATTACAAATAATCTTGATCAATATTTAGGGACATTCAGAGCCTATCAAGAAACAGTTGACTTTAAAACCCACCTCTTCCACAACTTGCCTGTCTCACCTGGAGGCTATAGGAGCCAACGGTACACTATATGATAACTGCAGTACTCACCATACAGTCACAAATGTGTTTAAAGGTTGGAGTCTAGTAGTCTTCTACACAGACATTCCAGCAGTAGGGGGTTGTTCAGATGCCTAAGTATGATCTCAAAATGTATAGATGTCTGGTATAAGGAAGGAGCTGGAAGGGTCTAGAAGCTGAATGTTATTGACATCTAGAGTGTTTCTACCACCTTGAATGGGCTTTTGATCATTTACCAGTGGCTGTCTGCTCGTTTTCTAAAGATGACAGATGAACCGATTCCATTTCCTTTCCCCCTTAAGTTTGAACTTAAGCTCAGAGTGTTTTTCTTTCTTTCTTTTAAAGCTTTCATGAGACCATATGGAATTCCCTCATATTTGTTCACTAAATAAATCTGCCTCATGCTCAGATTTCAATTCCCCACTGTAGACATGGAAGCATCACCGCTCCTCCAGCCAATAAAACTATATGAAAACAGCCTGCTTCCATGATGGTGAACACTGCCTGATCTCAGTGGTGTGCCAAGCTGAGATTAACCACAAGTTTATTTATAGGAGGCCCATCTGCTACAAGTAGGCTTGCTTCCTTTCCTCCATTTGTATTTAGTACCACCTCTATAGTTCATTCATCGCTCACTTCATTTCGTCAGTCACCATACAAAGTGTGCCCTGTATCTCACAAGCCTATTTTCCACCATTCAAAGCACATAACAGAGCCTCTGAAGTATATAACAGAGTATCTGAAGTATATTCCTAACTGTGTGTGTGTGTGTGTGTGTGTGTGTGTGTAATTACTTTAGCCATTTATTTTGATTTGGAATACTGACCTATACTGTATATGTAAAGCTTGCCTGTATCACTCGTTTCCTCTGTAGATATATGTTTCTTTCTCTGAGAGGTGAATACAGTGCCATGGTAAAGTTATTATTTGCTTTTTTATTTATGCAGTTGTTGAATCAATTTTGTCCTTGATTCAGTAACTAGATTTCATTCATTCCATTTTTCTATTATTCTGCCTTCTCAGATCTGAGCAGTGGTGCACTGCTTTCCCCATTTTACCCTCACGTATGTTAGGCTAAGAGAGAATGATTGGTCAAGCTTAGGGGTCCTCAAACTTTTTAAACAGGGGGCCAGTTCACTTTCCCTCAGACGCTGTTGGGGGCCGGACTATAGTTTGAAAAAAATATGAACAAATTCCTATGCACACTGCACATAAATTATTATCATAATCATCATTATTATAAAGGAGGTTAAAACTTGTTTCTAGTTTGATGTAGGTGCTGTGAGTTACATGTATAACTGTTAACAATGCATTTTAACATGTTTCCTTTGTGCACTGTTTATTTCTGTATGCTGATAAAGAGGTGCCAGAAACATGATCTTTTATACACACACACACACACACACATATATATATACCTTGTTTCAAAATAATAGCCAGAACAGACACACAACAGGCGCTATCAGTAATAATATAAGTTACCTCTACCTCACCTTTATACGTCATTTCTTCTGGGTTATTTTTGATGTTTTGTTCCTCATGACTGTCTCTGCATTGAAGTTTATTTTCAAACTTGGGGAAGTTTGGGTGGAGAACTTTATTTTAAAGTTTAACCCACCACTATTTACATGGAGATTCCCTTGTACAATAAACTGTTGTGATTCAGACTTCTCTTCTTGCTGATTCTGATTTGCCTGTGTTTTTGGTGCTTCCCTAACTTTTAAGGTTGCCAAGGCCACCGCATTAAGGAGGCAACCGGCCAGAGAGGTGCTGCTTTGGCAGGCATGGAGCCAGCCTGAGGGGAAGGGAGGAGGGTAAGGGCTGGCATGGAAGGGGTTCCTTTGCCGCCTTCCTGCCCTCCGGCAGCTTAAAAGGGCAGTGCACCATTATCAAGCAACCAGCACCAGCAGTAGCAACTGTGTTACCAGGGCTTTGTTATATGCGCACACTTTTACCTCAGGACTCTTCTCGCCCAGCCGCTTCTGAGACTCGGGCATTGCTGGGGGGGGGGCGGTCTGGAGTGATCTGCCGGGCAATCCGGGTTTAGAACTCTAGCGGGCCGGATTTGGTCCGTGGATGGTAGTTTGAGGACCCCTGGTCAAGCTTAACCAGATTTGAACCTTGGTCTCCTCGTCTCTACACTCACAGTGTAACATTGGCTCTTTTTATTAAGTAAAGTTGTATGTGTACTTTATCCAATCCTGGCTCTTGTGCCTTCCTTCTGATTCCATGAACAAAGAACAGTATCTGCCTGTGAAAATGGCCTTATGGTGTCAAAGGGTTGGGATGCTGATCACTTACTGCAGCCCCTCCTCAAAGGTGTGGTCTTCCAAGTACTCTCACACCTCCATGTGACACATTGACCTCCTGGCAGGTCACCCCACATTGACCGGCAACTAAGCAGAATCCCATGGGCAATTCTAGTATAGAAAACCACGCAGCACAAACAAGTGATCTGAGACTGCCTCTGGAATTTCAGTTCCCGATCTGTTCCTAGAAGCTCAGTGAACATTCTGAGATCAACCTGAAATAATGGCTGTTCAGGGCTTTGCTATGGCAGATCACACAGTGTGCAACTTGCTCCGTCCAGTCATTTTTATTCCTTCACCTCCATCTTTGAAATACAAATGGGTTGGGGGTGTTTGTTGTTGTTTACTAGTAGTTTTAGATTTCTCATATAATTGTAATGCATGATGCATTGCAAGACTAGGTTTTGGAAAGGTCTGGACAGGCAGAGGAACTGATGGCATAAGGCGTAGTTTGGGGAAGAGGAAGAGCTTAAGCAAGAGAGTGGACATTCTGTGACTTATTATTTAATAGGGTAGCATTCAAAACTAAAGTCTCCTTCAGTCCTAAGCAGAGTTGGTGGCTGGGTTTTAAAGGGCAGTGTGGTCTATACATGCAAGGCAGGGGGACAGTGGTGGGCACATAAGCAATGGAATCCTGTGCATTATCCCAATGGAGATTTATGTATATGTAAGACCTACAGCTGATGTATTCTTTGTTTGTTTGATCATGATGCTCTCTCTTTAAAAATTAAAATAAAATCCAATGCTAAATTAGCATCTCAAACAGAAACAGGTGCTCAATCCCAGAGGTCATCTGACACAAGGCAAAGTCAGAGTACATCAGAATCCAGAAATCCAAATCAAGGTCTGTAAACCATCTTCCAAACCAACCCTAGCCAGGGCTTGTGTGCGTCTGCCACCACAATTCCCCTGCCCCAAGGCAAGTTTTCTAGTCTGGGGCAGTGGGAGGGCAAGGCATCAGCAGAAGAGTATATCGGTGGGTACTTTGTGTGACTGTGAGGATTCACATCACATGCTGGCAAAGCCCTTGAGCTTTCTCAAGAAAGCAATTGGAATATTCACTAAACCATTTGGGAGGCGAACTATAGATGGTGGAGGAAGGAAAATCAAGGAGTTATTGTGGGTCAATCAGAGGCATTGTCCTACACATACTTATTTGGAAGCCTCATTCAACTCCATGGGACTTACTTCTGAGTGTAGGATCAGGCTGTGTGTTAGTGAATTAGCATTACTTCAGTAAAGCAGAGACAGATGGTGATGGCTGATGATGATGATGATGAATAAGAAACACATTATGAGGTTAACCAATTAAATGTGTTTCAGCGAGACATCAGGAATTTTAGTCTGAAAGCCTCAGAGAGATTTTCCCCTTCTTTTTTCTCTCTCCCCAATTTGGCTATGCTTTTGAAAATGTAATCAACTTTGTGAGCAGAATTCCAGCCAAGATGTATGTACGCCTTATTTGTAAGAGTTCCAGCTCCACTGCCAAGTTGGCCGGTAAACAAAAAAACCTTTTAGGCTTTCCCCCCCTCCACTCAAATTGAAATAGTATTCTGTGCAATCATCACATCATGGAACGGTACCATTAAAGTGTGCCTTTTGAGTCAGGGCATCAAATGCAATTTGATGAAAAGCTGGTTTTATTTTTATTTTTTAAAACCCTTTAAATTAATGTAATCGGTTTACCAGGGCAAAAATCACTTAGGGTACAGAGGCAGTAAAAAAATGCATAAAGGAATGGCAAAGAAAAACACACAGTCAGAACAAAATACAGTTTCACCCCGTGTTTTTAGCCAAAACACTGCTTTCCTGGACCATTTTCCACTCTAAGCCCAGGAGGATGTTTGCTCTAAACAAGCTCAATGGCCAGATGGAAGAAGCCAAAGAAGAAAAGGTTGACCTGAGCTGGAAGGTCAAAGCTAATTTGCTGATTTTATTAGCATAATTCAAAAGCATGATAATTAACTTACTAGGAATCATGACAAGTCAATCAAATACCTGAGTCATGGACAAACGGTTTTCATGCTTCGTGCCATCTATGACCTGCAAATTCTTCAGTTTTGCTCTACAGAGGTAAGTGTTTGTGCATTTACCCTGTACTGCTGGGAATATATTTTTTTAAAGGATGTTTGTTTTGAATCCATGATTGTACTGTATATTGTCGCAAGTGCTAGACACGCCACTTAAAGGCAAGGCTGGCATCAGGGGTTGACATGCTCAGTCATCTGCTGAGGTCTACATCCCAGCAGGGGGGCCTTTGCAGAGCCATCAAAGCCCCCTCCTCCTCGCTGTCACTGGCTGTTCAGCTGCCCTCAATACTCTCCAAGCAAGTGAGCAGTGACTGGACCAAGGAAAACCTGCAGTCTGGCCTCTCCCTCTGGGGTGAGGCATAGATTAGGACCAGAAAGACACAATAAAGGAATGAACAATATCAACAGCAATGAAGAGGAGATGGAGCTACAGAGGTGTCAGGGTCTGCTGGGAGCTCTTGGCAGGAGTCAACTGCATGTGGCAGATTCTTAGTAAAGTACCCTTAGGCCTTGAACTAACTCTGCCAGCCCAGGTTGGTTACTGAATCCTCCTGGGCAGAAAGGAATATAGGTGGTGAGCATCCTGCTCAAACTGAGACTTGCTCAAGGAAGAGAGTATTTCTAAGCAAAAGCTGCTCGTCATATGGGGTGGAGCCAGAATGCTAGCTTCTCAGCACCAGGGTCACTGTGGCTTATTGTGAGGAAAACAGAAAGGCGGGGAAAGGCAGTGCAGTGTAGCTGCATCAGCAGAACCAGCCTAGCATTCCTGTCAATGTACCTGCGCCATGCCAACCTCCATGCTACCTTGCCCTTCTCATGGTAAGTGGCAGCAACCCCCCTCTGCTACACAGGCCAAGAGCTTTTGTATCAGAGCAGGTTCATGTATCATAGGTTGTCCTTTGGTCCTGAGTTACTTTTTGACCTTGACTATTGGCTTTGTCTTAGGTCACCACAGACAGCTCCTCATGGCTCCCTCAATATGGAGGGAGGCATTTTGTCTAAGGGCCCCCCAAAATATGGTGCTGGTGTTGTTTGGGATTCTGCCTTCCATGAGTTTTGACTACCCAGTTTTTAAACACAGTTTGATTCCACTGAATGGTTGCTTTTTAAGTCTAGTGGCTTCAAAGTCCTGTTTTCTGACAATGAGTCAGTGCGCCATAGTCATCCTTACATAGGCATGGAAAACTGGGACCACAATCATGCTGTACATTTAAAGCGCAATAATACCACTTTAAATAGTCATGGCTTCCCCCAAAGAATTCTGGGAGCTGTAGTTTGGTAAGTTTGCTGTGAATTGTCAGGAGACCTGTTTTCCCCTCACAATTCCCAGAGTTTGCTGAGATGAGGGGTGGATGGTTAAATCACCTGGGGATTGTGAATCTATGGTGGAATGTGACCAGGCACAGTCTGGGAACTTCAAAGAATGGATTGAACAGCAGAACCCACCCTGAAATTTAAACGAGCTGGGGGTGGAAATTCAGGTTTGCCCATTCATTTCTGAAGTGGAACTAAGCCGTTCTGCCTATCCTTGCTTTCTAGGTGTTGAACCAAAGTGAAATGTTCCAGAAAGCCTGCAAATGCCATCTTGATAGTTTATAGTGGATAACTCCAAAAATAATTGGTAGCTGTTACGAGAATGAGCTCATATATGTTTATGTTTCCTTGCTTTGATATATGCCAATGGGTTTGCTCTGATGCTGTGGTCATCTATGTACCTTGGGATGCTGGGTTTTAGGCTCAGAGTGGGGAGAAGCTCTTCAGTGAGGCTATTCATGCTGTGTTGTAAGTTTGCAGCTTTCTTTAATAAAGCACTAGAGCTGGCGATTCTTCTTTGGGCCTGTGGTTCAGAACACTAGGGGATAAGCAGAACCAAAAATGAAAGTGGCCAAATATTTGGCATTGGTTTGTTTGTCTTTGTAGAGGCCAATGAAGCCTCCAACATTTTAGCATACAAAGCAAGACTTCACACTGGCTGACCTTGAACTTTGAGGAGTCTGGCATCCCTTGGGAAGTAACAGTTTATTGACACTCTTATATTTTGAGGCAAGCTGAAAGGAAATGGAAGTGCTAAACTCTAAAAACAAAGAAGGAACAAAAAGGGACCTGGGAAGTTATTATAATTCACCTAAAGTCAGCTTTGTCTTTAAATTAAAAATACTGTCATGCATCAGTGGACAGAGCTCAGTTCTTTCCTAGAAACTAATGTACAGGAATACCATTTTCTAAAGTGTAATTGCATAAAGCATTCCTAAAACAGAAAAGGAAGACTTTCAGATTATCTATCAAAGGAGATTTGGTGAAAAATAAACATTATCTCATTGAAAATGATGGGGCTGCATCACACTGGGCTCTACTGCCCTCTTCTGGAAATTATCTACCATCCTGAATTTTCTATTGTCAATATTTTGTCAGAAGATTCATCCATAATTGTTTTGTTCACAGCTTTAGGACTGAAAGATGAAGCTTCTTTAAACATGTAGGTAGTTGTTAGTGGCTATGATATAAAAAAATGGTTAGATTTGACAAATGGAAAAAGACATTCTATTCATTTGATTAAACTGAGCTGGTCCAAATACCAGGCATGCATGTGCTAAATACATTGGATCAAGACCAAATGCAGTAGCTATATTGGTTGTACTGGACCACAGGCTGATTTATGGCTCTAGATACACCAGGCAATAGTTGTAAAGTCCATCTGACTGGTTATTGAGGAGGCAGTTGTCTTACAAAGAGTCAGACGATTGGTCCATTTGTTCAGTGTTGGCTTCGCTGACTGGAAGTGGTGCTCCAGGGTTTCAGAGAGAACATTCTCAGCCTTGCTTGGAGATGCCAGGGATTAAACATTAGACCCGCTGGTTGCAAAACAGATGCTTTACCCTGGAAACTGCAGTCTGCAAAGGGTTTCACAAGTTTGAGTTAGGAATAGTCTATTGTGAGAGAAAGAGAGAGAGAGTTTGGATTTGATATCCCGCTTTATTACTACCCGAAAGAGTCTCAAAGCGGCTAACATTCTCCTTTCCCTCCCTCCCTCACAAAAAACACTCTGTGAGGTGAGTGGGGCTGAGAGACTTCAGAGAAGTGTGACTAGCAAAAGGTCACCCAGCAGCTACATGTGGAAGAGCGGGGAATCAAACCCGGTTCACCAGATTACGAGTCTACTGCTCTTAACCACTACATGCTCAAAGAAGATCCATATAGCTAAGGGTTGAAGGCCAAACTAGACATGACACTAACAGTGTTGTTAGCAAATAATTATAGTAGGAGGGGATGTCAGGACCACAGCAAATTTTTGTCAGGGTCATGGGAGGGGTGGAAGAATCCATCTTTCCGTTCTCAGTCATGTCAACTGAGATGAGGGGAACATTGAATGTTTCTCCCCATGTCTGGGAAGGGGAAGATTAACAGTATCAAGAAACATGGGGACCTGGGCTGTAGCTGCCATTCACTGCCCCATCCCCAGTTGACACGGTTGCCGATGATACCTTTAGTATCACATTTTTTGCTTTAAGTCCTGACCTGAAAACAACCCTGGCTCAGGTCAAGCCCTGCAGCCAAGGCAGGACCACAAGATTCCAGAGCACATTGCTTACAGCAATCTGAGACTCAGTAGGCTTGGAATTCTCCTTATGTTCATGGTCTTGCTTGTTTTGTTTACAGCACAAATCTATGCATGCACACTCAGAAATCATACCACTGCATTCAATGGGTCTTACTCCTAGATGCAATCTAATGCACTCTTAGAATCATAGAATTGTAGAGTTGGAAGGGGATCCCAGGTGTTATTTAATCCAAACTTCTGCAATGCAGAAATCTCAACTAAAGCATCCAACCTCTGTTTAAAAACCTCCAAGGAAGGAGAGTCCACAGTTTGACAAGGGAGTCAAACAACTCTTCCTGTCAGAAAGTTTTACCTGATGTTTAGTCTGAATCTCCTTTCTTGTAACTTGAATCCATTGGTACCATCCAGAGCAGAAAAAAACAAGCTTGCTCCATCCTCCATATGACAGTACTTCAGGTATTTGAAGATGGCTATCATACCTCTTCTCAGTCTCCACTTTCCAGGCTAAACATACCTAACTCCCCCAATCATTTCTTTTAAGGCTTGGTTTCCAGACCCTTGGTCATCTCAGTCATCCTCCTCTGCACATATTCTAGCTTTTCAATACAGTAGAACCTCAGATTAAGTATTTAATTCGTTCTGGAGGTCCGTTCTTAACCTGAAACTGTTCTTAACCTGAAGCACCGCTTTAGGTAATGGGGCCTCCTGCTGCTGCCGCACCTCCGGAGCACAATTTCTGTTCTCATCCTGAAGCAAAGTTCTTAACCTGAGGTACTATTTCTGGGTTACTGGAGTCTGTAACCTGAAGCGTATGTAACCTGAAGTGTATGTAACCTGAGGTACCACTGTATCCTTCTTAAATTGTGGCACCCAGAACTGGACACAGTATTCCAGGCATGGTCTGACGAAGGTAGAATAGAGTGGTACTATTACTTCCATTGATCTAGACACACACTATACTTCTGTTGATGCAGCCTAGAATAGCATTAGCTTTTTCTGCTGCTGCATCACGCTGTTGACTCATGTTAAGCTTGTGATCTACTAAGACCCCTAGGTGTTCCCCATCCTATATTTGTGCAGCTGGTTCTTCCTGCCTGAGTGCAGAACCTTACAATTGTCTTACCTAGGAGTAAGACCCTTTGAACATAGTCAGAATTATTTTTGCAAAAGCATTAGGCATGCACTGTAGTGAGCTCATGATAAGTGGTTTCTTGGTATCATGCTATTTCCAGGAATACTTTAGAATAAATTCAAGAATGCTGATGGCTCTCACCATGTACTGGAAGGACAAGGGAGAAGTGAATTCTTTATATGAGTCAAGCAGGAGCTATCTAGCTTTATGCTATTGATCTTACATGAAATCTCAAGGCGAATGCATCTGCCTTTTGGGCTCTTACGTTTTACACACAATGGTCTGCTGAAAATACATGAAATAATATACAGCTACATTGTTAGGTAAAAAGATAGTTTCCCTAATGCCTTATGGATGCATTAGAAGAATCTTCTCCCTTATTCTGACAGTTCTATCAAATATGTAAAAAGCAGCTTGTCATTTGTATAACCTCAAAAACAAGACAAGAAACTAAAACGAACTTCAAACATTATGCCAGGAAACATGTCTAGAGACAGCCACTACTTCTCTAACACATTACTGGCTAAAAGCCTCTACCTAGAAATTTGTAGGGTACCCAGGAATAAAACTCCCACACACACTCACACCAGCATACCGGAATAACAAGGACACAGTGAATAATTTCATTCAACTATAAAAAGAGACTAATAGAATGGGAATCAAAGCAACTTGCTCTGTTAAGCACAAACACAAGGTCCTTTGCGTTAGATGCCAGTTCAATAGCCTGAGGATGCTTTTCTCAGCATTTAAATGCTCAGAAAGAACTGCACAATATCATGCTGCTTCCTGGAGCCTCAAGCCTGGAGGCTAAATGTGGTCCTCTGGGTTTCTCGGTATGGCCCTCTGAATTCTTCCTAGACTATGACCTCCCTCAAGTCCACACCTCTCACTGACTCTTCTCTGTGCTTAGCTGTGCAATGCTTCTTTTCTACCTGGATGCAGGCTGGAGATATGTCTATACAAACCTGTGACTTTTGCATTGCTGGAATGTGGTCTACTGTACAGATATTAGAGTCACACCTATTACTCTGAACACTTTTGCTTTTGGCCCTGCAAGAATAAGAATAAGAATTGTTGTTGTTGTTGTTTTATACCCCACCCATCTGGCTGGGTTTCCCCAGCCTCTCTGGGCAGCTCCCAACAGAATATTAAAAACACAATAAAACATGATACATTAAAAACTTCCCTAAACAGGTCTGTCTTCAGATGTCTTCTAAAAGTCAGATAGTTGTTTATTTCCTTGACATCTGAAGGGAGGGCATTCCACAGGGCGGGTGCCACTACCGAGAAGGCCCTCTGCTTGGTTCCCTGTAGCTTCCCTTCTTGCAGTTCCCTTCTTGGAACCACCAGAAGGACCTCGGAGCTGGACCTCAGTGTCCAGACTGAATGATGGGGGTGGAGACGCTCCTTCAGGTGAACATGCAAACCTCTAGCATGTGGCCCCTGGTAGGCGATTGTGGTCTTTGGGCTGGACACCTCTGCTTGAATATCTCCAACACCCCAGCAAGCATAGGTTGGCATCTAAAGTAGAAATGGATGGAGCTATTCCAAGCTGAAATGCAGTAGCAAGAGACCTTCTCCTTGCTATTTTTCCTCCTGCAACTCCTTCCCCTCAGCTACTTCTGGGTTCCAGAAGAAATAAAGCAGCTGTAGAGAGGTGGGTCAGCCCTCACTCTCTCCCATCATTTCCCCACGCAAAACAGTTCTTCTGCAATCCCATATAGTTGTTCCTTGAATGCAATGAGGAACATTTCATAAGTCCTCCCCCCCCCCCGGCTTAGACTCCAACCTTCAACACCAAGAGTGAGAAAGAGAAGCAGGGTTGACAAAACTCATCGGTTAAGAGCTTGGACAGGGCTGTCAAACTTTTCATTCTTTTTTGAAAGTACTCGGCTCCTGCTCCTTGTCAAATAAATAAAAAAAGCCAGTTGGCTCTATCAGCAAGAGGAAGGCAAAGCAAAGGAAATCACAGCCTATGTAGCTTAACAACTCTAGGTTAAATTGCCTGCTGTCTGTGTAAAGTGGTATGATCACTGAAAACTCTACACGACACACACAAAAGGTCAACGTCTATCTAAATTGATTGTTGCAGGTGAGTTGTCCCAGCAGGGATGTAGTGCCGCTGACACAGACATAGGGAAAAGAGGCCATGTGCAGCCATGCCTTTAACCCTGCCCCCAATGTCACACAGCCTAACACCCACACTGTCCATGCATTAGAAGAAGGTCCAAAGGCCAAACAGCTCTTGTGATCTGAAAGCCAGTGTGCAGCAGCTTGTAGGGACAACCTATGCATGGTCTGTATGCTCTTCAGCTTCAGAACTTCCACCAGTTTCTAGATAGCTTGGAGCAGGGGCTGGCAAGATCTATGAGGCCATGGGTCCAATGAGTGCACTCAGTCCTGCTCCTTCTCCATGAGATCTTAATCATGTGGAGGATACATTTGAGGGCTAATGATATTGTGGAAACCTTCAAGTTTGGTAACAGATTCTCCCAAGTTTTCTGAAGTAATTACATACAAAGGAAGAGTAGGTGCTGAGGACTTCAATACCTCAAGGACCGCCTCTCTCCACATGAGCTTACCTGGACCCTATGATCAGCATTTGAGGACCTTATTTCAGTGCCTCCTCCATGAGATGTCTGGAGGGTTGCAACATGAGAACAGACCTTTTCAGCGGTGTACCCCCATTTGTGAAAAGTTCTTCCCAAGGAGGCTTGTGTGGTGCCTTCATTACATATCTTTAGGGACCACACACCTACTATGAATGTGCATTTCACAAGCTGAATGTCTATTCTGATCATAGAAATACATTTTTATTATTTCCTATTATAGATGCTGTGAGATTTAGAGATTTCTGTCTTCAAGTCCTTCATGTGAGCTTCCCAAAGCCATCCAGTTGGCCACTGTGGGAAACAGGTTGTGAGACTAGATGTCATCTTGGTTGGATCCAGCAAAGTTCTTCTTAGGTTTGGAAGATGTAACAGGATTGAATTTGGCAAGTTGGAATTTAATTATATTTCCTTAAAAGGTGACAGCAGTCACGAAATTAAAAGATGCCTGCTTCTTGGGAGAAAAACAATGACAAACCTAGACAGCATCTTAAAAAGCCGAGATATCACCTTGCCGACAAAGGTCTGTATAGTTAAAGCTATGGTTTTCCCAGTAGTGATTTATGGAAGTGAGAGCTGGACCATAAAGAAGGCTGATCACCGAAGAATTGATGCTTTTGAATTATGGTGCTGGAGGAGACTCTTGAGAGTCCCATGGACTGCAAGACGATCAAACCTATCCATTCTGAAGGAAATCAGCCCTGAGTGCTCACTGGAAGGACAGATCGTGAAGCTGAGGCTCCAATACTTTGGCCACCTCATGAGAAGAGAAGACTCACTGGAAAAGACCCTGATGTTGGGAAAGATGGAGGGCACAAGGAGAAGGGGACGACAGAGGACGAGATGGTTAGACAGTGTTCTCGAAGCTACAAACATGAATCTGACCAAACTGCGGGTGGCAGTGGAAGACAGAAGTGCCTGGCGTGCTCTAGTCCATGGGGTCACGAAGAGTCGGACATGACTAAACGACTAAACAACAACAAAAGGTTATGGTACCTTAGTGTTGTGGGTGGGGTGGAGTTCAACACTTCTCAAAGTCAAATGTGGTTTTCTTAATGTTATTCAAATTCTAAATTGTTTTCTAAAATGGAATGCTTTTTTCTAAATGTGCTAAATTGATAGCATGGTTGTCTGTTGCAGCAAAGACAATGAAGGGCGTTGTGACACCTTGAAGACCCAACAAATATTTTATGGCATAAGCTTTCATGGACTGGAGTCCACCTATCAGATGCACAAAATATTATCCTGAGTTACAGGTGTATAGGGGGCTAGTAAATTCTGGCACCAGAAGGAAAGAAAATGCAGAAAGCACAGTGATAATTACTTTATTAACAGTAGCCAATCACAAAACAGGTGTTGGAGATAAAGCAGGTATCAGGGCATTGTTCAGCTAATTAGCACATGCAGTGTGGTTTAGAAAAACAACACCTTTGTCATGGGTGACAAAATTAAACCTCTGAATTAATTGTAATTCAGTGATTTTGTGCTTTAGGCTCCCTTTGAAGTTCCTTTGTTCAAGAATGACCACTTTAAGATCAGTTACAGTAGGATGTTGAAATGTTTCCTTCCTAGGTTTTCGATATTGCCATTTCTATTATCAGATTTTTGTCCATTTGTTCTTCTCCATAAAGTCTAGCCTGGCATTTCTGGCAGATGAATTCACAGATCACATTTGAATATGATGGTGTGAATTAACCCCCAATGTGCTGGATGATGTTTTTAGGTCCTGCCATAGTGTTGCCAAAGCAGATAAGAGTGGTCATCTGAGTCTGCCAAAGGTTCTGGTCCTTATGTCCTTATCTCTCTTGTATTATTGCTTGTGAGTAGCTCTTTTAGGTTGTGAGACTACCTGTAAGCAGGCACAGGCCTGCCACCATAGGCCTTTACAGGGGAAGTGCCATTTTCCAGAATGGGCTGTAGATCATTGATCATGATGATGCATTGGAGCAGCGTCACAACAAGTGGTGTTCTGACATTTTCTCTTCCAGATCTGTCCTACAGTTGATTGTTTCTTGGTTCTATTCAGATCTTGTTGATCTGGGTTGGGTTTTTCTTTCTCCTTTTCTGTTGGGTGAGTATTATACTCTCAGAAATCAAATGGTGGCTCTTTCTCCTGCAGTGCAGACCTAAAGCTATCTGTGGCTTCTCCCCAACTTCCTTGCCTGCCAACAAGAGCGTGAATTCTTACTCAGAGAAAGCATCCAAATTTTACACTTCTTGTTCTTCTTCCTTCTTTGAAGATTGGAAGGTCCACAGATGGTAAATATCTTCAGCAAGTTGGTATTAATTTCGTCTTCCATCATAGAAAACACTGGGAGAACAGAATCATATTTGTTTGAAAATGAATAAGATATCCCTTTATCTATGCATCTACTGTTGTATGAGCTGAGACCAAAACTTCTACTCTCTCCAATCACCATACTTCGCTTTAAAGAAAACCTTTGCCGGAACCCATTTTGTTTTCCTAGCAGCACAATGTAATTTCCTCCCAACAGGGGATCATCATGACATTCCAGAAATTTAGGGATTGCGTCCGTCCGTCCCCCCCACACACACACACACAAAAAAAAAATAGGGAGATAGTCATTCTGGCCCATTTGGGTCTCATTCCTTCAATAAAAACGTAATTGTCAATTATTCCAAATTGGCAATTTGAGGACCAGAGTGGCTGTGGCTAACTAAGCTGTTTAGCAACTCTATTGCATTTCACTGTTTCAGAGCTGAACAGCAATAACAACAACAAAAGAGAGGAACTGGTTTACTGATTCTAAATAACCTCATAGTTCTGAATTAAATATAGAGCTGCACAGGAGCTGATAGCTGGTCAGGTCAGACTCATATTGTCAGAAACACTGTGTGTAGCATACATCTCAATTTGTCCATCATTATGAGACTTGTAATTAACTTTCCTTTTCAAAGAAAATTATACATTCATACCAAAAAGAAAGGGCCTACTCAGTTTGATTACAGAAAATTAGTTTCAGCAAGCAAAAGGGCACCTTAACTGAAGTTGAATAATGGATTTTTCAATTGAGAACAGGATTATGATTTAAGCCTGGCTGCCAAAAATATAATTCATATGCTGCATACATCTTCTGCCCCACAGGCTTGAGTGCCACTGTGCTGGAACCACTCACCTAAGTTGGTTGTTCTTACACTTTTAACCATTTTATGTTATGAATTTTATGAAGTGTCTTCCATTTCAGGTGATCTACCAGTATTACTCAGAAAAAACATTTACTTATCGCATTCAATCTGTGATCCCTAACTGTGTAAAATAGCCCATGGGAGTAAACCTAGAAGAAGACAAAAGGAGCAGCCAGGATGCACAATTGTGTATCATTCAGATGTGCCTAAATCGATTGTTGCCTGTACTTATGAAACTCCTTTCCCCCCATGTCCATTTGTCTTGTGCATAGCCCAATGGACTTGGGGTCCAGGTAAAACAAAATACATTGATAAGCTGGACATTTAGTATTGTCTAAACTGTACACTGATTTACTGGCCAGTTTTGCTGCTGTAGGGATGTGGGTGGCGCTGTGGGTTAAAGCCTCAGCGCCTAGGGCTTGCCGATCGAAAGGTCGGTGGTTCGAATCCCTGCAGCGGGGTGCGCTCCCGTTGTTCGGTCCCAGCGCCTGCCAACCTAGCAGTTCGAAAGCACTCTCGGGTGCAAGTAGATAAATAGGGACTGCTTACTAGCGGGAAGGTAAACGGCGTTTCCGTGTGCGGTTCTGGCTCGCCAGAGCAGCGATGTCACGCTGGCCACGTGACCCAGAAGTGTCTTCGGACAGCGCTGGCCCCCGGCCTCTTTGAGTGAGATGGGCGCACAACCCTAGAGTCTGTCAAGACTGGCCCGTACGGGCAGGGGTACCTTTACCTTACCTTTTGCTGCTGTACTTATCTTTGGTGAGTAGTGCTGTTATAGTTTAGTATGGTTCCTTTGATTGCATTTGAAGTATGTTGTAAACTTCCTAGAAGATGCTGGCCATCAAAAAAGTTGTCTGTATTCAGTGGGGCATATTCACAGGTATCATTGTATGTAGGTAAGATTGTAGACTTAGGTGCTATCCTAAGAATACTTAAGATGAAATCATCTGATGAAAAACCTCTGTGCCTGTATACCAAGTACAATCAACTTGGGGGAATGTTATATGATTGATCCACCATGTGGTCAACTCGATATCTATATCATAAGGAACATGCTCACTTTTTCATGGGCTGAAACACGATCTGGATGCATATGAAAACAAGCAGATTCTTTGTTCAAGAATGACCACCTTAAGATCACTTGCAGCAAGATGTTCTCTCCTTTGTCTTTAGATATCGCCATTTCTGGTGTCAAATTTGTATCCATTTATTATTTGCCTGGATACCGGCCAGCTTGCAGTAGGGTGTTGACATTTGAAGATGAGCAGATGAATGAACCCTTGATGTTCTGGATGACAAAGATCCTGTAACAGTATTGTCAGAGTAGACATGGCAACAGTGGCATCTGGGTCTGCTGAAAAGTCTGGTCCCCACACCCACATCTCTGTCGTTTCTGGCCTGTCGTTTCTGCTAAAAAGCTGTTTTAGGTTGTGGGTAAGCAGATATTGGCCTGCCACCCAAAATCTATGAGAAGAAAGTGTCATTGCCCTGGATGGACAATGCAGAACATTAATGACACACTGATGATGAAGAATACACACACACCACCCTTGGCCATCTTACAGGGTAGGCTCAACTCTGCCCCTATGTAAATTCTGAAGAGCCCTGTGAATGAGACAGAAACAGCAAAGCCTATTTTGCAGAGGAAGACAATGTTTTAAGAAATGGGAGGACAGGTTTCAGCACAGCACTAATAATTAGCAGAATACGCAAATTAAAACAGCAATTAAAACAGCAAAGTTTTTAAAAATCTGCAATTACTGTGCTCTAAAATATGTTATCCTCTCAATACAATTTTAAAGTGGAATAATTTGCATAACGTTAATAGGACATTAGAAATGGAGCTGAGTGTCATCACTATACTGTTGACTTCTGACTCAGAATTCCTAGATGGCCTTCTACAAGGGCTTCATCGAGAATTCTAGATGTTAAATAGCATAGGGCAAAAGATGGACCTCTGTACAAATCCATAACATAAATGACTTGGGTCAGAACAGTTGTCCCCCAAGACCACCTCCAGAACCATTCACAGAGATAGGAGTAGATCCACCATTTAACACTGTGAACTCACTCCTAGGTGGAATCCACACGCATATAAAAAAATGTTATGAAAATGCTCTTTTAAAAGCGTTTTGAAAAATATATTGAATTTGCCATAGCTCACTGTTGCCATCTATTGTCACATTTATATATTGCACTTTACAACACACTTAAAATGTTTTATATGCAGCTGTATAGCTGAGTCCACAGTTAATACAGTCAATCTGAGAGGGCTCCACGGTCAATGGTAACATTCACAGGTAACATTGCAGGTGAGGGGCAGGTATGTAGCTTGGCTCTATATGTGCCTACTCAGAAACATAACCCACTGAATTCAGTGGGACTTATTCATAGTTAAGGCAAGGTTTTAACTAGCTCATATTCCTATCTGATCAACTATCCCAAATCTTATGTATAATTAAAGCATGCTTCTGGCACAACTGTTGATTTCGGAGGGGCTCATATATAGCAATGTTCCTGGTAAATTGTGTCCAATGAACTAAGATGAGAAAGGCCAGTGGGATCGTGGTGTGCACACAGTTTATTTTTTAGTGATTAAACCTAAGAAGGACTTTTATGAAAGCAATTAAGCTTTTATATGAATGAGCTTGCACTTGCAAAATTACCCTAAGGAATATGGCTTTTTTACTGGCTTTCTTACAGCAAGTTCACCCCCACCCCCATATCTATTCTGAAGTTCCATTCCTTGGGTTTTAAAAACAGAAAACCAAAACCATTGGACTATCACTTCCAGAAGCAGAAAGCCAACTGGGCTTTTTATTGTTGGTATTATGTTAACAAACACCAGAGTTAGCAGAGTAACCCATAAATATAACGGCACTAAAAAAACACAAATGGGCCCCAGTTGAAAGACTAAACCATAAATAACAGCTTTAAAAATGTGTGTGGATGGAATGGAGCTTCGTTCATTAGCAAACAATGCCTGTTAGACTTATAAAAATGCAAAGCACAATGTGCTTAAATTCAAGTTAATAAAACTGGCCAGGCACTTTTTATTAACAAGGGCTTTAAATGTTCAGCAGCCTTTTAGCTGAAATTTTGGATTTCTAAAGGAAATCTTCTCCAATGGAAAAACAGGAGAAAGCAAATATTATGTATTAATTTCTTTTCTTTAGGTCTCTGGGTGGGAGACATGCATGTATTACAGGCCTAAATTAGGTTAACTGTTACAGGCTTTCCTGGTTTTCTCATAGGAATTTTAATTCATTCAGTGGATGACAGGAGAATTCTCATGGTCCCAACTATTCCCTGAGTTGTCAGCGTGGAGGGATTAATGCATGTTTAATACCTATTTGAAATTAGCAGCACAGGCGGGTCCTAATGGTCTTTCTTATTCCTTCTAAAGGCACAATCCAGACTATGTTCAGCACTTTAAAGTTCCACTAATTTCAACAGAAGAGTTAAGTATAGTGGTACCTCAGGTTAAGTACTTAATTCATTCTGGAGGTCCATACTTAACCTGAAACTGTTCTTAACCTGAAGCACCACTTTAGCTAAAGGGGCCTCCTGCTGCTGCCATGCCTCCGGAGCACGATTTCTGTTCTCATCCTGAAGCAAAGTTCTTAACCCGAGGTACTATTTCTGGGTTAGCGGAGCCTGTAACCTCAAAAGTATGTAACCTCAAGCGTATGTAACCCGAGGTACCACTGTACATGCTAAACTTTCTCTCATGGAAATCAGTTGGCATTATAAGTGCTTGATTTTGACTGATGTCATGCATAAATATTTTGGACACTGACTCACTCAGCTGTGGTCAGAAACTGGAGATGTACATATGTCAAATTTTACACATGCCCACTCCTCAGTTTACTCTCTCTTGACAGATTCATAGATTAGCTTACCTATGGAAGCTTCTGATATGATAAACCAGTTATTTGGCAAGGTTTCTTTTTTTAAAAGAAGAAAAGGTCACGGAAGCTTTGGAAATGTTGGTCTTGGCAACTTTGAAGCTCAACTGTTTTTTTTTTGTTTAAAAAATGGTATGACTTTATTGATTAGATGAATCTAACACAACATGAAACATCTTCAAAAGTAACGTTCAGGGTTTCTGATCTTCACTCCATCCCACCTGTATTTGTCTTCATACTTACTTGGCTCACCTAGGCATCTGTTGAGTTCCACTGTTGGAAAAGAACAACCTTGATGTGAATATAGAAACAATAACTGAATTGCTTTTTAAGTCTCCACATCCTCCATCTCTTTTCCTTTAATCAAGTGTTTATTGTTTTCAGGCTGTTTTCTTTTCTTTGTACGGCCTTTTGTTTTCTCGATTGTATGTTGCTAAAAGATAATGAAGGGAAATTAATCTGAAAAAAATAAGTATTATGGTTGCATAACTAACATCTGTCTTCATTATTATTGTGAAGTCCCTTCTAATTTGATTATTGATGGCATCCAAGTATTTATGGATAATAAAATAAAATACAGTTATAGCAAACTACCATATATTTCCTGAGGGGTGGGTGGGTGTGATGAAATTTCATACTGCCTGCTTATCTCATCAGTGGCCTAATAGTCTGCAGTTTCAGGGAGGGAGAGGAAGTAAGGCCCATTCCATCAGCCTGTCTGACCCAACTATGCCTGACCACTCCTCCCTCAGAGTCAGCGGGCAGCAACAAGGCATTTTGTGTCAGTCTGTATGGTCCAGCTACCACCCTCTTGCCTGGACTTTAGCAGCAGTGAGGCACATTGCCTAGGATGGAGGAGGGAAAATATCCTTCTGTTGGCCTACTTCAACAGCTATTCACTCTGGCTTTCACCAACTGATTCCTTTTCACTCCTTCCAGTGCGCAATAACCTTAGACTGAAAGACTGAGGGCATGGCCTGTGTCATTTCTACACCTGGTAATTCATGAATCAGTAGTAATAATACAATCACAGTGCTCAAGTAAACAGTAGCCAGCCTTTCTGCTGTGTGAGAATTGACATTCCAATAGGTGATATCCTTATTGACAAGAATGAGGGATCCAGTCATTCTTTAGAACTAGGACTTTCTTCAGAAATGCAGCAGGGAAGGAAAGGGTTAAACCCTCCTGCTTACTTGGATTCCACTACATATCAGACTGCCCCACCCCAAGAAGCTGGTGCTATTTGCATTTTTTGCCTTCTGTGCTATTACTTTATACTGAATCCTTGTGCCTCAGATGAAGCTCCAGTTCGTGCCTACCTGTATCATTGTGAAGCTGTGATCGTCCGTTTAATCCTTTTCATTCAATCCCCTCTTTTTCTGTTAATGAGCAAGCAGTGTCAGGCATGGATGCTTTCCTCCTAAACGCTCCTCATTAAGAGTCTCAGTTCACTTGTTTGTACCATCTGGTTTTCTATACTAGAACTGTCCCTTGGATTCTGCTTAGCTGCCGGTGCTTTGCAACATGTTTGTAGTTTGATGGTGTGGGTTGATCTGTCAGAAGCTAAATGTGCCATGCAGAGGTGTGTGAATGCTTGGAAGCCTCCACCTTCGAGGACCGGCTGCAGTAGGTGATCAGCAACAAAACTCTTTGACACGATGGAGCCATTTTCACTTGCAGATACTGTTCTTTGTATCTGGGATTAGAAGGAAGGCACAAGAGCCAGGACTGGGATCAACTACACATACAACTTTATTGAACAAACAGAGCCAGTGTGAAACAGTGGCTAGAGAGTTAGCCAAGGGCCAGGAAAACCTAGGTTCAAATTCCCTGAAGCTCAAGTCCTATTATTCTTTATTGAGGAAAAATGCTGTGCCATAATGGCTGGTACATTGCCACAGGAACCATCTGAGGCAAGTGACAACTCCACTGTGGCAAACTGTAATAGCTCAGGCACTCTCCCAGCCTCTATATCCAGAATGCTCTTTGGCTCTTCCTCCAAGGAAGCCAAGGAAAAGGAGGTGGATTTGGCCAACCTTTGGGGGCCGGGTGAATCAGCTACAAGTATCTTATTGTTAGAATATTCCGTTCCACCTTAAGAGGAACAGGCATGACAGTTGTGTGTCACATGCCTGTTTACACTTGCTGAGAACTTCCATTTTGTGTACAGTGGTACCTCGGGTTACATGCGCTTCAGGTTAAATACACTTCAGGTTACAGACTCCGCTAACCCAGAAATATTACCTCGGGTTAAGAACTTTGCTTCAGGATGAGAACAGAAATTGTGCTCCGGAGGTGCGGCAGCAGCAGGAGGCCCCATTAGCTAAAGTGGTGCTTCAGGTTAAGAACAGTTTCAGGTTAAGTACAGACCTCTGGAATGAATTAAGTACTTAACCTGAGGTACCACTGTATAGCTTTTGCTTATGCTGCTTGCTTGGACGTGAAAGGGAGAAGACATGTTTTTCCCCTTTCCCTGATGTACGCTGAATAAACTGCTGTAAATATGCTTTACACAGCCTCTCCCTGCCACTTCTGTTGCATGTTAATTACTCTGCTGATTAGAGCATACTCCAGCTTCTGAAGGCTTCTGAAGCTGCGGGTCGCTGTTTCATGCTGAGCCAAGGACCAGAGATCGCCCGGCTACCAGCCGGTGGGCTGGAGCCAGCTGGGGGCTTGCAAACTGCCCCCGATTCCTTGGAAGCATCCCAACACTTATAGGTGTACTCTATCAGGACATATACCACAGAAGAATAACTCAGACAAATGTTTTCTTGTGGGTACCAAGAAACAAATTATATATTCAAACAAGTAATGTGATGTGACACAATACATTGTGAAATTCAGTGCTGTCATTTGTTTGTTTAGTAAATTTAATCCCTGCCCTTCCTAACAAAGGAGCCCAGGGTGATAAACCATAAAATGTTATGGCAAAACAAATTAAAATAAAATAAGCTCATATATGAAACATTTTTAAATCATCTAAAACATTATAAAAAAAAACCACGTAGTGCATCTAAAACCATTATGGATGTGCTATTTATTTTTTCATAATAATAATAAGCTGATGTAAATAGGTAAAATGCATCTCATTCCAACTGGCCATCTGTCCTGTATGAGACCAGCACAGCTGATCTTTCATTTTTCTAAACCAGCCACATCCCTAGTTTCAGAGCAATAAAACTTTGTGGCATCACAGCTAATGTTTGAGCACGAATCTCATCTATAGGATCACTTCTGAAAATTTGGTTCCAGGATAAAAGCAGTGAGCACTTTGCACCTTCAGAATCCCTGGATTCTTACACAGGTGGCCTTCTCACTTGACTGGATGGGACGACCACCAAAGACACCTTGCTGTGACTCTATGTACAGACAACAGCTAGACTGGCAGCTGGATCATACTTAAACACTGGTAGTGTCTTCCACTGCAACTGAAGGGAGCAGGCTGGTCTAGGAAGTGCAAGGCAGGCTGTGTGGCACAAACACGTCTGTCACCCAACACCTGGCCACTGCTTCTTGTCCTGCCAGAATTTTCTGCTTGGGGAACGGAAGGGACAACCCTATTCAAGGAGAAGGAGGCACTCATATTATGGCATTGCCTGTGGGAGAAAAAATATTACAGTCAGATATATTTGGGTGTGTGGGTGCATTGTGACTCACAGCAAGCATGAAATTATAAATATGTATTTACCATTTTTCTGTTACCATTTACTGTTGATTAGGATGTGTGCTTATTTCTGGGCCTGGACAAATCAGTCTACATATGTCCAGAAACCAGAATCAAATTGGCCTCACACACTCTCTCTCTCTCCCTGTAATGGTTAGGCATTCAGAAATAATAAAAGCAAACAATGCACAGTATTTTATTTTTATGAATGTCAAGGATGACAGGACACTTGAATTTTACATCTAGCTCGCACAATATTTTAGCCTGGTACTCTATTTTAAAAGACTTGTTAAATCTTTTCAAAGGCTTTCCTTTTGTGTCCATAACATAATATAGTTTGGGAGGGGGGCTCGGCTTTTCCAAGAGCAATAATAATTGTAAATCTTGTAAATTATCACGGGGAATGCCAGCAAGACATTCTATTAAAATCCATCTATGTAGTTATTGGAATATTTATTATCTAGTAAAATATTTATTAGAATGCGTCTGCTTATTCGTTTTACCTGGATAATTTCCCCACATGCAGTAGGAAATGAGAGATCACCTTCTATCCCTGCCCACCTGATGCATCTGCAGCGCTTCCAACACCACTGGGTGCATGGAACAAACATGCTTAAAAGCCAATATATTTAGGACCACATTGTGCAGTTAATCCCAAAGTTTTATCTGGAATCTGGGCCTATGAATATGCAGTTTGACACATGCATGTCTTTTATTGAACACAGACATCTAATGGCATCTGAGGCAGGAACAGTTTATCCAGGTGACTGGGGAGGTAAAATGGTTCCTACCAGAAGCTGAGGAAGGCAAAAGGTATAATCTGATCTCACCCTATACAACTTCTGAACATCTGTTGCACCTCTAGTTTTCTTTTTCTCTCTCTTTCCCCCTCTGTAAAAAAAAGCTGGATCGAGAACCAATGAAACTGAATTGCCCTTTATCCTCATCCTGAGAAAAATGGGTCCAATTAAAAAGCTCAAACAGTAGATCTTTATTTGCCATATTTATTTTAATTAGAACGCAGAACAAAGCTATTAAACCAAATGGACACCCCCGTTCCCTCCAACACAGCATGCAAAAGTTACTATTAACAATATCAGTGAAGTGTGCAATGTAAGGAGAAAGAGTTTTCAACAATCTGGTATGAAGCAAGAAGCTCAGCATCACTCAATCAAGAGCTTCCCTGGTTTGTTCATGAATTCCAGAACTGAGCTGAGATGTTGTAAGGAATGAATAACTCTGCTGGATACACATTGAGGAGTTCAGGCTTTTGGGCTTTAAGCTTCAGAGCAAGTTTTACTACCTAACTTCCACTGGAAGGGTATTCCATTATGCAGGGGTTACTGTGCTCACTGCTCTTTCCTGACTTCGAGCGGAGAGATGTGACTTCTGGGGCACCCTCAAAAGCTGCACTAGCAGCAGCAGCAGAAGCAAAATGATATAGAAATGAAGAAAGCAGCTGTGCTACTGTCACTGCTAATAGTGATTTTCTTCCCAGGGAAAGTGCTGGAAAATTTCTCCTCCTGGAGAAATTTGGAGAAATTCATTCGTGAATTTTCACCCTAAGGCTCCTAGCTGCACAGAGAAACCAATCTCAGTTCTACCCACTGCATGGGAATGGAAAGATCAGCATCACCTCTCTTTGCACAGCATTCACAGTGAGACTCAATCTGCCTGACTCCAATGATTAATTAAGAAAAATCAGATTCATTTGGTTTCTCTTCAGATCATATAAATCTTTTGCCATTTGGTCCTCCATCCTGATGGTTATATTTGATGCTGGATTCAGTTACCTGTTCTTTAAACATGTATCTAAGAAATTCACCCTGCAGCCTTTTGATCTTTAATGGTTATCATTCAGGAAGAAAAGTGTCTTTTCTGTTTTCCACTGTAAATCACCATAGTTCAAATCTGAGCTTACATCTTCCAGGATCCCTCTCATTCCCTTTGATTCTACGGGAGCCAAAGTCGCCCTCTTTCATTCAGGCTGACAAGGAGAAGGAAGATATCAAAAGCTGGCTTTTAAAAAAATATTGGGCTGGTTATACATCACAGCATACGTTTGGACCACTGCATTCTTTACAGAAGACCGTCCTCTCTTTGAAGGGCTGCTTGATCCAAGTTTGGATTAAAGATAAAGAATCATTAAATGCAGGGCCCTTGAAGTTGCCCATCAACAGTTTGCACCTGAGCAACAGATTGAGCACCCAGTCTCAGTGTGTCACGCTCTGGTGAGATGTATTTATTTAGTAATTATTTCTAAATTGGCTTTGGTGCTTATAAATTGATGTATGCAAATTTGACACAGACATCTCTCCTCTTTTTTGATGATGTGTAAGTGGCCATCCTGCCTTGAACCCAGAAAGAACTGAGTAGTGCATTATAATTCACTGTGTGTTGGTGCCTTGACATCCACAACTGCTGCAAAAGTGAGGCTGATGCCTTTCCTGCTTCCCATATCGTTCATGCCTAGCTGAATGATTAGTGCAGGCCCATCACTGCAGTCTGAGACATGAGCCAAGGCATCAGGCTGTCCCAACATATTCCCTTGCGACCTAGCCATGTAACATGGGCTTGGGCATCTAGTGTGCAATGTTGTAGCCACAGATCCACACATTCCAGTGTGCTCTACCTGGAAAAGACCATCAAGGGGAAAGGGGAAATTTTGCAACTCTCCCAGAGCAAATACAACTCTTGTAGGCAAAGGAGCGCCAGCAGCCCAGCAGAGACTTCACCAGGCCAGGGGAAGCCCACAGCCAAAGTGCAAAGGCAAGGCTTCATACACTCTCAGCAGAACTTATACAACCCAAAACACAGTGTGCCAAAAGCAGAGAGCACATGCTCTTCCACTTCACAAAGGTGTCTTCAAGATTGAACAAATAGTTCATAAGAGACTGCAGCTTCATATGGCAGGCATTGCAATGCAATGCTTGTTTATCTATTTCCCCTTGTTCAGTGGTGTTTACTCTTGGCTAAGCATTCACAGAATTGGCATTGTAAGCAAGATACATCTTTCATTATTCCATTTATCCTGCTTTGTTGATGAAAATCAAAGCTATTTAGCAAGTCTTTGACTCCGCTGTACTTGTTTCCATTAGAGTTTGAGGACCAGCAACATAATTAGTGTTCAGGAATGGGAGTTTTGCTTGGGGTGCACTGCATGGAGGGCTTAAGGAAAGTGGGATTATCATGCATAACAGGGGAGAGTGTATCATTTAAGTACCCTTACCATACATGTATGTATACAGTTGCAATGGTACACACTGATACAGTCACCATGGCAGCTACGTTGTGCTGCCACCACCAACAAGTACTGGCACCTCATTCTTTACTCCACAAAGCTCTCTGTATGTATGTGTGAAAAGTGGCAGGAGAAAGAAGCCAGAAATCAAATGGCACTATAAATATAGGCACCAGTATGCAAAATTGATAGGTATATGTTAATGGATTGAAACAATGATAACAAAATTGCAAACATGATTGCATTACCTGTTGATAGGCTGAGCCGGACACTATGTAATGATGTTTTGTAATTCGGCTATCATTATCTCAACCCATTAACTTAAAAATTGAAGTGCTGAATAAGTTTCCACCATCCTGTTTCCAAAGACACAAGGAAGCCTGCTATTTTCAGCAATCTGAGACGTCAAGGCAAAGATTCTTTGAAACACAGTACAGGCAAATTATATGTGATGTTTCCAGCGCAACCACTGACTGAATGAGTGAATTGTTCAGCTTTGTTGGGGGAAAATTGCTTTAAAGATGACAAAAATTGTATTTTGGTAAAAACAGCATTATCATAATCACATATATCACCGAGACAACTATCACCCCATGCATCGCCAAGGACACTGGGATTATTAGTAAAATGCTCTTTGAGAAACAGTGTGACAGATTTGACAAAAATTGTTGTGCCTTCCGCAAATGCATTATGCTCAATGGGAGGCAAAAGAATAAACACACAAGGCCCAGAAAATAAATATAAAGTGAAAGGGTTATTATCTTGTCAGCTTTATTTCCCAGGATGCATCAGCACTTAAACGCCAACTAAACTTTTAATTCGCTGATATTGAAGGAGATTTAACATTTAAATGTGTCTCCCTGCATATGGAATTCACGACCACAATACGTAGTAATGGTTATCAACTTGAATTGCTTTAAAAGGGGATTAGGCTTCCAGTGGCTAGTAGTCATAATGACTACATATTACTTCTGTTAGCAGAAGCAGTTGCCAGGAATCATGAGTGGAAGAGCCCTGTTCCAGTTCTGACCCACTGGTGAGCTTCCAGTAGAAATTTGGATAATCGCTGTGAAAGCAGAAAGCCAGACAGGCCTCTGGTCTGATCTGCCAGGGTTCTTCTTACGTTCTGGTGTTATTCCTTAACCATTTGAAAAACCATTTCACTAAGCTGTTAACCTCAGGCAAATACATTTACTGATGCTACTCCATGAAAGGGCTTTGAGACGTTGGCTTGGTTCACGTGCAATGTCAAACCGTAGCTTCAGGCTCACAGAGCCATTCTTGCCACTCCAGATGGCGCCACCATGAGGTAAAATGAATGGACATATTGCTACTTGAGGCTGAGGCCAAGGACAAAACGATGCCCTCCTCCCATTCCACACATAGGCCAGCTGGACTGGGAGTTGAATCTTACTTCAACATGGGCAATGGAACAGCATCCTTTTCACAGCTGAGGGAAGCAGGCTAGTTTTAGGCATAGGCAGTGCAAGACAAGCCACGTGGTGTGTTCAGTTCTATCCTCCAACAGAGGGAAATAACTGATGGGCTTCTGTTGAGTACAAGCAACGCTCAACTTTCACTGGGGTGATGTTCTGGGAATAGTGCCCAAGGCCAAAATTGTGTCTAGTCAAAATGAATTAGGTTCAATGGCAGGGGGTAGGGTTGCCAAATGTTTTTGCTTTTTCCTGAATGCACACCCCCTTTGTAATTTTCCCCAAGTGCATACAACTGAATGCACACAAGTTAAATGTGCACAAGTTGTGAGTTATACAAGTTGTGAGCATTACTGGTCCTGAAAGACCTACATTGGCTCCCATCCCATTTCCGGGCACAATTCAAAGTGTCAGTGCTGACCTTTAAAGCCCTAAACGGCTTCGGCCCGGTATACCTCAAGAAGCGTCTCCACCCCATCATTCTGCCCAGACACTGAGGTCCAGCTCCGAGGGCCTTCAGGCGGTTCCCTCACTGCGAGACGTGATGTTACAGGGAACCAGGCAGAGGGCCTTCTCAGTAGTGGCACCCGCCCTGTGGAACGCCCTCCCATCAGATGTCAAAGAAATAAACAACTATCAGACTTTTAGAAGACATCTGAAGGCAGTCCTGTTTAGGGAAGCTTTTAGTATTTGATGAATCACTGTATTTTAATATTCTGGTGGAAGCCGCCCAGAGCAGCTGGGGAAACCCAGCCAGATGGGTGGGGTGTTGTTGTTGTTGTTGTTGTTGTTGTTGTTGTTGTTGTTGTTGTTATCTTCCTCCCGCCATCCACAGAAGCATCAGGGTGGGGCTGGTGCATATAAAACTGCATGGGCAAAGACTTCCATGCTTTGTTAGGGTTAGGGTTAGGTTGTCTCTAGGGACAGATGGATACTAACAACACTGATTGGCAGTGCGTTTCCAGGGTTTCAGGCAGGGTTCTTTCCCTGTCCTACCTGGGAATACTTGGGATTGAATCTGGGGCCTCCTGCATGCCAAGCAGATAACTGTACCACTAAACCACAATGCAGTAAATCCTTGCATTTAAGTTAAAAGGGTTGGGCTGAAGATGAAGGGAAATGCTCTTGTCTGGAACTCTGGACAGCCACTGACAGCCAGAATTGTAAGTGCAAACAGCCTGAACTGATATAAAGCAGTTTCCTATATTACATGTGTGCTCATCCCACTGGCTCCAGTTGCATTTATTTTATCACCACTGTGACCAGAAATCATGTTTCATGTTAAGGAAGTGCAACTTCATTTTGCTGCTGCTGCTGCTCCTTCCTCCATCCATGGATCAGGCTGGGAATCCTTTGTGTACAGATTCATTCATGGCTCAAACCATTTAGCACACTGCATTGCTTGAAAACCTGGATGCACTGTTGCTTGTTTGTTTTGTCATTTAGAGCAGGGAACGTTGTCCTATTAGAAGCTGTGGGAACTAATGAAAATGGAGGTGTTCTGCTTGAGCAATAGATTTCAGACTTGTCTGGTCTGGCTAATTCAGCAGGCAAAAACTCTATTCACTCCCTACATGATGTTCTCAAGCTGGATCGCATATGTGGTTAACGTGCATTTGCAAAACTACCCATTTTGCATTCAGGTGCTCAAAGCCAAAAATTGGCAGTTTCACACAGCTCTGGAGAGTGTCCAGCTGTGAAATGAAATTCTGTGTAGCACTTTAGCCTATGCAGGAGCGGGTGGAAAATCTTTTGCTACCCCAGTGGTTAGCACATACGACTTCCCGCATACAAAATGCAATGAGCTATCGTTTACAATGTTGTTCATTTTTATGAAGCAGAGAGAGTCCTGGATGATTAGCTGCTGAAATTGTCAGCCCTTCAGGCCTTCTTAACAAATATTTTGTTTTTGAAAGAAGCAGATGATTGGTTCTGGATACCTGCAAAAAAAGGAAGGCTTGAGAAGAGATGTGCATTTTAAAACCAATATAGTCCTGTCTGAAAGCTTTTTGACCTGATTTGAAGCCTGAAGCCTGATGTACATTTCCTTGAGAGTAAGTCCCAATGAAGTCAGTGGGATTTACATCTAAGAACACATGTTATTTGTTTGTTAATTATATTTTTATCTCATCTTTAAAGGAAAGTCAAGGTGGTGTGAAAGGTTTCACCTTTCATTTTATCCACACTGCAGCCCTGCAAAGTAAGTTAGCTAGAGAAACACTGACCGGCAATATAACCCTGTGATTTATTTATTTTTTGCTAAGTGGGATTTGAACCCTGATCTTCAATATCCTAGCCTGGCCACTACACTAAAATATGCAGGGACATTGTTTTCCATATGCACAAAAATAAAACTAGTCCTCTCTTATAATAAAATAATGTTCTTTTCAATCACACGCTTGCGTCATTCCTTCCAATCTAACTATTACATTCAGAAGCAGATTTTTTTAAATTGTATTATTTTTTAATATAAATGCTTCTACAAATTGCAGTTTTAAAATGAAGAGTTCTCTCTTCGTTAAATTACAGGAAAAGTGGCTCTTTCGAGAGGGCAACTGCAATGACACATCTGTGCACCGTAAAGAAAGTATGCCTCTTGCTTCAGAAATATATATTTTAACCTATTTGCAAACATATGCAATTTTAATTGATTGGTTAATCAAATAAAGCATGCATGATTAATCAGCGGCAATTTGTCTAACAGAGTTGCAGCCCCAGCTGTAAGACTCCGTACAGCAACAATTAAGTGCTCGGGATGGAAGATGCCAACAGGTGCACCAGCTGTGCCAGAATTGCACAAATAGTCCAGCAGTGTTACAGGAAGATTCACCAGCTCACCTGTTTTAAGTTCTAGGTAGTGCTGAAACTGGAATTCTAACAGCAGCTTGCAGGGAACATTCAAATACTGCAAGGGAGAGTGACCTGTGGTCCCCAGAATATTAATGTATCATGTTCCAGTCTAAGTCTTAGAGACATACAGTGTCATGTGTGAACTAATGGTCTTGGTGGACTTCACTGGGGACTTCATGGTTTGTTTCATCACTGATGTTTTGCCAGCATGCAAACTACTATTGGGTTGTCATTGCATACACCAGTTAGACACTGTTAACTGACCCTTTTTCAATTAACATGGAGCTATCTTTTGTTTATTTCAGCCAATTTCATTATTAGCTACCTTCTGTGGATCTGGTGAAAGTCTGTTGTCCATATTACCTGATATCCTTTTAAGTATTTTAATGGACAATCTGTGCTAAGCTCTCTCCAATAAAATCAGTGGGGCTTAACAGTGCTTAGTTTGGGCTGGTTGACAGCATTTTTTTCCTCTTCACTAAGCATGATGCTTTGCTTCTGTTTTTTTCCTCATCTGAAGCTGCCTAGTCATTTTTTAAATCAATACCATTTTTGTCAGCATCTCTCACGTAATTTACCATCATACCTCTGAGGAGGTCTTATCGGGAATTAATAATGTAATGCCATTATTTTCCAGAGCACAGTGACTTAAGAACATAAGAAAAGCCTGCCAAATCAGGCCAATGGCTTATCTAGTCCAGCCATCCTGTTCTCACAGTGGCCAACCAGATGCCCACGTAAAACCTGCAAGCAAGACTTGAGCACAAAAGCATTCTCCCCTCCTGCAACTCCCAGAAACTGGTGTTCAAAGGCATACTGCCTCCGACAGTGAAGGCAGAATATAGCCATCGTGGCTCTATTTCTCCATAATTTTGTTTAATCCTCTTTTAAATACATTCTCATTGGTGGCACTCTCTAGTTCTTATGAGAGCTAATGCCATACTTTAACTACATGCTGTGCAAAGGTTTATTTTCTTTTGCATGTCCTGCTTCCTCCAACCATCAGCTTCATTGGATGTCCACAAGCTCTAGTGTAATGAGAGGGGGACCAAATTTTTCTCTACCCATTTTCTCCACACTGTTCGTAATTTTATACACCTATATCACGTCACCTTTTACCCACCTTTCTTCAAATGCTGCAACCTTTCCTTATGGGCAAGTTGTTCCACCGCATTGATCATTTTGGTTGCCTTTATCTGAACCTTTTCCAGCTCTGCAATATCCTTTTGAGGTGAGATTACTAGACCTGTACTCAGTATTCCAAGTGCAGTCACAGCATATGATATTGGCAGTTTTATAATCTGTTTCTTTCCTAGCATAGGATTTGCCTTTTTCACAGCTGCTGTATACTGGATCAGCATCTTCACTGAGCATATTTAAGACAACCCCAGGGATGTTGCTTCTGGGAAGTTACCCCAGGAGGTCTTTGGGTAAGTAGTGACCAACAAGTCTAATAAATAATTATACTGATGGTGATGTTTGTTTTCTTCCTTGGCTTTTATAGACAAGCGAGTTATAGAATGATTTGTGGGTGTTATTACTGAGAACAATAACATGAATAGGCAAGCGAGTTATAGAATTTAAAAACAACACTGTTGCTGTTATTACTGATAGTACCAATATGAATAGTATTCACGTGTCAAATGAAATGCGCGCCAAAAACACGATGAAATATATGACATGATGCCCGTTGCCTTTTATTTAAGTAGTTCCTCGCGTTTTCCTTGGCGTGCATAGCTGTCAACTTTTCCCTTTCTTTAAGGGAAATTCCCTTATTCCAAATAGGATTCCTCTCAAGAAAAGGGAAAAGTCGACAGCTATGCGCGCGTGTGTGAAGGGGAATACGATAAACCCATAAACAACGACGACACTTTTATTAATAATAGTATGCATCTGTCACAAGTTAAGCGCATCAAGGCAGCTTCGCCCTGCAAGCGAAGAAGCACGTGGAGCTGCCAAGGGTCTCCGTGCTCGCCGCTCTCTCAGCGCCACGTGTCGGGCAGTGTCTCTCCCACTCCAACCGGAGAGTTATCGCAGGGGCGCTTGTTTTGAAGGCTTCCCGCCGCCCCCCGCCGCCTTTCAGCCTAAGCATAATGAACGGGACCCTTGACGCTTCTGCTCCCGCATACGGGGCGTGAGACCGCGAGCCTGCCGCGTCGCTCCGCCCTTCCCTCAGCGCCGCCCAGCCCGCGGGAACTACAACTCCCATGATGCTTCGAGGTTTCCTACCCGCTTCGGCCTCCGTGATTCCGCTTTTCCCATAAGGCACTGGGCCTGGTGACCCCCGCCAAGCCGCGAAGGTCGTGTTCAGGGAAGAGGCAGCCAGTTTCCGCACAGGTTCCCTCCGCTGCCGGTTGTGCGTGCTCGTCCTCCCGGCGCCATGTTGGGTGTCAGCGTCCGCCGGTTCGCCACCTCGGCCATTCGCCGTTCGCATTATGAGGAGGGGCCTGGAAAGGTAAGACGGGGCAGGGGAGAAAGGGGAGGTTAGGGCTCCCCCCCCCCGCAATTTCCTCCTTGGGCCTGGCCGGGCCGGGCCCAGGGGAGCTTCCCGGGAGGTATCTGCCCGCCATGCTGGGGTATTTGCGCCTCTTGGGGTCTTGGGGGTGCTTCTTGGTTGGCGCTTGGACTTGAGGAGGCTGGGGGGGGGGTCCTTGAGGGAGGGGTGCTGATTCCCCTCCCTTCCATCCCAATCTCTCTAGCGAAGAGATTATTTTTCATTCGTTTTCTCGGAGGTCATATAGCAATCCGTTCCCCAGCCGTTGCTCTTCCACTAGGACCTTGCTTCGCCCTACAGCTGCTTACAACAACAACACATTATTATTATTATTATTATTATTATTATTATTATTATTATTGGTATTATTTGTACCTCGCCCATTTGACTGAACCTAACCCTGAAGTTCAGGGCAGGCGATTGGCAGCGGCGACCTCCCCCCCCCCCCCCGAAAAAAAGAAAGCTAAACAACTAAAGGGTGATCGTTCAAAAAAAAGAGCAAAAGCTCAACAGTAACTTCCCTCTAAAAAGAAAGCTAAACAACTGAAAACTGACCCCCCCCCCCAAAAAAAGCTCAAAAGCTTAGGCTAACTTCCCTCTAAAAATCTGAACAACTGAAGGGCAATCTCTGCCAAAAAAAAGCCCATCTTAATAAATACTAATTTCTTAAATTGGGGTTAAAAAAAAGAAGAGTACAGTGGTACCTCGTGTTACATACACTTCAGGTTACAGACTCCTCGGTTTAAGAACTTTGCTTCAGGGTGAGAACAGAAACCGTGCTCCGGCGGCAGCAGGAGGCCCCATTAGCTAAAGTGGTGCTTCAGGTTAAGAACGGACCTCCGGGGAAAATTAAGTACTTAACCCGAGGTACCACTGTAATGCTATACGTGGGGGCGGAAATACAAGCAAATTTTTCACCAGTAAGGAAAATGGCTTCATGTAGGCTACGGGCTGCAGCCTTCATTGCATGAGGCAAATGCATTGTACAAAATGGGAGGTATGCTAGCATGGATCGAAAGCAGTGGTTCCCATTTGGTGGTCCTCGGACCCCAGAGGGTCCATCGTAGGATTCACGTAACAAAAACTACAACAGGGATATCAAAAATTTCAAAAGTAGGGGATCTGTGGCTCGGCTTTTGAAAAACAGGGGGGTCTGCAGTGCTTAGCTAATATGAAACCACTGGTCTAAAGGGGCACTTTAGTTGGGATTTCTGATAGAGTACCCTGGTTTCATACCTGAAACGTCTTGAAAATCTCACTAGTTTCAAAATAGTACTGCACTTTATCACAGGGGAGAAGGTTACGGGTTGAGAAACTTCTGACAGTACATTCCACTGGTGCACATAGAATTGAAGAGTTGAAAGGTACAGCAAAGTTCATTTAGTCCAACTCTCTCCCATACAGGAATCATTTTCCTAACATGGAGCTGAAACCCACAACCCTGAGTCTCATGCTGTATGAACTGAGCTATCTCAACATTGTGGAGTTTTCCTATTAGATCCCATTATTGACATTGAACTCAGTGCATCACTTTGTGGGCTTTAAGCACTGACATAGTACAATATTCTTGCTAATGCCACATGATTCTCTCTCCTTGGCTGCTAAGTTTCCAGTGGTACAAATGATGAGAACATAACAGTATGAATAATGATGATACTGTAAACGCTTTCTGATGTACCTAGTCCTCTTCGTGAATTCCATTAAAGAAGAAGTTGCCAGAAGATCATTTGGGAGGGAAGCAAAATGGTGATATTGCAATAATGCCATAAAAATACAATTAGATCATGATCTTAGTCTCACCTATGATTAATCACTGTTTACGCCTTTATACTCTTTTAAGAGTCAAGCAAATGAATACCCTGATGGAAGCCTGGCTCAAATTGTACATGAAGTCTTCCCATATGCAGGGCAAAAATCTGTCTTGGTACCAATACTCCCACATTTTTAAAAAATGGCTGAATGCACATTGAGTACAGTTAGATGATAATGACTGGGATCAGAGCAATTAAGTCTTTAAATTTCTTCACTTTTTCTAGGATTTGGCTAAATTAGCCTTTGCACATATTAATAACTTGCTACCACCGCTATAAAAGAACTTCAAAATTCTTGTCTCTCCAGAACCTCCCTTTTTCTGTGGAAAACAAATGGCGATTATTGGCAATGATGGCAGCCTTCTTTGGAAGTGGATTTGCTGCTCCTTTTATTGTAGTAAGGCACCAGCTGCTCAAGAAGTGAACATACAATAATGGGTAATTGCTACTATTTGTCTTACATCTCTCTAAGTTTGTTATTGTGTGCCAGTGGATTGTAACAGAACTATACATACACTACGAATTTTTGTTTTAATACTAAATGTTTGTTTGCTGGTGAAGAAATACAGATATTACTGTGTTTGAGTGGTAGGTACTTTTCCTGTGAGTAGTTAAAATTCTGGGTACTGCAGTTAGAGCAAGTTGCACACATATAAATTGCCTTTGATTAAATCTAGATTTGAATTGGCATCAAAAAATTAAGGTGGGAGCCCTCATTTAAAGGCACTAGCAAAATATTTAAGCTTGTCAACTTCATAGCAGTTTGATCTCTGCTGTTGAGCTGAAAAGTACTTAAGCGAAAGGTGTTGCATCTTAACAGCTAGATCCTGAACCAGCTCTCTACCATTATGTACCAGTGATGGGCCTGATATGTGCACCTTCACTGGGAATTGGCGTAGTATAGTGGCATTTTTACCTGTTTCCCCATACTCTCCACCACCTTCTGTGCTGGTGATCATGGATGGCAGGTTTGTAGATGCAGCAGCGGCTATGCCATTTCTTTAAGCCGCACTGTTGCTGGCCAGGGGTTTGGAATGCCCTCCCCTCTTAATTGTTTAAAGTATAACACCTGCACAAAATAGTTTAAAAGCTCTTCAGACACAATAAAGGCATTTCAAGATTGTGGCATATATAATAATAAAAGGAACTTCTATAAAACAATAGCAGCGGCATGGGTCATTGTTGGACCATCTGCATGCACAAGATCCTGGATCCAGCCTTCAGAATTTCCAGTTGAAATGATATTGATTATCAATTAATGGGAAAGATCTCTCCCTGGAATTTGGCAAACTGCTGTTAGTCAGGGAAGACAGTAGTGGACCAGACGGATAAGTATTCTGAGCTAGTACAAAACAGCTTCCAATGTCCACATCAGATCTAATTTCACAGTGTTCAGTGAAATGTTAATGCATAAGTCTGATCTGTATGTAATGATGCCTTTGGAGTATACTTCACAATTTGATTTAATTTAATTCACTGTAAGGTATAAAGAAAGGCTTTTGGTCTGTTTGCCTGACTTATTTATTTCTCTTTCAGAATGAAGATGGAAGTTTATCTAGAGTACAACTTTCTTTTCTGAAAGAAAGCATACAACTAAGACTAATCACACTGGATGTGTTTGTAAATAAAAATTAAATCTGAAAATAGAGTGTGGGCTTTTATTTCTGCCTGCTGCTCAGTTATTGAAATCCACAATGCAGAATCATTCCATCCTCATTGAAAATGGAGATGGGACTTTTACATTTTGCTTTAATTCAGTCTGTTTGGTTCTTCATACACAACACCTTTCAGTTTCTCTATAATATGCAATTACTGGTATAAATCTGGGAAACTTGAGTTTTTCACTGAGGGGATGGTGTTCTATTTGAGGGTGTTATCAGTGACCCAGCTCCCATTGATAGGGATCCAGCTGTGGGCAATGTTGTTGCAGGGGGACTACTTTTTCTCTTGCACTCAGTGTTGGTATGCCACTCCCAACTGTAGAAAGCAGCATGGTTTGCTCCTAGAGAAAGTATTGGTCTGCAATCCTAAGCATTCTTAATAAGAAACAGTTACATTTTAAACTGGAATTCCTATACTTTAGACTATTATTGGGGGTGGAAGTCCTCAGACAGAATTCGGTTTTTTACTGCAGCCCTGAGGTCCACCAACCTAGACTCATGTTTCAAAACAGTGACTCCGGTAAAACATGCTAAGAAATAAGTAACCGGATGCCTCTGAATGCATGCTAAATTCAAGAAGTCGTCATTGGTACCAGAACTAATCTTCCTGCCCAAATCCATTTCTAGTTTTACTACAAACATTCTTTTTCCAACAGTTTTTTTTTTCTTATTTTTAAGGTGGGGAGCTTTTTGCATGTGAGTGTGGCAACCATGTGTTCCATCTGCTTTCTGGCCCACTAATTGTTAAATTTAAAGGCAAGTGATCTGCAGTGATAACCAACTAAGCCAAACCTGGACTAGATCCACTGAAATCAATGGACTTGGCTGCAAAGGGTCTATCCTGAGTATGATTTCTCATTGGCTATCCCCCTTAGAAATGACTAAGCAACCCTTCACAAGCAGTTTTTGTCTTAAGAATTTTTACAAGTGCCTTGCTGGATCAGATAGGCCTTGTAGTCAAGTGTAATTTACGAGAAATGTCTCAACAGATGGGCCACCAGAAATTAACTGTTATACTACTGGTGTCTTAGCTACATTCTGAACATAACAATCTGCTTGATTAGTGATGTGAGGTGAGAATATCCTCCACAAACTAAATTCTAATGTAAGAACCAGTTTTACAACCCACATTTAAAAAATCTAGTAAATGATAATTCAAGCTGTGGTATGCCAGTGTTAAGTAATGAATAATGATTTTTTTTATCCAGTTACATTAATGTGTCATTCCCCATTTGCAGTTCTGAAATGTGAGCTACAGAAACATTTTTTAGTTTTAAAAATGTTTAATGGGATGAACATTTGTATTTGTATCTCAACTATATGTAATAGCCTTTTTTCTATTTTGGTGTGGCCTTATTCTTAGCAATTTTACACCCTTGGCCATACTGTGTGATTTTTTTTACAGAAAGTAGCTTTAATGCCTAATCACTTAAAAGTACCTAGACCTGTACAAATATGTGTAACAGTATGTGAGGTGGCCTTGATTTAAACAGTTGATGTTTCTATATTATTATTTAGTGCCAGTAACTGGTATACTATATGTCTATTAACTAATTATATAATTTTCAATGCATTAAAATGATATACTTTTCAATGCATTAAAATGACTATTCTCCTATTTTAAATGAAAATTATCTAATTTTCTCATTAATTGAGAATATTATCCAAAAGATTATTCTTGAGAATTTAATATCACTATGCTTGATCAGACCAATGGCCCAACTGTTCTCACATGGGATCATTCTTGTCTCTTTCCAGTAGCTGGTATTCGGGAGCAGTACTGCCTCTTAACTGGAGGCAGAACAAAGCCATCATGACTAATAGCCATTGATAGCCTTGTCTTCAAGGAATTTGATCCTCTTTCAGAAGCCACCCAAGTTGGTAGCCATCGCTGCCCTCCTGTGAGAGCAAGTTCCATAGTTTTAACTGCTGCATGCAAAATGTGCTTTCTTGTGCCTGCATCTTATACATCCTGGCACCATTGTTCATACTGGGCACAAAACTTAACATTTTAAGTCCTTTGTATTTTGTGTTCTCGCCCAGTAGAAAGCAGATGGGATAATTATGTAAAACTCTCCATTAACGCCTTAGTATGGTTGCAGTTTGTAACTAGATACTACAGAGAGTCATCCATTACCTACATGCTGAGATGCAACACAAACGAGTAGGAATACTTGTTCAAAGAGGGAGGCTTTTTACATTTGGCCAAATAAGCTACAGATTTCTATTTACCGGTAAACATAAATTTCACATAACACTACTGTTAATACCCAGAATGAGCAGTAATAAAATACAATAAAAATGATAGCTCAGTTGGTTCGAGTGCGGTGCTGCCCAGAGTGGCTGGGAAAACCCAGCCAGATGGGTGGGGTATAAATAATATAACACCAAAGTTGTAGGTTCAATCCCCATGCAGGACAGTTGCATAGTCCTGCATTACAGGGAGTTGGATTAGATCAGTGGTTCCCAACCTTTTTTTGGCCATGCCCCACCTAAGCATCTCTAAAATCTTGACACGCCCCCCCCCTCCAGTTACATATTATTCAAAAAGTGAACTATAGTGGTACCTCGGGTTAAGTACTTAATTCGTTCCAGAGGTCTGTTCTTAACCTGAAACTGTTCTTAACCTGAAGCACCACTTTAGATAATGGGGCCTCCTGTTGCTACCATGCTGCCAGAGCACAATTTCTGTTCTCATCCTGAAGGAAAGTTCTTAACGGAGGTACTATTTCTGGGTTAGCGGAGTCTGTAACCTGAAGCGTATGTAATCCGAGGTACCACTGTATTTACGTGGAGGAAGCCTAAAAGGCCATCCACTGTTAACTTATTCTCAAATTGCCCCCCCCCAAAAAAAATCAAATTGCCCCCCGTGGGGCGTCTGCCCCACATTGGGAACCACGGGGTTACATGATCCTCAAGTTCCCTTCCACCCCATGATTCTGTGATTCTATAGTAAAATATTATCCACTCCTTAAGGAAGGAAAACTGTGTCCCAAAACAGTTCAGCTAAAGAATCCTGATTATCGCCAAGTAGATGGGGTGGAGATGTTGTTTGCCATGGCTCTGTGGCATGACTGCTAACAAACCATTCTCTCTCAACCTCTTTGTTTTGAGTGTCTAAAATGGGCTAAAAGCGTGGTAACCTGTTGTTGGGTTGTCGAGAGGGTGTAAATATTGCTACCAGCAGTGAACCTTCAAGAGAGCACGATATTCAGAAATAAATATGACCAACAACACTGAATGAACAAATGAGACTGGGTGACAGTTTTTCATGTGTTCACTGGCAAGAAGCTGATTTGGGGACAATTAATGGTCTGCACAAGCACCCAACGCTAAACTAATCAGTTCAGCTTCTGAGCAGTACATGGCAGGAATTCTGCTTGTTTATTATTTTTTATGACTTGCAATGAATGTCGATTCTGAAAAGCTCTTTAAATCATCCTCGTGGCACATGATAAGTCAGGAAGGAGCGACCTTTTCCCAGAGCAGCATTTTCCCTGCTTATGGTTTCCCAAATACTGATAAAGTTCTGTGAGTACAACACAAAGTGCCAGATTCATCATACTGAAATGATGGCTAATGTGCAATGGCACATAAGCTATATCACTCATAATTGTTTGTGCATTCCTGCAAATGCCAAGAAAATCAAACATCTGTCATGCCAGATGAGGGAACGCGACTCATTTACCACACTTAGCACTCCACTCATCCCGGAAAAGGTCACTTGGACATGAACAAGCTGTATGTGGTTAAGCAGAGTAAAAAATGATAGCATACATCTCCCAAGGCATGTAGATGGAATTGGTGGCTCTAGCAATATTAATATGGTTATTCACCTTCAAGGAAATTGTTTTTGTTTTTTAAATGTATACAAAATTATGAGGTCTACATGGCTTATTCTGGAAAGTCAAAGCTTTCTAAAAGCTTGGTGTGTGAAATACTAACAACTGGATTTTACAATTGACATATATAGGCAGAGTTAACCCCCTGAATTTAATGCTGCTTATGCACAGAAAAAGGTGCATTGTAAGTTGCTTTAAACATCTTAAAACTTCACAATCAGTGTTATTTTAAGTGCTAGACATTTTTGCTACAATTTTTACTCTAGGCAAACTTTGCTATAGGATGCAATTGATAAAACAAACAGAGGTCAAAAACAGCAATACTGGGGTAAATGAAGACAAGGCCTACTTGGTGGTGGTGGCTCCCCAGTAACTGAATAATAAGAATAATAATGTTATTACTTGTACCCCACCCATCTGGCTGGGTTTCTCCAGCCACTCTGGCTGGCTTACAGCATATCTAAAAACATAATAAAAACATCAAGCATTAAAAACCTCCCGATACAGGGCTGCCTTCAGATGTCTTCTAAAAGTTGTGTAATTATTTATCTCCTTGACATCTGAAGGGAGGGCTTTCCACAGGGAGGGTGCCACTACCAAGAAGGCCTTTTGCTCTCTTGAATGCCCTCAAGAGGTTCATGTTGTGCCTTCTTACAGTCTTTTTGGCACCACGTGCAGGCCATTACAGCTTTTAAACTGTGAATTTCAGGGTCGATTGATTTTCAGAGCTGTTGCCTATAGGGTGCCCATGTGCCCTACTTTACAAAATAAAGTTTGAAGAACCCAAGTCTGGTTTCAAAATGAAGAACCCTAAGAAGGGAGAGGGCCTTGAAGTTGCCCAATGCTAGCCAGTACCTGGGCAGAAGACACATACATACCTACATCATTTTAGTTGTATGCCGCCTTTCCGTAGTCAAAACCATGCTCAAGGTGGCTTGCAACATGAAAAAACACGTAGTTACGAACCTAACAAAGGTAGTCATAAAAAATAAATAAAACATCAAAAAGTACACAATCAAATGGAAGAATTTCTACAAGATCTATAAACGATATGCAAAAAATTAATATCAATAACAGCAACAACCCCCCTCCCCCCAAAAAACGATATGCCAGCGTCCCCTTTTGCATTTCTTTATGATTATGTATTTTTTCCTTTTTGGCAATGTGTATGTTTTTAGTAACACTATTTCACTGTGCTATTCTCGGTTGATTGTCTGTTGCTGCTAGATTCGGTTTACTTTTTATTATTCTATATTATTATACCTCAGACTTCCATTCTTCGTAAGCCTCCCAGAGAACATTGCTATTTGGTGGCATAAAATGCTGCAATAAATGAAACATGCTTGAATCATTGCATCAGCTACCCATCTATTCCCTGCTCTTATTGCATTGTGTCCTGAATTTTGCTGTCCCTGTGTTGGAGAGTATGCAGTAGCTGAAGTTTCTGGACCAGGATCCCAAACTGGGATTCAAGGCAGCTTCCAGCATTTAAAAGCATTGTTATAAAATGCAAAGGAATGAAAACAAAGGAATGTGATCCTCTTCTGAGGCCCTTCTTCATGTGTCTCCTCCATGAGAGGTCCAGAGGACGGCAATCATAGAATCATAGAATCATAGAGTTGGAAGAGACCACAAGGGCCATCGAGTCCAACCCCCTGCCAAGCAGGAAACACCATCAGAGCACTCCTGACATATGGTTGTCAAGCCTCTGCTTAAAGACTTCCAAAGAAGGAGACTCCACCACACTCCTTGGCAGCAAATTCCACTGTCGAACAGCTCTTACTGTCAGGAAGTTCTTCCTAATGTTTAGGTGGAATCTTCTTTCTTGTAGTTTGGATCCATTGCTTCGTGTCCGTTTCTCTGGAGCAGCAGAAAACAACCTTTCTCCCTCCTCTATGTGACATCTTTTTATATATTTGAACATGGCTATCATATCACCCCTTAACCTCCTCTTCTCCAGGCTAAACATGCCCAGCTCCCTTAGCCGTTCCTCATAAGGCAATGAAGGAAAGGACCTTCTCTGCACTGGCTCCCTGCTTGTGGAATGCTCTCCCCAGGGGGGCTTGCCTGGCACCTTCATTACATATCTTTAGGTGCCAGGCAAATACATTTCTCTACAACCAGGCTTTTGGCTAATTGACATTCAGTGACCTTTTAAATGTGTTTGTGGAAAGAGGGGTTATTGGCTTGGCTTATTCTGTACAGTGGTACCATGGGTTACAGACGCTTCAGGTTACAGACTCCACTAACCTAGAAATAGTACCTCAAGTTAAGAACTTTGCTTCAGGATGAGAACACAAATTGTGCGGTGGTGGCACAGCAGCAACGGGAGGCCCTATTAGCTAAAATGGTACCTCAGGTTAAGAACAGTTTCAGCTTAAGAACGGACCTCCAGAGTGAATTAAGTTCTTAACCCGAGGTACCACTGTATTCTGTTTTCTCATTTTATATTTTTATGCTGTGAACATCATATCCTCCAACATTTCTCCGATGAAAATAGGAAAGTCCCATTCCATAAAGATAATTTGACTATTTATACACCACTCAGCTTACTGGGTTGCCCCAGCTACTCTGGGCAGCTTCCAACATGTATAAAAACATAATGTGACATTAAACATAAAAAAAAACCCCTTCCCTATACAGGATTGCCTTCAAACAGCTTGGGGGTCGGATAGCTCCATACCCTCCAACATTTCTCCAATGAAAATAGGGAGGTCCTAAGAAAAAGTGGGACATTCCAGGATCAAAAAGCACTGAGAACCAGCAATTAAAATACAGTTTGTCCTGACAGCAGCCCAGTGATTGGCATGGTCTGAACCTTAGATTTCAAAGGCCTGTGCTTTATTGCAAATTCCAGGCACAACTGGGCCATGAATGATTTTTTTCTTAATCCCCAATATGTGCAATAACAATTTAGATGTCAGTTTGGCCAGGTATTTTGTAACTCGGTGGTCTTTAACTGCTCCTTCAAAACCTTTTGAAACTTCTTTCTGGTATGCACACCAAACTGCTTCACAGTCGCAAGTGAGAAGAATAATTATATGTGATTGTGCTGAGCTTTTGTCATCCCCGCAGGCTCCCAAAACACTCGGCATGCTGTGAATTTCGTTTGTCAGTTCCTAGGCCCAGAATGTGCAATTTTAAGATTTTGTGGGACATTTTGGAATTTCCATAATTTAACAGACCATTCGCCCATTAAATTCTGCAGAGCTCTGATGCTCAGGTGTGGAGTTGGGGGTAAAGAAAATGAGCTTAAAATAAGTATGATTAAAATAAGCCATGGCTTAACATGATGTGCAAACCTAGCCATCGTATAGCCTGCCGTGGGCTTGACAGCTCTCCTGTTCTTGAAGTCTCAGGCAGCCAGCAAAAATAGCTTTATTGATCTCCCGGTGAGCTGCCATATATGGCTGATGGGATGTGTTCAGCTTCATGAGCTGCAAGTTGTGCAGGTCTAATGTACAGATTTTCTGTTTATCTCTCCTTGTTTGAGAGGGCCTGGTAATAGCTGCTTGTTCTTCTTATTGTTTTGTTTTGCTTTTCTTCTCCCTTCCGCTTTCCTCACAGTGGGGGAGTTAATTGGTTTAGCAGAAAGTTCCTTGCGATGCTCCCAATGCGATCAAATGAGCAAAGGAATAAAAGGACAAACAGAGAGGATGGTGCAGCTGGCAATGGCAACATCTCATTGAGCTATCACATAACAGAACACTCAAAATAAAAAATATAGCAGCCTTTTGCAACACTAGTGAGCAAATAGGAAGCAGGAGGTGGAACCTATAATATGACCTCACGGTATTTTTGCAACATCCCTAGACGTGCCGTGCCTGGGACAGGTGGCTTAAAGACTTAATAGAGGCCTGCAGCCAACTCTGACTAATAAATTCCAGCACACACAACTCTCCCCTTAGCTTCAAATCAGTGGATTTGAGAAGAATCTCTCCACCCGCTGTGCCTCTCCCTCAGTAATGCATGCTCTCTCTGTCATCTGCTCTTCCTCCACTTGTCTCTCAGCTCCCTCTCAATTATCCTCGGCTTCCCATTCTCCATGCATGCTCCCTGAACCCTTCTCCCTGGGGGGTTGGACGGATACCTATAAAAGATGCTGCAATAGTAGATTTCCTGCATTAGCAAGGGATAGAACTACTTGATGTCTGAAGTCCCCTTCCAGCTCAACAATTCTGTGGACAATGGCGTGTCTCAGCACTAAGCCGGTGCTGATTTGGGAGGAAGTAAAACTTTGTTAATGTACCTCCTTTTAGCTCAAAGCAGTGTATACTTGTCACCATGGCAATGTGGTCGCTCACTACCATTTACAACTGCTGTGGTTCATACAATAAGGTAAAAAGGTAAAGGACCCCTGGACAGAAGTCCAGTCAAAGGGTTGCGGCCCTCATCTCGTTTTCAGGCCGAGGGAGCTGGGGTTTGTCCAGACACCTTTCTGGCCAGCATGTGGCCAGCATGACTAAACTGCTTCTGGCGCAATGGAACACCATGATGGAAACCAGAGCGCACGGAAACGCCGTTTACCTTCTCGCCGGAGTGGTTCCTATTTATCTACTTGCACTTTTTGGCATGCTTTCGAACTGCTAGGTTGGCAGGAGCAGTGACCGAGCAACAGGAGCTCACCCCATCATGGGGATTCGAACAGCTGACCTTCTGATCAGCAAGCCCAAGAGGCTCAGTGGTTTAGACCACAATACTGCCACCTTCATAAGGTACAACCAGTCCAAGTAACCAAGCCAATGCCTCCGATCACAAAGCAGTAGCTGCTCCTCTCTCTTCCGTAACTGAGATAGCCAGGCCAGTCACTCCTTGCTTTGTTGCCAGGCGCATAGACTGGCCTAGTTTGTATGTCACTTTAAACCAGTATGGTTTAAAGCTGAACCTACAGCTTGTGGATGCACGGGGTGAAAATCGAGGCAACTTTGGTTCTTCCCTGCTCTTGCTGCTGCCACACTGTCAGGAACCAAGTCATGGTTTAGCTTTGCAGTACATCTCCAAACCTAGGCAGACCATGAACTGTATCCAAGCTTCATGCTTCACATACCGCCTGTCAGAGGTGTGAGTTGTGCCCAGCTTTGGGCATGACATCACACATGCGTTGCTGCCCCAATGCAGACTTGGCCTGCCACGTCCCACCCACTCATCACCCAGTGCCTAACCTGTGAGGTAGCTTAGGCCAGGAGTGAGCCTCATGACCGTGTGGGAATTTGAACCCTGGTCTCCCAGGCCCTAGTCCTGCATTACACCAAAATATGCAGGGCCATTGTGTTCCAGATGCACACAAAAAAGAGCTGGTCCTCCCGGCTAATAAAATAATGTTCTTTTTAATCACACTTTTGCATCATTACTTCCATATTTTTGAACATATGAAGTGATACACAATTATTACCTTGTTTCCCTTTGATTTATTTGGCCTGATGCCTCTTTACTTAGCTATTGTTAAAATAAACTAGACTACATGGGTCATTTATGATGTGATTTAATAAGATGCCTTTTACAGGCATCTACCCTGCAGGGAGACATATAGCTTGCAAGCACCTTGTGAAAAGCGCTCCCCCCTCCCCACTTTTCATTCTTTATTTTCTTTCCTGGGATTCTGCATAAGAGGCAATTTAAAGCTACAGTGAACACGCCATTATTAAAGGACAATCTACTCAAAAAGAGCTTCATACCCTAGGAGAGAAAATGACAATCACGTGCCAAAATGAGGGAGGTCATGACTGCAAGCCTGGCTGCTTCCTAACCTTCTGTGAAAATTGCCATGCAAATTGTGCCATGATTCCCCCTCTCCCATTTTTCAAACAGTAAATATTTATTCCATTGCAGCAAAAATGATGTGCCCACAAAGTGACATAAATCTGGAAAAAAGCAGTGACAAGAGCCACCTGGAAACTGGTTTTCCGGATACTTTCCCCCTCCCCACTCAGGCTTCATAAATGCTTGCAGAAAAAGTATCTGCAAGGTATTTTATATATAGAAATTTAGCGTTTGAAGCCATAAATAGCTTTAAAGTGTAGCTAGAAATTGTTAGGATTCGCTATTCAAAGATCAGAGGCGGTTTTAGGGTAGTGTGACTGGTACATGAGAGACGGGGAGGGGGTGCCAAATTTTGTGTGGCACAGGACACCGGTGAAATCTGAGAGCTGAAAGGTTGCCACTGCAAAGATGAATATGTCCAACAGTTAAGGGCTCCTCTAGGTGACCTATTTATTGAGCATTCATCTTGATTTGCTCGCACAAAGCTTATGCAGAGGTTAGACTACGCCTTGTCTTTATTGAACCTGTTTTGTTTACAGGATGCTTATATGGCAATGAGCATTAAGCCTGTTTTGCTTGCAAGGTGTTTATATGTTCCCCTATTAATCATTTGTTCATTCTACACTTTTCAGTGCATTTCCCCATCAGTTTCATAACAGCAAAAGTCAATTTTTTAAAAAAATGGATAGCTGAACTTGGGCAATACGTAGATATTATATTAAACCAGAGAATAATATTAAAGAAACATCCTTCTTCCATCTATCAGAGAATTTGTGGTTGAGACCTAACAAGAGTGAAGCCCGAAAAGAGCTGCTGAGAAACAAGAGGTATCAGCATGCTTGGGTGAGCCCTGAGGTGCAAGCAGTGCCGGATTTACGCATAAGCTAAACAAGCTATAGTTTAGGGCCCTACTCTCTTGGGGGCCCCAAACAAATTTAAAAGGGGAAAAAACTGGATGTACATTTCCAAAATATAAGATAAAAACAAATGAAATAAAACCTACATTCAGCAACAGTGTTTCGTGTTGTGTAGGCTCCTATTTGTTATGTGCAAAAGGCTTTAGATACCTTGTTGTTGACAAAGGACAGCTGGACATATAAAGGGCTCCATTACCTTCAGTAGCTTAGGGCCTTATCAAACCTAAATCCAGCCCTGAGTTGCAAGGCAATTTCTTAATTATACCCAGTGCTTTTTTTTCAGGGGGTACTCAAGGGTATGAAGAACCAGCACCTCCTTTTTTGTTGTTGTTAAAAAGTGTGGCACTTACTATAACAACTTCATGGTGAGTACTGGCACCTATTTATCTAGAAAAAAAGCACTGATTATACCCATAGTCTTGTTTACATAACAGTATATTGTCTACTGTCAGATCCACCCTTGATTAAAAACAAAAAACAAAAACACTTAGCATGGACTTTCTCACTCACAGAAGCATTAAGGCACTCATGATGAACACTAGAGGAAGGGTCTTTTCAGTTTGGTGGAATTCCCTCCCAAGGTATGTGCAATTGGCCCCATCAGTCCCAGACTGAACTATTTGCATCAACTATTTCCACTGAAAACATGCTCTATATTCCACTGAAAACATGCTCTATATTCAATTCATTTTACAGAAGTGGCTTTTACATCATTTGAAAGCTGAAGTATAATTTGGGAATCAGCCGTTAGGCACATGTCAGGAAAGTGAAATGAACTGCTGTGTGAATGCAGCCTTAAATTACCCAGCTGCACCTCTGCCCATGTAGGCTCTGTTCTAAAGTTTGAGTCAACACATGGAGGTCAGTGGTGGAGCCAATGGCCAAATTCTGCCTCTCCCTCTCTGCTTTCATTGCTACATGACTGAATGCTCGAACAGTCCATATGAGTTATCCAAAAGGAGTACATAAAACATGATCTGTTTGTTAATAACGTCTTCATCATCTCTCATTAGTCAGAGACTGTGGTGGAATCTACACACACACATATAAAAATAAACTCTGGAAATGCTTTTTTAAAAAAAACATTTTGAAAAATACAATTGCCACTGTATAGCTGAGTCCTATCTTAAAGGTGGTGTGGGGGATATTATTACGTAGTTTGTGCATTTCAGCAAAGATCCCATCTCATCAGTCACTGTAATTAGTAGATTAAAAACTCCCATCTGCTGCTTCGGTATTTTAATCCATCAGCAGGTTAGAGAAAAAGTACTGTCCTCTAGGATGGAAATAGGGATTGTATTTTATTATTTTGTTAAACGAACCCTAACTTGCAGCAGCAGTTCTGAAGGAAGGTAAGGCCAAAATTATCTCTGAAACAGCATACAAAAGATGATTTATGGGGAGTTAGTTTAATTTTAATAAAGTAATATAATCCCTGTTCCTTGCTTTATAGGTAGGATTTTGCCCTTCACTTATAGAAGAAACAGCTTCCTTCTGAGCTCTATTAACTGATAACATTTTTTCCCTACGCACAGACACGCTTGTTATAATTCTCTCTGGCTATGCACAGTTCACTAAACTAATGAGCTGTTTGAGGACCACATGCTTTTGGTATACTTTTTTTCCAAAGTATATGCTGGTAAAATTGTAAATAATACCACTAAAGCCCAAAAATGTGCAAACAGTATCCTGTCAGGTGTGCTTCTAGAAAGTATACCATAGTGCTAATGTACACTCTGTGGCTGATTGTCCTAGTGATATCATGTATCTTTTCTTAATACAAAGTATAACTTTGACACCAAGCCCCTGAGTTCATCCACAGGTTCCCTGTCTCTGATGGAGAGTTCTTCTGCTCCTCTCAGCTCATAACCATAGCTACTAAATGAGATCCTCCTTACTGAGGGTCCTGGTTGTGCGTGGGCCCCTAAGGCACCCCTGTTGGGAGAGTTGTTGCCTGGCGTGGCCCAAGCCTTAACCTTTGGGCCCCAGGATTGCGCCAGGCTGTTTGGGCCAATCGGGGCAGTTGGCGTGATTCCTGGGGCCTATAAAAGCGGCAGCATGGAGTAACTGGGGGTATTTGCATCACGCTGCCGAACACCCGCCCTCCCTCCCTCCCTAATTTTAGGTGCTGCTGCTTTGGCCTTGCTTTGGATTGGGTCGCCTGCTTTGGAGCAGGGGCTGGGTAGGAATTTTTTCCATTTGGCAGATTGGATGTAACCACTTGGTTTTTGCCAACACCCTTAGCAATCGTCACAACTTTGTAAGGTTTGGCGGTTAGGCATTGGCTTATTGAAGTGTGTGGGAGGGGAGGTGCGGCCATCACCTGCCCCTCCATGAATAAGGTTATTCCGGAAAAGGAATCTGGGGGTCCTGGATCTTGTCCAAAGTCCTCTTGAGGGGCTAGGGCCATGCCAGGACCACAGGAACCCTGGGGTGAGCTTCGGTTGGTCTTCATTGATGTTGCTTCCTCGTTTGGTGTTTACCCTTTCAGACTACCAGCCAGAGAGGCAGGAGTCAGTTATAGTCTGTTGCCAATGCCTAAGCCAACACCGCTCACTTTGCTGTAGTCAATAAAGTTGTGGCCTAAATTTTGCCCAATAATTTAAACTAAAATTACATGTCAGTGTGAAGTTATTTTCAGGGGAAGTGCTTGGGGGCCTTGAAGCACAACCATTACGGCTATGTTCTGCCTCCATGGTTGGAGGCAATATGCATCTGAATACCAGTTGTTAGAAACTATAGGAAGAGAGAGTGTTCTTGTGCTCAGGTCCTGCTTGCGGGTTGCCCACAGACATCTCTCTGGCCACTGTGAAAACAGGATGGTGGACAAGATGGGTCATAGGCCTGCTCCAGCAAGCACTTCTTATGTAGTTAGCAGCTGTGTCAGGTGGAGGTCAGCAAGGGGGAAAGAGCCTTTTTGTTATGATGGCAGTGTTACTGTTTGCAGGGACGTTGGCGATTTAAGACTGCTGTGGGAATGAGTGCCAATGAGCAAACCTCGCCCCTGATCCCACCAGTTCAATTTCTGCTTATAGAGAGTTCAGGGGGAAACGGTACATCTTAGCACAGACTGGCCACCCTGACGTTTTGGCAATATATAAATATAAGCCAATGTGATTGCTGTTTCTAAACAGCTTTAATGAACCTGCAAGTGCTGTGTCCTATCATCATAAAAAGTGGTGTGGGTTTTTTTTGGGGGGGGGGTAACTAAATCTACTCAAACAGTCTCATAAAGTTGTATCTGATCAAAGAGTCCATTTGGGGATGGGGGGAAAGAATCATCTGTTCCATTGTCCAATCCTGCAGCAGGACATCCTAGACTAGATGAAGCACTCAGAGAAGATTGTGTGGTCATGGGAGCAGTATAATTACAGCAGCAACAATGTGTGAATCATCAACATAGGGCTCCTCCAAATGAGCTGCTTATTGTGCATTTCATTCTGATTTGCTTATGCAAAGCTTACATGGAAGTTAGATGAACTCAGCTCTTTACTGAGCATTCATTCTGGTTTGTTTAGGGGACATTATATGACAATGAGCATTTATGCTGATTCATCCTGATTTGTTTGTGCTGAGGTTATCAATATTCTCATCAACTGATCATTATCCCACACTTTTTATTGCATTCCCCTGTCATTTTCCTAACTACAAAAAGGTAATTTTTTGTTGTTGCACTAGACTGCTTTAACCCACTTTAATTGTGACTTGAGAACCACATCCCTACAATTCTCTGTCAATCTGTCGATCCCTCTTCTCCAGAAACCCTGGGAATTGTAGCTCCGTGTGGGGACTAGGGAGTCTCCTATCAACTCTCTGAACAAATGCAGTTCCCAGAATTCTTCAGGGGAAGCCATGCCTGTTTAAAGTAGTATGATAGTGCTTTAGATGTATAGTGTGGAAGGGATCACAGAGAAGTGGCTTCTTAAAGTTGTACTCATAGCGTATCAAATGCACAAACTGTTGTTCAGCACTAAATTTCACTCAGCTTCTGGCTATAAATGCTGAACCTGACCCTCCATCCATTTATTTGTTTTAGACTTTTATATCTCACGTTTCCATCATTCAGTGCTCAAGGCAGTTTACATAAAATCATCCATACCAATCTCAGACATCTTTTATGGTAAATATTGCTACATACAGTTTATCTTTGGCAAGCTGCATTAAAAGAGCACTTACTGACTGTAGTATGGCAGTCCCTTTGTGATATTTACCTTTCCTTTTTGTGATTTTAAAATCTCAACACATTGTTTCCTATATACATGGAACCTGTGTCTGGAACAGATACATAATTGTTCTGAATGTTCAGGTGTGTTATTAAACAAGTCAATGGATCAGCAGTGGATCTCCTGGCTGAGTTCAGACTCCAGAATCCTTTTATTAATTTAGCAAGAAGTTACTGAGAGCTTTGCCATTGATTTGACCATGCTTGGTATCTCTTAAAACACATTTCTGCTGCTTGATTTGATTATTTGTGCTGAGAGAACTTGTTCTCTTTATTTCCCTCTCATTCTTAAAGCAGAACTACAGCAGCCATTTCCGTATTGTTTAAACCCACCCGAGAGTTTCAACTTATCAATTATCACCACTTTAATGGCTATATTTAAGTTTACACACAAGTTACACTGTAGTGCGGACACTGATACACTCATCTCCTGTGGGTGCATTAACATTGCAGGCTTTGTCACCTTATCTTGCTCCGTCACTTTATTAAAAGTTCTTTATGGGAAACTACTGTATATGTTAGCTGTCTTATAAGATTATATCTTGACTTTGCTTCATTTTCCAGTGATTTATTACACAGCAGAATAAATTCATAGTCTAAAACCGTCGCGTTTAGGAGATAATATTTTGTCAGCTCATATAGTTTTGCAAATGCTGCTTTTAGAGGTTGTGAATAATATTTTGAAAGGCACTTAAAAGTATGAAGGGAATGCTGGAACGATTGTATGGACTGCGTCCTCCTCTGACACACTTGTACAAATTGGGAAATGATATAAGGGAGGGCTATTTAGATAGCATTCCCTATTTAGCCACATTTTGTGGAGCGACCTTTTCCAACCTTGTGCTCTTTGGACAGTTTTGGACTACAATTCCATCATCCTTAACCATTGGCCCCATTGCCTTTGGCTAATAGGAGCCCTGCAACATCTTGAGGGCACCAAGTTTTGGAAGGCTGGTGTAGAGCAGTGGTCTTCAGATGGTAGGTCGGGATCCGCTACCTGGTCGGACACAATAGCAACACTACCACCATTCAAACATGTGGGGAAAGGTTAAGAAATGACTCCCCAGATGCATGTTTGGGTTAAATGTGGGTCTTGAAAAGGCAGAAGTCTATTGAGAGCATTTCCTGTTGTCCGGATCTACCAGGTCCTAGTGCCTGAGTCAGGTGAGGGTTCCTCAGAAGCAGACGGTGAGCCCCTTGCAACTCCACAACAAGCTGGAACTAGGAGTTGACACTCCCTTGTGAGAATACCAGATAAGCAGCTGTGAAAGAGACCTCACAGACCTCACTGAATCCATCGACTGCCATATGCCTGGGCTCTCACTACACTATACTACAGTTGTAGTATACTATAATACAATGTAGGGAGTCCCCAAACCTCTGAAGAGATGCAGTGGAGAGGGAATTGCCAGAAAACAGCTTCACTTTCCATTCAACTCCTCATATATATATATATATATATAAATATATATATATGCAGGTTTTGGTGTCCTCGGGTGTCTTCCCGTGTAAAAGTTGGGGTGTCTAGGCGACGTTTCGACGAGGTCTCACTCGTCATCTTCAGGCTGGTGCTTTCGGCTTCTTGTTACTGGAACAGAGCAGGATCTCAGTGTTTGAGTTCCTATAAATACTGTTGAGGAGGTGTGGTGTATAGCCTCCAATGTTCTGGGCAGAGAGGAGGTTCCCAGGCTAGTGTGCCTTTTCTTCTTTTGTTCCTTAATTACTTGAGGGATATCTTGAGTGATTTCTTGAGTGATTTCCTGAATCCCACTTAGGTGGGTCATTAGGTGTGGATTAGTTGCTAAAGCCTTCGTGTCTTGAACTCTTGAACTTTGTGAAGAGTTTTTCTGAGAAGATGGCTGTACTGCACTTGGTTGTGCTCTGGCTTGGCTTCGTGTATATACACACACACACACACACACACACACAATAATAATAATAATAATAATAATTTATTAGATTTATATACTGCCCACCCTGGGCCAGATTTAGGTTTGATGAGGCCCTAAGCTACTGAAGGTAACAGGGCCCTTTATATGTCCAGCTGTCCTTTGTCAACAACAAATTGTTGCTGTTTTTTGTGTTGAATATATGCTATATGGTAATTTATGGACCTAATAGCTATCTAAAGCAATTTGCACATAACAAAATATGTATTTTATCAAAGTACATACAGCTTTTTTCCCCATTAATTTTTTTTGGGGGGGCCCCCAAGAGAATGGGCCCTAAGCTATAGCTTGTTTAACTTATACATAAATCCAGCACTGTGCCCGTCATCACAAGATATCAGGGCGGTTCACAGGGTAAAAAAATACAAGGTTAAAACACAAGTAAACAGTTAAACGAAAACAATAAAGCAGTACACCCCCTTGAGGCAAAAGCAGTCAGGGATTTAATTTAACACTCAGGTAATTTAACACTCTTGTGACCCCTTCCACGAAGGAGGCTGCCCACTGTATTGCTGAATTCCTTTTCTTTTGTCTGTATCTGCACTGGGTGTGACTAGGTCACTTGATCAAACCCAATGTAGCAGCGGCCTCAGAAAAGCCCATTTATCATTCCATCATTCCACCCCACTGATGGAGCACTCTGCGATGACAGTACACCACATCCAATGTCTCCCACTGCTTTTGCAGAGGAAGCAGGGCCAGCTCCAGCTGAGGATGTGTTTGGGAGCCATGAACAGCCTGGGAGTCCAAGATTCAGTCCTATCTTGGTATGTTCCACTGTCACTGTGTTGCAGGGCATATAGCAGGGTTGAGGGAACCTGTAGCCCCCTAGAAGTTCCTGAACTCAAACTCCCATCATCCTTGACCACTGGTCATGCTGGCTGGAGCTGATATGAGTTAAAGTTCAGCAACATCTGGAGGGCCACAAGTTCCCTATCCCTTGCATATAGTATAGGGCGTTGAAGGATAAATACAAGTTTTATGCTAAAGAGTGTAACATATCTTGCCACTCTTTGTCCCAACAGCGCTGCCCATTTATTTAAATTCTAAAATTTCTCCAGTTGATTAAAATAATATGACAATATCATTAATATTCTTAATAAGTTCTTATTTAGGTGCTCATTTCCTATACTTGACACTTGGGGATTGAATAAAATGATCTGGTTAATGGTTAAACCTTACCCAAGAAGAATTTTTATGTAGGTCTTACATAGACTCATCCATCAGTCTCTTCATGTAGACATATGGGTAATAAAGGCATATTTGCTACAATTTATCTTTAATAAGAGCCATATATTTGAACCATGGGGAAGATTCTAAAAGTGGACAAGTTCATTTTCAGATTCAGAATGGAAGTATAAAAAGCTATCCATCTGCCTTAATTATGTCGGTGTGAAGGCTTAAAATTTACTTCCTCTTCATAAATGCTACTTAGAATTTAATTTCAGGTGTTCTGCATGGAGTGCATTGGAAAATAGCATTGCATGGAAAATAAAGGCACACAAAAGTTATTATTTCAGAGACAATCCAGCTCTTTCTGTGATCCATATTTTAAAAGGTTGGGGCAAAGAGGCTAAGGGCTGCTTGTTGCTTTATTTAAAGCATTGTGAGAATTGAAATGGCTAACTGTGTGTGAAGAGCTTTAGGTTCTGCAAATAACTTGGTGTTAATAGTTATAATAACTCTGTCTGAAGCCATAACATTCTAAGTTCCACAACTGTAGTGTTAGTGAGGCCTATGAAAAGGGTCAGAGTGCCACCTCTGAATAATATTGCTACAATCCAGGCACTTTGGGGTAGTTGTCCCTTGGCCTTAAGCAGCAATTCATGCCTCATTCATTAGTTATGTTTTAATTGTGCTAACCTACATTGCTGAATATTCTGGAAATCTGAAACCGATATCTATTTTGGGTCCTCCTGAATGACAGAGGTGAATCTAAAAAACCTGAATTGTCATGTGCTAGTTATCTTGTATATAAAAAAATAAAGGTAAAGGGACCCTTGACCATTAGGTCCAGTCATGGCAGACTCTGGGGTTGCGGCGCTCATCTCGCTTTATTGGCTGAGGGAGCTGGCATACAGCTTCCGGGTCATGTGGCCAGCATGACTAAGCCGCTTCTGGCAAACCAGAGCAGCGCACGGAAACACCGTTTACCTTCCTGCCAGAGCGGTACCTATTGATCTACTTGTACTTTAATGTGCTTTCGAACTAGGTTGGCAGGAGCAGGGACCAAGCAACGGGAGCTCACCCCATCACAGGGATTCGAACTGCCAACCTTCTGATCGGCAAGTCCTAGGCTCTGTGGTTTAACCCACAGTGCCATCCGTGTCCCTATCTTGTATATACTCTGGCACTATTCAATTAGAAATCCCAGAAGGACAATAGTTAAGAGAAAACACCACTGTGCTTTTTATGTGCTTTAGGGGGGGGGCACAGAGAAATATGCACAAGTTCTTTTTTCATTAAAAATTTGCCCTTTAGAGAGAGGAAAAAGTAGTTAATAACAACCACATTAGGTCCTGAATCAGAGCAGGGCTGTGGTATTAGCAGAGGATTTTGTTAAAAGCTCCCTAAGCCAATGTTATTTACCCATTTAAATTGTCACAGTCAATCACCGAAGCTGCTGTTTGCTCTATAGGACCATAGTGGTATAGGCCACTCCCATCTGTGCTAAGCAATAGCAAGATTCCAGGGGTCTTGGCACTTAAGCAGGTTAGATCTTCCCTAGGTTATATCTTTGCAGTCTAAGAACGTAAGATGAGTCTGCTGGATTTCGCCAATGGCCCATCTAGTCCAGCATCCTCACAGTGGACTACAAGATGCCTGTGGGAATCCTACAAGCTAACCAAAAGCCACAGGTTCCCCGCCTTTGTTCTCTCTCTCTCTCTCTCTCTATATATATATATACCGGTAATTCCTATGCTCTTGGCAAATGTTATTCTGTTTCTCAGAGCTTCAGACCTGTGTCCTGTGCACAGTATATACAATAGCGTCGGAGTTTAAATGTAATCATATTTTAACATGGCTTTGAGAACAGCATTAATAGCTGGCAATATCAGCTTCCATAGAACAGCTCAGGAGACTACAAAGAAAATTGACACAACATGTTTTTGCTTAAGATAATGGCTCTCAAGAAGAGCTGCTGTGGTCCATCTTCATGTGGTAAATAGGTGCATATACACCATCCTGATACTGCATTTACTCCAGAATAAATAGACAATTAACTAGACGGCTATAAGCCTGCTGAAATCAATTCCTAAAAGCCCCCTGAAACTGAATTTTCTATCAATCCAAGAAGCAAAGACTGATTATATTATACAAATCTAAGGCCAGGTTTAAATATTGATTCCTGCAGTGATCCTCTATTCTTTCCCAAGTTAATTTAATAAAGCTGTCACCTTTTATAACATCTTTGGCTCCTGGTCTTCGCTTTGTGTTTTCAGTGCAGGCCTGCTGGCTTCGGGTCAAACAAGGCCACAGTATTAAATGTGTCTTTGCATTTAACATGAATGTTTGTTTGGTTTTTTAAATGCGAATAACAACAACTGGAAGCAGGGCTGATAACGGTTAAGATCAGAGCAGGCAGAGAGGAGATTTATCCCTTTCCTCTCCTATTGTGATCCATCCTCTGAAATTAATATGTGAATTGGGAGGAAATCCTCCATTGGCACCCATGCAAAAATGTATACGGTAGTTCATACCTTATTCCTTCTTTACAGTGGCATAGAATCTGAATGGGGCCTGATAAAGTGCTCCTGTTCCTTGAGCTGTCGGATCTGGCCATGGTGACGCATGCCTTAATTACGTACATCCTGGTTGAACTACTGTAACATTCTCTACATGAGGCTGCATTTGAAAAATGTTCAGAAGCTTCAGCTGGTCTACAGTGCTGCAACCAAGACTACTGTCTGGGGCTGGTTGCAGGGAGCATGTTACTCCCTTATTAAAGCAACTTCACTGGCTAGCGGTCCATTTCTGGGCACAATTCAAAGTGCTGGTTACTACCCATAAAGCCCTATATAGCTTGAGGCTTGAATATACAAACCTGCCCAGGTTCTAACCTCCTCAGAAGAGCACCTTCTGTCAATGCCATCAACATCAGAAGCATAGTTGGAGGTGATGAGTGAGAGAGCCGTTTCTGTGGCTGCTTCCATATTACCCAATTCCCTCCCAAGAGAGGTTAGTCAGACTCCTTCTTTGTTATCCTCCTGCCAGCAGGCTAAGACCTTCTTGTTCAGACAGGCTTTTGGAAATTAAGGTGCAGAAGATGCTGAGCACCAGGCCAAACTGTTTTTAAACGCTAATTTTAAATGTGTTTTCATGTATTTTAATTATTGTTTTTAGTTAGTTTGATTTTATTACATTGTATTTTGTAGTGTTGTTTTTAAATGTTGTAGGCTGCCTTGAATCTCAACTTGGGAGAAAGTTGTGATAATAAATAATAACAATGATAAATAATAAACCACTTCGGTTTTCCAGGCTCTTAAACGTGAGGTTTCATTTGTCATTAAAAACTCACCACAACTACATTGAATAAATTCACCTTTTTAGTAAATAAATCCTGCTTTGTAATTCATTTGATAAATTATAGGGTTTGTACTTGACTGAAAACTTCTAATTATTTGGTCCCACTTATCTTTGTTCGTTCCCTGGCAGATGGTGATTTTGTGTTATGTGCACTGACCATATGATTGTCAAGTGATCCAGAATATGTATCTTTTCACACTTTGTTTTTTCTCTCTCTCATTTTTAAACTCAGCTGTTCTTTTTATTCAGCTGTTTCCTTCAATCAGGGCCATTTGTGTGGCAAGTCTCTGTGAGAAATTCACTTGCAGCGTGTCAAGCATGTCATTACAGGGGCAGCATGTCCCATTTTACCACTTAAGGTGGAAGTGTTGCCACACCCTGTTGCCACCATGCCATGCCATGCCACCTGCTGCACCACCACCAGAGAAGCAGTGCCCTGCTGGTGAAGACTTCATCAGAGGACAATATCCCAAGAGGATCTATTCAGAGACTTAGAGCTTCCTGCAGCTCTAGGACATACTGGGTATGACCTGATGGAAGGCTGGGCATAATGTTTGAGACCTTTCTGGATGCGTTGAAATACATGATAAAGACTGGTAAATTATATCTGAGCTGTTGAGGAGAGGCAGGGCTCAGAATGAAGGAGCACAAGAAAGACTATCATTCTCCTCAGGGAATGCCCCAACTATCACTGTGCAGAAAAAGTTAAATCTTTCAGCAGATAATATTTTATTGAACTATATACCTGCAGTATGGAAATTATGCACGGGACAGCAGAAATGGATTTTCCGTGTCCTAATGGTGGCCAAGAGATTGAAATTGAGGAATTGGAAAAATAAAAATATGTTACCCTTCAATCAATGGACTGATGATATGATATCACTGGCAATTTAGGAACTGACTGTTTACAGGCGCAGACTCTGTATGGATAAATACGATAACATTTGGAATGACTTGTTACAAAATGTAGTAAGCTATTAATATTTACATAAGCACTAGGACAATAACACTATACCAGTTTATACAAGAATGTATGGGAATATCGTATGTTGCTTCTTTTTTGTATATTTTTGCTTTTATGTGTCTCTTTGTTGTTGTGTTGTTTTTTTCTCCCTCTCACTTTTCCTTCTTTTATTTTCTGTATCACTTTCTTTCTTTTAACTGAAATCACCTTAATAAAATATAAATATTTAAAAACAAAAACAAATGGCAGGATCTTGCAGGATCAAACTTGGCAAATGCAACATTTGTCCAAATGGCAGGATCTTGCAGGATCAAACTTGGCAAATGCAACATTTGTCCAAAAGGTAGACCAGCCATCTCGTTCCAGAATTCCAATTGACTATGAACACAAATAACATGCATACAACAATGCTGAATGAAATCCCATATGGTACGAACAAGGCAAACAACCCCAGTGAAGTCAATAGCAATAACAACTCAAATATAGTAGGACACAATCAGAAGAGTTGTTAAGGACTTGAACCACATTATCTTAATGAATGGATCTTTCCTCTTAGGATTAATCAGTATTTTACTTTAAGTTCATTTATTTATAAAATAGATTGTGCTGCTAAGAAATAACAAATTGGACTGAAGAACAATCAGAAGATTGGTTTACAATAGGATTCCACTCTAGATTGTGTTCTTTTAAACATACACTAACGACCTCCCTCCAACTTATCTCTGTAGAGCCAGCCTGACAAATCACTATTTGTATTTAAAATCCATTGAACCTTTATTGCAAGTCTAAAGGGAAAGAAAGTTCGTTCTTGGTGTTTCCTATTAGTTTCCAAGCACTATCATTAAACGGCATGGGAATATACTATCCAAGTGAACAGGATATGGGCTAAAGGTTGAAGCACACTTAAGGAAATGCAAAAAAATGTTTTTCAGGAGTATGATAATATCTTAGATTTGTGAATTTGCTAGCAAAGCTAGATATGAATTAAAAAGGAAAGACTCTTATCTTCTGAAGTAATAAACTGAAAATCCTTGATTTGCATTCTTGAAATTGAAACTGACTGCTAACCAATGCAATACAGTTTAAAATGCAGAATTAAGTAGGTGATCAGATATTTAGTTTGCAAAATGAAAATAGGCAAGAATAATTTTTGTACTTATATCTTAAAAAATGCTCAACTCTGAAACAAATAAAAGCAACTAACTGGTTCATTCTTCCCTCCTCTCTCTTCCAAACAGGCGATCAGCACTGTCAAAGGAGTTGGCAGCATTAGTCATCATGGCAGAGGTATGTAGAGCTCATTTCTGGGCAGGAATATCTCTGAATAAGAGCTAATAGATTCTCTGGATTTTAGTATAGGATAATGAAGTCTCAGTTTGCAAAGATCGCCTAGGTAGAACATCATAGCCGAACAGCTAATGTGTTTCCCAAGCTTGCGTCTGCCAGTCAATGTAAATGCAGGGAGTGTTTTGTAAGGGGGAACATCACAAGCTTAACTCCCCCTATCCCTGCCAATTGTTCCCTGCAATTGTCCATCGCTTTGGGAAGGAACATAGCTCAGTAATAAATCACACGTCTCACACGGCGAAGTCCCAGGTCCGATTCCTGGTGTCACTGTGTGAGCCAGTGTGGTGTAGTGGTTAAGAGCGGTAGATTTGTAATCTGGGGAACTGGGTTTGCGTCTCCACTCCTCCACATGCAGCTGCTGGGTGACCATGGGCTAGTCACACTTCTTTGAAGTCTCTCAGCCCCACTCACCTCACAGAGTGTTTGTTGTGGGGGAGGAAGGGAAAGGAGAATGTTAGCCGCTTTGAGACTCCTTCAGGTAGTGATAAAGCGGAATATCAAATCCTCCTCCTCCTCCTCCTCCTCCTCCTCCTCCTCCTCTTCTTCTTCTTCTTCTTCACTGGGGAGAGTTGGGATAATGTTATTGTCTGAAACCCTGGAGAGCTGTTGCCAGCCATTGTAGACAATACCGATTGAGATGGGCCAATGGTCTGACCAGGAGTGCCCAGCACCAAGGGAAGGTGGTGTGCTACGGCCTTCTCAACAGCAATGCCACTTCCACCTACTGAGATAGGGTACGGAAGGGTGGTAGCAAGATTTCAGCTGTGTGGGTGTAGCAGTGGGACCAATCCAGTGCTCCTGCTTGTGTACCCATGCAACACTGACCTCACACTTCTTTCCCTCCCCTCTGTGGTCAGCAACGCTACTGCTGGAAGGATGGCAAGGTGGCATGGATCCACTCTGCCAGCCACTTCCACAACTGACTTGGCATAAAATAGTTTCGTAGGTCTTGAATCTGTTTTACCTGAAGCAAGACTTCAGAACTGGCTTTGGGGAAAACAGTGACAATGGGGGGGGGGGGGAGGTTGATGGCAAGTATCAGCAGGTATGGGAAAGTTTAGTCATTCCCCTGCACTTCTAGTTCTCTTTACTTGTTCCATGGCCTTGCATTCCCATTACAGTGGTACCTCGGGTTACAGACGCTTCAGGTTACAGATTCCGCTAACCCAGAAATAGTACCTCGGGTTAAGAACTTTGCTTCAGGATGAGAACAGAAATAGTATGGCAGTGGCATGGCAGCAGCGGGAGGCCCCATTAGCTAAAGTGGTCTTCAGGTTAAGAACAGACCTCCAGAACGAATTAAGTTCTTAACCAGAGGTACCACTGTACAATGCAAAAAGGCATCTCATTTGCTTCATAACGCATAGTTTTTTCCTCACAAACATCTCAAAGGTGGCGATAATTTAAAAGATGGCCTGCTCTTGCGCATGAGTAGATGGGGCTAGTGGAGAAGTCTAGCAGCCAGGACTATAGCCTGGCAGAAAATGATTAGCCAACGCAATCCAGATTCATGTGTACAAAAAATGATAATCTAAGAAGAATCCTGATGGAAGTGACCAAAGGTCCATCTAGTCCAGGGGTTTGCAACCTTTAAGACAAAAAGAGCCACTTAGACCCGTTTCCGAAGAAAAAAAAACCTGGGAACCACAAAACTCATCATTATAAAAATTACTTTTTTGTCACTTTTTTATTTATTTCTTTGTTTGACCCCTCAGAATTACTCCTCCTCATAGAAATAAACATTAAATTAACAAGTTACCTTTGTGTGTGTGTGTGTTCTTCACTCCCCTTCAAAACAGTGACCAGCGTACATGCCCCCTTTCAATGAAGTGACCAGCGTACATGCCGTTTACAATGTAGGGGGCGGGTGGGTGGGCAGGAAGGTGACGTCGGGACGGTGCGTGACTAACGCACGCACCGCCCCCATGCGACGTCACAGCCAGTACAGCGCCTGCCACAGTGGGGAGTGTCAGGGTGCACAATGCGCCTCCTCCCCTCGCTAATATCCGCCCCGGAGCCGCGGCAAAGGTGTAAAAGAGCCACATGCGGCTCCGGAGCCGCGGGTTGCAGACCCCTGACCTAGTCCATCATCTTGCTCTCACAGTGGCCAACCAGAAGCCTGTGGGAAGCCTACAAGCAGGACCTGAGCGCGACAGCACTCTGTACACTTGTGCTCTCCATTCAGAAGCAGACCATCATGACTAGTAGCAATATATAGCCTTATTGAATTTGTGTAATCCCTTTTAAAGCCATCCAAGATGGTGGCTTCCCTACCTATTGCGACAGTAAATTCCATAGCAAGGGCCACCGACTTGTGGGAACCAAAAGTCCATTCAACACATGGGTCTGGATGACAAGAGCACTGAAGCAAGTCATACACTATGCAGAAAGACAAGTTCTTATATAATTTTGGCAAAGCAATAACATCAGTATGTTCCAATAAAAGTTGCATGAGTTCCATTGATTTGATTTCCAGGCAGACTGTAGTGCTTGAACAAAAGTCAAAACTTTTCCTTTCATTTCTGTTGAATAACATTTCCCCCAAAACCTCAACCTTTCAAGGTCAAATCAACCTGCAATATCTTTGAAAACCTTTCCTTCTTGCAGCCCACACACATTACCCACAAGCCTGGCATTTTAAAGTTCAACACATTTGCGCTATTAACTTCACATTCAGAAATAACACAAGCACTTTCATATTATGAGCAAAAGAGCCTGAACCTTTATCTGTTCCCTTCTTATTTACCTCATTTATTTTATATAACTATGTTGAAATTTGCTTTGAGAGCTCACTGTATGCGAGAAAGCATTATTTTATTACTTCCAGGAACATAAACTCTTACTAGTAATTCGACTTTTGCTAGCCTCAGTTGAATCAGGATAATTGAAAGTCTGGGTGCTCCACGTTCTGCCTCATAAGTCCCTCTTTTCCATACAGCTGCAGGTGCTTTATGTTGGCTCCATAGGTATATAAAGCATAAAGCTGGCTGAAAAAAATCTGGGAAGTTTATTTGGAATGTGACATTTCCTTTGTGCAGTACAGAAAGCAGCTGTTTCATCTGCCATCTCTTAATATCAATGGAGTGTCATTCCATCTGTGCATGAAGTCTGGGTGAAGACATACCCTTATGGACTGCCTCATGGTTACAGAGTTCTTTTCATTTGGAAATAACTTGCCAAATTCTAAGACCGAGCATCTTAAAATTCATTGTTGTTAACTAAAGATGAATTCACTTCTGTGTGTGCCAGTTCACAAAACACATGATAGGCCTAGACTGATTCATTTCTGCAGTTAGGGATTGGGAAGAAATTCAGCTCAGAGGCAAAGCCACACATCCTGAAACAATATGCGAACCAAAACACAGCTATACTTTGAAATTTTGCAGTGTGGTTCTCCAGCCATGCAATGTGTACAAAAATGCATGTACTAGGGTAAATTATGCATAAAATGCATAAATTGGTGGAAACAAGATATAAAATGTGTTCTAGTAGTGGAAATTGTTTTCAAATATGTGCAAATAATGTGAAATCATATACAAATATGTGTGTGAGGAGAAATTAACACTAAAATGCTGATGAATTTCCATGAGGACTTTGGATTTCTTATTTTCTCCTAGGTTTTTAATCCAATCAGTGTCACATATGCCTCACCTTCGCATACTGACTGATGGTGATGAGACTGAATGACATTCTATCCACTAATAGGGAAGGGAGTACATTAGGCTTTTATCCCTGCTTTTTCTATTGATCTTGGTCCCAAGGATCATATCGCAAAAGAACAGAAACACAACAACTAAACACAATTCTGTAATAGTTTAGCTGAGCTTGAAGAGACTCAAAGTATTTGTACCTTGTCTTCAGGATGCTTTCATCGACAATATTTAACAATATATGTCCAAGATGAAGCAAGACCATGAATAATGAAACAACAACAAAAAAAAATTGCATCCATGGGCTTAGCCACCAACAAATCATGGTTTCCCACTGACATCCAACCCTCAAGCAGTGATTTTTCATCATAATGAGACTGAAAACTGATGTGAGCATTCAGGTAATATTGAGAGCCAAGTATTAACTACTTAAAGGAATGGAAGTGGTCCTATTGAGTTAATTAGGTACCACACTGAGACCTCTAAAACCAGCAAGTCCAAGTAAGAGAATAGATGAAAGCTCCATTTTACTATATATCTGATATGAACTGCTGAAGGGTGATGTATTGTAAGCTATTAAAGTTTCTGGGTACTGGAAAAAGTGAGTCATAGATAAAAGTGTACTAAGAACAAAATCTTTGGATGCTTAAATGCATCACCTTCTCTTAGTGGTAAAATATGTTCAGATCAATATCCCTACATGTCAGCATATAATAAATGTTTAAAAGAGCTATTGAACTGGGTTTTTTAAAAAAAGAACCTTCACAAATCAACTATTTTAAGGTCTCTGGGTAACAAAGTTCTGAATGTGCAGTTAGTAGACCCAATAACCTTTTTGATAGTCTAACTTTACTTTTGTTTCTTCACTGCCTCTGCTCACAGCAGAGATGTATTTTCAACTGCCATGCTATCTAAGCATCAACTCAAACACAGCAGCCCTCACATGTACAACTACACACAGCAGACCACTAGATCGAGCCTTGGCACTGAAGTACACAAAAAGTATACAGTATGTGTATAAAACATTTAACATGTGAACTAAGGATGTGGGTGGCACTGTGGTCTAAACCACTGAGCCACTTGGCCTTACCGATCAGAAGGTTGGTGGTTCAAATCCCCACAACAGGGTGAGCTCCCGTTGCTCTGTCCCAGCTCCTGCCAACCTAGCAGTTCAAAAGCACACCAGTGCAAGCAGATAAATAGGGACCACTGTGATGGGAAGGTAAACAGCGTTTCTGTGTACTGCTCTGGTTTACGCCATGGTGTTCTTTTGTGCCAGAAGCGGTTTGGTCCTGCTGGCCACACGGCCTGGAAAGCTATCTGTGGACAAACGCCGGCTCCCTCTGCCTGAAAGATGAGCGTCACAGCCCCATAGTCGCCTTTGAGTGGACTTAACCGTCCAGGGGTCCCTTACCTTTTTTCTTTTAATGTGTATAAATTTATGCATGTTTAGACTCTGCCCATGCTATCTGTCACATCATCATCCTTGATGCAGATTAATCACATGAGCAAGGCCTGCTTGTGTCCAAATGCATGCATGTAACCTCAGTTTATTCTAAACATCCTAAGCACGAGTGGAAGCCCTCTAAAGCACAGGTAGAGAACCTAAAACCCATGGGCCAATCTTAGCCTGCTAGGGAATCCAGTTTGGTCACAAGGCTGTTTTATTCAAAACCACACTCAGCTGTCCATCTTGTGATATCAACTGATGGGTGGGAGGGCAGGATTCTATGTTGGTTCCAGCAGGGAACAGCCACCCATAACCAAAGTAGCAGGATTTAAACCCTACTCAGCATCAGAAAAGTTGGGGTTAAATCCTGCTCAGCTTGGCTGTGCATGCCTGGTACACACATCCAAAGAAACAAGCATTGACTGTGCTTGAGAGGAGTCCCTTTAGTAGTGGATCTGCAAAAAGCAGGTTTCTTCAGCCAGCTTTTTGTAGCTCTGCAGCTAGAGGGACTTCTCTGACATGAGCTTCTTATAAAATGCAGGTGAGGGAGAAAGAACTGCTTTGCAAGTTTTTTTCCTCATGCATGCAATGCCTTCTCCCTTCTCCCAATCATCCACTTTAAATTCTGAATAGCAGGAATTTAGAGGAAGAGACTAGCAAAGATTGTTTTTTCAAACTATTCAGTTTTTGGCCAAATTTCTTAATCATTCCTTTCTTTTCCACAACCTTCCCTCTGACATACATGGAACATCATCCATCAGTTGCTCCTGACATTTTGTAAATACTTTCCTCACCGGATAAGACCAGTAGCAAAGCTAGGGAGGGGAGGGGAGGGAGATCTGTTGGGTGGCACTGTTTGGGGGTGGTCTTCCTGATGGCATGGGAGCTTGAGGTGTCACAGCAGTTGCTTGGCATTTCGGGTGCTGCAGGAGGCGGAGCCACTGCCTGTTCCTGAAATCAGCAACAACCTTGAATTGCAAAAGACTACACTGTGTTCAGCATCTTATAAAGCAGAGACATCACCTTGCCGACAAAGGTCCGTATAGTTAAAGCTATGGTTTTCCCAGTAGTGATGTATGGAAGTGAGAGCTGGACCATAAAGAGGGCTGATTGCCAAAGAATTGATGCTTTTGAATTATGGTGCTGGAGGAGACTCTTGAGAGTCCCATGGACTGCAAGAAGATCAAACCTCTCAATTCATAAGGAAATCAGCCCTGAGTGCTGACTGAAAGGACAGATCCTGAAGCTGAGGCTCCAATACTTTGGCCACCTCATGAGAAGAGAAGACTCCCTGGAAAAGACCCTGATGTTGGGAAAGATGTAGGGCACAAGGAGAAGGGGACGACAGAGGACGAGATGGTGGGACAGTGTTCTCGAAGCTACAAACATGAATCTGACCAAACTGCGGAAGGCAGTGGAAGACAGGAGTGCCTGGCATGCTCTGGTCCATGGGGTCACAAAGAGTCGGACACGACTAAACGACTAAACAACAACAACACACTGTGTTACTACTAGATTTCCATTTTTATGATACTGTTTTTATATATGCATTTTTATACGTTGCAATTTAGAAATGCTTTCAATAAGTGAGTGAGTGAGAGAGTGAGTAAATAAGTAAGTAAGTAAGTAAGTAAATAAATAAATAATAAATAATAAATGTATATACTGTTATTGAGATTTTGCTTTATCAATAAGTTACCGATCAACATGGTGTTTGCATTGTTGGGGAGTGATAACTTCTGGGGCTTTTGTTCATTCCTGCTTGTTGGAAGGCTCAGCAGGTAAAAGGCAATTTGTGACGTACCTTAACATTTCTGAAATAAGTTCCTGCTCTGAAATGTCAAAGAAGTGATACAGCCAAAGATGAGTGGTTCATGCTGAGAGCTTAGCTGCTGGCATTTTTTTTAAAAGGAGGTAGTGCTGTACTTTGCTGAGGGTGGCTGTGAATGGCATCGAGGAGTAGAACTGCAGCAACAGTGCCAAGTCTTCCTTGTACTAACTCAATCCATAGTATAACACACAATGTTATAAAAAGCATTCTTCAACATACCGGTATTTCATCATGACAGTACTATTACTAGTACTACTAATAGCAGAATATGCAGAGGATGATATCGACTGTTAGTCAGAGCAGAATTCAGTGGGTCACTTCTGGGTACAACTTCATTGGCTATTACCCAAGCTACCTATTAAGTACAGAGACTTCCAGAACTCAACAAATAGCATTTAAAAACATCTTTATACCACAAATATAAAATCAGCTTACCTTGAATCATGAAGATTAAGGAGTGGTTTGTGTATGTGAACCAGGACAGGGAAGTTAGATTGACCACATCCAAAACCATTGATGAGATTCTTAGGATATAGCACTTGTTTCACCCCATTATTAGTAGCATTCACTAGCATATTTGCCTTTCCAGTTGCTGTCACTTCATAGCAGCAGCTCCAACAGAGCATCACATTTGGATCTGGGACAGCACAGTTGTTGGACATCCCACATAACTGTATTTTTAAAAAATACTAAAGCCCCTTTTACATAAGGACACAAGATGAGCCTGCTGGATCAGGCCAGTGGCCCTTCTAGTCCAGAATCTTGTTCTCACACTGACCAACCAGACACCCATGGAAAACCCTGCAAGCAGGACCTGAACACAAGAGCACTCTGTGCCCGCCATCCCATAGTCCCATGGTTTCCATCAGCTGATATTCAGAAGCATTACTGCCTCTGACTATGGAGACACAGGAGAGCTACAATGCCTAGGGATTATTGATACCCTTATCCTCCATGAAAGTAATTGATATAACTGGTTGAGCAATCAGACAGCATCTGATTGTGCTGTGGACAATGTAGAAAGTATTGGCTTCCTGTGTAAGCTGTGACTTGTACCCAGTCTCCACAGAAATGTAGCATTGTTCCTGCCGATTTCCTAGTTTCTTTGAAATCTGTATAATGCCTGCAAAGCAGAAGATCACGAAAAGGCAAGAATGATATCTCTACAATAAATGCATGTTATTAAACTAGAAGATGAGACATGCGGCTTTGAATTGAATAGTTGATATTTTAAAATCTTACAAAAGAAAGAAGCTCTTTTACTGTCTTATCTTAAACCAGTCATAAAGACCTTCTATGTTTTTGCACACAAGTACATTGGCAAATCAGTTGGAACAATAATGTATCTCAAGTTGTGGCAAGCAGACAATTTCTTGTACACTGAATTTTAAAAGGAGCCTTTACCCAAGAAAAGATGAAAGCAATATAATTGTAGGCTGCCAGGGAAACTTGCTGAATACAGTTTTGGCCACAAGAGAAAATGTGCTACCAAATTTGAGATTTACAAAGCGCCCCCTCCAGAACATCTTATCTGGCAACAACTCTTTGATAAACATACAATGATGAGTGTTGCCATTAAGTTTAATGGCAGCTGTTCAATCACATTTAATAGCTGCAACATTTTCCTGTTACTATTTTTACATTTCTCCTCTTCTTCCGTTCAACTCTGTTCCCTCTCTTTTACACCCCCGCCCTGAAACACTTCATTTTATTTTGCTACATTGGTATTATCTCTTTGCAATTTCACTGCAAAATCTTAGCCAAAGAACAGTTATCATGTGTGATCTATTCAAGGCATATATTAAAGTGTGAGGGGTTTTTTTTCTGATCTCAGAAATAAAATTCTAATACTTCTGTAATGGTTCTAGGGGTTGCTTGTGCGTAAGCTTGTCCCAACGTCTGGCTGGGTTGCCTGAGTGAACCTTCTCTGTCCGGACAGCCACTCGCCCGTGACCGTCTCAATCGCTGGCAGAATCCGTCAGTGGGCGTTTCTTAAACTTCTTCCAGCAAAGAAGTTCTTTGACGCCCAGTCTCCGCCTACTTTCCCTGCACGGAAGCCTTCTGCACAAGGAGGGCGTGGGCAGCGGAGGACCCCTTCTCTCCCCGCTGGTCCCTGACAAGGAGTCATGGGATCGCCTCGCCAATTCCCCCATCTCTCCCCCTTCTCCACTGGAGCTACGCTGATTCTCTCCCCCAGAAGATGGGCTGCCCCTCCCACTCCCGGGACGCTCTCTGGGATCCCTTCGGAGCTTGCTCTCTCCCTCGGACACTGATGGCAGTTCCCTGACAACTTCCTTCAGGCTTGAGCAAGATGTACCTTAAAGGTCAACAAGAAAGAAGGGTATTGTGCACTGTGGACTTTTCTGTGTCTCAGAGCAAGGAGTCTGGCCTCACAAGTTGAATTCTAAAGAGCTCTGTTCAAATTTTCATAGGGAAAAGTTCCACAATTAATTTAAGTAGTTCTATCCACAATACTAGCCATAATAGTGACTTAATAGATAGTGAATTAATTGCTGAAGTATGTATCTTTTGTGGAGGGGGGGCATGTGTAACATAGTTCTACATTCTGCATAGGCTGATGGTCAAGTTGGTAGAAACAATAATCTTGCTGATTAACCCTGCCAATAGAATGGCACCTTAATACATAGTTAATCAACTACATTACCACAGTGTGTGATTGGAAGAATCATGTCAGTTCATAGCAATACAAACTCATCCCAATTTGCAGATTTAGGCTGCAATCTTATAGTGATGGGGAAATCTGTCAATGTTGGTTTTTCTGACATTGTCCTTTTTCCAGCCTTCAGTTCTTCACATTTCGACATCAGCTTGAAATTTTAATTTTTTTAAAAAAAACTTCTCATGAAAATTCATAACCATTTTAGTGCAAATTCATCCCAACATAAACATTTTTGTATGCAACTTTGCTTAATATACACATTTTTGCAATGCAAAAAATGGACCTAATGGACCAGCTTCCACACTATTCCCTGTGTGTTATTCTGAACCCTGAGCAATTGTGCATGCAGACGACTAACCACCACAGAGGTTATGTTCAAAACGATGACAGTGGAGACAGGAGGAACAGTGTTATTGCGGGGGGGGGGGCTAGATGCACAGACCTGCATCCCCTTTCTCCATGCTTGCCATCTATGTATGTGTAATGGAGTGGGATGGAGCAATCTGTGCAGATTTGCGTAGGTCAGGCATGTCCAAAGTCCATTTCAGGGGCCTAATCCGGCCCCCCAGTCGATTTAATCTGGCTCCCATGGCAGTATATGTCCTGGGGTAAAATCCTAAAAAAAGCTCAGCAACTTCAATCCTAAAAAAAAAGCTCAACTCAACAACTTTGGTTGGCCCTCATGCATGTTCATGTCATCAAATCTGGTCCTCATTGAAAAAAAATGTGGGCACCTCTGAATAAGGCATGGTCAGGTGCAATGGCTGTTCACAACATATGTTTATGAAATGTTAAAGAGACATACTTTGTGCAATTGGCCCTTTATACAGACTTGTTTTAACTTGAAGTGTAGCTTCGTCTCAAAGCGTAAAAACTAGGAAACATTCTGTAGCATTGCCAGATAATTTAAAATATCATATTATAGTAAGTTTATGGCATAACGGTGATTGTAACCTTTGGGTTATACAAAAAAGAAGAAGCCCTGTTGAAGACCTGGTCTTATCCCATTGCTAATCTTTGATTCCCACTGAACATTCTGTCTCTAAACTGCTACAATATGTCCCAATAATATTACTTCTTCAGGGTGCCATTCCACTATGTTGCAAATTTATACCACTCTGTTTCTCTTTGTAATAACTTTATTGCTCACTGTGCCATGAAACCAGCACCTTTCTTTCTGCAGAGACTTTTTTACTGGAAGAAGAAGTGACAAACAACAGATAATAAAAAGTCAGTCCTATTGTAAAGTGTAGCTTTAAAAAAGAAATGGGCTTTTCTGCTTAATATGAAAGAAGAAAAAGAAAGAATGTGTGTTTCGATACGTGAAAAGCACACAGCTTAAGCATTTCAAGCCCAGGTCCAGTGAGCAAATCAGGTTTTAGTGTGTGTATGTGCATGAATTCATTCATTCAGATTTTTTACAATAATAGGGAACCTGTGGAGGGGTATGGAGTCACAGGACTGGGGGCCAAATGCAGCCCTCCAGGACTCCATGTATGGCCCTTGGGGCCCTTCCACAGACACATCCCTTCTCCTCAGATCACACTCCTTACTGACTTTGCTTCATACCATCCTTGAGTTTGTTTGGCTACCTAGACAAAACTCTGGACAAAATCTTGAGCTCTGAAAATGCTTCTTGCTTGCTTGTATGGAGGAAGGAGAATTGTGTGTGTGTGTGTGTGTGTGTGTGTGTGTGTGTGTGTAAACTAGCCTACTGTACTGAGGTCACATTTGCATTAACTGTTGTGCCTACTTTTGCCTCTGGCTGTCCACCCACCACTGGAATATGGCCCCGGGAATGTGGTTCTGTTGTTTGACTCCAACACCCATCAGTGTGCCCTCCAGCATGGCAGATAGTAACGGATGATGGATGTTGTAGTTCAACAATGTCTGGAAGGCCCACGGGTTTGCTTTTTTTGAATCCTACTTTTCCTCTAAGGAGTTTGAGGAGTCATGGTTCCCATTTTATCTTCATAACCACCCTGCGAGGTAAGTTGTGCTGAGACATAGCAACTGGTCCCGAGTCACCCAATGAGTTGGTTGCCATGTGTGGTCTTTTTCAAGGACATGTCCTCTTTTTCAGGGGTAAAATTTCTGTCCGGGTAGATTTTTTAGATTTGCCAAAATGTCTCTGGCTATACTTTCTGGATGAGACACAGACATAACTGGTAGTTGGAGACTTCCTCTTCTCTTCTCCTGCACATCTCAGCAATATATCGCAGCTTCTATAGCCTACATATAGTAGGGGTATTTAAAATGAGAGTCGCCATAGTGTCCTCTTTTTGGCTCTTCAAAATATGGCAACCCTATCCAGGCTTCGAGGGGATTTGAAGCCTGCAGCCTCTACACTATGTTGGCTAACTCACTTGGACACTTTTATTATATCTCATTTATAAAGGAAGACCGACTACTCCTCTATCAAATACAGACATTCAACAACATCCAGATACTGTGTATAACAACAAGTATTTTCTGCTGTGACACTGGGATTGTGGAATGACTTCATGAGGTGGGGGTGTCTGTGATCGCTTTACCGGTCCTTTGGTAGGCAGCATAAACATTAAGTTCACTGAGTAAAAAAAATCATTTCTTACAAAAATGTATATATCATACATGCATTCACAATTAATATCCATCTAAATAGCCACTCAATAAATATTACTTTATTCACATTGCATAAATTATGCTGAAGACTGACATTTTATTAATTTACTGTTGTTTGTTTAATAGTTATAACATTTTTTATTCTCGCTGATTTTTATATTAAGTCTCTTTTTTTTAAAAAAAAAAAGTCCGTTTCTTTTCACATTCCCTGAAATAGGGTAAAAGGCCTGGGAACTAATTAGCATTTGTAGAAGGAATCACAAAGGTTTTCTGCATTCAGCCCTTTTTGTTTTCAAAAGAACAAGAGTTTCATGAGGACCTGGGGATTTATTATTCTTTGGTTGTGGGCCCCAGCACAACATCCCTCTTCTGTATTCCTACCAGCAGATGACTGCAAAGCATCCAGCTTTTATTGTGGCAAATTGTCATTACCCAAGTCAAAGGAATGAAGAAACAAAAATACATAAACGTGACAAATAAATTTCCTGCTCAGCAAGTTATTCATGTTGACAAGCTCTACAACATTTATGACTTTATCATAACTTTTACCTGCTTTCCATATTTCCATATCTTTTCTTCTTCTTCTCAAGATTCAAATGAAATTCCTCAGATAGGTATCACGTTCCATATACAGCAATAATACATTGTCAGAATGTGCTGTCTGTAGAGGTTTACGACATACAAAATGATGGTTTATGAAAAGCAGACGGCTCTGAAATGCGTGGTGTTACAATATTAGCATAACTTAGATGAAAGCTGTTGTCAGCCCAGATGCAAACACAAACTGCACTATCTGAGGTACAGTTCACAAAAACTAAGAAGCTATATATAACACAGGCACCTAGATGCCCACCTAGATGCCAAGCCAATATGCTAATTTAGAGCACTATACACATACCCTCCAACATTTCGCTGATGAAAAGAGGGACATCCTATTCTATACATACATACATACATACATACATACATACATACATACATACCATGTCTATCTGAATGGGTTGCCCCAGACACTCTGGGTGGCTTCCAATATATATATATATATATAAGCATAATAAAACATTAAACATTAAAAAAAAAAACCTTCCCTATACAGGTCTGCCTTCAGACATCTTCTAAAGGTTGTATAGTTACTTAACTCCTTGGTTTAGAGGTCATATAACTCCATATGTTCCAACATGTCTCCGTTGAAAACAGGGACATCCAAAGGACAAGCAGGACATTCTGGGATCAAATCAGAATCCAGGATAGCTTGTGTAAATCCGAGACTGTCCTTGGAAAACAGGGACAATTGAAGGGTCTGTATACCTCATTTTAACGGGCTTAATGTTTTATGTTGGTTCTGCAGTGCTCTCATCACCCAGGTGCCATTTATAGTTGTGGCAAACCGTACATTTTAATTGAAATAAGAGTTCATCGCACTAAATGCAATGCCGACATTTTAATGGGAACTTTGATGCCATGGGTTGCTATCAAAAGCCTTTTGCACTTAGCAGGAGTGTTTCTGGACAGATTAGCAAGGTTGAAATCAATTTTTCATGTTGCTCTTGGTTTCCTTTCTTTTTTTCTTTTCCCCCCGACAAAACCTCTAGTGGAAGAACCAAATGGGCGCAATCTAATTGAGGAATGGTAACTAGTTCAGCTCTGGAAATAATTGAAGACATTTTTACCATCACAATGTACAGTTTCTTAAGCTTTGGCGGGGGGGAATTGCTCAGAACAGAAGCACAATAAATATATTATTCAAAACTGTAATTTGCAAATACTGTTATTGAGCATGTGCCAGATATTTTCCAAGTATGCAGGTATTTGCTGAATATTCCTTGAATACTTGTAAATTGGTGGAGTTTGATTTCAGAATTTCAGAAAGAAAGCTACGGGGGTTTTCTTACAAGGACAGATGTTGCAGTTTGGGGATCTGCTCCATTTCCCTACTAGAAAATCCAAAAGCACCTTTTCACAGAAGCGGATGAAATTCAGAGGCAGAAGAGCTGTGCTTTAAGTAGATTGAGCAAGCAAATATGTCCAGGAGTGTTTGTGCTCAACACCACAGCAATGTCATTTTAAAATAGAGAGAGAGAGAGAGAGAGAGAGTCTCCTAACACACACACACCCCGGGACTGGATAATAATAATAATAATAATAATAATAATAATAATAATAATAATTTATTTATACCCTGCCCATCTGGCTGGGCTTCCCCAGCCACTCTGGATGACATTTGCAGGGAAGTTCACCCTTTCTGAACCATTACATTTTTAGGGTGGGGAGAAAAATAGAATCACTTTGATGTGTAGATGGATTCAGGCCTGACCCAAGACCAAGATTCAGCTCAAAAAGGATTTATTGGAACATCAAGAACAAGAACAAGGCTGACAATCAGGGGCAACTGGAGTGCAGATGGGCCCCAAATCACCTCCTAAAAAATAACTTCCATTTCTGGTACAGAAGTTGCCAGTTGTATATCCCCTTCATATTCTAAACCCTGAATAGACATAGTTCCATGATGAACTAGATGAGGAGGAATTGGCTGTGTGCACTTAGACAAATTCTCCAAACACTACTCCAAAGAGTCTGAAAACAGATTCTTTAAAAATGTTGCTCTCATTCTTTTCAGTAGTTCTTTTCTCCCCATTCTGCAGATGAAAGGTTTCTGTAATCTCCCAGTATCGACTGTCCCTATTCTTCAACCATGCTATTAACTACTATTATGTCTTCTCGAGCCAAACTATGTATCTGCCTGTCTGAATTTTATCTGACACTCCTGCCAACACACTGTCCAGTAAGTAGTTCTCATACTGGGAAATGTGTGGGCAGAAAAGGCACTCAGACAGAAGATAAACATAAGTGAGGTTCTCTGTGGAGTTTAAAAAGGACTCTGTTTCTGACATGTGGTTTGAGTTTTAATGCCAGTGAGGAGTGTCAGTAATAATGGCTCTGACGGGCAAGTGCCACATTCCTATTAGATTTCAGAAGTTTGCTGTTTTCCCATTTGCTTTAATCTACTGCTGTCATTTTTCATATCCCTGACTGTGTTCAAAGACGCAACAGGAGCGGCAAGCCCCAGCTTTCAGAACAGAGAGGCTTTTGAATTTAGATTTTATTATTATTATTGCAGTTGGAAGCAAGCAGACATTTAAATGAAAAAACGGCCAGTGGAAACTGAATCAAAAATATTTTTTACCCATCCAAGAAGATTCCCACCACTCCTGAGCAGTGCACATGGGGGCAGGGCTAGCCGCCCATGGCTAGCATCCCAGGGGGGCGGGGCAGCAATGTCACTACCCCTCAGGGATGACACCTGGGGCGGGCCGCACACACCACACACCCCTTCCTCCACCAGTGCTCCTGAGCTGCTATTTGTCTAAGTCATTAATTGTTTAAGCATGGGGATCATGTTCTCATCAACGTGCTAAACGTACTTGGTTTGAAACGGCTCATCAGTCAGTCAGTCTCAACAATGGAAAGCAGTTACATCTGATAGGAAGGCATCAGCTGTATCTAGGGGAAAGGATGTAGCTCAGTGGCAGAGCAAATGCTATGCATGTAAAACACCCCAGACTCCTCTCTGGAACCTTGGGGAACCACTGCCAACCCCTGTCTATCGGGAGCAAGGCAATTTGTGGCTCTCCAGGCCTTCCTAGACTCCAATGCAAAGGAAAGTGTTTATTGGGTTAATTTCACATGAGTTGCTGGCTCATTATTGCAACTATTAATACTGTGCAGTTTGAAGCATCTGGAAGCATAAGAACTGACTCCTTTTGGAAGAAATCTTTGTCCAGAACAATGAAAATGTTATTCAAACTTTAACTTTCTTCGTAACAGAATTAAAACATCAGATGTACCTCAAAATTATCCATACAATATCTTGCGCTGTCCAGCACAAGCTCAGCATCTTAGAAAATATGAAATAATCCAAACAGACCTACAAGCAAAGGTCGCTTTCTGTCTTTAGCAGCTTCCAATTTCACCTGAAACTGTTTTCCTCAAGAGCTTCATTTACATCTTCACTCCACAGAGTCTTGAAACAAGACTCCCTTCAAAAAGGAGATTTGCAACCAATACCTCTGTCACCTGATCTAAGGTTACAACACTCACATGTTAGCAAGCAGAAAACAACAATTAGTTAATTATCAGCTCAGGAAGAGCTCAGAGTGCTCTTCTTGCTCTTCCAAAGCTTCAATGGAATCTCCCTATGTTAAACCCTTTCACCAATACACAGGCATTCCCATGTCATTGTCAACTGAACCAATTATACCTAATACTCATGCCCCCACAATGTACCTGGCTGAATCTGGTGACTTTCTTATCTATGTTACTGGGGAGATTTGGCACATAACTTTGTGTATAAAAGGGCTCAGGTCACAACCTACAGTGTGCATTGTGATGGGATATTGCAGGATTCATGTGAAGACTTTTTGAAAAGATTGTCCGAGAAGAAGTTGGAGAATTGCCAGGCTTCAGAACGCAGAGAACTCTGTCAGATGCAGGACTCTGAGCAACTGGACCTAGAACATGCTAATGGGCTTTGGTTCAGGAAGGACTTTAAAATATAGTGGTACCTTGGATTATGAAATTAATTCATTCTGGAATTCGGTTCTTAACCCGAAACCGTTCTTAACCTGAGGTGCGCTTTTGCTAATGGGGCCTCACGCTGCCACTACACCGCTGCCACGCAATTTCTGTTCTCATCCTGGGGCAAAGTTCTCAACCCGAGGTACTACTTCCGGGTTAGTGGAGTTTGTAACCCAAAGTGTTTGTAACCCGAGGTACCACTGTACACAACCCTCTCTGGGAAGAGGGGGGAGGGAGCCTTCGTGTAACCTGTATATAGTGTATACAGAGGTTGTGTTTTGTGTGTGCCAAGTAAAACAACTTCTAAAAACAACTGTTTAATTTTGGTGGGCTTCACCACTTTACTGAAGCTTCCATGGCACGTACACAGAGAACAAGATGCATAAGAGGAAGATAAGCACACACCCCAACATTCAATTCCCACTAGCCCAGTCAGCATTGCCAATGGTCAAAGAAGATGAGAGGTGAACAACAGGAAGCCCGTTCCTGTTGTAGACAATACTAAATTGGATAATAGTATGACTCAGCATCAAGCAATTTCCTATATACCAAGCCTTTTGAAAATTGGAGCATTTCATAACTTTTATCTCTCTTTTTCCCCTCTTCTAGGGAGCGTTTCTTTTCCTTCTCTTTTCCAGTTCAGACCCCAACAGAAACAAAGGGCACCATCCACTGAAAAGAAGATGCCTACACAGCTACCATTAATTCATTTTACAGTGATTTCGCCCTTGTTGAAAGCTTCATTCACTTGTTGAAAGCTCCATAGCCACAGAATCCATTGTATGCTATTGTACAAGTTCTGTGTGTGACCTAGTTGTACAAAATCATCCTGGAATTAAGGGGGAATGGGTGGCAGTAACTAGCTGCTACTGTGTATATAAGAAACTGTAGTCTAGGTACTTCTAGGAAGACTGCAGTTTCTATTCTTTGTCTTATATGCACAGAAGTAGGTAAAGAATATGTACGTGTAACCTTTCCTTCTCCTTATCTCCTTCTCTAATATTTTTCCAAGTAATTTTTTTTTTTAACACAGCAATGGACTCATCCCTCAGCAGTAATCTGTGCTTAAATTCTTAAATGAAACAAAAGGTTCTGGAGCTGAGGTCTGCCTGCTAGCACTGCAGCAGCGCCGAGACCATGCTAACCTCTTCTGCTGTTTTGGTGTCCTACTCCTGCCCACCTGAGGCAGGTGACAACTGCATAGAGAACCTTTCCAGATGTAGTGCCCCATCTTTGGAATGTTCTTCCCAGGGAAGAGGCCCATACTGTTATCCTTTCAGTATAAAGCAAAGTGACCAGCAGTTTACAATATGACTGTTTTTATTCTTTCAAGCATAGAGTTCAGATTTATCATTTTAATAAAATGAAAATTAATAAATAAAATAAATTTATCTACTTAATATGGTGTGTGGGGTTTTTTTGTTTTTGTTTTATTAAGGCGTATCCTGCATACCTCCTCCCAAGTTGCCAGAACTAAGGACTCAAGAAGACTCCTGGTAGAATATATTGTGCACATTTCTGGAGGTTAAGTGCTACAGCTATGTGGGTTTCCACTTTGATCCGCCACACAACAGAAAGAAGTACAGTGGTACCTCAGGTTACAGACGCTTCAGGTTACAGACTCTGCTAACCCAGAAATAGTACTTCAGGTTAAGAACTTTGCTTCAGGATGAGAACAGAAATCGCTCAGCGGCAGTGCAGTGGCAGCAGGAGGCCCCATTAGCTAAAGTGGTACCTCAGGTTAAGAACAGTTTCAGGTGAAGAACGGACCTCCAGAACGAATTACGTTCTTAACCCAAGGTACCACTGTAGCAACCTTCTTACTTTCAGTAGACCTGAATTATGGTGCTGGAGGAGACTCTTGAGAGTCCCATGGACTGCAAGAAGATAAAACCTATCCATTCTTAAGGAAATCAGCCCTGAGTGCTCACTGGAAGGACAGATCCTGAAGCTGAGACTCCAATATTTTGGCCACCTCATGAGAAGAGAAGACTCCCTGGAAAAGACCCTGATGCTGGGAAAGATGGAGGGCACAAGGAGAAGGGGACGACAGAGGACGAGATGGATGGACAGTGTCCTCGAAGCTACAAACATGAGTCTGACCAAACTGTAGGAGGTAGTGGAAGATAGGAGTGCCTGGCGTGCTCTGGTCCATGGGGTCACGAAGAGTCTGACACGACTAAACGACTAAACAACAACAACAAATGTATGGTAATGCAGATAGATAAAAAGTACCACATGCACACACGAAACAGTAATTCAAACTAGGGAACTTTAGACCAAATAAAAGCTTCCCAGAAGCAGAGTTGTTCTCACTCCTGGTTTAAGCTGATATGTTGTACTGTAGCATAACAAAGAGGTAATCTTATGAGCCAGTTCTTAGTTTATCTGTCCTAAACGGAAATAAAATGGAACTGTTTTATTGTGTATGATTCCCATTGGAAGTCTTCTTAAGCGCTGTAAGTAAGTTTAATAACTGTAAATCTTCCGTGATACTCTCAGAAATGTCGGCTTGGTATTTTGGTATTCCTCAATGCCACTATTCAATGTGGCTTCTTTATTAGATAAGGGAATGCATTTCCATTTAACAACAAACAGGGCATGGAACAGTACAGGCTAGAAGAAAAGGCTCACCAGAAATCAAGGAGCATAACTTAAAAAAAATAAAACAAACAGAAGCAATTTCTCTGCTCTTTTTTTTCCCTCTCTCTCTCAATGGGAAGGGGCTGGTTTCTCCTCGGCCTGCTTCTCTTCAAGGAACTGCTCTGTCTCTTTCTGTTCTTGTTTTGTCCTGGCTTTATGTGATAAGAATTGTATCAAACTAAAAGCTTTTTAAAGAAACTCCCAAGAGACTGTCAAAGCAGAACTTAGCTGCGTGACTGCAGGGTTTCCTGAGCACTGCTTCGCTGAAGAGCTTTTCTGTTCTCCTATCGTTCTTTGATAGTCAGTTCCTAATTTTCTTCCCTGTCACAGTTGTCTTATGCAAGACCAGGAATTAAGCGGGAATGGGATTTGTGATAATTTTGACAATAAAGAAATAAATAAAGCCCAGCTTTTCTGTGACTGTCAAAATGGTCTTTTTGTCTCAAGGATTCGTTTAAAGGAGAGCCAGGACTCTTGAGGGCATTATTTTTTAGTTCTGCTAAAAAGAGTTGTTGGAAGAAACGCACAAACAGGCATGGTTCCAATGTACAGCAAGACTACAAATGTTAAAAAGACCACACAAAAAGCAATCTTAGTGGTATTATCATGTTACACATCTGAGGATGGGGGGGGGGGGAGAAAAGCAATATTGCATTATAATGAAAAACTAACGGATTTGCACTTCTCAGACCAATATATAAACCAAAACACAGTTGTCTTCCAAAATTCACATTTCTCCAAGTTTTGCAATGCAGTTCTCCAGCAAAGTAACCTGTACAAAAATGTGTACAAAAAACGATCCTTTATGAAGTGGGAGGGTTTCAGTGAGGCAGGCTATTCAACAGAAGAGAGATCTTCCAGGACCTGTTTACATCTAAAAACAGCGCTTTCCTGGCTCTCCAAGACAGTGGGCTACTAGTGTTTACTGAGAGGGAGAATGGAGGGGCAAGTCATTGAGAGTTTGGCAATGTTTGGTGTGGTAGAGAAGGAACATTGGATCGGCTCCACCACTATGCATAGTGGTGGTATCCCCATGCTTCAGCCCTCTGTTTCAGAACGCACCAGTGGCCCAATATTGGGAAGCCAGGAGAGGAATGGGCACCAGCAGCACCACCTCACCCACCACTGCTAGGCATGCTGTTCCTCTATGGTGGGGTGTGGAATCTTTTTCGCCCTATAAGGGTCTTTCAGAGTATTCCTATCTAGATATCTTCCATCCAGTTAACTATAAAGAAGGAACAGCGGGCTTGCATCAGATATGCTGGTAATTTGTAGGTAGCACATAAAGGGCAAGATTTAACAAGATAAAAACACATGACCAAGCTGCATGTTATGCTTAATGCACAGTGCACAGCTATGCCTCTGGTTTGCCTTTAATTAATTATGGGCATGGTGGAGGTTGGCTGTTATCACAGCATGCAGAGAAGGGAGCCCAGGTGCTTCTTGGAGCTTGTGGCAGGTGCTGGGCTTTGAAGCTTTGCTTAGCAGCTTTAGGCTACAAAGTGAGAACGAAAATATTTGCGGCAAAGGCTGTTCTCAGATGCCCTCCTCAAAATGTAAGCAGTCGAACTGTGCAAGGGAAAGGTTTGCAGATCAGCTGACAAAACTGCTGATCTGTGTTCTGTTCCAAGCACTAGTTTAAGGGAAACAAAACAGAAGTTAGTTTCAAATTGCAGAGTGAACAAACTCTCCCTCCATCCCTAAAAAAAAGTAGGAAGTTCCACAAACAAGATGTCCCAGTTGCAATGGACCTCTCACTAGTGGTGGGCAGGTAAGTCTATTTTTGGTCCATGCCATTTTCATGGGCATTTGTTCATAAATCCATTCCATCCCATTTCCAGATTAATCAGTGAAATTTAAATCAAAAGTCTGCATACGCACACATTGTATTTAAATACATATTTTATCTCAACATGTTCACTTCTAAAAGTATATTAACCTAAAACATACACTTAAATGGATGTTATCTGAAAATATGCATTTTAGTGTTTTCTTTTTTAAAAAATGAGAATTCGTTTCCATGAAATGACTTTTGAGAAGTACAAAAATGCAAATCATCTGCTTGGAACTTAGACTGGGCTTTCTGGAAACCTCCCCTGTTACAGGCCAAGCTGATCTTGACGATCTTCTGAGGAAATCCTGGTAGCCATTCTACAAACAGTGCAGGATGCAGGTGGTGCTGTAGTCTCAACCACTGAGCCTCTTGGGCTTGCCGATCAGAAGATCGGTGGTTCGAATCCGTGCAATGGGGTGAGCTCCTGGTTTGTCCCAGCTTCTGCTTGGCTGAGACAAAAATAAAACCATTCAGATATAGAGCTTTAAAGTACATACCTGTGCCAGGAAAGTGTGGTGCAAAAGGAAGTCTAGATGAGCCCTTTGTGATAACACAGAAGCTGGCCTTCTTCATGATTTAGTATCCTATAGAATGCCCTCCCTTTGGTAATTTGTGAGGTGGAGAAAGTAATTACCTTTAAGTGCTTTTTTAATCAAGCTTTCCTGGACTCTCCTAATGTTTATTTTATTTTATCCTTATTCTTTATAGACTGTTCAGTTTTATTTGTGATCTACAACTGCCTTTTGTTTTTATCTCATTTTTATCAAGTTTTTAAGGAAACTTTATTGAAGGATGCTGTCTTTTTATGGAGCTTCTGAAGAAACCCCTCAGAGATTTTATTACATGACATGCATTTTGCAAGATAAATAAGCGACGTGTGTACTCAGCCACTGAGTACACCTCTTTCCCATTTGTTTTATACTGTTCTGATGGCACAACACAAAGGGAAGGAAGAGGCTGTAGAAAGGATGTGCCAAATGCCTACAGAGGGGACAGAAAGGCTTCTGTGGAACCAGGGTTCAAAGCCCATAAAGAGAAGGAAAGAGTTGGGCCAGGCTGGGAAAGGAATCCCACTGCAGAGAAAAACTGAAACCAGAGGAGAATTTAGGGCAGTGTGAGTGGTGCGGCTGCACTGGGCACACAACTGCTTCCCGAGCTTTGGGAAGGAGGTAGGAGGGCTCTAGGACCCTGCCAGAGCCTCACACTTCCTACCCAAGGCCAAAGCCCAGCTTAAGCCAGTGCCATAAGGATGTCAAATGTTGACCTTCCACAGGATGGCATATTGCCAGGATCCCAGGATCCCCAGGACCAGCAGATCCTTCCTCCAAGGTATGCACTGCCTACTGCTAGCAGTGACAGCTTTGCTACAATCCTTGGAGGCTGGATCTGCCATCTCCTTGTCAGCCCACCCCCATGCCACACACAATGCCACCTCTACAGCAGCCTCTTATTGATCTCCTCTCACTGCGAGGGAGGAAATGGCAGGCTCTGCCTTTGGGGTCTTCTGGGGTCTGCACCCGTTTGGTGTGATTTAGAGCGGATCCCTTTCCCTCCCTGCCATTTGATTCCCACTTCAAATATTGGGTAAGGTTGATTTGATTCCCTGCCCCCTGTTCCTGATGTAGGTCTTTATTCCCCCTTGTTCCTAATGTAGATCTTCACTCACTCCTGCTGCCCTGGTGGGATGGGGGATGCCATTTTGTGGTTGTCCTCAGGTGTCCAAATGTCTTGGGCTGGCCCTGACTACATGAATCACCATGGTCAACTATAGCCAGTTCCCAGCCATTCACCAGTCTTTGCATATCCACCACTCCTAAAAATGGAATTGCTGCTCAATTACCTTTCCTACCCCCCCCCACAAAATTTTCTCCCCTCCTCCTCCTCCTCACCACCACCACGTTATTTCTAAGCTTTAGAAGTGTCAAAGTGACTGCAAACATACATACACACACACACACACACACACAAAGAGATCTCTTATCTGCTCCTGCTATACAACTGCTTACATGAACAGCTACCCCCAGTTGTATAGCGTAATGGCTGCAGCCCTACTGAAATTGTTGTGCACTGCTCACACTTTTCATGACACACCCATTCCCTTGTCTATTTTCAGTGGAAATCTGTTATGCACTAAGCTTGGATCCTAGAACAATAGGCAAGTAGGATCCTAGAATGCAACAACTGATTGGCTTGCAGGAGAAGACCAATCAGGCTCCAGGAGGAAGTTAATCAGCCTATTAGGCTGGTAGGATCCTAGAATGCAACAACTGATTGGCCTGCAGGAAAAGACCAATCAGGCTCCAGGAGGGAAGCAGAATCAGCCAGTCAGACGGGACTCATTGTGTAAATAATGTATATAAAAGCCTAAGGTTTGGGGGGCAATTCAATCACTGTTTTACAAGCTGCAATAAAGAGCATGAAATCACTACAGGATTCTGTATATTTCAAAATCGTAGATTAAATCATCCATTCTTTGCTTGGAATGCTTCAGTTTATTCATTCTCCAAGCAGATCAGCCTCAGACCTGTAATGAGACCAAACTGTTCAATGGAGAAGCCTTCATTGTGCTTCCCACAATAGACATAAAACAATTGCTTCTGATTATTCCGCCTGTGCTCAGCTTTTGGGGTTGTTCTGAGAGCATCCACCCTGCTGCTGCTGTTTTTCCTGCACAGAGCAGAACTCTTTATCCCCAGTAAATCTGAATAAGTCATTTATTATTTACTTTCTTTGGGGCATTTTGGCAAGTGATTATATAAACATCTGCATGGAGGAGAGGAGACAAAAAGTTGCTCTGGAGTCTGTAAAAAATTAGTGTTAAGGAAACTATATGTGGGCAGAGAAGCTTTTATTTCTGCCTTGAGTAGAGCATGCTTTGGTCCAAATAAATATATTGCCAAACTGCTTTATGTGTATGATGGGGTCCCCCCCCCCTCCCATGACTGCCTTTGCATTTTTTGGTATGATAACCATCTTAGCTAAGGAAACTAATGATTTGCAATTTCAAAACCCTAAGCCATGTTCTTCTTTCTTCTAACATATTTCCTCAACAGTACAGGATAAATGCTATAGCTATGTATTCCCATTAGTTCTCTCTGTGTAGGGAATTGTGTCACAAGACCTCCATAACTGTACTTAGATGTGCTGTGAGGAGATAGAGATCTTTGCCATACTCTGAAATCATGTCCTTTATAGGACTCTGTCAGCTCCCTAACTGACAAATTTAAAAGGCCAGTTAGCTAGCTGACAGGGAATATTGCTGCAAATGTATTAGCTGCTGTTCTTTTATGGGAAGGGGGGACGGTGAGAAGCTAGCACCTTTGCCTTCCTACATAAAATCAGACATGTTAACAGGGACATTTCACTGAGCTGCAGGCAAAAGGGCTTTCTTGATGAAACCTTTGTCTGATCATCTGTCTACTATGGAGCTGAGCTGAAATTTCTCATAAGACACATTCTTCTGAGAAAATTTCTGAGATTTATTTTGTGGCTGTGGCTACCATTTCCTCCCCACAATGCCCTGGGACAATGATACAAAATGGTAGCCAGTGGCTCTTGCTGCCTTTTGAAGTACCTCCACACACAAAGGATGACAAAAAGGCTTTGCTTGTTCCACTGCTAATAGTGATACAATCCCCAAGAAACTGTTGGAGAATTTCTCTGCTGTCTAGATAAATGGTTCACCCACATTCTCTACGCAAAACAGGGTGGAGAATTTTGAGAGGTCTTCTATGCACACTTCTAGAAACACAAAAGGTATCCCGGCTAAAATTGAAGTATTTAAATCAACAGCATGGATGTTGTGCCTGCCTGAAAGGGTACAACGGAGTAGCAATTTGTCTGAGCCAAAAGAACTTGTTCTGAGATGATTTCACCTTAGCATATCATCTTAGACTGTTAGCTTTCCTTATTCCTTGAGTCACACTGGCATCTAGTGGTGATGGGTTGAGTGGATTCAACTAAGCAAATAAACATGAGCAAATAGTAATGTTCAAGGGTGTGTGTTTTATTATGGGTTTAATAGCACTACTGAGTAGAGCTGAAGTTATTAAAATCTGATATGAGCATCAGAGGACAAACCACAGATGATTCAGATAGTTGCAAAAATTATAAATGTGCAGTCTCCTAAGGATTCTTCCATGGAAGTCTCATGGAAGTCACTGGGACTTCTGAATACTGTATGCTGTTGGTGGCAAGGAAAAATATATAAGTATAGAAGGAGAAATCCCTGGATGCCAAGATCCAGGTTTGAAGCAAACACTCTTTGGTGAGAGAACCCCAACAGAGACTTAAAATCACAAATTATGCAGCAGTAAAGCATGGAAATATAGGGTGTTAGACTTTTAAAATATGCCCTTTTAATTTCCTCCCAAAGTTCCCCTCTTCCTCTAGCATAAAAGGATGATGCATCTGGTAAGTTAAAAAATGGTTTAACTTACAGACTTTCCAAAGGTCAGACTAATGTGCTTTTCGATACAGCATTCAGGAAAAAAGTTGCACAGGCAGTAAAATTTGGCTTAGTTACAGCGGTGAAAGTTCCTAAATTATTGGTACAGGAGCTCAATGAAGGCTTGCTAGAGCCATGTAGTCTGAGCTTGGAGCAACGAACTCAGAACCTCTTCACACTCTGAGCTTCTAAGGTAGACAGAAAAGGAACCATGGGCTGGTTATCCCAAAGATGTATGGTTAGGATGGACATGGAACTGCTAGAAAACAGCAGGTTAAGTTTTACTTATCAATTCTTACAAATAAAACTGTGCATCACCCCAGTGAATCTCCCACATTACAAAAGATCACTTAACAAGTCTCCCAAATGAATGCCTAGATAGCTTTGACTGTGGGGAAACAGGAAATATTTTTGTGAGTAATCACAGTAGCACACAGCAATGTGCTACTAGTGACACCTGGTGGCAGCATGTTTTATTTCAAATTATAATGAGTCTTCTCCCATCAGAATGAACATACAGTACTGATGAAAGGATCATGAAAATTGGAGAAGCAGAGAATGAAATCAAGCCACATATATTTAACAGAAATATAACTATTGGCCACTGGTATTGTACTTTGATAGGTCTTGCATAGGAAAATTTACTGATGTTAAAATCAGTGTTGACATTTTAAATGCAGATCAAGTAGGTAGATAGGGAGATCCAAATGCGCAATAATTTCTCTAGCTTTTATAAAATTCATCACAGACATGTTTATTCAGAAGTAAATTTGAATGTGTATTTAGGATTGGCACCTGTAGGTCTGAGATTCTACCAAAAGGTGGTATAAAATTAATAGATTTTAAAAACTATTCCCCAACTCCATTTTAAAAAGAATTTAAGGGCAAAATTTGACCAGAATTAATTACACACAAGTCCCTTTTTCTTTTTCTTTTTTTTTAATAAATATTTTATTCGTTTTTGCATAAAAGACAACAAAGCAAAACAAAACAACAAACAATACACCAAAAACATACAGAATTACACAAACATAACATACTACAAAAAACAGAAATAAAAACAATCTTATCTTCATATTAATCTTGCATTAACTTGTTTCTCTGACTTCCCCGAGTCTCCCTTCCCTGTATTCCAATTCATACAATTAAACAACAAATCCCATTCCTCTGTCATAATTAACCTCTTTTCTGATTTGAATGTCTTAATATAGCTTATTCAATGCTTAGAACTTAGAATGTTGGGTCTTCTGATCCTTAAAATTTTACTCCAATAACCTTCTACATTCAATCTGATGTTATTTTAACATTCATTAATCTTGTAGTGTTTCTGTAAATAGTCTTTAAATTTCTTCCAATCTTCCTCCACCGTCTCTTCACCCTGGTCTCTGATTCTGCCAGTCATTTCTGCGGATTCCATATAGTCCATTACTTTCATCTGCCATTCCTCCAGCGTGGGTAATTCTTGTGTCTTCCAATACTTTGCAATAAGTATTCTTGCTGCTGTTGTGGCGTACATAAAAAATATCCTGTCTTTCATACGTACCTCTTGGTTGACCATGCCCAGGAGAAAGGCCTCCGGTTTCTTTGGGAATGTGTATTTAAATACTTTCTTCAGTTCATTATAGATCATCTCCCAAAAGGTCTTAATCCTTGGGCATGTCCACCAGAGATGAAAAAAGGTACCTTCAGTTTCTTTACATTTCCAACATTTGTTATCGGGCATATGATAAATTTTTGCTAGTTTGACTGGTGTTATGTACCATCTGTATATCATTTTCATAATATTTTCTCTTAGGGCATTACATGCCGTAAACTTTAGCCCAGTGGTCCATAACCGTTCCCAGTCGGCTAGCATTATGTTGTGACCCACATCTTGTGCCCATTTAATCATTACTGATTTCACTTCCTCATCCTGTGTATTCCATTTCAGCAGCAGATTATACATTCTTGACAATACCTTAGTTTTGGGTTCTAGCAATTCTGTTTCCAATTTTGATTTTTCCACCTGGAAGCCAATTTTTCTATCCAATTTATATGCCTCCATTATCTGATGATAGTGGAGCCAATCACGGACTTTACTTTTTAATTTGTCAAAACTCTGCAGTTTCAATTTATCTCCATCTTGTTCTAGTATCTCCCAATATTTTGGCCAATTGGCCTCCATATTGAGTTTTTTGACTGCTTTTGCTTCCATCGGAGATAACCACCTTGGAGTCTTGTTTTCAAAGAAATCCTTATATCTAATCCATACATTAAACAATGCTTTCCTGACAATGTGAATCTTAAACATTCTGTGAACTTTAACCTTGTCATACCATAAGTAAGCATGCCACCCAAACGCATTATTGAATCCTTCTAAGTCCAGTATATCTGTATTTTCAAGAAGTAGCCATTCTTTCAGCCAGCAAAAAGCTGCTGCTTCATAGTAAAGTTTCAAGTCTGGCAGGGCAAAGTCTCCTCTTTCCTTTGCATCTGTTAATATTTTAAATTTTATTCTTGGCTTTTTGCCCTGCCAGACAAATCTGGATATATCTTTCTGCCACTTCTTGAAACAGTCCATTTTATCAATAATCTGCAGTGTCTGGAACAAAAATAACATTTTTGGCAATACATTCATCTTTATCACAGCAATACGACCTAACAGTGAGAGTTTTAGATTAGACCATATATCTAGATCTTTTTTTATCTCCATCCAACATTTTTCGTAGTTATCCTTATATAAGTTCCCATTTTTTGAGGTCATAGTAATTCCCAGATATTTCACTTTTTTCACCACTGTCAAACCTGTCTCATTCTGAAACCTTTCTTTCTCTTTTTCTGTTAGATTCTTTGTCAAAACCTTAGTTTTTGTTTTGTTGAGTTTAAAACCTGCTAATCGACCAAACTCTTGAATCAGTTCTAAAACCCTCTTCACACTGGACTCTGGCTCCTGCAATGTCAAAACCAAGTCATCTGCAAATGCTCTTAATTTAAATTGTTTAACTCCAACCTGTATCCCTCTTACCATCTGGTCCTTTCTAATCATATTCAGCAACACCTCCAGGACCGATATAAAAAGCAGAGGGGAAATAGGACAACCTTGTCGTGTTCCTTTTTCTATTCTGAACTCTTCAGTCAAAACATTGTTAACAATTAATTTTGCTTTTTGTTCAGAATAGATTGCACCTATACCATTTTCGAACTCTTGGCCTACCCCCATACTATGGAGATTCTTTTTCATAAAACCCCAAGAAATGTTATCAAAGGCTTTCTCCGCGTCCACAAATACTAAAGCTGCTTTTGTGTTTATTCTTTCCTGTAAAAGTTCCAAAATGTCAATTATATTCCTTACATTATCAGATAGGTGCCTTCCTGGGAGAAAGCCTGCTTGGTCCTTATGAATCTCCTCCGCTAAAACCCTCTTTAATCTTCTAGCCAAAATGTCAGCAAAAATTTTATAATCCACATTAAGTAATGATATAGGCCGATAGTTCTTAAGTTGGTGTTTTTCCGATTCTGTCTTTGGTATGAGAGTCACAAAAGCTTCTTTCCACGTTTCTGGTGTCCTTTTCCCCTGTAATATGTCATTACATATATCCTTCAAGGGTTGAATTAGCCAGTCTTTCATTGATTTATAATATCTTGCCGTCAACCCATCAGGTCCTGGGGACTTGCCAAGTTTCATATTTTGGATGGCGCTCTCTACCTCTTGTTCTGTTATCCTGCAGCTCAATTTAAATTTACTTTCTTGAGATATTTCCGGTAGCCCATTTTCTTTCAAGAATTCCTCCATATCTGCTTCCTTCTGTGGTTGTTGTGAATAAAGCTGTTTAAAGTATCTTTGAAAGGCACTCCTAATTTCCACTGGGTTCTGAATAATTCTTCCTTCCTCTTCTAAATTTGTTATTGTATTCATTTTCTGTCTCTTCTTTATTTGCCATGCCAATAACTTTCCACATTTGTTTGCTGATTCGAAAGTTCTTTGTCTCATTTGTCTGACCTTCCATTCAATCTCTTGATTTATCATTTGCATGTATTGTACTTGATATAACTTTATCTCTCTCAAGATTTGTTGTGATTTTGGATTTGATCTCAGTCTTTTTTCACCTTCCTTAATCTTTTCCAATATCTTTTCTCTTTTTTCCTGTTGTAATCTCTTCTTGAGTGCGTTCTGTTGTATCAAAAATCCTCTCATAACAGCTTTACTTGCGTCCCATACAGTTCTTTTTTCCACCGTAGTGTTTAAATTTATCTCAAAATAGTCTTTCAGAGTTTTCTGGGCCTTCTTGGTTATTTCCTCATCTCTAAACAGAGAGTCATTCATCCTCCATCTGAAAGAACCAGTTGGTTGTAAGTTCATTACCATCTTTACAGCATTGTGGTCGGAGTAAGTCTTTGGGCAGATTTCTACTTTTTTTGTCTTTGGTGCCAGTCCTCTTGTGATCCAGATTTGGTCAATTCTTGTCCATGTCTTTTTGGCTTCAGAAAAGAAGGTTCCTTCTCTTTCTAAAGGATTTTTGGTTCTCCAGATATCCACCAAGTCCAGGTTATCAGTCAGTTCAAAAAAGGTTTTCGGTAGTCTCCCATCTTTGGTGACTACCTGCCGTTGTGCCTTGTCCATATTTGTAGAAACAACTCCATTCATATCTCCCATCAAGATCACATTGTACTCCAGATAGTCCATCAATGTCTCATGTAACTTTTTGAAAAATTCCGATTTTCCTTCGTTCGGTGCGTATACGCCAACAATCAAATATTTCTGTCCATGGTGTTGAATTTCAATTGCCAAATATCTTCCTTGTTCATCTTTAAAAATTAATTTTGGTGCTAGGCTCTCTTTTGCATATACCACCACTCCTCTTTTTTTAACTTTGTCCGATGAAATAAACTCTTGACCTAGTCTTTTATTAATTAGAATTTTTCTATGGAGCCTGGTTACATGTGTTTCCTGTAAACAAATCAAGTCCAATTGTTCTTTTTTTAAAATGTGAAAAATTGATTTTCTCTTAGAAACCACGTTTAGACCGTTACAGTTCCAGCTTAATAGTTGCAGAGACATCTTGAAATTGGTCTGCTATATTCCTCCAGTAGCTCCCAATGTGTCTTCTTTCTCTTCTGGTCCCGGTGGTGTCGTCTTGTCCAAATCCAAGATTGCTTTAGCTATATCTCTCCTTTTTCTCTCTTGTGTATCGGACGGGTCTTGGTATTTAAAGAGTTCCTTCTGTAAGTCCTCCTCGTAGTCCTTTAAAAATCTGTCTTTATCTTCCACTGATTTTATTTTTATTTTCCTTCCTTTTATACTAAACGAAAGCCCTTCAGGGAACTCCCACCTAAAGATGATGTTGTTCTTTCTCAGCTGTGTGACCAAGTCTCTGTAGCTAGATCTGAGGTCTAAGAGATGTTTGGGGATGTCCCTGAACAGTTCTACTCTTGATTCACCAACTTCCAAAGGCCTTTGGAAATGTAGTCCCAAAATTTTATCTCTCTCCTCTTTAGATCCAAAGGTGACCAAACAGTCTCTTGTCTTGATTCTCCTGCTTGTTTTACCCAGTCGGAAAGCACTTACTATTTTGATTTCTTCTTTATCCAGATCCAGTTTCCAGAAATCTGCAAATTCCTGTGCAAGAAATTCCTTAAGACCTTCTTTTTCAATTTCTGGCAAGGATCTGATCCTGAGATTCGTTTGTTTATCTTTTAATTCAAGCATGGAAAATCTTGTTCTATAGTCCTCAAGTTGCCTGTTAATCGGTGGTATTTTTTCTTCTGTGGCCTCTGCAGCTGCTTTAGCTTCTTCTGCAATTTTCCTTGTTTTTGATGATTCCTGCAATAATTGCTGAATTAAATTCGTATTTTGTTTAATACAAGCTGTATTTTGATCTATTTTAGAAGATGTCTCTGACAGCTTTTTGTTTGTTTCTACAACCTCCTCTGTCAATTTATTTAATGATTCTTGAATTTTTGCAAATCCTGTATTGAAAAGGTCCTCAGTTGAAGACATAGCTTTTGGTTTAGGTTGTACAGATGCACCTCCAATTGGGTCAGGTATAGAGGCTCTTCTTCCTGAGTAAAAGGTTTTCCCAGATCTTGTAGTCTTCTCCTGCAGCTGGTCTACTTTTCCCTTATCACTTGCCATACCACAGCAACTTATTTCAAGGTCACTCTCAGCTGAGGCTAGCTGTCGGACTTGAAGTCAAAACAGTGGAAAGTCCCCAGTCACTTTCCCAGCTGCAGCAAGCTGTCAGATTTTAAAACCAAACAGTGGAAAATTCCCAGTTGCTTTCTGTTTCTTTGTATCAGTCTTTGTAACAATCCTTATGTCCACCAGGGGGATACAATAGCCCTGGGAACAATGGCTCCCGTCTTCTCCTTCTCCTTCCCAGCAACTGTGCAGCTAATTCCTCCCAGTAACAAGACTTAAACAGTCTCAGCTTTTAACAGTATAATCCAGTTTGCAGAGCTTAAAATCTCGGAGTCTCTCTCCGCAGTCCCTCCTTTACCCTGTGTTTTCAGATTGACAGATCAGAGCCGGGCGCGCCGGGCGGTGGTTTTGGGCGCGCCGGGCGCGCCGGGCGGTGGTTCCCCCACAGTCAGCTCTTTCTTACGCAGGCAATACAGTTTCCAGTCCTTCCCCCCCTTTTCCCTGCCACTTAGGGGGGGAAAAGATCCTTATGAAAACGCCAGATTCCGTTTCTTCAAAAGCACTTTTAAAGGTTTGGCACGCAAAAGTCTTTGTTTCCAGCTATATACAGAGCGGAAGGCTGACTTCCTGGTTAAACCTTACCGCTTCGGTTCTAATTTAGCTTGCTTTTTTAACTTGCCAAATCCAAAAGTTCCTTAATTTGTTTCTTTCCCTTTTAAAATTTGTAATTCTCCTACTCACGGAAAGTTCTTTTATAATCCAATTTGTCCCAAGAAGAAGTTGAGCGCTCCTCCGATCACGGCTGTGCGACGTCTCTCCGAAAAAGAAGCGATTGACTCTCAGCACCGCGTTACCCCCTCCACACTCCGGAGCTCTTCCTGAGCCCCAGAAACGTTTTAGGGGATCGCTGTTGGTGCCCGCCGAGTCCCACGGACGTAGGCTTCCTCCGCCTACGTTTTCAGGGGTTCACCACGTCGCCGTAGCGGTAGAACCCTGTTTTTTTCGGAGCTCCCCCTCCGGTGTTCAGCAGGGGGCCGCCATGATCGCTGGCGCTCAACTCGGAAGTCCCACAAGTCCCTTTTTCTTACAGTGTGGAGTTCAGCACACATTTAAATTTCTCCGAAGGAAAATGAATGCTTTGTTTTAGATCAATAGAACCTTTTAATTTTATAGTACTGCATGCAGTTGATCAGTAGTGTACTTCAAAAGAAATTTAAAGTTACATGTGCCAGTCCTATCGATTTCATTGGAATTTGTCTGATTTTTCCAAATCTTTCCTGGAATGGAACCAATATCACAAAATTGCGCTCATGCAATTTGCATGTGATTTAGGAAGGGGGGGGAGTAAAATGTAGCTATTTAAAAGTTTTGGGGCAGTATCCCGCACCATCCCCAAATCTGCTTTGGAGGGAGGTAAAAACCCCAAAACAGAGTGGGCACACAGGAAGAGAAAAGGGATGGGGAGTTCTGTTGTGCAGCCAGAAATCCTTGCACTAGTGGAACTACTTCATTAGGAACCTCCAAGAACTATTTTGCAGCTCACCATTTTCATGATGTCAAAATTTTGATTATTTCCAAACTGGGACCTTTGGGTGAAATGGTAATTGAATGGTGGACAAGCACAGGTCATGGTTACTTTTCTTTTTGTTATTGCTGTTCTTACTCTGATATGTATTTTGTGTTTTCATTTTGTGTGTATAAACTGTCCTGTGATCTTCGGATGAAGGGTGGTATGTAAATCTTAATAATAATAATAATAATAATAATAATAATTTTGTCATCTGTCTTCAAACCCTTTAACACAGGGTCAGCAAGCTACACAAGGCAGATGCATTGCTCAGCTCTGGCATCAGTATGCCAGAGACCTTACTCTCAGGGTGAACATGTTGGAATCAGCCCAGTTAACTTGGCAGATGGGTATAAATATTGCCTTTAAAATGACAAAGTAATATGATGTAGCTCCAACTCATTAAACCCATGGATGCTGAAATATGTCTGCAAAACCTTGCCCGCCCTTACCACTTTTCTCAGGAGTGTTTTTACCAGTTTTCTCAACCTATCTCTCCTTCATTAGACATGTGGCCCATCATGTCTGCCTTGGTATAAACTGAATAAATTTATGTCCCAGCGCAAGTGCTATTTTTAGTGGTCCCTTTGATTAATTTTTATTGATTTCCACTTTTGTGTGAAATTGCTTTAAGGGGTAAAGTGCAGCTCCTTCTGTGTTGGAGCTTTGTGTTAACTGATGATGGAGTGATGACTCACCGTCTAGATATGGAAGGAAAACACCCTACTTGAGATTAGTGATGGTACATAATGAAAACTTATCCTTTTACTAGACAACAGTGACAAAGTCATTAACTGCAATTTACAATATCCTTTTAGCATAGCACTGCTGACAGCAGCATAAATATGACTCGCGGCATTTGTTTATTATAACGGTAATGCAGTATGAAGCCATATCGGTATTGCTCAGCAGATGCAAAATAAATTGCTGCATATGGAATTTTAGTTTATGGCTCAAAGATGTATTTCTCAAGTGCTAGTAATATTCAGAGTACTCAGTACAATGCAGCAATATTCAGAGTGCCTATTTACACTCTTAGAGTGCACACTTCTTAAAAGCAAGTATTGACTGTAAACATATAGGTAAGCTGGCATTCATCAATAGCTAAATTGGAAAATGACTGTGATCATGAACAGGATTAAGGCAGATACCCACATCCAGCTAGAAGCAACTGAGAGCAAACTTCCACCATTCCTATCCCCAGTGGGAAGAAGAATCATACATGCAAACAAAGTGCTGTTCCCAAGATTCCCTTTCCCAATGAATGGTTATGGTAACCTGAGATGCCAGAATATTTCTCTTTAGACAAGCACAGAAATAAAGTTCAGGGGCTCACAGAAACCTACTTCAAGTGAGAGGGTTGTTTTTAGAGTCCTCAAGTTCTAATCTGGCTAAGATCAAAATCTGAACCAGGAAAGAATCCCTAGCTTCACTGATGCCTTATCCCATCAGTTCTCGTTTTCCCAATTTCTTCCTATCCCCACCCAAACATAGTTCCAAACCTACTAAAATGAATGGGCCAAAATTGGCAATGCCCATTAATTCCTTTGGATCTACTCTGAGTAGGACTAACATGTGATATAACCCTCAATCTATCACTACAGATCTTACTTCCAATGTTGTTATTTCATTACACCTCACTTAAATGCTAGGGTGAAAAAATACATATATAGCATATAAGATTTTGGGGGCATGCTTTGAAAAAAGTTTAGACAAATGAAATATTTGTTCATTTCTGTTTCCTTTGTGATTTTAAACTATTTTTTAGTGGTGGAGGGTGATGTACTCATGAACCTGTTCTACAATTATTGGGGTGTGTGTGTTCATGTAAACTGTTTTGGATGTGTGTGGTGTGTGACTGTTTAGAGGGGAATGTAGCTAAATAGTCTCCTGTTTCAAAATGCAACCCCACAAGAACATTATTTGGCATTAATCACAGTCAAACGGGCATGGCTGTATAGCAGATGTGGCTGAGACAGCCTTTGAAAATATCCACAGTTAAAATGGTAAATTGCCTCAAATCGCATTTACAAAGTGAAACTTGGATCAGGATTGCCTGAAACAAAAAAACTGTGTTCCAGCTATAAAAGAGCAATCCTATCCACAATGTACGCAATGGAGAGGCAAACTAAGGCCCGGGGGCCGGATGTGGCCCAATCGCCTTCTAAATCCGGTCCACAGATGGTTCGGGAATCAGCGTGTTTTTACATGAGTAGAATGTGTCCTTTTATTTAAAATGCACCTCTGGGTTATTTGTGGGGCATAGGAATTCATTCATTCCCCCCCCCCCCAAAAAAAAAAATTATAGTCCAGCCTCACAAGGTCTGAGGGACAGCCCCTGGCTGAAAAAGTTTGCTGGCCCCTGATGTACGCCCATTGGATGGGAACAGATTCACTCCTGAATCTCCCTGCTCCAGCTGAACCCGAACAGACATCAACAATATTCAGGCAGTCTTTTGAATCCTTTGAGAATAATGTGTGGAAGGACAGAAAGGCTGTGCACACTGACCCAGCCTCCAACATCCATGTCTTACTGATTCCACTCTGACCTTTCATGCATTGAGAACTAAGAGCTGAAGAGATGTTCTTCATGCATTCAGATCAACATATTTGTCATCCTTCCCACAATCAGGAACCCTGTGCTATTGAGGTGCATTAAGAATATGGACTGGGAAAATGCAGTAACTTTGCTTTTGACTGGCTGGAACAAATCCTTGAACTGTAGTAACACCTCTTAGAGGATGGAAGTATGTGTGTGTGAATGTGTGTGTAGAAATATCTGGCTCTTGTGTTACCAACTATACAGAGCTAAGAGTCCTATCTGTTGCCGTGCCCACTTTTGACTGGCCACACCCACTTAACTCTAGCCCCTCCCACCTCAGGTATACAACCCCTAAGAGTTTGCCCATCAGGGACTGTGACCCACAAATGGAAAAAAGGATCATATATTCTGTTGCACACTGGAGTGCTGGGCTCTCAGGGACAGTGCAAGAAGACAGAGTCTGTTTATGCTGGTGTCAGCCCTAACTGTGAGGACACTTGAAATGGATTGTGCTTAAGTCAGGCATAGGCAAACTCAGCCCTCCAGATGTTTTGGGACTACAACTCCCATCATCGTTAGCTAACAGCCCCAGTGGTCAGGGATGATGGGAGTTGTAGTCCCCAAACATCTGGAGGGCTGAGTTTGCCTATGCCTGACTTAAGAAAATTGGATGGCACTGGAAGGGGCCTCTGGGTAGAATGATTCAGCAATAGAGAAGCTGTGGCTTCTTTTAACAGGGACTCATGGTTTTGTATAGAGTTAATAAAGTTTGCACGCCCTCCAACATTTCTCCAATGAAAATAGGGGTTGTTGTTTTTGTTGTTGCTGTTATACTCCACTCATTTGGCTGGGTCGCTCCAGCCACTCTGGGCAGCTTCCAACATATATAAAAACATAATAAAACATTAAGCATTAAAAAAACCCTTCCCTATAGAAGAGGAGGAGGAGGAGGAGGAGGAGGAGGAGTTTGGATTTGATATCCTGCTTTATCACTACCCTAAGGAGTCTCAAAGTGGCTAACATTCTCCTTTCCCTTCCTCCCCCACAACAAACACTCTGTGAGGTGAGTGGGGCTGAGAGACTTCAAAGAAGTGTGAGTAGCCCAAGGTCACCCAGCAGCTGCATGTGGAGGAACGGAGACGTGAACCCGGTTCCCCAGATTACGAGACTACCGCTCTTAACCACTACACCACACTGGCTCTCCTATAGAGGGCTGCCTTCAGATGGCTGGAGTGTCAGATAACTCCATACCCTCCAACATTTCTCCAATGAAAATAGGAACATCCTGAGGAAAAGCGGGACATTCCACAATCAAATCAGAAACCAGGACGGCTTCTGTAAACCTGGAAGTGTCCCTGGAAAATAGAGATGCTTGCAGGGTCTGTATTTTATGTTTATGGACATCATGGATTTTGAAAGTTATTAATATTAGAACAGCACAGTAACCACTGTGCTGTAAGACACATCTGAAAAGAAAAGTTGGGCATCACATTGAATCTTCACGTCCCGATCAATAACAATTTCTTCAGACAAGTCTAAAGTAACAAATGTTGCTCCTGCACAATTTCGGCCATGAGTCTCCAGTGTCAGTGTATGAACCATCTGGCAAACTCCTTGGCTTGTACATAGAATGTAATGTTCAGTGGTGCACCAGAACGACTTCCCAGCAGCCCTGACCTCAACCCTGTTAGATGATCACATGGCCACAGCGCATTGACTTTGGTCTGAGAACACGAGCCCAATATAGACCTTGGAATAACTTTTTTCTCACCCAGTTTTTAGTTATTTTGTGGCTTCTAGTGAATAAATCTCCCTTTGCTACCCTGTCAGGATGATCTGGGTTGACAGTATTGTGATAACTGACACGCTGCCACTGTGGGAAGCATTGCGTGGACAGGTGGAGTCCCCCAGATCCCCGTCCCCCCCGTCATGTGGAATAACGACTCAAGACAACTTGCTATGGGATTAAATTCGCCTCAACTTTATTAAATTTCAAATGTGGGTAGACCTTGGCTAAGGCACTGGGCATTATCCCTCCCCAGTCCCCAGCCGGGGACCTGGGGAGCATCCAGTGGGGGGGGGGATGGGCCAGCTCTGGAGAACATATGTTCAAGCAGAGATAGCTGCCCCGTTACGCCACCGCGTAACGGCAATGATGACCTCTCGGCATACGGTCAAAGCCTCCCTTCAGAAACCTTTTTAATGGGGAACCCTGGTATTGCCGCTGCAAAGAGGAAGATAGGCTAAAGGATTCCACCCAAGGGCTGATACCGCCAAAGTTGTGACGTTTTGCTACCGGAAAGGCAAAACCTGCCAATGCAGGGGAATTCCTTTCCAGCCCTTTAACAGCGACCTTGACGTAGCAGCGCCCGCGTACCTGTGAAGAAAAGTTAACCTGCAAAATAAGACATTAACTGAGGGTGGGTAAGGTGGGAGAAGCTCTGGAGCCAAGTGAGGATTCCCAGGTAAGATCCTCCCTCTGTTGTGTGGGCAGGAGTCCCTCCCCTACCTGGCCTGATCTCCTTGGCAATGCTTCCCGCAGGCGGGATTGGACAACTGACTGAGGTAGGCGGAGACCTCCAGGTATCCCACCTGAGGGAAGGCGAAGCCAAGCCTATGCTGATGGAGCCGCTCCAGATCAAGTGGCTGCGCGCTTCCACACAAAGGGCGCCCCCCCCCCCCCGTTTTATGCGGGGAGCGGTCATTGTTCATACATGTGGACCTCAATTTAAATAAGAATTTGGCAAGATCCCCATGTGCAATCAGTTGTTGAACAGGGTGAACTCCATATCAATAGAAAGTTACTTCTGAAACCCATGTGTAGAATAATTGTGCAGAATAATTGTTTTTTAAAGGAGACATGTATTCAAAGGCTGCTGCACACAGCAGAGCCCAACTTTCCACATAATGCTGCTCATTAGATCAAGGTCATGGTTTCAATAAATAATCACAGCAGCAGCATAATCCTCATGTGTGCGCCTGTGGTTTGGTGAGCATCTGAAACAAAGATTCCATGGCTCCCACCTACTCCTCTGTCGTCCCCCTGAACAATATCCCTTCACTTTACCAGCATATCCCTTGTGCAGCAGAAGGATGTAAACAGACATGGAAGCGGGACGGACCTAGACATGTGTCTATCTGCCTGACACAAAGCTGAAAATGGCGCCCCCTTAACATGGGAAGAACTGCTATTTTCAATTTAGAGTCCAACAGTGCATGTGCCTGGCCTGGCCTGAGCCCCCCCTCTATGATCTTCGTAAAAGTCATGGTGGTGGCCTCGGCCCAGTAGACCTGAAGGAGCATCTGCACCCCGTCGTTCAGCCAGGACACTGAGGTCCACCTCCGAGGGCCTTCTGGCAGTTACAGGGAAGTTGCAGGGAACCAGGCAGGGGACCTTCTTAGCAGTGGCACCCTCCCTGAGGAACACCCTCCCATCAGATGTCAAGGAGATAAAGAACTACAGAACTTTTAGAAGACATCTAAAGGCAGCCCTGTATCAGAGAATTTTTAATGTTCAATGTTTCATTATGTGGAAGCCGCCCAGAGTGGCTGGGGAAACCCAGCCAGATGGGTGGGGTATACTACTAGTTAATGTTAATGTTAATGTTAGTGTTAATGTTAATGTTAATGTTGATGTTGATGTTGATGTTGATGTTGATGTTGATGTTGATGTTGATGTTGATGTTAATGTTGAAGAGGATAGTGCTAGTAGGAAATGACAAGAAATTTCAGTGGTAGTTGCTAAATTCCACTTTTAAGAAGCCTGGATTAGAAATGGATTAGAGATAGGGCACACCTTTTGGGAATTGAAGGTGGCTTGGATATGAGCCCCGCTGCTCATGATTTCATGAGTATCACTACTCGGAGCAATGGGGAAAGAGGTGCTGATTACCCAGCTGTCTGTTGTACCTGTTAGAGGCAAAGCAGCCCTGCTAGGTCAGAGAAATTGGCAATTATATGTCTTGACTGGAGAACAATTTCTGTGTGTTGACTGCTGAATTCAATCTGCCCTTGATCTTGTTCAATAAATGCCATGATTGTGTCAAGGAGTCTGCATGCCAGTGATGATTAGCAGACAAGGAACACTCACCTTGTTACTCCACTGAGCTGTCTTCATGCTGGGGCAGATATAATGGAAATGTAGCAGATAGTTTTCTACTACAATACCTCACTGTGGGATCTGAATTTTGCCCGTTGTGTTAGCCAAGTGTCTGCTTCAGTTTCAAAAGTGTTTACCTGAAAGTACACCTTATGCTCATAGATTTTGCCAAGAGTGGCAATGGTTACTGGGGGCCAGGAAGCCCTTCCATTCCTGCAACCCTCCTAGAATGCTTGCTCCATATTTCATTGGAAAAGTTCTATCTGTTCGGTGGGTACTACTCATGGCTCCTTGCTGTGAATCCAAACTGAATCCATTTTGCTAGCTTGTATGCCCATTGGTTTGAAAACAGGACCCAATATTGCATTGTCAGCTGAAATGATCGATAAGAAAAACATCGTACTGCATCTTGACAGCACGATGACAGTTTTATATGCTGCTCTTCCAGTAATTAAATTGCTGTCAGCTGGAAGGAGTGGCGTTAATTGCCCAGATGCTTGTTGCCAGTTGTGAGTGTCCCAAATCCTGATTGAGCCAACTGGCTTCGCTCTTGTTTCTGTCTTTCCCTTCGATGTGTCCTGGCTTCTCTTCAAAACTGCCTTAGTTCAGAAGCTGGAAAGGAACCGAAGCTGTTTATGGTTGCATCCATGACTATGAAGGCAGATTGGCAGGGACTCCTATACTTTGGGTCCAACTGTGGGCCACTGTGAGCTTGTATCTGTATGGAAACAAAGGGTAAGAAAATCAGGATCAGTTAGTGGGTGGACTGCTGAACCCTTCACACTTCATGACAAGTTCCAGCTCCAAGCTTCAGTAAAACTAGCCGTCTTTTCCTATGGTGGTCATGTGTTCCTGTGTTGGGTTGGGATGCAGAGAGAAAACAATACATAGCCAGGCCTTCAAGCACAACCTTGCTTGATTGCAACATAACCAGACTGAATGGAAAACTCCTTGTGTAAAAGAACCACAGGAGTCAAATCAGGGCAAAAAGCACTAGCATTAGCCTACAGAACACCTGCTTTATTCTGAAATATTTCTGTATGAAGTGCTGTTCTCTGGGTGTCAGTCTCCTATTGGAAGAGGTCTGTATTTGAATGGATGTCTGGTCCAAGCCCAGTTTAAAGATAAAGAGCCTTAAAAGGGAGAGCAGAAGCAATTGAAGTTATTCACTGACAGTCAGAACCTGGACAGGAGACTGAGCAGGATGAGATGTGCTGTATTTCTATTTAAAATATAACTCCCTTTTGCCAGAGACAGTATCTGTGCTTCACTTGAGCCATCCAGAACTCTGAAATGACTGCATTCTCACTTTGACAGGCGATTTATCTGACTGTCTTTGGATGACAAAGTATTTTGTTCTCTTCTAAGTTATTTAAGTGTTCAAAGTCCATAACATTCAAAATGTATACATGCAATAAAGTTGGAATGTCATCAGAAATTTGTTTGGCTATAATGTCTACACACACACACACACACAGAGAGAGAGAGAGAGAGAGAGAGAGAGAGAGAGAATATATATATATATTTGCAGGGCCATTTATAGATCGGTGCTTGTGATTATAAATTTAACTGTTTTCTATTCAAAAAAAGTGCCAGATGTTACTGTTTGAAAATATTTCTTCACTGGGAATTTATTTTAGGTGTCCTTTGAAGTGGTCAGTTTCTGTATGGCACATTTTTCAATCAAGAAACATTTTTAAACAAGCAGGGCGCTTGGGTCTTGTTTCAAAATGCAGCACCACAGACAGCCATAACAATAAAAGTCAGCTTCTATCTTGACAATATACCAGGATATGCACAAGCACCGTAAAATAAATCAGTACACAGCATGTTAAATGTGCTATAACAGCCTAACCATTTCCTGACACAATTATTTCCCATTTCCCATTCTAGTTCATTTACAGAGAATGCAAACCCATGCGTGGGGTTGGAGGCCACCTTAAGCCCACAATCCTTATTTTTATTTTTTGCACCCATGGTATGATTCCAATCCCTCTTTGAAAGTGTCTATAAATAGTCCAGCTGGAATAATTTAGTACCAGAAGCGCTCCCTATCCAAAATGCATCTTGGAATCTCACTGGAGAATGTTCAAAGTTTGGATATTCAGGACAGAATTGGATTCTCTTGTCAAAATTGATCAAAGAAGGCAAGTTCTCTAACCAGGTGCCAAAATGATTTATACGGTCAAATTACAAATTATAAGAAACATAGGAAGGTTCCTCAAACAAACACTTCATTTCAAACTGACTACTCTGTATTACAAGGTTAGTATTACAGGTGCCAGCCAGATGTTTTTGACAATGACACCCATCACCCCAACCAGCATGGGATGCTGGGAATTGCAGTTCTTAATATCTGGATGTTGGATACCCCTGATGTATTATGCAGTGTGGCTCACTGTCTGTCCTGAGCATTAAAATGAGCATTTCCTTGTCCATACCGGCGGCAGCCAATGAAGTGGAGTTGAAGGTAGGGTACTGACATCTCGGCAGCTCTTGAAGACAAACATTGCCCTAATGTCCTGACTTGAATCTCCAGCTTCAATTATTGCCTTAGCTGTTATACTGTTTTAATGGGCTTGTTCATTATATATTTTAATTATGGGTGTTTTAATGTAGTTGTATTACTATGTATTTTAATTGTTGGCAGTTATCATTTTATAAACTAGTTTTATTCTTGTTATTTTGCTGTTTATTTTTGTTTGTGAACTGCCATGGTATTTCTTCTTGAAATGAAAGATGGTAAAATAATAATAATAATAATAATAATAATATAATACTTGTGTGTATATAATCTCTCTCTCTGTGTGTGTGTATTACATACATTGAGAAACATTTACTTATTTATTGAACATTTTCTTTTAAAACCAAGCCATCTTTATTCATACTGCTGGAAATACTGGTGAAATTGCTGGTGCAACATATACAAACTGGGTCCCAAATGCACAGCTCAGACTCTGAATTGGTAGATCATAATCACAGTACAGGGCACAAGAGTTCCAGCTTCAAAGCACTTGAAGTAGCTAGATGCTTTTTTGTAGTACAGTCGCACCTTGGATCCCAAACGCCTTGGTACTCCCGAACGCCGCAAACCCAGAAGTGAGTGTTCCAGTTTGCGAACATTCTTTGGAAGCCAAACGTCTGAGGGGGCTTCCGCTTCCTGCAGCCAATCAGAAGCCTTGCTTTGGTTTCTGAACGTTTTGGAAGTCGAACGGACTTCTGGAACGGATTCCGTTTGACTTCCAAGGTACTACTGTACAATGATATCTCATTAGTAGAAGAAGGTTAGAGCTAAACAAGAGAATATGTTGATAAGGAACCCAGAAAACGTGGGTGCTCTGGACTGGGAGTTGACAACCTGTGGCCCAAGCACTGTGCGTGGATCCTGGCCTAATTTCATGCAAGCAGCAAGGACGGACAAAATAGGGGGAAAGATGGCAAGAGAGAGAGAGAGAGAGAGAGAGAGAGAGAGAAGGAAATGACAGAAAGCGAGAAAAGGAGTTCCTCTTTCTTGTTTGGATGTAGTTCAAACTAGCCCAAACCATTTCCCTTGAAGTCAAACCTAGATGGAAGATTGTTATCTGAAATAGCAATCACCCACCAAAAACGTGGAATCGGAATGGTTGTCACAAGGAAGCACCCCTAGCTTTCATAGATGATAGAACTAAACAGAAGAACTTGCAGTGTGCACTGCGGTTCTCAACACATTCACTGATGCCCTTGACAAAATATTATGATCTACGTTGTACATTTCCTCTTCCTACTAAGACTTACCCTGCTGTGCTGTTACATTCCAACGGGCGGTGTTATGCTCCTACAACAGTTAAGATTGTATGCTCCCTACTCCTCTGTGCCCTTCTGGTTAGTGCAAATTGATGCAAACTACTGAACACTACCAGGAGTTCAGTCAGCCTGGCTGTAGGTAATTTGTACTTGTCAGTCAAGCATAGCAAGAGAGAAGGAAGTACGAGCTGCAGCCTGAGGATGAAATTTTATTCTTGAGAGTTCCCTTTGGGTTCTATCCATTACAATGCAGAGTAGGCCTTTTAAGGCTTCCTCAACAACAGATCAAAATAATATTGATTTTATCTCGAAAGAAGATTAAAATCAAGCTTTCTTAGTCCCACTAGAGTGGGGAGGTTCAAGATTTCAACTGCCCAGGGTAAAGAAAAAGTGATTTCCAAAATTTGTATAAACTATTATTAGAATGGAAAACAAAAGATCATAGCTGGTAAAATCAACTATGATTCACTGGGCAAGAGACCTAGGTCATAGTATAGAGATGAGTGCTTGGGAGAAACTATAGGGGGGGGAATTTAAAATTTATAGCATGTTACACACTGAAGGAGAATTTTATGAAAATGATATATAGGTAGTATCTGACACTGAGTAAATTAGTTTCGATGTAAAAACTGAATCAAATATCTGCTGGAAATGTAAAGAAAAAGAAGGTACTTTGTATCATATGTGGTGGACATGCAAAAAGGCTAAGAACTTCTGGGAGATTGTATATAATCAGCTGAAAAAAATATTTTTATTTTCTTTTAAGTATAATTGATGCAAGTATATCTAGGGATCATAAATCTCTTTTTATGTATGCAACTACAGCAGGCCTTAGGTGTATGCCAGTGATGGCCAAACTTGGCCCTCCAGCTGTTTTGGGACTACAATTCCCATCATCCCAGACCACAGGTGCTGTTAGCTAGGGATGATGGGAGTTGTGGTCCCAAAACAGCTGGGGGGCCAAGTTTGGCCATCACTGGTATATGCTCAGAAGTGGAAAGAGGATACAATACTGACAAATGGCAGGTGGAGGTGTGGCAGATGAAGTTAACAGAATATATTGAAATGCCAAGATTGACAAATAAAATCTGAGGATTAAAAAGTATGCAAAGAAGATTGAAAATGCTTTTTTAGATTATTTGGAAACTTACTGTAAACATATTAAAAAGTTAACAGTAAAAGAATAAATTCAGCAGTAAGAAATATTGAGATATAAAACTGAGGAAAAAATAAGATATGGGGAAAATTAGAATATGGAGTGGAAAATAAATTAACAAAATGAACCATGGAAGGGGTGGAAGGGGAGTTAATATCAATTGTGTGTTTTGTATCTGAAGTACTGTTAGTGTTTCAAGTGTAAAAGTGAGAATGAAAAATAAAAAAATATTAAAAAAATATTTTGACTGCCTAGGAGCCTCCGCAGGGTTTAATCTGGCACCGCATGACTGTTTGAAGTGGTAAGATTAAACCAGTATCTGTATAGTGCAGATGGAACCGAACTTAGGTTATACTTCTGCTCACTGTGGGAAGCTGCCAATTCAGACAGACTTAAGGAATGTTCCTATAAACTCCGCTTATATGGTGATGAATTAGAGGATTGCACCTGGGAGTTACGACCCTGCCACTACTTCCATCTGCATGTCTCATACCTCCTACCAGTCAAGTGTTCAGCCAGCATATGATGAATCTGTACACACATGCTAACATTTCCACATAGAGATCCTTCACAGGTATACGTTGGTTTGCATGTGAACATGGTGTAGCCATTATTATTATTATTATTATTATTATTATTATTATAAATGTATACCATCCTTCATCCATAGATCTTAGACAGTTCACAACATAAAATTAAAATATAAAAGACACAAAATACATAATAAAAATAAGAACAAAAACCAACCAATAATCCCACACAGACACAGTCACTCTCATGTCCACTGGATGTGTGGGGTTGGCAACTGAATGCCCCCAGTCATGCACAGCCCACTCTGCTGTTCCCTGGCAACCATTTGGCCCAATAAAGGTCAGGGCTGCTGCCTCACTCCAGTGCTGCACCAACACGATAACTGAATGGAGTTATTTTAATACTGTACTAGTTGAAACCACCTTGAAACACTCATCAAAGCAAGAGCCGTAATTGTGATAAAATGTAGCTTCGCACGCATGTTCTCCATAGGCACAATCTATCTGAACGGACAAGCCGAAAAGCTAGTGGTTCTGTGAACTGGCCTGCTGCCACCTTCACAGTCACCACCCCAGCCTAGGGCAGCTCCTTCTCTTGGTATGAAATATGGGTTGTTACGGGAATTATTTGCTCTCAGCAGAAGCCACTGACTGACAGGAAGCCTCTCAAGCTTCAAGGTTTGCCCTGCAGCATGCAAACATGCTTCAGAGGGAGCTTCTGCTAATGCTTAAGGCTTCTGGTGGCGTTTCCCCCCATGCTGGGAGATGCCAAGAGTGGGAAGAGAAGAGTGAAGCAGCTATCATGAACAGAACAACAGACACATGCAGTTTCAGAGTCTTGACAATGCAGTCACCACACACCCCTCATTCACAATCTGGAAATGGCAGAGCATCTTCTCGGGAGGGCATGTGATGTGCCCTACCTACAGAGACTAGTCCTCTTTTTGAAGGTCTGTCCTGTCCAAGTCCATTGAAAGAAACAAAACCATAAGAACAGAAACCGGAGATGCCTTGAAGTTGTCCAACCATTAGCTCATGGACAGCAGACTGAGCAAGCACACAGTTTCCCTGGTCACAATCTTCCCCGCTAGGGTAAGCTATAAGGTAAAGGGACCCCTGACCATTAGGTCCTGTCATGACCGACTCTGAGGTTGCGGCGCTCATCTCACTTTATTGGCCGAGGGAGCCGGCGTACAGCTTCTGGGTCATGTGGCCAGCAGGACTAAGCCGCTTCTGGCGAACCAGAGCAGTGCACGGAAATGCCGTTTACCTTCCCGCTGGAGCAGTACCTATTTATCTACTTTCACTTTGACATGCTTTCGAACTGCTAGGTTGGCAGGAGCAGGGACCGAGCAACAGGAGCTCACCCCACCGCGGGGATTCGAACTGCCAACCTTCAGATCGGCAAGTCCTAGCCTCTGTCTTAGGGTCCCTTTTTAGGGTAAGCTATATTTCTATGTAAATTACCACAGATCTTTGGTTCCCCCCTTTTTAGTGATGCATGGAGCTGGGGCTGATGGGAGTTTGAGAGCACCCACAAGTGAAGAGTTATGGGATCCCCATCCCTGCTATAGAGAAATACAGAAACACAGTTGTGTGTTTCTGCTCTCGCAGGCTCTAAGTATTTGTGTCAATTTTATACATCCTGAGCTTAAACACTACATGGTGAAAGTTAATTAATACTTCCAAGAGGTCTATGAAGATATTAAGCATCTTGGATAATGACCAGGACTGCAAATTATTTTGAGTCTATAGTTTGCTATCGGCTTCAAAGAAATAGAGGCCAAGCAATCAGGCCTTTGAAATCTAGAAATAATCACAGATAATTGCAGATGCAGAGTAATAAAGGGCAATGATAGTATCTTGCACTGCCTGGAGCTTTCCCTGGTAGTATCTCAAGGAGGTTTCAATACATATCGTTCTGAGATGCATTTTCCAAAAAAGAAAAGTAGAACACTTAAATTGTACAGTCAGTGGGTATGAACGGTAGATTGAAGCATGATAGGTGTTTATAGATGACTGCTTTACCACACTGCTAGATGAGCTAAAATGATGATGATAAAAAAATATCTGTACCGCATGGCGGGATGAAACCTCTTGAAGCATTCTACCTGTGTGAAACAGCAGCATGCATGCAGAGACAGCAGTGACTAGCATGCTAATCACTCTCCTCCAGGGGTGCCAACTTGAATAAAACATTGGGGAGCAGCCATGTGAACCCCACTCACATAATTGATCACAAGGCATGGCACATGTGCACCATTTGAATGGCAATGTCCATAAACATTTTGGGGGGGCTGACACCTCAAATATTTTGTGGGGGAGGGTGTGAAGTGACCTTGGCCCCTAGGAGTTGACTCCTATGTTCTCTTCCCATTGTCCTCCCCCCACAATTTAGAATTCTGGAAGATTCTGAGTTCTAATCACACAGGGAGGCCCCCTGAATGAGATGTTTCTCATTAGGGCTGCCATACGCTCAGCAAAATGGCGTCCAGGTGGCTTATTGCTTAACCAGCAAAATGTCCAGGAAAACCTGGCCATATGGCAAGTTGGGCTATTTTATTTAAAAATTTCTGGTAAAAAAAATCAAAGAAACCCCCCCCCCCAAGAAAGCTCAACAAATTTGACATAAAAGAAAAGAAAATATTGCAACCCTATTTCCCATTCCTCAACTTATGGAGGGCAACAGGGAAATAGAGGTGGGGTTTAGCACAACTCAGCCACCCTCTTTCCACCAGTGTGTTGCCTTTTGATGCTCCAAAACACCTGATTGAGCCCTCGATCGGGTAAGAGGGCCTGTGCGCAGTCCCAGTTTGAAATCCCTGTTGATATATTTTGCCATTTCTCACACTACCATGTTTAGAAGCATTTTCATTCACCCAAACTGCCAATTTGCCCAGATGTTTAAACAGATGCAGGAATTTGACACGCACACGCACCCACCCACCCAGTGATGTTGTATAGTGTAGTCTGGCATCCTTCGATTTAATAAGCATCTGTGTCTCTAAAGCTAATCCCACATAGTAATTTGACATAAGTAATATTAAATTTATCCATGAGAACTGCAATAGTTTTGCAGAACTCAACTAAAAGACCTACAAAGAAAAATTCCATGCCAGATGCCATTGATTACATCTGTCAAGCGGACAGTCTTGGTTTGTTTGCTAAGGGAGAAGGAATATTGGGCATAATGTGAGATCATCTTCTAAGGCCCTCCTTCGTGTGCCTTCTCCTTCAGAGGTCCGGAGGGTGGCAACACGAGAACGGGCCTTCTCTGCAGTGACTCACTGTCTGTGGAATGCTCTCCCCAGGGAAGTTCGCCTGGCACCTTCATTATACACCTTTAGGCACCAGGCAAAAATGTTCTTCTTTAACCAGGCCTTTGTTTGATCTGATTGACATCCTATGCCCTTTAAAAATGTGGCTCCTTTTTTGGAGGGGTGTTATTGGGTTGTTTTTATTTTGATTATATATATTGTGGTTTTTATATTGATCTTTTCTTTGAACCACCTTGAGACCTCCAGGTATAGGGCGGTATATAAATTCAATTAATAATGACGATGATGATGATGCTTGAGGAGCATTATTTCAATGAAATTTGCAGAGGATAACCTTGTGATCAGCTGCATACTTCCAGTGAGACTCCCACCACATGCAATCTTAATTTGCTCAGAGACTTACATTTGCATGTGTACATTTAAAACTGCATATGCAATTTATTATTATTATTATTGTTGTTGTTATTATTATTATTATTATTATTATTATTATTATTTAAATTGGTGTACCACCCTTCATCTGTAGTTCTTAGAGCAGTTCACAACATAAAATTACAAAATAATTGTGTCATGGCCTGTGTCCTGCATCTTTTATTTCCCTAGCAATGTTCCTGATGAAGTGTTTGGAGGAGAGAGGCATAGAGAAAAAGCTGGGATATTTGTAGGTAGGGACTAGATATATATATATTTTTACCATGAACCCCAGCAAATTTGCTAAGCATGTATGCAATTATTGATAGTTTCCACAACAACTTAATCTTTTTGCCTTCCTAGATGAGCACAGTACACATTTTACAACTCGTTTTCCCATATTGAACCATATGGGTATGTGTACATGTGCATATGCACATACAAAAGTAATTATTTTTAACAGACATTTATAGCCACTTGGGCTGTAATCCAGAGAACAAGATGGAAACTATTTAGTTAATGACTTGGGTATTTTTGGTTTTGGTTTTCAAAATCATCCTCATAGTCTAAACTCCCATGATGGCTTCCCCAACATATTGAGAGTTAAGATGCACAGTTTATTGTTTCAAATTATATGAGAGATGTGATGAATCCCCAAATACAGCACTGGTCACTTTTGAGCCAAGAAATGGTTCCAGGATACATTTTGTGGATGCTCGTGGATTTTAAATGCCAGCAGTCCAGTAGGTTTTTAATTACCAGTTTAAAATTGTGGATGGCAAAGGATGCAGGAAATATATATATTTGTGCACATATGGGACTTTTATTTTTTTATGTGTGTAATTTTGCATTTGGTAAAGAATGGAAATAAAGGACGTAAAGCCTGTTTATAGTGGCTAGCATCCAATCCAAGGGTAGCTTTGAATAAACAATTTTGAACACCAGTTCTCCTTATCATATCACTCATTTTTAAAGCTTCTGTCCATTTCCAAAATGGTTTTCATAAAGAATGAGGGCCTGCTTTTCCCAAAAAAGTAAGGGTTTTTTTAATGGCATTGAGCATTCGCAACTAAATCTATAGTTCTTTGAATCCTGAAGTTAATTTTCTTTTTAAATAAGCAACACCCAAAAGTTAATTTAGCAGTGAGAAGGCCTCTGACTATCGGATTCTTTTCTTTTTAAATAGAAAATAAAGTTCAAGTAGCGTCGGGCATGGGCCTACCCATATGTATTTGGAAGGAGGTAATAAATTATATAGTGTTGTGACTTGGGTTGTGTGCGGACTCTACAGGAAGATCACAATGTTGAATTAGCCTGTCACGGGCTATCAAAGTCCTGGCAGGGGACGTCAGGACCGGGGGCAAGATGGCGGGGTGGGAGCAGGAACGGGAGTCCAAAAGCCAGGAGTCAGGAAGCCAAGAGTCTGAGGGTCAGAGAGCCGGGAGTCAAAAAGCCAAGGCCTCGAGGGTCTGGAAGCAAGGAGGCACAAAGTCAAGTGTCCAAGGATCAAGAAGCAAGGAGTCACAAGGGCAGGGGTCCAAGGATCAAGAAGCAAGGGGTCAAGAGTCAAAGGTCCAAGGAGCAAGGAGTCAAGGAACAAAATGCAGCAAGGCAGGGAACGTGTTACTTTGGCAAAGAGCTGAAGGGAAATGCTGACCTTATATCCCTTCCCAGCTCTTGCCACCAGGTGGCAGTAACAGTAACAGGGAGAAATGTAAAGTATTGCACTTGGGCAAAAAAAATGAGAGGCACAAATACAAGATGGGTGACACCTGGCTTGAGAGCAGTACATGTGAAAAGGATCTAGGAGTCTTGGTTGACCACAAACTTGACATGAGCCAACAGTGTGACGCGGCAGCTAAAAAAGCCAATGCAATTCTGGGCTGCATCAATAGGAGTATAGCATCTAGATCAAGGGAAGTAATAGTGCCACTGTATTCTGCTCTGGTCAGACCTCACCTGGAGTACTGTGTCCAGTTCTGGGCACCGCAGTTCAAGAAGGACACTGACAAACTGGAACATGTCCAGAGGAGGGCAACCAAAATGGTCAAAGGCCTGGAAACGATGCCTTATGAGGAACGGCTAAGGGAGCTGGGCATGTTTAGCCTGGAGAAGAGGAGGTTAAGGGGTGATATGATAGCCATGTTCAAATATATAAGAGGATGTCACATAGAGGAGGGAGAAAGGTTGTTTTCTGCTGCTCCAGAGAAGCGGACACGGAGCAATGGATCCAAACTACAAGAAAGAAGATTCCACCTAAACATTAGGAAGAACTTCCTGACAGTAAGAGCTGTTCGACAGTGGAATTTGCTGCCAAGGAGTGTGGTGGAGTCTCCTTCTTTGGAGGTCTTTAAGCAGAGGCTTGACAACCATATGTCAGGAGTGCTCTGATGGTGTTTCCTGCTTGGCAGGGGGTTGGACTCGATGGCCCTTGTGGTCTCTTCCAACTCTATGATTCTATGATTCTATAGGTGCTGTGAGTTACCAATCGGCCTCACCTGTGAGGCTGCACCTTGCCTCTTCAGAACAAACTTAGGAAGGCCCCAGTCCTGGTCACAGGGCTTGGCTCCTGCACGCAAACCTGACATAGCCAGGCAAGGACCATAATGGCCTTAAGTATGGGTCATCAGTATAAGAAAGGATGTGGCTCTATGCCAGAGGGCAAATGGGTGGGCCCCGCCCCTCACCTGGCTGGTAGTTAGTAGGACAAGAGCCAGAGTTGGGTGTGTGAGAGAGAGCTGGGCTAATAAGCAAGCAGAAGCCTGAGAATAAGAGCCATGCTTGATTTCTGCTTGATGCCAAGGCTGTGGCTATGGGAGAAGGTCTGGGGTGTCAATGCTATGAAGCCCTCCATCATAGGCTCAGATTGTAAATATTGTGGGATATAATATGACTGAAGCAATCAAATACAACATTTCCTGTTTGCCCAGAGTGGACACACAGGAGAATGTTGCTCCAGCCAGGAGAACTTCCTGTCACACCTGGTCTGGAACATCCTCCCCCTGCATGTGACCAGGTAGATGGGCATGACCCTAGCAGAGCCTATAAAGGGGCTAGTCATGCAGCCATCTTCCTCTTGACTCTCTTGATCCCATCTCTTCTTGATGCCTTTTGCTGTCTGCTCTCAGCCAGCATCACATGCGCTCATCCCTCACAGAGGATGAACCCACACTTTTCTCTGTAACTACAAGCTAAAGCTGCCTTCAGAACCATACTTCAAACTGAATGTAGGTAAACCTTATCATTACTTTCAAAAGAAGACTGTTGTGTCATTATTGTTTTTAAAAGGGGATTTACCAGGAACAATCCAATCTGGACAAGCCAGACTGGATTGCTTAACTCGAATGGTTCTAATGAATCCAGCAACTAGCTTCCAGCAACGGTCAAGGGAATGTGCTCTGTTACTAGCTCACTAGCGTGAGTGAGGAAGGATAATATTTAATCAATATATCCTCTCCTACTATCCTCAACATTCCCATAAATATATGTAAATAAACCATATATCCTAAAGACACCACAGTCTCTGCTGTGCCTCATTTCAAAGAACCAAACCCTGGGTAAGTGTTGAAACCTGTGGAATTTTGCACCGCTCAGAGATTGGGATGGTGTGCAACAATATGTAGGCTCCGTTCATATTTCATGCAGCCTGTATATATTTGGTACTTGGACATACTACTAAAAATAGAATAAGAACCAGACCTAAGCCTTTCTTGAAACAGCTGTTTTAATATTTGGAAAGATTTGAACTTGTTCAAATTCAGATCTCTGCACAATATGCATTCCTGACACTATCTTAGAGACATTCTCCATTTCTAATGCAGATAGTAAGAAAAAAGAAAAGGGTGTGTTAGGGATGTTGAGAAAATGAGTAGGAGATCCAGATGTTGGGTTCAAGCCAGCTCTGTCTGCATTTAGCCTTACTTCCCTGCATATATCGCTTTTCATTCTCCATTGCTGAACTGTAGCTGTCTTCCTAGCTGCTCATTTTATTGAGATCATTTTGAATCCTGGTTTGTCAAATTTATTAGCTATCCCCAGGCCATTCCACAGAATGAGGTCGTAATATACATGATGGCTCCAGAATCTTCAGTTGCTAGCTTCTGCATTCTCTCTCTCTCTCTCTCTCTCTCCAGCCCCCCCCCCCCCTTAAATCTCTTTGCAAGCTATAAAGGAGGTAAAAACAGGCAAAAGGAGTGGGGAAATGAAAAGGGAAGACCTTACAGCTACCACAGGCATCATCTGATATGTATCCTCCAGTTGTTGATGGACTCCATCTCACATCAGGCTCAGTCAACAAGACCAATGGCCAGGGATGGTTGGAGTTGTAATGCAACAACATCTAGGAGGAACCAGCGTTCCTGCTATCCCTGACCACAAAAAGGAGAGCATGGAAGGAAAGGTAAGGAGTATTTGATCCAGGAAGGAAGTAACCTCCATACTGTGCAAATCTAATAGTGTCAAAGAACTTTCACAAAGAAAATGCTTGCAGTTTTTGGGTAGAGAATTCTACTCCTGCCAAGCTCCAGAATATAAACTAATCAATAATGCACAGTCATTCTAATACAGGAACTATACAAAGAGAACCTTTTTGGGAAATTACTTTATAAATGAGCAGAAGTATTGATTGCATGTCTGCGCTGCATCATGGAGACAGCCCCGAAGTTGCAGACAGAGTTAATATTTAATATCCACCTATCCAAGGGATCTCATTTTGACCGACAATGTTAAAAAGCAAAGCTGGAGAAGTATTCACTGGTGACCTTCTGCATTTGCAAACATGACGGGAAAGAGATCAGTGTATGGAATTGTCATTTTGAAACAATCAGTCCAGACTTGGAAGGCCTCCTGTTTGTTATTACATCCCATGAGACCACAGTGCATCCATCATACTAGCAAGCTTGGAAGATTCATGGCTAACTCAAGCATGTCCAGAATGATTAGGAATCTGGAGTCTGCCCCAAAGCCAATATTCACCTTTAGAAAGTATTGCAATTATCAGTAATTTATTGATAGGAAGTATCTAATGAGAAATTTTCCTTCACAATCCCACAATAAATTCTGTTTTGAAGTGGAGGAGCTGATAATGGGAACAAATTCTCCAAGAATGCGTAGCATGTTAAATAGCTGAATTAGAGAACACTCTTGTGCAGTACCACTGAATTCAGTGTGACTCACTCACAGTTAAGTGTGTACAGGGCGGGTGTGATGGCCTGGGAATCCGATTTAGAGGCTGAACCGGAGGAATCCCAGCCTGCACAGGAGTCCCCGCCTCCAGGGCCAGCTGAACTGGGGCAGGGCCTTGATTCTGAAGCGCCTGCACCTGTGCCGGATCCTCAGGAGCAGTCACCAGGTGAATCCACTCTGGCTCCGGAGGTGGTTGAGGATTCAGTGCCTACAGGTGAGTCTCCCCCTGGGTCCAGTAACCCTTCAGCCTCTCCTGAACTGCAGCGGCTCAGGGCAGAGAGGCGGAGGGAACTGGTTTCTCCCAGGAGGCGTGCTCACCTTAAGGCCAGGAGAGGCGGGTCTCCTGGGGGCCGGGACCTCCCCTGGCCTCAGAGAAGATAAAGGCCAGTCAGCCCGGTCCCAGGTTGTGGGTGCAACGTCCTTGAAGAGCTGTTTCAGCCAGCATCCAGTCCTGTTTCCCCAGAGTTCCTGTCCTTGCCCGGCTCCTCGCTGTGGACCCCGCTTTGCCCGTGGAGGACTGTCTGCCGACCCTCGACTCAGGTCCTGGACCTCGCTCCACGGTAACCTCCCCCCTGGACCAGCAGAGCAGTGGGGGTGGAATAGCCACAGCCCAAAAGTGGCCCATCAAACCACTTCAAGTGGCTGGCCAACTCTTTACAAAACTCAGCGCTTCATCTTTCATGGTGCTACAGCTATAAAGACTTAGCACTTAGAAAACTCCTTTGTGTTAAAACCTCCTAAAATGGCACTTCAGAAGAGGGGAAAGAGGCACATTTACAAGGCAAGTATCATAGGTGGCGGCTCTAGGAGGCCCTCGGTGCCAGGGCACTCACAAAATTTAATATGGGAACCCCGAAGCGACCTCCCAGATGACATACAAGGCCCCTGTGAACCTTGGAACACAACTTCTGGTTTCTATCGGAAGTCACATCAGAGGTGTCGCGAGGCCTTGGATGTGACCTCCAAGACCCCATGAGGCCTCAGAAAGTGCTGCTGTGCCACCGCCTCAATGTGATGTCATGACATCATGATGTCACATTATGTCACGGGCGCCATTGGGCACCCAGAACCTGGGGCCCAAGTCAGCACCTCTGGCAAATAGAGGGCTGCCCTCTCCATCTCAGGGCTAGGCTGGGAAGAAATATTCTCCTCCTCCTGGCCCAGTGCTGCAATGAAAACTATCCACGTGGCATGAGTGCGGATGTTGTCAGTCTGGTAGTTTCATCTAAGGTACATGAACTCAACTGAATTTCTCCTCCATCCCTAGTCATGATATGACGCTGGTGCAATAGTGCAAAACTGAACAGAGGCATTTTCCTGCCTTAAGCAAAGGACAAGGTGGTGGTGCCCCACTCCATTTACAGACAGAAGCTGACTGAACTAGCAGCTGAACATTGCTGCAACATTGCTGATAGGTCAGTATCCTCCACTGCACCTGAGGGCAGCAGGCTTAGCAGATTAGTTAAGGAGATGCAAGCGCAGGTGATGTCCTCCAGCATTTTGCCACTACTCTCTCAGCATCTGTTGCCTGAGGCAGCTGCCTCACTTCACCTAATGGGAGGCTCGGACTTGCAACAGGGGTGCAATGCTGGCATAAGTCCTCTCTGCCAGCATACTAGCCCCTCATTATATGGACCGACACTGAAAGTACTAGGCTTTCTCATAGCAGAAGAGAAATTCACATTGATTGTACATGATCTTTAGTTTAATTTGTCCCCTATAAGTTTTAGCTGTTTATACATCCGAACTTAAATCATGCATCTTGCGATTGGAATTAAAGAAATCAATTGATAATTTATTTTTTAGTAGGTGTTAGATGCTTAAGGGCATTTTTTTCTCCCTTAATTGGGCTATTTAAACACTGCACAAGATTTTCTGGCAGAGAAGTTTTAGGCTATAAAAAATCAATCCTTTAATTACTGGGAGGGGGGTTGCTTGTGTGTGGGGTTTTTTTTCTTTTTCTTTTTTATTATTATTACTTTTCCAACACTCTGAATCTAAAGATGCATGTTGCAATTATATGCCAATTATTCCTTTCATCTCTACTGGCTGAAACACTGCCAGTTTTTAACCTTTTAAAGTGTTTTATCACACTGCAAGTCAAATAGTGCAACTTAAACTATATGGAGAAACTCACACTTGGTGATTAGCAAGTTCTGCAGCTTGTACCTGCTAAAATGCATTAGGATCCAGCCTATATTTCCATTCAGGATTAGACCACAGCCAAGTAGACATAAGGCTCACCTACCTGGCATCAATCGGAATAAGGAAGGCCTCAGATAATGGCTTAGAACCTAATTTAGGTGGGAGTATCCTATCAGTGGAATTCTGCTAATGAGGTTATCCCACCAGCAGAAACAGGGTGACACTTTTGTATGACTCTCCCTTTCCCTTTGCAGCCCCATCACCAGAAAGTTGGAGGGTATGAGCTCTCTCACATACACATTCAATGAACAAAGAAAAGGGAGTAGGGGCCAGGAGACATGGGATGAGAGCCAGTAGTCAGAACCAAAAGACAAATCAGGAAGTGCAGGCAAGGAACAAACCAGAAGTCAGGTCTGTAGGCCAAGTCTAGGCCAAAAGACAAACAAGGATCAAGGATCAGGGCCAAAGTCTCATCAAAATGGGAGCACACAGGGTCAACGATACAGGAAATCAGGGCCAAAGGCTAATCCTGTCCTGAGCACAATGGACCATATTTCTGAGGAGGATTGCATCCTTAGCACCTACAGGCTGCTTCTGGCAAGTAGCAACTAATATGCATGCAAAATCCACTAACAACACAAAGGAAAGCAATGACCCTTCTGTTAAAACAGCAATAGTGAATATGTAAATAGCCAAGTGATTTGCCCTTATATTTACAAATAATGTGTGCATGTTTTTTTAACTTTCATGGCACAGAACTTAGGTGAGAAGCATTCATAGCAAAAGCCCATTCCGTGATAGGGGTCAAATGGGAGGGCAGAAGCAAATCTGCTCAAGAGTCCATTTTCAATGGATTCCTCTGACATCCTGAGTGCAGATATGGTCCCCATGTAGATGTGATGCCATGGAAGCAAGCAGCATACTTGCTTGATTAAGCTGTATATGGCTCTGTAAGCTCTGGGTTTTTTTGCAGTTGCGTCCTTACTTGTTCCATACCTCATGCAGCATACAATGTCAGGTGTGGGGCAGGAGGTGTTGTCTGGGCAAAGTGGGATCCATGCTGAGCCTCCTCAGGTCCATAGGCCAGAGGTTTCCCACCTCTGTTGTAAAGTATCCTGTGGTGATAACTGAGGGTCAGAAAAGGGTACAAATCTGCAAGGCGCATTTCTTTGCTCATCGGGTGTGGTTGTGAGCAGCCATATGCAGTTCTTCTGCAGATTTATCAAATATATAACATTAGGAGTTGTGCTGGATTCATATTAATGTGCAGCCCAGTATTACATGGCTCATGTGCATTTCAGGCATTTCTGAAGGGCAATTCTTAAAGCCCACACAAAGTTCTCTTTTTCCTTTCCCCTTGTTGCTCCGTCACCTTTCTGTATTTTTACAGGTGCTTTGGGCTTTTGCATTGATATATTAACCCCCAAGTATCAATACACACAGACATTAGCAGCACCCAACCGCAGCCACACCTGCACCAATCTACAATGCTCTCCATTGAAGGCATTTTACAACTCTTTTAAACAGCCAGCGTCGAACATGGAGAATGCTATAAATGCGGATTATTAAAATGTTGCTGTTGGATGGTTGTTTTACAGCTACACTTGGCAGTGGCTTGGGAAAGGAGTCCTAACTAGTTTATTGCTGTGGTTTTCCACGTCTTAAAAGCCACATTATTAACGGGTTGTGTGAAAAAACAACAACCCAACAACAACTACTAGAAGATGTGCATTGTGCTTTTCGTTTTGATTTTACTGTTTGCACGCAATTTTGGATGTAATTTGTGATGTCTCAGCGGCTTTTTACATAGCCAAGTATGTTGTGAATTGCACTGCGTGCTGTTTTGCTTTGCAGATTTTGCGATATGAAAACTACCCCACCCTCGCCTCAGTTCTTTGGCACTCGTCTTCGTAGTGAACATGTGCCAGCCCTTAGTGAGCCAGCTCCACAGATGAATCTTCTGCTGCTAACACCTCCAGCCATTCTTTTATGTCAATACATACCTAGAAGGCTGCACATTCTGGGCATGATCCAGAGAAATGTTGGCACAGTGAACACCCATTACATTTGGATCTGAAGGACACCTCAGTGATGCTCCCGCTTCATCTATTGTTGTTAATTTGCTGAAAAGTCCACAGAGAAGTTAATGCCACTAAAAAGAGCTCCACTGGATCAGAGCAAAGGCCTGTCTGGTCCAGCATCCTTTTTCTCACTGTGATCAAGCAGATGCCCCTGGAAAGCCCCCAAGCAGGACATGAGCACAACAGCCCTCTCCCAGTGACTGGTGTTCCAAGGCATGTGGCATGTTATCCTAGAGGTAGTATATAGTTGCCATAACCATGAGAGTCTTATCCTCCATGAATTTGCCTTTCACAGAACATCTATGTAATTCCACCTCTATTTTTTTTAAAAAAAACACCAAGCCTTTCAAAATCCACTTTGAGTTCATGGTTTGTTGCTTACCGTGCAACATGTCTGGTCGAAAACAAGCCCTACTTAGTTCCAGGGGTGCCAACTTGAACAAAACAATTGGGGAGGGCAGGTAAACCCCACTCCACATAATCCATCATATGACATGGTGCAAGCATACAATCTGAATGGCAATGCCCATCAACTTTGTGGGGGCCTGGCCCCCTCAATTATTTTATGAGGGGCAAAGACCCTTCGGCCCCTAGGAGTTGACTCCTATGCTTAGTTTAATGTTCCCAGTTAAGTAGATGTAGGATAGGGTTGCCATATTTCAAAAAGTAAAAACCAGGACACCCCCAAAATTGTTGAGCTTTTCTGGTGATGTCCGGGGAAAACCAGACGTATGGCAGTTGTAGTATAGGCTATCATAGGGTGAGAGGAGATTCAGTGGAGGTTGTTCCAACACATCCAAGACCTGGCAGCTGACAGTGGACAGGGAGGGAAGTAACACTGATTTCTCTTCTCTCTCTTTTTAGCCATTTCTGGTTCCTCCTTCCCAACACCAACACCCTCCCATGGCCTATAATGGGAGTGAAATTAACAGGGACATGCCCTGCTGTCAGTGAAATCCGTGAATCCTGGGATATGAATAAAATGTGTAGGATTATGCCTGGTTGTGACAGCCCTCTAACAGAACAGCTACTCTGTTCTTAATGGTGGAAGCGTTTCACAGTGTTAACCTACTGCATGCCATTTTGCACTATTATGCTACTTTAGAATGCTAAAGTAGGGAGTCAAGAGATAAAAGGAACAACTGGCAAGTTTGGCCTTGGAGTTCAAAATGAAGCAGGGCAAAGGGTAATAGAGTTCTGTCAAGAGAACAAGCTGGTCATCACAAACATTCTTTTCCAACAACACAAGAGATGACTCTACACATGGACATCACCAAATGGGCAGCATCAAAATCAGATTGATTATATTCTCTGCAGCGAAAGATGGAGAAGCTCTATAAAGTCAGCAAAAACAAGACCTGGAGCTGACTGTGGCTCAGATCATCAGCTTCTTATAGCAAAATTCCAGCTTAAACTGAAGAAAGTAGGAAAAACCACTGGGCTGGTAAGACACAATCTAAATCCAATCCCTTATGAATACACAGTGGAAGTGAGGGACACGTTTAAGGATTTAGATTTGGTGGACAGAGTGCCTGAAGAACTATGGATGGAGTCTTGTAACATTATACAGGAGGCAGCAACGAAAACTGTCCCAATGAAAAGAAATGCAACAAAGCAAAGTGGCTGTCCAATGAGGCCTTACAAATAGCGGGGAAGAGAAAGCAAGCAAAATGCGAGGGAGCTAGTGAAAGATACAGGAAATTGAATGCAGATTTCCAAAAAATAGCAAGGAGAGACAAGAGGGCCTTCTTAAACAAGCAATGCAAAGAAATAGAAGAAAACAACAGGATGGGAAAACCCAGTGATCTATTCAAGAAAATTGGAGCTATGAAAGGAACATTTTGTACAAAGATTACCATAATAAAGGACAAAAGTGGAAAGGACCTAATGGAAGCAGAATATACCAGAAAGATATGGAGGTCTCGTACACCCCAGGTAATGTGGTTGCTTACCTTGAGCCAGACATCCTGGAGAGTGAAGTCAAATAGTCCTTAGAAAGCACTGCTAACAACAAAGCCAGTGGAAGTGATGATATTACAGCTGAACTATTTAAAATTTTAAAAGATGATGCTGTTAAGGTGCTACACTCAATATGCCAGCAAGTTTGGAAAACTCAGCAGTGTCCAGAAGATCAGTCTACATCCCAATCCCAAAGAAGGGCGGTGCCAAAGAATGCTCCAACTACCGCACCATTGCACTCATTTCACACGCTAGCAAGGTTATGCTTAAAATTCTACAAGGCAGGCTTAAGCAGTATGTGGACCAAGAACTCCCAGAAGTGCAAGCTGGATTTCGAAGGTGCAGAGGAACCAGACACCTAATTGCAAACATGCGCTGGATTATGGAAAAAGCTAGAGAGTTCCAGAAAAACATCTACTTCTGCTTCCTTGACTACTCAAAAGCATTTGACTGTGTCGACCACAGCAAACTATGGCAAGTTCTTAAAGAAATGGGAATGCCTGATCACCTCATCTGTCTTCTGAGAAATCTCTATGTGGGATAAGAAGCTACAGTTAGAACTGGATATGGAATAACTGATTGGTTCAAAATTGGGAAAGGAGTACGACAAGGCTGTATAGTCTCTCTCTGCTTATATGCAGAATTCATCATGTGAAAGGCTGGGCTGAATGAATCGCAAGCCGGACTTAAGATTGCCGGAAGAAATATCAACAACCTCAGATATGCAGATGACACAACCTTGATGGCAGAAAGTGAAGAGGAATTAAAGAACCTTTTAATGAGGGTGAAAGAAGAGAGCGCAAAATATGGTCTGAAGCTCAACATCAAAAAAAACTAAGATCACGGCCACTGGTCCCATCACCTCCTGGCAAATAGAAGGGGAAGAAATGGAGGCAGTGAGAAATTTTACTTTCTTGGGTTCCATGATCACTGCAGATGGTGACAGCAGTCACAAAATTAAAAGATGCCTGCTTCTTGGGAGAAAAGCAATGACAAACCTAGACAGCATCTTAAAAAGCCGAGACATCTCCTTGCCGACAAAGGTCCATATAGTTAAAGCTATGGTTTTCACAGTAGTGATGTATGGAAGTGAGAGCTGGACCATAAAGAAGACTGATTGCCAAAGAATTGATGCTTTTGAATTATGGTGCTGGAGGAGACTCTTGAGAGTCCCATGGACTGCAAGAAGATCAAACCTACCCATTCTGAAAGAAATCAGCTCTGAGTGCTCACTGGAAGGACAGATCCTGAAGCTGAGGCTCCAGTACTTTGGCCACCTCATGAGAAGAGAAGACTCCCTGGAAAAGACCCTGATGTTGGGAAAGATGGAGGACGCAAGGAGAAAGGGACAACAGAGGACAAGATGGTTGGACAGTGTTCTTGAAGCTACCAACATGAGTTTGACCAAGCTGCGGGAGGCAGTGGAAGACAGGAGTGCCTGGTGTGCTCTGGTCCAGGGGGTCACGAAGAGTCGGACACGACTAAACGACTAAACAACAACAACTTCTTGTGCAATAGAAAATGGCTTACTCAAGAACTGTCCTTCCCTGAAGGAGCGTCTCCACCTCCATCAAACAGGCCAAAAACTTAGGTCCAGCTCCAAGGGTCTTTTGGTAGTTCCCCCACTGCAAGAAGTGAAGTTACAGGGAACTAGGCAGAGGGCTTTCTAGGTAGTGAAGCAGATAAATAAGTATACAACATTCCAAAGATATCCGAAGGCAGCCCTGTATCAGGAAGTTTTTAATGTTTGATGTTTTACTGTGCTTTTATTATGTTGGAAGCTGCCCAGAGTAGCTGCCTCATCAGTGGCAGAGCTTCATGCTCCGGCACCGGGGGGCGGAGAGCAGGCGGGGGTGGGGCTGGCGTGCGTCCCGGGGGCGTGGTGCCCGTCCTGGGGCAGCCCCGATGGCACCCTACCAGGATCGCGCTGCCAGGGGCGGTGTGCTCCCCTTGCACTCCTCTTCCTCTGCCAGTGTGCCTCATTAAGTTCCCTCCAGTCTTTTGTAATTTAGTTTGTAAACTCCTTGTGCTAGGGACCAGACATATTTTTGCTTTCGCTGATGTTACTTTGTGAAGCTCCATAATCAAAGAGAGAAAATGTTACGTTGTGATACTGAGACATGGCGGCATAATCACCAGGCAGGGTCAATGTTTTAAAATCAATTCAGTCTGATTTTAACATGCAAAGAGTGGTTGCAGAAACTGAGCCTTGCCTTAAGAGTGGCCTGGAACAGGCCTGAGGTTACAGCTTCCCTAAAACCTAATGTGAAACGTATAACACAGCAGTCTGATTAGAAGTTGTGCTTACAGGGTAGTCGTGGACTTTAGGGATATATGGCGTCTAAGGTCAGCTCCTAATAAGAACAAAAGCTGAAGGTGGCTTAAATCCCAACCCCACACGCAAGGCATTCTGATGCCATCTCTTATTGCAGCCTGGCCAGTGCCTGCAAGTCAGTTGCCCAGAAGAGGCCAGCCTTGATTCCTTGTCAAATATCGCCACCAGGTGGCTTAATAATAGAAGAGGTCTTACTGGTGAAAAGAAATAAGAAAGCCTTTTGGCACTTGTAAAAACCATTAAAAACAGTTCTCCACAAAGCTATTAAGCAAATATGTGGTTTGGAATAGAGGATTAGCCTACATCAAAGCCATTTTATCTAGCTCTTCAAAAGCTTAAATCAACACAATTAACTTTTCCTCCTTGATAGGTATATTCAATTATCTAGTCGTGTGATGTATTATTTCTCTCTCTCTCTCTCTCTCTCTCTCTCTCTCTCTCTCTTTCTCTCTCTCTCTCTGTCTCTCTCTCTCTTAAATCAAGAGAACAAAAGAGGAAAATTACCTCCAAAAATAACAGATACTTCAGGTTATTATGTGGACACTAAATTATTTTTTTATTTGTTGCCTTTACATGCCAACTTTTTCTCCAAAGAGCAGAAGGTGACATACATGGTTCTCCCCCATCTCATTTAATCCCCACAACAACCCTCTGAGGTAGGCTAGGCTGAGAGACAGTGACTGGCTCAAGGTCACCCAGTGAGCTTCATGGGCAAGGAGTATTTGAACCCTGGTCTCCCAGGTCCTAGTCTGACACTCAAACCACTACACCACACTGATGGTGTTATGCATTTTGATAATAAGTTAGCATCCCTATCATGACCTACTGTGGGGAAGAATGGCGTGAAACTAAACTTAAATTTAAACCACATTCCCCTCTCATTTCTGAGATACAGTTCATTTTGGTCATTCTTTGCCAGAGAACGGAAATTGAGGCAGAAGACTTTAGCTCTCTGAAGGTGTTATGAACTCAGCGTTTCTGACAGAGTGAGGATGTGTTTTACCACATCCACCTCACATTTCTGAGACACATAACATCCTGGTTATTCTCTTCCTCTGCTTTCCTTACAGAACAGAAACTGAGGCACGACATTCTTAAGTGTCACAGCCACCAGTGAGCCAGACAGTTTTTGAAACACCAACAGTGTGTGTGTATGTGTAAGTATGCATATAATACCAGAATATCTGGTGAAGCAGCAAACTAGTAGAAATAGAAATAGTGTTCCTGTGCTTACCAGAAACTGACAGGAAATGGCAATAGAGTCAAGGGGTGTCTCAGCCAGCACCATGCAAGCACATGGTTGCTGACTGGCATGACTCAAATTGGTTATTTTTGTTGTATATATTTCAACAATCCCAAAGTTACAACTGATGTAACTGATGATCTGTCATGGAAGAAGAGTGCCCTCTCTGTGGAACACCCTCCCAGATGTCAAGGAGATAAAGGATTACACAACTTTTAGAAGACATCTGAAGGTGGCCCTGTACAGTGGTACCTCGGGTTACATACGCTTCAGGTTACAGACTCTGCTAACACAGAAATAGTACCTCGGGTTAAGAACTTTGCTTCAGGATGAGAACACTAATCATGCTCTGGTGGCGCAGCAGCAGCAGGAGGCTCCATTAGCTAAAGTGGTGCTTCAGGTTAAGAACAGTTTCAGGTTAAGAACAGACCTCCAGAATGAATTAAGTACTTAACCTGGTACCACTGTATCAGGAAGCTTTTAATGTTTGACATTTTATTATGTTTTTATATGTGCTGGAAGTGCCCAGAGTGGCTGGGGAAACCCAGCCAGAAGGGCAGGGTCTAAATAATATAATGGTTGTTGTTGTTACCCAGACTATGTTGCTTAATGTGAAGGGGGCCCCATGGCAGTTCAAGCTTCAGGGCCCAAAAAATGTAGGTCCACCTACAGGTAAGGGGAAGCCTGAATAAAATAGATAAAAAGCATAGGCTGGCATTTTTATTATGACAATGTCACATGGACACCAGGGAATGGGGCTTAACTTGTGTGCATGAGAAGCCCTGAATCCAGGATAAACTCCCATCTTGAAGTATCATACACACTTCATGGATGTATTCACACACACATTCATTTTCCTACTTTCCTACTGTCTCACCCAGCTGGAGGCCACAGAAACTTGGCCCACAACACTGCCTCAGCAAATAAGTGCTTTAGCTAGGGAATTTAGAAATCCTTTGGGGTATTTCTATGTGAGCTAAGTCTTCAGTTAGGGTAGGAAATAAAAGCCTAGGATTCTTATTCATATTGCTCTGATTGTTTTGTCAGTGCAGTCATCATGCTATTCTCATGTTCCATTCTTCATCTGTGTTATGTTCTAAGTTGCCATATTTCAAAATGGGAAAACTTTGCAGAGAGATTTGGCATGTCTCCTAAAGTCTGGGCACTTGTAGTGAATTCAGCATGTGGTTAATTTACAGTACAATGGTATACATGTCTACTTCGAAGTAAGTTTCTTTGCATTTAATGGGGCTTACTCCCAACTACAGGCGTAAGCCCCATGGGTAGAGAAAGGTTCCATGTTCACGCCAACCTGGGATTAAGCTTAGTTGAACACCAGTGGAATGTATGCATCTGAATATGGAACAGATTAAGACCAGTTGAAGTATCGATGCTGTACTGTAGGGACAGAAGAAACATGTTCATTGCAATAGGAAGATGCATCACTCTGGCTAAAGGTAGCAAAAACTGATGTCCATGCTACAAGTGTTAAATTTCCTTTTGCAGCCATTTCATACCTCTTTCTGTATCTTCACAAGCTATGTGTGGCAGGTTGGACTGGTGGTTGGCTGGCCCAAGGCAGGAAGTGAGAAAAGTCAACAATGAGTTAAATCAGTTTAAAATGTGAAACTGCACCTTTTCAGAGCGTAGTTGCCAAACTGGTTTTTTGTTTTGTTCGCTGTAAAAGAAACACAACCCAGATATGGTAGGCATCAATCAAAGCATGGGGGCGAAGATGCCTGGCATTGTATGTGTTTTGACTTCCAATGTCTCATCACCTCTCCCTATTTTAACCTGTCAATGGTATGACTATATTACAAATTATAGTAAGATAGCTGTTGAGGTAATCCAATATTATGTTGCTGTAGTTTTTACTCCGAGCATGCCAAGAATATAACAGGGGAATGGTGGGAAATGTTCACTGTGTGCTTCACAGCTGAAGTATTGTCATTCAATGCCTTGCTGCATTTCTCCTCCCCCCAATGGGGAAATGCAATGGGGAAGAGACTGGCTAAGTTAAATTGATTGTGCAGGGAAGATTGATTTCTTGTGAGGAGGAGGATATGGGGGTTCTTGGGGGGTGGGTTGTTGTTGCTGGTATAAACACTTAAATGGGTTGTTGCTGTTACATTCATTATATATTCCACCTCTCCTCCAAAGAATTCAAGGTGTGGTGTGTGGTTTTCCCACTATTTTTTTATCCTCACAATAACCCCAAGAGGTAAGTTAAGCTAAGAGACAGTGACTGGCCTGAAGTCACCCAGTGAACTTCATGGCTAAGTTAGGATTTCAAATACTTTTTGCTCAAAAAGGAAAAGGAATTACAACATTTGTTGTTGCTGCTGCTGCAGCTGCGGCTGTTGCTGCTACTACTATCATTATGTAACTCCAACAAATGGATACACTGCTTGTTTTTTAAATCACCCAAGCATCAGCATCCAACGATTTTCTGTAAATCTATCAATCACTTTTAGTGGGATAGGAGAACTGGGGGGGGGGGGATCACATCTGGCAACCAATGGACCAGTTTGGTTTCAGATGGTACATGGGTAGCTGAGTCTAAAAAGCCCAGGACACAAATTTTCAGGGCCCTCTAGCAGCTATGGTGGCTCCCATACCTGAAGTAATGTATTTAGAGTTAACTCTAGAAGTGTATACTTGATTCTGACCAAACTAAGCCTCTAGGAGAATTGAGTATACTGTACACTTCCATAGTTAACCCTAAATACATTACTTCCAGTAAATGAGCCAACATAGCTGCTTGAGGGCCATGAAAATTTGTGTCCCAACTCCCGGGCTTTTTAGACTCATCTACCCATGTAATGCTACTAACATGAGTTTGACGAAACTCCGGGAGGCAGTGGAAGACAGGAGTGCCTGGCGTGCTCTGGTCCATGGGGTCACAAAGAGTCGGACACGACTAAATGACGAAACAGCAACACCTATGTAATATCTGAAACCAAAGGGGTGCATTGGTTGCCAGACGTGAAGTTTATTGACATTATTTTCAGCTCTCCTACCCCATTATTTGGAGTCTCCACCCACTCTTCATCTGAAATGCCATGGCTGGCCTTGGACTGAGTGTAGCATTCCCAACCTAAGATCAGCTGGTGGAGGACCTGCAGCAGCATGTCTTGTTTATAACTCACAATTTGCTGTGCATCTGATTTAGAGATAAGATTGGATTTTCACAAAGCCCAGCCGCAGAACAAGAAGAAAAGCTCTTGGGCCTGGGGGAATTCATCAGCACACCATATAGTCAAGATATGGGTCAAGCAAAAGTGTGGATGAACCCTTAGACTACATTTTAATTCATTTTTATTTGAATTAGTTGTTATTAAACAATAAATTAACAGAACAACTATGGTAGGAACTAATTAAAATATGTTTAAATTAATATGAGCTGTACTTTAATGGAAATTGGTTTTTTAAAAATTGCTTTTATTGTCAAAATCAATACTTAATAATTTAATGCAATGACATCAACTTAAGGACAATTCTCTGAATCACAGAAGGTAGAGAAGTGTTCTTGTTCTATTACATCTGGGTCAGCTCTGCTTTCAGTATTCAGCATGAATCTACATATGAGTAAGTCTCAATTTGATTGCTGTCGGAGTTGGCTGTCTATAAATAGTGCAAGTCATCAGCATTTAGCAGAGTCTCCTTTTTAACCTGCTGAAGCAGCTTTTCCTGTGGGGCGGGGGGAAGAATGCGTGTTTTAAGCTTCCTCTTTGCTCACATCTGTGAGTCTTGTAAATGGCAAAGAAAGAAGGCAGCCAGAGCATTGTTATTTCTGGTGGAAGGAACAGAATGCATATATCAGTGCAACTCTACTGTTAGACAGCATTAATACTGGTGCTTAGATAATGTCATCACTGTAGAGATTAAAATACATTCATTTATTTCTCTTTCTGCCTGTTTTTCTTCCTAAAAGTGAAGCATAGGGTCAACAAATTCATCTAGCCAGACTTCTATCCAACGCACAATAGCTTGACAGTAAAACCTCAGGAGCAGGTTACCTGAAAGACTACTTTTTCTTTCAGAGACCATGAAATGCTTCTGACTGATGGGGTGGCCCAGGTGGGGCTGTGTTGCGTATCTGGCTTCCCAAGGGTACATGTAACTGCCAGTAACTCAGAGGAGGCAGGCAAGGCAGTGGTGAGCTTGCTGAAGCGCAGGCACAGTGGTGGAGCCAATCCATCAGTTCCGTGGCTGCATCCATACAGTGTCCATCTCGCTGCTGCCTGGCCCTGCCTCCTCTCAGTAACTATCATGCACTGTTGGGAAGCCAGGTTAGTAACGCAGCCCCATTCACACCACCCTGCCAACTTCTTCTGACTATATGGTCACTTGGAGCATCTGGGGGAAATTGTGGTACTGCACCCTACAGAATTCATAGGGTGACGACCCAAAAATGGGCATTTCCCACTATTGCCGCTCTGTTGTGGAATGCCTTGCCCTCTGTCATATGTGAAGCAGCGACCAATGGTTGCTTCAGGCATCTTCTAAGGACATATCTTCTTGCTTGGGTTTCCCTGAGCTATAAGATTGGACCCGGGTTTTGTCTGTAAGTATTCCCTAAATTTTTTAAAGTATGTTTTTATACTTCCGTTTTACGGGTTTCATGTTATATTATTGTATTATTATTAGTATTTGTTAAATTCCCTGAATTCCTTTTAAAAGTATGCTTTTATGCTTCCATTTTACTTATATTCTTATTCTTATTCTTATTCTTATTTTTATTATTAAATTTGGTATACTGCACTTCATCCGCAGATCTCAGGGTGGTTCACAATGTAAAAATGCAACATAAAAACACTAAATACCTGATAAAAACATGAACAAAAAACAAATCAGTAACACACACACCCCAGTGCATTACTTTGATTAAAGACATTGAAGGGGGGGAAGCAGATAATAAATATTTTTAAATAAATGAATTAAGCAAATTTACTCAGCATTACTTATTTAAGATCAGGCTGCAACTTTGTTTTCACTTGTGCCAAATACTCACCCTTTCATGGGGTGATGCGGGTGTGAATTTTAATATTTTTTTATTTCCGTTAAATACAAGGTGTGACCCTCAACCATGTTTTACTTAGAGCAGACCTGCTGAAATCAGTGGATCTGACTTAGTCATGTACATTCACTTCAGTTAGTCTGCTCTGAGTAAAACTTAGTTGAAGACCACCCAAGCTGGGGTTTTCTTTTTCCTCTCGACTTGTTTTTAAATCAAAACAAACCTTGCCACCCCTTTCAAGCAGCAGCTTGCTTGCTTGCTTGCTTTCAGCCTCCAGGCTTCACTCCTGGGCAGAATGCCCCATGAGCAGGGAAATTCATTTAATTTGCACCTGAACGCAAATGTCCCAAACTCAGTTTCAGTATCAATATACGCACCTTGCCATTAAAATGTTCACTCCTAATTGTGCAATGCAGTACTCCAGACAAAGAATGTTGGAGACAATTTTTGTGAAAATTATATTAAAAAGTGCATACCAGCTGCATTTAAAAAATGTATATTAGGATAAATGTGCAGGGAAATGCATACAGAATTTCTTGTAGACTTTATTTTAATTGCAATGGACCAAGGCAAACTTGAGATTGGAAAACAAATAGAAATTAAGAGAGACGGGAATTTCCAGATATGTCCATCCCTATCCACAGGAATGACATTTGACCACCTTGCATTTAAAGGTAAGATGAAAATTTGTTTTTGTTACCTATTATCAAAACTCTAAATGCAAAAACAAAATTGTTTCATTAGCAGGTAATGTTATACTCATTAGTAATCTCCAGTTATCATTTTTGTTGTTCTATTCACATGTTTGGAAAAGATTGCCGGTGGAAGATCCGTTATCAGCTACATAACAGGAACGTTCTTTTTCCTACGTCTCAATTCTACAAGAAAGATTTCCTCCTCCTCCTCCTCCTCCTCCTCCTCTCTGCACCTGACACTCTCAGGCAGTTGATGCCTGTATCAGGTTAGTTATCAGCTGCCACTTAGGATTTTCCACCACAGAGTTCCTGACATTATGCTTCCCTGGGGCTTTCGGGAAAATAAAAATGGCCCACTGTGTGGCTGGCACCACCTTAATATTCCTTAAATCAGTGCCCTGCAGTAGTTGCCACCAGGTAAAAAAGACTGATTGCCAAAAAATTGATGCTTTTGAATTATGGTGCTGGAGGAGACTCTTGAGAGTCCCATGGACTGCAAGAAGATCAAGCCTCTCAATTCTTAAGGAAATCAGGCCTGAGTGCTCAGTGGAAGGACAGATCCTGAAGCTGAGGCTCCAGTATTTGGCCACCTCATGAGAAGAGAAGACTCCCTGGAAAAGACCCTGATGTTGGGAAAGATGGAGGGCACAAGGAGAAGGGGATGACAGAGGACGAGATGGTTGGAAAGTGTTCTCAAAGCTACCAACATGAGTTTGACCAAACTGCGGGAGGCAGTGGAAGACTGGAGTGCCTGGTGTGCTCTGGTCCATGGGGTCACGAAGAGTCGGACATGACTAAACGACTAAACAACAAGCTAATGGCTGGGGGTCCACCATCTTGGGAAGGAACCCACAGAGGGCATATATTCCTGAGTCCCCTCTCAAACATGGAACCAGCCCTGCTTGTGTCCCACTTGGAACTCTCTAAAAGCAAGCTGGCAGTGTTAAGTGAATTATCAACGAAGCATGATGAAAACCTCACATGCTCGCGTTTCCCAGCCTTGGGTCCCCAGCTGTTTTCGGACTACGTTTCCCATTATCCCTGAACACTAGTTTTGCTAGCTAGGGATGATGGGAGTTGTAGTCCAAAAACAACTGTAGACCAAAGGTTGGGAAACACCTCTCTAGAGGACACAGACAAGGTAGCTCTTCGACCCACCAGTGTTTTTTGTGAACCCATCCCTATCTATTCTGTAACAAGTTTAGAACTGGGGAGGGGGGGGGACCCAAATAAAATGTAATCCCCACAGCAGCCTCAGTTGAAAGCAGGCAGGAGGGGAAGACAGCAGGGTCATCTGCTGTTGAATGAACACAAGTCTACAGCTGTGATGCTGCATAACTCCCTTTAATTTAAATATGGCTCATATCAGACACATTCCGAGTGGATGGTACCAACTAACTCCTCAGTAAATGAGATCAGTGGATGTAACCCACATCCCATTGCAGTCAGCAGCAAAATGACCATTGATTGTAATAGATTTGGATTGCACACAGCTCCCTCCTACTGTTCTACCTGTAGAGAATAATGGAAAACTGCAAATAGAAATAAATTGCATGGAATCCAGTGTGGTTTCTAGGTACTCTCACAATAACTATAAAGGCAGCACCTGCCACATTCATTCAAAACTGACTTTCAGTTAGCAGGATGTGGGATTTGCTTAAAATTATATCTAAGTAATATTCTATTGAATGTGTCAGTTGTTGGCCTCCATTTCCATCTTTCAGACCACTTTATGGAATATATTGCTTTTTGCCTAAGAACACAGGGGTTTTGTTTCTTTAAAAAGAAAGCCTTGATGCTTATAAATTCCTGCATGTGTATGCTGTGTGTGTTCAATATATTTAAGGAAGCATTTATTTAATTAGATTTGCAGCCTTCCTTCAAATTAGAAGGAAGAACAAAATGAAGGCTTACTTACGTACAGCAGCATAAAACAAAAAGGGTTGAGAGGCATGCTAAACCTAAAAGGCTTTTTGCAAGATGCACCATGGGAGAAGGAATGATCTATGGACTGAACAGAAGGATAAAAGGAACCCAACTCTTTCATGAAGGGTCAAAGTTGGTGACAGCAGCAAAAACATATTCAAGAAATAAGATCGTTATAATCCTTAACCTTTGTATTGCACTTCCAAGTGTTCAAAATGTGTCATCTTCATTATCTATTATCTGTGGTATAGTTACAGGTTACAGTGTCAGACTATGACGGGGGAGAAGAGGGTTCAAATCGCTATTCGACTATGAAGCTCACTTGGTGACCTTGGACCAGTCACTTCCTCTCAGCCTAACCTTCCTCACAGCGACAAATACATCATAAAATGGACATGGCTTTAAAACCAACAAAACCCCCTCAATATATCTTCACTTTGAAAAGATGCCATGAAAAAAATTGTACCTTTTTCTTTCTTTTTTTCATGTTCTTCCTCTTCTAATTTTCTCTAAGTGCAAGGATGGAATGATATCATTTCTTGTATCTCCTTCCAAGACTTGGCAACAAGACTGCTTTATTATTATTACTATAAGGGCACAGAAGGAAACTGTGAAGTGTGAGGCTTATTTTTTAGCCTAATACAATGAAAATCCAAAACAGGAAAAAGGAAGAGTACGAATTTATTGGCAGGAAAGTTACAAAGTACGCTCCAATGAAAGGCAAAGGAGGGTACCATGTGCTAACCTATATCTCCTGCCTGTGATTGATGCAGGAATTAGAGGAAACGTACTAGATGTTCCATCATGCAAAAATAGCCAGTATTTTCTGAAGAAACAATTGTCTCTTAAGTGCTGATTCTACACATATTTGGGCATATGCTTATCAAAACCCCAAGAAAGCAAAGGAAGAGGTAGAGCCTCCAAATATAAGTAATCAATCTTTATCAATATAGAATTTTTAAATGTCCAAAAGTGCAGTGTGCTTTAGTTGAAAAGAACCTTCCTAAGATGCGCTGGAAAAAATACACATAAAAATAAATAAATGAGCAATAATATAGATAATTATAAACATAGAAGTGCATTTGGGATGGGAAAATAGGTCAATTTCAGCCACAGCAGGCGCTGTGATTCTCCAGTGGTTTGATTTCATCCTCAGAAGTGCACTTCATTCTCTCTCAGGTGCCAACAACTTTCAAGTACCGTAATTTTGAACCCTTAGTGGTATTATCCTCTTGGAATTGAGGTTTGGACTGTTTTTTCTGTCATCATAGCCTCTAGACAAGATAATTATACTTCTGTTTGCCTTATGTTTAGTAACTTATTTGGAGAGAGAAACATTCCCAAAGTCCTTCCAACTGAGAAAACTGCAATCAGGGCCTTGAAGCACTTTTGAAGTGGTGACTTTTGGGTTGACATGTGGCTACCTCCTTCAGCAACTAATGCCATTGGCAGTATGAATGTTTGTCAATTCCTCATGGGGAACGTTTTTGGCAGTTATCATCTGAGGCAGGTCTTCGAAAATGGACCTTATCTTGGAAGGCTGTCATTGCCAATTGCTTAGAGCATTCTTCAATACAATGATTATTTTTGTGTATGGTTCTTTATAAGCCAGGATAAAATGTATGCTCTGAAACCACAATGGTGCTTTTTTCTACTTTATTGTAAACGTCTTATTAGCGATGCATTGCCGTTACAGTTGTTTGCCTTCCAGCACTTTTTGTAGTTGTTAAATAGAACTGTGTCTTTGTATGTGATTTAGGATTGCTCCCTTAGGCATGTCCATTAATTTCTGTGGATATACTCTGAGTAGGCATAACATTGGATACAATCCATAGGCATTAAACACAATGGAGAAAACCTAATACCCCAAAAAGTACTTAGTCTTTTCCTTTACGCAATAACAGCAGCCGGAATAATTTATGCCCAGAGGTAGAAAGAAAAAAATAGTCCCGCAAGAGTAGACTTTCAGAAGAAGCTAATAGAATACGCGGAGCTAACAATGTTGACTGCAAAGATAAGAAATCAGGATGAGTCGGATATAAAAGAAGACTGGGAATACTTTGGCGAATATTTAAAGAAATATAACAATCAGATACAACTTCCAAGTGGGGTTAGATATATGAGCAGCAGTTAAAAATAAGCAGAAGAGGGATAGTAACTAAGGAGATGCAGCTTAACAAGACCCCCATGGAGGGATGTGTGTGGAAGTCAAAGAGTGTAAGATAAATGACGACAACTGTATAACTGATGTCATAAGATATGTAAAATGCATAATTATTATTTTTTAAACACACTATGGAGAAAACCTATGATGAGAACTGATTGTACCTTGGACATCCCCTACAATAATCATAGTGCAACCTAACATCACACAAAGCATACTTGGTTATACATGACAAAATATGATAAAATACCGTATGTTTAATAATTATATCAAAATAAAACCTCTATTTAGCTCCTTGAAAAATATTATGCTATAAATCCTACATATGCATAGTTAAAATATATTGTGCTTGGTAACAAATACTGCTCTTGTGTGTTTCTGTTCCCCTAATATGTAATGCCTTGAAAGGGGCTATTATCATGGGACTTCTAAACTGAACCAGTAACTTTGTACCATCCATACAAATTGTCCTGAACCCCTGACCTCCCTGGCAGCGAGTCAGTATGTCAAGTCCATGGTCACTCCATGTGTCAAAAGTCCAAACCAAAGCACAGTCCCACAGAGATCCTGGAGCACCCAAGCTAAGGCCCATCAATATGGATAGTTAAGCAGAATCTGGGCTTGATGAGGCAGGTGACCCTCACCTGTTCCAAGCCTACTCCAGCTGAGGGATCATACCCCTCCTCCCAGAGTTAGCTAGCCCCACTTGGCCAGCTAGGGAGCTCGGCTGTGGGCCCTTGCCTGCCTCAACCTCCTGGAGTGTCCCACCTGCTGTTCCCTATGCCTCCGTGTCCACTGTGTTCATGGAGACAGGAGCCCCTCTGGCTCTGGTGGTGGGTCCTAGTGCTCTGGTTCCTGTGCACCAACCCCAATCCCCCATCATCATCCTCCATCACCTTGTGAGTACTTCCTAGACCAACCTTTCCTTCCCCATCCCTAGCTTGCCCCGGAGTGTCCCAGTCCTGGCTACACCCCTCGCCAGGATCCCCTTCCTCCTACCCATTGTACTGCCAGTTCATGGTACAAATGCTGGAGACGCATGTCACATCCACACCACATATTCAAACCACAGTGCTTCCTCCAAAAGAATCATGGGAACTGTTGTTTACCCTCACACAGAGCTACACTCCCATTAACAAACTACAGTTTCCAATAATCTTAGGAGGCAGCCATGTGTATGGTGCAGATATGACCACAGTCAATCAGTTGGAGACTGGATCAGTAGCTTTGCTACATCAGGGATATCTATCCTGTAAAGGGACCCCTGACCATTAGGTCCAGTCATGGCTGACTCTGGGGTTGCGGCGCTCATCTCACTTTATTGGCTGAGGGAGCCGGTGTTTGTCCACAGACAGCTTCCGGGTCATGTGGCCAGCATGACTAAGCCACTTCTGGCGAACCAGAAGTGCACAGAAACACCGTTTACCTTCCCACAGGAGCAGTACCTATTTATCTACTTGCGCTGGCATGTGTTTGAACTGCTAGGTTGGCAGGAGCAGGGACTGAGCAATGGGAGCTCGCCCCGTCGCGGGGATTCAAATCACCGACCTTCTGATCAGCAAGTCCTAGGCTCTATGGTTTAACCCACAGCGCCACCCGCTGGCCTTCAACTCCCATGGGAGTTATAGCCCCACAACTTCTAGGAGGCCATAGGTTAGTTATGTGCCTTAAAAAAAAAAAAAAGATAATGATTTCTCTCCCTGTTCCATGACAAAGAACACTAACACCACCATTTTATTTTATTTTAAACTGCAGAATCAGGTGCTTTATTTTTATTTAAACACCCAGCTCAGTACAAGCAAGTTTAATTTGGTTCTAAAATAAACTTCTACTTTCCCTTCTTCTACCCTTGTTCAGGCAATAATTTCTGGACTTTTAGTGGTGTGCTGTGAGTAATTAGAACTGACATGCAATTTCTTTCACTTCTGCAGTCCTTCTGTATCAATCTGCTCTGAAGAGAAAGAAGAGGAGCTGCTCAAAGCGAGGCTGCGAATGTCAGCTTGCAGAAGGCTCCCCCAAATGCATTTTCTCTCATCTTGGTCTCTGCCTTGACCTGTGCCGTCCAAATCATGGCTGCTGCTTTCTTTGTCACTGTGAAGCAGACTCGCCATAAAATTAGAAGTGTCATTTTATTTCAGTATTCTGTTCCTAAGATGGTTTCTCAGGGCCAGTCTTCAGTCTTAATTCACATTCATATCTATGACAGATTGGTGAGAGGTATGACCTCGCTAGATTCTTGAAGCCATTTGCAAAATATCACCAGCAGTTCTTCGGTGTTTTCTGTGGGACATACTCTAAAATCAAAAGGGGATGAGCTACCCCAAAGCTGCTTTATGAGATTATGTTAAATTGATGTGCCTCTCTGGTTCCCCCAAAATTTACAGTACAATCCTATGCATGTCTGTTCAGATGCAAGCCCCACCGAGCTCATTAGGTAAAGGGGTATAAGACTGCAGCTGAGAAGTATATCTAATATTATTACATTTATATCCCCCCTTCTAAGGAGCACAGGGTGGTGTGCGTGGCTCTCTTCCTTCCCGTTTTATTCATGCAACAACCCTGTGAAGTGGGTTAGGCTGAAAGACAAGGCCACCCAGTCAGCTTCATGGCTAAGTGGAGATTTGAACCCTGGTCTCCCAGGTCCCAATCCAATACTCTAACCACTACACCATCAGCATCCACTTTGCAGGACAGCATATGTCTGTTATGGCCCAGTGCAAGCGTAGTCAACATGATGTCCTGGGGATGTTGTGGACACCAACTCCCATTGTCCCTGACCATTGCTCATGCTGGCTGTGTTGTTGAGGGAGTGGGAGTCCACAATATCTGGAGGGCATGACATAGGTCACCCCTGGCCCACCAAAACATGGGATAGTTAGCACTAGTTTGGGTCCTCACCCTGCCGGGTATGTAGTGTGATGTACATTCGAAATGATTGGAACAGTTAAAAAACAAACAACCTGCTCATTAAACAGTATTAGATATACTTGTTCTGGTGCTTTTTGTTGTAATGCAACAACTCTTGCAATAAGGTACCTGAATTGATGGGGTGTGGGTGTGTGATATATCAGGAAATCCTTAGTGTTCCCCATGGGGAAATACTTGGTGTAATAAAAGCTTTCGTGCCCCTAAACAAAAACATAAGCAGTTGTTCCAAAAGAATGAATAAGACTGCAACTTTTCATACACTTGCCTGGGAGAAAGCCCAATTTAAATGAGTGGGGTTTTCTGCTGAATAGACATGTTTAACGTTGTGCTGTAAGTCACACTATTTGTGCTTTTAAGTTTAGAGATTAAAGGGCTCAAATACCTTCCCACTTAGCTAGACACTGTTGTCCGCTTTTTCCTCAAATCATTCAAATGCAGTATTTGATTCCTGCCCCCTCTCCAAATCCTTGGAGATTTATTCATCAGGAAAGGTCATGAACAAGTACAATGCACACTTCCACAATTTTCTAAGGCAGAACCTTTCACCTAGAAACACACTTCAGCAGGAAGCATATGGATTTTCTCGGTCGATTTTCTACACACAATACCAAGTTGGTCAGATAACAGCAAAAACGGGTGGGGTGAGGAGCTTATGGAACACTTTGTTTCTGCCCATAACAAGATAAGTATATAATTTAAAACAAAATATCCTAGTTGGTGCCTATAAGTGCTTATTTATCCGTTTGGTCGTATTTGTGAACAAAATTTCCTCTTGCAAGTTTGTGTGCACCCAGTGGAACTCCTATGGTAGGAGTCAATGGATTTGTTTGCATTTCTCTAAGATACAGTCTCACCAAGAGCTACTGCAGTAACCCAAAATGTTACTGAAAAATTGGGGGGGGGGGAGCCAGTTCATACCTATTCAATAAATCAGTATAATTGAACTCAATGGGGCTTACTTCTAGGTTAGTGTGTATAGAATTATGGCCTAAGCATTCAAACTCAGAGCAACTGTTGCTCAACATGAAAAGTAATATGTTAGCTAATGGTTCAGTACCTGGAAAATGACAACTTTCACGCTGAAAACGATGCACAAAGATTAGGCCTAGCTCGGTTAGAAACCCACAGCAGCACCTATACAGCAGTCTGGAAATATAATACAAAGTATTTTCAGACGCGGTACACCACATCCCTTTTTTCTCTCCTTTACAGGTCTATTTTTCTCAGAAGATAAGAAAACAAGTGCTTTGTACTCAAGCGAAGGAAAAAGGCTTGGTCAGTCTGCCGCAGACCAAAGAACAGAAGCATTTCCTTGCTAGATCAAATGATTGTTGTGACTCATTCAGTCCTGCAGGCAGGCTGGGATCCTGCACACGTTCACCTGGGACTTGCTACTGAACCTAGTGAGGGGTAGGGATCCAGAAGGTTGAGATGGAAGGAGTGAAGATCATGAGGAGCCTGGGGGTGGGTGATGTCACAGTCCTTTCTTCTTTTAACTTAGAGCAAAAGGTGCTTTGGATAATGAGAGGAAGGAAAACTACATGCAGCTGGAAGCAAGTTTCCCTCACATTTTAAAAGAGTGTGTTTAGATTTTTTGGCAACCAATGAAATACATGAATTGAAAAACTCATGTTATGTGGTGTGGCTCAGTTTCTAAATAAGAGATATGGAGTCTGAAAATCAGATTTGGGTCCTCTTAAAGGGAAGCTCATTCCCTGTCCATAGATGTGCAGAAAATAATTGATTTTTTATTTTTTTTAGAGAAGACAATGGCACTCTGCAGATGTGTAATGGCACGCTTTCCTAAATAAGTGATGTACAAGTCCTACTGTGATGAAAACAGCAAGGTTAAAAATAGCAATCCTACCAAGTCAAAATGTTACCGGCCATCACTGCACATACGTATATTCTGAGATGTGCCCATCTTGGGCAAACATCTTTAAAACAGTTAAGAGTTACCCTTTCAGCATATCCTTAGATTGATGTCAAAGTCTGGTGCCTGCACTTCTTAGAAAATTCAAAATATTCTCACCTTCAAGCTGAATGTTATCACTCAATCTAGCAGCAGCAGCGATCACATTATTTCTGCTTCTTTAAGTGCAGGCATGAACCGAATAAAAAACTATTTTTCTCCCTCCTGCTGTGAAGGCTGAAGCTGCTAAAAGTTTCTGAACGGCCTCAGAGTTATCTAGCTCTGAAGTGCTCATCCGTCCTAAAGACAGTATTTTAACATGGTGATAGGATGAGCTCTTTCCGTGCAAAAATCCTTTAGAAACACATCTTTTGTATGATTGCCATTTGTTGCGAGTGGCAGAAGTGAGGCAATGAATATTTAAATTTGTGGGGAAATCTTCTGAAACTTGAAAATTGAATGTTTCTGCATCAATTTGATGGCTCACTTTGCTGCTTTAAAGCAAATAATTTGGAGATGCTCATTTTTCTGGCTACTGTCCTGTCTTGCAAACTTTCATCAGATCTAAGCATCCAAACTACCAGAACTGCAATCAGAGTCCTATTTTTCCCCTCAGGGGGGTGGAACTTCACTTTTTCTGACTGTTTTCATCAGCATCTTAAGAGTTCATTTCATTTACAGTAGTACCTCGGGTTACAGACGCTTCAGGTTACAGACTCCGCTAACCCAGAAATAGTACCTTGGGTTAAGAACTTTGCTTCAGGATGAGAACAGAATTTGTGCTCTGGCAGCAGCAGTGGGAGGCCCCCATTAGCTAAAGTGGTACCTCAGGTTAAGAACAGTTTCAGGTTAAGAACAGACTTCCAGAGCAAATTAAGTTCTTAACCCGAGGTACCATTGTATTATTGCAGAAGCTGTGGCCAAAATACATTAAAATAATATATATTTTTAAAATCCACCCACTCAAAGAGGCCACAGTTGGTTAGTAAGAGGTCAAAGAGGTTAAAGAGGAAAGTTTTTGCCTAGTGCCTAAATATGTATAATGATATATAATGACTTGTGGGTGGGTGTAAAGCCAAAGTCACTGTCACCAAAACCCTATGTTCCCATGACATATTTATTTTACTTCTTAACAAGAATTAATTCTACGTGCCCATTTAATATTTTCAATCTTTTACCTAGGTTGCAAGCTTCTTGGGACAGAGACATGCCCCCTTTTGTTGTTGCACTAGAAAGCTTGAGGCACGTCGAGAGTGCTATACAAATAACAATAATAACTTGGCTTAGACTGCCTAAACATTGCAGCATCGCTACATGTCTGGAAACAAAGTTCCACCTGCAATAAATATAATATGTAAAAGGTGAGTGGCGGAGAAGGAGAATCCAATGAGAAGCCTACACTGGAAATGTCACCACAGATGAGGGATGAAGACCAGCAGAACAATTGAAAAGACAAAACAGCAACATATCATTCATATGACAAATATAATGACAATCATTTGTTATCTTTCAGCTGGAGAGGATAGTAACCTGGAGGAAATGCATTGTAGTCCTGTGACCTAGAATTCTTCTTTCTTTCTTTCTTTCTTTCTTTCTTTCTTTCTTTCATTTAGCCTACATATATTTCTAAGCTACCTGGGGAAAAACTACTTTGCTTTACATTTAAAGTTGATTTTTATGTCATTGTTCATGCCGTAACCATTGATAATCAACTTGTTCGAAAAGTCCAGGAACTACAGTTCAGACAACTTATGAAAATAACTATTTCGTTTAGAAAAGAATGGCATGCAGCCATGTAGGATAAGGCTAGCAGTGGCTGCTAGTCACATTGGCTGTGTTCTACCTCCACTGCCAGAGGCAGGAAGCCTCTGAATACCAGTTGCTGGTATGGTGATACCTTGGATGTTGAACGCAATCCATTCCGGAAGACCGCTTGACTTCTGAAACGTTTGACAACAAGGCGCAATGGGCGGTTGGCAAATTCCATTGAGAAAATGGAGAAACGTACCTTGGAAGCTGTTTGACAATGGAAGCATTCACTTCCAGGTTTTGGCATTCAGCTTCTGAATCATTCAGCTTCTGAGACACTCAAAAACCAAGGTTCCGCTGTAATCACAAGTTGGGATAGGGCCATAGCTATCAACTTTCCCCTTTTCTTGTGAGGAATCCTATTCAGAATAAGGGAATGGCCCTTTAAAAAAGGGAAAAGTTAACAGCTATGGATAGGGCTCTTGCACTCAGGTCATGCTTGTTGGCTTCCCAAAGGCGTCTAGTTGGCCTCTTCAAGATCAGCATGCTGGACCATGTGGGCCATGGGCCTGATCTAGCGGGAGCTTTCTATTTGTAAACAGCACCAAAAGGTAGACATTAGAGAGGTCCATTTTGCAGATGACACATCTCCTACACAGGGGAAAAAAAGGAATGTGGTATCCAAGCAGCACATTCTCCCTCCTTCTGTCATAAACCCTGACTAATGCCATACCCTCCAACATTTCTCTGATACAAATAGGGACGTCCCATTCCATACTGATAAGTTTATCATTTACAGTATATCCCACACATCTTGTTGGGTTGCCTCAGCACTCTGGACAGCTTCCAACACATACAGAAACATAATACAGTGGTGCCTCGCAAGACGAAAAGAATCCGTTCCGCAGGTCTTTTCGTCTTGCGGTTTTTTCGTCTTGCGAAGCAAGCCCATTGACGGAGTAGCGCTATTAGCGCTATTGGCTAAAAAAGGGCTAAAAACGGCTTTTAAACACTTGGGAGATTAGCGGTTTTGCTGCTAAAATGCTTTTAGCAGCTTAGCGATTCAAAATAAGGGGTTTTGGAGCAAAAAAAATAATTCAAATTTTTCCGTCACTTTTCGTCTTGCGAAGCAAGCCCATAGGGAAATTCGTCTTGCGAAGCGCCTCTGCAAACAGAAAACCCTTTCGTCTTGCGGGTTTTCTGTCTTGCGAGGCATTCGTCTTGCGGGGCACCACTGTAAAACATTAAACATTAAAAAGAATACCTTCCCTATACAGGATTGCCTTCAGACAGCTCAGGGGTTGGATAAATCCATACCCTCCAACATTTCTCCAATGAAAATAGAGACATCCTAAGTAAAAGCGGGACATTCTGGGATCAAATAAGAAACAGGGACGGCTTCTCTAAATCAGCGACGTCCCTGGAAAATAGGGACACTTGAGAGACTGCAGTGTTCAAAGTGGGGAGGGGTGAAATGCCACCGTGGCTTCTTTTCAGGCAGACCTAAAACAATCCATCTTCTTTTCAGCAGTCACAGCCTAATTTGGCTTGATTTGAAGCATAACCAACCTATTTCCTTCCCCACAACTCCCATCTCAAATGCTGTGCCTAGGAGTGTTCACCAGGCAACACAGCGTCATTGTGTTCTGAATCTTCCCGTTAACCATTGGCTAATTCTACTGGAAATAAAACAATGTGACCAGGCTGTGTCACATGCTGAGTATTCCTAGATATTACAGCAAGGAGGGGGAGAACTTGCCATAGGGATGTCATTTCCAGAGGCATCTCCTTGGTTAATTTTAAATATGATGTGCTTCAAATCTCCGTATGGAGAAGAAAGTGGGAATCTATGAGCGTATATGAGAGTTTTACCTTTGAACATGTGATCAATGGGGTTTTTGTTTGTTTTGTCTTGTCAGCATTGGGGATCTAGAGAGAAGATGACTAAAATCAGATAACCTCTGCTCCAAATAATATTTTGACTATTTGATTAGAAAGGGTGCATAAGAATCCCTGCACCTGAACATCTTGGGAGGTTCAGGGCCTCATTTGGAAGAGGTTCTGCATGCAGGGTCTGCTGTGGTGAATGGGTCACTCTTGTTGAATCAGAGCTAGACTCCTTAAAATCTTGTATTTCCGAATATACACAAGCAGCAAGCGCATGATTGAACTTTGATGCACAAAATAGACTTCTGTGCCAAGAAGGTGCATGCAATAGAATACAGCTTTGTCTAGTGACAGACTTAAATTTACTGTCATGTTATTTGCTTGTACACATATTATTAAATCAGAATGTTTTGAATGAATATTAGTGTGGAACACTGACTAGCATATAGTAGATGTCATCTACCTGAAATGAAGAGAACAGTCTTTACGAATTAAAACTAATACTCATTTAAGTGTATCATCAGGTCAAGAAAAGACTAGGATTTCTCTAGCTAATGCTGTTTTCTGGATGTCACTTCTCATAAGGCTTACTGAGAATGAGGTAATTTCCCCCTGATTTCATCCTCTTTTAAAGCAGCGATCGTTGTCTTAGAACTCCCAGGTGAATAAACTTTAGTAGCAAGGTATCGTGCATCATGACTCCTGCTTTTAAGCCGCTGTTTAATTCATGACATTGCTATTACTCTTTTAAATATACATTTCCTCAAAGCAACCTCTTTCATTAATAATAGAAAAATCCCTGTCCGTAATATACTTCATTTTTATGCAGCAAAGTTATCATGGTTGACATTCTCTGATGTCCTTTACCCAGATGTTTCTATTTACATATTCTGAGGTAGTGAAGCCTAACAGGCAAGATTTGCTGGACATTTTAAAAGGATACCATGAATTTAGAATGTGATCTCATAGAGGACATTTCATCAAAAACAATCTTTGACCAATAGCGTGTCCTTTCCTGGTTGCCCTTTCATTTCCCCTATTTCTCAGTCTTCCATCGAAGGCTGTGTATACACTCCTGTTTATTCTGCATCCAGTGCCCTCCCATCACTGGTTTGAGAAGTGGAATACACGCAATATAGATACATATAACTCCACTCTATAGCCACCTTGTAGAACATTTTCTAAATCAAGCACTCTTTCGAAAGGTCCTCAGATGGGCATCCCCTAACATTATCATTGTCATTATCATCAACACCATCATTATCATCATCATTATTTGCAAATTTCACCAAGAAAGGGCAAGGATGCTTGATCCAAAATATAAATCTCAACGTGTATAGCAGTGGTAGGAAGCTGTAGCTTTCCACATGTTGTGGGACTCCAACTCCCATCAGTCAGGGATGATAAGAACTGTAGTCCTGCAACATCTCAAGGGTCACACGTTCCTCACTCCTGCTGTTTTGCATCATAAAATCCATCATTTAAGACAATTTTCAAGCAGCGTAAGTTTTACTCTTCTTTCCACTTCCCAGAAGACACTTGTTTGTACAAAATCTTATTGCCTCCCTCAGTAAGGATGTTCGAATCTGAAATGTCTCATTTCATTTCTTATGTATTATTTCCCCCCATCCAGCGAGTTACTGAGAATGAAATTTCAAACTGTGCAAGTGTCATGAGCGATAGACCCGTGGCTCAAAGTACACCTATTATGATATTACCAATTGTCACCTCATTGTCTTGCAGGGAGAGTGAGAAATGCAGGATGTGAATTTAATGCCCAAGGCTCCTTTTCTTTTTCATTTCCGTGAACAGGGAATTTGTATGACTCTTACACCATCCTCGTGATTACTGCTCTTGGACACAGGGAGGGAGAAAAGACTGGTGTTTTACAAGATAGGACATAACCTGTCAACTATAAAAAGCTACCATTAACTATAAAAATATGCCTAAAAATGTTTCAATAATTGATATCTAGCTTCTTGAATTTATTAAAATGTGAGCACTTTTTTTTTTTTGCCCGGGCCAGTGAATTGTTGCAGATCAGAAACTATCTCCTCTAAAACTGTCTAAATTTGCTATGTATTTCATTTATGTACTTGCCTTTGAAAGACTACGTCAGAGTGAAAGTTAGGAAACAATAAACAATCTATAGTATACAACCGAATACAATTGGTATCAGTGGGATGTGGACTGCACTCTGATGTCACAATCCAGAGATCACTTCAGCAAAGTTGCTACTTCAGCCCACAGTCCTGAAAATCACCATCACCACTTTGAGCTAGTGTTCAAACAGTTTTCAGTTTGTGGGATACATGGCTGGAAAATGCTTACCTCCAGCTTTAGGGAGGGGGAACCAAAACCCGAAAGGCATCCGCCTGCAATTGGTTCCTTCGAAAATATCCCAATCTTTTTTTGTATTTAGATGTATCATCTGCAATGTATAATGTTCTTTTCAAAAGCTTGTTTAAGTAGTGCTAGCAATTGTTTCTTAAATGCATGCAAGTGCTTGTGGCTTGAGAAACCAGGAATCCACTTTTATGATGAAATGAAGGTCATGCCCGCAACTTGAGTCTCTTTAAGATACATGATTCAACATTTCATTGTCTTAATCTCGTCTATCCTGCACATTCTACTGCCATTTCCTCATTTTTTATCCTGAATGAATGCATGTGGGGTAGGGAGAGAACATGTGCAAAAATCTGTGTGGTACAAAGGCCAGAAGTCTGTATTTTTAGGACCAGAAATAGCAGAATGGTCACATGTGTATAGTGTAGTGTGATTAAACCAGTAGTCAAGGAATTGTGCTTACACCTTAGAGACTTCAGTAAGAATATTTTTCCACTTGAGCATTGAGAACACCAGGGACACAGCATATAACCAGGCTCTGTTTTCTTGGGATGAAGGTCATAGGAGAATTATGGTGAGATAAGGTTTATTTACATATGTGAAAAATAGGATGGGGGTTCACAGTGCTAATTCCAACAGATATTGCTCCCTAGCAGACTTCTTGGGGACCCCACCCCACCAAAAAACGCCATAGCATTGGTATCTCAGAGAAGACATCAAGGCTCTACCTCTGTCAAATTTCATTCCAGGACTGTCAGACTATTGTTCTCTTTAACGCTGAGATACTTAAGTGATATCTCCCCAGCTAGGGGAGGAGGGAATGAAGGAAAGCATGTCCCTTTCCAGAAGGATTTCCAATAGCTTCAATAGCAACAAATCACCTGCGTATGTCCATCTAGTTTGCAAGGCAGGGCTGTGGAGTCTCTCTCTCTCTCTCTCTCTCTCTCTCTCTCTCTCTCTCTCTCTCTCTCTCTTTAACAACCAGAGACTGCAGGGTTGGGGCAGGAAGCTGCTTGAGATATCTGTCAGGCCAATACCTCTAATATACAACAGTACCATTACCTTGGCCTCAACTTTCCATCTGTAAAGTGGGAATAGGGATGAGCCATCTTACAGGAATACTATAAGGATTAATAAGATGTGGAATTTTGTTCTTCAATAAGGAATAAGAATCAGGATAAAAGTATAAAAGTTTTACTACTATAATGATGGGTGGGTGGAAGGAACAATATGAAGGCTCTTTCCATCTCTTTGGTTTCCTTTCCACTTTTCACCATGCGCCTCCAGCAGTGGGGTTTTGTTGGTTTGCTTTTTGTTTTTTTGATAACTACTCCACCACCCCTCCAAAGCAAAAGAAGACGAATAGAGCTCAGCACCAGCTGCACTTGCCCCATGTAACAGTAACCGGAGACTCCAAATCTCTTCTAGGAAGTGGTCTGAAGTTCTCTACCTGGTCCAGTTTTGGACCGTGCTCTTGCTGGCATTCCTTTCACAGCCATAAATGAAGAGTGAAGTGTTTTCGGAGTATCCCAATGCCACTTTTGTCATTTATACATAATGAACAGCAATACATAATGTGGTAATGTTTATATTTTCAGGGGATTTTATAACTTGCATAAGTATTTTGATAAAACACTGAATTCTGAATACGAATGGAAGGATGCAATAGGCCCAAGCTGGCAAAGCCAGAAATCCAAGATGAAACACGAAGTATGTTTTTGGAATTGCAATTTAAATGTCAAGCGTAATTAATGTTATTTTTAAATGGTGAGACAGTTGCCTGCTATTAAAAGAATGCGCTGCCTCTGTGAGGTGCCAGTGAATTAGACACCATTTGAATCTCTCCTGTCTTTAATCAGTACAAAGGAATGTTGGGTCACAACACTTCGAAACAAAACACATTTGGCATCAGCTTTGTATCACAGCTCCCCATTTTGAGAAGACCTTCAGAAAGGGAGGAGGCGAGGGAGGGGAAAGCAAAAGGTTTGGGGCTTTTCAGCTGAGAGAAAAATTGAGCAAAAGGACACATCACAGAGTTATATAAAACTATGCATGGCATGGAGAAAGTGGATAAACAAGCTTCTCCCACTATCATAACATTAGAACTTGGGGACATTTATGAAGCTGGATGTTGGGAGATTCAGGCAGTGGTGTAGCGTGGGGGGTGCAGGGGGGGCCGGCCGCACCGGGCACAACATCGGGGGGGTGCGCTCGCACTCGCAGCTCTCTGCCCCTACCTGGCTCACTCACTCACTCTCACTGCAGTGCTGGCTGTGCGAATCCGATCCGAGCCGCCGGGTCGCCGCCCACTGTGGAGGGGAGGGTGCCAGGCGTGCGGTGCGGTGTGGAGAGAGAGAGAGGGACTATCTGGGGGAGGGACAGTGCAGCGGGGGGGGGCGCAAATTACTTACCTTGCCCCGGGTCGCCACCCACTGTGGTGGGGAGGGTTCCAGGCGTGTGGTGTGGTGCGGAGAGAGAGCGAGGGACTATCTGGGGGAGGGACAGTGCAGCAGGGGGGGGGGCACAAATTACTTGCCTTGCCCTGGGTTAGGGGGCGCAAATTACTTGCCTTGCCCCGGGTGCTGACAACCCACGCTACACCACTGGATTCAGGACAGACAAATTACAGGACTTCTTCACACAGCACATAGACTATGGAATTCCCTCCCCAAAGAAGTGATGGCCACCAATGAATGGCTTTAAAAAGGATTAGACAAATTCATGGAGGTTAAGGCTACCAATGGCTACTAAGGGCTAGCTGAACCATTGGCTGGATCCAGCAGGTTGTTCTTGCTTTTAAAGTTGAGAGATGTGGTAGTTGCTGGAATTATCTGTGCAGAACTTCTCCGGGAGCAAAACATATCAAGCTGATACAAGTCCAAGATTGTTTAAGAAGCAGCATGTTTTGTTGTTTCCTCTCTAGAGAGCTCAGCTGCACTTCAGTAGAACAGAAAACAGTGAGGAGTGAGACAAATACAGGGTGGCATGGGTAATGATGCCTTCTTACAGCCATACTCTGGTCAATACAGTGGTACCTCAGGTTAAGTACTTAATTCGTTCCGGAGGTCCATACTTAACCTGAAACTGTTCTTAACCTGAAGCACCACTTTAGCTAATGGGGCCTCCTGCTGCCGCCGAGCTGCCAGAGCACGATTTCTGTTCTCATCCTGAAGCAAAGTTCTTAACCTGAAGCACTATTTCTGGGTTAGCAGAGTCTGTAACCTGAAGTGTATGTAACCTAAGGTACCACTGTATGCCTCGTCTGGCTGCTTGCTCCTCTTTGGGGAACTTGTGTGTTCCTCGAAACACAGACGGGAACACTCTAACTCAAATGGCTGTAGCCAGTCTGGCCTGTGAAAACACAACTTAATGTGGGAGATAGGAAGTGAGAGAGGTAGGATACAGCAAAACATGAAGGAATCTAAATGGAGGACCAAGCATTGTGTTGAACGAAAAAGCGGAACTGGGGAGTCGAGCTAGAGCTATGTTTAGATATTATGGAGAAAGAAGTCAAATGTTGCTGCTATTTGATGGATTTTTAAAGATGTGTACAATTTCAAACTTCATTCTTCGTTCACACTGCACTTTAGGAATTATTTTATACTGAAAATCACAAAATTGGGCATCAAATGAAAGAGAAAAATTGATGATGAAGAATGGCAAATGTAGCTGTTACATACCAAAAATAATCAAGCAGTCTACCAGATACCATTATATATGCATGCATAGATGTGTGTAGGGTGGAAAGAGCTTTTTGCAAAAGTATAATAAATGTTCCCACATGTCTCTTTATTTTCTGTTAATTGCTGTAATTTGACTCGTTCCCAGATTTTCCTCCCCCTCAAGGAAACATGCACCATCTGCCCCGTTAGTCTGTTTTCTTGATATCATGCCCATTTAAGCCTTCCCAGTTTCTGTCTATTTTAAGTAAAACACTCATTAAGGACAGTCACAGCTGCAACAGAGTGGCATTTGAAAGGAAGTATTCTCCTTTAACTTGTATGCCAAGAAAATAAGAATATCACCTTTGTCTGATAATTAAACTTCTCTTCTCTCCTGAATCTTATCTACCTTTATTTGTATTGCCCTGCATCCTACATAAGGTAAGCAACCACAAGTCCTTTAAAGCTTTTTTTTAAAAAATGGCAATAACAAGAAGCACATAAGGTATAGTGTAGTATTTAAATGTTGTATATTAGCTTTAGAAGGCTGCAGATTTAAAAGCCCCTTTTTATTTCCAGAATCCTGATATGGGAATATGTATAGGTATTTCTGATTTATTTTTCCTTGCCAGTGCAAGCAAAGCTCTATATCATGGGTAGGCAAACTACGGCCCGGGGGCCGGATCCAGCCCAATCGCCTTCTAAATCCGGCCTGCAGACCGTCCAGGGAATCAGAGTGTTTTTACATGAGTTGAATGTGTCTTTTTATTTAAAATGCATCTCTGAGTTATTTGTGAGGCATGGGAATTTGTTCATTCCCCCCATCAAAAAATATAGTCCGGCCCCCCCACAAAGTCTGAGGGACAGTGGACCGGCCCCTTGCTGAAAAAGTTTGCTGACCCCTGCTCTATACGGTACTATATCCCAAACTGCTTTTGATCCCCCCCCCCTTTCAAAAGCAGTGTGTTATTTGACATGGGGGAAGACTTTTAAGAGAACTCTAAGGCAGATGGACCAAGCTACAGTTATTTGGATCCTAGCCAATGGACTTGTGCATACTTGTTGAAGTTAATACATGTATTTGTCATAATGCTAAGGAAATCATTTTATATTGTTTCAGTTTTCAAACAGCAGTATTCCAGCATAACCTACTTACCTGCATTTATTTTGCAAATTGCTGTGTTCATTGTATTTTTAGTGGTACATTCTCTTACTTTTCCAAAGTTCTCCCTGTAAAGTTTGTATTTAAAAGCTCATGGTATATTATACCTTAAAATAGCATCTCATGAAGAATCCATTTCTTGCTATACAGTATTTTTTCGCTACCTGAATTGAGTCAAGCACTCTACATTATATATTGGAAGTCATGTGACAACAGCCATTTTGGATCTCTAGAGAACGGTAAATGGACCACAACTTAACTGTAACATAATTAATAACATCTCACAAGTGTTTAGTGCTTTGAAAGTTTAATGGCACCGTAGGGGTATGATTAAATATAATGGTATGTGCATTAATATTTTACACGCAACCAAAGGAAGAATCAAGAAAAACAAGCCTACAGGCAAATAATGCATCTTTGTAAATCAGAGTGGTTATATTGCTAACAATCAATGTATGGCTTAATAGGCAATATATTTTACTCATTCTAACGGCAGTTCTCAGAGCAGAATGGGCAAACAAGCTTAGTGTTAGTGACCACTGCCCCCACTAAAAAAAACCCAAAAATGAAAAATGAAAAGTAGGGAACACACACACATAGTGTGCATATATTATATTTTATATCTTATATATGTAGTGTGTGTGTGTGTATTCTCATGTGGAAAGCCAATGTAGCATTACACATGGAGCATAAGTCTGCAACTTTTTAATTCATGCTCTGAGAAGAGATTTTATGTCACCGATAGATGTGTGTGTGTGTGTGTGCTTGTGATATGGGCATGGACACATACCAAGCCTGTATCAGCATTTAACAGTAGTTTCCCCAACACACCCATCTACCATATCCCCAAGTTATCTTTTACACTCTGCTGAATTTCAAAGGTGTGGAGAAGAGCTGCTACAGTATTGATGGGTGACAATGTCAGGTACCATTCTCATGGTCTTTTTGGTGCCAGGTGAAGAAGACATATTTCTACGACCAAGCCTTTAAACTTCTGCTTTTCATCTTGGCCTCTCAATCTTATGTAAACATCAAAGTTTATGCCACTTCGTTTTGTACTGCATTTTAAATTTGTGCTTTTGGGGTACTCTACGTGACACCCATGGGTAACACGCTACCTTCGGATACCCTTTAGTGTTTGTTTGCTTTAACCTTGAGTAGCTTTGGGTTGATGGGAATGTGGAGTGAAGGCATCAAGCAACCCCATTCTCCCCCCCCCTCACTTCTCCCAGAATGCCCCGGGGCTCTATGTAGGCTCAGTATTCTTCACTGGAAACAAAGAAGGCAGAAAAACTGTTGCATGGTCCTTGACATTCAGTTCCCTGCTGAAACCCTTCACAAAGGAAAATGGTTCCTGTTGCTGAATGGCAAGTTTGGAGGAGAGGAAGAGGTGGTACTTTGACTATTGGGAGGAATTATTTTCCTGGATGTTTCTTTTTAGGATGTGCATTACCTGCTTTTTTTACTTTGCTGGTTTGGGTTGAGGGTAGTTTACCTTTTCTTTGTTTCGGGGCTGTTACGGATGTGTGTGTTTTGTGTTGCATGCTTTTTTTGGGGGGGGGAGTGAGCATCACCAGTTTTCTTCTGTAAAACACACATTTTGAGGTATCCACAATGGTTCCCAAACATGCCCCTGGGCCCAGAAAAGCTTGGAGACCCCTGTTGCTATGTATTTTTTTTCCTTTTTGTGAACTACATTATTTTGTGTATATTATTGGGCTACCATATATGTTATAGAGTGAACATTTTTGTTTTAAATTAGGTGGTGCTGGGTTTTTTGGAAAGAAAAGTGCTGCTAGCCAGTTAATATTTTACTTATTTAAAAATATTTGTTAAACTGTCTTTCATCATAACAGGCTCTGCTGTGTGAATCAATAAATCATATTCTACAACCAGGCTAAGGTTGGGAAGAAAGAGAGAAATGAGTTGGGTTGGTGCAAATTGGCTGTTTGGAGAGGGGCAGGTGGCACTGGCAGTTCGCAGTTTGGACACATCGGTGGCCCTGCACCATGCTGACCTCCACATTACCTGGCTCCTCTCTTTTGCAGTAAGTGTCAGCAACATGACTGCCAGAAAGTTGCAGCTCCATCCTACTGGGTGAGCCACTTCTGAACAACTCTATTAAGCCAAAGCAGATAATAACCAAAACAGTTTTAACAATGTTATGTACTGAAGTTCTCACCCTGGGCCAGCAGGGGGATACTGTAGATAGTTCAGATCCACATATGCAAATAAGGGATCGAAAGTGACGATCAGTGATTGGATAGTTACAGAAAATGGTTACTGTTGCATTCTAGTGGAGCTCTATATGAGCAGGCTGGCTGAACCCTTCAGTTCAGTTATGGCCTGGCCTGTGAATAATCAAGAGCTGTTTGAAGAATCGCTGTGTCGCCTGATATGTTCACCCACAACTTAACAAACAAAGTGAAATGTTAAGGACCAGGGAAGACCTGGGGAAAATGGTGTACTTTAGGCATGTGCTGCAATGACATCACTGTGGCACCAATCTTGTCATTTGGGAGGTGATTCCATAAATGAGGTGCAAGAGCGGAAAAAAATGGCTTACTTGGTGCCACAAGATGTACCCTTTAGTAGACTGTGGCAGAACCAAGGGGGCCGGTGAATCAGTAAATAAATGTATCCACACTGTTGCCTGCCTGCCAATACCATACCTTTGCAGTTTACATCGAGTTTCTAAAATACATATTTTTTTATTCCTTTAAATTGCCTTAGGGGAAATGACTGAAAATGAAGACAGACACAATAGCATCACCACTGTACTCAGAAAAAAACACAGTATTCATTCAAATGCTGTATATGTAACGATACCCTCTTCTTTTTAATGTGTGAACTCTGTTGACAGTGAAGAAACATAGTAAATGCCAACTTGTGTTGCATAATTTTTGCAGTGTAACCAGAATACTAGATGAATTTGAAATTTGCCAACCTACAAATTTTATTTGCCTGATCCTCCTTCCTGCAAAATCTGCAACTGCTCTTATAAATTGACAGTTATTTTGTTTACTAAGCAGGGCAACAGTTAATCTACTGCGACATCTGTCATAAAATCTAACACTATCTAGGTCAGACAGCATCTAACACATCAAAAGGAGACAGGAAAGAAAGAAGCATGTTGCTGTATTGTGTCTGTCCAGCTTCTTCAGTTGCCCTTTCTTTTAGCACTACAGTTTGCATGTGTGAACACTGGCCCATGCTTTTCTTTATACAACTGTACTAGTTATGTACTTAGGAGGCGGAGTAGAAAAAAATAAACGTGTTTGAAGTCACAATATTTCCCCTGCAATGTTGAACATTACATGTAATGTTTCAAGGTGCTGTATATCAACAAAGCTAAAAGTACTCAGATTATGAGTCTCCTGCGCCACTGGTGCAGAATAAACTGCATTTTTATCCATCTGCAAACACATACAGATAGAATTTTCAGAGTACAAATTTCATCCCCATGCTTGTACCAAAACAGTAATATGCCAGGTGTTTTCAACTCAGTACTTTTCCTCCATTCATGTAAAATTACAAATAAGCATCAACTTAACCCAAGTGGAGAAAATAATTCATCTTCTAGGTACAGGAACAGGTTCTAGAGTGCTTCAGATTTGTGTCTCCCTCCACTATTTCTCAATTTTCTTTGTTCATGCCCAATTAACTTTTTGTTATACGAAGTCATAATTTAATCCTGAGTATAATGCAGGTTTTGTTATTCTTGTTAAGCTTTAACGTTTCCTATAAAATATTCTTTTTTGTGTGCAATTATTCCAATAGACCAGAAATCTAATCTCCCAACCCATCCCAACCCAGCCCTATTTTGAAGAGTTGCATGTTTGGCAGTTCTGTTTGCGGTTTTGGAATCATATTCCTCTTTCTTTATTTATCTGTACACAAAATATATTGAGGAAATGCCATTGCTTAGCAATGACAGGGTGCATCTGGAATGAAATACCACTTTCCACCCCAATTTGCTGATCATAAATATGCATTAAAAATACAAGGTGTGGCATTTGGAGTAGTTTCAGGCTATTCAGGCAAGAGTAGAGATAAAAGAAAAGAAAGCCTTTAAATACTTTCAGTCTGAAGATACTTGAATGAAATAAGCATCATAAAACAGCTCCCAGTGCAAATCAACCTCAAGAATACTATTTGAGAGCACTAATTAAATCTAGTAAACAATAATGCTAGATAAGAGCACAACGGCCATCTAAACGCCAATAATGTTATTTATTCATGGATGTTGATGTATAACGATAGACTCGGAGGCACTCGGAGGATATCGGTCCGAATACTTGGAGATGCTGTTGAATTTCCTAGCAGCAAAAAACACAAAACAAAACACAGTAAAAAAAAGAATCTTGTGATATCTTTTAAAAAAACAGTTTGAAAAACAACAACTGTGGGACGCAGTTTTGCGTACTCCAGTCTGCTTCATGCATCCATGTGCTGGCGGGCTCGACTCCATGAAAGCTGATGCCTACAAAGTCTTTTTCAGGCTGCATCTACTACGGCCAGCAAGTTTAAAAGGGAGCAAACCCCTCTGAGCGCAACAGGAGTGAACTTCGGCATAGACGCGCGCAGAGGGTCGCGCAGCCGAGCCACTCCGCCTCTTTCGCAAACGTGTGCTGAGTTCCGGGGCCGTCAAGGAGCCCGGGCAGCACTGCAATGTGTGTGTGTGTGTGTCATAAGGACAGGCACCACCCTCGGTCGCCCTCCTGGCACACCAGGCAGAGCGCGAGGGAAGGAGAGAGCGCTACCTTGCCGAGCCGCCTCCTTCCAAAGAGCCTTCGCTTGCGGAAAGCGGCCAGCACCTTCACTGGAGGGACAGGCGCGCATGCGCTTTCCGAAGAGGCGGCGGCGGCCGTGAGGAGGGGGGAGTTAGCGGGCGGGGGGTAAAACGAGACGGCGGCGACAGTGGCAGCCGAAGAACAAGGGAGGCGCTGCCCCCGCCCACCGGGCGAGCGCGTGCGAAGCCGTTGAGAAGGGGACGAAACGCCGCGCCGGGTGTTTACCTCAGCGCACCAGGACTGACTGAGCGGGCGGCGAGGTCTTTGGGCGGGCGCTCCCATTGTTCCCATTCAGCGCCTCAAGAGGCGGCGGCGGCGGCGTTTCCTGAAGCTCCTCCCCGCGGAGGTAGAAGGAGGCCGTTGGTCCGTCGTCCGCCCGCCGCCTCTCTCCCCCTCTGTCCCTTTGTCGCCTCCTCCCGGCCGCGCGCTGCCTCAGCAGCAGGGGCGGGGAAGGGGTGGGGCGAGCCGGAGCAGCATGATGGCGGCGGCCGAAGCGGGTGGCGAAGAGGGCGGCTCGGGAGCGGCCGGAGAGCCCAGCGGGCATTGCCCTCCCGCCGCCGCTGCTGCTGCCGCCGCCGCCGCCTCTCGGAGCAACAAGAGCGCCGCCGCCGCCGCTTTCCTGGGTAGCAGCTCGGGCCCAAGCGGCGCCTGCCCCGCGGCGTCGCTCCCCTCGGTGGGCTCCAGGCCTGCCCCTCCTGCGGAGATGTCCAAGGGCCTGTCTCCGCCGGCGGCGATCCCGCTCCTGGAGGGCGGCGGCGGCGGCGGGGGTACCGCTGCCGGCGGGTTCCCTCCGCTGCCGCCGCCCCCGCAGCCGCCGCTTCCGGCCGGAGGGCTGAGCACAGTGGACGAAGGCGACTCGCTGGACGGGCCCGAGTACGAGGAGGAGGAGGTGGCCATCCCGCTGAACGCGCCCCCCACGAACCAGTGAGTAGCGCCTTCTTCGCCTTCCCCGCCTCTCTCTCTTTTCCCCAACCCGATCCCCTCTCTCCCCCCCCAAAAAAAATCCCAGGAATGGGGATCCGGCTGATTCAGCCCCGGCACCGCACCCAGTTGTGAAGTCGGCGTTGGTGCGTGTGTGTCAAACTCCGGGCAACTCCTGAAAGTTTCCCTGTTGCGCCCGCCTCTTTTCCTCCTCCCGCATCCCCTTCGAAGCAGCTTCCTCGGTTGGCTTAGTCAGCTGCTTGCTTTCTGCTTGGAAAAACTGAGAACTTGGGACTAAAAAAACCCTTTCCCTTCTCCCTAAAATAAATGCTAATAATCGACTCGCCACCAAATATGGAGGCTGTCCTTCAGAGCCCTCGAAAGCAGTGCTTTTCTTCTAGAAAAAATGAAAAGGTGCCAGTACTCGCCATGAAGTTGTTACAGTAAGTGCCAGACTTCTACCCAGTGCTTTTTTTCTAGGAAAAAAAGGTGGCTGTACTGTGTACCCATGAGTACCCTTAGAAAAAAGGCACTGTTCAAAAGTTTCCCAAAAGCGTGGCCATATTTTTCACAACCCATAGGATCATTTTATCTAGTTTGATTATCTTCATCTCCACTCCCTATGCAGGATGCATCTTTAATTTTGACCCTCTTCCATTTCTTTTTACCTTGCCAGGTACAGAGGTACCTTGGTTCCCAAACAGCTTAGTTGTTGAACAAATCAGCTCCTGAACGCCGCAAACCCAGAAGTAAGTGTTCCGGTTTGTGAACGTTTTTCGGTAGCCGAACCTACAGCCAATCGGAAGCCATGCCTTGGTTTTCGAATGGTTTCGGGAGTCGAACCAAGGTACCACTGTGCTCCTTTATTTGCAGCTATAGAAAATATTCATACCCTGCTATCCTTTAGTACATAGGAAGGTGCTTCTGCTTAGGAGCAAGTTACCATGGCTTCTTGGCTTTCTAAGCCCTAACTGGAGATGCTAGCAATTGAATCCAGGACCTCCTGCACACAAAGCACTGTCATTGAGCTTCCTAGTTATGGCAGAGAGAGACTCTTTGCAGGTGCTAATATATGTTAGAAGAAGAAGTTGTAGCTATAAAATTCCTAATTTGACATAACTGTCAGGGGTAAAGGAATGCTGTCATATTTTGAATCTCTGTGGTCACCCTTTTTGCTTTCTCTGAATGTCGCCCTTTTAAAAGGCATTAGAAATAGTGCTGATGCCATTGGCACAGACTATCATGACACAGCCTGTCTTTTCAGACACTTTTTACTCACATAAAAGCTGAAGTCCACAATATATACATAGGGTGGGTGTGTTTGAAAATAAATGAAAGGGAAATATCAACATACAGTGGTACCTCGGGTTACAGATGCTTCAGATTACAGACTCCGCTAACCCAGAAATAGTACCTCGGGTTAAGAACTTTGCTTCAGGATGAGAACAGAAATCATGCAGTGGCGGCGCAGCGGCGGGCCCCATTAGCTAAAGTGGTACCTCAAGTTAAGAACAGTTTCAGGTTAAGAACAGACTTCCAGAACGAATTAAGTTCTTAACCCGAGGTACCACTGTACTTCAAGAAATTCTAAATATGCACACTCAAGATAAATTTTGTATGGGTTAGTTTTAACACCCTACAATAGGTCTTTGACCAGTGCTTCGGAATCCACAGGTGGGTTGCAGCAAAGCTATTACTGCCATTTAACCCTCAGCCAAGCCTGGTGCAGCATTGCTCCCACCTTCCCACTCCCTGCTGGGAACATGCTGTTTAGCTTGGAAGGGGGCTATTCATCTTATTTCTGTAATTTCACTGAATCACAGAGATTTGTGAGAGCAGTGGCAGACTTTGAGCTTTAAAATTTCAGCAGTGCCCCATGTGATATGAAAATTTGGCACCACTCTCACACACAAACACACACTCCAACACACAAACACTCCAGTGTGGAAAGGAATTCCTGTTTCTACAGTTTTATTGCTGGATTTCTTGAGGAATTTACTCTAGTAGTGAGGCTTCTTGGGTTCAACCATGGCAGGGCTTTTCTTTTTACTCCCATGTTAAAGTGCATGAATAGGGATTGTACTGTTGCCACTTGCAACCCAATTCTTCCAGTGCTCTTCTTTGGGAGTAATTTTCCCTGGGTTCAGCCATGAATGGAGCTTTACTCTCAAATAAGTGTGCACAAGACTGCAGTTTAATATTCAGTGCTGATTTGGAATGCAATTTGTTTTTATTTAATTGCTTTTTTAAAGGAATTGTAAAATGCCAAGATTTTGCAAACTAAAAGGAATAAACTTTCTTTTTTTGGAAGTACAACTATATGTTACTTTAGTGTGGGAGAATCTGAAGAGTAGTTTCTTCAAACATCGTCATCCTACAAAGGGGCAACAGAAAACAGCTGCTGCCTCTATTGGGCTCTGGGGATAATGAATTTTTCCAAGAATTTTTGTTCATTTTTATTTCAGCAGGTTGCCATTAGAAGGGGGTAAGAGCACAGAGGGGTGAATTAAAGTGTAGAGAAGGTGACACAAGCTGGAAGAAAGGGAGCAGAGTGAAAAGGAATGTGAGATGAAGACAGAAAGGTATTACTAGCAAGTTAAAGTAGAATAAGGTGAGAAAAAGAATGGGTAGAAATGCAAGAAGGAAGGGAGAGAAAAGGGCAGCAGCGAGTCACAGAAACGAAAAGGGGGTGGTGAAAGTTATAGGAAGTGATAGAAAGGCATAGATGGTGATGATGATCTGCCCTCTTGCTCAGTTTCAACCACAAGCTTCACTGAAGAGAAAACCACCGGAAATCAAAGAGGACACAACTACTAAAAGAGTTCAAAAGTTTTACCAATAATACATGAAATAATGGTTCGCTTGTATTGAAAAAATAGCATTCCAATACTTTTTTTGTTGTATCTAATATATGGTGAGGCTCTAAAACTGTTAAGTTTAAATCAACAATGGGTCCCATGCTCCTGGTTGGGAATCGGACATAGGTCTCAGGCCTGGACTGGTTGGAGACCACTGCCTTACATTACTCAGAAGGATGTTTAAAATATGTAACAGTCATAGTAATACAGACTTACCGTAGAATTGAGATTTCAGTATGTTTTAGGCTGCAATCCTACTTATGTGGAAGGATGTCTCATTAAATTTGTTGGGATATGTTTCTGAGAAAAGATGCATAAGATCAGTCTGTACATGAATTATTTTAATGCTATCAGACAAGCATTTGATTTTATGAGTCTTCTTTCTCTTTCCAAGATTCACATGGTAAATTGATCTTCATATGTTTTTCTTCATAGAGTTGTAGCTATAGAAAAGGTTAGTGCTAGTATGCAAAATCTGACTTTTTTTTAAGGGGAAAAAGTGGTTTGGAACAAATAGGAACCTTATCTACTCATGACCCTTGCCAAAAATTGTAGCTGCCAATTCATCCCTGTCTTCTTTCCCTTCTGGGATGATGGAGATTGCTCAACTGCAACCGTGGAAGCTCTGCCTTGCTATTGTAGAGGGTGGGGAAGAGAAGCAGTGAGCATTCTGGTTTCAGTAACTGCTTGCCGAAGTGCCTAAAGGCTCCACCATGGAGCAGTGGCTGAAGATGCCTCACTACCTTTCTTTCAGCTGAAGAATGTATGCTTTAGCCCATGGATAGGCAAACTAAGGCCTGGGGGCCAAATTCGGCCCAATCGCCTTCTAAATGCAGCCCGCGGACGGTCTGGGAATCAGCGTGTTTTTACATGAGTAGAATGTGTCCTTTTATTTAAAATGCATCTCTGGGTTATTTGTGGGGAATAGGAATTCATCCCCCCCCCCCAAAAAAAATATAGTTCGGCCTCCCACAAGGTTTGAGGGACAGTGGACCGGCCCCCTGCTGAAAAAGTTTGCTAACCCCTGCTTTAGCCAGTGGTATGCTGCTGCATTTAGAGTGCTGTCAAGCAGTAACTGAAGAACCTTCTGTTTCACTTTCCATGTGTCTGATGTCAGCACACCCTCCATGGCCCTGAACGCATTTTTGAGAGGGTGTGCGACCAGGCAGCCTCCCCACAGTCTACTTCATTGGAGCGTGGCTCGCGCCCTGCCACAGCTCTGCTCTCAGGCCCGTCTGACCCAGGGGCGGAGTGGAGGCAGCATAAGCTGTGTTGCCTCTCTCCTGTAAAGGGCTGTGCGTGTCCAGCCACAGCTCTGCTCCTGGGTCAGGTCTGACCTGAGAGAAGGAGGAGAGTCGCGGCAGCATTGCAGCCCCTTTCCTCGGCTGGGCAGTGCTGCACGAGGATGCTGCCGTGGTGCAAAAAATTGTCGGCACCCGGCCCCTTCATAGGGAATGTTGTGGGGGCTGGAGCACCCAGGGCCCGCCCACATCCAATGCCTATGGTAGTAGGTGATCCTGTGGCAATCAGGAGGGCAGTCTAGCTGGAGTAGGCTCTGGTGACGTTTTTGCCTGTCCTTTTTGCTCTGTTTTACCAGTATATCCCATGGGGTGCTTAGTGGTAGTGGTAGATTGCCCCTTGTGGTGTGGGGGAAAACAATCTGCATTTTTCCGCAAAGAGAGAGGAGTGCAGTTCTATATACTGTACTGTCGTTTACTGCATAGAGGAAGTCTGCTAACTACAATATTGTTCAGTTTTCTGTGTTCTTTTCCTGCTGTCACTTCTGGTAGCATTTTGCTACAATCTGTATATGTTAATTGCACCATGATGCATGCTAGAGCAATGGATTGAAAGTGCTGGTATATAAATTTTATTTAATAAATTTCTAACCTTGTTAGGCAAAACTCTCAAAGCAGTTTACGAGGTTCTTGCAGAAGGGCCTTAGATGCTGACTTTAATGTCTGGGCACATTCATGTGCGGGGAGGTGATCCTTTAGGTACTTGGTACCAAGATGTTTTAAAGAGATGCTTCATATGTTTTTTCTTTTCTTTTCCACAGTTTTGTAATGGTTTTAGAGTAATCCATACAAACTAGAATAAATATTTATGGAACTGTGGTTTTGATTTAGAGTTGGTCCTTCAACCAGATATTTACCGTACTACAATCTAATAAAACATATGAAGCAGGTATTTGAGATCTGATAGGATTATGTTTTGAAGTTTTCTCTGTGCTAGAATTTTAGGACAGTGGGTGTTTGTAAACATATTGTCTACTTTGGCCCCAGCAAAGTAAAACCCAACGTGGTTTTACATGGGTAAACTCTATTCTTTGAGTGCTCTGAACTAAACTGATTATACATCTGCTTTTGTTGCTTCTTGACAGTGTCAGTTACCAGTAAGGTATCATAGTTCGTACCCTTGAGTGGAATGAGATATTCAATCACAACAGTCCTAGAAAGAAAGAAAAAGAAATTCTGGGAGGCAGATTAGCAATAGTCCTGTTGCCTTTGGGGATCATGCATGGTGTTGTACTGCTTCTGAGTAGTCATTGCTTGGGGAATTAATATTATACCATATCCTTGGTTCATCTATGTAAATATTTGAACTGAGCCATAGAGATACTTCATCCAAACCATAGTTTGACCATCAAATCTGATCCTTAGACTTGCATGCTGATTCCTTCCCTCGCAAACTGCAGCTTGCCCACTTCGGATGTGGTAATAAACTGGCTGCCACAGATCAGAAAGTTGGGAAGGGAATTAGCTTGTGAGTCTCTCCCCACCCCCCCTTTGCACACTTTAGTTCCCTTTCCAGTACACTGAGCACAAGGACAAGAATATATGTTTGCAAAACAAATGGGAAGTAATTGGACAAACAAATATTTGAAAATAATATTTAAAGTGGTGTTTCAACTTCTTTGTTTAAATGCCCTTCCTCACCTGCCTAGGGCATGCCACTGCTTGCTAACATCCTTCAGAAGTAATTTAGTGAGGAAGAAATGAAGGCTGCTCAGCAAGAACTGAAGATTTTCAAATACTGTATGCACTGTTTACTTTTGTGAATACATTTTAACTTGATGGCTATTAATCTTTTTCTTTTCTTTTTTGAGATACTTAAATCTTTTGGTACCTTCTGAAAACTTACTTATTCTCCCAAGCCTTTGCTGTCAGTTAATACCAGTCTTTACTTAATTTGTTTGCTTTGGATTTTACTGTTTGTTTGTTTTTTTATTGCATAGGTGTTGATTTTACTGTAATTTTGGTGTACAGCACTTCAATTTTTAAGTGAAAAGTGGTATAAAAACATTTAAAAATAAACCTTTGATGTAAATTGACTATGCCCTTCCTCAGTAGTTGCTGTGTTTAAAATTATGGTGTTAAATGTAGAATGTTTTATTGCAGTACCAGGAGAAGGCAGCTGTAGGTTACTATACCAAACCTGCAGAACTCCTTCTGGCCCTTCCTGCATATTTCTTTCTCTCTTGTATATCCTGTTTTTGATGACCATTGGTTATGTTACTATATTATGAATTGGGAATCGTTACTGCTGACTCAGTAGTTCTTTCCCAGCCCTGCTTTCCAGAGCAACGTGAGAAAAGAACAGTAGGCAAGCACATGTATGCTAATGAAACAGGAAATCTGCTGTACTTTCTGGACATTGGAAATACTGTAGGAAACCCTAAAAAATAGGAGTTTGTGTTTGGCTAACTAGTACTCAGAATAGAGCTTGAAACCAGTCAACTAGTTAGTCATGACTAACTCAAATCTATTGATTTCAGTGAGTCTACTCAGAGTATGACTTAATTGCATATAACTCAGAGCCTCTTTGTGTAAACAGTTTCCATAATTCCCAACCATTGGCTGTGATGGCTGGGGCTTATTGGAATTATAGTTCAGAACAGCTGAAGGGCATCAAGTTTGTGAAAGCTTCTGTCTCTTCCCTCCCCTCCCCCCCAATTAGTTGTTGGATTCTTCTTCTGCAGAGGATTTGATTAATCATTACTACAAACCAAACAACATCTATTCAGTTATTGAACTTGCATATTCCTCATGTGGGTCCCCATCACATCTTTTTCTTTAAGCAGTGGAACTGCTAATAACTCTTGTGTCTGTCTGGTGTGTACTAGACTTGTCGCATAACAGGTCTAGCTAATTCAGATAGTGGGTGTGTTAGAATACCTACTATGTTGTAAATATTTAAAGGTAGTAGGAATATGATATAATCAAGACACTAATGATAGGCTTTTTAAAACAATCTACATAAAGGGATAATTGACATTTTCCCAATGGCTCTCATGTCATCCAAACTAATGATGCTGTGGGGCAGAGATTTCTTGATTCCAGGCAAAATGCCATGCTGCTGGGGACATCTGGCCGACAACAGGAGACGCTGTACTGGCTTCCCATCTTCTACTGAACCCAGGATCAAGGTTCTTGTATTGATTTACAAAGCCTGGAACAGCATAGGTCCTGAACCCCTACGTTCCAGCTCAGTCACTGAGATAGTCTCCCAGGGTGTTGCTAGTCATCCCCTGAGTTGGCGAGGCTCATTTGACAACAATAAGGAACCTAGCCTTTAGTTTCATCAACCCATTAATGTGAAACACTCTGCTAACAGAGATTCAGCAGGTGCCTCCTGTTTCAATTTTTTTAACACCTGCTGAATACTTACTTATTCCATCAGGCTTATGCAGGCAATGAACAGTACATCTTTACAGAATAGTTATCTGATTTCTAATTTTAACATTTTCATTGTATGGTTTTGTGTACAGTTGTGAACCATGATATTTTCTTTATGAATTAGTGATATATAAGTATTTTTATAAATTAAAAAAGTTACAATATAGGAGTATTCTGGTTGATACATGTGCATACATGGGTACAGGCAATATGCAAAACAAAAGTTAACTTTTTAGAAGGTGAGGTTGAAATACTGTTTCAATATAAAACCCAAAGCATTCATTAGAAGAATAAATGAAAAGTGTTTATACTTGGAACAAGATGTAAATGTTTATCTTGGGAGCCAAAGCTAAGCATCTCAGAGAAAACTTTCAGGGCTTGTTGATCACATCACCAGAGTGATGCTTAGGGCACACATACAATACAGTGTGTGTGTGTGTGTGTGTGTGTGATTTTTTTTCTCCTCCGGAAGGAGAAGGTAAAGGTAGCAGAAAGTTATCCAGAAACCAGCAGGCGTATAACTACTTAAAGCAAGCTAACATGCTAGTGCAAGTCTGGGTTTATTGTGTAATGCCAGAGTCAGTAAAATTTATCTTAACTATTAACTTGATCAAAGCATATTAAGATGATTTTTATGTGCTCTTTAAAGGTACATAAACGTTAGAGTGAAAATGTGCTGAGAAGGTTGAAGAAATATGCTATATATATAGAATAAAACAGTAAGGTGTTATTTCTAAATACTGAAATAAATATTGAAACTTTTTTTAAAAAACACACACTAGTTTTATTGATACATTATTGATACTTTTACTCTTAATACTGCCATGTTGTTGTTATTTATTACATTTGTATACCGCCCTTCATCTGAAGAGCACAGGGCAATTAACAACATAAAAAATAAAAATAAAAACACAAAATATATAATAAAAGAAAAAGAAAGCAAAAACCCCACTACCACAAGCACATTAAAAAGGCAATAGAATGGTTGAAGAGAAATGTTTTCCCCAGGCGCCTAAAGATATGTAATGAAGGCTCCAAGCAAGCCTCCCTGGGGAGAGCATTGCATAAACAGGGAGCCACCATAGAAACAGCCCATTCTCGTGTTGCCATCCTCCAGACCTCTTGTGGAAGAGGCACACAAAGAAGGGCCTCAGGTGATGATTGCAGGGTCCAGATTCTTGGGAGTTGTGGTCCTTGGCCTTTTAAAGCAGAGTTCAAAATTAGCCAGGCGCATTTTGCACTTGACTATTGTCCACTTGTGACCAAGTGAAGATGCCTGGGTGCCACGATGCGCTTGACATCCCCGCTCTCTGGAGGTGCATGCCTGGGGATCGTTGGGTCTTGACTGTTTTCATACGCTAATACCACATCCTATAGAATTCTGTCAGTTGTATTTTATATTCACAATCAGAATGAATTTTAGGAACCAAAATGCTTTTTCTTTGCAGCCTGAGTAGGAGCAGTGAACAACGTTATAGTTAATTGTTGTTGCTTGTCTTCACCTACCCCACCCCACTGCCCTGCTCACAGCTGTGAAAAATTTTCTTCCATTATGAATGCTCTGTGTCACCATTAAGAAAAAGACGTAGGGATAGGCCAATATATATGTGGATTGTTGTAGAGTATTCCTTTCCTGTATGACTAGAACATGGCCTTCCTGTATTCTCCCCCTTGTTCCTGCTCCCCAACAGGGATATTGGGGTATTTCAACCCAACAGATTGTCCTTAGATAGTGACTTTTCTTATTTAAGGTCTCAGGGCTCTTAATTCTTAACCAAGCTCAGGGTTGTCTGAACTAGCCAGGCGTTTAACTGATAATCAACCACAGTCAGTCTATCATTTGAAAAATAAGACTTTAGAGCCGACTTGCCCCAAAATGGCAGCTAGACGTTCTGTTTTGATGACTGTAACCTTGGTTTAAGAAGCCATTTGGCCCCTGGATTATATATTTGACTTTCTAACACTGTTTTTAAGACTTTATAGGTCAAAACCAGCACTTTGAATTGGGCCCCAAAACTAATTGGCAGCCAGGCCAGGGTTGGCCTTATATGCTCAAAGGGAGCATCTTTTCACCTCACTTTGTACCAGATTTTCTGTGAAAGAAAAAAGGGGTGCAAGTCTTTTCTGCTTCTTCAAAGCTCAGCATAAAATATGAGGTTGTAGCTTCCATCCCTCAAGTTATCTACATGGAGCTGAGCCTGTGGGAAGGAGAATAGTTCTTAGCTACATGACGTAGTAAGAGAACTTCCAGAAAACGAATAGTGTCAGTCCAGAGTTGGGTTTTTCTATGCTAGGTTTCCATTGCGAACATCTACTGTATGTGGATTTCCCAGAAAAATTTCTACAAAGTTGTTCTCTGCCCTTAAATTAAGATCTGTTGTAGCATGCATATTTGACATATTTAATAATAAAAAGTATTCTATATGTTATGTGCCGTATACATTAAATAATTATTCTAACAGCCAAAAATAATTGAAATTGAAGTAGTGTGGTTTTTAATGATTTCAAAGTTTTATTTATAAATTACTTTTAAGTTGTAACAAAATATTTATATCCAAATGACACATATTCAGATTCATAATCAAGCATCATGATGCTCCATGGTAAAAACTGGATTTCCTAAGAGGAAGAGTATTTCCTAAAATAAAAAGGTAAAGGTATGGTAGTACTAGTGGGATTTTTTTTATTACATACTATGAATTATGGATACAAAGATGTGTGAACTTTTCTGTATATTCCCTAAACTCAAATGTTGGTTATATATTTACTAGTGGTACCAGTGCTTCCTGGGAAATTGGGGTGGGGGATACAGCAGTGAACATTTTCCATGCCATGTAGCGCGCACTCTCTCTCTGTGTCTGTCTGTGTATGTGTGCATATTAATCAGATATATCTTTCTATCTTAATACTTTTATTGGATTCATATCTGGCTAGGATTGGGCTGATAGCTTGTGATCTAGTGTATATTTGCTTGGAAGGAAGTGCCATTGAAGGCAGGGGGACTTGTTTCTGAATAAAAGCATGTTTAGGATTATGTTTTAAGTTTTAGAAAAACTGTCACAAGTCCAATCTTATTTTGTAGCTTTCCAGCACTGTTGTATTATTTTGATGTCTCAGAAATGAAGCTGCCCCTCACTTCCCTCACCCCCCCCAAAGAACTTTGCTTACCACAGAAAGTTTCAAAGGCTGGCATTTCAGTGTATATCCTGTTTTCTAGAGAAGTGTGTTATCTACAGGAGTTTCCTCAGGATATTTGCTAGAACAGTGTGCTGCCATGTTTGCAAAGTATAACCTACTTCCATGGTCTATTCTACTTTTCCAATGAATTTTTAGCCGAAATTATCCCAAGGCATGCTTGCATGAGTAATGTAAGAAAATAAAAATACAACAGGATTCTATTTTATTATATAGAGAATGTCTCAGGACCACAATATCTCAAGGACTGCCTCTCCCCATGTATTCTGAGCTGGACCTTGCAGTCATCATCTGAGGCCCTTCCTCCATGAGAAGTCTGGAGGGTGGCAAAATGGGCCTTTTCTGTGGTGGCTCCTTGCTTGTGGAATGCTCTCCCCATCATTACATATCTTTACGCACCAGGCAAAAACATTCTTCTCCCCCCAGACCTTTTGCTAATTAAACAATCTATGGCTTTTTAAATTGCGTTGGTGGGGGTTATTGTTTTTCTTTGTCACTATGGTATGTACTTTTGTGTTTTTATATTGTAAACCACCCTGTGATTCTCTCGGATGAAGCGCAGTATAGGAAATAGAATAGAATAGAATAGAATAGAATAGAATAGAATAGAATAGAATAGAATAGAATAGAATAGAGAAATATAACGCCTGGTGTTATTTTTCCAAACACATTGGTTAGTTTTCGTAACAACCCAATCATTAATAAATAAATTAAAAACTAGTGTGTAACATTTCTTGCCACATCATTTATAGCTTTCTTCCATAGAGCATTAACAGCTTTATCAAGCAAAGGTGAATTGCTCGCAGAAACCATTTTTTTTTACAACAGGGTTTGTTTCTAGAAGGGGGCTGCCTTGCACTAAATTAAATTATGCATGTTGTTTCCCCATCTTGATCCTTGCCTATGTGACTGTGTCAGTTTTCCAGTTCAGTAATGTGAGTGTAATTCCCAAGATTCATAGATAGTATCACACTACCCTCCTACAGGTGATTAATGCTGGAAACTGGATGAAAGCACGAGTCTTCCCTTGGTATTACATTGCCCTATTTTATGAGGAAAATGCATTTCTAAAAAATCTGTACAAAGTGCCTGCAAAATGTGGGGTTTTTTCATTCTTTTTCAAAACAGTTGGACAGAGCAGGTTTACGATTGGAATCAAAATTAGGTGGCTCATTCTGTCCCTGGTTTAAACTGTCAGACCCAATACAGTGGTACCTCCGGCTGTGGATGGGATCCGTTCCGGAGCTCCAGTCGGATCCCGGGGTTTCTGCAACCGGAGGGACCGCTTCTGCGCATGCACATGCAGCAAAATCCGGAAAAATACATCCGGATTTGCTGCGTTCGCATCCTGAAGGATACGCAACCGGAGGTGTGTGTATCCAGAGGTACCACTGTAGAGGTTTAACTTTAGCCATTAAACAGAAACAACTTTCCAGCATAGTAGCTCATTGGGTGATTCCTTCCTCGTCAAATGTTCTGAATTTATTTATTATTTATTTATATCTGACTAAACTTTAATTTATTGAGAAATAAACCATTTATTATTTCTGTCTTTCTGTTGCCTCTACCAGGCTGCCTTGGGGCAACTGTGATTGCAGGAGGTACAGGCAAGAGATAATGCTAGACAGTGCAACAAGTGACAATATTTTCCTATTTAGTGCCACATTTCTACGCAAGTGGCTGTATGTTCCAGAAAGTGGGGTGGCTAGATGTGTGCAGCAGGTCAACCTTCATTCTTCCTGTGGCAGCACCATACCACATTTGATGACCTGTAATTTCTCCCCCTCCCTTTTTTATTTAGGATGGCTTCATGTTTGTTGCCTTAATTGACACCACCTTACATTTGCATTACTCTGTACTGATGTCTTCGGAGGGGAAAAATACTGTGTGGCCTTTCCTAGGGAAATCTGTTACACCGTTGGTCGATAACCTTGAGTAATCTCTAGAGTTAGAAGGTCTTTCTCCTGTGCAGCATGGACTCGAGCATGGGAGGTTGCCTTTTCGTGTTTGAGGACATTTTCAAACTTTATCTTAGGTTTCTTGAGAAGATTCACCTTATGCTAGTGACCTCTCATCATATGAGATGATGGATGGAATCTAGTTGGTGGACTTGCATTTACAGAAGGTATTTCGTTTCAACAGAAGAAGAAGGGAGACAATCTCAGACCTCCATACCTGCAGCACCTCCTGAAAATCACTCGAGGGTTGGGGGACTTTCCAGAACAAGGTCGAAGGTGGTCTTGATGGGGTTTGTAGGGAAAAGTGACAAAACTCCCCCTCTCTTCCTCTTCCATTAGCAGAGGTGTCTGCTCGATCAAAAACCCTTTGGTGAGCACAAGAACACCAATTGGATTCCACCCAATAGAGGAAGTCTGTTCCATAGCCTCTGGGTCATTTCTTCATTGAACGCTCTGTTATTTAAGTTGAACTCCATTTTGGACAATCTTTTCGTAGGTTTTGTGTACTCCTTACATCCTGTGGAGAAATGAGGCATGGAGCACATTTTATTAACAAAGCACAAAAACGTTGCATGGAACTGTGTGTGTGACAACACACAGTCAATGCCTGTGTTAAATTGTATTAACTTACTTGGTATCAATCTGTTTAAGATTCTAGCTCCTTAGTTTATTATTCCATGTGAAGAGGCTCCATGCTATGAAAGGGTCATGGGGCTTTGCTGCTTTCTCCTGCCCCAGCCCGCTTAAGTAAAGTCAACTTCGACAGCACACATTTAGGTATTCTCTGGAATGTCTCCAAACTTAATGCCCACTTTCTGTGGATTCTGCTCTGCTTATGCTTGCAGTGCTTCCTTTAGAGTCTTTCCCCCCAGACTTTGACTGCCTTGGGCATACTATCCACATGCAGAAGCCAAGTAACAAAAACTTTGCCTAGAACAAGGCTTTAATGAATGCAGAGGACTTCAGTAAAAGTCATACATGGAAGTTTTGTTAACTTTTGTAGAATTGTGTCTTTTTTGCAACTGTTTTGCAACTGACCATGGGAGTATAGAAATTCATTGGAAGATTGACTTACTGTGGGAGCAGCCATCACAGGCCTTCTGTAGAGCTTGTAACTGAGCCCCTTCATTTTTATAAATGTTTATCTTTGCTCCAGACTATGCTGTGATGGTTCATGGCTGATAGTTGTAGGTTTTTTTTTAACCCAGATGTCTATATCCACATGCTTTTCACTTTATTCAGTTGGTTGAAGCTTACATGCAGCATTTTTGTGCTTTGTGTTCCAGATGGTATCATGGGAAGCTTGACAGAACAATTGCAGAAGAACGCCTTCGGCAAGCAGGGAAACCTGGAAGTTATCTTATCCGAGAGAGTGATCGAAGGCCCGGATCATTTGTGCTTTCATTCCTTAGTAAAACCAATGTTGTTAATCACTTTAGGTGAGTGTTGATTTAATATTGTTGAAAAAGCTGTTTAAAGATGTATGGCTAAAGTGTGGGTTTTGAAGCTTAGCAGGTGTCTTGTGAATGAGTTGGAGTGAGAGACTCTTTTTCCTCCCCTGAAAAGTTCAAAGTGGCATCATCATCATCGACTGAATTGGCATTTTCTTCTTTCAGAAGACACTTTACTTATTGATTATCCAGGAAGCCCTATATGTGACAGAATTCTGGGCACATGTTCTATTCATTCAGGGTACGGGCCAGGTCCATTGGGCCCAGTTGTGTTCCTGCTACAAAAACTGAAGATATGGCCTGGAACATTCCCCTGCAATTCAGATGAGATTGCATTAGCTTGTAATTCATCCTCTGTTATATTTCCTATTACTCTGCTCCAACACCGTTCCTTGCTTTAAATCACCCCATTTTCCATTCCCTCCCTCGCCATTCATCTTTCACAATACTTAAGAGAACAGGACTAAAAGGTAGAGTTGTGGAGAGCTACTTCCATGGTGAAATGCTGTAGTAGCCTGACTTATTTCCATTTGGCTGGTGGCTTGCTCTGTGGCATTCAGTTACCTTTTCCTCTGCAGAGGGGGAATGTATGTCTGGAGTATGCAAGGTAGATACTTAAGTGGCTGGTAGCTTCTAAGCAATGGTGGCTTTCTAAACTGTATACTCTTAACTTGAAAGCACAGAGAGAGCCAGGCAGGGTTGCTGTTGCTGCTTGGAAACTGGCAGCTGCCAAGGCATTGACCATGTGCTCCACAGCTGTCATTTCTCTCTCTGCCTTGAATGTAGCTTTGTTTTGTAAGCCTGAGTTTTGGAGATAGTGCTCACAGCTTTTCATTCCCCACCTTCCAGAGAAGCAGAGGGCTAAGTTGATCTGCAGCTTGATAGCTTTCTTATAGCTCTTAAAGTCTGGAAAAGAGGATAAACACTCATCTGGCTGTTTGCAGCTGTTCTTACCACTCTAGGTAGCCAGCATTGAATGATTTGTTCAGTATTATATACCTGCCATCCCCCTGCATCTGCAGATCAAAAGGGATTGGCATGGATTCTTACTAACGTAGTTCAAAAACTACAGCCGCTTGGCTGCTTGATGAGTACAGTTGATTCACACCACATACAGGCAAATTGGAAACTGCTCTAGATATATTGTTTAAATTAGATTTTTAGGCTTAGTTTTATCAAATTGTGCATGGAGCTTTCTAAAATAGTAGTCAAAATGTATCTGAGCCCCCCCCCCCCAGCATATTTATTTCAAGCACATTTGTGGCTTGAATGAAACATATTCTTTATTACATGAAAAGTGAATCTTTGGCCCGCTAGATGTTGCTGTACTATAACTCCCATTGTCTCTAACCATTGACCATTCTAGCAGGGGCTGATGGGAGCTGGAGAGCAACATTTGGAGAGCCACTTTATACGATGGATGTTTGTTCAAAAGGGCTTGGGAATGTTAGGAAGTGGGGTTTCTCTTTTGTTCTATTAAGTAGAGATAGCACATCGAATTGCTGTCAGTGTGAATATGTATACATCCCTTAATATCCTAAAAACACAGTCAGTTTAATATTTATTCTTTCAAGTTTTAAAAAACTAACATTCCAGAAAGACTGAAATACCAAAGTATATATTTTTGAATTTATTCATGCTATAATTCTTAATATTTTCTACTAATGTAGGTCATAATCTTTCTTAACAGGATTATTGCAATGTGTGGTGACTATTATATTGGCGGGAGACGGTTTTCTTCACTTTCTGACCTAATAGGTTATTACAGCCATGTATCTTGTTTGCTTAAGGGGGAAAAATTGTTGTTTCCTGTAGCACCTCCAGAGGTATGTACTATTTTTTTTAAAGCAAATGTTTCTGTGCTCCTATTAAAATCATCTTTACAGAAATACCCATTTTAATTTGGAAATGTGAAATGAGTTACATATTTGTGGATGGATAACTGGATACTATATAGCTCCATCCAAATCTATATATTAGTATTCAATCATAGAAGAGATTATTTATTTAGAAACTTAGACTTTGCTGTATTAGAGAAATAATGTGGTACTGTGACATACACTGTATGGTTGAAAAATACGATTGGATACTTGGTTCAGAAACCTCTGAAACAAATCCGCTTGCCTCTCTTCCTCCGTGCATGAAAGCAGGAAGCAGAGGAGGAAAGTTTTCATCCTGCTGGGTTCCAAATAGCCTGGGGGGGGATCAGCTCCCATCCCTTCCTCTCTCTCTCTCTCTTTCTGGGAGAGAAGGTAAGCACTATCGAGCAAAGAACAACATTTATCTAAGTTCTCAGCATGATTGAAGCTCAGGGCCTTCATCTTTTCTTCCCACCCTGGTGGGAAATGATGAGACAAAAGGGTGGAAAAGCCCACCCTGCCTGATCTTAATAGAATAGAAGAGAAAGCCTTGTGTTGGTAAAAGACCTCTCTGATCTTACTGTTTGCTTATGAGTGCTTTGGGCACATTGACCACAAGTAGAAAATTGGAAATGGAAGTGATGGTAGATCTCATTTAATGGGTTGAATCTAGATTTTCCATAGGTGAAATTCTACCCTTGGGTAGAATGCTGGAGGAGGGGGGAACAACAACATTTCTGCCAATTTCTCCACCTGTCAGGGATGCTTCAGAACAGTGTGGGAGGTAGCACCAGGGGGAATTAGTAAAAATAATACCATCTCCTAAACTGAAGAAGCCTTTCAATTTGTGGAAATGAGCCTGAATCCAACCCATACCACTGATATGGGAGCTCAAGTTTGAATAAAAATAAGTAATGATAAAAAATATGGTAGTAGCAATATAGTACGTTCTGCTTACTTTCTAACGGCAGAACAGTTTTGCCATAAAGCTAGTATGCCACACTCACACAAAACTAATTCATGTTAGTATCTTAACACAAATAGTGACAATATTTCGTCTATTCAAGTTACGCCATAATCTAGAAAGCTACTTAGTGTACTCAAACTTAAAACTAAATCCATTTTTAATTAACTTGAAATAAAGAGACTTCTGTTCCGCTCTGATCCATATTTTGAACTTATTATTGCTCAATAAGCAGTTAGTCTAAATATTTGACTAAATATTGTGACTTTAAACAGCATCCAGGCATTGGCCTACTGGATCTAATTGTGTTATTAGAGGTAATCAGCAGTCTAGGGAGATCCTATTTTGCTGCAAAATATGATCTAGTTAGTATAGTGGATATTTTGTCTTGAAATCATATTGCTCACATTGCAGTCCAGATTTTAAGTCCTGCATCACAGCAGAACATCTTTGTTTTTTATAGCCAGTGGAGGACCGCAGGAGAGTCCGAGCCATTCTGCCATACACTAAAGTGCCAGAAACAGATGAAATAAGGTATATTTCATAAGAATTACAAATCCTACGTGGGGTGAAATTATTTATTTGTTCAAAATATTGATATACCACTATAGAAAGGAAAAGGAGTGAGAAGGGTGAAGGAAAAAGCAAAATCAGGCACTAGCTCTTAGTTACACCATTCTTGTAATGACCAGCTGGAATAGAAAAAGGTGGAGAGAAGGCAAAAGTTGCAGGTTTTTCAGTAGGGCCAGTGGAGAGATACTGCAGTTCTCTCTCCCCCTCACCTGTAGTGGAAAGAAAGATTCAGTATGGTCAGGAAGACAGATTAAAAACAAGTACTTCAGTAGTACATACCACACAATATGGTGATACTTGCCACTTTATATGATTTTTAGGATTGGACAAGTTCATGGAGGATTAGGTGTATAAAAGTCTTATTAGTCAGGATAATTAAATGGGGTCTTGAATCTGAAGCATGCCCTATTGATTGCTACCATGCCTTGCATGTTAGTGTCTAGACTTTTATAGTTTAGAGCGCTAGTCTGTAGTAGTAAAACATACATCCTCTGGTTAAAAACACAGAACCTGTGGTACTGTAGAGACTAGAAAAACCTACCGTAACAGAAGCTTTTGTAGGGTTTGTAAAATGCATGAAATGCTTTCCTTCTTGGTGTGTGTGTGTGTATGTATACATTTATCTATATAGATGCATACATGATTTCAGAATAAAGGTACTAATAAATAATGGGCTCAAAAGGCTGTTAAATTAAATGGGTAGCACTAGATGTGCCACACTTTGTATAGCTACAGATATATAGAAGATAAATTTGGCTTTGCATACAAATGTGCCACACTTGCTGCTTCCTGGTTTTTGTTTTTTTGTTTTGCCTCTCTACATGTGCATTGATAAACCTGCCAATTAAGAGTAACATTTCATGCATTTGGCAAAATGGCTGTAGTCGACAAAAGCTGAAGCAGCAACTAATTTGCTTCTGTTTAAGATTCCGTAGTACTTTTTAAAGTCTGTAGATGACTACTCCTGGGAGAAAATGCTGAACTATATTATCCAACAAGTATGTTCCTTTCATTTTTACTGATATCAGGTTCACAGATAAAACAGCCCATGTAGGGACCAATACAGTTGTGGCTCTTGCTTTGTGTGTGTGCTTATTATAAAAAAGCAGTCATAATCAATTGACCATTTGAAGTAAAAGTTTCCAGCCTGGTTTAGTCAGTTGGGATTTCTCCCTTCATCTGAAACAAGCAGTTCTTTGAAGATAAATAGAGAAAGAAGAAGTGTCAATAACAGAAAACCTCTTCCTTCCCCACTCCCTCATTCTCTCCAGTAGTTTCCAGAAAATTTAGCAGTTTCCTTGCCTCAGTAGGAAGAGAGAGAACTTAAAAGTTCTCCTGAGTTGTTGAAGGAGTTATATTTAGGTATTCACTTCCATTTTGTGTTCAAGGCAATTAAATGATTTGTAAGTTCAAGTTAAGTCATGACTCAAAGAAAACTTCTCTGAACTGGTTTCGGTGTTTGGTTTCACATTGAGTTTGATTCTCTGCCTAAGAATCTGGTATAAATCTGGTATGTTCTGGTATAATTCTAAAATTCATTTTGAAGAGCTCATTTAATTTTCAGAGACGTAGGAGAAAATCAGGGAACAATTATAAGTGTATAACTTAATGTGCCAGACTTGGTATAATGGGAATCTGTTTCATAATTTTATCTTAATTACATATAGCTTCCTTAAAGGAGACATGTTTATTGTCCACAATGAATTAGATGATGGATGGATGTGGGTTACAAACCTACGTACGGATGAGCAAGGACTTATAGTAGAAGACCTAGTGGAGGAAGTGGTAAGTTACTTTATACAAGGAGTATCTTAGCATTAAGATAAAAGCACAATAATAAAAGTATGTAAGAGGTAGCTTACACAGCAAAGTATTGAACAAATGCAACTGATTCTCCAGTTTGTTATTTCTGTGTCTTGAAAAGGAGATCATATATATTGTTTTATTTCCAACTATGGGTCAGTTTATAATCAAGACTTGGGTATGCTTCCATCTTCTTTGACACATGCTCCTTAATTGGGTATTACTAGTATACATCTGGACTGGCAAACTATAGTTTGTGTTTGCTCTGCAACCTAGGGTTTGATCCTGGTTTTCAGGGTGAGTTAAAACCGTAGTTTGCTAGTTCAGATGCAGTAGTAAATTGTGGTTTGCTACAAATCAGGAAGTAATGAACTAAGCAGACTGCATTATGGGATTGGGTATGTAAGCTCAGCATTCATGTTCATATTACCAGACCATGATTTCACATTGTGTGTGAACTGACTCAGTAGATTTAATATTTGTGGCCAGATTCCTGACTACAGCCTGGATCATTTTTAATGTAATTTTTGAGGGAGAAGAATCCTGAAAATTTGATACTGTTTTGTATGCTATGGGTGAGTGAGCTTAGAAACCATTCAGTAAGGGTACTCATCAGTGGCATTTGGGGTACAGAAAAAGAGAGAGAGAGAGTTATGTCAAAACTTCCAAAAGAAAGTAGTTTTCTAAACTACTACGGCTGGGTGTAGATTTGGAGGTCCAGTTCTCTCTCTCTCTCTCTCTCTCTCTGTGTGTGTGTGTGTGTAGGGTGGTGGTGAGGGTTGCAGGTGTATTCCAGTATTATTATTATTTTAACTTTTCTACGGAAAAAGGTGTTGATATTTGACACAATATGCTACACTCTATAAGGCTTGGCAGGCTCTTATTGGGTGTATGGCATTCAGCTGTCTATCATTCTACCTATAGTTTCTGGAAGTTGAGAGCAAGCCCTTTTCAGTTGCATGGTTTGTTTTCTGAGGCAGACATCGAATAGTTCAGTGTTGTAGGTTGCAATTCTATGCACAGTTTCTTGTGAGCAAATCCCACTGAGCGTGATGAAATTTAATAGGTTGCATGTTAATTTCAGAATTCCGAAATGGTTCAGATTTCAAAACTATTTTTATATTGCTTTCAACATTCTGAAAACTTCAGGAAATGCGTTATCTGTATCACTCTGTTGTGTTGCTAACAGTTGTATGTTTTCATTAGGGTCGAGAAGAAGATCCGCATGAAGGAAAAATGTAAGTGTGTCTTGTGGAATAAATTATAACTTATCATAAGGGTATGAATACTGTAAGTGTTATTCTAGAATTGAACTCCTTGATTTCTTAATATGCAAAATGCATTATTTCAGTTGAACTTAATATTCAGGAGTTATGTGATGCACATAATAAGATTCTTTGATGCTGTGTCCCAAAAGTCCAGTACTATATTAAAGTGAGGAGAGTAGCATTGTTTTCAAGACCCTTGACAAAATGTACTACTTTAATCTAGACTTGTAAGAATTTCTTGGATTTCTCTGTTCAGTTCTGAACACAATAACTGAAAATGCATGTGCACAATTTTGAAAGGATTTATAACAACTACAAGGATGTTAAAATGTCTAGGAATATGAATATGTTAATGTAGATAAAAGAAGAGCAAGGGATATTTTCCCATAGTTTTTGAAATATTTCCTGAGCAGTTTGGTGATATAGTGAGTTATTGAAAGCAATTTCAATTTTATTTGACTGAGGGCAAAGAATTGGAGCATTTGAGTTGTTGCTTACCAGATCGTGCTGATATTAACAACACTTGGTTTTACAGCAAATGTTTATTAATGGTATGAATAATCATTGTGGGGGGGGTGCACGCACGCATGCACACATAAATGCACATACACATACCACCTGTATCATCTGAATTTAAACATTGTTACATATTAGCAAAAATATAAATCCATAGGGTGATGGGTTCAAGCCCCACATTGGGCAAAAGGTTCCTGTGTTGCAGGGTGTTGGGCTAGATCAGGCTTCCTCAACCTCGGCCCTCCAGATGTTTTTGGCCTACAACTCCCATGATCCCTAGCTAGCAGGACCAGTGGTCAGGGATGATGGGAATTTTAGTCTCAAAACATCTAGAGGGCCAAGGTTGAGGAAGCCTGGGCAAGATGACCCTTGTGGTCCCTTCCAGTGCTCCAGTTCTGTGATTCTATACAGGTCATTCCTAAGTGCACTTGTGTACTATCATGTAAGTCAGGATTGGTGAACCTCCAGTCCGCAGGCCTCTTTGTACAGCCCTCAGGACTCTTACCACACCGTGCCCCCTATCTCTCAGCTGTACCCTTCACCAGCTTTGTTCCATGTGCTTGAACCGTGATGGTGCCTTTTGCTTGCCTGGATGGGTGTGTGTGTGTAAAAAACTATGGCTTTTGTGTGGCTGGAATGCAGCCTTACTCTACAAAGGTAAGAGTTGCATCTATTGTTGTGCTTTGACCCTGCCCGCCATTGGCATTCTATCCCCAGAAGGTTACCCATGAAGTAATGAAGCTTTCAAGCTGGAAAAGGTTCCTCTTCACTAATCTAAGTAGATGAGATCACCAATCTAACCATGGTGTTTCTAATATTTTCTCATTTATCCTATTCTCTAAGATGGTTCCATGGGAAGATCTCTAAACAAGAGGCTTACGGCTTGCTGATGACAGGTATGTCATGTGTAAATGTACTTAATAGAATATGTATTACACCACTTCTGCATTAACTTCACTACTTAACTGCATAATATTTTAAGAAGAAAGGCTGTTACAGGGCTTAAAATGATTTAAAAAACCATTCCTAGGGCAAATGAAGGCAATTTTATTTTTAGCATTTGCTTAGATGGTCTACTATAAAAGTTCATCGTAATAATGATAATAATAGTAGTAACTTTATTATTTATGCTCCACCCGTCTGGCTGGCTTTCCCCAGCCACTCTGGGTGGCTTACAGCATATATAAAACATAGTAAAATCTCAAACATTAAAAACTTCCCGAACAGGCTGTCTTCAGGTGTCTTCTAAGTGTTATGTAGTTCTTTTATCTCCTTGACATTTGAAGGGAGAGCTTTCCACAGGGAGGGCACAACTACCAAGAAGGCCCTCTACCTGGTTCCTTGCAATTTCACTTCTCACAGTGATGGAACCACCGAGGAGGACCTCAGTGTCTAGGTTGAACAATGGGAATGGAGACACTCCTTCAGGTATACCATGGCTGTTTAGGGCTTTAAAGGTCAGCACCAACACTTTGAAATGTGCTCGGAAACATACTGGGAGCCAGTGAAGATCTTTTAGAACTGGTGTTATGTGGTCCCGGCGGCCACTCCCAGACACTAGTCTAACTGCCACATTCTGGATTAGTTGTAGTTTCCGAGTCACCTTCAGAGGTAGCCCCACGTAGAGCACATTGCAGTAGTCCAAGCAGCAGATAACCAGAGCATGCACCACCTTGGCAAGACAGTCTGCAGGCAGATAAGAGTCTCAACTGGTGTACCAGATGGAGGTAGTAGACAGCTGCCCTGGACACAGAATTCACCTGCTCTTCCATGGACCGCTGTGAGTCCAAAATGACTCCCATGCTGCACACCTGGTCCTTCAGGGGCACTGTTATACTGTTCAGGACCAGGGAGTCTTCCCAACCCCCGTCCCACAAAACTACTTCTGTCTTGTTAGGATTCAACCTAAATCCATTATCCACCATCCATCCTCCAACTGCCTCTGCACACACACAAAGGACATTCACTTTACTTATATTAGTAAAGGTTTTGTTTCTGAGTGCCAGTACACTTCAGGATATGGAAGGGATCATTTGCAGTAAGGATTCTTGTAACGGCATTGATTAACAGACCATACACTGTGCGAACTGTTAAAGCTGGCTTTCTGCAACTGGCCACGTGTAGTTTGCATACCGAATTCCAGATAACTTGAATAAAGCTGCTATATTAACACTGATAAAGTAAAATATTGGTAAGGAGCTAAGTGTTCTTTCCTTTCCTTTCTGTAATTAGTTGGCCAGGTGTCAAGTTTTCTTGTGAGACCTTCTGATAACACGCCTGGGGATTACTCTCTCTACTTTCGAACCAGTGAAAACATACAGCGTTTTAAAATATGCCCAACACCAAACAACCAGTTTATGATGGGGGGCAGGTACTATAACAGGTAAGTAGTCTACAAGTTGGGTGCTGTCATGTGTGCTGCTACTTTTTTTGCTTGGTTTATCGATGTTTAACTCTGTCTTTTCTTTGTAGTACAATCAACACCGGATTGTGTATAGTTTTCATTATGAATTTAGGAGATTCAAAGTTCAACACGTGGAACAAGTGAAATAGAAACTGTGTGCATATTTTAAAAATGAACAAGAATTTATGTTCTTTCTGAGACCTTTCATGATAAGTTATAAAGAAAGCCTGGTCTGTTGATACAATAGCAGAGATTCTAGTGGGGAAACAGTCTCATGTTTCTGGAAAAAATAACCATTGAATTTTCTTGTTGGATAACATAGAACCTATCTTTTAATGTGAACATAAATTTAGGATGGACAGTATTTTGCGCCAATATATGCTTGCCTTTATATTAAAAATTTAAGTTCTAAAAGACATGACAACCTACAGCTTAATGTGCTGAAGAGCTGTTCGTAGTAGTGATGAGTTTAGCTCCCTCTTCCAAAGGAGAGGGCTGTTGCCTAACCCAAAGATGATGGAAACTGCCAAACCTGAACCAGGGAATTTATATCCATCCCAACCGAGAATTTCTCTCGCTTCCAGCTTGGCTTCTGAAATGGTTAGAGATCCTGCAGCTTGTGTGACTGAGAAAGTAACAAGTTCTCCTAGCTGAGAAGTTCATTGGACTGTCATAAGACTTCAAGTGGAAGATGCTGTGAGGCTAAAAATTGGATCCTTTTGCATAGCCCACATACAAGCTACTTGAGTACCTTCTTCATTAAATCTGTCTGGCCTCCAGACATCCTCATTGAAAATCCAGCTAGCAGCCTTTGTAAAGGTAAACTATCTTTTGCCCATTACCTAGTTTGTTAGGGTTATGGCAGTATAAGCCTTCCATTAGAAGACCGCGACATGTACGGAACAGGATTCCAAAGTTCTCCTACATTACTTAGTAAAATAAATCCTATTTTCTTAGGATTGGAATTGTGTAATATTCATTAGTCTGCTTCGCAAGAGAGCCCCCGAATTATGTCAATTCTCCCCTCCTGCTGCTGTCCCCTATGTCTCATCCTTCCCTGATCTTCAGGAGCTGTTGTCAGAGGCATAGGAGGTGGGAGGAGGAGAGTCTTATTGTGTGAGAGAACTTCCATTCTCTGGATCCATTATTTCCTCCTCTCCATCTTTCCAGTAAGATAAAAAGCATAAAACTAGAGTGGGGTGATTGAATAGGTCAGGGATATGGTAAACACTACTTTACATGATATTATGTTGCCCACAGCCCTTACAGAGGCAGTAGTATGTCCACTTCTTAAAAAGCCCACTCTGGACCCAATGCCATGTAACAACTATAGTCCAGTTACCAACACCCCATTCGTGGCAAAAAGTGGTGGTGAGGGTGATTGGGGAGCAACTGCAGGTATTTCTGGATGAAACTGATTATCTATATGCACTTAAAACCGATTTCAGTTTCCAAAGGAGTTAGTGATACAGTATGGGAATCTTACTTAAAGCAACAACAGCAACACTGTGCACCAACAAGCTTGGGTCCATCTTAGTAGCTCTTTGGATCCCCACCAAAATATATTTTTCTAAAGCACTTATTTCTATAGATCAGTTGCTCTATATGAACGTAGATGAATTCCTGTTTACTCCTTGAATCAACTTCCACTTGATTCAGTTCAACTTTCTAGCCCTTACTTACTGATTTAATACACAGTTGATCCACACAAGCACATCATAATTTTGTTAATGGTTTGAGTTAATGGTTTTCTGGTGGCATCATTTCTTCCTTATTAGTCTGTCACTTTATCATTGAGGTGTCTCCCTTGTTTGCCAAGGGGAAGCGTTTATGATCACCAGTTGCTGTGAAAGTATAGAAATACCTTTCTGATCTACATTTTTAAAGAACTACTGCTGGCCAAGTAGCTCTTGGAATCCCTTTGTTAGTTAAAAGCTGTATTCCTGCCCCCTTTTGCATGTGCTGTTATGTAATTCAGAACTTCCACCATAGAAAGCAGAGAGAAAATATATTCTAGTACCTGGAAGGCTATTCAGGTCTATAAAAGTTTTGTTACAAAGTATATTATCATATGATACATTAAGAGTGTGCTAAAGCAGAGGTTATATAGTGTATAATCTATATTTGATATAACTGTCAAATAAGGGTGGATCATGCATTTCTATTTTGACTGGTGTCTTATGGATTGGTGAGAAGTAATGTTGCTTTCTTTATTTTTCTATGTGCCTCAAAATTCCAGTTGTACAAATGTCTCTTGAGATGTTTCATTGTATCTTTATCATATTTATGATTGATAATCCTTGAGGTTACAGTTGCTTTAGCAAAGAAAAGTAACCAGAAGTGTGGACAAAAGGAAACTTTTAAAACTATGATAGAAACATTTAGTATGTCATGGAATCCATGATTTTTTAAAACCTAGTAAATTTAAGAACTCTTGGACTTTTAAAAAGAAACAGTCCTATTAATTACTAAGCTCAAATTTGAAAAGGAGCAGTATCGAGTAATATATTTTCATTCTTGTAAATTATTGATTATTTGAAAAAGGCAACTGGGAAATGTTTTAGTGAACAAGAAAGCTCTTCTCAGATGAGTCTTCAAATAGTTTATTGTACTGTATTTACTCTAGTCTAATATGCCATCGACTCTAATGCACACCTTAATTTTCACAGTGTAATTTGGCCAAAAAAAGGTGTGCATTAGATTTGAGTAAATATGTTATAACTATTGCAATATTAAGCAAGCTTACAATATGTAAAATTCTTATTGTAAAATAAGCATTACATAAGTATGGTAGATACCAGCCTTGAAAACCAAGTGAGATAAGGAATTTATTGGACCATATCTGTTAGAAGTATTGGAAGCATGTTTTTTATTTTATCTCTGATTTGCTAAAATAACGTGTCCATTATTATATTTAAGTACATGGGTAACAAATTTGTGGAAGAGTAATTTGAGCGGGTGGCGCTGTGGGTAAAACCTCAGCGCCTAGGACTTGCCGATCGCATGGTCGGCGGTTCGAATCCCCGCGGCGGGGTGCGCTCCCGTTGCTCTGTCCCAGCGCCTGCCAACCTAGCAGTTCGAAAGCACCCCCGGGTGCAAGTAGATAAATAGGGACCGCTTACTAGCGGGAAGGTAAATGCCGTTTCCGTGTGCGGCTCTGGCTCGCCAGAGCAGCTTCGTCATGCTGGCCACGTGAGCCGGAAGTGTCTGCGGACAGCGCTGGCTCCCGGCCTATAGAGTGAGATGAGCGCACAACCCTAGAGTCTGTCAAGACTGGCCCGTACGGGCAGGGGTACCTTTACCTTTACCTTAATTTGAGCTATGTCTGGTCAGAAATACTGTGTTGACTGAACTTCACATTTCTATTCATTATATACATTTCATATTGAAAATGTGTTCTTTCACTATGATTTTGTTACATGTGGAGGTTTACTTTGAGAATGCAATGAACAGAATGTCTAAATAGACTGTGCTCACTTACTCAATATGTTCATTCATTTAATAAGAGTGATATATAAAACAGTAAAATATGTGGAATGTCAGGCTTCCCCCAGACCTCTTTCAATCTGTGTCCTTCAAAATGTAATTTTATCCTGACTCTATGTGGTATCTGGAATACAGTGGTACCTCGGGTTACATACGCTTCAGGTTACAGACTCCGCTAACCCAGAAATAGTACCTCGGGTTAAGAACTTTGCTTCAGGATGAGAACAGAAATCGTGCTCCGGCGGCGCAGCAGCAGCAGGAGGTCCCATTAGCTAAAGTGGTGCTTCAGGTTAAGAACAGTTTCAGGTTAAGAACAGACCTCCGGAATGAATTAAGTACTTAACCCAATTTACCACTGTACAGGATTTTGTTTAAAATATCATCACTACTTAAGACTACTTAATATAACATGATTACTTGTAATTTCAAAATGCAGTCTTCTACCTGTTAAGGTCTTTCTCTATTTCACATTCCTACTCTCTTAGAAATAAATAGTTTCATAGAAATGTAGGGAGTTACTGCTAAGAAACTTAGAACTTTTAGCCCCGTGAGAACTCTTTTGCCCTTTCTTGAATATGGAGAAAGTTTGTTGATCTCTGATGCTTTGGAATATTTGTTATAAAATCTGATTATTTTAAAATTGTTGAGTTCTTTACTAGTAATTTACTAGTTCTTTACTAGTAATGGTTTACTGAATACTTATGTCTTCTGATGTCGTATTTTTGGATGAGAAAATATGTGTTTTAAAGTTTGATTTTTACATTTGGGGCAAAAATATTTTTACTTTACATCAGTTCTGAGCACAGTCTTAGAAGCAAATTGCAATGATTGCATATTTTATTAAATATATTCTTAAGTAAATAAGTTTAGGGTTACAACTGTCATTTCATGTTCAGTTTTATAAACTAGCATTTACTTTATTCAGAGCTACCTGTTTTTGTTTTTAACAGTATTGCTGACATCATTGAGCATTATAGAAAAGAGCAAATTGTTGAAGGCTACTATCTTAAAGATCCTGTTCCAATGCAGGTGAGACATTGCATTTTATCTAATATTAACATTAGCATTTCAAATGCAGAGCACTACCAGACTATCTCAGCACTGCCCTACGGACCTCAGATGGCAGAGGGATCTATAGGCAGACCTCTGAGGAAGACAACAACATCTCAGAAAGGGTCATGTGGAACCAAGCAGCCCTTGGTTCAACCCCATTTTGTTATTTAACTTGTTTTCATTCTGCTTTTAATCTGGTGGTTCTGCGGGGGGCGGGGTTGAACAGGGCAACAAAAAGAGTTGTTCTTTTAGGCTGAGCAAAATGTATAGAAATACTGCTGTAGTAATCACAGATCTGTTAGCTTAATCCAACTTGGGCTCACATCTGCCTTTCTTTTAATTTTCAAAAGCAGCATTGCTTTTCAAAAATACCGTATTTTTGGCTCTATAAGACGCACCAGACCACAAGACGCACCTAATTTTTGGAGGAGGAAAACAAGGAAAAAAATACTCTGAATCTCAGAAGCCAGAACAGCAAGAGGGATCGCTGCGCAGTGAAAGCAGCAATCCCTCTTGCTGTTCTGGCTTCTGGGATAGCTGCGCAGCCTGCATTCGCTCCATAAGACGCACACACATTTCCCCTTACTTTTTAGGAGGGAAAAAGTGAGTCTTATAGAGCAAAAAATACGGTAGTCCCAGGAGTTCTAAGGTGTAAGAACTCACAACAAATGTTTTGAAGCACCAAGGACTGCCATAAGCTGTGGGGAAATGTTGTGTACAATTATGTATTTATTTAAAATCATGCCTATACTGCTTTTCACATAAAAATAAACCCCGAGGCAGTTGGTTTACAGCAATAAAATAGTAACAATAACAATAAAACTGTAAACAACAAAACAATAAAACATCACAATTATAGTACCAGAGTTGTTAAAAATTGGCATCATCCATTGGGAAATGCTTGTGCAAAAAATAGCTTTTTAGAAAATAATGGAAACATTGGTGCCTACCAAACATTGGTGCCTGCCACATTGCAGAGGGGAAATCATTCCACCACACAGGACCGCTTCCATATCACCCCAAGATGAAATTCTGAAGGCCACAGTGCTTAGTGCTTAGGTAGATCTGTTTGGGAGAAGGTGTCGTCCGTCCCCCCCAATTGGTCCCAATTTCTTTTAACACAGTAATTATGTATGCAGTAAGATGCTCCACATAGATGCCTAGCCAGTCTGTTCTGCACCAGATGCAGCTTCTGAACCAGTCTTAAGGGAGCCCCACATATGGCATGCTACAATAGCTTGTAGTGTTGTTAAACTAGAGTTATTTTTGTTTCATGTTGGAAAATGTATGCCTACTTGTTTCCTCTCCAGCATCAAGGACAAGTGCTTAACGACACAGTGGATGGGAAAGAAATTTATAATACAATCCGTCGTAAAACAAAGGATGCTTTCTATAAAAATATTGTTAAAAAAGGATACCTTCTGAAGAAAAGTAAGTGGGGTAAACCACTGTGTGTTCTTGGAATAGCTGTGGATCCATACCACCTGAATCTCCTGTCCTTTAAGGCCTTACATGGAAAGGTGCTCTACTGGCAGTATTAAGTCTAGTAATCTCTCTCGTGCTTACAAGTCTCATAATGAGTCTCTTTTGTAGTCTCCACATTCCAGCAGTCTTATACAGACCATCTATGTTTTTGTGCTTACTGAAATTGTCTAAAGTGTCATTTCTTTTTTGCAACATTTCTAAATAGTTTGAATCCGTTGTGATTTTTTTTCTTTTTGTGTTGCACTTATAGAAGTGGGCACATATTTTTTTTTGAAATAGGGGTGCACAGACCACAATGTTTGAATCAGGCCCTGATTTGATGGTTTGAAAACCAGCCCGATTCGTTTCAAACTGATTTGTAGACATCTCAGTTTGACTCATATCCAGACTCCACTCAGTATTATTGGTCTTTCTTTCTTTCTTTCTTTCTTTCTTTTCAGCTATTGCTCCTTCTGAGTGGGTGAAGCCTGCCAAATTTATGACAAATATCTCTGGTGTGGGGGTGGATTGTATGTTAGATTTTTTTTTTTTTTAAATGAGCCTTTACAGCAATAGTATTCCCTTCTGAAGGGAAGAATATCTCCAATTTTCAGAAGGATAGCTGCAGGACAGACTTGACAGTTTTGTGCTTTTTATACAAATATTCACTCTCCTCTATTGTTTTCTGGTAGCATATATCAGAGAGGTGCTCCTAGGTATGAAAACTGCCAAATATCAGAAAGGTGGTTACATGGGTTTAAAGTTGCCTTTTTTCCAATTGGGGACAACTAAATAGGATTTGCTTTCGTCCATATGGTTTTGTGGGCAATGGTGGTTTTGTTTTTTGTTTTTTGTTAATGAAAATGGCCTACATTGTGGAGGTGGACCTAGGAAAGTAACTTTCATAAGGATAGGTGCCAGAGATAAGGAGTTGTGGTGAATGAAAAACAGTATCAAGCTTGTTTTTTGTTTGGTTGACATCAAAAGTCAGAGAAAGAAAGTTCAGAACTGATGTTTATTTGACAGGAGTGATTGTAACAGCATATGAAACAGAGACAGAAGGACTTGCATGTCCAGTATTTTCCAAGTAAATCCTACCAACAGAACTAGTAAAAAGCACAGAAAAAAATAAATACAAGGTGCTACATTACATTAACATTACAGTCCTAAAGCACTGTAATTGCAGAGCTGTAGTGAAATCATTCCCTCAGTTTAGAATGTAGACCTATTAGTCACAGAAGAGCTCTCCCCTCTTCCTCTTTTCAACCTAGTGTTTAACTTACATGGCACACTTGGTGAGAAATGTTTCAGGATTGACAGATATACCACCTGCAGAGTTTTCAATCCAATCCACTTTGAAGGTCTCTGTTTTGGAGAGCTTAGAAGAGATCCTTAGAAGAGATTCAGAAAAGTCCCAAATGTTTATGAACTCATCCTAATTTGATGCATACTTCTAATTGACAATATGAACACACATTATTGTGTAATATGATAAAAAGTTATTTTACTTGTATTCATTTCTATTTGGGTTCATAAATCATAACATTAAAAGTGTGGGGTAGAGAATCTTGCTACTTAGTTGCCTGACTCCTGGAAAGTTAACTGACAGTCAGGGATTTGACATGTGTTTTCTCCATCATCTCTAAATTACTTTGGTTGTTTTACAGGTAAAGGAAAACGGTGGAAGAACTTGTATTTTATTTTAGAGGGGAATGATGCTCAACTTATTTATTTTGAAAGTGAAAAGCGAGCCACTAAACCCAAAGGACTAATTGATCTTAGTGTGTGTTCTGTCTATGGTGTTCATGATAGTCTGTTTGGCAGGTAAGACAGAAGCTACTAGTTTTAATCATGAAGCTGTAAAAGTCAGGTACTTTTTAATAGAGTAGTTAATGAATAACCCTCTTAACACACATGCATGTAAGAATTTTTTGCTTTTCATTAAAAGGCCTAATTTTAACAACATTCCTTCCTTTGTTCTCAGTAACCTTGTTCAAATGATTATGCGTAAAATGTATTTGGTGATGTCCAATATTAGTCTGAATAGACCCATTGAAATGAAATTACTTAAAATCAATTAATTTCATTGGCCCTACTATGCCTAATATTGTATATCACCCTCTGCCTTCAATTTGATGTCCTGAACATGCTACTAATTTGTATGGGTCCTATTTGTTATATTTAGGTTTTTGCATTGTTAAGGAAAGTTTTTTACCTAAAAGTTTAGCTTTTCCAAAGAGTGTATGTGTGGAGGGGGATTGCATTCAAAGATTTTTTATTTAAAAAGTGTACTGCCTAAACATAAACTATAAATATGCCAAGATTAGGCCTGGTACTAGGTGCTGATGTGTCAACATCTGTCATGGTTTCTTAAAGTACTTTGTCCCCCTCCCTCCACACCTTGTTTAAGAAACAAATGAACTAGTAGCAATAAATTTACCAAATGTGCTGTGAAAATGCTTTATTCAAAACAGCCCAGTTCTGTGCTTCATTAGTTAAAAGGTACATTGGTAATGTATGCTCACGAGTAACCATGCACATTGAACACTGCCCATATTTTATATTCTCCTAAATATAGAAGAATATACATCATTCATTGTCATGTGCACATTGGTTTCTCTCTGCATTTGTAGCAATGATATACTAATATTGCTTATGAATACTGTACTCATTAACCTACGAGTAGGAAGCCTATGTGAGATCTTGCAGGCCCATCCTGAGTTCCCACAAAAGCATCCCAGATCCCAGTAAGCTCTTTGTGCACTGGGAAAACCCAGAACAAAATGAACTTTAAAACTCCTCACCTTGCGTGCAGTTCATTTGCAGCTTTTCAACTGGCCGGCTTTCAACTGCGTAAGGTTGAAATCACGCAAGTTAATTGTGTGCAGGATGTGATCGTATTGTACTTACTCCCAGGTAACTGTGCCTAGATTTGTGGTCAGAGACTATTAAATTAAATGAATACCAAACCTTTGTGAATTTGGAAGAATTGTGTGTGATAAGGCTGAGTAGCAATGTTGCCATTCTGGTAATAGTATTCTGTTGTATTTTGTTTTTCTTCTCTTTAAACAGGCCAAACTGTTTTCAGATAGTAGTTCAGCACTTTAGTGAAGAGCATTACATCTTTTACTTTGCAGGAGAAACTCCAGAACAAGCACAGGTAAACAATTTTCCTTGAGTTAACATTGTTCTAACGAGTGCTATGATGGATATTTCTTTTTATTAAAAAAAAGCGCTGTTGTAAATTGTCCACTCTTATGTTCTTATGTTGGACATGCACTATAAATTGTTTGGATCCAAACTTGTGTGAGCTCATTGAACAGGTTTCTCATTTCAGCTGTGCCACTGTAGCACCCTATACCCGCTACAAGCTGTTCTAGGTTGGGAGATTCTTGGAATTATGTAGGATATGGCAAAGGTGGCTGCAGCAGAAAGATGTCAGTAGTAAAAATTGGGGATCCTCCGTTGTGTGAGTCACTGTGCTTTCTAGTTGGCCGGGTGTGCCATATGGATTCTCTATGCGTGATCAGGGCATTACAAAAGAAATTAAACTCAGGTTTATATTTACCAGATGGAATGAACTTGTTCAGGTAGTTGTTGGAACTGCTGCCAGGAATAGCCAAATGCAGCTAGTGTCTCAACAGAGCCAGCTGAATGGCTCTGCTTCCCTTCTGTCCCTCCGCCCTAGCCAGATGGAATGATGACTGCTATGTAATTTCTAGCCAAAGACAGTTGGTTTCTCAGCAAATGACACTACTGCAGCATGTTTGGAATCGCTGTGTTCACTGTGTTAGGACTGCAGCTTACGCAGTGGCTAACAGAGCAACCCCCAGAACTGCCCCCACCTTCCAAGATCGGGACTGTATGAAATCTCACAAAATCTTCTGGAAGCCTTCCAAAGCCTCATAAATAAGCAAGGTGGAGGAAGAGCTTTTATGCCTTTCACCTTGCTTACCAGTCTCTAGGAGGCTCCCTCGAGATATTGTGAAGGCCTCCAGACCCCATGTATGGCCATCACAGACCCCGGTAAGCAAGGCAGAGGGATTAAAAACTTCCCACACCAGGAAAATTAAAGTGGAAAGAGCTTTCAAGCTCTCTGCCTTGCTTACCGAGCTGTGGGAGGTTCTCACGAGAGCCTCCAGAACAAGGCTTTCCTGCCCCCTTTCCAATTATTTATCTATTGACAATCTGCATAAAGCTGAAATTGCATAAGTAAAATTATTTCAAGTTGTGGTCCCATTGAATATAATCAATTAAATCAATTTGCTACTACTTTCCCCCTGGGAATCCTGAACCTTTGTAGTGTGCTAGGGTGCTCTCACCGAAAAGTACAATTCCAAGATTTCAATGGAAAGCCATGAAATGCAACTGAAAGCTGCACCATGATACTTTCCTGTCTCCATACTTACTGGTCAGCTACCGCCCCCCTTAAGCTGGACAGCCTCTGGTCAATAAAGTGCTGATCTGCCACAGTCTGTCTGCTTCAATGGGTGCTTGGAACTTAGAGTATCACTCAGACCAAACTACTGCAGCAAGGAAAAAAAGAAACAAACCCTCTAGTGCCTAGAAACCTAGAACATCAGGACCATTTGTCCTGGCTTGTCCGCTGACCTGCTGCGGGTCAACAACTCACAGAAGACACCCATCATTGACCGTGAACTGAAAACGCTCAGCAGAGCTGCTGCTGTACAGGATACCAGACTCGCTTTGAGTGGCAAGATCCAAGAGAAGTGTTACACTGTTTTCTGACAAAGATGGCATCCAGAAGAACCATGTTTTCATGGATCAAAGGTTCAGAATGCTTGCTTTCCCCCCTCTTCTCAACCATCTGTGGTCCGGTTAACATCTTGAGCATCCACTATGTGCTCTGACATAAAGACCAAGGACCAGTTCTGTGAGGAACTAGACCAGGTTGTCGGGAGGGTCCCAGCCTGTGAACACCTATTCCTGCTGGGAGATTTCATTGCCAAGAGTTGGGGGCAATCATCACACATGGGACAACTTGCATAGGCCACTTTGGTATTGGCAGCATAAATGAGAACAAACAAGGGCTGCTTGAACTGTTCTTGAATCACAGACTCAGGCACAGAGTCACTGTATGATTTATCTGTTAATAAGCCCAAATTATTCTTTTGTGTTTTTAGTCAGGATATTCAGTGAAATAGCTTTTAACTATTAACTCAGATTGTGTTTATTGGTAGATGATGATTCCAGTGACTGATGACTGGGGGAGTTGGGGGAGGAGATACATAGAGAAGAATGAAAATGAATGTGGGTGTTGTTTTTTTAAGTAAACTGGGTCAAATTTGTTTAATAATTGTTTAATAATTGCTATTTCATTAGCCAAAACAGTATTGATAAGTTAATTTATCATTTATTAGGACTGGATGAAAGCTTTGCAAACATTTTGCAATTTACGAAAAACTAGTCCAGGAACATCGAATAAACGTCTACGTCAGGTACAGTAATGCATTTTGGCTATTGTGGGATTTGTTTTCTATGTTGGCTGAGATAATATTTACTAGTAATCAAGCATTCTTCGATAAAAACATTACTTTGTTAAACATGCTATAAAATAATGTTACTTTATTTTTATTTTTTGCCCAAAATGAGCTTATAGATTTTACCACTTTTAACATTAAATGTACCATACAGCTTCAGTTAGTAGTTCTGTAGGGCCCAAAGCAATAGAGCTATTCACTGAATCTAATACCAGCCACTCAGAAAACACTGTGAAAGTTTGTCCCTTCACAGCAAGCTTAGTAGTTACTTTCCTTTTCCCATATAGGGCCGCCTCCTTTCGGTTCAGCATAGTTTGGCATTTTGCAGGGATGGTGCATTTCATTTTGCTGCAGGAGGTGAAACAGGAAATGGCTTGCCGCTGTCACACCACCCACGTCCGCTGGCACTGCTTCCTGCTGGTGCTGCCCACTGCACTGCTGGCAGAGAAGTGGAGCCAGTATCAGTGCTGATTGCTGGCGAGAGTTCATCAAAATCTCATGAGACCTCTCATGCTTCATGAGATCTCACCAGAAATCAGCACCAGGGGCAGGGGGGAGGGGAACTCCTGTAGAGGCACTTTCTTGGGGGCTTCCGCTATCTGAGGTGGCTGCTTCACCCTGCTTCATGGGTGGGCCAAGCTTGCCTTCCCACCATGTACCATGTACCTTCAATAAGTTATCCAAAAAACTGTATGTAGGTGCAGAACCATTATGTGTAACTGCACAGGTGACTTTGGTCACAGGTTCATGGTCTATTTTTGTATTGGTGGTATTAAAATAGTGGATGCTATTCTGCCTTCCTTATATAGAAGCAAGGAATTTGATAGTAAAGAGAATTTAAATTCAAAGCCCTCCTATACTAATTAGTTCTTTAATCACTTTTTATTTAACTTCATCCAGTGGTTTGCGTTTCTCACTTAAATAAGTACCCACACCTATTTACTTCTGGGCATGGTCTCACTACGTAAAACAAAGTTTTGAATTCCATTTTGTATACTTTCTCTAGGTCAGCAGTCTTATACTACATGTTGAAGAAGCCCATACACTTCCAGCAAAACATTTTACTAATCCTTACTGTAATATCTACCTGAATAGTGTACAGGTAGCAAAAACGCATGTACGAGAAGGACAGAACCCTGTGTGGTCAGAAGAATTTGTGTTTGAGTAAGTCTTCTGCTACTTAAATTTGTTGCATTTAAAACGAAAAATTTTAAAGTCCTTCTTGGTGACGGTGTAATATAATTTTATTTTCTTTGCTTTTGGCAACAGTAACTGAATATTTTGAATGACTTATTTTGTCACAAATGTGTAATCGTACAGTAGAAAAGCAAATGGCTGACCTTTGGTTGTAGCTTTATATAATGAAATTAAATCTAAATAAAATATCATTATTTTAATTTAGAATGTCAAAGCAGGAGTACAAATGTGAATTGTATTTTTCTGTATTTTTTCCTAGTGATCTTTCATCTGACATCAATAGATTTGAAATAACTCTTAGTAACAAAACAAAGAAGAGTAAAGATCCAGATATATGTAAGTTCTGTTATTTTTGAAAAAAGTTTTTACAGTTGTAGTGCAAGCATATTTCTCTTTTACATACGTATCCCACTTGTTGAAACAGTCATTGTTTGTATCTCTTTCCTATCCAAATTGTTGGAACATGACAGCTTTTCACTCCTGTAAACTTATGTGTGTTTTTAAGGGCACTTCCCTTAACCGTCTAAGCATGTACTGAATTCTTTCATTTGAGGGTGGTTCACTATCTGCAGTTTACTTGCACTGCCCTTCTATCCAGCATGGTCAAAGAAGGCCCAAGTATGCAATAAAATATTGGATGGGGTGCTCAAGAACCCTTAAGGTTTCTCATTAGTATAAATAACTGACAGAATTACCCATTTAGCTATTTCTGTATTTTCTGTATCATTGATTTGCCTGATGTACTATCATTTGTTATCTTTTTCTTCTCACTTTAATTAATCTAATGTAGTTTAGAAATTCTTTTTAAAATTCTAATGGCTTTTGTTGGAGAATTCTGTGTTCTAAGAAACAGGAGAAAGTGAATACTATCTTCCTGGTGCTCCTTTTTATATATGAAAATTATAATTGCAATTCATTCTTCTTATTCTGAGAGAACTTACAGCATGAGAGTTGTTGTTTTTTAAAAAAATCTTCAGATCCAGTGGATTTTATAAGCTCATTTTGGCTTATACTCTCATATATGCCATTCTCCCCAAAGACTAACTTCTCTCTGAATATTTCTTTCAAGTGTTCATGCGATGCCAGCTGAGCCGACTACAGAAAGGGCAGGCAACAGATGAATGGTTTCAGCTCAGTTCACACATACCTCTGAAAGGTATTGAACCAGGCTCTCTGCGTGTCCGTGCACGATATTCGATGGAGAAAATAATGCCAGAAGAAGAGTACAGTGAATTTAAGGAGGTATTGAGTCCCTGCATTTTAATTTCAAAGTGGCTTGAAATAAATATTAAAACACTTTAAAAGTTGCTTGTCAGCGCCTGAAGGCAAGGGTGGTTCTTCCAAAGAATATATGCTCTTTTATAGCTTGCCCAGACGGTGTTCAAGGTAGATTTGGGCCCCTCATAAATTACATAGCCTTATTTATTTCAGGAAATAATTACACTCTTTATTTTGTGGTACACTCTTGGAGTAAGTTCATGGTTACTGTTTACTTAGTACTTTACCATCTCTGTTTTTCAGTTGGTCCTGCAAAAAGAGCTGCATGTGGTCTATGCTTTATCAATCGTATGTGGACAGGATCGAACACTGCTTGCTAGCATTTTACTGAAGATTTTTCTGCATGAAAAACTGGAGGCATTATTGTTGCGAACACTAAATGACAGGGAAATATGTGTGGAAGGTACAAGTATAAGTATGTTACTGGAAATAATTTTTCAGGTCATTCCCCCCCTCCATTTCCACTATCCACAGGCATTTGCTTCTCAATAATCTTATTTCCTCATTTAAATTCAACAGAGCTGGAAATTTAATATTTATATCTGGTGGGTTTTGTTTGTTTGTTTAGATGAAGCCACTACCTTATTCCGTGCCACCACGCTGGCAAGTACACTTATGGAGCAGTATATGAAAGCTACAGCCACACGTTTTGTTCACCATGCACTAAAGGACTCTATTTTAAAGATAATGGAGAGCAAGCAGTCTTGTGAGGTAAGAAGTTATGGCTAATGAACTACACCACAAACAGTTTCGAAATCTTTGAAAAATAGGTATAACTTGGGTCCCTCCAGAATGCTTAGAGCAACCTTTTAGCCACAGAGAAACCTTGCGATGTAGGTCAGGCATTTGCAGGTCACACCAAACTACTGTTTAATACGATAAACACGGAGAAGGATGAGTTGCAACAAGTCTCAGGTTGCATACTACCCTTTTTCCTCCCACACAGCTGGAATGAGGTTTTGCTAACTGCAGTTTGTCACGTCATCCTGACCTAATGATGGCAATTTTAAAACAGATCTTCAGAAACCATGCTTTGAAGCTGGTGTATTTAAACTGGCTGTATCTAGTATCAGCTGCATTTCGAGGTCCTGAGAACGTGGCATGCTATGGCTAACTAAAAGTGGGAGCAGAAGCTTCTGCACTCCTCTGCCATGGGAAAGGCATGTGAGCCCTGCATCCACTGCAACTTGTTCCTGCTCTTGCATATCAGACTAAAATATCGTTTAGCATCATGTGCAGCGTGGACTGCTGAATCACCCAAGGCTGTGCAGTAAACTTTGTGGCTGAAAGTGGTTTTAAACCTGACTTCGCATGGCACAGCTAGGAATTGCTATTATTTTGCCTTTGAACTGTATAGTCAATGATGGTTTTATCTTTTGTCAGCATTTCAAGTATCTTGCAAATAATAGGCATGCTACTTGAAGCTTTGAGGTGATATAGAGATTCCTTGCGATCTACAACCTGTGTGGTGGCTGCTGAAGCTAGGAGTCCTAGATGCCACCAATCAGTCTAACCTTTTAAAGAAGTTTGTTTTTACGTTGAATAAACTTTGCTGGTTATCTTTTGAAGATATATTTCATTTATGTCTTATGGCTCTACATTTCAGTTAAATCCTTCAAAGTTAGAAAAAAATGAAGATGTAAATACTAATTTAGCACATCTGCTGAGTATCCTTTCGGAGCTGGTGGAGAAAATATTCATGGCTGCAGAAATATTGCCTCCGTAAGTTCACCAACATTTTTTTTTAAGCCTCTTTAGAACTTCCCATTTCAGTCCTATACCATCCTTTGTTGTTTTATTGTTTGGCCAAAATCTTCATAGTACCGTATTGGCCTGAATATAAGCCTCACTTTTTTTCCAAATTCTGACTGAAAAGTTAAAAGTGTGGCTTAAATTTGCAACCTTACAAGAATTGGCTTTTGCAATATCACTGCTGAAACGGACATACGGTAAAACAGAACAACAACAACAACAAATGCTTTGTTGCTGATTTACGAGCTTGAGACTGCTCATTTGCCATTTACAGGTGTGAGTGCCTGCAGAATTGTAGAAATTGAATAGCGATTTGCTATTTTAGCAGTTGTATGGTAACTTTTGCAGGCTTGCAAGATCAAAGGCTTAAATTGACTGAGAGTCACAATTCTACCAACCACAGCGATTTTCAGTGTGTAACCCAATTTTAAGGCATTCCACAAATGGGGAACCATAACTGTAAATGCACAGTTTAGTATTGTAATCTAAAGTAATTTGATATGCTAAGGTTCTTAATTGCATTATTTTGACAGGACATTGAGGTATATTTATGGCTGTTTACAGAAGTCTGTTCAAAACAAGTGGCCAGCCAATACAACCATGAGAACAAGAGTGGTTAGGTAAGGTGTTCTCTTCTTTACTGTTGTTTTTCTTCAGATGGTGCAGCTCAGAACGTTATGCTAAACATAGTTGTGAGAGTGGTGACATATTTTCAAAGCTGATTTCAGCATCTCACAACTATGTTTAGAACATTGTTGTTTAGTAGTTACTGCTAGAGACATACTGTTGCTCATAAATACCATACCATACCTAAAAAGAAACACAGCAGCAATAAGCAGTATGTAATACTACAAGCCAGCAAGACAAGCAGTGCTTGCAAACCAGTTTAAAGAAAAGAATTCAGCAGTTGGTTCTCAGAGATCATTAAAAAATAATAATTAAATGCCCTTGCCTTCAAAACACCAACAAGGAGAAAGTGGTACAAGCTTCCCTTGTAAAGGAGTTACACTGCATCAGGGAGCAGCAAAAACAAAAAAGACTCTACCCTGATGGAATCTAAAGTCCTTAAGACCATGAAGATTCATATTGGAGGTTATTAAATTGGGCAGGTTCTATCTACTTACTCCACAAGACTCTGGAAAGTGGTAAATTACCATGAGTGCTTGTAGCTATTTAGTAAACTGGCTGTCTAAGTGGATACAAATTACAATTTTACTATCCATTCACACTTGATAAATTGTTACCTTGGCAAGGCGATATTGTGAAAGATCTTCCCTATTGAACATCTTTTTGGACTTTTGTATTATCCTGCCAAGTAGTAGAGAATTTTACTGCATACCAAGTACAGGACTGTGGTGAAAGAGTCCTCTATTTCTCTTAATATTTTGGATTGGAATTCCCATGAGCCACCATATGAGAAAAGACAACCATGAGTTTCGAATAGAGTTCTTATTAATCATTGGTATCCTTAGCAGTATTTTCAAAAACATTTTAGTGATGTTTGTGATCAAGTATCAACTCAAGACATGCTCTTGCTTCCCTCTTTCAGTGGTTTTGTTTTCCTTCGGCTGATCTGCCCTGCCATTCTGAATCCAAGGATGTTTAATATCATCTCAGGTAAGTTCTTTAGATACTGATAAAACCATCTATAATGTTAAGACAGCAAGTTGTCTGTATTTAGTTCTTTACACACTGCAGAGAGAATAAATTCTGGCTGCTTAGTATAGAACTGGGATGAGTAGCCTTTTTGAGCTGGAGGGCTGCAGAGGAAAGGGGTTTAGGGCTGCATAATGGTGGTGGGCCATCAAAGCTCAAAGTGGGCAAGGGTGCACATTCACACAGGCTGAAACTGCTTCCCCCAGCCAGCTTGCTTGCTAAATTTCCTTTGGGGCCCCTACTAACTCCCTTCATTCAACCATCATCCACTCATTACCTTTCCTGCACATGCACACACACATTTCCCTTGCCAGCCCCCTCCACTGCTGCCATCCTCTCTTCACTGAACGCATCCCTTCCTTCTGCAGCTGCCACGGTTGGTCCTGCTGCCACTGAAGGAAAAAATGGCAGACAGGCATTACTTCACATGTGAGGGTACAGAACTATTGAGCAGTTCCAGAGGTCCACCCTGTGCCTGACAACCATTCTTTCCCCCAATAGCAACAAGACGATAAAGAGGGCCACACTGACAGAGAGTTGCATCCAAGCCACAGGTTGCCCACTTCTGGTATAGAAAGAAGCACTGCTAATGTGGCATGACTCTAACCATTGGAAGGGTGGGGAAAGATAACGGGCTTGTATTAAATATTTTGTGGTGGGTTGGTCTGCATATGAATTATCAGCTATCAACTTTAAACCACTACTTTGAACCTTCCTGAGTCCCTTGTTTACAGCAACTGGAACTTTTAATTCCCTGCTGCTCTCCCACTGGTGGAGACCAACAGATCTGGGCAGGGTTGGGCAGAATGATACCCCTCCCTCTTCATCTAAACCCCCTAGAGCATGGGGAATAATGCTCCCTATTATCTTTGTCTCTTTTAGAAGAGGAAGTGCTCTGGTTTGGGGACTGTGCTTAATCAGCTATGAGTGCATCACTTGAGGTTGTGGTGAGGAGCTTGAATTGGCCTTAGGAGGGAGAGAGGAAGTGCTTTAGCTGCTTACATCTGTATTTTGCACTTCATTGTCCTGCCAGTGAGTCTGGTTATCAACTGCTGTACTAGACTATAATCTCAGTTGGCATCAATTGTGATTTTCAAATTGTTTATCTCAGATTCTCCTTCTCCCACTGCTGCAAGAACACTGACGCTGGTCGCCAAGTCTGTGCAGAATTTGGCAAATTTAGTTGAGTTTGGAGCTAAGGTAAATATAAATCTTAGAAGTTAATTTCCCCCCACACGTGTTCTTAGCTCTCAGTGAAAGAACGTGTGTAATCATGCCCCCCTCTGCCTGTACAAGTCAGTATGAGTCTGGAATGACAGGAGGGGCCATAGCTCTATAGCAGAGTGCACACAAGAGATCCTAAATTTACTCCTTGGCATTACCACTGAAAAGGATCTTTGGTAGCTAGGCAGGAAAGAGACTGCTTGAGACCCTGTAGAGTCACTGTTAGTTGGAGTTAACAGGAGTGGACTAAGTAAACCATTGACTGACTTGGTATGGGAGTATTTGTTCTTAGTATTTGTTCACATAGAATAGGCTCCCTTTCAATACAATAGGACAGTAGAGTCAGCACTGTATATGGTACATAATATTGTCGGTACAGAGAGCAGCATTTGGAAAGAGCATTTAAAACTCGCACGTTATCTGCATTCTTAGCAAGGTGTTTGAGAGAGGCTACCACAGCTCGTTTAAATATCAGTTTTTGTTCTTTCTGTATGTGGTTGCTCTTCTTCATCCTGACTGGTCAGAGAAAAGCCACAGCCATCAAGATTATGGAAATAACGTGTTAGGGTGACAATTGTGCAATAGTTCAGCAGTAACATCCAGGCTTGACTGTTGGAATATACTCTTCAATGGGCTTTACTTGAAGATGACATGGAAGTAGGTGCAGAATGTCATACCTTGCCTTGGTCAGCAGTAACATAGTGCAGCTAGTGCAAATACAGTTACAAATACAAATAAACTAATTGCCAGTTTGCTTCCATGCCCAATTTAAAATCCTGATTTTTAACCTTGAAGGCCTTGCACAGCCTGAAGTCTTTCTACCTTAAGGCCCATTTCTCCTCAATTGAAACGACTCACCAGTAGGGGCAGACTGGCTTTTCTTGTCTGCTTTTCCTCCAGGACAGATTTTTAAGGTGATGCCATGGTTAGGGTCCTTTCTGCTATCATCACAAAACTTAGGATAACCTCCTCCTAAAAAAGGTTAGGACTGGGGTCGCCAGTGTGGTTTTCTCCATATACTATTGGACTGTAACTTCCACCAGCCTCAGCCAACATGGTCAATGATCTGTAGGGCACTCCATGCTGGCTATCCCAGGGTTAGGAAGATAGCAATATTGTTAGCAGTTTATAAAAGCTTTTAAAACATCCTGCTTTGTCAGATCTTTAAAAGGATTTAAATTTTCTCTAGCACATAAATTATCTTATGTGATGCTTTTATTGTGGTTTTCCAAGGTGTCTAAATTATATTTGTGTTTTAGCAGACACCAACTTGAGCATTGTGGAAAGTGGTGTAAAATACATTAAGAATAATTCAGAAGCCATCACATGTAGGATTAAAGTGATACAAATTTTGTGGTTTTATTTTAGGAGCCATATATGGAAGGTGTAAATCCTTTTATCAAGAGTAACAAGCACCAGATGATCATGTTTTTAGATGAACTTGGGGTAAGAACACTTCTTCTTTCTTAATTTTGTAAATATAGAGACTGTAAGTATCTGCTTCAGAAAATACAGGGGGAGGACCCTGTTAAAAAGAGGGCTTTGGGAACCATATCTCAACCATTTCTGGATCAGGATTTAAGGTGGCTTCCACAAATACCGTAAAGCAAGACAGATAATCAGTATAAAGAAAATAATTATACTCTAATAAAATTGAAACAATATAAAAAACAAATCTATTAAAATACAGATAATTAGCATAGCACTATTAAAAAGCCCTTTCCTTGAGAAACAGATAAAACAGTCTTTACCTGCTGGTGGAAGGAGCCAGTATGTATCTCTCTAGGAAGGGAGTTCCAAAGTCTAGGAGCAGCCACTAAGAAGGGCTTCCCATGTGTGCCTATGATGGTGGCAGGACTGAGAGAATGGCCTGCACAAAGATCTCAGAGCAGAGACTGGAAGTATGGCTCCACTCCTTTCTCCAATGTTTGTCAAGGAGATACATCCGGAGTACCTGTAACCTGCCAGATGTTGCTTGGTTGCAGCTCCCTTCAACCCTGCTCATTAGCCATGCTGGCTGGGGTTGATAGAAACTAGTTCATTTCTCTACGTAAGCATAGCTGGGCATCACTTCTCTCTATGCTTAAGAAGCTATACCCCTGATTTACTGGAAATTGCATACATACTCCCCTATCCCTTGCAAGCCAAAGCTGACAGGTGGGTGGGGCCATGGAGATGTCAGGTGGTAATTATCAACGCATCATGCAGGGCTTGCAAAGTTCAGTTTAATTTTCACCTATGGACTACTTGTGTATTCGAAACAAGCATTTCCATTGCTCTTTAGGTGTTATATTCCCTGCAAGCAGAGTAGTGGCTGCACTCCTTCTCTGAATGGTAAACAGTGTAAGTTTTTTTCAGCTACCATGGTACTGTTTTATGAAAGGTGGTTCTAAACATTGTTATCATTCTTGCTCTAGAATGTACCTGAACTTCCAGACACTACAGAGCCCTCTAGAACTGACTTGTCACGTGATCTAGCAGCCCTCCATGAAATTTGTGTGGCACATTCAGATGAGCTTCGAACACTCAGTAATGAGCGAGGGGCAATGCAGGTAAGAGCTGTTATAGAAAGAGGGTGTTTCCTGATAGTTACAGCAGCGTTGGTTTAACCTGTAGCCTTCCCTATGCTGCTGGATTATAGCTCCCATCATCTCTTGACTATTGGCCATGCAGACTGGGGCTCATGGAGTCCAACATTATCGAGAGGGCCCTGAGGACTTATAAACACTAAAATATAGGGCTGCAGTTCACAAAGTGTGAATGCATGTTAAGGATGCAATCAAAGTGGTAGACATGAAGGAGCTACTTTGAAACAGTTTAGTAGAAAAGTATTTGCAGTGGTGGTGCATTTTGAGTGCAATTATTCCAATTATTATTTATGCATAAGTTATGCTGCCTGACCTACTTATTTAAATGTTTACATAATAGCAAACAGTAATTTGTTTTCCTTGGATTCATTAAAAGCTGTAGAGTCAATTCCAGCATGGTAAAATTAACATATTTACTATTCAGTAACTATAACTATTAACGTATTTAGCTATTCAGCTGGGCTACAGGACTTATGAATTGCATCTATGGAAAGGAAATCCTAAGGACAAAGGGGGGGAATAAAATAAGTTTACATTTCAAGAAAAGCTATGAACCAATCGGGAACAAGTATAGTTATTTTAAATCATACAGAAAAACTTTGCTGCTGAGCTAATTATCTCCTTTTTTAAAACAGCATGTGCTAAAGAAGCTGCTGGCAATTACAGAACTTCTTCAACAAAAGCAAAATCAGTATTCAGTGTCTAACAGCATCAGGTAGCAGCTTTCTGCATGTTCCAGCATGTCCAACATGACAACTTTCACCAATATCACTTCCTTTTTTGCTCTTGCCAAAAATAGCACACACATTTCACATTTCCAGTGATGTGTGAACTATGCAAAAAACAAAACAAAGAACCTGTTGGTGACTGACCATAACAACAGCTTTAAGCTATGTGTGCAGGACACTTGCACTTTCTTCCACTTGGAACCAATTTTCACAACCTCTGAGCCTTGGTGTACAGATCACCTTCCACAAAGAAAATACTGTGACTGTCTCTTTGAACTTTAAAGTTATTTCAACACCTCCAATTGCCAAAGTCTTGCTGTGTTTTGGATAAAATTAGAGTCAACTGCCAAGGAAATGTTTTGACAGCAAAGTATAACTGGATAGAACACACGTCTTACTGTAATTTGATTGGTTACAACTATATTAGGACTGTTCAAACACTTTAATTTGTATTTACAGCTTCCAGAGTTTGATAGGAAATCTTTGCTGTACACTTTTTATACCATTCTATTTCTCTCGTTTAGAGTTGTGCTGAAAGAATATGCAGACTGGATTTTGTCAGCTTTTTTTTTTAAATGTGTCACATTGTTTTGAATAATTTTCCATCAAGGACTGTATATCCAGATAAATCATGATGCTTTTCAAAAAATGTTTACAACAGTAAATAATTTGAACTCAGTAAATTTATTGATCATTGTATTAGGCATGCATGCATTATTAAACAGTTTTATAGCATACATCTGGCTGCTTTTTCTGCTTAGTGATTCAATATTTGGATATTTCCAAAGAAGAAAAATACAGTGCCTCTAGGTGATTAGAAAACGATTTGTCTTGCCTGTATTTTCCAATTTTTTGTTTGGTCAGTGATCAGTTCTGATCCAGTCTCAGTGCTTGTAAGTATGAACAATAAAGGTGTTTTTGTGTGTGTGTGGAAAGGAAGAGGCTAGAATAAGATCCCCCAACCTAACCCAAGCCTCTTCAGGGGTAAGCCTGTTGCATACAATGCGAAAACAACACTAGCAGGAGGAACCCATGGAGCAAGTACTCTACTGTCCTCTGATGTTCTTTTCTGCCAAAGGCTGAGCCCCAAGGATTAAGCCAGTACAGTGGTGCCTCGCAAGACGAAAAGAATCTGTTCGGGGAGTCTTTTCGTCTTGCGGTTTTTTCGTCTTGCGAAGCAAGCCCATTGACGGAGTAGCGCTATTAGCGCTATTGGCTAAAAAAGGCTAAAAACGGCTTTTTTAGGGGGGGGGACTAGCGGTTTTGCTGCTAAAATGCTTTTAGCAGCTTAGCGATTCAGAATAAGGGGTTTTGGAGCAAAAAAAAAAAAATTCGATTTTTTTTCGTCATTTTTCGTCTTGCGAAGCAAGCCCATAGGGAAATTCGTCTTGCGAAGCGCCTCTGCAGACGGAAAACCCTTTCGTCTTGCGGGTTTTCCGTCTTGCGAGGCATTCGTCTTGCGGGGCACCACTGTAGTACCTTCAGCAGACACAAGGATAAACTATTGCCACCTGAAAGTTTGTTTTCCTCATCACCACAAATATCAGAAACTAGTGCATTTCAAAAAAATTCCAATGTATCTCAAGTAATACCTATGAATATGTGGTGCTTATATTTTAGATATTTCGACATTGCTTTTAAGCTTTTGGCTGGTATCCAAAACACGCTACCAGAAAACATGTTACAGCCAATTAAAATCCAAAAGAACAGTGACAGTTTTTAGCAATACCATTTAAGTAATTTCAAATATTCCACTCACACTGTAAAATAACTGCTTTATTTACATTAGTCATATCTTTTCCACTGCAGTAGTGGAATATACAACATGTTCTCAAGCCTTAAAGTTCCATTTAAGTATTCAGGATTTCATCAATGGAGACATCCAGTCAGTCTATGAAATCATCATCTGTCCATTCATCCTAAACGAAAGAAAAAGGAAATCCAATCCTTCAACTTGTTGGGGTGGGTTTTGTTTTTTGTTTTTTTGCACATCTTCTATGAATCAAGTATGGCTGATGGGAAAATTTACAACTGCAAAATTACAAATATACAATCTCAGCTTCTATGCTTGCCCTTATTGAGGATTAAGGTCCTGTTTGATGTAAGGCAGAAAACAAATATAAACAATGTTTAGAAGAAAGTAGCAACCTAGTTTAGAGTTATCTGGTGACTCCTGAAACATTCAGCTGCCTGTTGTATGAATAGCAGATGATGTAAGATTATGTACTTTTTAAAAAAACAAACCCAGCCCAATCGTATGAAAATATACTGTTTGCTGTAGTGTAAGCAGTGACTTCCACAAATTACCACAAACCTTGATCACTGCCTTTGACAGGTTAGAGGTTAGTGAAACAGTTCTGCATCACCCTTTATTGTGCCCATGAACCAAATAAGTCTTATAAGATCCTAAGTCTTAAACAGCACTATCAGTACAGTGCTGTGTTGCGGTCAAGGAAGTACAGTAGTACTGACGAACCACCAAGGCTACTTATCAACTCTGTCAGTGATACAATCTTTACTACGATTCCTATGATCTTCTGCAACCAGCAAAGCAGGTAACTGGATTTGGCCAACTGTGCATAAGGGGAATAAAAGTACATCTAGAAGATTCTGCCAGTTAATTGGTTAGATTATCATAATAATTTTAAAATAGATTAAAGTGTGCTCCCTGTTAATTGGCATTATCTTAAGGCAGCATATTTCCAAGAAGATGCATGTTGTGACAATTGCACATAAATTTGCATATAGAACTATGTTTTCTGTTCTCAAATATATACAGATTTATCCAGTTACTCAAAAGTACACAAATCCACTAACCTCCTCCATTTTAGGTTTCTTTGTTACGTAGTCTTCATCTTCATAACCTTTTCTCTTCTTTCTAAAACCAACCCCATAATACTAATATTAGACAGTATGTTCCAGTTCCAATAAGATCTTTTATTCAACTTCATATTTTATATTGGAGAAATTGGTATGACATCAAATCAACGATTGAAACCTTTTATTGGTATTTGAAGTGAACTGACTATTCAGCACTAGAGGCTCCTTAGAGCTATTGATACAACACTCTTTTTACAAGAACCAAGTGTGGCAGCTTCTTAAACAGATTATCTTCAGTTGTTTCATATATATCCATATGCTGTAGAATAAAATTCTCAACAGTGAGGTCAGATGAAAAATGTTCAGTATGCCACATTCGTGACAGTTACGTTAAAGCTTACGTTATGGAAAACAAACACTGAATACAACTGAACTTTAGCATAATCATTGCAGGCTCTTCCCCCCTTTCATTTCCCACTGACCTCGTGGGTTCACATTTGTTTTCCACACCCATGGATATATGTTGTAACTTATGATGAAGTGAACTTCAGGTATGGGCAATAGCTATAGCTATTATCCAAACAGGTGCTCTTCCACTCACAGATGTGCTAAGCTAGATCCAGTGGAAGAGTGCTGCATGAATAACGCCAAATCCAGTGAAGTTCTATTTATGTAAGACTTTGCACAAATGCTTTCAATACTTTGTTCAACTGGAATTTATATGCTATTTGCAGTCTACTATACTGCAATCCAGCCCCCAATACATTGCAAGAAGTTGTCTGATAGCTTCCTAAAGAGCTTGTAGAACAGCTTTATATATTTTTTCTATTGCTACTTTCCCCCCCTTTCACCCACATTTCTTTGAATCCAAGTGAATACTTGTCTGAGAAGAAATTATGGACCAATGACTGGAAGAGACCCTGGCTTCAAATCGCTGGTAAAGTAAGATTATATCATAACATTTGCACAGCATTTCCTGGTAATCAAACTTTTCAAAATTAGCTTATTGGTCCTCATAGAATATATGCTGTCATAATCATTTTTAGGAAAGCTAGCACTGAGGTACGATGTAGCTTTAAATTGTTACTTACACATTCGTATTAAGAGCAAGTTCTGGGCTGTGACATTTCTCTAACTTCTGTTTTAGAAGAGCAACTCCTTCTGGATGCGGTAGCTCATATTTCTTTACCAGATTTTTCATGCCTACAAAGGAGCAATAAAACACTTTCAAAATGCTTTAATTAAGTGTACTATATACCAATTCATCTGAACCCCAATAAGATATGTACATTATCAAAAGTAGATCCAAAAGAATTCTAGTAATATAGGTAGCCTTATCACACTCTCATCTTCCCACTCAAACCCAACCAATTAGATATGGCACATTCCAACTAGTTTTGATTCTACAGACCTGGCTATAAAGCTTTGTGTGTGTGTGTAAGGGAATGTTGTGTGCCTGTCTAAATATGATCTAATTGCTGTGAGTTGTACATGAAGCTGAGGAACACTTTAGCCAAGCTATACTATATTTTGACCAGTTGTGGCCCTGAACACACAGGATTAATTGTGCAAAGGTGTGTCTGGGAGGGGGCATTCTAACAAAAAGTACACCCAGCTCTCAAGAAGCTAGACTACAGCGCAAAATACTTTGCAGATTTTCTATGAAAACCAAGGCCTCTTGTAGAACAAGTGTTAAAGACAATTGAGATGTGCTCCAGATTTCTTTGAAATAAGTTCCACAGACAAAGTCTTAGCTTAAATTTGCCACATAACACTATTTTCCCCTTTACAGAAGCTCAGATTACATTTGTAAGACTCTTAGCTGTCATCTTATATCAGAGGATTTATGCTAAGGAATGTCAAGACACAGCAAAAGTGTGAAGTAAAGAACTCTACTAAACTAGTTGTTCACATTATGGGTTGTTTTTTTTTAATTTCCTGGAGGCTAATGGATAATGCAGTGTTAGCACTACTGTCCCAGGGAAACCTTCAGACGCAGGCACATTTTGCATATCAAGTCTTCAAAATACAGATCAACCGAAGGCTGTGTTGTGTTTGATGCAAGCATAAAAGCAGTATCAAGGACAGTCTTGCAAGCACCAGTCTACTGAAAGACTGAATACACATTTTTATGTGCCCTGGACTACAGGTTAGAGGCTATGAACACTGTCAAAGGCAGAAGAAGTTATCAAATATCCCCTTTTACTTGCTTATGCTAAAAACAGCTACCAAGTTTTGTTCTTCATTTGAAACATTCCCCTTGCTTTGCTGAAAATTCTGGTCTCATTTGACCTAGAAGACATTGAATTGCATCCATCACTATCTCCATTCAAGACAGGCTCTTTGATCCAGAGGGGTTTCCATAAATGGAATGTGAAAGATAATTTTTGCACATTCTCCCATTCCTGTGCCAGCACTCAAGTTGTTCTAGAGAATCCCCAAACCCCCTAGAGCAGATTTTAGAGGCTCAAGGGAGAAGGATGAAACAGTGAAGATTGCTGATTGGCAATGGGAATGAGTCTTCAAAGGATGTTGCTGTAACCCAACAGGCAGCTGATTGGTGGTTACAGCAACCTCCTTTGAAGAGTCTGCTTTACAAGCAAAGGGGATACAATTGTGCTAAGAAAATAATAGGCAATGGCTCTCCGTATTTTTTTGGACTCCAACTCACATTTAGCCCCAACCAGCATGGTCACTGTTCAGGGATAATGAGTCTCATATTCCAGCAACATGGAGAGCCACTAGTTCACATCCCTGAACTAAGCCATATTTCTTTTCTCCCATCACTTTATACAATTTATAGGGGAGTAGAAGGGACAAGAATGTCCACTTAAGTTCCTTTTTATTAACAGTTGGATACAAGTTTAAATATGTGTCTCAATTATTCAGAAAAGTAAATAAAATAAAATAAATCTTTCAAACGGATAAAGGCTTTTGCAAGCCTCTTCCATCCTTTTAAAGAATACTTTAAAATAAATATGTGTATGGTACCTCATTCTCAGAATCTTTACTTACATTTCATCCCATCCAGTAACTGGGAGAGGGAAGCTTTGTTCTCTTTCAGCATTAAGCATTCTGACAAGTAACTGTCAAAAGATTGTGAAAATTAGATCTCAGTACCACTGTTTGGATGCAGAGAAAAGTGAACATCTATGAAGAACACTTACATTAACATACACCCCATAAAGAGAATGACATTAAGCTAAATGTTAGGTGATGGGAAGGAATTTTTCAAAGTATATTAAAAAAACAAAAACTTGGCACACATTATAAAGAGTAACAATACAAAGCCAATGTCAAAAATGCTAAACTTAAATTAATGATTAGAATTCTCTACAGCAATTTCTTTCATTCTCAAAAAAACCCCACACCCCTCCAGGAATCAAAGATAACCTTCCGAAACCAAAACACTAGTATTCTAACATGAAGTAGTAGTCTGGAAACATGAGCTTCTTTTGATAGTGTAAGATAGATGTTTTAAAAAGCTGTAAAAGTAACCATTTTATAGGCAGCTGACATATGACAAGTTGAAGGAACAAAAGATTGAGGGTTGTATGCAACTAAATCATTGTGTGCAGATAATGGCTTCCACAATTGACAAGGAAGGTTCCCCTCTACCCCCACCCTGTACCACCCTCTGTGTAACAGAGTTGGGTGAACCCCCAGAGCAGGTTTGTGGGTGCACCGGGGGGCGGGGAGAGACAAGAAACGTTTCACTATACTCACATACATAGAATCATAGAGTTGGAAGGGACCCCAAGGACCATCTAGTCCAAACCCCTGCAATGCATCATTCCAACTTTTATTGCTGGGGGGGGGGGACCCAAAATAGTAATTTAAATAGTGAAATGGTAGGATTTAATAAGCTATTTTTCTTCTCTCCGCCACACATTTATAGGTTAAGCAGCTGATCAGGTTGGCCACCAGTGTTTGAATCTGTGTGGACGATTCTTGAACAGTAAACTCTTAATCCATGTTGACGCAAAGTCTTAACACCACCACAGATACAGCTTTGAAAGGATGTGCAGCGTTAGCACAAAAACCTGCTAACTTAATTTGTATGTCCAATGCTTGGAACATTATCTACCTTTCCATATTAATTCCTGCCCTCGATGCGCTGGACAAGATGGCAGTGAGAGCAATCTGAGACGGTGTATAAAGAAGGCAGGCATCTGTTAAAGCAACCCGATTGAGAAAGTCATCAGCAGTCTTCCTCAGGGTCTCAGGATTCTCAAGCAACGGGTAACGAGTCTAGAAAATATGCAGAATTGCTGAGTTCATTTTTCTAGCTCAAGTATTTTAGGATCAAACAGGCATGCTGTGATACTTAAGAACTAATCTGCTCTAGTATAGTGCTTGGTACTATTAATGCTTCAACATTTTACAATAGTTACCATCTAAATGTACCATCCAAGGTACATTTGTTAAGCAACAAAAATGATTACCTTTAGATCGATCAAGAAGCCTTCAAATGGCCTGTAAGGGTTGTGCACTATGAGGTGGAAGTTCAGTTGCTGTATAAGTAGCAGCTCATATTCCAAGATCTGTTCCAGGGCCTTTTCCTGTCCTACTGCACTTTCACGAAGGTTGCCCACGAACTGCGTACTGGACACGTTAAATTCATCTACTTTACATGCCAAGAATGCACACGTTAACCTTAAAAACAAACAGCAAACACATTTGGTTCTAAGTAAGACCATTATATATGAAGACAGGGAGTATTTTGAACAGCCTAGCCTAAATACTAGGACACAAGAGAAAGCTCCCTCTAATATAAAATCCAGCCCCAAATCCTTAGAAAACTTTTAGAACTTGCAAACTATCAGCAAATATCCAATGAAAAAAAGTGGACAGAGACAGTTTTATGGGGCAGTTGTTTTACCTCGAGCTGACCTGCATTGTATACTGGGGTAATAGAATGTCTCAAACAAAACCATGTGGGTTCTGTCAGAAGAGAACTTTAGTCTGCTTCCCCATATTACTTATTGCTGGAAAAGCCTGTAGTCCCCCCCCCCAACTCAATACATTATTTGGGTATAGAAAGCTTTGGGGAAAATGTGTGGTCAAATGTCCCCAAATAAAGCTATGTGTGATGTGTCAGAAGAAAGGCATTTAACTGCTTCTCAGTGCAAGTTTTAGAATGAAAAAAGTGAGACTGTTTTTGCCCTGATTCATTTACCTAAACTAAACTAAATATATATATAAATAAAAATAAAAATTCATCCCATTTGATAAATTCAGTTTGGGGACATTGTTTACTATCATTTAGATGATAATAAACTAGGAGAAAAACATTGCTGCTCTACTTTTGTGTAAATTCTGCAAGTGCACCCCAGAGTGGATTTCAGTCCTGCTTTTCCATGTGATGCAGTAACTTAATTTTTGGGATTGAAAAATACTCCATTTGTAGGATTCAGCTTGTTTTCATGGGATTTTTTCTGTCCATGACAACTGTAAATGTTAAGTGGCTGAAATGTTGAAACATAGTTTACAACGGTGAAGGCAACAATATCCTTAGACAAAATAATAGAATTCCTGCTTGGGGAAAATAATTAAACCACAAGGGTATCCATTACTTACATAATAATCCGAGGATGATACTCCATCACTGAGTTATTGAGGTAAAATCGCTTGAAGTACATGCAAGCTGATCCCTAAAAGGAAACTATAATCAGAAAGTTCATTCACGCAAATAGCATGGCTGTGGTTCTGTGCTGCCACAAAGAACACATCATGATCAAATACATACAATATATGCTGGGCAAGTCAACTGAAAAACAAAGTAGTGCACAGGTTGACCCAAAGTGTATTTAACCAGCAGAAAATTCAAGTTCAGAAGAGCCAGAAGCAGGGGATAAGAAGCAGAAGAGACAAAGGCCCCTGGGTGCTGACTAATCTACCTGATGTCTATAAAAACTCAAGATGCTATTAGGAGCAGTTTGAACAGAGTCACTAGAATTCCCTTCCAAAAAACTTGTTTGCATTAGTGTTCCTGCCCCTCTTCTACTCAAAAGAAGAGTACTCCTGAGAAAGTATCCACAAGTGTCATAACGCCCACAACTTTTATGATGCCCTCACATGTGCTACATTCTTCAAATATTCAGGGTTGGTACTTTGTTTGCTTGTGCACATCACTGGATTCTGGCAGCAATGAAACATGGCCTTCGGTTGAGATCAAGTGAATGACAAGACAGCTTTTCTGATCCCTATCCCCCTCTCCAATGCTGCCTCCCTGGGCTTTTGCTGCAGGAAGCGTAGTAGCATTTCCTTTTGTTGCAATGGGAACAAAGTTGGAATGGAAAGTTGAATTGTTGCTGTGGCAAGCACAGTTGCTGCATTCCTCTCCCAGCTATTTGCAATAATATTCTGAATATTATTACAGAAACATTGGGTGTTTGAGCATCTATCAGCAGTGGAAGGGCTAATCCAACCAGCTCCCCTTATCAGTTCTGGCACTTGCTTCTCCTACTCTTAGGAATCCAAGAACAAGACTCCAAGGGAGGTGTCACTGTCCCCATGCAGGCTGGGTCCCACTACCTGATGTTTTTGAAAGTGCCTCCCTTGCAGGCATTCTATCTAACACACAAGTCTGGCCAGGAATAGCAAGTATATACGGCAACCCCAGTAACATGATTGAAATCTTGAGGGAAGTTTTTCCCTGTTCGCACCATCTCAGTGGCGATCCAGGTGAAAAAATTCCTTACAATGCTCATATTTGCCCCTTAATATGTGTGTCTAGAGGCAGACAGGCATTGCTCAGTTATGAAGGCATGGGCATCGTGGGCATTATAAATGAAGGGTGGGAAATATGCAGTCCTCCAGATGTTACTGGACTACAACTCCAATCATACCTGACCAGCGGCAATGCTGACTGGGGCTGATGGGAACTACAATACAAGAATATCTGGAGGGAGTGTTTCCCTGGGTCTAGTGTAAATAAACAATGTTAAACATTACTTGGTGACAAATAATAGTTCAGGGACTTTAGATGCAGGAAGAATGGCCCCACAGTAGGTGGGGAAAGTTTAGGGGGAAAATGGGGAGTGGGTGGAGAAGAATGAAGTATGTATGCATGTGTGTGTGTGTAAATAATTTATATACCGCCCTATACCTGGAGGTCTCAGGGTGGTTTACAAAACAAAATTAAAATATAAAACCACTATATATATATGTGTATATATGTGTATATGTGTGTGTGTGTGTGTGTGTGTGTGTGATTTTTAAAAAACAAATACCCCCCAAAAGAACCACATTTTAAAAGGGCATAGGATGTCAATCAAATCAACCAAACGCCTGGTTAAAAAGTGTTGTTCATAAATATTTTTACAAAATTAGAGAGAGCTTAAAAACCAAAACAAATACTGCTTTCTCCAAGAGAATGTTAGAAACTCACCACCACAGATCTAGGCATCGCTGGCTTGAAAACAGAACAGAAATCCAGTAGCCTTTTTTCATAGTATTTACAAATGGTCAACTCTTCATGCGGCTCAAGAAGAAACAGGTCGGTCTGTTGAACCTTGTGGGGGAACAAAAATTATCTTAAAGCTAATCCAGTGGTTCCCAACCTTTTTTGGGCCATGCCCCACCTAAGCGTCTTTCAAATCCTGATTGCCGCCCCGCCCCCGTGACATATAATTCTTATTATTCAAAAAGTGAACTATTCAGGGGAGGAAGCCTAAAAGGCCATTAACTGTTCCTACCTCATTATCGAGTTGTCCCCCATAAAAATCAAATTGCCCCCCTGTGGGGTCGTGTGCCCCATGTTGGAAACCATGGCTCTAATCAGAGCCGCCGCCACCAACATACAAAGGTTACGAGTTGTAGTCAGAATTAAAGAACCTTTTAATGAGGGTGAAAGAGGAGAGTGCAAAATATGGTCTGAAGCTCAACACCAAAAAAACGAAGATCATGGCCACTGGGCCCATCACCTCCTGGCAAACAGAAGGGGAAGAAATGGAGGCAGTGAGAAATTTTACTTTCTTTGGTTCCATGATCACTGCAGATGGTGACAGCAGCCACGAAATTAAAAGACGCCTGCTCCTTGGAGAAAAGCAATGACAAACCTAGACAGCATCTTAAAAAGCAGACACATCACCTTGCCAACAAAGGTCCGTATAGATAAAGCTATGGTTTTCCCAGTAGTGATGTATGGAAGTGAGAGCTGGACCATAAAGAAGGCTGATCGCTGAAGAATTGATGCTTTTGAATTATGGTGCTGGAGGAGACTCTTGAGAGTCCCATGGACTGCAAGAAGATCAAACCTCTCCATTCTTATGGAAATCAGCCCTGAGTGCTCACTGGAAGGACAGATCCTGAAGCTGAGGCTCCAATACTTTGGCCACCTCATGAGAAGAGAAGACTCCCTGGAAAAGACCCTGATGTTGGGAAAGATTGAGGGCACAGGGAGAAGGGGACGACAGAGGATGAGATGGTTGGACAGTGTTCTCGAAGCTACCAGCATGAGTTTGACCAAACTGCAGGAGGCAGTGGAAGACGGAAGAGCCTGGCGTGCTCTGGTCCACGGGGTCACGAAGAGTCGGACACGACTAAACAACAACAAAATAACAAATACAAATCACACGCAGGACTCGGCGTTTGGGAGGCCCGCGCCCTACCTTCCTATTGGCCACCGCTTTGCACCGGAACTTGCGGTTGGCGTCGGCCCGGCGCCGGACCAGCTCCTCTTCGCTGCGGAAGGTCCAGCGCCGCCGCTGCGTGCTGCTATGGTACATGGCCGCGGCAAGGACACCGCACCCGAGTGAGCCCAGGCGCCCGATTAAGCGCCACTAAGGCAGCGACAGACGGCCGCTTCCCGCTTCCTCCGTCGGCGCCGCCGCCGCGAACCTCCCTTCCGTGATACTCCCGGCGTGCCCCGCGCCAAGGCCGCCGCCGCGGCTTTTTCCCGGCATGCGCCTCTCCCTCAGAAGCGTCGGAAAGCGCTTTTCGCCCAAAGGGGTAAGAGAAAGTCTTGGCTCCACACTTCCGGAACCGCCATATGCGGGGCAGGAGCGCACAAAAGAAACCCAACTTGATTTTAAACTGGGTGGCCGGATAAATCGGGCCGTGTCCCGAAGGTTTGAAACAAGTGGATTCGAACTTCAAGTCCTCTCGATTTCTGCACGTTGAGTGAACAGGCTCCTACTGTTTCTCCCATTGAAATAAATAGCTGCAACAGGCAGTGTATTCGTTGGAAGCCAAATCTGCTGTCCGAGGCGGTTGCCTCACCTTGGCTTGTGTCCAAGGGCGGGCCAGCCCTGATGGCTACATTCAGTTGAGTCCCATTATTGAGTGGCTAGTTTTTCTTAATTCTCGGGTGCAGAGCGGAGCAACGCCCCAATCGCGATAGTAAGCTGCCATTTGCGCGCAGCCCCCCACCCTCCATGGTGGCCCTTCCATTTCAGCTCTGCCATCGGCGAGGCAAGAACAAAGAGCAGCCGCTCTAAACACCTCGCCTCCGTTCCGCGCATCCTCTGTTTATTTACATCGACTTCCCAGCACATTCAGTTCGCAACCAGAGTATTTTGACAATTGCACCGAGTCTCTTGAGCCTCGCACTCTCCCGGTGTGGGGGCGGGGGCGGGGCGTGCGCTTTACCAAATGGGGGGAGCATTCTGGGAATTGTAGTTAATAAGAATGGCGAGTAGGCATTTGCTGTTGCGTCATCGACAAACAATACCACAGAGATAGAAATGTAGAGTAACGCGCGCGGAGAACTTCCGGTTACACTCGAGAGCCGCTCATCATTTGGCCATGATTATGTGTGGGCGCAAAGCGGCGTTGCATCCCGTCTTTCGACAGTGGGGGGAAAGAAGGAGTGCTATAGTGGGAGCCAGTGGGAATTTAGACAGTGTGAAAGAGGCGTGACTCTGGGGATGCTTAGTGGGGAGAGTAAGCCCCACGTAGATCTCTGCAGGGGTTACTTTTGAGTAAACCTGCAGAGGATTGGACTGTAATCTCTCTCTCTCTGGAAGGCGAGGAAAAGAACCTTCCTCCTCCTCTTTTCTCTTAGCAATTCGATCCTTGTTCGCACATCAAAGTAAGGCAGAGAAAGAGTTGCCAGTCCTGTTCACTCTCTTTTCCAAAGCCAATAAATGCTAACGCTGATCTCTCGATCTTTCTCTCTCTCTCTCTCTTCACACACACACACACGTGCACGTTTTAACTTCGTGGCGCTGCACAGCTCATCTCTATGTGTTTAATCCGAAGCAAGCTCCATTAGGTTCAATGAGGTTTGTTGTTGTTTAGTCGTGTCCGACTCTTCATGACCCCATGGACCAGAGCACGCCAGGCACTCATGTCAGATTTGTCTGCCTTTGTCCACACATGAGCACTTTCAGTTTCATGCCTCTGAAATCTATCTCAATGGACTGCGCTTCTTGGGATGCATTTGGGCTGTGCTGTTGTCTCCTCTTCTCAATTAGAACCTTCCTGCCCACTATAAGTTCCAAAAACCTGAGATCTGTTGTTGGCATCTTCACCAGTACACACAACGCTCTCTCGCTCTCTGTTTGAAAAATACAAGTTTTTTTACCTACGACAGAAACAGTAAAAGAAAGAAAAGTGTTGCTTGAAACTAGGCAAGGATTTTGAGTAGGTCGCATGAAAGACTGCCACTTCCTTTGCTCCTCTTCTCCTTCTTGCCTTCTGTACCTGCAAGGGACAAAAGATGTTTAAGGGGTGAGAAGGCAAGGTGTTATAATGGATTTTTATTACTTGAGAACTAATACTTTCTGAGGTTGTAGTGCCACTGCCAGCTTTTGGAGTACCCATTTTAGCTCTGGGATTGGATCAAAATCATCCTTCTGGAGCCCAGTTTTGTGTATAATCTGCTTGTAAAAATGACCATTGGATATGGATAAATTTTGGACCAAAAAAATAGGATCCCTGTGGCACAATTGGCTTTGTGTGTCCACCAACCCAAGTCACTTCCTTGCTCCGTGGTTAGAGATCATAAAAACACCCATGCAAAAATATGCTTTGCATCTCAGATTATAAACCATTTGGTGTTAATTAAATGATGAAGAAAAGATTTTGAATGGTCCTCTCCGTCAAATACTGAAACTAATATATATGTGACAGAAAACGCTAAAAAATGATGCAGCTTTTAGATGTGAGCAAACTGAGTATATAGGTTTCATCTGTTACAATCCGTAGTTAATACTGAAATGTCCCTCAGCACACATGCAGAAACTATTATATTCAGTGCTTTTTTCTTTAAAAAAAATGTTTAGGGGTACTCTTATTTTGACTCAAGAAAATCACCATTTTATAGTTCAAATTGGGGAAAATAAATACAGTAAATGGACAAAAGTACAAAGATTCACAAAACGTTTAGGGGTATACGTACAACTGTGTCCCCCCCCCCCCCGAAAAAAGCACTGATTATATTTATAGGCTACAGAATAGTTTCAGCTATAGGCAACCACCAATGACTCCTCAATTGGTACCAATGAATTCAATTTCAGTGAACTCAGTGGGGCTTGTTTCTGAGAAGGCACATATAAAAATGTGGGCTGAATACTAATGGAACAAAGGCGTGAAGTGGGTGGGGATTTGTTTTGGGGTTTTTTTACCCTGATCTCTAGCCAAAAAGGCTTCCATAGCAGCTTACCAAAATCAGTAATAAGCCAGCCTTACAACTTAAGAGACACAACACATAAGGAAAAAAGGCCATGAGAGAGGAGGGGGCAGGAAGCAAGCTCAGAAACTACTTCCTAAAGCTAAAAGTAGTTATAACTGTCAGCTGGAAAAAAACAGTGCAGGTAGCTGGATGGAATGGCGGCTGCTAATACTGAGAGTGCCAAAGGCAGCCATAGGAAATGGAACAGCCCTGCTCTGAAACCTGATGGAATGGTTGATGACAGCTGGGGAGAGCTAAAAGCAACTGGTCTAATGGCTGTAGGTTACATATACCAAATATCTGAACCAGCCTTATAAGAGAATCTGAAGTTGTAGATTCATAACATTGAATCATAAAATATCATATGATCTGTGCCTCTAAAAGTACAATTTCAACACATTAGGATGAAAGTGCTGTAAAAAGCAATGGTTATCCTGTTCTTAGTTTTAGAAGTAGCAGAAGCAAAAAATTGTTTTTAAAAAGTGTGCCAGTCCATTAAAAGGGGGGAGGGGGAATAATACAAATAAATAAAACCTCAGTGCTTGGTTTAATAGCACAGTTTTAATGTATGAATCAGAAAGATGCACCACTGAAAATTAAACTGGAAACTGAAATGTGCTAGTTAATTATGAACGGCTGAATTGCTTGTTGTGCAAATTGTCCACAGGCAGGAGAATTAGAAATGCAGTGTTAATTTTACAAGTATTGTAATCTCATTTTCATAACTAGCTGTAAAAGTTATTAATCAATTGCTCTGACCAATCATGTGTAAAAGTTCGTAGTCTATGAAGATGTTTTATTTTGCCATTAAGCATTACATGTGCTGGAATATTTGGCTGGAATTATAGAATACTGGAACTGGAAAGCAAACTTGGGAGATAATGAAAATGATCCAATTACTTATGCCTTTAAAATGTGCTACCTGAGTTATTCTAATAACTGACAGCCAATGAGGGTTTTGCTTAGCTATTTCCTAAAAAGTGTGCAGAAACTTCTAGACTTCTAGTTTAGTGCCTGTCCCACCCCACCCCCACACATCTAGAAAGAAAAGGGTATTGTGTAGCACTGTGAAAGCAGGCTCAGCAGTACTTGGAAACTGAAGGAGCAAATTCAGCCGCCTGCGCCTTTTAAAATACAAGTTCTATAGAAACATGGCCATAAATAATCCTGCACATTTTACCCATGTGAGCAAATGTAGTTGGGTTAAAATAATCCAGAATCAAAACACAGTGTACTTACCTTGAATTACCAGGGCCAGCACAACAAGGGGGCAGACGGGGGCAACCACCTCAGGTGCCATTTGCTGAGGGGTGACAACAGCACTGCTTCCTTGGCTGTTCCCCTCTGTTGGAGGGCAGAAGTAGGTGTGTCAGAAGGCCTGCCTTACACCCCGTAAACTAGCCAGCAACCCTCATGGGTGCTGGGGGATGGTATTATCCTGTTGCTAGCAATGACGTTTCAGTAATCTCTGAGGCCAGTCACTTCCTGAACAATGGAAGGGAGGTACCATATTGTCTTTTTTCTCCGGCAGCAAAATATCTCGGGCCATTTCTGCTAATTAAAAGGTAGGGGGTGCAACTGGAGTCTATGTTGAGGGTCAGGAAGAAAGCCCCCTTGGCACTTCCAGGCTCCCTGTTCCCTCTCTGTACATTTGTGCTTGTTCTCTCCTCGCTCCTTTTTGTCTCTTAGCTCTGTACAGAAGAACCACTTTGAGATCACTTGGAAATGATAACTGTATATAAATACTACTAAATAAAATAAGGTGTTGGTGTCGCAACAAACAGCAGCACATCTTTTCCCTTCCAAATTAAAGTTCTCACTTTAACATTCTGGGGCTAGCTTGTAAGTATTCCCCTGGTATGTATTAGGAGTGAACAAACTGACATGTAAGCAATGCAGAAGAACTAGGCTGTCTTATCCGGAATGGCTTCCCCTCTCTTGCCTCTGAAGAGCCATGCTCTCCAGAAAGCGGTTCTTGTTTATTTTCCCTGTAGCCTTCATTACAATGGGATTCACGTGTACCTGTGTTCTCTCTGGTGCTGTAGTTGTTGCCATGGTTATGTCCTCAACTTGCTTTCTCAACAGGGATCTCCCCTTGCCCGCTCACCTGCGTAATGTATTAAGCACATATAAGATGGGAGGGTGTGTGTGTGTGTGTGTGTTGAAGAGACTTTAGAGGAAGAAGAGGAAATGCACCAAGGAAGCTGGAATTAAGTGTTCCCCACTTCTTCGAGTGGTAAGGGGTCCACGTGCAGGGCTATGTATTCAGACTCCATAGGATAAGACACAGAAAACCGGAGACTTAAGGTGATTTTTTGTAACCTATCTGCAAATATAACCTATTGGAATCAAGGAGATGCCTAAAAACAGGCAGCAAAACCACTGATCCTCCATCAGGATCCCAGACTATAGAAAGGCTGCTTCCCATCCAGATAACCTCAACTGAAACCTCTTAGCTCCTCCTGCCTCAGTCTGCAGCCAAATTTAAGCTGCCACCACTTCTAGCTTTATCTCTGACCTTCTCTCAGTTCTGATGGGTGTCACGTTCAACAGGATGGAGTGAGATTTGTGATCACCGGGGTTCACTAAAGTGATTTTGCTGTATCTTTCATCGCTCATCAGATTTCTCAGTCAAAACCATCAGAAAGGTCCATTCATGCTAATCAAGACAACCCAATTCTCATTACGTAGCTCGAGCCACGTATCCACAGAGTGTATGTGGAATGAAAGGATTGACAGGTCGTTTAGTTGGCAGCTTTCTCAGTTTACATATTCATTTCTAACACTTAAATTACCACCAAATTTTACTGTAAGACTGGAGGCATGCGGCTGGATCAAGATTCTTTCCACCACCAGAAGGCTTTTGATCCATTTGAGGAAACCCACTGATGGAGGTGGGGAGACGATTTTTGCCAATTCTGCCTGCCCCTCCCACATTGCTCTGGAGGGCCAACATTGGGGGCTGCAGAGGGAAGGGGAATTGACAAAAGCAGTCTTCCATCCCTTAGCTGGTGTTGAACTCGTCCAGGGGATTCTAACACATGATTATTTGGTTTATGTAATTTCCTAAAATTATATTGTGATAATTGTTCTATATTTAGCAGACTCATGACTTCTGGTTTCTGTTATGCATCTGTTACCTGAACTTTGCTTTTTCCTCTCTCTTCAGATTCATCTTCTGTTAATTGCATTAGGCTGGATTGAATATAACCTTGAATATTTAAAACTGAAGTGAACAATTCAGATTCTACCCAAGGAATTTAAAAATGGGTTCAATAGCTTGAGGATTTATAGGCAAACTTTGGAAAGCACAGTTTTATAAAACTTCAGAGTCTCATCTCATTGCAACTCAGATATGTGTAACTGACTTGTTATATTGAATTCGTTTAGGTCATGATTCACATATGTTGACAATATGAGTGTTTATCTGATAACTACACATGGATTTCAAAATACAAAATTTGTCAAAGTCTGAACCAAACTAGAAAGAGATGGAGATCCATGATCAGATCCCTCTTCCCTTTACATTTCTTTAAAAACCAGCCACATGTGGGAAGCAAAATTGTATTGGGATCATTAAACGAGGGGAGAGAGTTATCCTTTCCCCCAATATTTGATGTAAATTCATCCCATTCAAGCTGCCATTTGCTGCTTTGGAGCAGTCATATGTTTTCCATACAAGGACAAATAGAAGGTTGAGAGAAGGAACAATTGGATCATCGAAATGGTATGATGTGAAAGGTTAATCCTCCCTCTACAGCACTACAATCCTGGTGCACTTTGGTCTTGCTGTTGGTGGTTTTGGAAGAAATGCAAAGAGACCAAAGATCTGATCATTTCTACCATCTCATCTAGTTAGGCCCTCAGATTGACTGATGATTGGGAAGGTAGCCCACAATGTTCTGATCTAATTATTTGTCTGCTACTAGTGCTGGGTGTGAAGGCATCTTGCTTGGATATATCGCTTTAACAAGCCATCCATACCTGCATATTTTGAACTTAAATAGTAAGTTGCGATTCATAAAGGTTCTCTCCCAACTTATTTCAAAGACAGAGGAAAGGGTGTAATAGATCAGAATACAGTGGTACCTCCGGTTGCGGACAGGATCTGTTCCGGAGCTCTGGTCGGATCCCGAGGTTTTCGCTACTGGAGGTGCCTGTTCTGCGTGTGCGCGCGGCACGATAGAGTGCTTCTGTGCATGCGTGCAGAGGAACCTGGAAAAATGCTTCTGGGTTTGCTGCATTTGCATCCTGAAGTTTACGTAACCAGAGGGTTACGTAATATGAGGTACTACTGTATCTGTTTTTCCTCACCTGTAAGAGATAGGTTAGGTTGGATATGTCTACTCAAGTCCCACTGAATTCAGTGGGGCTCACTCCCAGGTAAGAGGGGTTAGGATTCCAACCTATATAGTTAGGGAAGGAAACATTTTGATCTTCTAAACCCAAGCCATCAGTTTTCTTAGATCGAATGATTTATCAAGTGAAACAATGAAAAGCAGAATACACAGCAATTTTACCTTTTTCCAGAAGAGCTCTGCAACCTGTTGAGAACTGGCAAAAATGTTTGGACCAATGCACTTTTTCTATTGCAGGAATAGACTCACAGCTGCCTCTTTCAAGGGACCATCCATATTTCCCATCAGAAATACATTATAACCAAACCATTTATAGTGCCCTTGAAAGAGGCAGGTCCTGAAAAAGTGCATTGTCAGGCAAGCACTGAAAGATGTGAAATGATACCAAACCTTTTCCTCGGGCTTGTGTGAGAACATTTGCATGAAACTCTTTTGGTTTTTTAAGCATCTCTCTGTGTTGTCTTCTAAATTAATTTGAATCTCAGGACTACAAGAAAACATTTTTTTGTAAATATAAATATAGGGGAGGAAGGAGAAATATTTAGTGTCTTGGGGTGTTTCCAGACAATCTATTTTCAGGTGGGATTCAGTCATACGCCGGCAAATTCAGGTAGCACATTCAAAGCTGATTTGGAATTCTTGTGCAACAAATGTGTCTCCCCCAAAGATCAGTCTTTTTGCAATAAGGAAAGTGGGGAAGCATTTGCTTGGGTGCAGTGTCATCTAGGCACCCCAGAATCAATCACAGTGAATGTCCATTAAGTAGCCATTGTTGTCTTACCTCCCTGAAAACAAATTAGGATACATGCTCAATAAACAGGTTGTCTGGGAACATCCTTTGTGAAAGACTGGACTATCCTTCATTGGTGGAATTGATGAAAAGATCTACATTTTGGAAACAGTAAGTTACATGTACTAATGTTCTTCTTCCAACTGCGGTGGGATCTGGGGCCGCCAAGTATATCACCAATTATCATTGTCTGGGGGCGGAAATGCATGCCATCTAAAAACCACTGACCTATGCAGTTTGTTTAGTTAGCAAGACAGAAAGCATTACAATTTCTGTAATTGGTTCTGATGAGTTTCTGAATATTTTGCTGACTAATATGTTTGTCTTTAGTTTTTGCATGAATTACTTTCAATGGTATTTCCTTTCTGGGCAAGAATTAAATGAGGCTTTGCATCTCATGGAGGCAGCTTAAACAATACACTACAATTAATATCAATAAATTTGGGAAAATGTATGCAGGGCAACTAACTTTATTCTTCCTAAATTTTGTTGCTTACCTAAGATATTTCAGTTCTCACACTGAAATAGTTGGAGTTAATTTAATCCAGATTGCTGAACCATTATATCATATCTTGCAGGTTCTCAAAGTGTGATATACATATTCTTTTCACTCCAAGAATTATTGCTGTATTAAGAACATAAGAAGAACTGGCTGCAGTCAGGACTTCAGGATCATAACGAGAAGTTTGGGTTATTGGTTTGTTTTGCTTTTGTTTTATTATGTATTTTGCATTTTCATTTCATGTTGTAATAGTAATAATAAGCCAGAGGGAAGTAAGGAAAGTGTTCCAACAAGTTTTCCCTCCCCGCCTACCGACTTTTTAAAGATGAGGTGTGGTGTGCTCACTCACAAGACTCTATTCTCTTATGGGGATATCAGCATTGCTAGCACATTCTCCATCAGTGCTGTGATCTGGCCAGGTCGGGCCCAATATATTTTGGCACCTGAGGCGAACTGCAAAATGACGCCCCACCACCAGGTTTTGCCAAGAGGCCACTGCAGAGGCAGCATTGGGGGGATGTTGAGGAGGCAGCAGATTTGACTTTCAAGCGCACCATTGCTGTCGCTGGCACTGTGGCAGCAGCAGCAGTGGGCAAAACATTCATTGGAGTCCAGATTTGCTGCTCCTCTAGATCCTGCCGCCCGAGGCAGTTGCCTCACCTTGCTTTACGGATGGGCTGGCTCTGGTGTGCTAGGTGTCAATGCTGCATCCTCTTGTCCCAGCATTGATTCAGTTGTCTCTGTCCCCTGCTTGGCTGAACAAAGCCATCCCCAGCACCCACTGAAGCTTTCTCCCCCATAGGAAGGTCAGAGGGGGAAATCCAGCATCTCTGGTTCCCCTTTCCAAAGTGTCTGAATTCATGGTAGAAAGGGGAGCTCCTTCCTCGTCCAACCCAGGTTCCCCCAGTCCAGTCAGCCCATTTTCCTAGAGCAGCCAATCAATATTGCCAGAATTGAGGGACTCGTTGGGGGATCTGTCTGGAACAGTAGGAGATACTGCATAAGGAGCTGCAGTTGGAAAGGGGAAGGGGTGGAAATGGGGTGTCTCACCATTTGTTCTAGCAGAAGTGTTTCTGGTAGTGCTAAACTACCATTGGTTACAACCTGTGCAAAACACTCCTTCTGTGATTGAAAGATGAATTCCACATGTGGAAGGACATCTTTGGGGTTAACCCACTGCGTGGTTTTACAAAATTATAATTTCTCTGCTATGGATATGCTACACACATACTGTACACACAAAACTACATGCATATATACATACACACACACACAACTCCAATGCATTTTTAAAAATCAAAATACAGCTTCAGAGCACTACAGTAAATAGTTAGCAGTTGCAACACTGTCTTTGATCTATATGTGGCAGTATTTATTTGTTGTATCTTGGCGTTTTTCCTCCTTTGCTTGATATTTCTGAAATCCTGTGTGTCGGAGCTTCGTTTTCAATCACACTGTATGCAAATACGCCATAGTACCATGCAAGGGAGAACCACAGCTTGCAAAATAATTGCCAGCATTTTCCAGCAATTCCATCCTTACACATGGAACAGCCTTTTGAGAAATTACATCTATAAATAAATCCTTGCAATTGCAAGAGAGAGATTCTACAACGGCACTTTCCCCCCACCCCCTGGTTCTTGTGTGGAGATACGTTAGCAACAAATTAAAATGGGAAAAGTGTTGTTTCATACAGTGTGCTCCTTCAAGACATTTAAGATGGCTAGATAAAAATTTGCAACATGACTTCTTTTATCAAGCAGTGGTAGTTTTGAACACATGAACTGCAGCTGTCTTATGGAATAATAGGGCATTTGGTCCATCTGGGTGTATCTCATCTTCTCAGATTGGCGGTGGCTTTTCTGGGTCTCAGGCAAAGGTCTTCTGAGTCCTGCTATGTGAGATATTTTAACTAGTGAGGGTGCGGACTGGATCTAGAAACTGTATCCAATAAGTGTGTGTTCTACCACTGAGCTGTGGGTCTTCCCCCGAGCAACATATGTTGCAATAAAGCGAGATGAGTTCCGCAACCCCATAGTCGGCCACGACTGGACCTAATGGTCAGGAGTCCCTTTACCTTTACATATATTTACTCTATCGGTCCTTTCCAGATATGAACCAATCCCAGCCAGAGAATATCTTGTGCAACATATGCATGTACTGCTCCATGAAACAACCTTTCTTCACCAGGGGGTGGGATCCAGTCTATCATTTCCCCCAAACAGCCAATCAGCATCACCGGAGTTGACACACCTAGTCAGTTGAACCATCAAGCAAATATCTACGCCAGGGGGTCAGCAACCTTTTTCAGCCGTGGGCTGGTCCACCGCCCCTCAGACCTTGTGGTGGGGTGGGCCAGACTATATTTTTTTTGGGGGGGGGGGGATGAACGAATTCCTATTCCCCACAAATAACCCAGAGATGCATTTTAAATAAAAGGACACATTCTACTCACGTAAAAACACGCTGATTCCTAGACCATCCGTGGACCAGACTGAGAAGGTGATTGGGCCGCATCCGGCACCTGGGCCTTAGGTTGGTGACCCCTGATTTATGCCCTTTGACACACGTGTGACTATGCCTAAGACCTGGGATTCATATGATTGATTGCTAGATAGATAGACAGATAAAAAAATGGGAAAGGTCTGTCTATTCATCCTTCCTATTTCTTAACAATATTTTTTAATAATATATTAGGTGCAAATCAGCAAAGATTCCTATCACTCTCAAATGAGTATATAAGTTATGGGATACCAAGAGGTCCCTCAGTGTTTCCCAATTTGACTGTGATACTAGTGCCAGTCAAATGGGGCATTGTTCTAGAGAGATACAGAACAGAGAGAATCATCCTAGATCTGTCATGGTTCTGCAAACCAATATGGCAGGTTTCAAATGGGAACAGGAAGTGAGGACTGCATGTTACTTGTCTCTCTTCACCTTCCCATCACCACCGTTATGTGAAATACAGCCAGCATGGCAAAACTAATAAGCTATGTTTGACTAAATGAAGAAGATGGAAAATAAATTATTTTCAAGAAAAAGGGCATTTATTTATCACTTTTTGGAGCAGCAAATAGGGAATGACTGTTGAATTGGATAATAGCTTTCATTAACTCATACTGAATATAATGCAAAAAAAAAAAGATAGCATCAGTCTTTATTTTGCAATGTGAAATACTTTAGTTGTGGAAATGCTTTATTTACTATTATTACTTTTATTATTACTATTTTTTCACTAGCACCAGTACTATTGTTTACCTTCCACATATGTCCTAAGGTTATATGCAAGATATTATGAAAACAGATTTAAAAGAGTTACAAAAATAATAGAAGGTGCTTTGAAAAATGATATAAAATAAACACCCATATCATCATCATCATCATCATCGTTGTTGTTGTTGTTGTTATTATTATTATTATCATAATTTATTAATACAATTTCAGTTATAAGAAATAAAGTGAAGAAAGAGAAAAGAAAGAAAGAGGGGGAAACTAAAAAGTACAATAAAAATTACATCAAGAGAAAAAAGATCTATAATGTAATACATTATAGTCCATTATACTTCTATACATTATTATATAAGTAATATTGTTGTCCTAATACACATAGGATTATTAATAACCTACTATATTCTGTATAAACTCATTCCAATGTCTTTATATCCAATCAAAGTCTGTGTTTATAAGCAATCCGTTCATATGTTGCGAATTTTGTCATGTTGTCTATCCATTGATTAAAGGGGATCATATCTTTACTCTTCCAGATCATCAATACCAGTCTGTTGGTCACAGTTAGGATGCATAGAATCCACTTTTGTTGTCCAGTTGTCACTTCCCTGCAATAGGTATATAATTCAAAATACTATTTTCCTCTGAAATTGTTAACTTTTTTCTGCACAGTCACATTTATACAGTCTGGCGCTTTCTCCCATATGTTTCGAAGGTGCGTTGTGAACTTGTCATATTATACTATGTCATACTATGTTATATGTTAAAGAGAAACTACTTTGGCTCCTGTGGAGGACAGAGAAATCTGTGACATGCCATTGAACACCCAATCCAGCCCTGATCATCTTCAGAAGCATGGTCATCCTGGTTTGTTTTACTTTGACTGGCTTCATTCAGTACTACAGAGTGTTGGCTTTCATGCTATATATTAAATGCTATTCAGATTTTTTTTTAAGAAGTCTAACCTTAGAAGGAGAGCAGGTTAAAAATAAATGTTTTAAAAATACAAACATGTAAATAAATAAATAACTGCAAATAGCTGCATTCAGGAATATACTGAAGTATTTAATTAAGGGTCTGTGCAGAATCCAGAAATTGCAAGATTTCTAGTGCTTGACTTAACAAGAAATTGCTGGGGTGGGGGGAGGATATAGCTAAAGGACACTTCTTGTTTCCTTGTGTCTAATCACAATGCAGCATACATGGAAGCCTTTTGCAAAATAATAATGCTGTGTGTGTCTGTGAGCTTCACAGGGCCGCCCAGTCGACTCCAAGGTACAGAGCTCATGCAAATGAATGTTGCACTCTCAAGTCTTTCTTTTCCTCCCCTTTCTCCTCCTCCTATCACTCTCTGAAAAGAGAAGGGGGGGGGGGGAGCACAGAGAGAGAGAGAGAGAAAACAGCCCTTCTTTGTGTCTGTGCGGAAGGGTTTACCTTTACCCAAATCACTCCAGCTAAAAGAGGGTTGTGTGGGTATTGAATGACACCTTGCGCAGTGTTTCTGCCAAAAAAGAAAATTACCTCTTCTTTAACACCCCCAACCTCTGGCATCAAATGGCATCAAAGCCATTTTTGTTGTTATTGTTGTTTATTTTATCAAGTTCTTAGGCTCTCAATTCAGACAGTCTAATCTCCTAGATTGGCATGTGTTTAGCAATAATAACACTGTTGCATGTGCATCCCTCTCTCTCTCTCTCCCTCTCGCGCGCACACACACACACACTCACACACACTCACACACTCACACACACTCTTTACAATCTGTAAAACCTTATTGTATCACTGGGTGCCTATACGTCTTTCTTAAATATAGGACCATATCTTAAAATTTCTTCATTCCACTCTCTCTCTGTCTCTCTCGCTCTTTCTTTAAAAAATAAAAAAGAAGTAGGTTAAGGATGGCATCTCTGTTAACATACAGTTTAAGCAGGGTATTTCCCCCCATCATTATTTCACCTACTAATACCGCCTTACCATACACTTCCGCCTTTGTTAATTTACATAAACATGCATAGGCGATGAATAATGCATCAGACTTACCGGTACTTGAAATGCAGGGTTTCCAGCTTCCACAGTGCAGAAGTATACACAACAATTTGATTGGCTCTGCTCTGTTTTCATTACCGGCAATTTCTTGGAACACAAAGGAGATTGGGGGGGGGGGGGGAGGAAGCTGACATGAACGGACAGTATTTATTTCGTGAGAAATATCTGTTGCCTTTTCAAGGCAATTGTGTTGCAAAGTTTTTGTCTTGTGACTGTTGTTCTCTCTCTCTCTCTTTCCCCCCTTGAAAGAATGCATTTAAAGGCCTGCAATTGCTCTTTTGTACATTCCAGTCAGTCAGATCTCTGGTGTGTGGTGTGGTGTGTGTGCGTTTTTTTTTTAAGCTTGCTACTGGATTTGTTCCCTATTTGCATAAACGTGAGCACAAGCTATAAATAAATAAAGAACCATCAGATTTCTTAAGGCTTCTCAATTAAACTGAAAGCAGCAGGGCAATACTGGGAAGAACTGGGAGAAATGATGCAATATGTCAACTTTCAGAATATCGAAAGAAAGTTGCGGCGACAAGTTTTAAAATATTTCCTCCTAAAGGGTTTTTTGTTTGTTTGCCTTCCAACCCAGTTATTATTATTATTGCAAGTTGGTAGTTAATATGGGACACAATTGTAAGGTCGGAATTGTGTGTAGATCTCTTGTAATAAAAACATGTCACCCATTAAACTGAATTCCACTTCACCAGTGGCTCAACTTTTGTTTACAAAAAGAAGAAATTTGGCATGCAGCTGGAAGCCACAGGATGACTTTATTGTAGCATATCATAATAATGTTAACCAGGTGCTACATGCATAGACCTGCAGGCATGGAGGTCTGCATTATGTGGTTAAGGGCTATTACTCTGTGGTAGAGAATTTGCTCTTCATACAGACGGTCCCAGGTTCAATCCCTGAAATCCCCAAGTAGGGCTGGGAGAGAGGCCCAGTCCAAAACTCTGCCAGTCAGTGTAGGCGACCTTGAGCGAAATAGCCCACTGGTCCCATTCTGCAATGTGCCTCTCATTGTAGCTCAGGCTGTGTTACACACTATACCCTTAAAGCACGTTCAGAGGACATGCTTTCCCTCTAAGAATTCTGGGCACTGCAGTTTACCCCTCGCACAGTTAGAATTCCCAACAGCCCATAACCTATTACAGTGCCCAGAATTCTAGAGGAGAGGAAATATGCTTTGAAACTGCTTTAAAGGCATAGTATGTATTCAGCCTCATTAAAGGGAAGGAGAAAGACCATGCAAATTACCGGAAGCCTATGCTAAAAGAGAGTACTTAAAAGTATTATGCTACTATCAGTTAGGCTAACATTTACAAATAGCTGCCCCACAACTATCTAATAAAAATTTGGCTCTAACTTGCACCAATGTTATGGAGGCACTACCGATCCAAACTGAACAGAGATGTCCCTTTCTACTTTGCTCTTCACCCACTCATGGGAGCCTTTTGCTGAAATATTGTGAAAAGTCATCAATATAATGGGCTACTGGAGAGAGGGTGAAGAACATCAGTTGAATGTGTCTGCAGATGATTTTGATCATAATCCTGGAGGAGGCAGAGTTAGCCACACAGTGTCTTAAACTAGAGCTAGAACACTTCATTCAAGGAGTGGGTTTGAAGACCAACTTTGATAATTCTAGCATAATGTTCTACAACCCTAGTCCCAGACTCCAACTGAAGGGCTGTAAAAAAAATTGGATCTCACCATGATAGGAAGGCATTAGATATCATGGGGCCTGATTTCCTAGAAAGCCATCTCATTTATTTAAATTGAATTTCTGTCCTTTGATTAAAAAGTATGAAGAAAGATATAACATGGCCTGAAACTGAATATTTCAATGAATGTTAGAATGGCAGCCATGCAAAGGAAGATAGTTCTGAGGTTTCTATTGCTGTTTTAGGTCCTCCCCATCTTAATCCATGCAGAATTTTTGAAAAGATGGCAATGTAGAATAAATATTTTTGTTTTTCAAGAGAAAACCATGATTTTGGCAATGAAAATGTACTAAAGTACACCAGATAGAGGGGTATGGGGGTTCCTGAATATATCATTGTGTTATGACGCATTTCAGGGCAGACCATTGAGCTTTATGATTCTGAGAGCAAAGGAAAACCGGCTGGTGCTAGAATAACACATGCTGGGTCAAGGACCCCTTTGGGTTCTTCCTTTTAAAATATGGACACACACATTCCTTAAACAAATTGCTAACCCCTTTAAAAAGGCAACATTAATTATATGGAAGAATTGGCAAGCGTGACTTTCACCAGCAATCTCCCCTTTGATCCCAACACAGTACCACCCTGGCATGCTGAAAGAGTCATTGAAAGGACCCATCTCTACATGGGACCAAAAGGAATACTTTGGATTGAGAGATCTGTTTGTTCATGGTTCTCTAATCACCCTGGATCAGCTTTGCACCAATATAGGGGACTTAGATATGGGATGGTTACAAGAATGCCAGTTCTTTGCTGACTCAAATGTAGAACTGCATGCAACACAATCGTTGATGGGGATTGAGCAAACCCTACTGAACTTGGGACTACATGGTAAAGGAATAGTATCTTAACTTATATAGCAATTATTGGAGATACACTCCAGACCACTTAGAATCATAGAATCATAGAGTTGGAAGAGACCACAAGGGCCATCGAGTCCAACCCCCTGCCAAGCAGGAAACACCCTCAGAGCACTCCTGACAAATGGTTGTCAAGCCTTTGCTCCAAATTGTTTGTGAGGTTGTAAAGTAAAAGGCATGTATCCTCATCTTTGGCAGCAGTGCCATAAGGTGGAAAGATTCTATCTTACCTGTCCACCAGGAGATTTGTTTATTAGACCAATAATCAATAATTACAAGAACATTTGCCAACAGCTGCAGTAGAAATTTGGAGAGCATCAATCTCTGGCTGGTGTCAACCATATTACATCTTCTCCCCCCCCCCCCAAATGTATGCATACTTGCCTATGGTGCACCAAACAAAGAAGTTTTGTTCCTTGTTTTGTTTGCTACATCCTACAAAATATTAAAAAGAGCCAAGCCACACTCCCTTGCTTTCAGTATTTTAAACATGAGACAGTCAAATGGTTGGCTTGCTGCAAGTGACATTTTATAATATCCCTCTTAGTTTCCACCTGCTTGGGGATTCTCTATGTGTTCCCCGAACCTGTGTATCAGAACCTCAGTTCTGATTCAATTGGGGGGAAGGAGGTACTTCAAGAAAGTGGGGATTTGTAGCTGCCAAACTCCCATTTGGAAAATCAGCTGGGGAGACGAGCGGAGGCAGAGTGAAAAAGGCAGGCAAATGGTAACTTCTCTGCTCTAGATTCCACATGCAGGCACACCAAAGCAATTTGCCTTTTTCAAAACTGGCTGTGGGTCATGATGACACACATATTTTGAGTGTGCGGTACACCATTCGTTTGTGTGTTCTGTTTTCACTGCCTACCTATGCTGTCCAGCCAGGTGACAGATTAGGAGGGCAGAGTTGGGGAGGGGACCTTCACCCCACTGGCTCTTTCATTCTTTGTATGGGAACTAAGAAGGCAGGCTGTAATTTCATGTTTAGTAAACAACACTCCATGAATCCCATGAAGTTGAAAGCACTTCACAAAAATGAGGCATCATTCAGGTGGGAGGGTAGGAAATGGTAAAGCTTAGAACAGTGCTGTGCATTCTTACTTAGCTGTTACATTTGAGTTCAAAAGCTCATCAGGAGACCAGCCCCAGAAAGAGGATTTCCACCCAAACACGAATATTTGATGTACCATATTCTGTATTTGCTTATGACTGTTGCCAGGGAACCCTTCCTTAATCTCCTCCTCACTCTGCTGGCACTTGTTTTGACCAAGCTGGAGATAATTTATTCACATTCTGTGCCTGCACAGCTTCACACGCCACAGCAATGCTCATCTCTGAATTTATGGACTTATTGTCTTCCCCTCAAAGGCCCCGCCTACTGTGACCAGGGCAGTTTCTAATCATATGATAAAAACCAGAGATCTGCAGCTCCCCCCATGTTATTACAGAGCCTGCTCATTTGCAGAAAGCATCCACAGTGCTAGCCACCGCTGTAAGAAAAGGGGGCTTATTACCAAGAAGCGAGGGGAGATTTTACATATTTTAAAACCAGCAAGTGATCTGCAACAAAAGTGGGGGGGGGGAATCAAGGAGTGAGCCCCTCTCTCGCTCTCCTTTCTTTAAAGAAGTTTTACAGTAGCTCTGGGCCACACTGAAAATCTCAGCAGATAAATCTGACACCGCAGAGTCTCCAGACATAGATTAAGAAGGAGCATGAAGTGGGATTAAGATGGGGTGAGCTTGTCACCTGCTGTGATGCTGCAGGTTGTGGCCAATCTAATGCCAGAATTTAAACAAGGAAACAAACTACTCCTGATCCTGTTAAGGAGGGGGGTGGGGGTGGGGAGAGAGAGAGAAGCAGAGAAGAAAGAAATGCATGCAAATCTGAAGTTCTCCATATGAGTGCCCCCATGCCCTGGATTTCTTTAGCAGGAGAGCAACACGAACTTGAACAAGGCCCTGGAAAATGTCAGTATCATCTAGTTAATGAATCACTAATTTATTTGCCATTTTCACCTTCTTCTTTTTTTAAAAAAAAAACTGCTGATGTTTTCAGGTTCTCTCTCCTCCTCAGCAAAAGTGGAATGTGTTGATTACGAAGACCTTAATAGCATCACCCAAGCAGAAAGCTTAAAGATTATATGTTAAATCACGAGCATTTATTGGCCAGTACTGTGCCTTTCCAATATTTATATCTTATTTCTCCATCCTTTGTACAGGAATTGGAAGGGGAATATATTTTCTTTTCATTTTATCATTTTGTTGCAGGTGTCCGGAACACACACAAGCCAAGCTACTTCTTCCCTGTGCAAGACCAGGTTACAAGATCTCATCCTGCTGTCATAGGGGGCACCAAAGAGTTTAAAGTTTTTTTAATATATATATATATATATTATTATTATTATTCAAAGCTATTACCTTGCCTTACAGTTCAGGAGCTTCCTTCTGAGGAACTACTTATCTTTTTACAATATTGGAAGTGGCCGACTTTTGAAACATTCTGTGCCCCCTCCTGCCATTTCACACCTCACCGGTATATCAGCACGTTGGTTGCTAGCTGAATCAGTTCCAACTCAAGCTCTATTCAGATGGTTTGGAGGGCACAAAGAATGAATGGAGCTGCTGGCTTTGCATGTGACGTTTGCATGCTCATCAGAACTTCAGCCTGACATCAGTTCATATGCACATAGAGCTCACAGAATCTGCATCTGTCCTTCTGTAGGCTCTGCAAATCCAATCTGCATCCTGCAGGCAGTTATTCAGCATCCCAACCCACCAGAGTTTGCATCTTATCTACATCTGCACTGCTGCTTCCACACTGCTGATGTGCTAAACCATGCAGTTGGATTCCATGGGGTAGAAGTGGGTAATAATAACCACAGGCAAATGGTGAGGTTTGCCTGGGTGAAATGAAAGGGCTGGGGAAAGTATGCATGACTGGGACAATAAATCCATGCACTGCTTCCTCTGATTAGCTATGGTGCTGCGCTCATGGGTTCAGATGGGGGAGAAATTAGATTCAGTTAGTATTTACAGGCAAAACTATGTAATTCTCACTTTGTGAAACAATAGAAGAACCAAAAACATGGTCATCCTTTGAAATTCACACTTCTTGATGCAGTTCTCCAACCAAATGGTGTTTATGAAAATGCATATAACAGGTAAAAGTGCATATATTGGTGAAAATAGCATACATATATGCTATTTAGTTTTTAAATGACAGCATATAGTTTTTTAACTAAAAACTGATGTAGAAATGTGGGAAACTGAATTGGGGGGAAACAAGAAACAGAGAGAACTGAAATTGACAGATCCTTCCATCCCTACACATAGGCAGGCATGAACATGCAATAATAGGTAAAGGATCTCTGGACAGTTAAGTCCAGCCAAATCCCACCACAGCATGCACACGAAAGCTCATACCAATAACTAACTTAGTTGGTCTCTAAGATACCACTGGAAGGAATTTTAAAATTTTGTTTCTCCCAAACTTTGTTACTGAGGGACTGTATCCTGCATTTGAACCCAAGGCTTCAAGCATCCCAAAGCCTTCTGTTCCAGTAAGAAACTTAGTGGATCTTCAAGGGACAGAACTTCTTTGTAAACTTGTTACCAGTTCTGCTGAAATGGGGGGTTCGTACAAATGTAGATTGAATGTCTCCAGTATACTACAGCTAATAAGAATCATATTTAATTTACTGTTGAAGTTGCATGATTTATTTAGCAGCGGTTCAGAATTCATGGTTTTTGTTGGTGGCAGTGACAGCTGCAGCACGTCTCTTGAAGGCCAGCTCTGCCCCCACCTTATCACATACACCCCCCCCAATGCCACCTCTACAGCAGCCTCCTGGTGAATAGGAGGGGCTACTGGTCTCCTCCCACTCACGTTCCCAGTGCAGACCTTTAGTCTTCCCTTGTTTCTGATGTAGGGGTGGAACAGGAATAAACCTGTGCTGGAGGACAGGCACTGCCAGCCAGAGATGGGCTAAGCGACTTGGCTCAGGAGTAGGTGGCTTTGTGTTCTTTAGGATTGGGCCTGTGTGAATTTGTGAGTCCCATGGTGAAACCTGGCAAGAATTTATATATAGCAGGCATCCTTCCAAGGCAGCCAACAAACAGCAAACTTAGTCCATCTCCCCGAAAACTTATTGCAGTTGTTTATGGGCCTACTCCAAGGCCAATCCAGAGGAAGTGGCTTGCAAGCTGTAGCTGAAATATGATATGAAAATCCACCAGAAAAAAATACAGCTATTAATCACAATAGCATGCACAAGGGGCAAGAAAGGAGAAAGCAGCAAAGAGAATTATTGGGGAAACAGATTATTTTTTCTGTTCTGATCCAATTGCCTTTCACTCCCTTAAAAAGAAGTGCTGCTACATTTAGTCAATTAAATCTAATTTACAAATTTGTGGCAGATTAAAAAGATATCACTGCCATCATGGTGCATTTCTCTCTGTGTTTAAATGTTAACTGTTTGATCATAAATACTTAAAAATAAACTTGTTGAGTTGCAAGCTCTCAGCCATAGAATGAAATTCCTCTTTTTCCTTTTTATTCCTCTTTTATTTTCCACAATTTTTTCCTGCTCAGACCATGATGATAGAGTCTCTTTGCTGAAAATAAGGAATATATATGTCTTGAAGCATATTAAAGCTGCCTCAAAGCTCAGACTGCATGATGGGAACAGCAGGTTTAATTGGCCCAGAAGAAGAAGCCCACCTTTAAGGATATCTCATAGATATCTCATAGAAGTCAAAGATCAGGGCAAGGAGTTCAGAGTTTGGACGAAACAGAGTTGTCCCCAATGAGTTGACACGCCCACCCACCAAGCTTTGAAAAGTGAGACAAGTTGACTCCTGGGACTCTTGTGCCTTGCAGGAATGTCAAGTGGGTAGATATGCACTGTGTGGGGAGGATGGATTTGTTGCTAGTGGCTTTGTTTTGAGTTATGCATGTGTTTTGCAATAACAAAAAGCTTACTAAGTAGTCTGCCAAGATCCTCTGCAATTTCCAAGTGGCTCATGGGGGGAGGGAGTTTGAGAGATGCTGTTTGGAGCATGAACACTTAGGTCATAATCAATGTGTTGATCTTTAAGGTATAAAAATGACAAAAAAAAAATGTTCAGCAAAGATATAGTTCATCTTGAAAATGTACAAGCCTTCACATAATTAAAGGTAGGATTGTTCACAACAGGTAGACATAGTAAACACTAATATTGCCCACCTACCTTTGATAGTAACACTACCCACAAGTAACTGGAGATCAGCCAAAACAGGCAATTATCCCACTCAAGTTTCAAATCCTCTAATTGGCATCTGTATAGATAGAGACACTTTAAAAATACTGAAAACTGATTTTACAGCTGAGAATAAAATAAATGCAATTAGCACCGGGGGAAACCTGTCGGCAACTTATTCTATGAAGATAATTAAGTGGTCTGATGATGTGTTGAATGATCTTGATAGATTAAACCTCACTTACGATGAAGTTCAGAAGGCAGCATCCAAATGGCATGATGGAAGACATCCCACGATCTGAAGGAGGGGATCAGTATGCATGCATGCACTCTGCAAGCAGTGAGGTACAAAAGTACCATATCAAAGTTGCGAAATGGTTTCAGGGTATCTGGTCCCCCAGTTCTTGAAGCAGCTGATGAAAACTCAATCCCTTTACATGCGCAGAAACAGGTGGTTGGTGATGCCTCAGCATTTCCCTCCCAATAGTGGCATTGCTGCCACTTACTAGGAAGGTGCAGAGCAGAGCAAAGTGGCAATGAAGTTGAGGCTATGTGGACACACTAATGGAGGCAACCCAGTGGAACTCATGCAGCTCCAGTCTCACAGCAGCCCTGCTACACACCCAGTAAGTGGCACTGACAACGCTTTTGGGGGGGCAGCAGTGCCACCTTGCCTCACCACGCCAGCGGAAATCTAAAGGCACTCATGGGAAATACTCAGAGAGTTGTCTTGACAGACAACGTTTGAATGTAGCGTCTTCAGAAAAAGTGACTAAAAGAAGATATTGGATTGAATGCTAGTTCTGCACGCACACACAAACCCCCAGAGGATAGTTTGATATGCATTAGCAATAAATGTATGGTATGTTTCAAGTTCTTAAAATTAATGGAAATGAACTGCATAGATAAACATGTGACTAATTAATGATGAACTGCCATGCTGTGTGTATTGCATGCCAAACCATTCAGAGAGGAAAGGCTGAACTACCATGTACCCACAATGGTGTGCAGATCATGTTCTAAGTTGCATATGATCTTCTCACATTCTGGATATTACACATCATACTTGTGTATTTCATATTGTTATTTTTTTACTTATATTGGTTTTGGAAGCAGTCAGACTTCTAATGGTGGGGGGGCACTCCCCTGGTTGAGAAACACTGCTTTAATGATGACAGGAGATTCACTATTAAAAAAGTGAAAATTTCCAAACTATTTAAGGCCATGCAAGCCTGAAGCTCACCTAGGTGCATTCTTGCACCTAAAAACAACAACAATTTTATATGCCACCCCAGTCAGATCACTTAAGTACACAGACACAAACCAGTCACTTAAGTACACACACACATTTCACATATCGTTTCACCTGAAAAATATTGAAAGTATGGCCCCAACCTCATGACTGAATACTTTCAAAAGCTACTTGCCAGAAGAAGAAGAAATCCACTGGGAGAGTGTGGTTTTTTGTATGGTTTGGAGTTTCTTCTCATAGGCAGTTGTAATTCATGGTGCTAATGGGCATCACTGCCCAAGCACCATTCAGACTCCCATGAAAGTGAATGGAGGATGCAATGTTGCCTGGGCTCTGCTTATGCTCCCTTCCCTCCTACTCGCACACCCTTGTGCCAGGTCTCCCCTGACTCAGCCTTCCTGAGAAAATTAGAAATAAAGCCAATGATCCTACTGAAAAACACCACCAGGCTGTTAACAGAGGAATGATATTACCATGATGTGTAAATCTACACTTCAAAATACATTATTAACTTTAATCAGACTTACTCAGGCTCATGACTCTAATGACTCTGGTGACCTTTAAAAAAATGTCAGGCATGTTTGCCAGGTAGATTTTCAGTATTTGAAACATATGCAATTATCATAAAAGTTATGAAGATGGTAGATATTCCTTTTCAGATTATGGTCTAGAGAAGATTGCTTCTTTGAGGTCCTCGTCTTCAGTAACAATAGCCTGGACCCCACTTGCAAATGCCTGGCTTCTTCCAGACACTTCTATTCAAACTTGTTTTAACAATAATTCTTTAGATGAGCTGATTATGGAGGGGTTTTGCATCCAGACATTTCACATAACATGTTGATACAAGAATTGCCACAATGGATCAGGTTTGCTGCTCTTAACCAAAAAACAACAACAACAAAAAACCCTGTCTCGGACTGTGATCAGTGGACCTTCTCTGAAAATGTAGGTACCTTGGATTTTGGGACTATTAGCACAGTTGGGCAGTTATAGATTCTTGCTGCTGTGTGAAGTGACAAAGTGATTTCTGTGTGATCTGCATTTTATCTCACTTAGATATATTTTTAACAAAAAAAGGGGGGGGGAGCTTTCAAAAATGATATCCTTTCCCTGGCTTGTTGCTATCTATCTGATCACCTCAGGATTCTCCTACTTCATTTCCACCTCATGTTCCTGCATGTATTCAGTTCCAGCCTCAGTTACACATTGGAAGGCTTGACTGATGTTTATTTCATTTGGAAATATAGCTATCCTGCTCTAGTTATCTTATCCAGAGGTAGTTCACTCTCGAAATAGAAAAATATCCTGCTCTAGTTCCTGGGATTAGTCCCAGCCCACTCCTCTGATCTTGGCTCTCAGCTGCTATTTTCACCCTCTTAAGAAAGGGGTGTGGGACGCACCCTGTCCCAAAGCAAAATGATGCCCAAGACCCAACATATCAACCTATCCACCAGAGCTTCATAATTCATACTATGGGGCCTCCTAAGACTTCTTGAGGCACCAGTGTCTTTTTCCTTTTAAGATTGGTGTGATGGTCACTTGCTGGTCAAATGCTTCATACCACAAGACCAGGGATGCCAACTTAATACAATATTGGGGGAGGGAACCCCAGCCCACATATTCAATCACATGATGTGGTGCATGAACATTATTTGAATGGAAATGCCCATCAACTTTGGGAGGACACAGCCCCCTCAAATCTTTTTTTTGGGGGGGACCAAAGGGACCTTGGCCCCTAGGAGTTGGCTCCTATGCACAATACTCCCTTTTAATTTCATTATAGTGTTATTAGTTCATTTAGTGCATTTATACCTTGCCTTTCTTCTATCAAGGAATGGGTTTCCCAAATGGCCTTCCACTCAGGCACAAACCAGACCCAGGTCTGCTTAGCTGAAGCTGCTCATTGGATGGGGCAAAGAGGCTATGCTAGCTTCCTGATGGGTGAGTTTCTGTTTCTCTCCAGGAGGGAGAAGGGGAGAGAAGAGGTAGCAGGGAGGTGTCAGCACAGTGCCAAAATACACCTGCAGAAGCACCGGGTTGGCTCTGCTGGTGCATCTGCCTTACCTCTCCCCCTCCTGACAAGCAACAGTGACCCACCTGCTGGGAAGCTAGCATAGTGGATCCACCCTATCCAGTGAGTCCCCTCTGAGTCCAAGCGGGGTGTGTGTGAGAGAGATCTTATTATAAATCTATGGCCCAGATTCCATCAATTGGTACCAACCCCAAGGGATGGAAGTCTCATTATTAGAACACTGCCTCGTTATTCCATATGAAAAAGGGTACATAAATATTTTTAAATAAATGGCAAGCCTTTTTAGAATGTTCAGCAGCCTATTTCTTAGTGACACAAAGAGAAAGTGCCTGAGGTATGTCAATTTGAAGCTCCAAGGACAACAAGAGAGGAGAACAGTCAAACTGGAGAGTCATTTACAGGGCAATGTGTTTTTCCCCTCCCCCTACTGAAAACCATGCAGATGGTTGCAAGCTTTGCTATAAACCAGTTCTAACACTCTTGGGTGCAATCTAGCCTTCTGTTTAAGCCCTATGGTTCCATTCCCATGGGCTCCAACAGGATATGTAGGCAGTACTTATTATGCTTGGTCTAGACCTTTTCACACACTTGGATATGACCCTGCTTCTTTCTCCCCAAGTTATTAAAATTGGTGACCTGAAATCATAATAGTGCCGAGTGAGATGCATTTTCATCAAACCCCAACAATAGGAAAAGGGATGGAGGGAAAGGAAGATTTAGGGAATGAAGTTATAAAAATAAAAGCATAAAATATTATTTTGTGTTCAAGCTCGGCTTGTTGGTTTTGGAAGAAATGGCTTATCCCAGAAGTTATTAAAACTATTGCTCTCCTGAGGAGTGGCTGAGGTAGCACTGTAGAAGCAGTGTAAATTGACTCTTGCAACGTGTCATTCCAACAGCGATGCTGGGAATCTTGCTTTAAAAATATGCTATCAAGGATAATCTATGCCACCTACTTCATGCAGGGCCATAGGTACATACTTTGGGAATAATTCGTAGGTTATAAAATTGGCAAACATGTCTGCTCTGCAGAGTCAATATTTCTCTATGCTCAGTGCTTAGTAAAATTTGCAGAATGATCAGGATGCAATTACTCTTGTATGTGTTTTATTGGCATTTATTTATCTCACTTTTAGATCAGAGTTCCCTGTAGGCATCTAGTTGTGTTCAGAAGGACAAGGCAGAAATGTTCTAAAGAGCCAATATGTTGGTCCTGTTTCTGTTCCACCTTCCTACCATCATGGACTTCTGATTATTTAATTTGATGCATGGCAGAAAAATGCCATGGAAAATCACAAGGAGGAGTGATGGAAGCTTAACTCAGATTTTGTTGGATTTTGGATTCTCCACTCAGCATGATATAACTTCTAAAATGTGCAGATTCCATTTCCTAGGAAGATGGTTTCTTCTGTCATGCAGACCAGCTTCTTATGTCCACAAAGCCAATGTCTAAAGTAAAACTCTCAATCACCAATCCAAATTCAAAAGTGAATTTGAGAATGAACACTGGTGGAGTTGGGTAAGTATTGAACACATTAATTGTTCAAGAAATGTAAAGGGTACAGGGTGTGATCTTAAAAATGCACAATAATATTTTCAATCTAATATGTCTTCATATCATCCAGGTTTTGCACATTTTGGCACAAACACACAGAGTGAGATGGCTGCCTCAGGTGGCAGATGCTGGGGGATGGAGAACAGTGGTGAGGTGATGGGAGCATGGAGCTGTGTGGGTTTCTTTTGTGGCTTGCGCTGATTCCTCCCAACTAGCCTCCTGCTCTAAGGTGCAGAGGAGGATGCTGTCCCATTGCCAGTGCTGAAGTACAATTCAATTGCTAGTCCAATTGGCTCTTTTTTGTGGATCGGGGGGCAGGGAACCATTTTCTACTTCATCTCAGCCAGCAAAATATATTGGACCAGCACAGAACACAAATGGACACAATTCACTGGAAATTCCTACTCTGCAAGCACTAATGGAGTGAACAGAAGTAGCACAACAAAACAACTATGAAATCAAGCTCAGCCAAATGGTCCAACTATTGTCACCTGTGGTCCAGAACAACACAGCTCATTTGTCTCCACTGGTAATCTGTTTTGACTACATTATCAATCAAAATTATTAAGGTATTGACTTTCATTTTTATATGCTTCCTCTTCCGCAACTGATACAGGGCTCTGTCCGTTATGGAAAGAAAGCCTTTACAAACTATTGTCCAGACACAGTAAATTTGTTCTTGTGACTACTGTGTTTTCTAAATGTCCTTAAAGCTGAAAAGTATTGGACTATATATGTCACCGAAATGGTCTGCTTGCCTCTGAAATCTTTATAAATCCTTTAAAAGCAAGTTTGTTCCAACCTTGGCTTTTAAGTTATAGCCTGACAAAGCAAATACAAACCAGGTTCTTGGAGCTGAAAAATAAATGTTAGCTATGCCACAATGAATGGAGCATCACATTTCATGTGTTTTTATTTTTGTGCTCTTTACGGGTCTTGTGCAGCACCACTATTGGTTTCCTGATGGCACCATAGAATTTTAATAGTCCCAATTTCAGGCACAATTTGTTTTGTGTTGACGTGTCAGCCCTATTTTAATGGGGGTAAAGCCATGCAACTAGTCAGGTGCAAAACAGCTTAGGGTGTGAAATCTAAGTGAGTGGAAATTACTTTGACAGACAATCACTTACATGGACATATGCACTAATTCTGGTAAATATACATTTCTGTTTTTGAAAAGAACAAATACAACACTTTTGTGTTCACTAAGGCATCCAGCATAAATAAAAAAGCACATAAAGGTAAATGTAAAGGACCCCTGGATGGTTAAGTCCAGTCAAAGGCGACTATGGGGTGTGGTGCTCATCTCGCTTTCAGGGCATAGAAGCCAGCGTTTGTCCACAGACAGCTTTCATGGTCCTGTGGTCAGCATGACTAAACTGCCTCTGGCACAATGGAACATCATGATGGAAGCCAGAGCACATGGAAATGCTGTTTACCTTTCCACCGCAGCAGTACCTATTTATCTACTTGCACTAGCATACTTTCAAACTGCTAGGTTGGCAGGAGCTGGACAGAGCAACGGGAGCTTACCCAAATGCACAGATTTGAACTGTTAACCTTCTGATCAGCAAGCATAAGAGGCTCAGTGGTTTAGATCACAGCACTACCCACATACTGGAATAACAAAAAGTAACCAACAAGAGCAGCACACCATGAAGAAGTGCTACTAAGAAGATACTCACTGTGGTCCTAGAGATATAAATGAGACATCAAATAAAATCATAACTTAATAGTGGCATGTTGCCAGTTTTCCAAATTTGACAGGAACTGAGGCAGGTGCCTTTGAGATCTGCCATACTATGGCTGTGATGCCACAGAAGCCTGAAAGAGCTCCCAGAACTTCTTATATTGAAATAGCTGATGAAATTGCTATGGTGTCATCTCATCATACTCAGGATATGGGGGCATTCATCACAACCTGTGCTGTATGTATCCCCTTGTAGTTAAATCATAGGAAAATAGCAACAGATTTTGCCTTTTCATAAATACAGTAAATTGTGGGGAGGATTCAGCATGCGACCCCTTTGTTCTAAAAAATTGGACCCTTCAGCTAACATTTCATAGGGTGAACCAGGGTTTAAACAGGTTTTCTATCACCACAAACAGCCCCTAAATTAGAATATATGCCACCCATATTAAAGCAATTTGAAAAATGAAATGTGTAAGGTGGGAACCTGTGGCTCTCCTGGTGTTATTCAACTTGAGCTCCCATCAATCCCAGTCAGCATGGCTAATGGTCAGGGATGATGGGACCAGTAATCCAACATCTTGAAGGCCACAGGTTCCCCATCCGTGGTGCTAATTGTCCCATCAAAGTATGTCATCACTGAAATTGGGCCTGAGTCCCCACTATTTACTCCCTGCCTTTTTAAAGCAGAAAAATATAATGGTTAGTAATAACAACCTGTCCCCACCCTCCTTGTAAATTCTGCTGAGTTTATTCAGGGCTCCCAAAGAAGAGGATGAAGGGAGAGAATGAGAAGCATCTACTCACTTCTATGAAGTTTCCCCCCCCCCTTCCTCCCCTATATTGATGTCATGGCCCTTGAAATGGAATACGTATATTCAGAAAGAGGAGCTAAAATGGAAAGTGGAACAAGTTAAAATGAACTCCCAATTTTTATTTTGTAAAACTTAGTCCTGTCCTCCCCCTCCATATGATTTCACATGAGATGACAAATAACTACCATAGAATGCATATTTTGGTGTGTTTTTTGTATCACAGAATATGATCCACTTTATTAACTGACTTGCAATATTACCAGTAATGAGTGGGTTAAAAATACTTGTATAAAAGAATTATTTTTTTTTCTAATAGCACTTGGACTGAGTGATGTTGGCACATCTGTGAGATTAATGGTATCATGCTTCAGTGCTTATGCATGATAAAATTCTGTCAGCACAGTCACAGAATAGGTGAACCAAAAATCGGAAGGATCTAATGGCAGATTCCCTAAGCAGTGGCAACATTACTATGCCCAAAGAGTCCCCACTGATAGTTTAAACCACCGCCCTCAGGTAATTTGTACACCAAGACACTTGAAATTACATGTTTGGGGCCACAATCTCTGCAACTAATTTAATTTTCTTCAGGGCCATCCTGGTCTAGTGTAGAATAAAATATTAAGGCTGAGACTGAAATGTGAATAATGCTGATTTGTCACAGGCCAGGCTCAAAGTACATTATTGCTTTTGACTGAAGTACAGAACCGCCTCTTTCCTTGCTGTCTCGCTTCTGCCATCAAGAAGAACTATATAGCGGCCTCTGTTTCTTCTCCTGAGAGTTTGTGGACATGCTTTCCAATTCAGCCCTTGCCTATCTACCATCTATGGCTGTATCAGTACAGCAATTGCTGTCTTTCTGTACATAAACATTTCTGGCATACCAGCAAGCCCCACCCCTCATGGTAGTTTCTGTGGAGGGAGCAGTGGAAGGTTCCAGTAAGGGGGAGGGGGTCTTGCCTTTTCTGGAAAGGTTTACACTCCCTTTGAAAGAACAAGTTTGGAGTTTGGGAGGATTTTTGGATTCATCTTTGTCACTGAAGGCTCAGGTAGCCTCTGTGGCTACAAGCGCCTTTTATCAACACTATTATTGCAATGTGCTCTATGTCGGGCTACCCTTTGCTCAGGTCTAGAAGCTCCAGCTGGTACAAAACACTGTGGCTAGAGGGTTGATAGGGACAGACTATTGCCAGCACATAATTCTGGTTCTTGAGAGGTTGCACTAAGTGCTGATATGCTACCAGGCCTGGTTCAAAGTTCTTGATTTAATTTACAAGGCCATTAACAACTTGGGCCAAGGAAACCTGTAAGCCTGATCCCTTATACCTATGCTTGGTCACTGAGTTCTTAGGGGGAGTCATGGTTAGTGGTCCCCAGTGGCTCTGGTGTTCAGCTCATGTCCACAAGGATTCAGAATTGTGGGCTCCATTCAGGGGAGTCTTTAGCATATGCACCACCAGGGTGCAAAGATCTGCCCAGCACCCCCAAATTTAGTTTAGCCCCCAAATTAACTTTTATTATGCTTATGTCAGACACCACACTTACATCTTATCTCTTGTTTACAAAAGAAGGGAGGAAAAAGAAACAAACTTTTTTTATTTGCTCATTTATTTACAGTACACTTATATTCATTGAGTCTGACAAGCGCTGCCGTTGTGATTGACAAGCGCCGTTGCTGGTGTGGCACGTCTTTGGTAAATGAGTGCACAAAGTCGAAAGTCCTTTAGTGAAACAGTAGGTATACATTTCAGTAATACCTAGGTATATATGTATTTTATTTTTCTAGCTTGATCAAATTATTTATTATTTCATAACAGGTAAATAGTTAAGAGCTTAGGCGGTTTCAGTAGCGGGTGCCCAGCGACAGCCCCCCCCCCCGAATTCGGCACCCGGGTGCCCGACACCCCTTGCACCCCCAGGGAATGACGGCCCTGGCTCCATTTTTTTGATCACCCCCCCCCCTCTAGTTGAGGTCAGATGGCCTCTTCCCTGTTAAAATTCTTGAAGACTAAGAAGAAAAAGAAAAATCTCAAGAGGTGTCTTTTTTAAAATTGTATTCTGATTTCATAGTTTTAACACATCTTTAGTATACGATTTATTTATTTCAAACTGTATACAATTTATTTATTTCAAACAAAAATATTATTGAAAACTGAGATAAATTGTGCAACTATCCCCTCTCCCCAGTCCAAATCCCAGTTTGGTGCTTTAGATTGGGCCCCTATTTGGTTCATATTCTTCCTGGGCATGGGGGCATTGCAGACCCTTCAAGTGTCCCTATTTTCCAGGGACGTCCCTGATTTAGAGAAGCCGTCTCAGTTTCTGATCCCAGAATGCCCCACTTTTCCTTAGGATGTCTCTATTTTCATTGGTGAAATGTTGGAGGGTATGGAGTTATCCAACCCCTGAGCCGTGTGAAGACAATCCTGTATAGGGAAGTTTTTAAATGTTTATTTTGTTTAATGTTTTTATATATGTTGGAAGCCGCCCAAGAATGCTGGGGCAACCCAATAGGATGTGTGGGGTATAAATAGTAAAATTATCATTATGGAATGGGGCATCTCTATTTTCACTGGAGAAATGTTGGAGGGTATGGCACTGTGGGGCTTCATCTTAAACTCCAAGACTGAACCAATATTTGAAAACTGAAGTTTCAGTCCTCTCACAGATTTGTATTGGGAAAGCAAAACAGCCATAACTTTGGGTTTCCCCTCCAGATAGGTGCATGAAACCTGCTGACATTTTAGCCCCCAATATGGTATTGACCCTGCCAAAATTCAAACAAGTAGATCTAAGGGTCTCTCTGTCTGTTTTTCAAAGCATCCCTTTCCCCTCACAACAGCTACTACTTTGTTGTAAGATGACAGTGCAAACAAACCTAGCCGAAAACAACTTAGCCCAAAATTAAAAATCCGTAGAAGTTGGTTGCCATCCTGTATTTTTGAAATAGCAGAATTGAGTTTACTGTTAACATATGTAATACTTAAATCTATTAATCTGTTTAAGGTAACTTGGGGGGGCCACCAGGGGGCGCTTTGGAAGATGGTCGACAATAACATCTCTCCGACCCACACGAGGTAATTAAGAGGCTGCTATGGGAGTATGTAGCCTCCCTTGCCCCCCCCAAGGGGATGGGTGGGGACTGCCTTGCCAGCTGTGTCCATAATTCACCCCCGGATTCGAAAGAAGGGGGTGCGGACACTTGGCACGAAGCCCTCGAGTGAGATCGGCTCTCCAATCAGCGCACTGGTTCGCATTAGCTCGAAATATATAATTGGAAATATATACTGTATTTTTTGCTCTATAAGACTCACTTTTTCCCTCCTGGAGTGAATGCAGGCTGCACAGCTATCACAGAAGCCAGAACAGCAAGAGGGATTGATGCTTTCACTGCGCAGCGATCTCTCTTGCTGTTCTGGCTTCTGAGATTCAGAATATTTTTTTTCTTGTTTTCCTCCTCCAAAAACTAGGTGTGTCTTGTGGTCTGGTGCGTCTTATAGAGCGAAAAATATGGTAATTGGAAAGAAGCTAATGCACATACATCAAGTGAAGATCGGGAGTAAAGACTGCTGATTAATGGGATCTCTGGGAGCGGAGCGATGGGCTAGATAAATAAATCAAGTGAAGAATCATCATTAAAAGACTGGTATGTCGGAGTGAAAAGACTGGTATGCCTTATGTGAGTACCAATAACCCTCCCCTCCAGAGAGAAGAATCGATGCGATTATTAATCACAAGCAGGAGACTAAGAACTGTGTGGGAATGAATTACTGATTAAAGAGAGAACTGGTGGAAACATCAGGGAATGGAAGGAAAGTTTTATGACGCAGCAATAAATGGAATCTCGTGAAGACAGGATTGCCTAAGGAGGATGAGAGGGAGGAGGACCAGGGTCATTGGAATGTGAATGTATGGTTATCGGAACGTTATCTTGACCTGGCAGGGCCCTCTGAGATATAGATTGGCAAGCCTGTAAGTCAACGGACGGACTGTGGGAATGTTTTTAACAGAGGTGTGGAAATGGTGTCTGTCCTTTATGTGATATGATTTTTGGAGAGTGTAAAACCCCCACAGGAGATGTTTGTCTTTCACCCGCTTGTGAAGATTATCAGAGATCACAAAGAAAGGAATATATGATAACAACAAGAAGATGAAGAAAATAACAAAAAGACTATCCGGACAGAACTGGATAGAATTGTTTAATCAAAGCAGCAGCAAGAGTGATGTTTGGACCCCTTTCGGAGCTTGAAGTATGGGTACCCCCAACAAAAATTTTAAAAATTTGGCTGTATAATTTGGAATTAATGTGATTTGATTGGCCTGTTAATAAAAATTATTTTTTTAAAAAACCTCTTTAAGGTAACTTAACTAATTGATATTGATTAAGGGAGGATACAGCTTTAAACAAAATGCACAAAAAAACCCACTATGGGAAAGTGGGGTGTGGGTTAAGTGAAGTGTCACTCCCAAAGTAACTATTCTAACTGAAGACAAAAAGTGTCTGTAACTAAGGAACAAACAAGTGACAATAATCATTTTATATAATAAAGAAGAGACTGGAATGTCTTGGGAAGAATTAAAAAGTATTGGGAGAAAACAAATAGGTAGATAGGCTGGGTGAAGGATATATAAAGGACAAACTGAATTAAAACAACACTTACCAACTCTTTGTAATGTTCAGAGAACTAGATTGTGAAGAAGGGCACTGGGACAAAGGTTGAAAGCAGGTCCCTGTACGAGTTCATCAACACATTCGAGCAAGAGAAGCAAAGTACTGAATCAAAATGTGGTATGAATGGAATAAACTCACCACTATGCAATAGAGACGATAGGAATATCTTTACTTCTACTTGGAGAAGCTAAAGGACTTGAGAACAACAACGAGAGATCAGTGGCAATTATATGTTTGCTTACAGAAAATATTTCAAAACATTCCACAAACGCTTAAGTACAAGCAAAGCCCTAAGAACAGAAGATGGTCATAATAACATTAATAATGGTGGTTTATACTCTACCTTTCATCATTATAAAAGAATATAATCTTCAGGGAATGGATGTGAATAGCCCTATTTATTACACTCTTAAAGTAGGCTAAAACAATTCAAGGTAATTATCCTTGCAATTTTATGTGCCCCGCTTTTGACACTTGTACTGCGTCTCAGTATTGCCATTTCCTTTCTACAGACTTGTTATTTACTGGACTTCTCGAATGCAAGAAATAAAGCAAAATCTGAAGTGGAAAAGACGTTGAGATTACTATCATTCTGTGACTAAGACTCTCTTATTAAAATAGGGTGGGGGGCAGAAATCAAGTTTGCAGTAGTAGTAGTAATAGTAGCAGTAGTTAAACCAGCCTTTTCCTCCAGCCAACTTTAAATACAGAAATTAAAGGTGTCCAGCATCACAAAATAAAATGGATATGAGTGGCTGCTATTAATCCTTTTGGAAGCAAAGAAGTGCAAATATAAATACCCAGATGGTTGGGGTACTATTATTATTATTATTATTATTATTATTATTATTATTATTATTATTATTATTACTGATTGCATATGTGCTGGAACACCATAGCTGAAATCCTGCCATGCTGCTGTATTGTTATGATGAGCATTAATGCAGCAGAGTAGGATGTGTGTGGTGCTGTGGTCTAAATTACCTAGCCGCTTGGGCTTGCTGATCGTAAGGTTGGCGCTTCAAATCTGCACGATGGGGTGAACTCCCGTTGCTTTGCCCTGGCTCCTGCCAACCTATCAGTTCAAAAACATATCAGCGCAAGTAGACAATCGGCTGTGGGGAGGACTGCAGGGCCTGCTCCCTTCCAGGGCCTTTTTCAACTGGCCCAGGGGGCGTGGCCCAGGCCCTTATTTGGAACAAACTTTTGGGGAAGTGTAGGAAGTCTTCTGCCATTGCTTCCCTGTTCCAAGTGGTTAATGTGTTTTAAAATGTCCTCAAGCAGTCGGTGGCAATTTAATTTTTTATTTCTTTTTTCCTTTTTTCCTTTGTTGGAGGTGGGACAGTGGGATGGATATTTGGTTGGGGATTAATTTTAGTATAATTGTTCTGTTTCTGTTTTTTGTTGTTTTATAGGTTCTGTATAGTTGTGTTTTGTTTTTAAGGGGCGGGATCAGGGCTGCCTGGGAGTGGGGCCCCAGCCAACACGATGGCTGGGACAAGGTCCACAGGGGGGGAAGCACTGGGACATCCAATCTCGGTGATCATGGGCAGGAGGAGGAGTTATGCTAAGAGCAGACCATGTCATTACCGAGGAGGCAGGTTTAGTCATTGTTTGAGGACTATCCCTGCCTCCGGGTCTGGCCTTGACCGGATGGATACTGGAATCAACAGGGGAAACCCATATGACCTGAAGGTGTTGCTGTGTAATGCCAGGTCAGTGATGAATAAAACCACTGCCATCCACGACCTGATTGTGGATGGAGGATTTTACCGGCCATGTGTTACAAGAGACCTGGTTGGAGGAAGCAGATGGGCCTGTCCTTGCCGCTGCATGCCCACCAGGTTTCTCTTACGCACAGCAACCCAGGTCATGTGGGCGGGGAGGGGGGGTTGCAGTGAAGACATGTTCTGGAAGTGCATGTTCTGGAAGTTGGGCAATAGGGGCAGTACAGGATTCCTTTTGCAGTACCGACCTCCCCGCTGCACCAAGGATTCCCTGTCCAAGCTGCTTCAGGTCATGGCGGATGTTCTCCTGGAGACACCTAGTTTGGTTGTCCTAGGGGATTTTAACATCCATGCCGACACGACCTTACAAGGGGCCACTCGGGACTTCGTGGAAAACATGGCCTCCATGGGGCTGTCCCTGAATAAGTTTGGCCCAACTCATAGTCTTGGACATGCCTTAGTCCTCGTGTTCACCTCTAGTGACGTGGGTGATCTGACACTAAGTAAAAGTGAAACAAAAGAAGTGCCATGGTCAGATCACTTCCTGGTGCAACTGGACTTCTCCGCGACCCTTCCCCTCTGCAGGGAGGTGGGACCAATTCGGATGGTCCACCCCCACCACTTAATGGATCCAAATGGTTTCCAGAGAATGGTAGGGGATGCTTTATCCCATGTTGATGGCCTTTCAGCTGATTCCCTGGTGGCCCGCTGGAATGCGGAGTTAACCGGGGCTATCGACTGTCTGGCTCCGAAGCGCCCTCTCCGATTGCATGATACCCAGCTCTACCTCTCTTTCAAATCAGAGCCAGTGAAGGCAGTGAAGGTCCTGTGTTAGTGCTTGGAGGCAGTTGGAGGATGGATGGTGGCTAATGGATTGAAGTTGAATCCTGACAAGACAGAAGTACTGTTTTTGGGGGACAGGGGGCGGTCTGGTGTGGAGGACTCCCTGGTCCTGAATAGGGTAACTGTGCCTCTGAAGGACCAGGTGCGCAGCCTGGGAGTCATTTTGGACTCACAGCTGTCCATGGAGGCGCAGGTCAATTCTGTATCCAGGGCAGCTGTCTACCAACTCCACCTGATACGCAGGCCGAGACCCTACCTGCCCGCGGACTGTCTCGCCAGAGTGGTGCATGCTCTAGTTATCTCCCGCTTGGACTACTGCAATGCGCTCTACGTGGGGCTACCTTTGAGGGTGACCCGGAAACTACAACTAATCCAGAATGCAGCAGCTAGACTCGTGACTGGGGGCGGCCGCCGAGACCACATAACACCGTCTTGAAAGACCTACATTGGCTCCCAGTACGTTTCCGAGCACAATTCAAAGTGCTGGTGTTGACCTTTAAAGCCCTAAACGGCCTCGGCCCAGTATACCTGAAGGAGCGCCTCCACCCCCATCGTTCTGCCCGGACGCTGAGGTTCAGCACCGAGGGCCTTCTGGCGGTTCCCTCATTGTGAGAAGCAAAGCTACTGGGAACCAGACAGCGGGCCTTCTCGGTAGTGACGCCCGCCCTGTGGAACGCCCTCCCTTCAGATGTTAAAGCGATAAACAACTACCTGACATTCAGAAGACATCTTAAGGGAAGTTTTTAATGTGTGACATTTTTGTGTATTTTTGGTTTCTATGGAAGCCGCCCAGAGTGGCTGGGGAAACCCAGCCAGATGGGCGGGGTACAAATAATAAATTATTATTATTATTATTATTATTATTATTATTATTGATAGGTACCGCTGCAGTGAGAAGGGTAGCATCATGAATAGAAAGAGAACCTACCCAAGTGATGCTGACACGAAACCCCCACGCATACACTAAGTAAAAGAACATAAGCTTTACCACCCCACCCCTCCTCTCCCGCCCCCCTCTTTTCTTTCCAACCCAATACAGCATATAACACCAATGTCTCACCAAAAATGTAACCAATCTGTTGTAAACACAACCTGAAGAAAGAGACAATGCATGTGCTCTTTATTATTATTATTTTGATAAAAAATACTTTTTTTAAAAAAAGAGAGAGATCTTTTATAATAAACATCCATTAGCGTGATGGTTTCTACTAGCAGCAAGGTTTTCCAAACACTGGTCAAGGATGATCCATTTACACAGCCAAGTGCTGAACTGTGCTTGTTACACCGTGTGCTGCTGAAAAGAACAGCTCTGCTTACCAAGCTTGAGTTAGGCTTCCTTTGAGCGATTACCTTTTTTTCAGCCGTTTGATACCCAGAAAAAAAATCCTTTTTTGATTTTTCTACTCCCTCATGTGCCTGGGGTTTCATTGTACCAACATCAATTGAGTATCAATTAGACAACTAATTGCTATTTTTCAAGGCCATTTTAAATAACAATTACTAGACTTTGAATAGTTTATATTATCTGTATTTATGCATTCACATTAGAACAACATTGTAGGGAAAACAAAAATCTTGAGATTTCTTTTTACACTGCTATATATTCCTCTCTTAACACTTGAACCTGGAACACACAGGTCTTCAGAAAGCATTTCTCTCTACTCTCCAGAAAATGTATTATCTTCTTGTCCTTGAACTCTTGGTGTCTGTGCTTCCTAGAGTTCTGTTTATGTTATAAACCACTTAGAACTAGGCATTGTAAAAAGTTATTTCAAGATGGCCCTGACCAAAACCTCTAACAAATAATTTAAGTTTAAAAATAGTGAGCAAATGGGGAAAAGAACAAAGAAGGGAAAAGCCTGAGAGTAAAATTAAATATGTACCAGGTAGGGCAATTAAGAAAAAATGATGCGAATGAAAACAGTCTTGTTTAGGAAGCTAAATGTACATAAAGGATGAAGAGAGAAAGGGGAAGAAGAAAGAAGAAAGGTATGGAGAAGCTGATGCATTTAAAACTAAAACTGAATAAAAATATTTTGAATAGAAGTTGGAAGGACAAGATAACCAATGGAGATGGGTTGCCATGTCACTCTCACTTCCTCAAGTTTCCCTCTTGCTTTTTCCCAATGTTCTGGTCATTCTCCTCCTAATGTATGTTACTCTTTCCCTTGGTTTTATTTCTCTGCCTATAATTCATAAATCATTAAGGACTCTTTGTTCTCTTCCTTTTCCTCCATCGTCTCCTGTTTCTTCAATAATAATAATAATAATAATAATTCTGTTTTTGGCTTCTGCTAAGCCTACCATGTGCTCTTTCTTCCTTTAAGGAGGTTGCTCCTTCTCTTCATCCTCCTCAGTTTTTACCCTCTCCATATCTACTGGGATAGAAGGGAGTTCAGATGTTTTGTGGTTTCTCTGTTAATAAGTCTTCTGACCAAACACTCTTTCACTACTTCTGCTACTACACTCATGGCCTCTGAGAAACACGTTTTGGAATCAAGAGAAAGAGACAATGCTGTATATCAAAGAAAGCAGAGAGAACCTTATCAAAATAATGATACTACAAGAACTGGAAACTGGCCAGCAGAGTGCAAGAGAGCCAACGAATGAAAGGAGAGTCAGTTTGCAGCAAGACATCATGCATGATTTGAGGCATATTTTCAAAATAGTCCTAGAATTGGAATTATATGAGATAATTGAGAACTGGAGGAAGGGGTGTGAGCATATTGCCTGTAAATTGCATTAAGAACACCCAGAGCAAGCACAAACACAAACAAAAGTACCAGTAGTCAGACCATTCCAACTGCAGACAGTGTGTGAACACTGATGGCGAAGATCATTGAAAAGGAATAGCAAATCAATTGAAATCTGAATTTCACAAACCTTTAAGAGTTCAGCAGAGAATGCAGTTGCAGAAGAAGAAAGGCAGTGTCAAATATATCTGGATAAAAAAGTTGAAAGAACCATTAATCTTTGCATAGATTAAAAGTTTCATTTTCAGTTCATTCTCTTTCATCTCCCTGGTGAAAATAATTTTTGAACCCATGCACTAGGTTGCATGCTCCCCACATCCTCCCTGCAAAAGCTATTTTAGGACACCACCAGTGGATTGGTGTTGCTGTTGCTTAAGGTATGAGTGATCAATGTATATGGTTATAGGGAGCATGGTTATAGGGAGCAACTAATGGAATATAGTACATCACTCATTTCCATGTTATTTCACTTCAAAACAAATTGGTTTGTAGTCCTCTGAACCCAGAAAATTGTGGGAGTAAAGTGATGAAATTTGAGGCAGTATAAAGGTAAAGGTACCCCTGACCGTTGGGTCCATTCGCCGATGACTCTGGGGTTGCGCGCTCATCTTGCTCTATAGGCCGAGGGAGCCGGCGTTTGTCCACAGACAGCTTCCGGGTCATGTGACCAGCATGACTAAGCCACTTCTGGCGAACCTGAGCAGCGCATGGAAATGCCGTTTACCTTCCTGCTGGAGAGGTACCTATTTATCTACTTGCACTTTGATGTGCTTTCAAACTGCTAGGTTGGCAGGAGCAGGGACTGAGCAACGGGAGCTCACCCCATCATGGGGATTCAAACCGCCGACCTTCTGATCGGCAAGCCCTAGGCTCTGTGGTTTAGACCACAGCGCCACCCGCATCCCTATTTAAAGTGATGAAATTTGAGGCAGTATAAGGGCATACAATTCTTTCCTACTGTTTTCATGACAAATCATGGGACAACAGAAGCACACATGTGCAGAAAGGGTGGGGATTAGTGATGTTGTCCAATGAAATTTAGCATGACATCTCGGTATATCAGTCAAAAATCCACAGTTCCAACAGGTACTGAAGTGTGAAAGGAACTTTAGAAAATGTAGCAGAAGCACTAACTAGCATTATAATCAGGAAAATGAATGCAACCTCTGAATACGCTTCCTGGGTATCTTAGTATGTTACACACATTTATTGCAATTTCTTAATATATTATCTCACATTGACTATAGCAGTATTACCAGCAAGGGGCATTGTCAAACACTTGGCAGGTCACAAGCTGATGAGCTATACTGGACATGTTAGCTCACAGTTTGTACAAGCCTGAAAAAGGTGTTCCTGAAGAACAAGTGTGTGAGATGGGGATTAACTATCACCAGAAAAGTAGAAACAATCATCCTCCCTGGAAGGGCAAAAGACATAAATTTGCATAAGCTTTGCATGTGCTAATTTCTATGATAATTTGGAGACAATTGCTATCATTTAAATAGAAAGACAATAGTGAGGAAGACTGTGACCAGGTGTTAATTCATGGTGGGCAACTTCAAGTCTCTTTCTTTCTTTCTTTCTTTCTTTCTTTCTTTCTTTCTTTCTTTCTTTCTTTCTCTTTGAATACATTCTATTGAAATTTGAAAGAAAGTACAAAAATTAATATCTTTATATGAAGACAAAAAAACTAATCTCAATAAAAACACAGATCAGAAAGGGGGCGAAAAACGAAAAACAAGATGAAGAAAAAGAGAGAAAGAAAAGTAGAAGCAAAAAAGAGAACTTCTGATCCTTCATCTCTTGCCTATATGTAGAAAATTATTCTACTCTCCCTTCTCAATGTTTAAGCATGGCTTTGACCAGACAGCTCCTCAAAGACAGGACTGCTTCCTCAAGTAAAGAACTGTCCTCTGCAAAGGAGGATACATGTTCACCCTAGATATGTGCATACTAAGCAGACAATCACATATTCCCTAGCACAACATTAACATATTTTGCATGTGCCTGTTGTGCAACAAATACATCTTCCCCATTGTTCACATAATGTTGATTAAGATAAACAAAAGACCTTTTGATTGTGGACGGCTCTTACAGGAATGATCAAGGTGAGGGCAGGCTGGGCAAAAGAAACCTTTAAACAATATCCAATTCCATCCAATGCAAATCATTATTATGGTCATAGACCAGCATAAGATAAAATAATAGTATCCTTTCAAATCATACATGTTACTTTCTATGGGCTTCCTTTTGCCTCAGGCTGTACATTTACTCACTGTAAATTCAAATTGCTTTTAACTCCCAAATTAGGAAGCAAAGCAGAAATTGTGTGTGCTATTCCGTGTCTAGCAGTTATTGCAGAAAATTAAAACAGATGCAAGATGATGGATATAGAAAACAATGTTGCCATGCATTTTCCACTTTGCCATTCCTTGTGTTACAATTGCCTAATTGTTCATAAGCTGCACAAAAGAAATGCCTTTTATTATTTTTTTCCAGGCACTTAAAGATGACTTAAGTGTCACTTAGTCAATTGAGGGAACAAAGAAGTCAATTTATGGATCAGGTTATTCTCTCCCCTACCCAGGTTCTTTGAAATTATTTACTTTATTGGTTTAGTGAGTCTTGAAAGGTGAGGGATTGACAGGACTATATTGTAGAAATATTTCACCCATTCAGGTCACACACACACACACACACACACACACCCTTTGCTAAAACTGGGACTGAAGTAGTAAGACTTTGTCAGCCTCTCTCTGTGTTATTTAACTTTAAAGCTGTTTCATTTTTGGAGGCGGGGAAAGAAATACAGGTGCCATTTCAGTGTATTTTATGCAAGCATTATAAACCAACAATTTATGAAACACGTAGCAATTGCACCATATTTTGGAGTGGTGGAGGCAGACGGGGAGGTAATAGAACAATTGGAATAGCTATATGCTACCTCCAAGGTCAGAGGCAGTGTCCCTTTGAATATTAGTTGTTGGGAAACACTAATGGGAAAGGGCTATTGTCCTCACGTCTTGCTTTTTGGATTCCCACCAGCATCTGCTTGGTCACTGTGGAATACAGAATACTAGACTAGATGGGCCTTTGATCTGATCCAGCAGGGCTCTTATGGTCTTATGATGACAGAATTTTGAGTTGAAGAGGAAGTAATTTTAAGTTTCAGTTCTGCAGTTAATAATGAATTTGAACATCTGAGCTAGAGCTGCACAGTAATTTCAAAAATGGGCCATAGTTGCACATAGCAGCATTGTTTGCTTCAACTGTATGGGCCTAATAATCACACTTAACTCTGTGTTTGATCTTCTCCAGGATATGTAGATGTCACTACCTGCTGAGGATGAATTCATCTGGTGCAGTTTTTCCACTGGAGTGGCCTGATTTGACAGTCCCCAACTTGCTTGCAGATAGGAACACAACATCCAGTTGAATAACGCACATTGAAAAACATGCATTTTACATAAAAGTGTACCTCTCATGTAAAAGTGCATACATGAAAATGTTCACAGGAGAGGCATGAAGAGTGTGGAGAAGTTAGCACAGTCTCAGATTGCTTGGGAAAGACCTTGGAGATGGGGCACTTAGGCAGCTGCAGGGAGACAGGGACCTTCTATCTCAGCAATTGCTTCATGAGGGTAAGACTTTCTGGAGATGAGTTGCTGTGCTCATGAGGGCTGGCACTCATGTGAAGGTCCTCTTTTTGCTAATAAAGAACTAACTCCAACTTGCTGGGTGTGATTTACTTCTGGCTCGCTCCTTCACTGACCTTGGTTGCCGCTGCCATTGATAACCATGAAGGCTATTGTATCCAAAGCTCTCCCTCTAAATCTCTAGCCAGTGTTTTGTTTCTTGTTTACAGTGATTAGAGAGGGTCATAGAAAGTTGGGCGTGGCTTTGAATGAGAGACAATAGGGGGATGAGGGAAACCCCTCCACAGTTTAAATGTGTTTTAATTTTTTGCTTAGTGATGTATGGAAGTGAGAGCTGGACCATCAAGAAGGCTGATCGCCGAAGAATTGATGCTTTTGAATTATGGTGCTGGAGGAGACTCTTGAGAGTCCCATGGACTGCAAGAAGATCAAACGCATCCATTCTTAAGGAAATTAGCCCTGAGTGCTCACTGGAAGGACAGATCGTGAAGCTGAGGCTCCAAAACTTTGGCCACCTCATGAGAAAAGAAGACTCCCTGGAAAAGACCCTGATGTTGGGAAAGATTGAGGGCACAAGGAAAAGGGGACGACAGAGGACGAGATGGTTGGACAGTGTTCTAGAAGCTACAAACATGAGTCTGACCAAACTGCGGGAGACAGTGGAAGACAGGAGTGCCTGGCGTGCTCTAGTCCATGGGGTCACGAAGAGTCGGACACGACTAAACGACTAAACAACAACAACAATTTTTTTACTATGCACACATCCCTTGGGTCCACACTTCAATTCTGTCTTTGATCGCCATGATTCCTTTCCACTTATTTCTCCCATTTATGTTTTTCTTCTTCATCATCACACATACATGGTAGGGTTGCCATATTTTGAAGAGCAAAAAAGAGGACACATTTGCTGAGTTCTACTTTTAACTATCGATCGCTATGATGACTCTACTCATGAAAAAGAGGATATGTCCTGGAATAAAAGGACATATGGCAACCCTACCATGGGCAGATATAAGCTTCTACTTCTGCCCCTGCAGTCTATAAGGTAAAGGTAAAGGTACCCCTGCCCATACGGGCCAGTCGTGTCCGACTCTAGGGTTGTGCGCCCATCTCACTTAAGCGGCTGGGGGCCGGCGCTATCCAGAGACACTTCTGGGTCACGTGGCCAGATTGATGAAGCTGCTCTGATGAGCCAGCATCAGCGCAGGACACGGAAACGCCATTTACCTTCCCGCTATAAAGCGGTACCTATTTATCTACTTGCACTTAGGGGTGCTTTCGAAGGGCTAGGTGGGCAGGAGCTGGGACCGAAAGACGGGAGAGCACCCCGCCGCGGGGATTCAAACCGCCGACCATGCGATCGGCAAGTCCTAGGCACTGAGGTTTTACCCACAGCGCCACCCGCGTCCCATGCAGTCTATAAAGAAGTGTGCTATGTCCTAAGGGTAGCTGCAGAAATTGCAACGAATTTCCACCAGCCAAATGAAAAAGTTCTTCACACCTGTCAGAGCTGGCTCCAGGTCCCAGCTCACAGAGGACCAACGCTAGCCGGTAGTAATGTACAAAAGTCTTTATTGAAGTACAGTTTCCATTCTCAAGCCGGAGCGCCCCAGCTCTACGTCTAGGGTTTAGACCGGCGAAGCTCCATCTGAATCTCCGCCCCCTGTACACCAGTTTAAGATTCTAGCCTTACTCCACCTCTTCCGTCTCTCCTTTCTCCTCTGGGTCCTGCTACCCCCCGGGGTCCCTTCCTTCCTGGATTCTTCCGACGCAGACGTTGACCCCCCCTGACTCCTCCCTCTCTCTTCGGCGGGCTTTGGGACCTGGCTCCCTATCCGGGCTGCCAACTGCGCCGCCCTCCTGTACATTTGAACTTGGCGCGCGCGCCCAGCCTTCAACCTTCCTCTCGACCGTTTCCTCGCTCCCCGATGTAGGCGTGGCCAGTCCTGCCTCCTGTCCTCCTGCTGGCAGCGCGCCGCCTGATCCCGATGCCTGGGACTCCTCCCCCCTACTGCACTCTGGTGTGGACGCTGGTCCTGATTTCCAACTGCTGCTCTCTGAGTCCCCTCTGGCCCCTTCTTCCTGGGGTGTCCCCCTAGGCACCCCCCTTGCCCTGACCCTGGGAGCCCCTCTCTGTGAATCTTCCGATTCGCTGGAAAGACTCAGAGACCTCGGACCGCTGTCATCACTGCCATTTCCTTCGGACTCCTCCCCCTCGCTCTCCATTTCCTGTGTCTCTGCTCCTGAACCCCTGACAACACCTATCAGGCTACTGGTCAGCATGGCCATATGTTATCTGTAGGATCAGAGGCACTATGTCTCAATACCAGTCTCTGTTGCTCCCTTCTGGGGAGGAAAAACTTAAGCACGATGCAGAGTTCCCAAAAAATAGACCAAAGGCAATTGTACTTCATCCAGCAGAGCTTTACTGCTACTGAAGGCAAATAAGCATAATGGTCACAAATCCAGTACAATCAGGATTGGCACAGTGCATAAAAATCCAGTTGCAGCACTTACAATAAAACTTACAATTCTTATAATAAGACCTTAACACTATAGCATACAGAACAGAACACCAAAACAGAGATAGAAAGAGAAAGTAAGTGAAACCCAGGCTCCTCCTGGCCTTACTATTATAGCCAGCATGACCTTGACAGAAAGATAACAGAACCAGTTTTTAAACCAGCTGTACTCAGCTTCTCAGAAGGAATAACCCAAACAAGAACCTTCCAGAACACTCTTGAACCAAGCAGAACAGGAAAGATCTCAACACATCAGATCAATACTTTATGTGCTAAGAAATGCAAACTGACAGTCTCTGGGGGACAGCTGTAGGAGAGGGCTGTTGCTCTCATTTCTGGTGTGTGGGCTTCAAGGAGGCATCTGTTTGGCCACTTTGGGGGAACAGGGCGCTGGACTAGATAAGATTGTAGTCTGATTCAGTAGGGCTCTTCTAAGGTACTTGTGAATTGCTGCTTCCCCCTCCTTTATGAAGTTCCAATACCATTTGAAGAGGTGAAGCATATTTTCTGGCTCTCTACCAGGTGGGGGAAAGCAGCTTGACTGAAAGTGATTTGGAATAGAAAAGTGGCAGCAGTTGGAATGGTCAAACATTCCCTCCTACCACTTCTTCAATGCAAACACCCTTCCCAAAGTTGCTTTTTCCTTGAATAGAAGTCAGCCAGGTACACACAATTCTGTGAAGTGTTGCCAGATGCCAACAGATGGCAGTAGAAATAACTGGATACTAGATGTGCAGGTTTTAAAAGTAGCAAAATAGAATATAGGTATCATACCACCATTATTGGCTCTCAGTAGGAAATTGTTTGCTGGTGCAATAATCTTTAAGCGACCATAAGACACAGCATTTGACTAATGATTGAGAAACGGGGCTATTAATGTCATTTGTGTACCCACAAACAGGAAAGGAGGAGCAAACCATGCCCATATCAGTTTCTGAAATCTCCCTAAGTTTTAGATAACAGTGATCAGGTTTAATAATGGATTGCCCCTAATGGGGATCATCGAATCAAAATCTGAATTTTGTATTGACTGGAATGGAAAAGGTAAGGCTAAGTCATATGCAATTATCTAAAGGGGAGGAACACTTTGTGTCATCTTACATTTCTTGCCTATCAGAAAAGCAGTCGAGCTGGTACACCGCAGCATTCCAATTTGAAAACGTATCAAATGTTATTAACATCATGGGGCTACTAACAAGAACATATGCAAATACAGTCTGTCCCTGAACAAGACAGAATTTTTGGTGTAGCCTTCAAACGTAATCTATAAATAGTTTTTCCCCTCTCTAGAAAAGCCCTTTGAATGGTATGGGGGGGGGGGGAATGAAGCGACGTATCGGTGCAGAAGGCTAGGAACATCAAAGAAAATAAAGGCACGTCGGAAACAAAGCATTCTTTGCATCCAAATTAAGAAAGTCAAGACCTAAATCCCTCCTCAGCAGTCTCCCACTGACACACCAGTTTTTAGGATCATTTTGCTTGAAAAGTCACCCTTAATAAAGGGTGGCATTTGCCTATGGGTTTTGTTTCCACTGTACTTACACCAGCAGTTCTGTTGTAATTATGATTCTCCCCTCCCCCCCTACTTGATATGCTTAAGGACCTTGCTTACATAAATAGTTACAGAATAAATAACGTTGAACACACTTCTGACAGCACCTCTTGGAATGATGATAATTATAGATTACTGCACGGCAGGCAAATATCTGATAGGCCTAAAATGATATGATTAGATAAAGCTCCTTAAAACAGTAATTCATGTTAGACTTCTAATATTTTACTCTACTCCACATTGCTATTTCCGAGCTATGAATTTCAAGATTTATTTGTTACCATTCTCTCTCTCTCAGTCCCCCCCCCTTCCTGCTGTACACAGTATTTGTGGTCTATGGCAACCAATCCCCTTGGGCTTTCTTTTGCCTTAATTTGCATAAACACAGGCATCATATGAATATTCAGTGAGTGGCTTTGCATTAAGTAAGTGCCCTTAATCAGCTTTTCAGTTCAGTTTTATTGGTTGCACCACAGTTATTTCATCCAGAAAATCTGAGGGCCCTACAAAGCTAAGCAGGTAAGGGTTGTAATTCTTTTTATGTATTTAATGAAAGAGTATTATCATTTGATTATATAGGTTCTGGAGAATGCTTAAAGATTGGTGGTTTGCTTTAGGTTTTGGTTTTCGTATGCATGGTTTTGGGTTTCTGCCCCCCCCCCTTACTATCATTAACCCATGGCGGTCAGGTGGGCATACGCTTCGGAAATTTGCATAAACATCAACTCTCAATGAATAATTCATCAGGGTTATTTTAAACACTAGCTAGGCTTCTACTTTGGATGGCTCTATAGCATCACAGTTTGATTGGCTGTATGGTGTTTTCATCACCAGCAGAATTCCTATAACATAAAAGCCATTTCTTTCCCCCCCTCTTTTTTTTTAAAAAAAGGAGAAGAAGGCTGGGTTGAACATATCAGGAGGGTGTGTGTGTTAAAATATGTGATTCTCTCTTTTTTGTTTTCACTCCCAAAGCAAATTGTACTGGGTTTTTCTGCCAGATATTTGTATATCTTGGTTGCTGCTTTTGTTTCTAAATGGAAAAAATGCATTACTATGTAGACAGTAGCTGCCATTTGCAGCCTTTTCCTGTATAGCTGATTGCAATGGCCACTACTGCTGCATTTGCCAGTAACTTGCATAAACATGAGCAACATGTAAATGAGATGCCATTGAACTCGTACAACATGGATTACCAAACACTGTGATCTTACATCCTGCACTATATTCTTTATTACTGTACTTTATCATTAGAATTTTCGGTGTATGCCAATATGGGCTTGGCAGGGGGGTGTATTAATTCACGGAACGAAGGGTGTTCTTGTTTGTTTTTATAAAAGGCATTTAGAGAAAGAAATGGACCTTTTATTGCTTTGAAGATGGAATGGGTTAATGAAAGCCTAAGGGCCCTGAGAAATTAGAGGACAATGCATTTGTTAGGACTAAATACCATTTCCCATTTTACCTTATAGTCACTTGAGGTTAAGGGTATGCAGTGTTATGCTGTTTGTGTAAAATTAATCAGTTTAGAGCAGAGCATCACAGCACCAGGTGGTTAACAGAAAAGGTTCTGATCCAGAAGAATCACAAAAATTAGGATACCATTGATAATCATTCAGATCTAAAGCAAGAAATAATAAAGAGCAGCCACTGTTTTGAATATTGCGTCGCATGCATTAAACGTACTCCACTCATTTAGCCATGAAACAGTACAAAATTGGTAGGTTGGATACATGTCATAAATCTTGTGGGTAAAAGCATGGCATTGATAGTGGGTTTGAACCAAAGATATGTTTTGTATTTAGGTGATAATTTAACACTGCTCCTTGCAGAAGAGGAGTACACATTGCAATCGCTTGGTATACCACAGTAATGTGATGCTGAGAATGCAGATGTGTGCAGATGTAGTGTGTTCTTTTATCTAGGAATCTCTAATGATGTGATGCTTAATTTGAATAGAGAAAGAGCTTTCCAGGTCTGATAATAACCATACTCATGAATCTAAGAGAAAAACAAATCCCAAGAGAGGAAATCAATTTGGTGGTGATTTTTTATTATTATTATTGATTTACTTATCTGGGGCAACTCTCTTTCTTTCTTAATTACACTTTCTTCGTTGTAATGGAATCAAAAGACATATTCCAAGACACGAACTGAATGGAGTTCTTCCATAACAAGGATATTTCAAAACATTTATTTAATTACCTGCTTGTCATGTCACCCCCCGCCCCGCTACAATTTCTCAGCACATGGAATTTTGAAAGGGAAACTGATGGAAATTTCAAAGGTTTAAAAGAGAACAATGGAAATCCCTTCTAAGATTACAGAAAATGAGAAAATGTTATATTTAAAGCAGAAGAATTGTTTAATTAAATCTTGCCGGATTTAATAAACAACCGTGTATTCAATACTCAACCATTAGATGTTTATAGCTGTAATAAACACCATGACATTTTAAATAGACAGTGTGGCTATGGCAGTTTATATACGTGTATTACACACCAACATGTACACGTGCACTCTCTCTCTAGCTGTTTTCAATATCAATAAAAATAAACGACAAAATTTATAAATGTTGTATGCAGGATTTTATATAATGCAAGCATTCAAACCTTTAAAAATAGAATCAAAGCAAATTAACACTTTGTTTCTACATCAGCACCATAGTGCTTGGGTTGACAAGTTAAATATGACCCATTAAACATCCAAATCTAATAAAATTACATGTACAGTGTTTTTCTATGTTTCTTTAAAGCTCTCTATGGCTCTGAATCAATCCAAATTGTTCCAGCTCCCTGTGGGACCTTGGCCTGACCAACAGCCCAGTCCTAAGGCTTGCTGTACCAGCAGGTAAATGGGAAAGATACTATACATCTTCATGTTGCAAGATAGTTTTGCAGGTAGGGAGACAGGTGAATATTTTAGGACGCGAATGCCAGCAACAGGAACAAAACATTCCACTTAGATCCTGTGAAATTTGTATCCAGCAACCTACCATAAAAATGTGATCACCCTAATTCAAGAACTTTTTCCAAATCAAAATGGCAAAGTACAATGGGAATGCTTCTGCAATTCACTCTAGAGTGTCAGTCGCAATATGGGAAGGTGATACCTTCTCAGAAGAAAAATTCTGAGCTTTCTTGTAAGTGCCCCATGTACAAGCCCTTTCTATTGCATGACTGAGCAATGACAATGACTTTTGAGTGGGAGTACACCATTGGCTATAACACTATAATCTGAAATGTAGTTACTAAGGAATTTTTGTTGTTGGGATGCATCTGTCTTGGGAAACAGTGGGAGATTGCGCCTTCAAGAGTAAAGTCAAACCATTAGAGAGTTGCAACACCACCCACTGTGGCTGTAGAGACTGATACATGTTTTATTGCAGGAGAGAGAGATGAGGGCATCCAGTTTTGCTGCTACTGGAAAGCCATGGCATCTAAGGAAACATGCGCATGATTTCACTGTTATTCACAGTGTGCGAAACAGTCTAGAATTCACACATTACGTTGATAAGGTTTGATGATTAATATTTTTGTCATGAGTTTAGGAGAATTTAGTGAGCTCAATGTGCCCAAAGCACCTCCAGAATACACTGGATAATGTTAGTGGTAATAGTTCCTTGATAAACTGAAGTTGTAACTGTATTTCAATGTTAAATATTAGGCTTTCACTAGGAGTTCGTTCTTTTTAATTTCATCCTGCACCTCATCACTAAGGTTTGGGGTAGTGGGGTAGTGAACTGTAGTGAAGATTTGTCTTCATTTGGAGAAGGAAGAGAGGTTGGGATACAGAGTAGCTGTTGACCCAGCAGATGCCACAGCTGGAAGTTCAGTCAGCCTAGGAGCACAGAAACATCAGGTAGAGGGGAATGTTAAGAACCAAGACCAAGGTAGCCAATCCAGATGCTGGACTGAAGCTCCCATCAGCCTCAGTGAACATGGCCAGTGGTCAGGGTTGATGGGAATTCCTGTATGTGAAGCATCATTCATTCATTGCTTCAGTCATCTCGTCAGAAGACATCTTTTTGCCTAGTCTTTCTCGAAGCCATAAGACTGCTCTGAACGTCTGTCCTTGTCTGGTTTTATGGTACTGTTTTAGTGAACATATGTTTGTACCTCTGATTTTAGGATATAATTTTAGTGTTTTTATGTTGTATTTTAAAATTCACTTAGAGATTTTAAAATATTAAGTGGTTTAGAAAGTGATTTTAAAAATAACTATACAAACGAATGAATAAATAAGCTAACTGAACACGGAAGGGCCTATGGGAGAATACATGATTGTAAATATAACGGGCTTGAGTCATTTAAGGTTGTATAGGTTGAAAGCAGAAATTTTGGAGGTTGGTTGGCAACATATGGGAGACAATATATCCCCCTTTTTGCAATACTCTGCCTTTTCCATTTGAGATGAACTAAATGCTTTTAGGCACCATATTTCATAATCAATGGGAATATTCATTTTTTGTTTCACAATATAATTACAGAGGGGAGGGGAAACCAAAGAAATAAGAAGAGTGCAATTAGCATTACTGTCTTGACATTAATAAGGCTCTTCCGACCTGCTTCTTCTTTTAAGCACAGCATTAAATAATAGGAGAATGAATGCCAGGCTTTATATATCTTAGGGAGAAAAGCATGGCCTTGACAGACAACTCTAAAACAGCTAGGCTTGGAACTCTCTGTCACAAGGCATGTTGCAAGATTTTTCACCATATAACTGAACTGGTATTGCAAATATGATGATGGATCTTCAAGAAAAAGAACACTTTATTCCATCTGATCTTATAGCCCTTCTTAAAAAGAAGCGTTATTAAAACAATGATAAAATCTCAAAAAGGCAATTATATACTCACTTCGGTTTTTTTGCATGGTGCTTCTGTGATACTGTAGGTCGTTAATGGCTATTGACTGAGATGATTATTTCACTTTGTCTTTGAGTCTCATATGAAACCTTCCCCACCCCGCTACATAGTGCCAGCTATGGAAAAGAAAGTTCCTTGAGCACAAAGGTCTCTCATCCCAGACTCTGCTACACAGAGGTGCTGGCTCCAATAAATTTTACAATGAACAAGAGCTGCCCATTTTGTACATACATAGATTCTCCAGCCAAGACTACAGTGTCTGGCCAATACAGAAAGAACAAGGCTTGAATTTTCAGCATGAAAATGTTTTCTGCTGTTCAGATGTTCTTTATAGATCTCATGGGCAAGACTTCAAAGTTCCTGGAAAATTTTCACTTCCGAGTATCTTTAAACTAGCTCTGTTTCTATGCATGATGTGACTGTGAATGGCTGATAATCAAGCTGATCAAGGGATTTGGCCGTATGCCCTGGGTGAGAATGAGAAACAGAAACAGACCATAGTTCCATAGTTCCCCTGCAGTTCTTCCTGTTGCAACCAAATACTTCCCTTGTTTAGGGTGGTCCCACACATTGTTTTATTGATCTCCTATATTTGATAAGGCTTTTCATTTTACAGGTGGGTGGCCATTAAGGGAAATAGGAGTTTTACAAATTCAGATGATTAAGAGAAAACTGGAGGGGCAAATCTGTCAATTTTGGTTTCTCTCAGTTTCTCATTTTTCCATTCTTAAATATGGTTCTCCACATCGGTTTGCAATTTAATTTTTATAGAAGTTCACATTAAAATCCACCAGCATTTTAGTGGAAATTTATCCCAATGTACACATTTTTGCAAAACAATTTCCCTCTATATAATGCACTATTTTGACTAATATGTGAATTTGGCAGAGATTTTTAAAGTCAAATTTGAAACTACTTATATTTTACTTAGTGGTGACTGCTGAGTCTTTATGTGTACGTTTTATGTGTTTAATATGTCTGGATTACCAATGTTTTATGCATGGTTTCTCTCTCTCTCTTTTATGATTTTTATTGTCCAAATCATGCCAATAAAGGTTGAATGAATGAATGTGAATTTTTACCCCACCGTATGCATTTTTGTACCCTTTACTTTGCTGGAGAACTGCCCTGAAAAATTAAGAGAAATGGGAATTTTGAAGGATGACTGTCTCAGGTTGTGTATTGTTTTGGAAAGTATGAATTACCTGAGTAATCTGAACTGAACCAAAATTCTCCCTCATCCATACATGTGGGTGGATCGTGATGTACAATATATACACATAACAAAAAACCAACCAACCCCAAAACCCATTGAAAAGGAACAAATACTATGTTGGCCCAAAGTTCTTGCATCCTGCTTAGTATGGCATATTTTAGGATTTCTAAAGGTTTAAGCACAACCTCAATAGTTGTCATGGACTTGAGTGAAGAATGTGTCAGTACTGACACAGTACTTACCACTTGCGTTTTCTTGAAGATGTTTATGGCGCTATACCCCAAGAGAACAAGGCCTTATGTTTTCAAAGTAATACTAGTGACCCAAGGCAAGTTAACTAACACAAGCAAGCCACCAGGGTGCTTGAAATAAAACAATGCTATGGAATATGTGAAATTTGGGTGAATTTTATTCTCCTTTTCCTCCCATGAAAGGGGGGGAATACTGACATGTAGCAAGTATTCTCAAACCATTAACACACCATTTTATTCTTCCATAATGCATTTGTAGTCATTTAATTTTCTGCAAAAAAAAATTCTCTATTTTCTTCTGACAGCATCAAAAATCTGAGTACTTTTGGAGACATTTTTCTGCAAACTGCTGATAATCAGGATTGGAAATGAAAATGCTGACAGATTATTAACAATAGAAAAATAGCTGTAATGGGGTGGGGGGCATTTTACCATAATGAATGAATTGTTAGCATATCCAGACTTTCATAGCTGATCAGACTCATATAATTTCAGTTTCTCTAAATACCAACAGTTCAAATTATTATTAGAGCTTTTCTTCTCACAAGCAGAGCAGGTCTTATTAAAAAATGTTTCAACTTAGTATTGGCACAATTCTGCAAGAACAAAAGATATGCAGAATGCTTCCATCTCACAGATTGTTATATATATGTGATACACTTGCTTTCTACCAAGGGAAAAGATAAAATGCTTTAAAAACTTTAAAACAGCATTACAATTATTGCCTATTTATGTATATTTTAAAAGCTTTATAAAATAGGATATACGTTGGTAGAATTTGATTTTTTATATATAAAAAAAACACAACTGTGATTTTCCATGAGGCATTTAAAACTTTTTTTAAAAAAAAAATCATGTTGAAATACATACTTTTTATTGATAATTTATGTAGCAACTTTCTGTTTTGTATTGCACTTTTCAGCCTTTGTTCTATTTTTGATTCACATAAGAAACTCTGTTCCCATTTTAAAGATTGATATTTGTTAATGGGCCACACTTGAAACCCAGCCTGACCACTTTTAGCCCTTCTTTCTGCCTCTGGACAATTCTGATTCTTATGCAGACTAAATGAAAATAAAATAGTGTTTTTATCATCAATAATTATTGATTGGGTGGTAGGGTACTTCAAAATCTCCAAAATGGGTTCCCCCTTACTGTGGTGCTTGGGGTATGTCATTTTAGTTCTTGCTTCTGTTGTTTCCATTAGCAAATAAACATACCGTTGGCACCAATCATGTCTCACAGTTTGACACACATCTTGGGCTATCTTACATGTGGCACAGGACATGAAGGAACTGTATGCAGTCCTTTACGTTCTCTGATGTATCTAAAGCAAAAGATAGGGAGACGACTAGGCAAAGTTCTTTCCGCATGATCCCTATTGAGATCTGTGTGGTGTAGTGGTTAAGAGCGGTAGACTCGTAATCTGGTGAACCGGGTTCGATTCCCTGCTCCTCCACATGCAGCTGCTGGGTGACCTTGGGCTAGTCACACTTCGCTGAAGTCTCTCAGCCCCACTCACCTCACAGAGTGTTTGTTATGGGAGAGGAAGGGAAAGGAGAATGTTAGCCGCTTTGAGACTCCTTCAGGTAGGATAAAGCGGGATATCAAATCCAAACTCTTCTTCTTCTGTGACAATATGTAATGTAGCCTGAGAATGACTACAACTTTGCCCATACTTGGAAATCCTAGAAATCCTAGAAACCGCTGCATCTTGTGGGGAGAGTAAGACACAGTGGAAACAAAGCGAATTTCAGAGTGGCCTATGATTGTGTTTTTGAATGGGATTTTGACAGCACTCGTTGATTTCCTGTTGGCAGACGGCATCTCAGCTGTACAATATCATTGTTGGAATTTTGTTGTTGTTTCAGCAGAGATGGCCATTTGACCAATGGGTGACAGTAAAGAACATTAAACTCAACATGATTTTTTCAGCTCCAAGCCATTTGAATTAGCGATTTCCAAAGCCCTAGTGCCGTGATTTCCAAATAGTGAGGTAGATTTTCACCAGTTGGCTGTAGGCACCTTAGAAGTGGGCTTCAAGGTGCTAGTTTGGGCAATGAAACCAAATTCCTATGAGAGAGTGGGCCTTAACCCTGCCGTCAGGTTTCCTTGTTAGATAGGGAAGCCACATCTTAAGCTGGGGCATTTATTTATTTTTTGGCGGGGAGGCACATAGTGCCAGCCAACTTCCCCCACAACCCACTGGTGGCGAAGATGTGAGGGCCAGGCTGAGGGAAGGGGAAGGCAGTGACCTTCCTTTTTACTATTCCTCCATGCAGAGTGCTAATGGGCTATGTAAAAGACAAATGAACAGAAAATCTAGCTAGAAAACCAGGCATGATTTTTTTTTTTTTTTGTTTCAGAAGAGGGGGGAAAAGATGTTAACGATGCAGTGAACAAGAGGATACCAAAAGGCATAAAACAAACAAAAATTGTTTATGCTGTAACTAAGAAGTTAAAAACTAGCATGGAGCATATTTTCCCAAAAGTTCAGTTTTAACCTTGTATCACAACACCACCAATACAAAAATAAATAAATAAATAAAATTCAGAGGAAAAAGAACATTATTATTATTACTATTAATACCACCCTTAATCCAAAAATCACAGGGTGGTTTACAATATACAAAACAAATATATACCATAATAACAAAGGCAATACCCTGCTCTACACAAGATAATATATTGTTTAATGAGCCAAACGCCTGGGATAAGAGTAATGTTTAATAATAATAATAATAATAATAATAATAATAATAATAATAATTTATTTATACCCTGCCCATCTGGTTGGGTTTCCCCATCCACTCTGGGCGACTCCCAATCAAATATTAAAAACACAATACAACATTAAACATTAAAAACTTCCCTAAACAGGGCTGCCTTCAGATGTCTTCTAAAAGTCAGGTAGTTGTTTATTTCCTTGACATCTGATGGGAGGGCGTTCTACAGAGCGGGCGCCACTACCGAGAAGGCCCTCTGCCTGGTTCCCTGTAACCTTACTTCTCGCAATGAGGGAACCGCCAGAAGGCCCTCGGAGCTGGACCTCAGTGTCTGGGCTGAACGATGAAGATGGAGACGCTCCTTCAGGTATAGAGGACCGAGGCCGTATATGTAAAGATATGTAACAAAGGCACCAGGCGAGCCTCCTTGGAGAGAGCATTCCACAAGCGGGGAGCCACTTGTGCAATCGCCCATTCTTGTGTTGCCACCCTCTGGACCTCTTGTGATGGAGGCACATAAAGAGGGGCCTTCAGTGATGATCACAATGCAACCATGGTCAAGCATTTGGGGAGAATAATAGTCATAACGTTTTTTGTTGAAGTCAGTGAAATTGAGCCCTTAATTGCACAATAGACTTCCTTTCCTAAACTAATAAAGATGCTTGATAATCATGGGAAAATTTTTGTTTTTAAATCCTTTTTTTATTAAAGATTTTAGTAAATGCCTTGTTTCTTCTTCCAGGTTGTACAGTCTTTCCTACAGATCAGTTACATTTGCTATGATACATTAGCGTCAAGTACATTATAAGGTCAGGAATAAGGGGACGGTGAGAGGAGGAGTGGTGGTGAGATTTAATTTTTTTACAGTGTATGTCTGGGGTTTTGTGTCAGCGTCAAGTGGATAGGTTCTCTTTCTAGTCCCTTGTTCCATTTCCTTGGTCGTGAGAGGGATTGGGGGCCCAGGGTGTGGTTGGTTGTCTATGGTTGGCTGCAGCGGGGTTTATTTGCATTTGTGAGGAAGGGAAGGGCTTGCTGTTTGAGGTACCGAATGGTAGTTTCACAAGACACCTTTTCAGAGAGAGAAAAAACATGTAGCACCTAAGAACCATACCTTAGGACAGTTGCGGTTTTGCATTTTTTCTAGAATCAATGTACAATTGTATCAAAGTTAAGGTTAGCTTCCCTTTCTTTTTCAAATGCAAAAAAAAATGTGATTTCAGACAGTAAAGGTTAGCTTAGGATAAGCATCCCTGCCCTCAGTGCAAAATAGCACTGTCAATTCAGTGCTATTGACAGCTAGTGCTGTCAATTCAGATAGGGAAGTCCTGTGTCCTACTTTGCAGAGGACAGTCCTCTGTTTGAAGCATCCTGTTTTTGAAGGGCTATCTGGTCCAGGTTTGATTTAAAGACAATGAATCATAAGAAAGGACAGCAAGGACCTTGAAGTTGCCCAATAGCAGTGAACCTCTGGACTGCAGATGTGGCCTACTCAAAGGCATCTCCACTATAGAGGTTTGTATCATATTTATTTATAGAGGAGTATTGCATAGTTCAGCCGGTGTGGACCATGAGTCCATTAGTGCTTCAGATATTTGGAAAGTATCTTACCCATGTATGCTTGGCAGTGACCCTTTTTATGGAGGTCGTAATATTGTTGAGTGTGAGTGGTTTCTGTTTGAGTGGTTGACAGAGGTAATATTTGAGGTAATGAATGGTTGTAGCAGTTGTGTAGAGTGAGATTGGGTGAGTGATTGTATGTATGCGTGTTGATTGAAATTTTATATTATAGCACCTTGTTCTCCTCTCTCTTTTTTTGGTAATCCATTTCCTTTTCTTTGGCAATGTATAAGTGCCTGCACTACCATCAAGAAAACACAGATGTTATGCATGTCTGTTGCAAAATATGGTTATTGTTAACTGACAAAGCACAGACTGCAAATGTTCACAGGAACAGGAAAACACACACCCATCAGATCATTAAAATTAAGCAGCCACACTTCCAGAAAATTAAAAATGGCTGTTTCCGACATTTTATGCCACATTAACCATGTTTTTAAGTGTTAAGAGACAGAAAAAATGCAGGAATAGACCTGAAACATCCATTCCCCCTCCTTCTCCTCCTTCTCTCTCTCTCTCTCTCTCTCTGTTTCACACACACACACACACACACACACACACACACATCCTTTGGAGGAACATGATTTCGAATGGGATGAATGCAAAAATCCCTAAGAATGGAGAAAGTAATACCACCTTGATGTGTACGGCACAATAGGATATGTTGGAGCTTTTCATAAATGTCATTATTTCTGGGATTTGTGCATAAAATTACCCTGCAGGGCTTTCCAAATGTACCCTGATGTGTCTTTACATGATTACAGATGTATATGACATGATGGGGCATGAAATGAATAAATATGGAGTCATTTAAATCACATAATTAGCTATTCTCTTTACAGCTGTTTAGATCTGTCTAATTTGTCGGCACGAGTATTTCCAGGCCGTTCCTCCACCTCCACAAATTAAGGGAAATGCCAATAAGATCTCTTTGTGTTTTCTGTGTTTATTGTGTGCACTTTAATCGTTTTTTAAATAACTGCAAAGAAGCAGTCTTCTTCTATGTCTTAAACAAGACCCAAACAAAAATAACTGGGGGAAACAAAGAGACTAGAATGGTATGTAGCTATACGACGCTTCATTTTACTGTGCATTTGGAAGGGTCTGTGTGGATTCTGATATATTTTGGAAGGTTTATGGGTGGCTTAAGTCATTGGCAGGCAACCTATTCAGTATGGAGGACAATGCAAAAATAAATAGAAGACTGATGAGACAATGCAAAAATAAATGGAGGGCAATGCAGAGACAAATACTCATTTTTCTCTAATTGTTTTAAGTCATTGACAGTCAACCTGTTCAGCATGCAGGACAATGGGGGAGAAAAGAGCTAGAGGACTACGGATAGTCCAGTTCAGCATTCTTGTCCTGCCCCTTTCTGTATTGTTTTAGTGTAAGCAGAAAGTGGCACAATGGCACTGGGGGGAGGGCATAATTCCATGCTATGCTGTTTGGCATCACAACCTATACTTGGTAAATTGATCTGGTTCCACAACCATTCAATTAGCACACTGAGACCCTGAGCCGCTCCCATCCCTCTTCTATGCATTCATTTGTATGGCAATAGCTATGAAGGGCAACATTGAAGGAAGAACTTTGGCTTTTTCCTTCAAAATATTCATGACTGGTGACCAGTTTTTCTTTGAGACTCTGTATTGCCATGTGATCTCCAAACTCTTCCATGTGGAAGGCGCTGAGGTGTCTCTCCTGATGTTTCTAAGTTGCCCACATCTCACTACCTGGTTACCTTCATCTTGGTATTGGTTGTTAGCATTCTCCCATTCCCTTTGGGAAAGGTGAGCCATTGCCATAGCTGCCTTGCCAGTACACCTGGCCAGCTCAGCTCTGATGGAGAAGCGGATGGTTATGATGGAACCCAGGTGGACAAAATTGTCTACCACCTCAAATATCTCAAATATGTGGTCACCAATGCTGGTGCGTGGAGTGCTGGCGATGTCTTGACCAGGATGCTGGTCTTTGACAGACTGATGGTAAGGCCAAACTCCTTATGATGTGGATTTTGTAATCTCCCCCACTTGCGCACACCACATCTTTGATGGCCATTTCTGGAGGCAGTGATCCTCACAGTGTGATGGCATCACATAACATTGGGCATCTTAATGCATGTTGTCTCACTGTGCATGAACTCACCATAAGAAACTGGGAGGGACTTTAGATAAGGGAGTATATAGAACAGTTTTATTCTTCTCATGTGACATAAGGCATATTCAGGACAATGTGATTTGTGCCACTATAGTGCTTCAATGTGATGTGGGACATCAGTGGATTTACTTTAATAATATAAAGTGTCTAAGTGGTGAAAGTGCCACACAAGCAGGCAGAAGGGAAGAGCCATGAAATAAAATTCTTGTTATTTTAATGTTTAAAGGGTTGTGAGTGCCTTCCTGTGCTTATTAAGTATAAACCAGAATCTATGGTGGACTCAAAGGAATGTGGATTGCACCTCATGTTCTCTACCTGCTTTTTGTAGACATCCAGGCTAAACAGAAGAACAGTGTGGGATTGCAATACACTTATATTAAACGTAAAAACAAAAAACAAAAAGTATGGTGTCATGAGAGTGACCAGAAAATAATCCTATTGTAAACAATATCACTCATTATTTCCCCCACAATTTGTATAGGAAGCTGCACGCGAAATAATAATGTGCAGGAGAGGTGAGGCTAAAGCTGTGAAAATAAAAGCAATCACTATTTACTACTGGGAATAATGTTCATGTAAGTGGAACCCATCCAAGACTATTGAGTTGGTCATCCCTTAATGTTTCCACATGCTTTTGTTGAAATATCATTCCATGTGGATAAACTCATCTTTAAAGAAAAAAGAAAAAAACCCATACACATACAACTCCTGAAATAGGCTGGCAGCCTTGAACAGTGTCATATTTGAAATAGGATGCCATACCTTTCGTGTGAGTTATCTCAATATCATCAGAAATGTAGACATTCAGAGGGAGAGCAGCATATCTGGAAATTGACAGGTTTGTGGATGAGTTGAAAGCAGAAGCAGGATATATTAAATATACGTGTGCAAGAGAGAGAAGCACAGTAATGCAGAGAACCCAACAATTAAGGGTGTTGTCAATAGAGTCTGACAGTAGGCTAGCACAGAGAGCTAGAGTATTTCAAATACAGATGCTATCATGCTGGAAGGGTAAACACTCATCTCTAGTAAGTGCCTCATCAGATTTGACTTATCTTACCTTGGTTCCTGAAGTCAATGGAGTCGGGTGTTAAATGAATAAGAGGAAATTAATTTGGCAGTGGCATCAGCAAGCCATGTCGTAGCCTTTAAATGGTGACCATACATTTCTGTGGCTGCTAAAAGTGGTAGCTTATTTCCTTGGTCAGGATGATCTTTGGAAAAGGGAGTTTGAAGCAAAGTAAAATGCTTAATGCCCTGGGTTTTTTCCTCCCCCTTTAAAAAAAAAATTAAACCCTTTGCTCTGAGCTGTTCTAGTTATCTCCTCAAAAAGAATGTATAAACCAGAAGGGAAAAATCAGTTTAAGTAATATTCAGCTTTGGATGCTAATTACTTCCTGTCTGCTAAGTGTAGAATCCGCCTCTGGCAGGGCCAAGGAACATTGGTTGCCTGAAGGCATGCACGATGACACCTTTCATAATCCATCTAGCCAATTGAGTAATGACATGGGATACCGTTCCCTGCTAACCCCAGCAGGTAATCAGCTTCCTGCCTAATGCATTTGGTCTAAACTCCCTTGTATCATTCTAGTCACCCACATAAGAGCAAATGTTAAAAGCTTATAAAATTATATCCAGTTCTTTGAAAGTCCCGCTGAATTATTTTTTCAATGACCTCTTGAAGCTTGACTGTAACAAATTGCAAATTCCACAGTTTGGTTTTGGTATGTTGGGCAGCATGGATTCCGCCTCCACCCCAATTTACTCATTTCCCCCTCTTTCTTTTTCTAAATCAGTAGAAGAAAATAAAAAGGGAGTTTGGACACCAGTGTCTTTATCTCTTTTTTCAGTTTTTACCTGTCCCAGCTATATCGTCTCTTCCTTGTCAATAAGTCTTCTTTCATTACAAGCAGAACCATAATTAATCTTATTATTACTTTTCCCCATGAGTCCTTGCTACTGTGGTCAGGGTCGATGTTCCTGAAACCAAAGCTTGCAATACATCTGTTAAAAAAAACCTTACCTCAGGATAAGTTCAGCTACAGTGAGCTGTAGGCAGTCTCTTTGCCAATGGATAATTTTAATATACCTAAGGTTTTCTGCCTTTCATTTCTTCTCTTTTACAAAGCTTCTCTTTTACAAAAGAGAAAGCTCTGTAATTTTGACTCAGTTCTGTGCATGATATACATGGCATTCACTTCTTCTTCTGTGACATTTCTTTATTGACATAATTATCTTTCATTGACAGCTAATAAAACTTAAACTCAAATAAAACCTTAAGCCTAGGCATCCTTAATTTTTTAAAATAAAAAACCACCATAGTTTAAGGTTTTACTCAGTCACTTGTTGGTATTTTAAAAACAGAACTAACACCATTATGGAGAAAGGTTTGTATTGTGGTCTGTGTCTGCTGAGGTAGTCTAAGCAACTGTGAAGACCACATTGTCTGAACATGGAAAGCAAAAAGCCAGAATGAAGAGTGTCTCCTAGTTTATCTGTCACATGCAGAGATTTGGGTGCTACCATAAAAATATTGACCAATGCGAAGTGTTGGGATCTTATGACCACTTTGCTGAGTGCAGGGATGGGGGGGGGAGAATGGTGGGCAGCAGGGGCAGCCCCCCCCATATATTTTTTTAAGTTGGTGTTTATGGGCCCCACAATCAATAGGGCCCTATTGGAGGTGCCACCACTGGGGGGTTGCCCTGGTCTGGTGGCAATGATATGTGACAAGGCCATATTGGTGGTGGCTCCCTGTCTGTGGCATGTCCTCCCTAGTGAGGTGTGTCAAGTCTCCCACAATATTAACTTTTAGGAAAAAATTAAAAACATTCCTGTTCATGCAGGTATTTAGTGGCTGGAACATATGTTCCTGACAGTCCTAAAATGGTAGTTTTTAGAGTAGGTAATTTCTTTTAGGCATTTGTAATATTTTTTTGAAGTTTGGTGTCACCGTTTTTGGAAGTTTTAAATGGATAGCTTTCGTGCTGATGTATTTACCATGCTGGGCTCCTTTTGAAGGGTGGGATATAAATCTAAATAACAACAGCCGCAGCAGTTTACCAGACCAGAATACCAGTGTTGCATTTATGATAAACTGTTAAAGGGCAATTAAAGTATAATTACTTTTATATAGACATACTGAGAGACAGGCACAATCACATGTCTATCTGTCTATCTATACATATCTCAAGGTGTCATGATTTCATTTGATATATTAGACACCTCAATCCAAACCCTCATCTCCTGTGTGCACAAGAAAATCCCAGTGCACACACAGAGAGAGTTCTGAACAAGCAGAAGACTTTCACTGTGGAAAGCTTGGAATTTACAGTGAGAGTATTCATGTCAATTTGCAATCTGCCCTCCACACACCTTTTCCAGGAAGCTAGATCATACCCAGAGTGACTTGAAATTCACATCTTACAGTTCTGTCTAAAAAAACTGTATTGGACAAATACATGCTTTATAGTGCTATATTGGCCTATACAATTCAATGAGACTTACTTCAAGGACGTAGATTTAAGCCAAAATATGCCTTATGACCATGCCTGTGTAAAATCACACACTGTGACATTAGACACACCATTGAAGGGACATTAGGATTTTAGGTTCCTACAACATTATACAGCAGAAAATCTGTTTCATGGTGAAGAGACTTTCACATCTAAATTAATATCTTTTGCCCCAAAACCACAGCGGTGAAAGTAAAAGTTAAGACTGTAATTATTTGATTTACAGATAGACTATTATATGTAGATTTTATGTGCTGCAAAGGTTTAAGGGATTTTTCTTTCTTTTCTATATTTTTTATTTGATTTCCAAAAAAAAAATAAACATAGAACAAAAAACAATACAAAATCCAAATGGTTTAAGGGATTTTTCAAGACATGTTGACAGGCTATATACTTTAATGCATTGTATCCAACTGTGTCTCTTCTCTGAAAAAAGGCCCTTTGATTCAGCATTGGCTCCTATGAATGGACAGGAAGGGAGATAATTTTTACATTATAGTATTCCACCTTTGTCTTAAAGCACCCCACACCAACTTGCATGGTGTTCCAAAGATTCTTCAGCCTTATGGAGCATATCTGGAGAGCAAGGGCTCCACTAGATTCAGTGAAAATGGCTTCCCCTCATTTCTGCTCACACAGAACTCCTCTGGATTGAAAAAATATTTGGGTTGGCAGAGGTGCACAGCTGGATACAATCCAAAACTACTACTGTTGCTGATGCTAACTGCTGTTAGTGTGATCAATTGAAAAAGGGTGAATTGTTTTATTTATTTTGCAAGCAAGTAATTAAAATATTTTTACCACAAAAACCTCAGGCAGGCACCATATTAGTAGAGTGATTAGTAGAGAGGCCGCTCGCCAATTTCACAGAGGGCGACAGTTGGGGTCCCTCACACCTCGCCTGCATCCCCAGCAGCCAGAACACATTCACTCACTGGAGGTTGGTGGGGAATTCCTATACAGTCAGTGGGATTGAGGAGCTGGCTTCCCGCCAAAGAGGGCAGCTTCAAATGGGCCAATCAGAGGCCCCTCTTGGAGGACATTGGCTGGGCATTGGCTGCTGCCCTGCCTGGCATGGCAGCACCATATTAGTACAGTCGTTCTGCTCTCTTTCACATACAAGAGAGAATGCTTCTTCTAAGATGACTGTGACTCATAAAAGCAAAATATTTTTACATCTAGACTTCACTGCTCCATGACAATCAAGTCTGGAGTCCCCACCCACCCACTGCCCAGCTGTTCTGTGGGACAGTATGTTGTGGGTGATGTAACATGAAGCACAGGAGCAGCCCAGGGAGCACACCTTGCACACTTCTGAACAAGAAATTGGAAAAAAGGCATGCTTCTAGGAGGTTGTGGCTATGGACCAGAGAATATGCACATTTCCCAGAGAATGTAAAACTGTCAGCAGAGAGATGCACATTCCCCAAGACCCTTTGGAAATTATGCATATTGATTGGGAAATATGCCTAGGTCCCTCTTCATGGAAAGATTATATGGACATACTTCAAGAAGCCCAGTGAATGTGCACAATGGCTCAACTTGCATTCCTCTTAATATATACATAATGAGCAAATATAATAGCTTTGAGGTGCCCCATAGGAAGCAATCCATAAATGGAATAAATAAATAAACTTCAATACTTTTCCTACAGATTTTTTTAAAAAACAGATTAACAACAACAATTTATTTATTTCATGTTTTAACCATGTATCATATGCAGTGTTGCACAATATCCTCTAAATAATGTTCTAGTATTTATGAGTGTAGGCTACCATTTTGTTTCATTTTGATTATGGCTAAATCAACAGAAATTTTCAAAATGGATAGATACCTTCCTGGGCTGAAATTTTGATTTTCTGCTAATCATGAGTTTCCACTGTCAAGGTAAAATATTCTAGAAGCCCCAATGACATGAATGATAATATAGCATTTCCGTTCATATATTATCTCTTAACATAAGAAAATTATAATCTAGAAAATAATTCCGTGTGGCATGACTTCACCATACTCTGTTTAAAGGTGACTCGTGTGATGTTTTAAAATCCTACTGTAGCAATACTTTCTGGTGTGATATCAGGGCCTCACTTATTTCTTGAAAATAATTTAAAATAATGTGTTGGTGTTTATTTACCGTATTTTTCGCCCTATAGGACGCACTTTTTCCCCTCCAAAAATGAAGGGGAAATGTGTGTGCGTCCTATGGGGCGAATGCAGGCTTTCGCTGAAGCCTGGAGAGCGAGAGACGTCGGTGCGCACCGACCCCTCTCGCTCTCCAGGCTTCAGGAAGACATCTGCAAGCCTCGCATGCCCGGCGGGAGGTCCCGCCAGGCGCGCGAGGCTTGGGGTGGCAGCCTGCAGCCCAAAGCAGGGGGTGAGCTGCGGAGCCCGCCCCCTGCTTCAGGCAGATGTCCGCAAGCCTCGCACGCCCGGCAGAAGGTCCCGCCAGGCGCGCGAGGCTTGGGGCGGCAGCCTGCAGCCTGAAGGAGGGGGTGAGCTGCGGAGCCCGCCCCCTGCTTCAGGCAGATGTCCGCAAGCCTCGCACGCCCGGCAGAAGGTCCCGCCAGGCGCGCGAGGCTTGGGGCGGCAGCCTGCAGCCCAAAGCAGGGGGTGAGCTGCGGAGCCCGCCCCCTGCTTCAGGCAGATGTCCGCAAGCCTCGCACGCCCGGCAGAAGGTCCCGCCAGGCGCGCGAGGCTTGGGGCGGCAGCCTGCAGCCTGAAGGAGGGGGTGAGCTGCGGAGCCCGCCCCCTGCTTCAGGCAGATGTCCGCAAGCCTCGCACGCCCGGCAGAAGGTCCCGCCAGGCGCGCGAGGCTTGGGGCGGCAGCCTGCAGCCTGAAGGAGGGGGTGAGCTGCGGAGCCCGCCCCCTGCTTCAGGCAGATGTCCGCAAGCCTCGCACGCCCGGCAGAAGGTCCCGCCAGGCGCGCGAGGCTTGGGGCGGCAGCCTGCAGCCTGAAGGAGGGGGTGAGCTGCGGAGCCCGCCCCCTGCTTCAGGCAGATGTCCGCAAGCCTCGCACGCCCGGCAGAAGGTCCCGCCAGGCGCGCGAGGCTTGGGGCGGCAGCCTGCAGCCTGAAGGAGGGGGTGAGCTGCGGAGCCCGCCCCCTGCTTCAGGCAGATGTCCGCAAGCCTCGCACGCCCGGCAGAAGGTCCAGCCAGGCGCGCGAGGCTTGGGGCGGCAGCCTGCAGCCTGAAGGAGGGGGTGAGCTGCGGAGCCCGCCCCCTGCTTCAGGCAGATGTCCTTAAGCCTCGCGTGCCCAGAGGTGCATCCCGCCGGGCGCGCAAGGCTTGGGGCGGCAGCCTGAAGCAGGGGGTGAGCTGCGGAGCCCGCCCCCTGCTTCAGGCAGATGTCCGCAAGCCTCGCACGCCCGGCAGAAGGTCCCGCCAGGCGCGCGAGGCTTGGGGCGGCAGCCTGCAGCCCGAAGGAGGGGGTGAGCTGCGGAGCCCGCCCCCTGCTTTGGGCAGATGTCCTTAAGCCTCGTGCGCCCTGCAGGAGGTCCCGCCAGGCGCGCGAGGCTTGGGGCGGCAGCCTGCAGCCTGAAGGAGGGGGTGAGCTGCGGAGCCCGCCCCCTGCTTTGGGCAGATGTCCTTAAGCCTCGTGCGCCCTGCAGGAGGTCCCACCGGCCCGCAAGGCTTGGGGCGGCAGCCTGTTCTGGGGGCTGGGGTCGTGGGAAGCTCAGGCTTCCCCCGCGCCAGCCCCGGCGCCTGGGGGGGAAATAAAATTTTTTCCCTTTATTTCCCCCCCAAAAAACTAGGTGCGTCCTATGGGGCGGTGCATCCTATGGGGCGAAAAATACGGTAAATCCTGTTTTCAACTTTCACACAATAAGCAATACTTCCTATTATACAAATAGAGCACAAGTTGGATAACCGTAATGCTTGCTATTATTACAATGGTGTAGCCTAGTGTTTTGTCTGTGGACCTTCAACTGTATTGCATTAACACTTTTTTTTGTGCTTTTAATCTCTTGTTACTGCAAAGAAGCTCAGCAATGAGTAGAAAACACAATATGCCAACATTTTCATATCCCATTGATTCTAATTTTAGCTAAGTAGCGTTGCAGTTTAATGCAGAACTGGAAAACAAATCCTCCAGGGTGAAAAAAACAATGTATAACTACTGAGCATTGTAAATAAACAGATGGCAAGGGAACCAACAGATCGTGTAGAGTGGGGATGGGAAGCCTGTGGTCCTCCAGATGTTACTGGACTCCAAATTCCATCAACCACAGCCAGCATTGTCAGGGAAGATGGGTGTTGCAGTCCCTGAACATCTGGGTGGCAAAGCGTTCCTCATCCTTTACCTAGAGGAACTTGGTATGGTTGCACTCATATTGAGCATCTGTGATGGGACTTTGAGCTGCAATTGATTGTACTCTTATCTGGCTGCCTTGTGGTTAAAGCCAGTGTTGGTTTTTCTTCCCCCACAAATGTTAAAAGTGTGGCATTTACTGTAACAAGTTCATGGTGAGTGCTAGCACCTTTTTCCTTAAAAAAAAATGCACTGGTAGAAGTCTCTTCTTTTTCTTGTTAGCCTCCTTAAACTGCTCAAGAAAATCGGGTCCTCCCTTAAAGAGGGCACGTATTGCAGTGAGACCTGGAAAACCGACACCCTGTGTTGTGGGTGGGTACGATTGGTCAGCCACAACACCTGATTGGTAGGTCCCTCGAAGCTGGGTGCAATCTGGCCAATGAGACGCAGTCCAAACGGTTCGAGGGACCTATTTATACCCATGCATGTGACCCAGAGCTTCCTCTTTCGGTGCGTGCATTCGGAACACCCACCCATCTCTCCCTACTTTTAGGGCTTTGCGCTTGACCTTGCTATGCCGTTGTGTGTCATCTGTCGTTGGGACAGGGGCACGGCAGGAATTTTCCCCACTTGGCTGATTGGCTGGTGCCATTTGGGTTTCACCTGCCACGTAGCAAATTGTCACAACTTGTAAGGTTGCGGATAGGCTCTGGTTCAGGCGATAGGGATGGGAGAATGCTCTCACCATCCCTATGTGAAGGGTATTCCATTAAAAGAATCCAGGGGCTCGATGGTTTGGTCAACCCCTGAGAGGGGGTTGTGCCTGTGCCTGGAGTTAGCCCGTTTCCTGCTTTCCGCTTATCCAGGTGTTCACCCTTGGCTGACCTATGCTGGAACCCTGGGTCAGCGCTACCTGCATGGCAGGGAACTAGTCGAACCAGAGCCTATGCAACCAGTCACTTTCTGTAATCAATAAAGTTGTGACCTAAATTCTGCCAAAAATCAAACCAAAATTTCGAGTCAAGTGTGAATTTATTTAGGGGGGGGGGGAGGTTTCTGGATCTGAACACGCAAATAAATAATGGCATAAAATATTACTCAATGAGAAATATAACTATCTACAGCAAAAGAATATGTTAATCTAGTGGTGCATGAGGGCCTCCTCCTCCTTTTAGCACAAATTTGCATAGATTGGCATGAGAAATAAAATTAGCTCAGTCCCAAATGTCACACCAAATTTGCCAGTATTACTATTCTGGATGGAGTTGAAGAAATGTGGCTCTGGCAGGACCCCTGACGGAACTCTTCCCAGTACTGTTACCTCTTCCAGGCAGTATGGCCACTTGAGCCATTCAGCAAGTTGTCAGCTCCTGAACTGATTCCTCATGCAAAATGAGTAATTGTAAAGCACCTATTCTACGATGGACCCAGCTCTTTTCAACCTCTCTGTGTAAAGATTGCAACAGTTGAAGTGCTATGAATAAAAATAAATAAATAAATACACACACTTCCCAATGAAATAACTTTTCTGAGGAACTAGCCAGTTAAGCCTGAGCTCCGGAGCAGATTGAAAAAGATATAAGGAAGGCAAACTTTCTATTGGAATTTTACTTCCAATAAAACTAATGGAATTTCCCTTCTGAGGTATACAAAAGACAGAAAGAAGCTCAGGAAAGAAGTGAAATATTTGGAATGGAGGAAATGCTGTGGTTAATGATGAACAGAAGACCGAGGGCATGGTGGAGAATTAGGTTTGAAAGGAAATGAGGAGTGACTAATAATAAAGGATGAGCCAAAATTTCCTGCAGTTCTCTCCCCAGTTTCGGGGGGGGGGGGGAATGGGAGGAAGCAGAAGAGATTGCAGTTTACCTTACTTGGTCCCACAGGAAGTGCAACTCGTGGGAAGCCATGGCCCTGCTTCCTACTGGCCACGCTACCTGAAATGCTTTGGGGAAGATGCAGTATAAACCTTCCAAGGCTGGTAGGAAGCTGTGGAGAGAGGCTTGCCCAGCTTTGGGTGGTGCAGGGCTTTTTTATGTTAAAAAAAACAAGGAAGGTCCTTAGCCAACCATAAGATTTATTTATTTATTCTTTATCACCTTTACAACCCACCTTCCTTCCAAGGAGCTCAAAGTGGCATACGCAGTTCTCTCCCTCCCCATTTCATTTTCACGACAACCCTATGAGGCAATTTCGGCTGAGAAGGTCCAAGATAACTCACTGAGCTTCATGGCTGTGTGGGGATTTGAACCCTGGTCCACTGGTGGAGGAAGAGGAGTGCGGGGGGAGTGCAGCGCCCCCAGCAGCGCTATCCCCAGAGTGCCATTGTGGCTGTCCCCCCACGCTGGGCACCCCATCCCCACAAGTGGCGCACCACACCCCTAGGATGAGTGCCATGAAGCTCCACCACTGCCCTGGTCTCCCCAGTTTCTGGTTCAACCCTCTTACACCCAGAGCTGCCATACGTCTGGATTTTCCTGAAAACTACCGGCATTTCAAAGGCAGAATTGATGTCCAGGGGGAATTTCTGAAAGGCAGCGCTATGTCCTGCATCTTACCCAAGTCGATTGAAAACATGTTTTTTCAAGTGCTCAACAATTTTTGGTGGTTTTCTATATATATATATAAAGCTCAACAATTCTGGGGACTTTTCGGGATGTCCTGGTTTTTACTTTTTGAAATATAGCAACCCTAATTACACTACACAGGCTAAAGTTAAGTAAGGTAATTTCTTCACCCTCTCCCCCTACTTAAAGCATTAGGTTTCATCTCACTGCCACCCACCCTATGAGGTGTTTAAAAAGTTGACACAGCTCCATCTCTTGTTAAAGGCTATGATAGCATCCACTAATACAGTCTAAAATAATTGAAAATAAAAGGCAATATCTGTATTTTTAATAAAGCAAAGAAATGCTTTATTGTATAAATGCATTATTATGAATAACAATAACAACAAAACACAAAATTTTGAGAGGTGATTCGGAGAAGCAAGCTCTAATTCTGTGTCATTTTCATTGTCTGCTTGTTTTGTACATAGCATTAGTTGTCCAACACAAATGCACACTGTTGTGGCTGCGATAGTATTTCAACCATAAATTCGCAATTTCTTTAGTGGCCAATTCTGATTGTCGAGAACTGCCACTTCTTAAATTCATGGAAATAGAAATATTTACATCGTGTGTAACTGTACTCAGAAATACTCAATCATGACAATGAAGGAGATCAGAAATGGAATGTAAAACATAGCCCTTTCAGTTCAGGGACAAAGACAAAAAATCTTTCTATATACTTTGGAGGATTATTAGCCTATGAAAGGAGGAGACTTATGTTGGTCGTGAATCAAAGGAAATCTCTGGAATATGTGATTATCTTTAATATACAGGGTGTCACATCACATTTATCCCAGTCAAGTTGAGGCTTGTTTCAGAATGAATGGGGTGAATAGTGGACTTCTGGGATATTAGAGGGATATTAGCATTAAAAAAAACCCACCACCCTGAATTTTGTGTTGGATTAGAGAGCAGGAAAATTATTTCAAAGTTCCTTCCATTTTCTTTTTCTCCCACACCCATGATATATATCAAATTAACCATCATTTTATATTATAGTTATGACTAAGAATATGTATTAATTTGCAGGATGGGCCACTGAGATATTCGTGTGAATAATATCTATCTATCATCTATTAATCTATCATCTATCTATCCATTCATTTAGATTATACAGTTAGGCCAAGACTTGCCTAGGACTAAGTCCTTACTCCTAATATGTAATTACAATATGGCTTACTTCAGTACATGTGTACAGGATTGCAGTGTTAAATAGTCTTCAATGTATTCTTCAATGAGTGTCTTGGTTTGCACTCAAGCAAAGCTTTGAAATACATGGCCATTGCTATTGAGGAGCTTTGTCAAGGTCCCTGTTGTCCCTAATTGGACAGCCCTTCAAACTGACAACTCTTTCATATGCAGAACTGTCCCCCAACAGAGGGCTGTCATTTAGAGGATACATGTCATCCTGCATCTGGGAGAAGAAGAAGATGATGATATTTATACCCCACCCATCTGGCTGGGTTTCCCCAGCCACTCTGGGCGGCTTCCAACAGAATATTAAAAACATAATAAAAGGTCAAACATTAAAAAAAAATCCCTAAACAGATGACCCTTCAAGCATCCTGGTACCAAATCCATTCAGGATTGTAAAAGTAATGACTTTAAAAGCACTTTGAATTGGGCTCAGAAAGTGGAAGTCTGTGCTGCTCACATGTAGAGGCTACACATGAGCAGGGTGAATGGCAATGAGAACACGAAACTCTGCCCTCTGCTCATTCTCCATGAATTGTGGAGGGTAAAGTCTGAAGCGGGGAACCTCTTCTACACGTGGAAGCTCACAGCATGATTGAGAACCTCAAAACAAAATACAGCTCCCATAAGTCTTCGGGGGGAAGTTTTGGACTGTTTAAAGTGGTATGTCAGCATCCATCTGTCTCAAGAGACAATGGAGTGCACCTCCAGGGGTGAAATCAAATCACTGCGTTTGAAGCACTGAAATGACCTCCCTGGGGTGCAAGCTCAGGCACTGTGTATGGAGGTCCTGGGCTACCCATATTACAGGACCTGCCTCTCAAGCCTCATTGATATGGTCCAAAGAAAGCAGAGCAAAATGCTCAGCACCAGCATGGCTGCAGGAGTTGCCAGAAGGAGTACAAGACACTATCCAACCGTCTTAGGGGCTCCACTTCAGATTTGTGTATGTTTTATTCCTTAAACTTTTCTTCTCCTGAAGATATCTCACAAGGCAATGGAGGTTTAGGACAAGAGTTTTCCTACTCCTAGATGGACTACCTTCCTAGATTGATGAGCCCCATCTGACCCTCACTTCCCTCTACAGCACATGCAGAAGCTGCCTTCTTGACTGTTGGACCCACTATTGGTCTTGTCTGCTCAATCCACTGGAGCCTATCTTTGCATGCAGGGCAAGTCCCAAACTCACTGAGGATTTGAGACCCATCAGCTACCCTCACCTGGTTTAGCAGGCCCATCAAAGCAGTCTCCCAAGGTGTGGTCACTGTTGCATGCAGACAGCTTCTGGGAGCTACAGGTGAGAGCTGAGTGCAGGGTGGGGGTCAGAGGTGGACAGACTACCCCAGAAGGAGCACAATGTGTTCCCCACCAGAAGTACTACCCCTCCCCTAACACCCCAGTGGTATGATACTGCTTTAAATGCATAATGAAGATGACCTTAGTTTCATGGTTCTAGGGTTCTTATGCTTACAGAAAGGCTAGAAGACTTGCCATGTACCCTCCCCCCATGTTTTGTCAATGTATGAACATGTTCCTGCCCCACTTCAGCTTATCTTATTTCCAGGACACCCATTTTTGGTGTTTGATAGCAAAATGATAACAAATGACTGGTGCTAGTTGGAAAACAAATGCAGCGGAAGAAATACCCTGATGAAAATCCTGTATGGTGATCCTAACCTTTTACCTAGGGGGAAAAAAGCTTGAAATTGCAGTCTTTTATGATCTCATTGGCCAGCTGACAACTGAACATCAAAAGTCTTTCAATAATTCTTCATCTCATTTTAAGCTTCTCACAAATGAAGGAAATAATGGAAAAGTTAAAGATGAAGAAAAAAAGTAGTATGAATTTGGGTCCACTCCTGTGAATAGTTACTTAGTTCAGGAAATGATTTTTTTAAAAAACTTGAAATCTAATACATTAGTCAGTGGAGCATCATCAATGATCACTAGCCAGATTCTTTTGCTAAAAGAGATGTATACTATTCCCACCTGCCTCTCTTCTGATATAAAAACCACCAGCAAATTCCACATCCTGTTCTAAGATCTCCTTCTGTCATAAGGGTTTGTTTGTTGTTCCCTGTGTGATGAGCAGCAGTGCTAGTCTCTGGAGACAATGTTCCTCCAAACTCATAAGATTATCTTGTGAAGAAATTATCCTGGTTGCCTGCTAAGATTCCTGGAAGCTAAAGACAAAGAGAACTAGTTTCATAGTGGGATCTTAGTTTTTGACTTTGATTATGCCTGAGGAATGCTACTTTAAATTAGTCTCATGCACCTTCACCTGAAGCCCAAAGTTCTGATGGCGAAGGACCATGCTATGCTTAATCAGAGGTGTTTGGAAAACATGCAGATCTCCATATGTTGCTAGATTTTATTTCTCATAATTTCTGATTTAGCCATGCTGGCTGGGAGTTGGAGTCCAACACCATCAGGAGGGCCACATGCTCTCCTTCACATATTCTGATTCACCCTGGGGCTCTGATCCAGGAGCCCCCATTCAGGTTGAAGTCCCCTGGATATAGTCTAAATTAGTTTAGGGGTGGTGATAATGTTAATTACTTCTTCTTCTTCTTCTTCTTCTTCTTCTTCTTCTTCTTCTTCTTCTTCTATCCAAATTAAACATACAGCCCTGATTGATAGTGTGCAGGCAAGGGCCAGTTCCTCTGCAATGAAGCCACTTGCAAAGAAACACTCTGGATTGATGCCTCTGTTGAACAGCTGTTGTGCAGAGGCATCAGTCCTGTGTGGTGCTGCTTTGCAAGTGGCTTTCCTTGAGCGGAGGTGTTGATCCTGTGAGGCAGGCAAGGCATCAGGAAGGAAGGAGTCGGACAGTTGGAGGCTCTTCCCTTCTCCAAGGAAGACACAACCAGTGGTACGTCTTGGCCTTTTTACGGGATGCCTGCCTCACCTACCTGCCTTGTGCCCTTCCCTTCTTACATCATCAGATCCCTCGTGCTCATCCAACCCACAGCAATCTATCTCAGACGAGGCCTGAATCTCTTTGAATAGACCCAGTTTGTCTCAGGATTTGGGCCTTGGCCAAATCCAGTGCACACCTCTACATCACACTTTATGGTGTTAATTGAAGACACTATCCGACCAAAGTGGTACTTGGACACTTGAAGGCCACACGTGCTGTCAACTTCAGTCCTGGCTTCTCCTGCCTCTGTTCTTCGTCTTCACTGCAGGATCAGCTTAGGTTGCATATGAGGCCACAGAGGCAGCTTCCTCTTCTGGCTTTGCCCCCACATGGCACACCTTTGTTTTGGGATGAAATGATAAACTGGGCAGCTGCTTAGCAAATGCACCCAAAATTTCTGAAATCACATTGCAGGACTTCTGGTAAGTAAACGTTCTGTCCATTATGCTTCAATGGATAATGGCTGACAACATCAGTCACTCATTCTTAATCATTGCACATTTAATTTATTGCAGATTAATTAAGGTCAGCTTTCTAAAGTATGTAAATACAACCTTCTGATTTTTCACTCACATCTCTGCTTCATTCACCAATAAAGCAGGTGTGTGTCTGTGGAGTATTACTTTAATAGTAAAGGCAGTAAAAGTAGCCTGTTGAAAACTGCCTCTTAAAGGCATAGACAAATAAATCATATCTGTGATTTGTCCCTATTCTTACTTTAGGCTGCACTCCTAATCCCACTTACCTGGGGGAGTAAACCCAACTGAATTTAATAGCTCTCAAACATGGTTCGCTCTTAGGGTTCTCAGGCCACCTTCTTGTCCCTCTTACCATTTCCCTTCCTCTGCTACCCAAATATTCTAAATTTATTTGTGTGCTTTGCATAATTTATTCTGAGAATACATTTGGTGTTTCTGTAGTGCCAAATTCTGATACTCTTGGCACCATTATGAAAATGATGCCGTTACGATTTGAGTAGAATTGATTTGAAAAGAGACATCTGCTTCTATTAAATATTTCTCATCTTTCATCAACATTTCATTAGAAGCTTTTTCCAAGCAGCTGTCATAGCAGGGCCTTTAAGATTTGGTCTTTTGATAGTGTCCTAGCTCAGATAGAGGAACTGCAAAGATAAGAAAGTTGGGGTGATTGGATTGAATTGTGACAGCAGAGAAACTGTTTTTTTCGTTGCTATGCAATTTCCCCAGAAGAGCAGGGATATCATTTACACTTAAGACAAATTCATTTGAAGGCAGTGAATGACACAAGATGGATCTGCTAATGACAGAGTCGAACTTCAATTAAGCAAACAACAAAAGCACAGATATCAGTGATGATTGAAAGACGCTTACCAAACTGAATGGGTTTGTACTGTTCCAGACAGAGCGTATTTTGTTTTGTTTTCATCTTTTTTCATGTTCTCTTGTTGTCTGTTGATTCAGAATCCACAATTCTTCAGTCACCTATCCTGGATTTTGATTGTGGCAGTTCAGACTGTGAAACAGTACCACAAGAGGAAATATTGAGAACACAATGCTGACAAACATGCTTAGTGATTATGTTGCTCGAGTCTCATCACTCTGTTCATAACCTGGTTAAACAAGAGTGCTTGGTGAGCTGATGGGGGTACACTGGATCCATGGGGCTGCCACAGATGATGCAAAGACTGCGAGCCTGCGTATTCTTACCTGGGAAAAAGTCCCACTGAATGCAAGCATAGGTGCCAACTCCCTGGGGCCCTGGGTGCCCGAACACCCACAAAATTCCCCATGAAGAGGCTGGGCACCCACAAATTTCAGTGCCAGGGCCTTGCACGCTGCATGACACCTACAGCCCCAGGCACCCAAAGTCAGGGGGCCAAATTGGCGCTCCTGAATGCAAGCATACTTATGTCTGCGTAAGCAACTGTAGGATTGTGCTTGTAAGCTGCAATCTTACTCACACTTAACTGGGGTTAGGACTACTGAACTGCACAGAGATGGCTTCCCGGGGATTACTGGAATACATGAACACTTTAAAACTGCAATTCTGAACACATGTACTAGGGAGCAGCCTTACTGAACATAGGGGGCTTACTGAATCTCTTTCCTTTCCCTTTTCTCTCTTATGCACATTAAAACAAACATGCCAGTTTCATTGATACAAGAGTTACACTGCATTCATACATCCATTTACCCCATTGAACTCAATGTGACTTACTTCTGAGTAAGAATAGACAGAATTGCACTGTTCATGTGGAAAGCAACTGTTTGTAAGAATGAAGCCTCAAAAGATTGTTAATCTGGTAAACACATGTTTCCTTGCGTTAAGGAAACTACAGTTTTAAAGATGTGTCAGCTGCTGATTTATTTCTTCCTTTTTTGACAGCAGGGGGAAACAGGCTCTTTTTAAGGAAAGCTCTTTTTCTAGTGGTGATGCTGCTAGAAAGGTGCACTGGAAAACTCTGGGACTTGTATTTCTGAAAGTCCAAATGCTCTTAACATCTTAACATACATATATAACATGGGTTGAAGTCAGAGGGGAAATGCAGATAGATTGATTGTCTGTTGTGAAAAGCTGCCAAAAGAGCTGTGTTCAAATCCCCAAGCAGCAAGGAGCCTGAAGGCAATTCAACCATTTCCCAGCATCATTATCCAATCTGTAAAATAGGAATACCAATGGTCCATGCTATGGGATTTATTTTGAGGGCAAACAACAACAAAAATGCCAGGTCTCCAACCCCTACCCCCAGCAGCAGATGTGACCTACTTGAGAAGAAAAAATAAAAGCACTCACACATTATAGATACCATCCACAGTAAATCATATCCAGCAATGTCATGATGTACACATAAGCACATGTTACTCCATATTTGTTTGTTTTTCATTTTTACATTTATATCTCACCTTTCCTCCAAGGAGCAAAAGGTGTAGCGGGCATCAATCATGACAGGAGGACCACATGATCTGTAATCTCCCATTTTGTTTTGTGATATGATCCATTGTTTCCTGATGCAATATTTTGGGGCTTCAGAAAATGATGAAAATAGTTCTCGGTCCCATCCACTCTTTCAGCACATCACAGAGCTATAAAGTTGTCTGGTGCAATTCACTCAGATTGCCTGTATCTACTCCATACTGGAATCGCAAGGGCATTCTGTAGGGCAGGGGTAGCAGAGCTGTGCTTTGGAGACACTGGAAAAACCCCCAGCTCTGATTTAATGCTGCAAATCTGAATTTTGTGCATACTAGAATTCTTTCTTTCTCTGTGTGTGTCTCTTTTACCATTCTCAAATAAATTTCAACCTTTTTATAAAACAACATTCAAAAGGCAAAAATATTCCACAGAATTATTGGGTGCGGGCAGGGAGACCATGACTATCTAAAGTGATATCATAGCACTTTAAATGTATGATGTGGGTGTGGCCAGAGTACAACTAAATTAGCATTACTCACCTTAACTCCCCCACCCAGATGTTCACATCAGCATGATTTCAATTTATTAATTTTGTTTATGTGCACACTAGAGGGCACTAAAGGGGGGGGGAATGTCCTCGCCCTTATGCAAAGACTAGAGATGAATTAGGAACAGTTTAAGGACCCCAATCAGTGTGAAGCTGGCTTGAGAAACACCACATCAAGCAATAGTATCTTATAGCAAAGTGAAGGGGACAGCTGCATTTGAACTGATGTCACGTGAACATGGATTAAAAACCCAGCACTGGAAATGCAGTGAGTGCACAGTAAATGGGAATGTGAACACAGCCCAGTTTGTGGATCAGGGCACCAATGGTTAACACCTGCTGTGGAAACTAATAAGTCTCAATCAGGAAGTAGATAGATGGATGGCATCCTCTGAGACTGACACCAACCTAACTCTGCCAACAAGTGCTCAGAATAACAATTGACCTTCCACTTTCAAGTACTGACAGACAGTTTAAGGATCAATGAGATATAATCAAGACTTCAGATAATTTGCATCCTTAATGCACAAGGCAGCTTATTAGTGAAAAAGCTCATTTGTTAGAGCTCGGAAAGACCCAGCTGATCCGTCATTGATGTATATGCACAAGAGGACAATGACCAATGTGACATCTTGTTCATATCTGCCTGGGACAATTCCCAGTGTGAGTAGAAAGGCCATGGAACATTCCAGAAAAGTTGACTTGGTGCTGCCTCTTTCACCCTCTGACTAGGAGCATATTTTCAATGAACAGAACATCTGTGGGAACAACCCACCATGTGGCAAAGACAAGGTATAGGCTTTTAATGAAGATGGGGGGAATCAGTCTTTAATTATTCCAGGTTTTACTCTTCAGACCTACATGAGGACACTCCCATATGAACTTGCTAGAAGTGTGCATTGTTTCTACCTGAAATGTAAGGTGTGAATGGTAACAGGGTGCTTTTTACTTACCTGGGTTGGGTTGCAATGTTAACAGGACTAGCTAAGTCAAAGCTGAAGACCCCCCCACCACAAAAATTCCATGTTGCTTAGTCAACCTGTTGTGCTTGGAAGTGCTTCTACTTTACTAACAGTATCATCGGATACATCCCTTTGGAAACTACTTGAGTAATTCTCAGAAAATTCTAACAACAACATTCACTATACTTTGCACTAAACTCATAAATAGAAGTTATGCATCATGGTAACACAAATTCTACACAAATTCTGCAATCTGTATAATTAAGGGAATGCAAATATGATTGATTATTTTACATAGTTTATTTTGCATCTGTTCATCATAGGTAGAGGCAAAAAAAAAGTGTTTTGTTGAAGACCTAGTCCTTTATCATTGGCAAACCTGCTAAGTGCAAACACATACAGCTGGCTGATTTCTGAGATTTCTACAGATATTGCGCACATGCTTGCATTCAAACCTTACCAGCTTAAAGACTAGAAACACAATCCTTTTAAACAAAAAGCTAAAACTCTCAGGATAGTGAATTTTATGTGTAATAAAACCAGCAATGTTTTGCCTGAGTTCCACGCCCCCCCTTGTATGGCACAACTGCAGAATTAAATAATTCTCAAAGGCCTTGCTTATATTAGTTTCCTTCAGTCAAATTTTATACAAGGCATATATGTACAAAACAGTCAAGTAAATAAATGGGGGAAAATTAGAAACTAGAACTGAAAACATTCAGGACTAGTAAGGAGAGCATTATATTTTGCCATGACAGTTTATAACTGACCTTGGAGTCACCATACTCAAAGGAAAATCATTCAGAAAGAAGCTGGAACGTGAAGCTGTAGAGTTAGAGTTCATTAGCAAATTTGATACTTCCCCCTCTTGGGTAGAAAAGGCATTATGAATGGTTTTCTCACTGTGGACAGTAATTGTCCCCATGTGGTGTTAATGCTATCTTTCTAGCTACACAGACTGAACACTAATTGACATGAGTTGGGTGCCCCATATGCCCTCTGGCAACAGTGGGAGTGGGGCCCACCTACGTCTGAATGAATCACAAAGCATCTATATTCTCAGACTTCTATAATGCTGGGATACCTAATTCTGATTATATCATATGCTGTTATCTCTTGCACTTCCTCTGCTTTAAGTTTCATGACACAGAACTGTTTTTCATCGACTGCATCCATACTTACATACGTACCTACAAATTTTCCATACTGCTACAAGCATCTGACAAAATAGACTGTGGTTTAGGCTATGAAAGCTCATGCCATAGTCCTAAACACTCTTTCTAGGAAACAAGCCTCTTTGAATATAGTGAGATTTACTGCTGAGTAAATGCATTTGCTTTCTGCTGTTTGCCTGTAGCTCCTCAGTTGTTGTTGGACTACAACTCCAATCATCTCTGCTCATTGGCCATGCTGACTGGGGTTGATGTAGACTGTTGTCCAACAACATCTAGAGGACCATTCCTACTTTACAGTATCACACAATTATTTGATAACACCCCACAGACATTTAAAGCGCATTACATTCCTCCTGTGAGTCCTATGAACTGTAGTTTGTCAAGATGCTGGGAACTGTAGGTCTGTGAGGTGTAATCTACAGTTCCCAGTATTCTTTGGGGGATGTAATGTATGGTGTGTGTGCAACCTTTGGTTGTACCTGTTTCTTTTCACATGAAGGTTTTACTTTGAAATAAAGTTGAAAATGACAGGCAACGAACAGGAAGAACACCATGTAATAATACAGTAAAACCACTTATTAAGAGAAAATAAGTGAAAATAAAAGCCTCTAATTTCAGTCTTAATATATGGTGGGTCGGCTTATAGGACACTTATAGTAAAGCAACTTGAGGAAAGGCTTGCTAACCATTGTGGGAGTTTGGATGTTTAAGTTGTGGAGGTGACTCATAGTCAGAAAAAATAAGCATCCATATTTGACTGGAATGTGAACAGAAGCATGAGGGTCTTTCAAACAAAAGATTAAGAAAACCAAGGTACCATAATGGAAAGCTCATTTTCAACATCAACTTTTTAAACATTGGAATTCATTGCTTGCTGTGCTTACAGAGAAAGTTTACACATAATCATGGTCTCCCAAATTTTATCAATCTATTGTTTTTTATAAGATTGCTTGGAAGATTTCCAGTTGCATGCTATACATGATTTTAGCTCAATAAGCAATTGCTTTAGAAGATCTTTTTTCCCCTGGAATCCAGGGTCACTAGTTTCAAAGCCATGATGAAGCATAGCTTTGGTCCCTGCTGGCCAGAGAAATTCCTGATAGAGATCAGCAGCTTCAACACAGAATTCCTACACTGCTGAATGTTTCTCTTTGCTGTTTCTCCATCACCGGTGATAACTTCTGATGCACAGCAGCAATAATAATAGTATTCTGTCCCAGGTGACGGTCTCAGTCAGATGTGCTTCAGCTCAAGCAGAAAGTTCTGGATGAGAGTTTGGGTTTCAGGAGGGCAAGCAAAGTAAGGCAGTTTTCAGGAATGCAAAAGAAAAAAAAGTTCATTTTCAAGTTCCAATTAGCACCCTGGATAGCTCCCTATTAATACTCAGGCTAGACTAGAGAATCATTTGACCAGGTGCAGCTTCAGTCTCAAAGAACCCCAGACTGAGACTTAAACAGGACTTCAGTCCAGTGTGGGAAGTTAGTTCTGTTCTTCTAGAGACACCTCTTCCTATAAAAGTGGCCTTGCCTGCTTCAGCAACCGTTGACTCACAATATAAGGAAGACTGTCCTCAGAGGTAATCAGAGTGATCTCATCAAGCTGTGACACAGGTTCCTGAAAATGAGAGCCTTCTGGGAAAGCAGAGTTATCCAGCACCAAATCTGAGGACTCTTTTCCCACTAGCTGTAGAGTCTCATCCCCCCGAAGTGAGAGAATCTGGCCCCGGACTAGAGCTCTTTTTCACTTGTTTCTGTTTCATTTTTCACTTAGTGTTTCCTCTAATTTCCTCAGCCTCAAGCCCATTTCAGCTGTTCTCTTTGTCAGAATTGAAACACATAAGGGAGTGGAATTGAGGTTATATCTGCCAACATTGCCCCCCCCCCCGGCCTTCATATATGGAGGCAAAAAAGCATACATCTAAATCAGGGTCACTAGCCTGGCACCTCTGGATGCCAGTGTGCCTTCTTATGCCACCTGCAAAAGTATTTAACAAATAGTTCCTTAAAAAGCTACAATGCGCGTGCAACTGTTTGCTATTCCTGCCCAGTTCCTGTTTACACTGACTTGGCCTCCTCCTCTGAAGTTCTCATTCCAACATGCCTACATTTCAGTAAATGCCAGAACTGAACACCCATTCTCCCATCTGCTTTTAACAAAGGAGAGGTACCAGGAGCAAAGGCAGTGGTGGCTGTTGTAGGTACCTTTTCCCATTGGCAGAGGGGTATGTTTGCATCATTTTGTGTGCCTGCCTCTTCTTTTTTATTGATGCTCTTTTAGATGCTGCAGCCATTTTATGTTGTGCCTACCCCCAGCAGCCATTTTGTATTATGCTGCACAACCCACACCAGCCATTTTGTGACTGACAAATGTGCCCACTAGCCCCAAAAGATTGGTAACCCAAATGTCTGGGTTAGTATTTTGGGTTGCATGGCTTATTTTATGTGGCCATTTTATTCAGTTAGCAATTTATTGCAAAGTCTGAAGCACCAGCTCATCAAGGTACACTAGACAAAAAAATCCAGAAATTTGTATTAAAACAAGGAACTTTTTATTTTTACTGCAGACTCAATAGCAGATCATTTGATATGCAGAAAAATGATCTTGTCAGTGGAATGTACACCCAACAATTTATTCTGGGAATAAAAATGGCTTAAGTATGCACATGTGTTTGGCTTGTAGGATTACTTAGGACTATCAAAAATGGCTACATTGGTCATGTCAATCCATTAGAAGTTTTATAGATAGATGATAGATAGATAGATGATAGATAGATAGATAGATAGATAGATAGACAGACAGACAAATATGTGACACTGTATTGTGAAGTAGCTTAATTCATTTCATTTAGTGTGAAGAATTTTGGGGCGGGGGTGGCCTTTTCCTTTAATGCTGTTAGAAAGCAAAATTTTGGAAAAGTGGATTGAATCTGAAGTCACTAATGATTGGATTTTTCTCTGTAATGGAAAAATATACATTGTACTTGACCTCATCCCGCCCTCTAACTTTAATAAAATTCTGGTCATAGGTAGTATGGCGTAGAAGAAACCAAACACACATTTTCTTTACACTAGCTTCTGGTATATTGATGGCTCTGGTATGAAATCTATTTATTATGTTTGACTCTCAGGCACTATACTTCCTTTCTAGGAATTAGCCTCTGAGGCATCTACACAGAGATGTAGCACCATTTTCCTTATGGGCCTTGGTGTTTAGCATTCGGTCATAGACAACCTGCTAATCTGAGCATTTTGTAGCACACCTCTAGATGCCACATAAAGCAGTGAAGGCTACACCTTTGGAGCAGGTGATCCTGTGCATGTAAAAGCAGAAGGCAATGTGTTTTGTTCTCAGTAAAGTGGTACACTATGAATTCCTAAGAGAGAAGCACAGCTGCTCTCCAATTGCACATGAGAGCATCATAAAAAGCATATTCTCATATGGTGGACTAGCTTGTAAAATCAAAGGGTGTGGGTGTGTGAGAGAGACCATTACATAGGGTGATCCTACACATACTAAACATTCTCCCAGCTCTCCCTGTGTAATCTTTTATTGTTTGTCTCTCCAATCTCCAGCCTATCTAGGAAACAGAGATTTTCTATGTGTGTTTACAAGCGTGTGTTCTGTGTGTATGCGCGCACACACACACACACACACACACACGTATGCATGTTGGGCAGGGTTGAAGGATGGAACAGAGAAAGAATTGGGAGTGACTGCTGAATTAATGAAATTGTATATGATAGCACAGACTTGGCACACATTTGGGATTTGTAACTTTCCCCCCAGACTTTCCAGCATAAAAAAGAAAGAATTCCTAATGGTCACATTTGTCATTGAGAATTTAAGGGATTCCCCCCCTCCCCTTCTCACTTAAAAAAAAAACCACACACACCACAGAGACCAGATCAAATAGTAGGTTTTCAGTTCTGGAAATTACAGACGCTGGAGAGGCAATTAACCACAACTCCCATCTCTTGGCCCTAGTTTAATGTCTTTATTGCCCATTCAGATTTCTTTCCCTGGCACAATCCGGAGAGATGGTGTAATCGGGCTAATTTTGGGACAGTTATCGTGCTAATATAGTCTTTACAATTACGCGGCAGAGCAGGTGCCAAGGCCGCATGGCTGTGCATTGCCAAGGTGCAAAACAAATTCAGCGTTCAATCAACCTGAGAGAAAAAGGACAATTCTCATTTGCATAAACATGTAGCCACGGAAACTGAAGGCACAGAGGTATAAGGAAAAGAGACCTATTTTACATGATGTGCATAGAATATTTGACAGTTTAGATTGGAGGCGTCATTGATGTGCGTAGGAATGGTACAGTTGGTTGCCATGGATATGGTTTTCCCTACTGGCAGCGCAAAGATTGGCAGGGATGGATGCAGGAGGGGGGGGGGAGACACACATACACATACAAACGCCTAAACCACTGCAACTCTCTGGCAGACTCATTCTTTTCTTTTGTTGAGAAGCTATGTATCCTTTCTATGCTAATGACAGCTCATCTAGTATGCTGTGTAATCTAGCAACACTGATATTTCTATAATAAATCATTTATGTGTAATGTGTATTTATATAGTGCATGAACATATATAAAGTATAATTTCATACATACATATTTTCATAAAGCGGTGACATAGACAGAAATAGGAAGTGAGCTGAAGATGCATAATATATAAGGAAACATACTTATATTTAGTTTAATTTGTTTCCCTGATTTGACATAGAATAGAAACACCCCCAGGTGTGTTTTTAATGTAATTTATTATTAGTAGTATTATTATTTATTTTATTTTTTTTAAAAAAAATCATGCACATGCTAACATAAGCAGCATTCTACATCTCATTCTGCAGCTCATTTACACTGGAGTAATCTTATTAAAATTGAAGGGTTTACAGAGGGGTAAAGAAATTGTCACCTGAATGCCTAACATCCAGAGTAAATATAATCCTGTAGAATGCTTACATTAAAGGAAGAACTTTTAAGGTTGGTTTAATAGTATAGAGTAAATAAAAATTGAGAGATGGTTTCTCTGATTTCACTCCAGTATATGGATTTAGGTATATGCTTTTTCTTTAAAATGAAAAGTCAGGTGGAAACCTTACAGCTATTCACTTCATTAAAATGAATATGGATTTAAAATCCTGATCTGCAGCCCAATTAAGCACTGGGTCTGGATATAAGCTGATTGAGTCCATTTGAACTCAGTGGAACTAAACAATTTAAAAATAAACATATTCCTATATATTTTTAAAGCTTACACCTTACTTTTTCCCCACCAGTTATATTCTTAAAATAAGTATGTGTTAATATTAACATGTCCCAGTTTCCAAACGGAAGGTCAATAAGCCACAAAAACGGTGGCACAATACCAAGCAAGCACCTTGCATGACAAATTCAGCACTCATTTGTCATTCATTATAAAATGTAAAACAAACAAAATAAGCAGTTGACCTCGAGACATCTACATGCACCTGATTTGGCATCCATAGTCACAGCATGATGATCATTCGTGTCCCAAAGAGTTTGCTAGATTTGTCGTTTGGCATGGATGGCAACCCACTAGTTGCAGGTGATTTGTTGTGTGTGACTAGAGCTGAATTGGGAGCAGAGGACATTTGTTAGAATGACTAAGACTGTGGGCCTAACCCTTCTTTCCTGGTGGTAAACTCTATTAAAGTCAACAGGATGTACTTCTGAGTTAACAGGGTTTGGAACGCAGCCTAAAGAAATAACACAACATGGTAGAAAGGAAAAAAGAATAAAGGGTCATGGGGCAGATGTATTTGAAATCTCAACAGGGTACATCCTTTTCATATGAGAAGAGGCGTCCTTGTAGTTTTTCAAGGCCTTTATGTTAAACAGGGTCATTTATTTCACAAATGCAGTGGCTGAGACTGGAGCTCTTTCAACTATTCTTTGTATGAAAGTGGAGTTAGCAGAATTCCACTTCATCACAAGCATTCTTTTAGCAAATATTGCAATTCCCTTCTTGATATTAGCTGATAGAACCAGGTTATCCAGAGCTTCTAGTGTGCACAACACTTCAGGACTTGCACAACACTTCAGGACTTGGGAAGAAGACATTCATGGCTTGGCAGTAGTGAAATATGTATGATTGTATGTGGACCTGGTCCCAGATGGTTCCAAGTGCTTTGGAAAGGCGGCTTCCCAGTGTTTGACTAAGCCCACAGTTGTTCTCTCATTGATCTGATTATGTCTTCTGACTCACATGAAGCTCTCGGATCTGGAGGTTGGGCTATTGGCCTCACCTTCTGTAATAGAGGTGGGTAAGATTATACCTCACCTATGCTGTAGAGCGGGACATGCGTGGCGCTGTGGGTTAAACCACAGAGCATAGAGCCTGCTGATCAGAAGGTCAGTGGTTCGAATCCCCGCGACAGGGTGAGCTCCCATTGCTCGGTCCCTGCTCCTGCCAACCTAGCAGTTAGAAAGCACATCAAAGTGCAAGTAGATAAACAGGTACTGCTCCAGTGGGAAGGTAAACGGCATTTCCGTGCGCTGCTCTGGTTCACCAGAAGCGGCTTAATCATGCTGGCCACATGACGTGGAAGCTGTACACCGGCTCCCTCGGCCAGTAAAGGGAGATGAGCGCTGCAACCCCAAAGTCGGCCACGACTGGACCTAATGGTCAGGGGTCCCTTTCCTTTACCTTATGCTGTAGAGCAGCATTTCCCAAACTTGGGTCTCCTGCTGTTTTTGGACTACAGTTCCCATCATGCCTGACCACTGTTCCTGCTAGCTGGGGATGATGGGAACTGTGGTCCAAAAACAGCTGAAGACCCAAGTGTGGGGAAACCCTGCTATAGAGGATAAAAATATCATTATAATAATCTTAAGTCCTTTCTTAAATGACAAATATAGGAAGTCTTGGTGTGGGGAACATTTGGTCTTCCAGATATGGTTGAATTACAGCTCCTTTTATCCCTGGCCATTGGCCATGCTTCCTAGGGCTGATGGGTCTTCTGCGACATCTGGAAGGACAAAGGTTCCCCACTCCTTTCTTAGTGTTTACTCTTTATACAGTTGTGAACTCTGTTCTTGTTGTTTTAGGTAAATAAGGTGCATTAAATATATTTCCCCTAGGTTTTCCCTTCTGTTTCGCACACTCTTCTGTGCCAGAATGTCCAAGGGAAGGCCACTTCTGTTTGGACTCTGTCCTGTGCTGTAACTTGCACAGGATTAAAAGACCAGGGTGAGTGTGGGAATGCATATGCAAATAATAATAATAATAATAATAATAATAATAATAATAATAATAATGTGCCTCAATAAGCTAGTATGCTATAACCAAATTCTTAATTCTGTAGAAACATAGCATGGACGTTCTCACAGTGTTTCGATAACCACCTCCAATATTTCAAGCTGTGAGCATAATTCTTAGCTTTCAGAAAAAGAAATTCTGCAAAAATCCGGTACTTGTGGACAAGCATATGCTTGCCTGAATTGCAGCGAAATGTTGGCATATATTATCATGCAGAGTTCCTTGAATATAATTCATTTTGAAGCCATCATAAATATGAAGTGACTTGTTGAAAATCAGTCATTGGACATTCATTTAAAAACCATGAGCAACCTTTGTTGAGTTCAGAGGCCTGGGGCTCTTAGGATCAAGAACCTGGACTGAGGCTATGTTTGTTAATGAAGAGGTCTATTTTATTTCCTTGCTCATAGTTACATACAGACCAGTGCTCTTCCTTCCAGAATTCCCTGTAAGTCCAGGAGTGATCATTGACTAAGACCTAATAATTCTAAAATCCTGGTCTAGGTCAAGGAATGGATCTGCCGTATGCCTTACAGTCTTCTTCTTCCATTTCCACTACTGACTATACACTTGAATTCCTCAAGACTTCTACTGGTATTATTCAAATGCCCTATTATCCCACTCCTGCCATGGTCCAACTCACACACAGCCCTGGCATGATACTATTGGCAGGTAAGGGAGTGATTCTTGGGGGTTTGCACGTATCCTCACTGTGCGTAGATCTTCTTGAAGATGGGAGGTTGCCTTATACTGAGTCAGACCAATGGTGTGAGTAGAAGCAGCTCTCTAGCCCTACTTTTGAGATCCTTTTAATTACAAAGGGCAGCAACTGAATCTGGGGACTTGCACATCTGCTCTACCACTGAGTTGTAGGTCTTGAATATGGACCGGAGCCTATCCTCCTCACACATATTTATGCCTGTATGCTCCAGTTCATGTTCAAAATTCTAGGCATGGTGGAGGAGGATTTGAAAGCCCAGGGCTCCTCCTTTGCTTTTGCACCTTTGCTTTTGCACCTGCTTTTGCACCTGCTTTTGCACATGTAAAACTCACATCAGGGGTAGCCCAGCATGGTGACTTCCAGATGTGTTGAGCCCCAGCTTCCTCCAGAACCCTTGTGCCGAGTTTGGCAATGATATCTCAAGAGCCATCTGGACACATAGAGAAGAAACAAATGGGCAAACCATTTTCAAAATATTCAGTAAATGGCAATCTCTCTCATTAGTTACACAGACCAGAATATCTGTATTTGAGAGCATTGTGGCCAACACCAGCATATTATGAAATATTTGTCCCTCTGGTTGGACTCCTGGCACAGCCATTAAGATATTTTCTTTCAAAACAAGCATTTAGTAGATTACACTATGAGTCCATCAAGGAATGGGGTCTTACACACACACACACATACACACACACACACACACACAGAGAGAGAGAGAGAGAGAGAGAGAGACTTCTGTTTCATCCTGGCATAGCTGAAAATTTATATATTTCAGATTTTCAAAATGTCAAATGTGTCACTTTGTGACTGGCACTGAATTGTGTCACTGTGGATGAGTCAACCTGCATGCCCCAATATGAACTTCTCCTTATCCATGCCTCTAGATTGGATCACCAATCATTTTCAATTTGAACTCTGTGCTAGTGTTGCTTCACCACTGTGCATCCATTTTAATATTGTTTTGTAATTCTGCTGTGATGCCTCTAATATGTTTATTTCTATCTTTAATTTTACTTATAGATGCATGATACGATTTACAGCTGAACAGGATGACTTAAAAAAAACTAAACACCTCCCATCAAGATAATTTTTTAAAAATCAAATTTTATACAGTCTGCAACTTCCATATTTGCAAGTGAACTCAATTTCCATCCTTTCAGCAGGATCCCAAGTAGTTTAACTGCTATCATTTAATGAAAATCTGATCTGGTTCTATACTGTTCTTTAAAAAATATAAACCATACTGTACTGTGAAAGGAACCCCAGTTCTGGAGTTTTTCCTCACAGGGTTGTTGTGATGATAAAATTGAGAGGAGGGATCCACACATGTTTCCTTCAGTTTCTTGGAGGAAAGGCAGGAAATAAATGCAATAAATAAGATTATCTATCTACAGATTTCTGTGATCTTTACAGAATGCAACTATCATGATGGTATCTGACTATCTTTGTACATATATCACTTTTACACTTTGACTAGGGCTGTGAAAGCAACACCATTTTACTATTCCCAGTTTAGCAATCCTGTTCAAGCCAACCCAAACTGCTAAGGCCCTGTCTCATTCTGCTCCAGGCCTGATCCAAGCTACAAACTGAATTGAGGGCCTTGCATAGTTCTAATATTTAAATTCTAATTAAACATTAGGTGGGTTAAACCACTGAGCATAGGGCTTGCCGTTCAGAAGGTCGCCAGTTCAAATCCCCACGACGGGGTGAGCTCCTGTTGCTCAGTCCCAGCTCCTGCCAACCTAGCAGTTCGAAAGCACGTCAAAGTGCAAGTAGATAAATAGGTACCGCTCCGGTGGGAAGGTAAACGGCGGTTCCGTGCGCTGCTCTGGTTCGCCAGAAGCAGCTTAGTCATGCTGGCCACATGACCCAGAAGCTGTACGCCGGCTCCCTCGGCCAATAAAGTGAGATGAGCACTGCAACCCCAGAGTCGGTCACGTCTGGACCTAATGGTCAGGGGTCCCTTTACCTTTACCTATGGGGAAGGGGAATTTTTATGCAGAAAATGCTATACAGCTATTAAACATAGAGGAACCCTTTCTGCTTCTCCACCTGACTCCCCCGAAAGCTGTTTGGTCTGGACTGGCCAAAGACATTCTGCTGCCTGAAGGAAGGGTCAAAATGATGCCCTCTCTATTTCATGTGAAAAAGCTGAGTGGCCTGCCAGCTGAATCTGACTTCAGCACTGACAACAGGACAGCATCCTCCAAAGTACTTGAAGGCAGCAACCCTCCTTGCGAGGTACAGAGCAGGCCGCATGACACACACAAACCAGCCCACCAACACTCCCCCACTGCTCTTCAGCCCTAATCATCTTCTGTCTAAGGCAGTAGCCTCAGTCTGCCTAATGATAGGTGCGGCCCTGACCATGATACCTGTTTTCCCACTATATAAAAACTAAAAAAGGCACACAGGTGTGCACCTTTTGAAATCAGTAGATTTAAATGTGCTTAGCTCTTTTGTGCCTGTTCATGTTCAGCTACCAGGCTATAAATGCAACTTAAGCAGAATCAAAATGAGAGGGACCTTTAAAAATTCAAAGGCTGGCATTATCTTTTAGTCAAGTGTTTCCAAAAAAGAGAAGAAAAGGGCTGTGATAAAATGGTCAGTCTTTAAGGTTCTTTCAGCCACCAGTTCTCTAACACCAGGTTTCTGCTTCCTAAATTGTTAATACATTTCACAGGCCAAATAGTTTGGAAGTTTTCTTATTGCTTTATCTCCACATAAAGTCACACTATTGTGTCCTCACCCCAATGATCATGTGAAAAGGGTTTCTCATACATACTACAGCTGTTTGCATTGGTGAAACACGGAATTGTACATCATCTAGTCCACTGCACTAAGTTTCTTCAAACTCTATAATCCAAAGCAGGATTCCTAAATCTTTAACATTTTTGACAAATGGAATGGAATCAATGAAAAATAACATCTTACTGTCCATGTTATAGTTTAGCACAAGCAGACAACAGGAAGAAAAATGTGACAACTGCTTGCCAAAAGTGTTGCTATGAAAAGGAATAAAAGTAAATAAAGAAAAATGACTTGTACTGAGTCAGTGTGTTGTTCCCTCTGGCTCAAAATCGGTGATATTGACTGGCAATGACTCTCCAATGTCATCAGGGATCAGACACAGCATCACACAATTTCAGGGGCAAATCATAACTAAACATAACTATTAAGGGTTAAGTGTGGCATTCAATGAAAGCTCCATTTACACTATACATTAAAAGCAGTACCATACCACTTTAAACAGTTATGACTTCCCCCAAAGAATCCTGGGAACTGTTGTCTGTTAAGGATGCTGAGAATTGTTAGGAGACAATTATTCCCCTCACAGAGCAATGCTTGCCAATTCCTCTTCCTGGTGAACTCTGGGAATTAGAGCTCTTGGAGGCAGAATAACAACTTTCAGCACCATTAGCAAACTACAGTTCCCATAATTTTTAGGAGACATCATGGCGACTAAAACTGGTATGATACTGCTTTAAATGTATTGTGCACATGGAAGCCTAAGGTTTACTTTGAGTAGACCTTTTGGAGCTAATGGAACTAATTTAGTCAATTTTAGTGGGTCTGCTCTGAGGAAAACTTAATTGACTATCAGTGAAAGTTCTGTAGTAAAATATGGGAGGGACCCCCCCCCAAAAAAAAGAAACTTAACTCTGAAATGCATGCAAAAAGCATGTTGTATATGGGCCACTCAAGTAATGTATAACAGGTGATATGATCTATTCTGAAAGATCATAGAATCATAGAATCATAGAACTGTAGAGTTGGAAGGGACCCTGAGGATCATCTAGTCCAACCCCCTGCAATGCAGGAATATGCAGCTGGTCCATACAGGGATCAAACCTGCAACCTTGGCGTTATCAGCACCATGGTCTAACCAACTGAGCTATCCAGATATAAGATATACAAACGTTAAGTAATATGGAATGGAGATTTCTCACTGTTGCCATGCTCATAGCAAGAGATCATTTTTCTATGATCCTACATGATATTTCTCCTCCAAAATGGGAGAATGGATTCATGAATGATGGACAGGTAAGTAAAAGTGTGAAAAACCCACAAGATGACCCAGGAAGTGGTTTTCCCATCAATGAAAGAACTGAAGTCTCCAAGACAATTCACCCAGACAAACCATCAAGTGAGGATAAAATGAGTCACTCTGTTTTTCACATTTCTTTGCATTACAACACTTTCCTGAGCTTTGCTGCGTTGATTTTATGTGTAACTTACCACATGGACAAGAGCCAGAATCCTTCAGAGTTATTGCAGGGAACAAGTCTTAATCCACTTAATTTCCCTCTGTTATCTCTTTCTACAGCTTTGCAGTTCCAGTTTTTGCACCGTTTCAGGAGACATTCCCCCCTGCTCATTTCTTGTACACAAATTGCACGCCATAAATATTCTGCGCTTACTTCGCTGCAAAATCCAACTCTTACAAATGGATGTGGCTGCAGTGCATTGCAAACCTGTATCCACTGCCTGAAAGTTTCCCAGTGCTTGTGGGAACCCCCTGGGATCAAACTATTGTGCATATTATCACCAGAGTGGGAAAGAAAAAATATAGTGAATCTTACCCAGATAAGTAGTTGTTTTCATTCCCTGTACCAATTTGATCACTGAGATGAAAAGCCACATTCAAGATTATTTGGGGGAAGCTATGACTGTATCATAAAGGGACGCAGGTGGTGCTGTGGTCTAAACCACAGAGCCTAGGGCTTGTTGATCAGAAGGTCGGCGGTTTGAATCCCCGCGACGGGGTGAGCTCCCATTGTTCGGTCCCAGCTCCTGCCAACCTAGCAGTTCGAAAGCATGTCAAAGTGCAAGTAGATAAATAGGTACCACTCCAGTGGGCAGGTAAATTGTGTTTCCATGCACTGCTCTGGTTTACCAGAAGTGGCTTAGTCATGCTGGCTACATGACCTGGAAGCTGTCTGCGGACAAACGCTGGCGCCCTTGGCCTATAAAGCGAGATGAGCACGCAACCCCAGAGTCATCCACGACTGGTCAGGGGTACCTTTACCTTTATGACTTTATCATTACCATTTAAATGTGTAGTGCAGATGTGGTCTATATTCAAAATCAATGGCATGTGAGTTTCTGCATTGATGTGACCAATGGAAGGGTTATAAAGCTGAAGTCATCAGGGAGAACATCTGTTTTGGTCAAGCAGGTTTCAGAATCCACAATCAGAGTTTTAAAAATGCACAGATGCAAACATCCCTTACACCAGATATCCAGAGGGGGTAGCCAGGGTAACCTGTTGTAGCCAAAACCGTAAGGGATCTTGCGGCTTCTTAAAGACTAGTGCATTTATTGTGGCACCTGCTTCCATGGATGGTGCTCCACTTTATCATAGAAGAATGGACTTCTGCTTCATATGACAAAATGATTGATCTGAGGAAGTGAACTCTAGTCCACAAAAACCAGAGGCAGTATGATTCTGAATACCAGCTGCAGGAGGGGAGAGTGTTCTCATGCTTCAATTCTGCTTTCAGGTTTCCCACAGATATCTGAATGACCACTGTGAGAAGAGGATGTCGGACTAGACAGGTCATTGGCCTGATCCAGCAGGTTCTTCTTAAGCTTTATATTAAAGTCCTTATGGTGCCACAAGACCCATTATTGTTCATGCCAGATCCATTGTGCCCTGATGAGTCCTAAATTTCAAACCAAACTAACATGCGCTTGCTGATTTTTGTAGTATTCAGCACTGACATCAGGCAGGAGAGAACAATGAATGAGTGAGGCAGCTCCTTAATCCACACAACCCTCTTCCGTGCCTTTTGATTGTAAGATTTCTACTCATCCACTGTACCAAGAGTTAGTATTTCTCATTACTGTTCTTCGGATTACTGTGCTTCTAATCATTTGTGTTTTAAGCCAATGAGGAGGAGGAGGGAGGGAATGATTAGGTTCACAATACAATCTACCCCTTCATAATTTGTAGGAAATTGAGAGCAAAACATTAAAAATTGAGTGCTGCTCAATAATTCATAATTCCTCAAAAGTGAAATCTACCACCGAAATTCAAAGGCTTTACTCATCTCTAGTAACAGCAGTGATGGGACTGGAGGAGCTCCAGGCCAAATTTACCAACAGTGGATGACAAATTATATTTTCCAGTTTCATCACTGGAGAAGGATTGCTGAGAGACACAGAGAGAGAGACACTTCTGGGGAAGGGCTGAAAAAGCTGCCCCAGAGACACCTCTCTATTAGACCTCAAAGGCTCACTTTAAGGGGCATTTGCACTATAATCCCAAACTGGGCATTTAAACAAGGGCAGCAAGCTTTAACTGATTAATCCATATGATTTATTGATTTAAGCACTTTGGTGGAATTGTAAGTTTTTCCACACTCAGTTGGTTGAGCAATTTCCAATGCATGTGAGGGTCTCCCTTCCTCAGTCCAAGCTCTCTGTGGATGGAAGGACAGCAACTAAGCAAACAGGATGGCAGGAGGATGCTGGTGTAGCAATATGGCTTCAACACTTGGGCCAACACCTATTTCTCTTCTCTTCCCAACTCTAGGAAAAGCTGCAGCCAGAACAGATTCTTTCCTCTCTCTCCTTTTTGCAAGTTTTTGCCACATTCCAGCTGCAGGTTTCATTATGGCACTGAAATGGTTTTGGTTCCTCTCACTGATTACTTGTATCACAGGAGATATGGAGAAGCTCTACAGGTTGGGAGTTGGAGGTATGGTTCTACTCCACCACCAGCACCACTTACAGAATCTGATATTGGTATTGTGACCCTGCAACACAACTAGGAGACATGTCACTATTCTGCCTCCCATGCTGTTCCTACAGACATATGAAGCCATCAGGCATCTTCACCTGGGTATTTGGGGCATAGTGTCACCAGTAAGCAGACAACACCCAACCTGGCCCTCTGAAACAGATGAGGCTGTGGCAGTGCTTCGAGATAGTAACGGACTGGATGAAGCTGAATCCTGACAGTTTTTGAAGTTTTGGGGTCAATGGCCTGTTCTAGATGGGGCCTAACTCCCCCCTTAAGGAGCAGGTTCAAAACCTAGTGGTCTTCCTTTATTTATCATTGTCAGTGGAAGCAAAGCGGCTTAGGTGGCTAGGAGAGCCTTTGAGCAGCTCTGCCTAGTTTACCAGCTACAGTTATTCCAAGAGAGAGAGAGAAAGTATAGTTGCATGTTATGGTATCTTAATATCTTAATTAGTGTAATGTCTTGAAGACCATCTGGAAACTTCAGTTAGTGCAGAATGCTACTGCTAGGATTCTGTCTGAATTATCTGTGAAAAATCATGGTACACCTATTTTGCGCGGTCTGCACTGGATATTTTATGCGTCACCAGACCACAATTAAGATGTTAATGTTGGCAGACAAAGCACTCAACAACTTGGGATCTCATTATCCATTGGCGTGTCTTTTGCTTTACCAACTAACATAGGCCCTAAGATGGGCAGAAGAGACCCTTCTTGTTGCTCTGTTGGTGAGGATGGTTCACAGTACACTAACATGGGATTGGGTTCCTTCTCAGAAGTGGTGCCCCCAGAATGAAATTCACCCTGCCTAGAAGCTCAGCTGGTCTGTACATTGGTGGTCCTCTGGTGTCAAGTCAAAACAGACTTCTTCAACAAGGCTGTTGGTGGTGCTGATTGCACTCTCCAAGGTTCTGCAACTGGGGGAGTAATATGTCTGCTGCTGTATCTATATATAGTTAAATCTCTATTTGCTGCTACTTTCTCTTGTTCTGAAGTTTAGATTGCTATTTCATTGATAGATTATATTTTTAATCTGTATTTCATTGACTTGTTTGTAAACCACACGGAGATTCATTTGTGAAAGGTGGTTAAGAAGTGCAACAAATAGATAAGTAAACCTTGCTCTGATTGCAAACTCCTATGCTGGTGTCACAACTTGTTGAAGTGGGCACACTTGGGAAAAGCTTGCACTGAAATCTACAAAGCTGATTTTTAAGTAAATGGTCATGTTTATAAGGCAAGCCCTTTGTATACATGTCCCCATTTCTTTTTGATTAGTGCACAAACACACACGTACAGCACCATCTGAGATCACTGGTTCTTCTGGCTTGCTTAAACCTTTTAATCTTCCCTAGTCCTCCTGTCTGTGTCATAAACTGAGGGTGCCTGGGATTGAATTTAGCATCTTTAGTACAAAAACCTGGTGTACAGTCACAGTGCTACAGTTCCCTCCTTGTGGAGCGCTCAGTGCAAATGTGTCCATATGGGTGTGTGGGGGGGGGTGTCCTTCTTGGGGGACAAATGGGGAAGTCATGCTTGCACTATAAAAGCAATGCATTGAAGATTAGGGAGTAATATTCATTTTGCATTCCATTCTCCTCATTGCTGTTTGTCCACAAATAGTTCCTGGGTAAGACAAAATATAATGTGACAATATGGGCATTAATTGGTTTCAGTTTAGAACATCTTTGAAATGGGCTAAAAACTATGATTGCTCCAGATAATGTTTCCTTTTCAAGCATTTTTTTTGCCACACATATTTTTGTCTGAAGAGCTGAGAGAAATAAAATGATATACTGTATTATATCACCTTGGTGGACTAGGTGCACAATTGATAATAGTTATACTGTTTCCAAATGCATAACCTCTTACAGTTACAGCAGTTAGTGGCACTAAATTTTCCTTAAATGAATGTCCTTTGACATAACATAGTAATCAATGGAATGGATGGTCTTTTTTCCTCTTTACTGTCCCCCCCCCCTTCTGCTCACATTATCCTGCAACTATTTGCAAAGTTCTCAAAATATGTTGATTTTGTATTGTCCATATAGTGATGCCAGCATCTTATTATGGACATGTGGCTCATTAGTTGGCAGTTCACTGTGTAGTCAATATATCCCCCTCCCCGCCCCAATGTTTTGCTTGAATTCGTTGTCTGGGAAGTGTATTTGTATTCCACACTGCGTAAAAATAATTCCCAGGGTTAGAATTCGGCTCCTAATAATAATTTCAAATTCACCCTTTCTAAAATTTACTAATATGTGATTTAAATAAAATTGCAGTGTATCTTCTTCCCCAATGATTAATTTTATTCAGAGAGCTTTTCTATCATAATCTCCCCCTGATATTTACAAGGAGAAAGAAAGGAAGAAAGGAAGAAAGAAAGAAAGAAAGAAAGAGAAAACATAAGGTGATGATCCTACAGAATTAAATGCATCTGCTTATAATCTGAACAAATATCCTGGAATCGTTACTTTGCAACATCAGATGCCCCATTGCTGAATCACTTTGCGCCAGATAGCCATTCCTTTGTGGACGTATCTGCATCTAGACGTGCGTGTAAGGCAGAACATGTTTGCTGACCGTTTCCCACTCATGGTCTGGTACTGATTTTGAGCACGCTTTGTAGGGTTTTATTTTAGTAATGTTAAAATATTGTGATAGATGGCAGCTCGTCGCCGTTAATTGCACTAAAAGCAAAAAGGCTTATTCCTAAGGAAAATTCACAGCTTGTATAAATACAAATCTCTCCCCCCCTTCCTTTTCAATATATGTACTAAGCCTCCGTTAGTCGAAAGGATCATTCTGTCTGCAGTCACAGTCCTTGGTAAGCTGCCAAGCACAATAGGGCATTAATTAACATGTGCCAGGGATTCATCAACATGCACAGTGGTATAGAGCCATTGCAAGCTCCCCCTCCCCCCTCCCCTCTTCTCCTTTGTCCATGTAATTCATGAAAGATCTTCTCCAGTATGTAAATCACTTCTTGCTAAACACCCAGCAATACAGCTCCCTTTTATTTTCCAGAACTATTGTCAGTTTTCTTAAACATACAAGGAAGACATTGATTCTCTCTGTCTCCTTCCTTAAATAAATATTAAAAAAGGGAAAAGGGAAAAGGTAGATGTTTATACGCATGCTTTAAATACATTTGAAGGTCGCTGGGATAATAATGTGAATGCATTTGTTTACTCACTATACATTGCTCCATAAATAAATCACTTGATGAACTACAATTTAGAGGGGGGAGGGGGAAGAAGCAGTATGTGATTCATTTTGCTAAATGTGGTGCCACAGGGAATTGTGGAATTATTCTTCCCATTAGCTCAGAATGACAGTAAGCTGACCTGCTAACTTATGGGGATGCCTACAAAAATATCATAAGTCATGCTGTATCGATGACCCACCAGTGACAAAGCAAATAAATCAAAGAATTAAATTAAATTTCAATTAGCTGTTGGGTTGCCCTCATTTCCTTTTATTGCTAAGGATTACCCAACTCCCATCCTATCTGCTGAGCTGCTATTAATGTTGCTCCGATAACATTTCATCCACATTTAAGTGAAAATGCACAAAGCTGTTGACTAAACTGTATCATTACTTCATTGTTTTACTATACAGTATTATTCTTTTAAATCATAGCCGCACCTTTTGTCTGAGGGATCATTTCCTATTCTAGACTATAGACTGGGGGATGTGTGTGAGTTAGCCTGCAGTGTGGTTAATGTGTGGTGTGCATGTGCGTTGTTAATTCATGGAATAGCCTGCTTTGGATTAGGGGGAGGGAACTAGATTACATTCAGTCCTGTCTTTTAGGATTTCCTGAAATTCCCAGCAATCTCCTTTCATTATTAAGTCGTGAACTTTGTGATAAAGCAGTGTCCACATTCCTCATTCAGGCTATTGTCCTTAGCTGTGTAACCTGGGAATAGTGTTTAAGAAAAAATACTAGCAGAAGTTTGGGACTCTGTTCTGTGTCGATCAGGCCAATCTATAACCTCATCTACAAGACCGTTAGGACAGGAAAAACGTGGATTCCAATCAACCAAGTAGAACATCACATCAAGTCACAACCGCTGCTCACCGACAAGATGGTAAGCGGCCATTCATAATCTAGGTGCCTGTAAGATTATAGGTTAGAGCTGTAATAACACCTTCCTCCACAAGCACAACTAGTCTTTTATAGTTCCCGGAAAACTTATGTTGAAAGACACAGACTCCCCCATCAAGTTGATATATGCAGGTGTAGCCAATGTGGTGCTCCCTAGATATTTTTGGGCTGCCACTCTCATTGACATTGACCATGCTGGCTGGGGCTAATGGGAGCTGCAACCCAATAACATATGTATGGAGGGAACCACACTGGCTACTCCTGCTTTAGTGTGTATAAAATCAAGAGAAGCTTTGTCTCCATATGTGCAATGTTTTGGGTTCCAATACAAGAAGAAGAAGAAGAAGAAGAAGAAGAAGAAGAAGAAGAAGAAGAGGAAGAAGAAGAAGAAGAAGAAGGAAGACAGCTATCTATACTTTTATAGGGTTGACCTCTAGGAATCATTGTTATGCCATGACACTTAGTCCATGGTGGACTTTTTTGTCATGAAGAAATGAAGGTAATGTGATTTTAAAACTTGAATCTGAACCACACCAGTTATTGGAGGGAATGAAATGTATAGCTTTGCTGAAGTCTTAAGATCTAGCAACTTAATGGCCACAACACAGTGCACTATAATGTGCATTTAAACCCCATTTAATCCATGGGGCTCAAGCATGCTGGGCTCCATGTTGGCTTGCAGCAGGTGAATCTTGATCTTTTGCTGGCATGGACCACAATGATCAAGCTACATAACACATTGAGGTTCATAATACCAGCCCAGAATATTTGGAAATGTAAGTGCAATGTTGAAAATGAGCTACTGCCAATGACATTACGCACAAAACAGCCACTATTTCTCAGCTGCATTCACTCTCTTAACTAAACTTTTCAGGAAGCAAATTGGAGGCCCACCAAACGAGAGAGAGACAGAGAAATATTTTGCCAAAGTGGTTTACTGTGTTATATTTAACAAGAACAAGATGCTCTCCTGTCAACACTCATTTTCTCATACTATTTATTTCAATTGTTGCTGTTACAAAGTCAGCATGTGCTTTCATTTTTACACATGGTGCTATATGAAAAATAATGCCAGAATCTTTTGTTTTCACCCAGAACAGCAAATAACGGCGGTTAACTGTACAGCAACAATGCTTATTTAAGGATGCTCCCTTGCTAATGTATGTGGATATGTTCTCAGATTTGGGAGTCAGGTGGTGGTGAAGTATAATGAGAAATGCAGGATACTGTAAAGTTCCTAGGTTGGCCAACCACATTTTTAAAATACAGCACAGCCCCTGGTTGGAAATAGGCTCTATAAAAGAACATTGGCACAGCAATTGCATTTACAGTGAGCGGATGACATTTTCAAAAGCACTTAAGGGTGTGATTCACTTGAATGGGGGCATCCATGATGATCTGCTGACTTCAGTAAGAAAACACAAGAGTTAGCGATCAATCTTAATCACTCTGGCTATGAATTGAAAGGGCCCAACCCAATGGGAGAGAAGCCGCATCATTCTTTTCTATAACAGGGCAGGGGCATTTCTGAAGATGGAAAGAGGATATCTTTGTGCAAATGGGCTCTGGATCCAGTGGTGCACTTCAGTAATATTAGACTTATCCTGGTCTTTGAGAGGGCCCATTTCAGATGGTAGGTATGTGTGTTGCTTCAAAATGTGGCACACCAGCCCTGCTTCATTAGGGGCAGTGGAGGCTAATTCATTGGGGCAAATCAAATCAAATACCTTTATTGTTATCACAATATAAAACATTTCAAGGCACTGGGATAATTAAAAGGACAAGGGCGAAGCTGTCAAGGGTAATAAGGTCACACTGTGATGGTGTGCACTTAGATATTGTGCTTTGCCCTGTCTGTTCCGTGAAAGGATGGGTTATTTGTGGGGCATAGAAATTCGTTCATTTCCCCCCCAAAAATATAGTCCAGCCCACCACATGGTCTGAGAGACAGTGGACCAGCCCACAGCTGAAAAAGGTTGCTGACCCCGCCTTAATTTTATGTGCAGAGGTAATATGCTAGGGACTAGGTAGAGAGCACTATTCTTTCTATCCCACAGGTCTTTAGAACATTGCAGTTCCAGCTTCTCTGAAACCACCTTATATGATTTGTACTAACTGAGACATACCAGAGTTGACTTGGACACTGAAATTTGTAGCTATGTCTACACATGCCACCCTCTGCTAAACACAGCAGCTACACAAATATCTAGGATCCAGATGGCAATGTACTGGAATGTCCTTTTAGAGCCAATACTTGTGTGTGTGGCAAACAGTCCATTGAAAACTGGTCCAAGTACAGTAATTAATATCGCAGCAGGCTGTGCAACACAAACACAGAAATGCTAAAAGAGGGAAGGGTCATAATAAATACAGTACAGTGAGAATTGCATCATATTGCTGATGTGATGGTTATAATGGCCAAAGCAGTAAATGTGTGGAGAAACCATGCAGCTATAAGAGGCATGATGCTAGAGACAGCCCAAGCCTATTTGTATGTGATAATAATAATAATAATAATAAATTATATTATAAAATATTATAAAAGGAGATGGTGTGGTCTAGAAATAAATATTAGCAGAGCACAGAGATGTAGAAAGATGTGATTTCAAAAACAAGCAGGAGCTGAAGAGGCAGGGGAGCCTTGTAATGGAAATGTAAACAAACGTAGTGCGAGAGAGAAGGCAGAATGGAGGAAGTGAAGTAAATGACTAAATAAACAAGAAAATATGAACAGAAAAGCAAATATGTAGCAAGATGCACTAAGCTGCAGCTATCATTGCAGAGAATCAACATTGTCACTTGAAAAATTTCAGTACGGGTTCCAAAGTTCATCTGGGCCTGGCAGGGACCATGGGGATAAAGTGTGTCATTCATACGGAGCACCATTAAGAAACAGGCACACCAAAGAGCTACAACTCCAAACCCATGAAATGATCATACAGAGGAATTAAGGTGATGTAAGTGGATAGACTATGACAACTATGACACTAGCTATTCTGATAATCACAACAATGAATATTTTAATATATTTTATCTGAAAAAGTTCTTCAGATACATTGGCTTGCATCCATCCTTTGGCCTCCACAAATGGCTTTTCATTCAGTGGAGGAGCCCTCCTGATGAAAATTGGAAAGTGACTTCTAGTGATTCCTCCCCCTCTGGGCAGTCCAGACTGTTCTGGATTATTTCCCAACCCTCTGGAGAATATTTTTATAGAGGAGAAAGTGCTGCAGGGGGAATGGGAATCAGTTAGTGTCACCTGTCTCTCCCTTCTTTTGGTGCAAGTGAAGTCTGGATCCCAGTCATTATTTTAGTAATTGTTTCGGCAGCCCTGCAAGCAAGACCAATATTAGTATAGGCCACTGACAATTCTGGGTTAGATTCAGACTGAATTCATTGCAATTAGTTCAACAGGATTTGAGTTGGGTCGTGTCTGATTGAAATTTCCCATTGAAATTTAGTTAAACTGAGTTTAACTGATTTACAGTGTAGACCTATATACAGTATATTTACTCAGATGTAACCCCACTGTGTTCAGTGAGGCTTACCCCCAGGTAAGTGGGTATAATATGACACCCCAAGTCTGTATCTGCAGCATTATATATTAAAGGCACAAATACTCTCATGAAATTTAGATTAGATTATGCAGAATTCACATAAAAACGGTGGGTGTGGGATTTACTTGTGTATTTTTGGAGGGTGAAGTTCTTTGTAATACCTTGTCTATATCCATTCTGTCTCACGTATAAACTCACTTCCAGCACTTTCCCGAATCTGCATTTCAGGCATGCATAGCTGTTACACTGTCTAGTCCCACACCCAAAGTCAGCCCATGCAAACAACCCTTTGACCCACCCTCATACACAAAGCATTCACCTAAATGCAATTCATACACAACACAGACCACTCACACCCCTCATTTATACCATCATTTTTAAAGGATTTGAGTTTTCCAGGTCAGGATTCACAAAGGCCCAACCCTCAAGCCACATACCCTATCATTGTCATACTGTAATCACTGGTACTTCAGCGTATCTGGAGTACATAGTTTGCAGGAGCAATTAGGCCACACTGTTGTAAGTGTTTTAAGTGTTCAGCGAACTGCCTTGTAATCTTCAAATCTTCTCCTGCTTCATTTGGGAGTAGGATCATACTAGTGTAAGTGTTCTGTTATGTATATGCTCATTGTACTGAGCAGAATAAGCCTTTCATCTGGATTAAGGCATCTAAATGCAACGGAAATACAAACAATCATCAAAAAGAATATGACTAATGAATCAAGTGTGCCCCCATTTAGAAATACACGGTACATATTTTAAAAGGCAATGACATGAATGAATCAAAGTACGGACTTGGTGCCATTTCAAAGGTTTAGGTTCGCAAGCATGTAAGTGACAGGATAATTGGACCCTAGGACTTTGAGGCTAAAGAAGAATCCAGCTAGTAGAATGATGAGCAATAAATACAGACAGTTTACTTTGAGTCTCTAATGACACCTTCTTTAGAAAAGTGCTAGCTTCTATGAATAAATGGATGTCCCCCCAACCATAATGGAGTGGCAGTAACAAATAATGGAGCAGCGTAGCAAAAACCAACAAGACAAAGACATACATTAGCATCAAAATGTTTAAAAAATAAAGAAATGATGGGGGATAGATTAATTTCAGCAGTCTAAGGAAATGAGAGAATGTGAAAGTAAAAGAAGGAAAGAGGAAGGAGGACAGAGGAAAAGAGACGTGGGCCCTCTGTTAACCCTAGCTTAGCCTAAATGAGGAATAAACATTCTGGCCACAGAATGTAGGCTGCTTGGAAGATGAAGAGGACAGGATGTGGTGGTGGGCAAGGGTAGGTTGGAATGGCTGGCTGGCATCCTAGACAGGCACACTTCCCTTAGAGAGGAAGGCTACAGCGCAACATTTGTTTGCAGGTCCTGCTTGTGGAGCATAATGGGGTGCTAAAATTGATGGTACCACATCAAATGGGAGATCCCATCTGTATCCCCAAACCCTAACCACTTCATACAGGTAAAAAAACAAACAAGAGGAGTAGACAGAGAGCTGGCTAGACCCTTTCTTCTTGCGTTGCTAGTTTTCAACGAGAGGGACCTAAGAAGCTGCCTTACAGCAAGTCAAACCTACCCTTGTCCAGGGTTTCAAGGGACATTCTCAGCCCAATCTGGAGGTTCCTGGGGTCGGATGTGGAACATTTTACATGCAAAGCAAATGCCTTGTGAGTTGTAAGCCACCCAGAGTGGCTGGGGAAACCCAGCCAGATGGGCAGGGTATTATTATTATTATTATTATTATTATTATTATTATTATTTTCTTCCACATGTTCTCTGAAAGGATGCAATTGATGCTTTAAATATATATTTTTAATTTTTTATAATTTACTTTTGCATTTTCAATTTTACATACATGAAATCCCCTTTGATTTCCCTCCCCCTTTGTGGATCTTCATATAATGATTTCCCCTCTGCATCTCTTTCGTAACTCTATTGTTATAAATCCTTTGCCAATCCATAGTTCAAATTTTTACTGCAAGTTTTCTGTCAAATCTACCAATGAATGTAATTGTTTACAATAATTTTTCAAATAAATTATGACATTTCCCCATTCTTTATTAAAATCTGCCTCTTCCTGGTTTCTAATTCTTCCTGTAAGTTTTGCCATTTCAGCGTAGTTTATCAATTTTGTCTGCCGATCTTCCTTGGTCAGAATCGTGCCTTCTTTCCATCTCTGGGATAGAATCCAGGCAGCCGTGGTTGCATAAATAAATAGTATCATCTGATTCTTCGGGATCTCCGCACTTAGAATTCCTAAAAGAAAAGCTTCTGGTTTCTTAGGAAAAGTTATTTTCAGCATTCCCCCCCCCCCCAATTCATTATACATTCATTTCCTAAAAGATTGGACTGTTGTTTTTTTCAAATCACCATTCTCCAAGGAGCAACATCAAAGATCCTTAAAGAGCCCTGCAGATAAGTACCAAAAAAAAAAAAAGGAGGGAGGGAGTCAGTGCCAGATTTATGTATAGGCTAAGTAGGCTGAAGCCTAGGGTCTAGGGCCTCTAAATATAGGGGGCCTCGCCATCCTGCGAATTCCCCAGTGGGCAGTCTCCCCTCTCCCAAAATTGCAAAACCAAGACTTCATGTGAGGGCAGGGCAACTCGGGCCTCTAAATCTAGGGGACTTCACCAGCCTGCCCTCTCCTCAGTGCAGCAGTCTGCTCTATCCCAAAATTGCAAACCCAAGACTTCATGAAAGGGCAGGGCAAGGGCATAGGCCCAGCAACTATGAGACTCAGGGCTAGCCAGTGGGGCCAATTTGAAACAGTGGGGCACAACTTGAATTTTTTTTGGGGGGTAGGGCCCCAGTTCACAGCCAAAGTCTGCAAATAAAATCCATCTAGACTGCCCTGGTGTGTGGGGGGGGGGGCTTAGGGGCAGCACACAGGGTCAAACTGCTCCAATTGCCTTAAGGTCGGCCCTGATGAGACTGTGCAGGGGTTGGACTGACAAGTCCTGCACCTTCTAGGTCCCTGGTGTCACTATTCAAAGTACAGACTCAGGGACTAGTTATGGAAATAAAGGGGGGGGGCACTTATTGGAAATCAGTTTCATCACCTCCCCCCCCCCAAAAAAAAACCCTGAGACAATGAGCCCAACCACCTTTTATTCACAGTTGCATAAGCACTACACTACAGCATGGCCATAAACCTGTACGTTCAACCGCTGAAATATATACCCAATATATAGCAATGGAGATTTATGTTACTGCTTTATGAATGAACACTGTGTTTTATGAATGGACTCTGTATTTTGTGAATTACCTAACTGTCATCAATAGGGAGCTCTAGAATCTGACAGCTAACCAATGGGGTATTACCAAACAGCGACCCCTATTGCTGAAAGCAGGTAACCAGCAGGGAACGCTTCAGCTCAGCCTTTGCACTGTTGACTGAACACCCCCTGCTGTGCAGATAATGAAGAAGGCTTGTAAATTGTATCCCTTCTGGCATCCTGGCCAACTCTATTATGCTGTTGTAAACCCTGGTGCACCAGAAGCACAGAATAGCAGCAAATAAAATCCACTCATACGTCAGCGACTGATAAGACTTGTCAACCAGTTCTTCCAAAGTCTTCTGAAATTATAAAGCTCCAAAATACAGGCCAAAAGAGAGCAGGTCTGGGACGAGCGAGGCATACAATGGAAACCACCACTGTGTAGCTCCTGCCCTGTCATTTGATAGGGTGCCCAATTACCCTCCTTCTTGACATGGAATGCTCTCTATTGAAGTCTCCAGGTCCAGTACCAAGACCATAAGAAGGGAGAGCAGGGACCTTGAAGTTCCCAACAGCTGTTAATCAGGTAAGCAAGTAAGCAAGCAAGCAAGCAAGCAAGCAAGCAAGCACACAGGTCATCTTTGTCACAGTCAATATACACAAGCAGAAAAGTTGTTTTCCTTCATTTGCAAGGAATCATACAAAACAAAGTGACACTAATAAATAAAAGTTCCAGGGTGGCAACAGAAAGCAAACTAAAAATGCTTTTGCAGTTCATCAAAGCTACCCAGCAATATCAAGTTATAGGAAAACTGGTGCTATTAACAGTTATCCTTCTAGTTGGTTAATTGGTTTGGCAACTTCCATGCACATGACGTGTGATGCTAATTCTTTCCCCAAAGAGTTAAATAATAACTAATCAGAGGCAGCTACAGTTGCAAATGGCAACAAAATATCTGAAAGGAAGAGGAGCAGGTTTGCTCAAGTTTGTTGCAGGTAGAAAGAGTGTTTGTAATGAAGTGAGAGCAGTAGTTTACTTGCTCGAATTAACAAATAAGCAAGTTTTGAGAATTTAAATTCTAGATTAAAATTGATTACTTCATTGAGAAGGGGATTGTAACAAAAACACTGGGACCTAATTTGATTAGTAGAGTGCCTGGTATCTGGTGGGCAATCTCCTCCTTTATTTCCACACTGTGGCTGCAAACCAAATCACCTGTCAGGAGAGTTATGAGATTCAGGTGAGGTTCAGATGCCTTGTCAATCCCAGCAGGTATATAAGAGGATGTCCACCCAGGCCAGGCCTTGCAAAGGTTTTTCAGTATTAATTTTATGCATTTTTAAAAATCACCATGACATTTAACAATAATATATGTCCTTTAGAAGAGAAATTGTGAATTGGAGAATTTTTTAAAATCACCATGGTATTTAACAATAAGCGAAGGCCCGGCCAGGGTGAAAATGCCTTGTCAATCCCAGCAGGTATATAAGAGGACGACCACCCAGGCCAGGTCTTGCAAAGGTTTTTCAGTATTAATTTTATGCATTTTTTAAAATCACCATGGCATTTAACAATAATATATGTCCTTTAGAGGAGAAATTGTGAATTGCAGAATTTTAAATACTCGTCACCATCCTTGGCTTCACTCAATTTTGCTTATAACACTCTTCCATTTTCTTCTAGTTGTGAGGGTGGGGGATGGAGAGGGACCTCACAAGTAGAGTAGCCTAGGGCCTAAATCCAGCCTTGGAGGGAGGACAAGTAGGCTTGTTTAGAATATTATTATATCTCTCACTAAATTTTACTTCTCTGCTGGGACAAATTTGCGCAGATATTTTATAGATTCTGGTCAGTGACATAAAAACTCCACCTTCCAGGCTGAGGCTGCCATTCAACAAGAATATTTCTGCAAAGAAAGAAATGTAGAAATGTAGGCATTCAAGTGAAAATTCAATCCTTCACAGTACAGAGCCTCTGCGAAGTCTTTTAAATGACCCTTTTTATCATGGTGCCATGTCTTTACCTTTCTGAATAGTGAGACCTGGTAAGAAAAATAAATGTATGTATACAAGTGGTTGAGTAATGTATTACTCATGTGCACTTTGTTCTTTTTGGCAAACTGACCTTATCAAAGGGAAGAAAGCTATACATTGTGACAAGAAGAGCTTTACTGGAAAGTCTAAATTAGAAGCCAGGGAGATTTTTTTGCTGTTATCTTGCTTAAATTATGATGAGTGAGAAGCATCTTTTCCACTTCAAGGAAGTGATGAAGCTAATGTGATGCTCGTTCCTTCTGCTCTCCTTTCAAATTATCCCCGCTTTGATGCTAATCAGGATATAAATGCTAATAATGGATTATTGTTATAATAAATAAATAGAGAATGAATGAATGAATGAATGTTGGGAGGACATATACAGTTTCTGATTTTCAAGACTATGATTTACAATGTTTAATATTATACTCCAATGGTGGAGGGATCTGAATTGTAATTACCAGTTTATGACTGGTCTGGGTTGCATCTATGTTGTTAACATTCCTGATAACTCTTTAAATTATTCTAATTTTAATTCTCCCCCCTCCTCACTTAATACATATCTATAGGCTACCCATCCTTCCATTATATATGGTTCTAATGCTGAAAGCCAGAGTGGTGTTTTCATCTCCAAATAAGTTTTAGTATTTATCCCAGGCACCATCCAAGTTTTTTCTGATTATATGGTTTGTAAATCCTTTGTGTACTTTCACTTTTTTCATATCACAGATGGGCATGCCAACCAAAATTATTATCCTGACCTTCAAAATCTAAAATATATGGATTTTTCAATGTCAGCCACTCCTTCAACCAGTACAGACAAGATGCCTCATAATATAATCTCATATCCGGCAGAGAAAAGCCTCCTCTCTCTTCATTCAGAAGCATTATTGCCTCCAATCATGGAGACAAGAGTACAAACATTGTGGCATGTAGCCAATGCGCTGGCCTTCGGCTTGGACTCACTCTGATCCCTTATATGGGATTTGGTATATAATTTTTCTCTTGGCTTTTTGCTGGCCCATGTAGGACCAGCATGGATAGCTGGCTCGAATGAATATCTGATGTTTCCTCCCTTTATGGTCTTGATTTATGGGCTACTACTAAAATGAGGCTGCATTTTAAGCTGTATTTTAAGCCGCATTTTAATTAACTGTTTTCTTCTTCTTTTTTCTATTATGTTTTATAGTAATTTATATTCAGTGTTAGCCTCCCTGACCACGGCTCTGGCTGGGGAGGGCGGGGTATAAATAAGAATTATTATTATTTAATAATAATAATAATAATAATAATAATAATAATATTTTCCTCCTTGAATTTGCCTAATCCTTGTTTTAAAGCCATCTGTATTGGTGGTCATCACTGCCTCCTGTGGGAACAAGTTCAATAGTTTAACTGTGTAAAGTACTTTCTTTTATCTTTCCTGACTCTTCCAGTATTCAGCGTCCTTGGATGTCCACAAATTCCAGCGTAAAGAGAGAGGGAGGAAAGCTTTCTATGCCCACTTTCTCAATTTTATAAGCTTCTATCATGTTGCCTCTTACTCGCCTACAACCTTTCTTCAGAGGTTGTCAAAAGGTCATTTTGTTTGCTTTTTCCCGAACCTTATCCAACTCTACAATACAATATAATTTTTGAGTTGAGGTATACAGAGCTGTACGCAATATTCCAAATGCGGTCAAACCATAGATTTGCATAATGGCAATATGATACTAGCAGTTTTGTTTTCAATTCTTTTCCTAGGGATCCCTACCATGGAATCTGCCATTTTCACAGCCACCACATACTGGGTCAACATCTTCATAGAGCTATCTACTATGACCCCAAGGTCTCATTCCTGGTCTGTCACCTCCAGGTCTGACCCCATGAGCATATACGTGAAATTATTATTTATTTATTTATTTTGGCCCCAAAATACATCATTTACACTTTTTTATCTTGAATTGTATTTGCCATTTTACTGCCCATTCACTCCATTTGGATAACTCCTTTTGGATCTCTTTACAATCTCTTTTGTTTTAATGACCCTGAACAATTTAGTACCATCACCAAACTTGGTCACTTTACTTGTTCTTCTTGTTGTTGTTTAGTAGTTTAGTCGTTTAGTCGTGTCCGACTCTTCGTGACCCCATGGACCAGAGCACACCAGGCCCTCCTGTCTTTCACTGCCTCCTGCAGTTTGGTCAAACTCATGCTGGTAGCTTTGAGAACACTGGCCAACCATCTCGTCCTCTGTCGTCCCTTTCTCCTTGTGCCCTCAATCTCTCCCAACATCAGGGTCTTTTCCAGGGAGTCTTCTCTTCTCATGAGGTGGCCAAAGTATTGGAGCCTCAGCTTCAGGATCTGTCCTTCTAGTCAGCATTCAGGGCTGATTTCCTTCAGAATGGAGAGGTTTGATCTTCTTGCAGTCCATGGGACTCTCAAGAGTCTCCTCCACCACCATAATTCAAAAGCATCAATTATTCAGCGATCAGCCTTCTTTATGGTCCAGCTGGTCACTCCTAACTCTAGATCATTTACAAACAGGATAAAAGGCACAGGTCCCAATACTGATGCTTGGAGGATTCCACTTTTTTACTTTATGTGCTTTTGTTTTCAGAGAAGTAGTGACAGAGAATGAATATGTGACTCCTTCTTCCTCTTCTCCTGCCTCTTCTTCAAAATGCCCAAGCGGTCAAAAGAGAGTTAGGTATGCATACATTTTATGAGAGCCAGAAGAACCTAACTGAAAATCATTTGCATAAACCCTACTTAAACAGGATTTAAGCATGCTCAGCTTTTTCTGGATTATGCTTTAGCACCTTTAGAAAAAATATACACATGGATCCACCTCTGTTCAACCATCAATCCGTGTTACATTCCTTCCACTCCTATTTCTATGCTGGTTTAAATCTCTGCACAGTGAGGAACTGGTGAAAGATCTGGCAGTCTGCCTTAATGTGCCAGATTCAAATCCTTAGTGTACTAAGGCAGGGTGCTACACCCATGCACTTATTTGTGAAGTGCATTTTTTAACAAGTTATTTTCGGTCATAGACATCCTTAGAATCAAGTCTTGCTACTGCTGCTTTGTTATAGATACAATGTTTATTGCTGTAAGCTGCTCTGGTTTCTTTGCCTAAAGAAAGGCAAGGTGTATATTTGTCTAATGAGTGAATGAAGATGTGGATTTAAGAGATGTTTCCCAAGAATATGATCTGTGGATTCCTCCAGCTACTTAAATGTGTTACGATCACAAAATCAATCACACTATCTTACTTGTTTTGCATATTTAGCAGTGCTTCTACACATGTTGGGCATAAATTTGGCATGTGAGCTAAGAAACTGTTTCATGAAATAGGAACATTATTGCACAATAATCACAAGCAGCTTCAGCCTTAACTAAAGAAATTATGAAAAAGAAACAGCAGCTCCATTCTTGGCAATGATTGGCATTTAAAAAATGCAATGCTGAACTTGCATGTGAAAGATGCAAGAGCTAACTGCACTGTTATTCAGATATCTGAGTTTTCCATCTGCACTTCAAAATTGAGAGAGAGAAATGAGTCAGAATGTAAGAATATGCAGGGTAGAAAAATGCATATGCGCTTAATATTAGATGTGGAATCCAGTCTATTGTGAGTAGACCGTGAGTTCCCACAGGTTTGGTAGAATCTTGTTTTCTGCATGTGTGAGAGCACACATTCATGCAATACCAGGTGTCATGAAGGGAAATAGAAGGTCTGTGCATCTATAGCCAGTCTCCCCTCTGCATGGCTTATTTACACTCTAGAACACAACAGTAACCTTCCCAGAGTGCAGAGCATGGATGAGGATATGGAAAGTGCATGAGTAGATGTGTACAAGTAGGTGATTTTGAGCTTGTGAATGTATGCTATCCTCCCTGTAATCCTAGTGAACCTGCAGAGTCCTCTGCACATGGGTGCTAAAGCTGCATTGGATGGGATTGCGCCCATACTTTCAATTTCATACTTTCAATTTCAGTTTGCCATGCCAGGCATCCATTGAGGATACATGCAGTAAACTGATTCAAGTAGTTCCATAATGTTTCAGCCCATGACACCCAGATTGCTGGGATATCGTTCATGTTATGACAGCCAGTAAAGGTAAAGGTAAAGGGACCCCTGACCATTAGGTCCAGTCATGGCCACCTCTGGGGTTGCAGCGCTCATCTCGCTTTATTGGCCAAGGGAGCCGGCTTACAGCTTCCGGGTCATGTGGCCAGCATGACTAAGCCACTTCTGGCGAACCAGAGCAGTGCATGGAAACGCCGTTTACCTTCCTGCTGGAGCGGTACCTATTTATCTACTTGAACTTTGATGTGCTTTCGTACTGCTAGGTTGGCAGGAGCAGGGACCGAGCAACAGGAGCTCACCCTGTCGCAGGGATTCGAACCGCTGACCTTCTGATCGGCAAGTACTAGGCTCCGTGGTTTAACCCACAGCGCCACTCGCGTCCCTCTATGACAGTAGCCCAGCTCAATTATTATGAACTGGGGAGAAGACCATACTGGTTTCACTCCAGCTGCATTCACAAGAGATTCTCAGAGCCTAAGAATGTGTGAATGTTGCCAGTGCAAGATACCTAACAGAAATTACAAGTGTTCCTATTATAGTCTCATTCTCTCCAATGTAAGTTTTATTGTCATAATGTGAAAGAAGGGGAAAGGATCCGATTCTAACAACATTTACTTGCCCAGGGTGGAGATACTGACTGACAGGTTGACCTACAAATTCATTAAATAAATCAAGAATACTACAACAGAAATCAGCTCTAGAAATCTGGGTGGTTATTGATGATCCTACAGTCGTGTTAAAGCACAAACTGTGATATAGTGGAAGTGATCTGCATGCAGAAATAGATGTCTACGCAGTTCCCCCAATTGCATATGTCACATATTCAACACCTGAGCAGTGTGCACAATGTATCCCCAAGCAGCACTGAATGCATAATTACTGTTGTCTGTTCTGATAGCACTAATGACTGTGATGATGTCACTGTGCTGGAAGGAGATTCAGACCAGCCTCTCGGCTACAATAGGTGAGCAATGCTGTTCAGCTGGCATAGGGTGAGGGGCAGGATGCTATGAATGCAGCAAGGTGCACTCTGGATCACAGTTATTTACTCAATAAATTCCATGGAGTCATATGGGCTTGCTTTCAAGTTAATGTGTTTAGGATTGGGATACTTAAGCCTCAACAATACACTTTAAGACCAGTAGTTCAGTTTCATGAGCAGGTAATAAATTTAATTCCAGCACTTAAATTTGCTGGTTGTGGGAAGGGTTCAGGAGGAATTCAACTGAGACTGAATTACTTTTTCCCCCCTTAATCAATATAAAAGCTAGTGACAGGGTTCAGCCTAGCAATTATTCTAACAAGTAGTAATAATCAATTTTAGTTTTTTGAAAGAAACAAAACAAAAACAAAACCCTGATGGCCTGATATGTTAACACTAATTTCACGTAAATGCGGAGTGGGGTATGTAGAGTCACACAATGATTCAGCAATTTAAGAAGGCACTTGTGACTTTCTAATCAATCAATCAATCAATCAATCAATCAAAAAAGGCTTTCTGAACCACTTAAGTCTTAAGCATCTCCAGGCGGTATACAAAAGCCCAACACAAAAACAATAAAATGGTGTGATTAAAAACAGATACATCACAAACACCAGTCAAACAATATTATAAAAACAGATAAGAACAGAAAGTATCAGGGTCAGGGAAAAGCCTGGGAAAATAGATACGACTTTATGAGATGTCTGTAGGAACTGATGAATAAATAAATCTTCACATATGGCAGAGGGAGGGACATACCACAATACAGGGGCAAATGCCCATTTTTAAGTCTCTGCCATGCCATGTGATATTCTTTAGGGTGCAATGCCATGTGTAAAAAAATTCCCATATCATCTAAGTGATCATACTGGTCTATACAGGGGCAGCGGGTCTTTCAAGTAACCCGGTGTCAGGTTGTTCAGGCCTTTATATGTTACATCATCATCATCATTATTATTATTATTATTATTATTATTATTATTATTATTATTATTATTATATTTATTTGTATACTGTCCTGTACCTACAGGTCTTAGGGCAGTTAGAACATAAAATCACAATATAAAAACATGAAATACTCTTATTTCTCCTTCCATTACTACTCGCAGACACCAATGTAAGGAACAGCTGTTCCAGTTCTGTTAGAGTAGGGATTCTAAAGTAAGAAGACACTTTGAATATGTTCAGACAGATATTGGGCTGCACTTTAGAACTGGGATCAGATGAGAAAAGGGCTCAGTCCCCACCACCACTACACACACACTCTGTAGGCACCTTCAGAAAATTATTATGAGTTCCAGAGGTGATTCATAATTGTATGTATGTATGAATAAATTAATGAATGGATAGCCAAGTAAATACGTAACACTGAAAAATACACTTGGATTGCAATTGGCTGGAATTTAAATTAGGGTGCCAGTTGGCTGGAATCTAAGGTACAGTTACTCAACTGATTTGTGGCAATCTGTTGCCTCACAGTCTGTGAAGAGGGAGAAATAAAGATATGTGTGTTTGTTGCGATTCAAATGCTTATTTGTACACTTAGGAATAAAATTCTCTCACAGTGTGCTTTAAAGTGTTGAGAAAGGCTGAGAACACAGAGCAGGAAGAGGGTTGGGCAATATTACACCTGTACCTAGGCAACATCTATGTACATTTATAAATATGTGTAGACACATTCAAATGTGTTTCTGATGTAGATGGAAGCTAAAACGCTTAACTAAGGCTCAAGCCCACTTTGCTGGGAGCCATTGCACAAAATTGCAGTTACTTTCGAGTAGACAGGGATAGGATTATTCTACAACAGTATTAAACTCATCGCTGTCTGGTCACACACATGGTGGAAAAGATTATGGCAGCTTTTCATAACAACAAATTCAAATCACCCCAGAGTGCTGACTAGGCTCCGCACTGAGTGCATTTTGTGGGCTTCAAGGATTTAGGAAGCTTCCTTGACTCCCTGTCTCCACTAGATGGCGGGAGAGCACTGCCCTGGGACATCCCTGCAGTGCCACATGGTAAACCATTTGTGTATATTTGCTATCCAAGCCCTGTTTAGTCACATATGATTCACCTGCTTTTTTTTGGGGGGGGGGAGTCCTTCTCATGCCTGATTTGAGCACACACAATCGTTGCCCCCGCCCAGCATAAAAATAGGATTAGCTTTGAACTAAGACAATTAATTGGGTAAACATCATTATGCCACCTTGCCTAGTAAATAGTTCGGGTTTTCCTTAATATTATTCTGTGCTGGAAACAGATAAATAAAGTTATGATGTATTTTGCCATTCCTCACAATGGCCTATTTTGCATATGCATGCAGAGAAATCACACACACACATGCACACATTTTTCTTCCTGGCACTGATTTTTTTTTTTCTTCGTTAAGGGTTAGATTGTGAAGGATGAGAAAATGACAGCCCAGTTCAAAATTATCATTTCCAAACTGGTCAATTCCCAATCCATTTCAGTTGAAACTTTAAGGTTGGCATGTGCCCTTTCCCCAAAGGGCTAGATTGGCTTAATTCCATATATTTTGACAACCAGATTGTCGACAGACAATTTGTCGAAAAAGACGCACGGAACATAGCACTGGTCAACAATACAGCCAGTCCATAGATGAGTTTGCTCAGTCTTCCATCGCTGAGTATGGGACTATGTTTCTAACTTGGTTTGCAGAGTCACGGTCAATATCTGTGGGGGTTTTTTCACCTTTCCTTTCAAATACTACATTTGGACCCTTTCTGTTTATGACAGTCCTCATCTGAATTTTCAGATAGAAACTGAGCGTTCTCGGCATATTTCTATACTGGCAAGTCCCAATATCGGCTGATGGAGACAAATTTAGCCCTTCTGTTCACTGGGCAATGTTATTTAGATTGCAGGAAGGATTAATTTTTCCTGGTGCAGGTTTATGTTCATGGTACCTATCTTTACTTCCACAGTAGGAAAATTACCATATTCCTACACATATTATCATTTCCCCCATCACAAAAATGTCCATTTAAAAGCTGTTTTGATCTTTTGGATAAGTGCCTTGATTTAAAATAATAGCAAAAAAAGTAAAATTAAGCCTCTATGCTCAGCAGTGCATGAATGACAAATCTGTTGTAGTTTGGAGTATATTTTAAGAAACTCCTTTTAAACCTCTTAAAGCAAATTTACATATGCTCAGAAAAGATATTACACCCTGGGAAAGTGAGCAGCATAATTTATTTCCCTGTGCTACTGATATCGTTGTGTTTATACAGAGACTGCATAATACATTTTATACTTTTTTGAACTGGTATCATATGTATTTCTTACAATCTAAGAGGTTTTAAAAATGCATCTCTATTTAAGGATAGTTAAGATCTGCATGCTGCTTTCTAACCCACCTAGCAATCTGAACTAATTCTTCTGTGGTTCATTTCAGAATGAGGCAGACATTGTTAATTTCACCCAATTGTGATTCTAAACAATACACTGGGTGTGCTCAAAATTTGGGATCCCCCCCCCCGTTTTCCCCCCAAATCAAACAAAACAAATAACTAAGACAAGGGGTAGATATTAGCATAGGAGGTATGAATACTCAGCCTCATATGCAGCAGCCTAATCCAGATCCATGAATCACCTAGACTAGGGGTCAGGATACTGTGCCTTCTAGATGTTGCTGAACTCAGCATCAGCTGGCATGGCCAATGGCCAGGAATGATGGGAGGTGTGATCCAGCAGTATCTGGAGGGTTTGTTTCTGATCCAGATCAGTTTTGACCCATGTGTGTATGTGTGTGTGTTTGTGGTGGGGAATTCTTGGGCAAGATGCTCTGTCTGCTTGTCCCTCACCACTAAGAGGCTGAGTTTAGGCAAGCGAACAGGCAATGTTACCTGCTGCTACTTCTCCTTTCCAAAGGAAGAAAAGTGGGTCAGTAAGTAGCCAAGGTAAGAGGAGGAACACTGGGGATGTATGAATGCATCTTGCATTTGCCACAAGCAGCGCTGTTTCCAGCCCAATGTACTTCGGCTTCTGCGAAAACATTGTTCGGCTTGCTATCTGCTGATGCCGAACCTAATGCAATTATTTATATGTGACCATTATGTGAGGCCACACCATTCAATTCAATGGAAGGGAACATCAAGAAAAGGGCTCATGAATGCCATCACTCACATTACACCTATGAACTTTAAAAAAACCAATGGAAGTAAATATCCATCACATTCACTTGCCAGATTTCTGCTCTAGGTTGGGAATGAACACATTAACTGATGCTGTTCCAGTGCTGTTTCCAAAGCTGTTTGAATTCTCTACTATTTTTAAATAGCAACAAGACCAGGGAGGCCCTGGTGACCAGCAGTGAGCCCCACATCTAGGTGTAGGTCTCAGCAGATGCCCAACAATGTCAACCCTTAATTCTGGACCTGATGTTGAACGTTACTGGCACCACACTAAAAGGCAGCTATTTAATATTTCAGGAGGAGGCTTCTTTGGGAAGAAAGTGGGTTGGATTCAACAAGCTTGGTGGATTGTACTGTAGATTGAGCTGAAAGCTACAGATGTCAGCAGTGGCAATTTCCCTCATAAGAGAGTCTGTGCTCAAGGCTTGACTGTCCCACAACTCTCACCAGCCAACCAAAGCCTCCCTAGTTTGGTTGCTGCCAGCTCTCTCCAGAATTCCTTTACATAAGCAATGCTTTCTCAAGGAACAGAGATAAAAGTTTAAGTAAGATTTTTTTCTATAACTGTAGTTCTTAAGAAAGTTTCCAAAGAGCTAAACATAAATACCCATTATTCCTTTGGCAAGTCCACAGAGAACAGCAAGCCGACCAATTCAAATCAGCTTGCTGAACTCAACTGAGGCCTACAAAATAACACTGGAAGAAGCAACCAGTTACCTTCTGCTCTGTATGTAAAGGGACTGAAAGCAACTTGCCCAAAACCAGAAAGCACATCTGTGGCAGAAATTGTTAAATGCACAGAATGGGTTCATAGCAGATAATCCTGATTCAGAAAAAGGTAAAACAATGGGGGGCATTGTAAATGATGGAGGGGTGGCCTCATTTTGACACCAGATAGCCCTAGGTTTGCTTAGCAGGTCATCTTAGGCAAGGCAATTAATGTAATCTCCCCTAGCTCTTCATTCTTTCACTAGCCAAAGTTCCAGAAGTCTTTTCCATAAGTCAACCCCCCCCCCCATATTTTTTTTTTACATAATAGCTGGTGATTAAATCCATCTGCAATAGTACATCCATCCAACACATGAAGTGGTCAGTGAGATTGCACCTCTCTTCCCCAGCCCAAATAGCAAGTTCTCAGGAACCCTGATTTCAAATGCCTACATATTTAGGAGGGTGAAAAGGTGAGCTTTTGTGAGTACAGCTCTCCACAGGGAAGTTTCCCATGCAACCCCTAAAATCTGACCATGCCAGATTGTAAACTAGTTCTTTTTTTTCTTGAAAAAATTCCATGGATCTTTACCAACTTGGATGATCCAATTTTACCTGACAACAAGGCTTAATAGATTTATTTCAAAAAACCATTGTTGACAACATACTCACATGCCAAGTGTGACCTGTCGCTGGGCATAATTCAATGAGTAGGTAGTTGAAACCAAATCCCATTGTAAGCCATAGGTTTAGAATACTCAGGCCTGTAATTAATGTTCCATTTCCACCCAGCGATTGCTCTTTAATCTAGCAGAAGTTTCCAAGAGCAAAATTAGGGGAAGTAAGTCATTTATTTACTGATTCCCTTTCCTTCTGCAGTCTCTGATGACCTTCTCCATCTGCTGTAGAGTAGACTTCCCAAAATATCATAGGGGTGGCTTGGAAAGCTTTAGAAGAAAAGCAAACTTGAGGAAATCACAGCCCTTCCCCTTTCATTCATGGAAGTCTCTGCTGAATCAAAGAACTTCCCATGAATGGAGAGCACTGAGAAGCACGAATTCCACTGAGATTTAGACATAGGGCTCATATATACTTCTGCTTGTGCCATACCTAGAAAGCACAGTTCCAAGCAGCTTTCTGCTTGTTTTGTGATTTCTGGCCATAGGCCCAAGCAGTTTTGCCTTTGATCTGCTGCATTCCCCCAGAAAACCCACCCTTTAGCGGTAAATTGGAGCGAACGCCAATCCTCAGAAAACCCTTTTGCCATTTGTTCTGATTCAGCTGGTTTTCCCAGGAGAATGTAGTGGGGCAAATGGAAGTGTGGGTGAGTGCATTGTTAACTCTGACTGCATTTATGTGTTAAGCTTGCGCCACACTCTTCATCTAAAGAGCTCAGTGCAGCTTACATATGCCTCGCCTGTGTGGTCTTCCACCTACACACCTGGACTGCGACCATCTACTTCAGTGGGAGTGATGGGACATTTCTCCCACTGAATGGAAATAATTTCCATGCAGAAATAAATAGGTATGCCATCAGAATTTCTGAAAAATACACAGCTAGTGTATCCCGGCTAACATATCACACTGCGTAGTCGCGGCAATCATACTTTAAATGAGACAGTATGCATGCTTCTCCACCTCTATTCATAAATTGTATGGGAATGGCAGGTAAAGTGACCTTGAATGTGCCTACCTGGGTACAGGATTGCATCTTTAAGCTGTGAGCCTACAAACAAATCCCACTGAAGCCAAGGGGATTTCTTTCCAAGTCTGTCTGCTTAGAGTCAAAGCATCCTGATAGTTTTGAGACTATCAGTGTATTTGCTTTAGATTTTATTGGCAGACATGTACTGTTTTGTCAGTAGGGAACCTTATTTGGGGTTAGCTAGGGCCAAACTAAATGTTAAATGCAGGAATTTAGTGCATTTAAACACAGAACTACACTGGTCACAAAGGAGGAGGAGCCTAGGGGAGGTATCTGAGTTTAGAAAGCAAAGAGGAGCATGTCTGATGCATGCAGAGATCTTCCCACAACTTTCCTCCTTCACTGATCTCCAATACCAGAAATGGCTTCCGTGCAGGGAGGGTGAAGGGAAAGCACTTGGAAGCAGGGAGATTACAGGGATGTAAGCAGTGGCAAGTTCTTTCCATGTAAGCAGGGAATTCCTTATTTAAACTCATGAAACTGGCCATTAAATCTAATCCGGCTCTTGTCTTTGTCAGAGTGTCTCCATGCCTACTCTCTGACAAAGTAGCCAGCAACAAGGATTTCTAATTTTCTGAATGTGGGACATCTGATTAGGAATATTGGAATCAGTTCCAAAAAGTCTTGGCATGCATAGATGATAGATAGATAGATAGATAGATGATAGATAGATAGATAGATGATAGATTAGATAGATAGATAGATAGATAGATAGATAGATAGATAGATAGATAGATGATAGATGATTGATAGATGATAGATAGATATAATAATAACTAAATAACTAAATATTAAAATATGCGGGGAAACTATTAAAACAGTGCTAAATGAGACATGAACAGGATTGTGAAAATAAGAAAACAATAAATAGTTAGATAGATGATAGGTTGGTTTTCCAAAATCTAAGAAATGTGTTAGGCAAAGTTTGTTCTTTATTTGATGCCAGGTCAAAACTTGTCTGTTTGTCCTCTGGGTGTATTAGCTGCATAGTCTCTCTTTACTGCCTCTGAAAGTTGTTTTGACTGCTTGTTTGCTGTTCAGTTTCATGGCTGTTATTTACGGTTGTATAACCATCTTCGGTCTCATTTTGTACACCGCCCTGATATCTAATTGACAAAGGGGCAGTTATCAGAAATCGCATAATAAATAAACAATAGGAGAAAATAAATAAAAGATAACGGAGGCGGAAAGAATGAAAGGGAAAAAACTAAACGAGGGGCTAGTTTTGTGAATTCTACCTTCCCCCTACAGTGCTGATGAAAGAAGGCAGGAGAGTAGAGGCGGAGAGAGAATGCCAGAAAGAATGCAATTTATTCCCAGTACAAAACAATAGCAGCTCCAGAAACTGTGTTCCTTTCTGGAGGGCCAATTGTATCAGCCAGAAATGCTGCACAACATGAAGGAAGGTCTATTATCCTTCTTCCCATTTGCTTCTCTGCACTGAATTAACAGTAGAATTTGACTAACAACAGCACTTGGTCCCCTACGCCTCAGTCTGAAACAATCTGCCAATCATTTTTTGTTGAAGGGTACAGAATCAGACATGGACTCAAAGCCAGTGTTGGGATGAATGAAACTGAGACCATAGCACGTCTCGATCCATCATGACAGTGCTGCATGGTGCAGAAGGCTATTCTTAACAAATATCCGTGAGCACCATTGGAGGCCACAATCCCAGGCACATTATTTACTGTGCAACTGATGTTTCTTTGTCCTTTTTTTTTTAAAAAAAAAGAACTCCCTTCATCACATTGTTTTCGTTGCCTCTGATGAAAAAATAATGATTCTTTTCTCACACTTTGTGCTTAAAAAAAACAAAAACAGAGGTCCTGATCCACAGATCCTTACAGATGTTTCTGTGCGCAGAGATCTCTATGCATGTAATTTCTAAATGGAAGGTCAACAGTGTCACCTTTGACAGCTCCATCAGCTGATGGAAGGAGGAACAGAGGCCTGGATTTAATCTCCTACCTGCCCCAACACTGTTCTTCGCACTGTCACTGTGGACTACTCCAACCATCTGGGAAGGGTGTATGTATGTATGTATGTGTGCAGACACATGTGTCACATTGAATGCAGGAGGCTATAAAAAAGCAACCCAAGCAACTTTTGGGGGTGTACAAATACAGTGGATCTATCACATAACTTTCAACTCAATCTGCTACTAGTTATACCGAAAGAAGAAGAGGAAGAAGAGTTTGGATTTGATATCCCGCCTTTCACTCCCCTTCAGGAGTCTCAAAGCGGCTAACATTCTCCTTTCCCTTCCTCCCCCACAACAAACACTCTGTGAGGTGAGTGGGGCTGAGAGACTTCAACGAAGTGTGACTAGCCCAAGGTCACCCAGCAGCTGCATGTGGAGGAGTGGGGAAGCGAACCCGGTTCCCCAGATTATGAGACTACCGCTCTTAACCACTACACCACACTGTGAGTGATTCATGCAAACAGCTATCCTCCTAGAGTGGATATTTACCAATTGTCTATCAAAGTTGGAGTCAAATGCCAGTAGCAGTGACTTTAATGTGATAGTTCATGACCTTGTGATAGTTCAGGAGATGAAATAGAGCATTTTGTGGTTTTCTTTGCAAGTGTCAGTAAAGGATCATTAGTCTTGTTGATTTCAATGGGACCAGCATCCAGGTCTGTAATAACCTAAGCCATAATTTTAAATTTTAAAGTTCCACTGTAATCAATGTCCTACTATTAAGAAGCAGAGAGTCATGGGATCAGAGTTGAAGTCTCACCAATATCCAATATCTGCCAGAGGAAGCCTTCATTTGATGAGACTCCCTTCCCTGAACCCAGGATTCAGCACATTATGAAGCAACCATGTGTGTGCCATGGTTCCAGCGATCTGAATTTTCTGCTTGGGCTTCTAAAATGTGCACTGTCTTCTCCCCTTTCAAAGCCACTGTAATATCACTGCAGTGCTTGCCCAACATCGCATTATGTCATGCTTTGGTGTACTGTATGCTGAAGCACCACGTTCACCAATTATATTGTGGACATACTCTCTAAATCTCTGAAATATACTCTGAAGATTAGGGAAACTGCTGCATCTTTGATCTATGAGCTACCCACTCATATGTGAGGTTGATCAAGTGCATGGATAAGTCTTCTGACAAAAGAAAGAGGCCCAAGAATGTGCAGGAGCCACTTATTAAGACAGAACCAGAAGATTTGTTCATTGTCATTCAATAGGGGTTAAATTATTTGGACTGTGCTTGAACTAAATAGTTAAGGGCTGAGACCAGTTTCACTAAAACCAGAGGGAAAGAATAGCTAGAGTATTTAATTGTATAGAGACCGATGGAACAGAATACTCAACAGAGGTATAAGCTTATTTAGGTTTATGGATATGTTAGGTGGTGAAGTAAATTCTAACTCATTGAGATCGGGAAAGGGCTTTGAGCACCTTCCAAAAGAGGTTGTATAAATAACAAAAAAAAATATAAAACGAGTGCTCTGTTGCTCCAACCCATTCCAATCTTTCTTTCGACATGTAAGCAATTCAGTAAGAAGAGGGAAAGATTAATGTGCAAATGTAGGTTGGTGCAAAAGGAATTAAAACTAAATTAGTTGTTACACCATAGTTGTTAACTATGTAAACATTTCCTGTTTATTAAGATACAATTAGATTTTAGAGATAATACAATATTGTGCTGCTTTAGCGCTTGTTCTTTCTTTTACTTTTCTGTATTTTAAAGACGGTATCACAATTGTTCACCTTTTTTGTCATCTGCTGGAACATTCCACTTCTCTCTGTCTTCCATTTGGATGGTATCAGTCAGTAATTACAGTTCACATATACTGTAGTTTAGTGAAGCTGTAAAGAATTGGTTTTTTTAAAAAAAACAAATCCCTGGCAAAGCAGTATCCCATTACATCACTGCTTCACATGCATTCATTCTCTTCAATATTGTTGGCTATTTCAGGTTAACTACCAAAATTATTTGCCTGAGAAGCGAGATTTAATTGTCTTACAACTACCTCTGTGAAATACAATAGGGATAACAAGTACCCATTGATTATACTATTGGATAGAAAAAGGGACTCTTATTCTTGCATTTTTCATTCATTTTGTCATTGCATTCTCTTTGAAAGAGACCAAATGGGTCTCAGCAGGTGAAAGCAAAGAAATGTGAAAGGGCCCCTTTGATGAATGACAATAACACAACTGCCCTCCTCTCTCCTTTAACCCCCTCCCCTCATTTTTTGGGAGATTATAAAACCGTATTAAATCATGCCCTGTTCGATATTGATTGAGAGGGAGCTAAACTAAAACCAACAATAGTAGACTGAATCAGAGAATTGCAATTTCTTCAATGGGCACTAAATCCAGCTAACCTCCCAGTGCTTTTTTCCCTATGCAGGCACTTAATAAATAAATAAAACTATTTACTTACCATCAAACTATTATATAAGGAACAAATTTACATTTGTGCCAGCATCATCAGTTACAGCCGTGTCAACATCTTGCAACATTAACTGCAAGAAGCTGTGCCCACAATCTTAGAGGTGGAAAATTCAAGTCAAGATTTGAAGGAAGGGAAATTTGAAATATTCGTAACACCTGTTGCTGAGTTCAAAAGAAGTACAAAGCACTTTTAAAACTACAAAAATATATGTGGTTCAAAAAAGGCAGAATAATATTTGATGTTAGACCTAGATAATGTTTGATGTTAGACCAATTGTGTTTCAAGGCTATTTATTGTAGACATCAGTATTCACTATGTGACAATCAGTTTGGTCTTGCTTGAATATGTTAGCTTAGAGGAGCTCTTCATGATAACATTGGGTGTTAATTTACGGTCAGTGGAGGACAACCCCCCCCCCCTTATTATCACAATGCATTTCGAACTGTAGGTGCAAATAGCATAATAAAGCAAAAAAAAAAAAAAAGTTCTTACATCGTACCAAAGTCAATGCCAGTGCTTTTAATCTGAATGTGCTGTTTCTCGGTCACACTCAAGCTATAGACTTGAGCTGTAAAGGTCTTTTCCATATTTTTCACTCTTACGTGTGTATCAGAAATTACAGCAGTTCTCTGTCAGAGGTAATTCCTGAGCATAGTTTACAATGTGAGGGGGAAAAATACTGATTTAAACAATCCATTTCCAAATAGACATTGTATTATGCCATGATAATAAGTGATGGCTAGATTCAACAAAATGTTCTGAAGTGATACTTCTCAAATTAGCCATTAGTGCAGAATGAAATAATTGTTCAGATAATAATGATACCAATATTAATTCTGTTCCTAGTATGTAAAGATAAGGGCTTTTGGGGTATTTATTATTAATAGACTTATTTGAAAGAACAGCACACAGAGAGCCAGGGAGGGGGAGCATATAAAAAGCTTTTCCCAGTAGTCAGCAGCACAGTTATAAAAATTAAGAAAATGAAGCAAAGTAGTCCAGCATTCAAAGAAAAATATGCGTCACCTTTCTAATCGCTAAAATGTTTTGATGTTTGATGGTTAGAAACCCTTCAAATATGCACTCATCAATGAGGTGATTCATGATATCCATGCAGAAAGTATATTAAGACTTTTGCTGCTACTAACATGCTGCATGTTTAAAATATTAGTATCAAAAAACATCTGACAGATAAAAATCTTTGGAAGGATAGAAAATACTGCAGTGATAAAAAGAAGTGTGATGAGACATGAAAGAGCTGCATACAAAGCAAGATGCTTTTGAGAGGAACACATACAAAAGAAAAGAATTAATTATTTTTTCACCATATGTTTATGACCGTATTGATTTTTTTGATTGATCTATATGCTTTTTTTTTTACTCTGATAGTTGCTTTGCCTCTGTTTATTTACTTTCCTCATGTGACATCTATCGGTGTTCACCTTTGATTTCGTTCAATGCCTGTTGCAATACTTCCATCCAGCAATACTTTTTCTGTGGAATACGCATCATTAATAAATATTTTGATTATGAGCTAAATGTGAAGGTTGAAACCACTTGTAATTGCATTTGGCTCCTAACAACAAAAAGATGCATAGAGCAATGGCAGGTTTTGAAGCTTCTAGTGCCGAAACTGCAGTGATTCTCTTTGACACAGTTTCCTAAGCAAATTTTTATAAATATAGCATACCAGCTACAGAGCTTTAATTTCTTAAAATGCCACTCAGGATGAACTGGCTGAATTATAATGCTAATTGTATTTTAATTTGATTTGACTTTTCAAAGGAAGATACAGAATGCTAGGTTTCTATTAATAATTATCAAGGTGTGGGGAGGTGGTTGTGCAAGCTTCTTGTGCCTTATTTTTCAGATTGTGCAAAAAATGTGTTAATTCTTCTCTTGTCCAGTTCCTTGCAAAAATGTTCCTGTGCCTTACCTAAACAAGCCTAAGCTACCTAAAAATGCACCTGTCCTCTACCTAAATAATAAATTCTGGAGGAAAGAAGACTCTCGCAGTTTTTTTGTTCCTCCTTGTCTAGAAATAGACACACCTTCCTTCCAAATTACATTATGTATGCTGAGAAATACAGTCGTCAACTAATTGAGGATAAGCTGTAATGAACTATTGTGCTTGTCCTTATTGCCTACCAATTATCTATGGTGATTATAATTAGGACCAATATTTTTTTTTCCTTGGGAGTGTTTGGGCAATCATCATTTGCTTATGGGTGCGTTGTTGTTGTGCTACATTTTGACATTGTTCTCCGGATATGATCAAGGGAAATATAGTCTAGATCTGTGTGTGTGTGTGTGTGTGTGTGTGTGTGTGTGTTGCAATGAATACATGCTTCATCTACATTCAGTGTTTGAAAAGACATTCGATGTATTTAATAGAGTGATGGCCACCACCTAGGATGCCTTTGAAAGAGAATTAGACAAATTTATGGAGGATACGACTATCAGTGACTATGAGGCCTTGCCACCCTGGACACCTTCAGAAGGACGGGTGGGATGTAAACTGGATAAACAATAACAATCATGATGGGTATGTTTCTGCCTCCATTGTCAGAAGCCAGTTGCTCCTGAAGATAAGTTCTGGGAATCATGAGTTGGGAGAACGCTGTTGCACCCAGTCCTGCTTGCTGGCTCACCAGAGTGGTACATGCTCTGGTTATCTCCCGCTTGGACTACTGTGATGTGCTCTATGTTTGAAGATGACTTAGAAACTAATTCAAAATGCGGCTGCCAGACTGGTGACTGGGAGCAGCTGCCAGGACACCAGTTTTTAAAGGATCTACATTGGTTCCCAGTACATTTCCGAGCATAATTTAAAGTGTTGGCGCTGACTTTTAAAGCCTTAAACGACTTTGGCTCTGTGTACCTGAAGGAGCGTCTCCACCCCTATTGTTCAGCCTGGAGACTGAGGTCTAGCTCCAAGGGCCTTCTAGCAGTTCCCTTACTGTGAGAAGTGAGGTTGCAGGGAACCAGGCAAAGAGCCTTCTCAGTAGTTGTGTCCACCCTGTGGAACGCCCTCCCATCAGATGTCAAGGAAATAAACAACTACAGTCATACCTCTTGTTGCGTTTGCTTCACGTTGCGGCTTTTTGGGTTGCAAACGCAGCAAAGCATTCTGCACACTTTGCACATGCACAAAAGTGCTCTATCGTGCTCTGCGCTTGCGCAGAAGCGCTGCTCTAGTTACAGACTTTTTGGGGTGCGAACGGCGCCCCAGAATGGATCGTGTCCGCAACTAGAGGCACCACTGTATCTGACTTTTAGAAGACATCTGAAGGTAGCCCTGTATAGGGAATTTTTTTTATGTTTGATGCCTTACTGTGTTTTAATTTGTTGGAAGCCTCCCAGAATGGCTGGGGCAACCCTGTCAGATGGGCGGCATATAAATGATAAAAATATTATTATTTATTTATTATTATGGCTTCCCATGGACAAGGACCTTTGGCCTGATCCAGCTCTTCTTATGCTTTTATTCTGAGACAGCCAGTTTGGTGTGTGAGAGAAAACCATTCACAATTTCTTTAAGTTTTAAACAGATTAGAGATTGTTCACAACAACAAAAGTCATCTTCAATACCCATAAATGTAAACACCTGATTAATCATGTTCTCATCTCTTGCAGACATCCTTACGCCAGTGAAACTGAAGCAGCCCGCTGAATTCAACCTAAGCATTTAACACCACTGCAGCTTGAATGCCAGGTTTGGTCAACATAAAATAAAAAAAATATTCATGTGTAGTTATGTATTTTTCTGGAGGACAGTCAACCCCAGAAGCCAGTCAGGTAAGTGGAAGAATTTTGGATTGATATCTAATGGGAATAAACATGATTCCCGCTTCATGTGCCAGATATGTGCACAGATATGTGCTTGTCCACAGAGTATCTTCTGACAAATACTCAATATTTGATTAGGATGCATGTGCTGCCCACACTACCACCATGGCAGACATGAGCTGAGTGCATTTACAGCCATGTGTGCCCTTTAAGGCACTCAGTGTGCTAGGAGACATGTGTCTCACAAGCAGCAAACTCATCAGCTGCATAATTCATCAGGCCGAACCACACGGCTCTTTTTAGTGATGAGGTGGTGGGGCTTGAGTGAATGTGGTTTGAATGATTCCCTTTGTGGTTAAATGGCCACAACAGCACTTCACTACAAGTCTAGGTGCTATATTTCCACCCTATCACAAGATGCGGGGATGGGATACAGTAGCTGCATATTGAACTGTGGCCACTTGAAGATGCAATCTCTTGACAATTTTGCCATGCTGCCTGAAGGGGATAAAATTTACACTTCATTTTTATCCACAGAAATCCCCCCCCCCCAGTCCAGATGATCATACTAATTAGCCCCTGGATTTGATCCTTAGGAAAATAAAAAATAAAACAAATCCTGCCTTTCCTTCGTGATGCTTCCCAGCACAGAGAGAATCGATCGCATAAAGTGTGACATCACACCTTTTCCCAATGTACCGTACTTCCAGTTCTCCAGCACCAGAGAGAAACTGGGTGATATATTGCACTTCTCATGATTACCCATCTGCATAGTGTGGATCACCACATGGGGTGGGGGGAAATCCTCTGGAGATTGTCTGCACTACTCCTTCATTCCAAATATAATGTGAGGAGTGGGGTGTAAATTGGCCTAATTCTTCCGTTCATCTTGGTTGTTGATCTGACACATCAACATCTTTACAGGGTATGCAAAATTATCAGAAACTATAAGATATTGGTCCACTAATTGGGACTCCTGTTACAAAGTTTTGTCATGATTTCTAACCAAACAGGTTTATACTCATGAAATACTGCAAAAATAGGAAAGATCTTGGTTTTCTAGATTGGTCTCCCTTTATTTTTCTCCCCACATCTGATTACATGTCCTCCAGTTGTTACCATTGTATTTAGATTAATTAATTTTCACTAAATGCCAATTTACACATGTGCATCAGAGGGAGATTATTCCTTATAGGCCAATTAGCATCTCCTACGGAAGAGCTCAAATGAAGAGGTTTTGCTCAACTGTGTGTGTATGTGTGTGCACATTTGTGTGTGTGTTGGGGGGGAAAGAGAAACCATATTCTAACCATATTGCATAGGTCTAGAGAGAAGTTCCCTTTTGCTACTTTAATGTACCAAATCTTTACTATTCTCTAAGTTTTCTTTAGCTCCTTCTCAGACCTTCATGCTCAGAATTCTAATGATTAGGGCTTCCTCATTGACACTCCATAAATTCCTACCCATTGCTCTTCCATTTCTGATGTGGTGCTGTAGAGGCTTAAAGCAAGCAAACAAAAATCCTAACTGGAAGTAGAAGCAAAAAGCAATGGAGTAGGCAAAAGAGATTACTATTAATCCAGCACATTTCAGGCCCTAAGCATAAGGAAAGAAGCAGCAATAGATCTAAATGTTGAATTGTTCATTCTCTTAATTTCTTTGAAGGAGGACCAGTAGGGTCCAGAACACATTGGTGCAATAAACCTCTCTCTTGACTGCCCCATTACTTTTTGATTCCACTTCCACATTCTTTTGGGGAGTTCCCATTTTTGTTACATTTCCAAACTATATTGCTCTTCATTACAGTGGAATGCAGAGTGTCCTCAAATGACCTCTTAAATCAGAGGAATATGGAACATTCTAGTATGGAGTTAAAGGTAAAAAGAAAACCATCTGGATATACCTGTAAGATGCAGGTAATGAGAATGTATTATATTTTTGTGGTTTGGGGGTGGGGTCTGCCAAACCTATCTTAAGCTGGAAATGTGCTCTCTCTTTTTTGTTCAGTTTCTATCACATGCACCAAACACAAATAAATAAAAAGCAAGCTCACGCTAGTGAAATCCAGATATTGGGTTGCCAACGTGGTGCCCTCCAGATATGATGGACTGCAACTCCCAGCATCCCTGAACATTGGTGATGCTGGCTAGGACTAATGGGAGTTGTAGTCCAGAACATCTGAAAGATACTATTTCTGCTGGCTCTGATCTAAATTCTAAATATTGTGGGTTGGGATCTATCAAGTATCTTCTGTGAGCTGAAAGCATAGGTACAAAATCTGGCAAAACTTAAGAGAAATGACAAGTGGAATGATTTCACGTACCGTGGGCAATGATGACTCTTTCATGCCATCTTCAGCTTTGTCTGTCTCCAACCTAAGAGTCTAATCCAATTCTTTGCAGTGTATACAAGCAGACAATCTCACTCAGGCTATGTTGGTGCAAATAGCTCCTTTCCCCTAGTTGTGATTCAGTGGCCTGCTCTCTCCTAGCACCTAATTAGCAATAACTGGGATAGTAGCCAGTTCTTTGCACCCATCCAGCGTTCCTTGGAGTGAGTTTCCAATGCTGGTGCATACTTCAAATTGTTAATTCTCAAAGCTTTCCTCTTACTTTTATCAGAGTTGGGGCAGCCTGTCCCATTTGCTATCTGAGGCAAAACAGGAAGATGCCCCTCTACTTCTGCCACCCCCACCAAAGCCTTGCTTGCTGGGGACACACAGCGACTTCTGGTGAGATCTCACGAGAAAATCTTCCTCAGAACTCTCACAAGATCTCGCTGGAAGCTGCAGCTGCCTGTGAAGCTGTGTGGCTCTGGTAGCAGGGGCAGGCAAGGGGCCTACAGGGGCACCACTGCCTTATAGGATTCAGCCACCTGAGGTAACTATTTCAGTCAGCCTCATATGCAGGCCAACCTTGATCAGAGTAGAAGTGGCCACTTCTTTCTACTCATGTCATGGCTTATATGAGAGCCAGTGTGGTGTAGTGGTTAAGAGCGGTAGTCATGTAATCTGGGTAACCGGGTTCGTGTCTCCGCTCCTCCACATGCAGCTGCTGGGTGACCTTGGGCCAGTTACAGTCTCTCAGCCCCACTCACCTCACAGAGTGTTTGTTGTGGGGGAGGAAGGGAAAGGAGAATGTTAGCCGCTTTGAGACTCCTTAAAGGGAGTGAAAGGCGGGATATCAAATCCAAACTCTTCTTCTTCTTCTTCTTGCATATTTGCAAGGTTGTCATCAGAAGGGTCCTTCTGGATCAGGCCCATTTGTTGAAATCAAACAAGCACATTTGCTTGGTCCTTATGGATCAGGCTGAAGCCCCATTTGTTGAAATCAAACAAGCACATTTGCTATAGTCTTTTCAGTGCTTGCTTAAAACATTTTTGTTTTGGCAAACCAGGGCTCTTTTTCAGCCGGAACTCACCAAAACTCAGTTCCGGCCCCTCTCAGGTGGGCGCCAATGCCATTCTAAGAGAACAAGGGCCATGTCCATACTGAGTTCTGGCACCTCTTTTTCTAGAAAAATAGCAGTGAGGTAAACCCATTCAGACATGTGGACGCGGGTGGCGCTGTGGGTAAAACCTCAGCGCCTAGGACTTGCAGATCGCATGGTCGGCGGTTCGAATCCCCACGGTGGGGTGAGCTCCCATCATTCGGTCCCAGCGCCTGCCAACCTAGCAGTTCGAAAGCACCCCTGGGTGCAAGTAGATAAATAGGGACTGCTTACCAGTGGGAAGGTAAACGGCGTTCCGTGTGCTGCGCTGGCTCGCCAGATGCAGCTTGTCACGCTGCCCACGTGACCCAGAAGTGTCTGCGGACAGCGCTGGCTCCCGGCCTATAGAGTGAGATAAGCGCACAACCCTAGAGTCTGGCAAGACTGGCCTGTATGGGCAGGGGTACCTTTACCTTTACCTCAAATCCATTCAGACATGTGGAAGTTACATGTGTGTTATCTCTTTTTAGCTGACTTTAATCATCTTTTGAATGTTTTTCAATACCTGCTTTAATCAGGCTGGGTTTTTTTTAATCAAGAACCTTCATGTTTTATTTTATATTTTTGTAAACTGCCTATGGGAAGCCTGCAAGCAGCACATGAGCAGAACAGCCTCTCTCCACTTGTGATTCCCAGCACCTGTATCAAACTTTATTTCGGTCACAGACAAGCATATGATAAAACATACGGATAAACTGAACACATAAGGCTTAAAACAGGTAGGAGATAGAAACTGGTAGTTAAAAAGTGATTATATCATACACAACTTAAAAAGATAAAAACAAAGACAAGCAGTTAAAAGAGAGGGAGTGATGGAGCACAGGTCTTGCATTTTGGGCCTTCTGTTTAGGCGTAGTTTGTGGCACAAACCATCCTTTGATAAATAGCCATCATGGCAGTGCAAAATCTAGCACCTGAGTATGTAATACCTGGGTTTCTGGTTAAGATGACTTCCAGTCAAGATGGTGATGGTTCAGAAAACAGGCTCTGGAGCTCCACAGATCACAGGATTTTAACTGAGCTTTAATTGGATTTAACTGTGTCAAACCAATTGTTTTACCCAGCACCTGGTATTCAGGGGGAAACTGCATCTAAAAGTGGTGGTAAAACATAGTGATTGTGGCTACTAGCCCTGATAATCTTATCCTCCATGAATTTGCCTAATTCTCCTAAAACCACCCACGTTTGTGACCATCACCACTTCTAGCAGGAGTGAATTCCACAGTTTAACTATATGCTCTGTGAAGTACTTTCTTTTGTCTAACCTGTGTCTTCCAACATTCACCTTCATTGTATGGCTCTGAGTTCTAGTATTTTGAGAGAAAGGGACTCTATTCATATTCTCCACACCATATGTAATTGTCTGCAGCTCTGTCGAGTCCTCCCCTCGCTCACCCTTTCCCCTAAACTGAAAAGTCCCAAATGGTGTAACCCACCTACAATGTTAACAATGCAGATGGTTCTTAGGTCCAGCATTGATGTAATATTTGAACATGCATCCCACATATCCCCTTCACTTAAGCACCTAAAATGGGACTTTTTGAATGAAGCTAAGTGCTAAATTAAACCCTCGAAAATAACCATTGCATTTGCTGAAGAAGTTGCCAGAGTTGCGGGTGGGGGGCAGAGCATGATCATGATTTTTCAACTTCTCTGTTACACTTCTGAGCTACACCATTACATTAGCACAATTTGTGCATTTAATTTTCCCTGTTAAAACTAAAATAAAGTTGATGATGCTTTTATAACACACATTTAATGTGAATGCTAAATTATACACTGTTACATTGAGTTAACATGTTTCACATTGATATATTTTTATTCACTTGCTAAAAGTCCCTCTTCCATGAATACTTGAGACGATGAAGCATTTATCCACTACTCTTGCATGCCGAAGAGATGGTTATTCTAGTCAAGAAACCCAATTTCCATACATTACAATTATTTGGGATTGTTACTAATGTATGATAATGTAAGGAAAGTGTAGGCTTTCTTCTTCAATTTCTAGGGAGGAGTTATTTTATATCATTAAGTTACAGTACTTTCACTTTGCGCCAAATTCTCTAGATCAGTAAATTTATTGCTGGCTGATTATTCAAACAGAAAGGAACAGGGTGGAGGGAATTATCCAGCTAGCTATTCTGCTCCTCTAGAAGAAATATTTAACTCCAAAGTGGCCAACAACAGGGCATTTAGGCACCTAGATTCTCTTTGAAATACCTTTGATATCAACAAAATAAATTGGTGTCCTGATCCTATTACAGAGCACAATCCTCACCCCAGTTAGGATGGGGCAGAGGTGTCCATTGTCTGCCTCAGAAACCCTCTGCTATACCCATGGAAATCTCTTAAGGAATGAATCTACTGCCAATGGTGGTCAGTGTGAGGTCTCAAAACAGGGCATTTGGGGCGCAGAGTCAGGGAAGAGGCAGCCTTTATCTGTTGGATCCAAAGCCCCAGATGAACGCCAGGATCATGCCCATGCCTCACTGATTTTAATGGGATGGGTAATTCTGAAAGATGGAGATCCGCCAGGCAAGACAAAAGGGAAAATGCCACACTCCCACCTGGAAATAAAAAGCTAGCAGGCTTTTGGAAGTACTGGATGATCCACCACTTCATACACCCACACCATTTTTTTTTAAAAGACAGAAAGTTTGACTGGCTAGAGATAACAGTTCAAATATGATCATGTGACACATTGATGAAACAGACAACAGAAAAAGAGTAAGGTACTTGTACAAGCTGTTAAGGCCTCTTGAGATGCTATTATATTTTCAGAACAAGTAACAGGGAAAGAAATCCAGATAAATTTTCAGTGGAAAGAACCTAAAGAAATAAAAACAGCAGCTGCAAACACAAAGCAAAATACAGCCATGCTTTGCAACGACCCCTTCTCTGAATTTTGCAATGTAGTTCTCTTGCTAATAACATGTATAAAATGCATATGCTAGGGTAAAGTATGCAAAAATGCACTATAGTAAGAAAAATTGCTTTCCAAAGGTGTGCATAATTGGGAGAAATGTGCACTTTTTTAAAAAAGCAAACTGATGTGGAAATGTGGAGATCTGAATTTACAACTGGAAAAATGAGAAATGGGAGAAAACTGAAAATGACAGGATTCGCCCATCCCTAGTGCCGAATGCACATGTGTTCACACCAAGAGCACCAATCCGCAGAGGGAGTTCCACAAATGCAGTGCCACCACAAAGATGCTCATTTGCCACTATTCACCCGCCAGACCTCAGCAGGAATAAGTCAGCAGAATAACCCAGAAAAGTACCTCACCAGATGATATTAAGGGCAGGATCGCATAGCAGAAGGGCCATAACTCCGTGGTAGATCATCTGCCTTGAATGAAGGAGGTCCCAGGTTCCGTCCCTGGCCTCTCCAAGTATAGTGGGGAAAGGTTCCTGCCTCAGACCTAGGGCGGCTGCCATTGCCAACCAGCGTAGACAATATTGAACTAGATGGACCAATGTATTGACTCAGTATAAGGGAACACCATTTTCAAGCCATAGTTGTGAATAGCTCAGTGCCCAGCTGCGCAGAATCCTTTATCCCCATGCATATAGGCAAGCATTAATTGTGGCGTTTTTGGTTTGCTCTCTCTCCTTTTCTCAAGAACGTTTCCTCATCTGTTAACAATTGAGGAATGCAGTGGAACTACAGAACTATGAAATCCTATGCCTATCTACTCAGAAGTAAGCTACATTGAGTTCAATAGGACATACTCTCAGGAGTGCAGTGTAAGTGGAATTACTTGATTGCATCACATTTTCCTATGGTTGGGGTTTCTCCCAGAATTTGTGATCCAGGAAGCCATTGAAATCAATCAGATTTCTGCTGATAGGTTGAATGGGGTGCATAATGCACTCTAACATTCCAATCCTCTACTGACATTCCAATCCTCGGATTGGAATGTCAGTAGAGGATTGGAATGTTAGAGTGCATTACGCTCTGACAATCCAGTCCTACACAAACACTGTGTTCAATGAGACTTTTACACAGGTAAGCATGCATAGCAGTAGATAGCAGCCTGAGGCTGTAATCCTAACTCCACATACCTTGGAGTAAACCCCACTTGATTCAGTGAGACTTACTTCTGAGTAAACTTGATTAGGATTGCAGCTTAAATGCCTTTCTCTTGAAGTTATTCGAAACGCCTTGAAGAATAGCACTGCACCTTTGCCTTGAGGGTAATTTGACAAAGAATTTCTCATTTATTTCTATTATTTATTTTATTAAAGTATTTCTATACAGCCTTTCACATCCAATTCCAAGGCGTCAAACAGCAACTTGAGAAGTACAGACATCACCATGAAAATTGTAATATATAGATGGAAGTTAAAAACCCCAAGGATGTTATACTGGAAATTAAGCACCCGCAAAAGCCCAGGATCACAGGCATGTTTTTAGTAAGCACCAAAAAGCTGTTGTAGCTCATTCCAATAGTCAGGCAATGGTCCTAAGAAGAACTCTGCTAGACCAGGCCAAAGGCCATCCTCTAGTCTACAATCTCGTCTCAGCATCACCAACCACATGCCCATGGGAAGAAGGTAAGCAGGTCTCCAGTTAAATTCCACCCTGTTTTTGTTCCTTAACAGTGTTTGACACATTCAGATCATCCGTGTGCTTCCACATTTATTTTCTGTTGCAGAGAGTCCTCAGCTTTCAGGCTCCTGCTGTTTTCGCTGTTCTGTCAGCTAATTAAACACACAAACCTGAGAGAAAGGACCAGTTAAATCCTCCTCGCTAACAAAAGAGATTTCTCAATAGGGCTGATGTCAAATGCATTTTGAGATGTCTTGTGAAACCTCTTCATGAAGCAAAATGTTTAGCTTTTCTTCTGCCACTTGAGGTTCATGGCTGTCCGGAATTACACGGAAGGAGCTGCTAGCTGACTGCAAGTATTTCAGAGACAGACAACATGGCAGCTGGTCTCACCCTGCTTCCAAAAGAAGTGTCATTTGTGCACCCGCCTCAGCATAGAAATGTGATTTCTTTTAATGGATTAGGGCCACTTAATGTCATTTATCAGGTAAATAGCACCCTGGGCTAACAGTGCCTTCAGCTGCACCCTACCCTGTGGTCAGCTTTGCAGCATTGCCAAGCAATGTGACTTCCACAAGTCTTCCGCAAAACTTAGCAGTGTGACAGATTCCCCTTTTCCTAGGCTTTCCCAGCAATGTCCATGATAAAGGCCCAGACCTACCTCTCAGATATCTTGCCTTGGTCACACCAAGACACTGGCAGCCCCTTGAGCTTGGCACCCAGATTGAAAACACAGCTCACTCACCTGTAATGCCAGCCCTGAATCTCATGTTTCTCAGTGCATGCAGACATATATGTGGAGATATTGCTCTTGTACAATGGCCATTCATTTTAAAGGGACTTCCTCAAGGCAGCTTCTCAATCAGTTGTGTTGGACACACACTAACTGTGTCATCAGAACCAGAAGTGCAGTGTCTTACATTACCCATTGAGAAGTGGGTATAAAGGAAGATAATCCATGTAACACCATGACTCTTCCCTCCTGCCCTGGTTCTTTTCAAATAGCCCATAAATACTTGCCACTTAATGCCAACTATTTATTTATTCAGGTTTTTGAATATACATCATACGTTTTCCATAATAAATCACTTCTCTCAGGACTTCCCGGTCCATCCCCCCATGGCACCTGATTCAAACCTTATTTTGCTGCATATCCTTTTCTTCTACCCTGTTTTGTCCTATAAATATCCCTTATTATTAGTAACTGCTGCTCATGCTGCTATTCCTACCTGCAACTTAATTTAAATATTATATCTCTTTAAGTACTCTCCCAGGTATTTCCACTCATCTCTTATCTGTATCTTACCTTGGTTTCTTATTTTCTTATTTGGTTTCTTATTTTCGCTGTCATATATGCTAGCTCCATGTAAATTTGTTCTGCCATTGTTCTTTAGTTGAGGTTTCTCTTTCCTTCCATTTTTTGGCATATATTATTCTGGCTGCTACAGTTGCATATAAGAAGAGACAGAGTGCCTTCTTGGGGATATCATAATATATTAAGCCTAGTAGGAAGGTCTCAGGTTTTTGGGGAAACATAAATTTTAAGATCTTTTTTAGCTCTACATAGATCATTTCCCAATAACCCTTGGCTTGTTTACATGTTCACCACATGTGCATAAAGGTTCCTTCAACCTAATAACACTTACAGCACAATTTGGATCCCATTTTAACCAACTTGCTGGGTGTCAGATACCAACTGATATTAGCAGTATATTTGGTATATTTGCAGTACATTTGTTTCTTCTCTAGCACATAGAGCAGAATACAGACCGGTAAAAACACAACAAAAAGAAAACCAATAAAATCTCAGAAGATCTGAGAATATGAGTGAATTCATATTCACTGTCTATGGAAAACTCTATTTCTTTCTCTTAGCTTTTTTTGCAGTAGAGGAGATTCATAAGACGTTATCCAGTGTTGCACAAGCAGTTTCCCCCTTTTTCTCATTTTCTTGCAGTTGCGTATGCCCTGCAAATCTGCTCCAGAGGGTCTCTCAACCCTCTAAAGCAGATTGGGGAATCAGACTAGGAGCTACAGTGGGAAGAGGTGGGCGGGCTGGCCCTGTATATATTATTCCTATTATCATGGGAGTTTACAGGAAGTAAATGACTATTCCCTATTAATGTTTGCCCTTGATTTTAAAAATGCAGCCACTAATTCATCTTGGCTTACTTTCTTCCCAATCAGTTACAGAAGCTTTGAACAATATAACATTTCAAGTAGATCGTGGTGCCTAATGAATTACAGACCGCTTGATTAATAGCACTTGTTCAGCATCACATCAATGGTGTATGAAATATAAGAGAATGGAGGAGTGGGGGCGAAATGGTGTTTCTGCCTGGTGCTTTTTCCTCCCTATGATCCAGGCCAGTCATCATCAAAGCTGATTCCACCCCCACCCCACCCCCGCTTTTGCTGCTCATCTGCTGGTGGTTTGGTTTTGTTTTTAATTCTACAAGTGTGCATTTCTGTCTCAGGCTGGTGCTTGCTAACACAGTCTTTATCATTCAAGTGGCTTGCTGCAGATTCTGCTGAAACATCAGTACTGAGCACTGATGGTTGCAATCAGTAAATCTCAATCCTCTAGCCTGGCATACAGCATGAAGAAGTGGGGGCAGGAGGCGAGGAGGAAGAGAAGCTGTAAGGAGGCAACATTGGTCGAAACCAGCGTCAAGCAACCAAGCTGCAGTGGCATATCTCATGGAAAGCCACTGGTGAATTGTGGTTGATGGAAGGCATGCTTCACCTTGCTGTATCAGAGTTTATGTATTTTGCTAACCTTATTTCATTGGGTTGAAACCAAAGAGTTTTATGAGGCCTCCAATCTTCCCCTAGCATGAAATAAATTTGTTCTAAACTTTATATCAGAGCCTGACAATTGTTTTCAGGCCAAGCATGTGCTACTGTTTACTGATAGTTCTTCCATTACTCACAGACCAAAGAGAACATTTGGCTGTTGGGCAAGAAAGGGGGGGACAGCAGCAATGCCAGCCTTCTGCTTTGTTGCAACCCCACAGATAGTTTGTTCCATTGTCATTTGGCACCACCAGTACTAGAAAAGGAGGATAAATTTGATTCAGTTTGCATTTGTAGGCAATCTATTGAATTCGCTTTCTGAAAAAGTACGAGACCTGAAACACACCCAGCAGTCCTTTGAAATCGGCATTTATCTAAATTTTGTGAGGCAGATCTCCAACCGAATAAGGTTTACAAAAATGTGTGTGTGTGTGTGTAGTGTAAATATGATTATATTCACAAAAGTTCATTATATGTGGAGAAATTGCTTGCAAAAATGTGTACATTCACCAAAGGTTCATACAAAAATATGTTTATTAGGAGGAATTTGAATTAAAATGCTGAAAATTTTTCATGTGCTCCTAGAATGTAAAGAACTGAATTTATGACTGGAAAAAAATGAGAAACTGAGAGAAGCAAACTTGGCAGATCCTCCCATTCCTAGTCACAGTACTATCAACTATTCCTGCCCTCCAACATTTTTTTCTCCTGATTGTAAAGGGAGTCTGTAACATATTGGGAGTTGCATGTGGTGGAAGATGCAGTAACAATAAACCTAGACTCATCTTTAAACATTTTTTTCCAAACCACTTATGTGACTGATTTTTTTATTCCCACTAAAGAACATTAATCTGTAAAAGACAATGGTCACATTCTAGTGCTACGTACATACTCTCCTGTCAATCAATGCTGCTAGGTTTAACAGCACCAACTGTTTACTCGAATGTGGTGTGAGTTGGAATCCATGCCACCCTCCAGAAGTGACTGTTCTCAAAGTGTACAGTGCCAAGCATCCAGCTGGGGCTGTAAGTTGAGCTCCTGATCCACTAAAGGGAAATGGACACAACAATGTGAGACCCAGAACCAGACCCAATGCAGCAGTTCTTCCAGTGCATGGCTTCCAGTCCAGTGAATAATGTGCATGTGTCAGCTCCGATGTGCATGTGTTGCTTTTGCTGAATTGGGGTAAATCTTAAGAATGATGCTGTAAACACCCAGTTGCAAGCCATTCATTTGTATAAATAATCCTGTTGGTAAAACGTTGTGCAGGCATCTTCTAAACGTACCAAAGCCAAATTGGTTAACCTACATCTTCCTCTCAAGCAGGACCTGAGCAAAACAGCACCCTCCCTACCTGAGGTTTCCAGCAACTGGTATTCAGAAGCATTCTTGTCTCCAACCATGGAGGCAGAGCACAGACATCATGGCTAATAGATGAGAAATTGTGCAAATACCTTCTGAAGTCTTCTACTTATAAATAGCAGGAGTCATGCTTACTTTCATGGTTGATTTGCCTGAAATTCCTGGAGGCCAAATTGTGTCATTTCAAAATCCTCTCAGTGTGGTGATGCCTTTGGCCAAGATATTGGCTGGTGTGTGAAGGCCAAACTAGAAGTGGTGGCAGCAGACCTGTCTGATTAAACCATGGTTCGTCTCAACCATATATAAAAGGGAAATGAGGTGCTTGGATGGGGTGTGCTAAAATCTCCCATGCTTCTGGCTTGGTTCTCCACAGGTACTGTCTCCTCAAGTGTTTTCTCCTCCCACCCTTTAGCTGAGCTCTGGTATTAGGAGAAAAACCTTTGTGGGAAGCAAACGGTGGGTACAGGGAGAGTATGGCTCAAAATAAGACACACACCATATGAATGGAGCAGATACCACAAATGGTGCTACCTCTGTCCCATCTAGTCTGGCTTCGCCTTCTGCGTTCTTCTCTTATCAATTATAGGCTATGTTTTAGGCTGTCAACAGCATGCCCCAAGACAGAACAAAATGTTATTTGCAGGTTGATGCCTTCATCAGAGAAATAAAAGGTCCAGAAACCAGGATTTATTTGTTTATTCAGCACTGATCTGCATTGAGAACAGACCGAATTACTCTTTGATTTGGGTCCTTATGAAGGTTTAGAGTGCACCAAGGAAACTGCCTGGAACAAAGCTGTGCATTAATGGGTACACAGTTACATTTTTAGAAACACACACACACACACACACACACACACACACGAAATAACATTGGGGAAGCTGAGTTTGAGCAGAAAAGGGGGGAGACCGCTTAATCCTTCCCTTTCCAGTTGTTTCCCCCCTCAAAATCCATTACTTCAAAGCATTTTCACCTCTGAGGGGAAATATATAGGCACACATGTCCCTAGCCCAGAAGGAGAAAAGAAAACCACTGGGTCACATTTGCACCCCAGACACGAGAAATATATTTGCCCCATTCAGAATCCACCCCCAGCCCTGCTGCTACCCTCCTCAGGTACTTTGATCTGACTAGACTATGTCATTAAACTGTGGTAAGGGCTCTTGCTTAGTTGAATGGAAGAAGTTGTTTGCCTCTCTATGTGTGGGCATGGCTGGAATGTAGCCTATGGTACAAAGGTAAGAACAGAGGTCAGCAAACTTTTTCAGCAGGGGGCCGGTCCACTGTCCCTCAGACCTTGTTGGGGGCTGGACTACCGGTATATATTTTTTTTGGGGGGGATGAACGGATTCCTATGCCCCACAAATAACCCAGAGATGCATTTAAAATAAAAGGACACATTCTGCTCATGTAAAAACACCAGGCAGGCCCCACAAATAACCCAGAGATGCATTTTAAATAAAAAGACACATTCTACTCATGTAAAAACACGTAGATTCCCAGACTGTCTGCGGGCTGGATTGAGAAGGCGATTGGGCCAGATCCAGTCCCCGGGCCTTAGTTTGCCTACCCATGGGTAAGAATCACCTCCATTGCCCACACACGTTTGCCTTTAGCCATGCCCATCACTGGCATGTGGATTTGCCCACAAGGAAATGTGGTCCTTGGGCTTACAAGGTTCCCATACCCCTGGCTGGTGGATTAGGTTGGGGCACACGGGCCACAAGATGTTTTGTTTCTGCATTTAGAAAAAAAGAAAAGAAGAAGCAGCAAGATCATCCCTCTCCTCCCTGTGCTCTATGGCAACATTCATTCATACTTCTTTTCTCTTTCTTCTCCATTCACCAGAGCATCTCCCTTGCCCACTGTACAGCAATCAAATGTACAAATTCAGAACTGGCCACCATCTCCAAACCTAAACCCTCTGGCTGAGTTGGTATATCATAGAGAGTAGGAGGCCTTAGTGAGGATGGGAAAGAAAAATGAATTCTTCATCTCAGGAGGCCTGAACAGTACTGCAACAGCTCCTGAACAGCTCCTGTTCCAGTTTGGCTGACCCCCTGAACAGAAAACCTTCAAACCTTCATGTTAGGGACTTCAGATATAGTACAGCATTTTGTTGCTAGCGTCACTTGATGCTCAGGCATGATTGCTATATGATAGCAAAGAGTAGGTTTCATGCCCTTTGATGGGTTTCCCATAAACATCTATCTGTCCACTTTTAGAAGCAGAATCCTGGTCTTACATGCATAGATGCTTGGTCCAAACCAGCAGAGCTCTTCTTCTGCTCATTGTGGAAGCAAAATTTCCAGCTGTGGCTTTATTGAAAACTACATTATTTAACAATCCATAATAGCATAACTTGAAAAGAATGAATTACAGCTGTTGCCACTGGCAAATGGTTTCCTTTTACACAGCAGAGGTTACAGGATGGGAATAGATGAGACTTTTATAACACCAACAACAATTTGCTTTAGCAGATAATAGAATAACCAGCTTTGTAAAGGCTAGCCGGTGTTAAAAAGAAGGTGCTTGTCAAGGAAACGCGCTTCGACAACCGGGTTGTCCCTTGAACAAGTTAAAACATGGTTTTATTTTGTTGCATCGATGGAACCTTGGCTGCATTGTATAGCCAGACTCAAAGGTCAAGGTACCATCTGCACAGCACAATGAGACTATGTTGCAACTGGGTCCCCTGGCACAGCTGTATTTGCAGTAAAGCCAAATCTTCTATGTGCTGGATGCTATACAGTATTGCTTTTTCTTTTGCCTCTTTCTCTGACACATATACACACAAGCACACGTACTCAGTGCCCCAAGGACACCTCTAGAGAATCATGCTTCTACATTTATTGTGATAGGAAGTGCTTTGATTCTATGGCAGAGTCATTGTCTGTCAAAATCAGGAGATCTGAGGAATTGTACTTCAACTTTTTGCAAGTCATTTTTTTTTAAGGAGTATTTCCAGGCTTGGGGAAGAGAAACAGCCCAGGTCATTAACCTCATTAGACAATGAAGGGAGGAAAACAATAGCACCTGCAAATTTAGCTGTTATGTTCCTTGGTGTATTTGTTTTTGTTTAAACATTCCCCATATTTGAAATACCTAATGTTTCGCTCATTGCAGGTATACAAAACAATTTCTGCTTCATCAAAAAGGCAGATCAAGTTCAGGAGGAAATAACAAGAAGGTTGACCTTTTTATTAATGGACATGAATTTTTAATAGATACCTTTCAACTTATCAACTTTCAGCTGCAGGCTAAGACAGTAGGTATCAAGGAATAAAAATAAATAATAATAATTTTTTAATCTATATCCCACCCATCTTGCTGGGTTTCCCCTGCCACTCTGGACGGCTTACAACATATATAAAAACACAACAGAGCATCAAATATTAAAAACATAATATCCTATATGAGCAACAAACAAACCAATAAATCAATTAATGAGAACAACCATAATAAACAGTTTACAGACTTAAATTGATTTTATTGTTGGTTTCAGCACATCACTTAATGGTGAAGGGCAGGTTAGACGTACCTTACATAAAATAGAGCAAGTCTAGGAGTCCTCTGTGGGGAGAGAGGAAAGGAGTGCCAAGTAGGGGAACAGCTATTACTGCTATTTGTTGTAGCTGTTATTCTGCAGTATGGATAGTGCTTTACAGAGTAATAGAAATGGGTATCTTGGCCCTGAAGTACTTACAGTCTACAACACATCAGAAGGAGAGGAAGAGGAGGAAGTGAGGATAACAAAGAAGGAATAGGAGATCAGTCACAGAAATATGGAATGATGGCAAAAGAGTTAGACCAAGGTTTCGCAGAAAAGGTAGAAAGCATTTGAAAGGAGATGGTGGTGGCATCTCACAGGTTTTCTAGGTGTCATGCTTGGAGAGGCAAGGAAGAGTGTGTAATGAAAGAGCAATAGAAGTTTGGACAATAGAGATGGATGAAGGTAGAGATGGAGGAAGGAAGTACAAAAGTTGGAATATATTATTCTATTAGGGTGGCGATATATGTAAGCAAGGCCATTGAGGACTTCAGAGATGATAGTGAGTCTGTGCTGGACTGAGAACAAAATCAGTTCTCTATATTCCCTCACCATTTTTCCATAGCAAACATGAGGAGATAGCAACATATTGCTTTAAGGAGACAAAAGGAAGGAAATTGTTGACAAGGTGTAAAAGACCTAAGCAGCCATGGAGTCTCCTAGAAGACAAAATTCTGTAAAGCTCGTCTGACCGCTCATTTCCAGTTGCTGCCATTCCTGAGGGAAAATGGCCCTCAAACTTTAGGAGACCACTGCTGAAATTAGTTGTTTTAGATCTAATGAACTCTTGTTTTAGAAACTAATGAGATTCTTCAGTTTCACAATTGTTCTGAAGGCACAATCCCACACTTTTGCTTTTCTGGTAGTTAGGAAACAGCAGGACTCTGGCTTCATCTACTGGAGAAGCTTCACTTGTGGATGTGACAGAATTTCTTAAAAATGAGTGCTGCAATGTCATAAATTGGATAGTCCTAATTTATTAAAATCTGCTCTGGACTTTAAAGGATTTCCCCTTCTGGGCCCTAATCACATCATCCCTTCCCAATTTAATTCCTTTAATGCTAAATGACGTACAAGGATTGTGTGAAAAAATGCTTGCTGCCTTTGGTGCGATACCTTTTCAGACACCCTGTGGAGCTTCCTAATGTTCCATTCTGTACTATGTTACTGGAATTTTACTAAAGCAGATAGAAAATGCTAGCAGCCCTTTTGGTCACTGGGTGAAAAAATTCCAAAAGCAACTAGGATAATACTTGGATTAGGAACAATTAACAAGTCACAAAAAGTGAGCAAAAGTAATCAAGAGTTTTTATCAGGCTGAGTACCAAGCATTTAAAAGGGTATCCTAATTGAACAACACAGTTACTTGTGGGGTTTGTCCCTCCTTAGGAGAATCCCATATTTAGCCATCTGAGTGGAGGAGTCTAGCATTGGATGACCATACCTTCTCCCACCCACTAATGGAATTTATTTATGTGAGAAATAGCATGCTGCCAAACCACTACGTAACACCACTCAATTTGCCTTCTATAGACTTTTATACCTGATGCACCAGCTAAAAGTAGCCTCCACCTTTGCTAATATAAGGCTACCATGATTTTCTCTTTGTCTGACAAGAGCCTTTTGTGTTTTGATTGGACAGAATGAAGTAATGAAGAATATAGTATCTCTGCTGCTTTCACAGGGGCAAATAAAATGCCATCGGAAAGCCCACAAACAAAAGCTGAGCACAACAGCACTGTCCCTACCTGTGATCCCAGCAACTGATACCATAGAGGTAGAGCATAGCCTCATGGCTAGCAGCCACTGATAATCTTAGCCTTCATGAATTGGTCTAATCCTCTTTTCAAGTCATCCATCACGGCATTTGTGGGAGTGGGTGCCATAGTTTAACTATGTGCTGTGTAGCCTTTGTCATTTCGAAGGAAGAGCAGCCACTTTTCTCTGTAGCTTTTGATGAAAACAGAGATCTGGTTAGGATGACCTAACCTAATTAAATTTGCATTAACACTTTCCCCATTCCATTTTTAAGACTATTTCCAAAGTGCAGAAAAGGATTTGCTTATGATGTTCTGCTTCATTGTATTCTCTCCTACCCTCCCTTTTTAAAAAAATAAAAAATGTTTAGCATCCAGGTTGAGGAAGAGTTTCAATGCCTTCAAATGTTTCTGCACTTCTCCATCATCTTGTTTGTTTGTTTGAAATTAAAACACACTCTTTCATAAAATATAACAAGATGGCAATATAGAAGATACCATAAAATCAGTCTACAAATATCTATAAAACTTAATGGTATAATGGTTAGAGTGTTGTACCTGGGAAAGAAGGGTTTGAATCCCCACTCAGTCTTCAAGCACAATGGGTGACCTTGGGCCAGTCACCATCTCTTAGCCTAATCTACCTCACAGGGTTGTTGTGAGGGTGAAATGAGGAGGAGGAGACCTTGAAATCCTTGGAAGACAAAGGTGGTATATAAATGTAGTAAGTAAATAAATAATTTAGACCAGTGTTAGGCTGAGGACCATACTGTTAATGGTACTGTCACCCTCCAGGGCTCTTGTCCACCTTCTGTTAATTTCTAGGAAGCTTGTATATGAGATTTTGTGTTAATTGCGCATTTAAGGTAGGGATGGGGAACTTGAGAGCATCCACATTGCTGGACAGCACCTACTATCAGGGGTTGATAGGCGTTGGAGTCTGACAACATCTGAAGGACCACAGATCCCCCAATCTCGCTTTAAGATTTTAAGGTGGACAAAAAGCACACATCTCAAATGCAACATAGGAAGCTTATTTCATTTATTTCATAAAAAAAATTATCTACCGCTTGACTTTAGAAAAACAAACAAACCCTCAAAGTTGCCTTAGAGTGAGTCAGAACCATTGTTCCAGATAGATCAGTGCTGTCTGCACTGACTGGCAACAGCTCTCTGGGGTTTCAAAAATGGGATATTCCCAACCCTAGCTGGAAATCCCAAGAATTGAACCTGGAATTTTACATGTGCAAAACAGATCTACATTAAGCTACACCCCAACATAACAACAGAAAACAAACTTGTGGAAGTGCAAGTTCCTTCAGCACCATGGAACTTTGCTGTAGGCCTTTTTTAAAAGAAAGAAAGAAAGAAAGAAAGAAAGAAAGAAAGAAAGAAAACCTACCTTCTATGGTATCTGCAAAGAAACTTTTTCCAGAGCAGCACAAATCTAGTGCTCAGAATTGGGGTGGCATCATTTGGGGTTTCCATTTTCGGAACGCAATACTTATCTTGAAATTAGGTAGTCATCATGCCTCATCCTCCCTTGCCATTTAAGTAATTGAACCATCTTAAACGTTTTTAATAGAAGAACTGGGTTATAAGGTATGTCATTAAACTTAAGAGTAATTTGTTCAGTTCCTTCGGTCCCTGAAGGATATTATGAGGGTACACTCTTACAGCACAGTGGACCACAGACCCTTTGGACTTGAAGCATCAAAAAGGCCATTGTGCTTTTAAGAGTTTAGCTTCACCCAATTCAGGAAAGATGCATTTTTTGTGTGTCTACTGTGCATCTCTGAACTGAACACTTTATTCAAAATAGGACTTGCACTTGGGCAATGGGACTCTGTGCCCCCTCCTTACTTGTGAGTTTCAGAGCTTCTCCCAACTCTCCAGAGCAGCAAAGTCCTGTTGCACTAGAGGGCCTTGTTCCGTGCAAGCAGAAAGTTAGTTGAATACTGCTTAGAATATAGCAAGAATCCCATGGATACATTTTTTTTATTTTTTTTGGAATGAAGAATGTGAATGGGCTGCTAACAAAAAAGCAAAGAAGTTTTATAAAAAAAAAAAAAAAAACCCTCCAGTACTTTGTCTTAATGGTAAGATCACTGGTGACTGGTGTAGACTAAGGCAGGCAAGGTGGAAGGCCAGGAGACAAACAGTGGGTGGAACCAAGGCCAATGGCAGGCGGGACCTCCTTATTTTAGTCCCATCACCTTGGATATTGCTAAGAGACGGTTTGCTAAGATCCTTGCAAAAATTCTGCTGGCTGCAGCTAATACAGAGATGCCTGGATAGTTTCCACAATCAGTTCTCTCACCTTTTTTAAAGAGATTGATAATTTTGGCATCCCTAAAGTCTGCTGGGATTGTATTAGTAGGTGATCTGTCCAGCAGTTGTCGGTGCTTGTCATAGCTCTGGTAAGGAGCACATCACGTCGATCTTTAGCACAGACAATAACATAGTCTAAGAAGTGCCAGTACTTTGACCAAGGATGCCTCCATGAAGTTTTTAATTTATTTTTCTGTCAAAAGCCTGTGTTGGTAATAACAAGGTTATTCCTTTGAAATTTGCATTTTCTGAATTTTCCAATAAAGTTTCCCAGATAAGTAATGTGTACAAAAATGACACTAATGTGAAATGTGCATATAAATGCATAGATTGTTGAAAACAATGTGCAAAATGTTGAAAATAACATACAGCAGTGATTCAGAATGTGTTACTTTGGGAGTAAGGGATGATATCTAAGAAATTTTGTTGGGGTGAACTTACCAGTGGAAATTGGGCAAAAGAGGTACTGCCAGTCCCCACCTGCCTATCTTCTTAAATGTGAATTAGGTTGGTTTGCCTTTAAATCCAAATGTTATCAAATTTCTCCTCCATCCTTAAATTCTGGATCAAGATCTTCAATTCAGGATCTCTTTACAAGAGGTACCGTTCAGTAATTCCAGACGAAATGTCTCTTTTTGGGTCTCCCTCCTTCACTTACTTCAGAAAGTTGCTGTGCTCCACATGCCCTGCTTCTTATTCTGCTTAGTGGGACATGCCACCTTTTGCCCCAAGATCCTGCCCCTGAAGGCAACATTGGCTCTAAGAGAGACAATTTGAGAAAAACAAAACACAGTCTCTAAGCCTAGGCTTGGTGTGGTGCTGTAATATTAATCAGCGGCTCATTGCTTGGCTGGTTGCCTAAGGCTTATCGATAAAAGAGTAGCAATAAAAACTGGATCCCAAATGATAAACATGAATCATGTCATATCCACCACTGACTCTTAACTGTATTTTTACCTTCAGCTTTGGTGCTTATATTGTTTTATTTTGTTGTTTTGTATATCTCACCTAGAAATGCTTGGATGTATGGAGGGAGACAATGTTTTAAACCCAAGGATATTCTTTAAAGTGTCACCTTTCAGATAGGAAATAAAATCTTATGGTTCTGATGGCTCATGAGCATTAAATGGGCACATATTAAGGAAAAGATTGCTCATTTCTGTGTATCCTGGATATCCCCCCGTCCAGGTATATATGCGTTGCTGTTTTTTTAAAAATTCTCATTTATTTTATTTTCTTCTTGGTAAAAGCCAATCTGCCATGCTGCATTCTTGGAATGACTAGATTCCTGCTATTGCTGTCTTCTGCATATACACATTCAAGAGATCACTGTTGAAAGTGAATTGAATAATGTCAAATTTTGGGTAAAAAAATAATAAAAATATAAGAAAGAAAGAAAGAAAGAAAGAAAGAAAGAAAGAAAGAAAGAAAGAAAGAAAGAAAGAAAGAAAGATCAGCTTCATCACCTTGCACAGATGATATGTGGACACATCCAGTACAAATTCTAGGCCAAAAAAAGCAATATACTCTGAGGTCACAAACAATAAATCTAATAGCTAAAAAAACCCAAGGCTGCTGAAAAGTATAGCTGTGCACCACCAGCCCTGAATCCATCAAGTGGCTCTCAGCTTCAGCACCCTACCTGCCATTCCAGGAGTTCTTGGAAGTATATTTCCCTAGGATCAACAAAGTTTTCACACTGAGGGCAGTGGAAAATGAAAGGAAGGGACAGACCTCTCTCCTTCCCCCTTCTGTGGACTGATGATGCCATTGGGAAGCAAAGTTGTGAAGAGCAGGAAGGAAGCTGTGAATTCTTCTCTAAACCAAATCTTAATCTAAGGGGCAGATGAGTTTGGTACCTTGTAATGTTTGTTTCTTCTTCTGAGATGAGAACTCATTTCTGAGGCCAACCTGGTGTGCCTCCTATTAATTCATTGCTGAGAAATAACATAACCCAAATATTTAATTTCAGTGGGATGTGGGTTATTTATTTTTATTTGTTATTTCCCATTTATAGACCACTTAGCATTATAAGCAGTTTACAACAGATAAATACTACACATACACACACAATAAAAATCATGTCAAATAATTTACATACGAGGACAAATGTGTACACAATACCCTACATATAAATAATATTAATACAAATACAACCAGAGAGCATTAAAAAAGCAATATGGGCAACAACCAATTTATGCACATCCAATTGTTGTGTGACCACGCATATGTGCACTGCACGGAACCTGGAAGTGACTTTTAAAATGGCTAAAAATGCCCTAAAAGAGCCTAGAATAGACAGAAAAGGTGTGAAAACAGCACTTAGCAATCCCACGAGCCTTTGCACTGACGGTTGAAGCCTGTGGAGAGTTGGAGTTTGAGCAAGGAGGTTTGTCAGGAGTGAATGTGGTGGAATTTGGCAGAGTTTGGCATCTGGTAAGTGCTGCTGGTTTTTTAGAGTGTTTTTCTTGGGATTCCAGAGGTTTACAGTATGTTTGCAGGCTTTTCCGATGGTGTTTCAGATATACATGATTTCACTTAAACGTGTGGTACCTCGGAACATAGCCCCTGCGTAAATGGGGATTTGCCTGTATAATATAGAATTCAAACAATTGTAACACGCATTATTGTAACAACCACTCACCCAATCTCACACACTCTTCAACATGACCACTATAATCATTCACCACATCAAACACTCTTTCCATCAACTCACCAATCACCTAGGAAGGACCCCTGCCTAGCATACACGTATAAAATACTTTCCATTTCTGAAGCACTAATTGGCTTGTACCTCACCACCACCAGACTATCTGATGCTTCTTTTCCATCTCTCACCTGGGAGAGGCCCAATTTTACACCACAGCAGTCTCTCACCCTGCGGGGTGTAAAACAACTCCCACCCACCCACCCACTCCCAATGACATAGTTGTCTCATGCCTGGTACTGCACATGCTCAACTGCTGCTAAATAACCAAGCAGCACTGGTAGGAGGCACAGACAGCAACCTCACACTCAAGGTGGCCCTGAAGATCATGATATCATTATAAAATCAAGCTGTTGCTGCCACACCTCTAGCCTTTTAAACAGAGAACTGACACTGCAGAGTGGCCAACTCTTATTTGTACAGGCTGAAGCAACAGATTCCAAATCCCTGGAGCATGTACCAGCAGGGTATATGTCTGTTTGCAAAGATCTTATTTTTAGGAGTACATGTAGCAACATTTGCTGCATTCACCTGAATCAATTAATGTCCCATTTCATTTTCAGAATGGTGACACAAAAGCCTGTGAAGCCATCTCCCCTCTACCTTAATAAATAGCCATGTGCCAGCTAGAGAGTCTAACCCCTGCTGTTTTTGTTCCTCACCTGTGACCCAGAAGAACGACCCTCTCAGAGGACATGCGCTCTCTCTCCTATTTTCTTGACAGCACATTCTGTCTCAACTGCAGTAGCTGCCTGTTTTGGAGCCAGCTGCAATCCTTCAAACCATAGGTGTGCCCAAGAACTAAAGGCTTGGCCTAAAGTAGACTCCATGATGGAATGCTGCTAGGCAATTAAAAACGCTCTTCCCTGCTAAGCCTTGCAACTTTCCTGCAAGACATGCAGAGTAAGCAAAGTTTTAGCTTTGTTTGAAAATCCCTCTTGTTGTTTTCTCAAGAACTCAAAGGGCCTGATCAAATTATAATATACTACTTGGAGGCTACTGAAAATGGCTCCCCATGGTAGAGATAAGTCAAAGGTAAAGATGTGTTGCAAGATCCTGCCCTGTAGGTTGGGTACAGCTATATCTGCTTCTACATGTGTCAAAATACTCTGTCACGGTCACTCACATTCTACACCAAGAAGAGCTGGACTGGCTTTGTGTGAGTTATACATACATTTGAATAATTTATCTTACTTTACACAATTTATTCTGCAGTTGTTTTTTTACCATTTTATGTGCCGTTCATGAGGAGGAGCAAAAGTCCATGAATGGCACAGGATACATTTTCAGTCTTAACACAGGTCTATTCCTTATCTGCTTTTCCCAAGTTTGCCTCCTCTGCTATGAAGCTGAATTTAAGTACTTCAAATACAGTAGCTTAGTGAACCTATCAACAGCTCTATGAGGTAGTCCAACATTAGTTTCACAGGCAGGATGCTGAGGCTAAGAGAATATTGACTTGCATTCGTGGCCCAATCAAGAAGTGAATGGTTCCTCCTGGTTCACTGCTTAACCTCTACTGGGTATGTTGTGAGATGTTTTACAGACCATGGTCAATCTATGGAAGCTGCTCCAATTAGCTCCACTTGATGTCCGTTGCCTCTTCAAGAGGCATGTTTCAACCACTTGCGCCTTATCATGCTGTTGCAAGTAAGGTGGCTGCTTTCACAGCATTGCTTTAAAAAGAGGACCAGAGAAGATAGATGTCTGCATAAAACTGGCATGTGCTAATTTATGCTTGTATCTGGAGTTTTAGAAATGACTTTAATTTCAGTAGAAATAGCAGGGAAGACTGTGACCTGTGTGCTGGGCCCATCTGCTGTTCAGGTGCTAACCTTTGATGGACAGCCTCAGGGTCCTTACTCTCCTTTCCTGTGGTTCTTCATTTTTAGACTAGACTTAGACCAGCTCTTATGCTAGGGGACTATTTAAAATAAAGGATAGCCCTCTGCCATCCCTTCAAATAGACAACTGTGCTGTGTAAAGCAGGATACACAACCACCCTGAAGCTTTTCTTTTCTGACATTTCCGGTTTATAATAGCTGGGCTAAGGTAATGTTAACTATTCAGATGACCTGAAATTTCAAGTATTTATCATTACAGGGCTGTAATCATATGCTGGACTCAACCTCAAGTCTTATATAAAACATATACTTTGCGGTGAGGTTCTGATACGTGTGGCTATTGTAGTTGTATTGTTCTTTTTAAATAAAAATAAAAATGTAAAAAAACAAGAGAACACTGTTGTGGACATTGTTGAAAAATATGGGTTGAATCCAGATGTGCCCCTCCATTTGCAGAAAGGGCTTCAACACAGTGAAGACTCCTGCTGAAGCGGGAGCCAGAGTCAATTTCCAATTGGCATGAATCACATTATGCAACCAGCCCACCACACCGTTTCAACTGCAGTGTGGAGTGATTTAAGAAAATGTCTGTACCAAAGCTGTGACAGGCAGCCTGGCCCTTAAGACTGCCCCAGCCCCTGCCCTGATCAGCTTTACCAACTCAGGGCACAAATCTTACTACATGCGGTTCACTGTGTGAAAATGGCAGGGAAAATATCACCGTGGCTGTACCACATCAAAAAATAATATGATAAAGGGGCTAAGTTTTACCTGGTATCAGGCATTTAGGATTTAAGAATACACCTAAAAGAGAGGCATGATAAAAATCATGAGAGTTGTAAATCCTTAAGAGACTTTCATGAACTGTAATGTGGAGATTTTCATGACTCGGAGGCAGGTATATAACTGAATATATGAGTGAGATACCTTGGAGATTCAGGTTGAGCTCAAATGTAAGTTGCACCCTGAAGGAGCAAATGCTTCCCTCTACATTTGCGCACATCAATTTTAATTTCTTTAGCTGACTTCCAGATTGGTAGAATTAACTCCTTTCCAATTAGACTTGCCCTTAAAATAAAATGTCCTTGATCTTTGCTAATATTTGTAATGGAATCCAAATCCCCAAGGATAAAGATTTGAGGATTCAGAGGCATGTCTATTCTCCTTTTTGTATTTACCCTTTATTACTATTCCATGGAATTAATTCATGTATTTCAGCTGCAATTCATCCTAGAAGACCAAATCACACCTACTCATCACAGCAGCACCCCACCACCACCACCATAAATGCTTTAAAATGTCATGCTAGTCATTAAAAGATGTGACCAGGGAATTGGATAGTTGGGCAGCAGGAAGGCTAGACTCACCAACCACAATTTAGCCAATAGTTATGACTAAGAGCCATTTAATACAACAAACCTGGGCTTAGCAGTGGCCTTTCTTTGACAGTATTTGCTAGTATAGAGTACCATCACCTCTTTTGTTTTGGTGCCCATGGCAGCCATTTTGTGCTGGCACCCACAGCACTTGATCAGGATATGAATACTGGTGCCTCCTTTTTTTAACAGCATCAAAAAGCACTGGGACTACTTACTCATTATGAGAAGCTGCAAGCAGCAGAATGGATGAATCTCTCAGTTCACCCCTTTCCCACATGAGATTCCAATTCTTTTTTAAGTCCATGTTAAAATTAGTATGCATTTTTATGTGCATTTCTAAAATGTACGGGTTTTTTTGCAAGCAATTTCCCAAAATATAACACATTACACAAGGGGTGAGAGAATTGCATTGCAAAATTCAGGGGAAAGGGGAACTTTGAAAGATAGGTGTGTTTAAGTGCTGGAACCTGCCTTGAGACCTTATAGTGGAAAGTGGGTAAGAAATCCAAGTGAGGAGAGCATCCTGAGCACAGAGATCTGATGTAAATTACACCAAAGTAAGTAGTAGTGTCTGGAACATTTTGACATGGTAGGACTACAGTGTTTAAGCTTGCTGTTTTCATCACAATAGGACTTGCACAGCACTTATTTAGGAAAGTGTGCCATTACGCATGTGCAGAGAGTCATCATCTGAGGGGCAGGCTCACCAAACACAATATAAATCTGTCTACTGGTTGTTGCACATCCAGCACCTAGAAACTTATCCACCCCAGATATTTTACTTAGTGTAAGAGTTGTCATGTACCTTTTATGAAGTGCCTATTTCTAGCTTCACCAGGGAAAAGCAAAGTGGAAAGTTGATTATCTGATCATTAAATATGGCTCCATGAATTAGCCAAGATGGTTCTGCAAGAGAATTTGTAAAAGCCTTAACTTTTGGAATATGCAGTGGGGAGTTGGTATCTTAGTGGGGTGGCATATCCTAGAATTCTACTTAATTTAACCTGACCATTACAATGCCTTCACTTGTAACTGATGACCTTGGACAATGTGTCCAATAAAAGGACATTCAAGATCAATGCCAGGAACACAGACTTACCTTTCCCTTCACACTCACTGTTGAGACCTTCTCATTAATTCTGTGCCCTTTCACCTCTATAGAAGTCTCACGTACTCTGGGGACTCAGCTCATCAGTGGTGTTTAGTACATACACAGCCGTTGTTTCTTTGACTGCTCCCCAGCCACATCTGTTTTCTGAGCATCTGTAGACTGTCTATCATCTATCTATATCTATCTTTCTATATCTATCTATCATCTATCTATCTATCTATCTATCTATCTATATCTATCTATCATCTATCTATATCTATCAACTTCTAAGAGAGAAACCTAATGATTGGAGTGGGAGATCTGACCCTCTGATTGCATGAGTTTTTCTAAGTCTGATCAATAGACAAAAGACATTTTATAGACAGTTAAAAATTGCTAGATATCAGGGCTCATCCAGACTTCCTTTTGTGTCACATTTCTAGACACATGTCCACACTTTAAAGCACTGGGTCTGAGTGCTTTTTTTGTCCTAGTGCTTTCCCCATGAAGACTCTCTCTTTACCATTGAACTGCCTTTGTTCCAATTCAGGATTAAAAACCGGGTTTTCCTAGGGAAAGCTGCAGAAGTGAGGTTAAAAGATTTTGACTGGGTAATCTTTCATGTGCAATATAAAGGTAATTGTTAATAGCACCTTTGGGCACTTACTGTGAGTCGGGAGAAGACTGTTTTTGTAGGGTAAGTGGCAGTAGAGGAAAGAGTTAACCTCCTCTCTGTGTGTTGCAGGCCTGACAAATCTCTTCCACACACCCTTGGCAGCTATTAATGATAAATAAATAACCCCTGCACTTCAACTGGGCATCATATTCCGTTTGGCCTTGAGGCCCACTTCAGGCCAAATTACATATTACTTTAGTTGCATGTTTAGCAATCACGCCTGTTTTTATTGAAATACTACTACTACTTTGTTGTTGTTGTTTAGTCGTGTCCGACTCTTTGTGACCCCATGGACCAGAGCACGCCAGGCACTCCTGTCTTCCACTGCCTCCCGCAGTTTGGTCAAACTCATGCTGGTAGCTTCGAGAAAGCTGTCCAGCCATCTCATCTTCTGTGGTCCCCTTCTCCTTGTGCCCTCCATCTTTCCCAACATCAGGGTCTTTTCCAGGGAGTCTTCTCTTCTCATGAGGTGGCCAAAGTATTGGAGCCTCAGCTTCACAATTTGTCCTACCAGTGAGCCCTCAGGGCTGATTTCCTTAAGAATGGAGAGGTGTGATCTTCTTGCAGTCCACAGGACTCTCAAGAGTCTCCTCCAACACCATAATTCAAAAGCATCAATTCTTCGGTGATCAGCCTTCTTTATGGTCCAGCTCTCACTTCCATACATCACTACTGGGAAAACCACTACTACTACTAGAGGGCTGATTTTCATCAGGACTGCAGTGTGTGGGAAAAGGAGGTTTCACCTGTTTCTCTTTAGCTATAATCCTAATAAAAATTCACACACACTCTAATTAATCTTTGGGGGGGGGGAATCTTCCATTGGCACCTCCTAAATGTGGAGAAGATATTCTTTAGCATTTTAGCTAGGAAGAGAAGGGTACAACTTTGCTACCCACACTCTGGAGTTCTGATGGCAATCAGGTCTCCCCTGATGCCTAACATTTTTTATTTTATTTTACTTTATTTTATTTAAAAAGCAGACATGGTTGCTAACTAGAAAATTAGAATAATATCTAATTTGACCCTAATTTGATGCAAACTTTCAGATTATGCAGAACCCTTCCCCAGGCCTCTTCAGTGCCTGATTTAGAACTGAAGCACACCTTCAAAATCCAAAGTTCAATAAATGTTCTAAGCAGAAAAAAGAACACAGTCGTTTTTTATTAGATGCATACAGGACGCACAGTTAAGATCCAAGCTGCAAATAGTAAGAGTGTCAAAGCATAACAGAAGGTAGGTAAATAAATTAAGCCACTGTTTGTGCCACTGTAGCTAAATTGGACCCACAGGATAAGACTGCCTGAGTTCAGTGGGACTAAATCAGCTTAAATACAAGTGATTCAATTGAACTGGGATGTGAAAGAGGCCGTGTGATTCCTTTGACATTCCGTTGGCACACAGCAGCTGCAAAAATTTTCAATGGAGTTGGGATGAATTGACCAAATGCATATTCATGAATGGAATTTTGGTATTCATGTGCCCCTGATCAAAACATGAATCCAATTTCATGCAACACTGTTAGCAAAGGCTACAAAATGAACATGCATTTCGGAACTTGAGCACTTTAGTACTTCAGTTTGCATTTCACCTTTTGATATAGCATTAACTTGTTGTTGTTGTTGTTGTTATTTTGGTTGGATAGTGGATTACTATGATGGGCATACACAATGGACTGAACAGCCCTAAAAACCATGATGGTGACATTTGGAAATATGTTCTCTTCCTGCACATAGAAAGTGCTTGAGACCTCACCTAAAAGCCCAGTTAAATGCATTTTTGCATTTAAGGTGCAGGTTGTTTTAAAACATTTATACCCACCCAGTAAATAGCATCTGCTACAGGCTGATAATGATGCTGCGGCAGGTGTGAGAGGGAATTTTAACCATTTCCTCCCTTGCTGAGAAATATCATTCTTTGAAACTGATATTTGAATTGGGAGGAAATTTGGTGGGCGGATGTAGCTCAGAGCTTCACATCTGCTTCACATGCAGAAGGTCCCAGGTTTAATTGTTAGCAACAGCCTCCTCTAGCCTGGTGCCCTTTAGATGTTTTGGTCTACAAGAGGGCATTTTTTCAGCTGGAACTTGCTGGAACGCCTCAGGTGGGTGTCGCTGCCATTCCAAGAGAACGAGGGAAGTGTTCATGGTGAGTTCCGGCACCTCTTTTTGTAGAAAAATAGCAGTGACTACAACCACCAGCCATCCTAGCTAGCATGACCAATTTGTCTGAGGCTGGTGAGATTTACAGGAGAACAGCAGGTTGGAGAAGTTATCCTTAAGTCTGGCTTTAGGCCTCAGAATGTCATGGAGAAGTTCTTGGTTTCCCTGTGGATGACCTACACCAGGAGAGAGACAGGTGGAAAGTGACTTTTGTTGATTCCCTTGTACCTCTAAGCAGTTTTCAGTACCATTCATCATAGTATCCATTGATGCCTGCTGCAGTTACGATGTCCACAGTGCCCCACACTTCTGCTGCTAGACCCCTGTGCCTAAAAGGAAGAGCGTGACATCTGATGGTTTTGCCTAGCCAACCCCTGCACTGGTCAATTTTGACACCTGCTTTATAAAAAACTACATAAAACTCTAGAGAGAAATTACTCTTACACCTGGTAAGGCAGTATTTATGGGTTCCAATCTGGCAGTCCTGTGTTTAAAATAGGAAATAAAATGATTAGCATTACTTTCTTCTTGTCAAATGGAAGCGGGGGTTGTCTGATTTTTTATTATTATTAAAAAAAAAGTTGGTTTAGGAATGAATACAGAAAGAGGCTATGTCAGGAATGAGAGAAGTGTGATCATTTGGTTAAAAATAAAACACCGAAGGATAATGAAGCTAATAGCTAATTAAATGAATGACAGCAATAAGATATACATTGAATGACTGGTCAGCTCTCTCCCTGACAGAGACAATTTAATTACATTTCATTATGATAGCATCAGCATTTGCTAGGCTGTAGTTAGGAGGCTGTCAGTTCCATTTTAAACCATGGGTTTGGGTATTTAAAATATTGGCCCATTTCAAAATACAAGAGGTTGAAATCTGGCACATTGTCTAAATTGACAGCCAGATGTAATTTTGTCTCTTCCCCAAGAAGGGGGTCTGGCGTGAGCAGGGAGGGAAACCATTCTTTGGAACAATCAAGAGAAAGACAACTTCTAAGACATTTCCATGTGGAGTGTTTCCTAGCTATAAAAGCACTGAAAGCCTGACAAAAATGGTTCTGCTCATTTCTGAGAGTTCTTGTTTGCCTAATGGTGTGGTGTTTTTTTTTAAATCTAAATGGCTGTTACTCTGAGTAGATCCATTGAAATTACTTCATTTGGCTAACTTAAGTCCATTAATGTCAATGATATAATTTAACTGGATACAACAAAAACAGATACTGTACAAATATGCTTTGTTTCTGTTTTGTTGTTTGTTTGCCAGACTTGTTTGGAGAGTATAAGGTTACTTTTAAACATAATAATTTTTTTCATTTTTTAAAAGTTGTTTTACATATATGTGCCCTTTAAATCTTTTTGTGCATTACGGAGCCAACTTTTAAAGTACTATATATATATAATCTCAGAAACTGTGAGTCACTGAGCATGACCACTGACAATGGATAAGACCTTCTTGATGGTGGCCCCATGGTTGTGGAACTCCTTCCCTATGGAACTTCAGTGCAAGCCTTCAAACATGCCTTGACTGCTGGTCCCCCCCCCCCCCCCAGTCTGCCTTTCTTTACCAATTTCTTTTTCCTGCTGATTCCTGACACTTGGTGCTTCCTTATGATTCTGGCAAATCAACACTGAGATACATTCCCACATCTGCAAGGAATGCCTGAGAGATGTCAACAAGAGTATGGAGACGGGTACATCCTGAGGTGGATTTCTTATCAGTCAAAAGAGGTTTCCTGGTGGGGAATGGAAGTGAAATGATAGTAATAACAAGAAAAGGTAGCATAGGAACACCAAATGGAAATAATGCCCATCGTACAGCCTGTACCACTGTTGTAAGTACTTGGTTGTATAATGTGAATTTGTGTTATTTTAAATAGTAGAGAAATTATCTGCCAATAAGGCCAATTGGTGAAATTCTGTGCCACTTGCAGAACAGCTTTTTGATCTAATGGAGCAGGGGAAGCCTATACCATTTTGCCAGCTGAGGTCAAACAGGAATGTGCCACTGCCTGCCCTCCCCCTGCCATCTGCCCCTCACTTCCACCATCATTGGAATGTCCCAGCTCTCAATGAGTTTGGTGAGAGCTGGAGCATTCCACAAAGTGCTTGGGGCGGGGGGAGAGATGAGTAGCAACACTTTGAGGAATGCTCCAGCTCTCGCCAAACTCAGAAAGAGCTGGGGTACTCCTCAAGGCACTGCTGTTTGTCATCTCCAGCAGGGAAGACCAGGGAACACCCCCAAGTGAGAGTGGGACATTCCTCCAGTGGCAGAACTGGTAGGGCAGACAGGGCACTGCCTCTTGTGTTTCTGCTACCTGAGCTGGTGCTTCACTCAGCCTCATCAATGGGCTGCCTCTGCAATGGAGCCATCAGCTAACGCTCTCGCGTTCTTAGGGGAGACAATTTCCACTGATACTACCTTCCCACTGCAGCCTCCTGAGCCCCCTGAAAATCTGTTCCAAAGATTGCAGGACCCCCAGAATAACATGGAAGGTGGCATAGAGGGCTGAATGGGAAGCTGAAGAAAATCACCTCTCCTTTTTAGTTAGTGGCTGGCTCCACAGGATCAAAAGCCATTCTGCAAGTGGAGCAGCAATGCAGCAGAGGCTCTTTTTGAAGAGTTAAAACATGCTCTGGGAGCACTATTTCTGGAAAATAGAGGAGGGAGGGAAGTAAGGCATTCTGCCATATCTAGTTTCTGTATACTGTACTTGTTTCATATATTTATTTAAATATCACTCAAGACTTTAATGGCTGCATTTTTCAAGCTATGAATAAACTCAACCAAAGTATTAACAATCCAGTTGACAAGAATTTTGTCAATTGTGCCAATTTTATCTAAGTAACAGATTGACCAGCGGTTGTTTCTCTGCCAGTTCTTGATGTAGATAGCAACAACCATAAGAAGCTTAAAACCTCAAGCTTATTTTGTCAATGTGTAAAAGCTGAGCTCAAGAAATATCTATACTTCTAATTCAAAAAGGACATGAGATCAGCTCTTGATAGTACATATGTATTTCCTTTTACAATATATTGTGTTGACCCATAACCCATACACAGCATAACTAACTGGGAAATGTCCAATCTGTGAATTAGCCTATTTGATAAACACACTTAAGGGTGCAATTAGTTGCCGTTGATTTTAAATCAACCTCAATAAAAACCAGTTTCTCATGAATACTGTCCTGTGTATGATTTTTTTGGATTGACTTTTATTCCATTGATTACAGGACCCAATGTAATTTTTTTTATTTATTTTTTTGAGGGGGGCATTTACAAAACAAGAGGGGCAGAGAACCTTAAAGCTGTGGTTCCAAGTGGGAACCGTGCACTTTCTTGCTCAATGTCGACAGTAGAATAATTGCCACTTAACCATAGTGGAGTAATCACCATCTCTTTATCTAGGGCCAGTAGTACTATAACAGGAACACAGAAATTGACATATTGAAAGAAAAACTCTTTTCAAGCAAATCTCCTTAACCAGCACATCCACTAAGGGGAAAAAATTGAATATGCTTAAAATGATGGCCATGGTACTAAGCTTTAATGACGGCCTTTTCTCTGACCCTAAACTGGGCCTCTGAAGGTGTAGTATTTAATACGGATACCAGGGACAATGTACCTTCTCACAATTAATAGAAAGTGCTGTTTTGTAATTAAAGGGTGAAGTGGGGCATGATGAACATATGGAAAAGGAGACCCTTAATAAGTGATAGAGGCTTCAAAAGAAATTGCTAATTAGTATGCATTTGATGTGTACTATACCAATTTTAAGACTTTGCCTTGAATAAATTGTTATGTTGGGTGTTCGAAGGAGTGGTGAGATTAGCATTTACAAAGGGGGCAATTTTCTGTCTTCTTGACTCTGTTAAATGGAGGAAATAACTTTCAAGACTGAAGCAGTAGTTAACCCATCAATCATTCTCACAGCTGGAAACTGGGGATCCCAAATGCTGAGATGAGTTAATCCACCAGTTAATAAGTTCATAGTGGCACCATATGGCGCTGGTCCACTCCACATGAGGGCAGGGACAACTGTTTACAGAGGCACACGGCTTTCTCAGCTACCTGTAGTACAAACAGCTGAATACAGGATCCTTTGTTCCAAAGGATCAATTTACTTTACACAGTAAATTGACTGAACTGATCAGTCCAGAGCACATAATTGTGGGCTAATCCTGTGGAATCATGTCCTCCCCATATGGGGAGGGACAAAAGGATGCTGACAGCGGTCAGGTTTCTTATTCTGTCCCTTAGGCTAGTTCCTCTGGACATGATAGGCATTGAATAAAGCTAGCAGTAAATGTGTTCCTAATCTAACCTGCTCTAAATGACACGGGTAATAGAAGACCCAGGAAGGCTGTTTTTAAGTGTCTTTAAAATACTGGTATCATTACTAACAAAAGCCAGCCAGAAAGGTCAGCCCTATCTTGTAGATGTTTTTGCACATATACCTGAATCTGACTTAAAGGGGTAGGGAGGATGAATTTATCAAGGATATACAAAGCAATTCTCAGGTCTTATAACATTTTGTTATAAATTTAGATTCCCCAGGAGTCACATCAATATACATCACAAAAGAAATCAAATTTATTACGCAGTCAACCATGCATTAGAGTTGAAGTTCTTGAGTCAGATTAAGAGAAAGTGCTTAATTTACTGCCATTGAAACTGATCGTCTTAAATCCTAGTCCTTCAGTTTAATTGAGTTGTATGGCTATGGCTGTCCTATTTTGGGTTGAAAACTCCCAAACACTGTGGTATACATTCAGGGTTACAGATAATTCTGCTGTGTGCAATTGTTTGCAAAGTGATAGTCCATCATTCTGCATATGGCGTCTTTTTTTAAAAAAAAATATTATGAAACTCTCACTCCTCTTTTAAACAGGTATTTTATGCGGTAGTTTGTGTTTGCTTTGACTACAAGGAAGCCATGAAACAAACGACAAAATGTGAGACATCCCCCCCCCCAAAGAGAGACATTTCGCTCAATTTAAATTGTGCTCCCTTGAGACCACTGTACATTTTCACGATGAGCCCTTCTCATTAGAACGACATCTACTGCATTTTTTAATAGAAATTGGCAGCATGCTCCAAACATATCCAGGCAACATATTTACAAAATGTGTAAAACTCCTCAAAAGAGCAACTTTATTTATTTATTTTAACACACCCACAATGGCTTTTACATCTCAATTTCAAAGCTGATTTCCGAAAAAGAATACAATGGAACACTAAATCAGGGTTGTTGTTTAAATGTAGGCAGGATATGTTAAAATGCTATCAAACAGTAGTTGAAGGATGAATGTCTAAAAGTTGATATGTCTAAAACATATCAGATTAGATTCCAGATGAGAAACCAGGAGAAGAGCATTTCACAGTTGGGGAGCCACCACTGAAAAGGGTGTTCAGGGGTGAATCCAGAGGTTGGCAGAGTTGGGCATTTATTAGGGCCCCAAGACCAGCAGAGGGCCCCCTGCCCCAATAATGAACTGACTGAACCTGGAACTTTCTGTATGCAAAAGAAATATCCTACCTCTGAGCTATGGCCCCTCCATGACTTATTCCCTTCACTGCCCTTCATCAATGTAAGAAGAGCAGTCCTGCAGGGATTTCAGGAGGGAGTAGCCATGGTAGACGAACCACCAAATCCAAAGTCTTGCTGCAACTGTGGTGGAAGGGTGATGGGACCCCCCCCTTTCTCTACTTCTTAATTAATTAACTGATATTTATAGCCCTCCCTTCCTCCAAAGCGCTCAAGGTGGTGTATATGGTTTTCCAGAGGCGTAGCAAGGTCAGGTGGTGTCCAGTGCAGAAAATTTCTTGTCACCCCCCCCCACACACACACATTGAAATTATTAAAAGAAGGAAAAATAAGATACTTACAGTTGCAAGTGTTATTTTCTGGTTTATTTACTTAACATTGTGAGCATAAGCACTTAAAACCTTTTTTTCACAATGGGAATTTCTTATGGATGAATTTTTTTACTTAATTTCGCAATTTTGCAGTTTTGGCTTAACGTACAAATACAAACAAACAGCATGCATCATAATGTTTACGTTACTTACCAAACTCAATATCATAGAGAAGAGGATGATCACAATGAATCAATGAACTAAAAAATGTAACAAAAATTAATTCAGCACAGCACTTATAACCTTCAGTATAATAATGCACAACAAACTCAACAGTATGACGTGGGGTGACTGACTGGCATGGCAGAGGATAGGATTGGTTGCGGGTTGAGTGATGATGAGTCAACGGTTGTTTACATCTCGCTCAAGTACAAACCGCAGAGACAGACTTTGGCGAATCGGCAGAAAGAAACCCCCCCCATGCCCTTCCTTATCCATACGCTCTCCATTACACAGCGTCAAGTTCAGCCACGTTTCGTTGCTTTTGTTGACCGAACTAAAAAGTTTCAATACATATTATGTTGACTTGTTGAGGTTAATTAATTGTAAGACAAAGTTATTAAACTCATTTTAAATAATACTATTTTTTCAAAAAAAGTGCCATGAGCCCCCCCCCTTTTTAAAAACACACACATATTTTTGCCATTTTGTCACCCCCCCTCCTGGGGCGGCCACACCCACCACACCCTCCTTCCTATGCCTGTGTTTTTTTCCAGCCAGAACTCACAGGAACTCAATTCCGGCACATCTCAGGTGGGCACCATTGCCATTCTAAGAAAGAAAGGGAGGTGTTCATTGTGAGTTCTGGCACTTCTTTTTCTAGAAATATAGCACTGGTTCTCCCCCCTCACCTGTTTTGTTTTCCCCTCACCTGTTTTGTCCTCAGAACAACCCTGTAAGGTAGGTTAGGCTAAGAGAAAGTGACTGGTCACACCCAGTGAGCCTAGTGGGTTATTTGAACCCTGGTCTCCGAGGTCGTAGTCCAGCGGTACATCACACTGGATTTCGGTGATGTGCTCCCCTCTCATTGCTCCTTAATAAATGCTCCAGACTAAACAGCCCCATTGCCCTGAAGCTGACCTCCACGTGACCCTTTTTGCCTTCTCCACTACCAGAGCAATGACAACAGGGGAGCAACAGCAATGAACCTCCCCTCTCTGTCCGCTAAGTTCTCATTAACCTTTTGATAATAATAATTCAACCGAATGAAATAAATGTTGTGAAGCGAGCTAAATCTTATCTTTTGAGGGAACAGAGATTTGCCACACTCCTCAATGCTTTTGAGTCACCTGTGTCAGAAAAGGATCCACTGTCAGAATTCCACATGCTACTCCACTGTTAGTCAGGTTCTCAGGAGAGCAGCACACTCACCTTTTTACATATTTTGATAATTTGTGTTAAATTAACGTTGCCTTATGAATGCAAAATACCAAAAAGGTTGTTGAGCCAAACTTTGACCAACTATATTTTCTTTTTGCTTTTCTTTTTTTAAAAAAAGTTGAATCTCCTGTCAATATCTTCAAACCACTGAGCACCATCCTCTTAAACCCCATTTATTTAAAAGTTAAATTAAATACATGTAAATGTGGTTCATCCTTTTAAGCAGCCGCTTAGGAATAAACCCCAACCCAACTCAGTGGTGCTTACTTCTGAGTAGACACATATAAGATTGTGGTGTGGGGCACTTGTGGCTCTGGAGGTTGCAGATCTCTGCAGATCCTACCACTGGCATGACTCTTGTGCACCTCTCCGTTGCCAGCCTGGAGCTGGCATAGCAATAATGAATTGCCTCCTTTTCCCACCTGGCTGGAATGAGCTGGAAGAGCTTGAGATACATTGGTGAGCCAGCCACTCCACTCCTTCCCAGATCATATGAGGATTACTCTGTAGGTTTTGTGAATGTCTGATCAGGAGGACCACTTGGGAGCCTTAGATATGGCTAATGGAGCTCTGTGGAAGACCACTTGGATATAAAGATGCAAACTATATTAATCAAATTTTAAGTGACGTTTCCCTATGAGATTTCTGAACAAACGGAGTCAATCCTGCCAATTGGGTAGGCTCCATGGAGTTGTCCTGCCTGCCCAGTGCATAGCAACAAGTGACCTGTAAAACGATGACAAATCCTTTGGCTTGTGGCTTTAGACCTTTGACCTCGTTGACATTCGGCTGTATCCAAGGAGCAGTCTGGTGACAGGAATGCAATAAACTGCTTGTAATCTCGTGTTTTCAAAAGAAATTACATCAAAGCCATCTGTTACACCACTAGTCATTAACCGCTGACAACATGTTAGCTAAAATAGGCCTATTATATTTTGAAATGCTCTTTTCTCCCAACTATTAAAGGCCTTTTTCGGCACTCCTTACACACACACACACACACACACACACACCCCACCAGCAAAAGCCATTCCATGTTTCCCATTTAAGTGAGGAGCCTGACACATTTTTGTCTAATATAAGTGGTGCCATATTACTCAGTTTGATGCTGTAAGATTGGTAGAGGCCAACAATTCCCAGCACCTTCAACAAACTGCAATTCCCAGGATTCCTTGGGGAAAGTCATGTGCTTTAAATGTATGGTGCGTACGCAGCTGAATTCTAACTTTGGTACCTTGTTGTTGTTTTTCAAAAATAAAAGAAACCTCTGCATTATATGTTGTGAAAGCCAAGCATGACCTCTATTGCTCCGCAAAGAATTGTTTTGCAAGCTGAAAAGTATGTCCTAGGGACCAGTGGTGTAGAAACTGACAGCCTTCATGGTATAGTCATATTTGGCTGAGTCACTTGTGAAGCCCTGTGACTAAATGACAGTTTACTAGCATGCAAAGCCATTAGAAAGAAACATTTGGCTGACTGGTGGGTATATTGGGTGACATATTTGATTTCATTTGCTGTTTATTTTACATGCTTAAGCTTATCAATCACTCACTACACACACCAAACACACGGCAGGCCTATTACTGTAAACTGAAAATCTGACTTCAGTCTTTCTGCTCTGTATAGCATATAATAAAACATAGCACCATCTTGCTATATGCTATAACGCCTGCCCACCAGCTGTTCAATGCAGAGCACTGCACAGCAGGGAGCATCTGCCCATCTTGCAGGACACCATAGAAAGAAGCAGAGCTGAAGTTGGTATGAATTTTCAACCTGTCTATGAATCAGATGCAAAACACCAGCCTCTGGTTATGCATTTTCCACTTTGACCATCTGAATTCTACTAAAGCCGACAGCCTATTCTATGGTCACTTGACAACCTGTTTATTTAGCATCCTGATTATTTATTTAATCCTGATTTCATAGCATGAAGTTTGTTTGGATGTTACGTGACATCCACTGTCTCCTGGGCATTCATTCTAATTTGCTTGTGGAGAGTTATAGGACATCATGTCAAGCAATTGTTATCTCACCTTTCCAGTGTATTTTCCTGCCACTTTCCTTACCACAAAAAGTCTGCTTCTTTTGAAATGTGGATCAGTTGTTCAAAAGTGCCAAATCAACTTTAATTGCATGACATGAATTTGCTAGTATGCAAATGAACCCCACTGACACAATATAAACAGTCTGGAAGCAGCCTAGGGTTATAAAGTGCTGTCCCTGAGATCCTGGGATCAGGTTAATTGAAGGATCCTTCCATATAGACCTACCTAGATCTTGAGGCCATCTTCACAGGATCTTCTCCTGGGCCGCCACCAAGGGTTCTTCCAGACATCCTTTTTAAATGCACATTCATGATGATTTGTCCACATGATGCTATCAGGGCAGTCATATACAACCACACATTCAATACTGTTTGTGTCCGAACACATTTTGAGGTAGTCACACTGATTCATTTCGTGTCAGTGGATATCCAGTAACTTCCTGCTGAAATTATTTATACCACAGATGTTCTGGTTTATTGTTGTCCCACTTTTGTAGGATTATAGCTCCTCCTGACAGCAATAATGCCTTGGAGAAGCATCACAGAACAAAGTAAAGCAGAATAATCCATTACTAACGCACTACTGTGGGACCCAGGTGGCGCTGTGGGTAAAAGCCTCAGCGCCTAGGGCTTGCCGATCGAAAGGTCGGCGGTTCGAATCCCTGCGGCGGGGTGCGCTCCCGTCGTTTGGTCCCAGCGCCTGCCAACCTAGCAGTTCGAAAGCACCCTTGGGTGCAAGTAGATAAATAGGGACCGCTTACTGGCAGGAAGGTAAACGGCGTTTCCGTGTGCTGCGCTGGCTCGCCAGATGCAGCTTTGTCACGCTGGCCACGTGACCCGGAAGTGTCTCCGGACAATGCTGGCCCTTGGCCTCTTAAGTGAGATGGGCGCACAACCCTAGAGTCTGTCAAGACTGGCCCGTACGGGCAGGGGTACCTTTACCTTTACCTAACGCACTATTATTGTGGCAACAAATATGTTTGCAGAATATACCCAGACCAGCCTGGAGGGCTACTAAGTGAATATTAAGAATAGGGCCTTTTTGGTGTTAGCACCCCACTTATAGAATGCTTTATCTAAAGAGACTCACCTGGAGCCATTTTGGTACCAGGTCTTTTATTTTATTTTCTGATGTCTTTTAAGACTTTCAAAGATCTCCTATATCTTTTAAAAATATTGTTATTTAAATCTCCTGTTTTATTGTTTGGTGATTTATTTTAATATTTTATTGATACTGTAAGCCAGTGTCAGGCTTCAGGGACTCGCCTCCCCCACCCCTTTGGACATAGATAAGCAGGACAAAGCGAAAAGAGTCACTTACCATTTAAAGAATCTTTAATGATCACAGCAAAAGAACAAGGTAGCCATTCTCGGAATGGCGGTGTTCCCAATTAAGGTTTTCCCCCACTTCCCCCCAATCACTTTGCATCTTGCAACCTGATCTCGCAACCACTGTGCATTTTGTGTAGCCACCTTATCTGCTCTATGTGACCTTGGACTGATAAGGGGAACACTTTATAGCGAGAGAGATTCTGTTCACTATCTTCCAGTTCTTCTTGACTTTGCTGTTCACCCCTCAGTTCATCCCAACTTTGGTCTTCAGAACTATGCCCCTCTGCAAACAACTGTTCCAAATCTATACTGCTCCACTGCTCCTGGGCAGCTTCAGGATCCTGGTCAGGAGCAGGGGGTGGGGATGGGGAGACTCCCACCATTCCTCATCAGAGCAGTACTCCTCAGCCTGGCCGCTGACAGCCAACCAGCAATTACTGGGCAGCATATGGGCGTGGTAAACAAATCCAAGGTTGCACGGTTTGAACAAAATTGTTTCCTCCTTAGGTTCTCAAACAGAAAGAGGGAAATCTCTGGGTGAGGGGTCAGAATCGGTGGCGGAAGATTATTTTTTGATTAGCTTGAAAGGTGTTGTCATTCACTCTTCCCACAATCACGTTCAGAAAGCTCCATCCTGAGCCACCAGGAGCAGTCAGGCTCTTCCACAGATGATAGTGGCTGTTCATCAATCATTTTGTTTGCTTATTCACATGCTGCTAGCATTAGTATGGACAAGCAACATATTTTGCACCGTTTAATCGGAGCAACATCTGAATTCCCCACCCACCCTCCAAGTTGCTTTAGTTTTTGGATTATCTTCCATAGCTTTCACAGATGTCTTCGGTATGAAAATAAACTTGATTTGCTTGCCATAAACACTTATTCCTGATTGATAAAAGATTAGTAGGTGGCACAAAAACCTGTTTTGTTGCATTTGCCTAACAAAGGGAAGAAAGCAAAATTTTAGATACAGTTTTGTCAGGAATGTGAATGCCAGTTGCATAGAACTCACCTAATGTTTTGACAGCTCTATGAAGACTCTCACAATGTCTCCGTTATGGTAATATCTCCCATTAATTAATAGCTATGCTCTCCTCACAGCTTTGATAGATCCATGGGAGTTGTTAACACAACACACAGATTCACAGTTGCCCAGGTACATGTTGCCTGTCTCTGTGTATGTAGTTCTCAGTTATGAAATGTTGCCTAAAGAAGACAAGAAATTAATGCGGAATGCTGGAAAGAAATGGAATATGATTAAAGTTTTTGCAGAGAAAAGAGGGTATATATATCACATTGCTATTTCTTTTCCCCAACCTGGTTAGAAATGTTGCATGTGCAGCCTCACTGCAATGGAGACGGACACTCTGGGTGGTATCCAGTTACCACCCTTCTGCTGACAAAAGGCATACATCAGCAGAACAGGGAGGAAAGTAATTCTGGGTGATTCCCTTCCCCACAAAGCCCCCCACACCCCAGATCTCCTCTGGAATGCAAGGCAGGGGAGTGCAAGGTGAAGAGCAATTGTCTTTTCTACCATCCCATTCCACTGATGGAGACTGCCCTTCAGCAGAAGGATGACAATTAGATACCACCACCCACTTATGAACAGGAAGCTTCCCAGTTTACTAAAATATATAGAAAAGTCCAGGCAGGTGCACAAGCTCCATGTGTGCATTGTGGGCTGTGCACCCACAGGGAATTATGGTGGCAGAACATGTTAGCTCAGTTGGTGGAGCCTGAGACTCTTAATCTCAGAGTTGTGGGTTTGAGCTCCGCATTGGGCAAAGAGTGTTCTCCCTAAATGAGAGCACGTGTTGCAGTTGGGGAATACAAGCCACCCTGGTGTGACTGGGCAGTTTTGGTTAAACCCAAGCCTTTAAGTGGTTAACTGGGTTACTGGGCAGTTTCGAATGTTGCCAAAATTGGAGGAGGGGTCAGAGGCTTTAAATACAGGACGCACAGGCTGGGCGTCCTCTTGGCCTTTTTTGCACCGGATCACCCGCCCACCCTCCCTTTAAGGGGGGTTTTTTTTTATCGCTTGACCTTGCTATGCCTGTCACAGGGTCGCCCGCCTTGGTGCGGGGGCCTGGTAGGAATTTTGCCATTTGGCTGATTGGCTGGTGCCATTTGGTTTTTGTCTACTGCGTAGCAACTCATCACAACTTGTAAGGTTGGCGGTTAGGCATTGGTTAAATTGGTTGGTGGAGGGGTAAGTGCCTACCCCTCCAATGGTGGTGAGAAAAAGGGAATTCCGTTAAAGGAATCCAGGGGCTTGCCATTCTTTCGTCCTTGTCCCTGGTATCGGACTTGGGCCGTGCAAGCCCCACCGGAACATGAGGGTGAGAAGTGAGGGACTGATGCCCAGCTTCATTTCTCACCCAATACTTGTTTCCCACGCTGACTTCCGCTGGAATCCGGAAGTCAGCTCTGTCCATGGGCAAGGACAGATAGTCATAACCAATGCCTAAGCAACCACTCACATTTTTTGTATTTTGAATAAAGTTGTGGCCAAAATTATGCCAAAAACCTTAAACAAAAATTGACGTGTGATGTGTGACTTTTTTGGTGGGGGTGGCATTGTGGGACTCAACATGCAATAGGTTCCTGCATTACCGGGATGTGTGTGTGGATTAGATTACCCTTGTGATCCTGTCCAACTCTACAGTTCTATGATTCTATGTACATATTCATGTGGTACTAGTACTGTCTCTTGTTCAGTACTTTCTTGCTTTTTGTACTGTTTCCACGAGGAAGTCTAAGTCACTAAGTCATTGGTGTGAGTCTAGAATTGCACACGGACTTATGCACTCCTGTTATAACCAATGACAGACACCCCAGATTAGTAGTTATTTCTTCTCCAAAGGATACTGGCCTTATAGAAGCTGCCTTCAGCTTTCCAATATTTGCAGGCCAGAGTTTGTTGCAGTCTTCACCTGAGGTGGGGCAGGATGGGGGTTTTCAATAAATTTCTCTTAAAAATCAACATGAATTGGATCTGCTGACAGGAGGGGGTCAGAATCAGTGAGATTCCAACTTGCCTAAGAGAAGCAGTGGACTGCATGGGGGAGATAGGCATCAAATTTAAATTCAGCAAAGAAAGATTAGTAGGAAGTTTACTCTGTACCAAAGGGCCTGGGAGTAAATGGAAGTGACTGCCTTTATTGCAATTTAAAGAAAATCTGGTTAAAGAGACAACACTCCAAAGACAAAGCTTTGCATTTAGACTCCTTGTTCATCTCTTTTTAAAAACACCGACTGACAAATTATGTGAGCACAATCCGTTCCCAGTGCTTTTTTGTCATCCGAGGGAAAAGGTCAGTCACCTTTGACATGGCGTGGAGCAGCTGAGTGAATGACACGACGAGAAAGAGAGAGAAGAGAGGCGGAGCAGAGCACAACCTAAAAAGAAAAGGAAAGGGGGGGGGGATTCAGTCTCACAACTATATGGACTCCAAGTGCAAGATGCTGTTCAAAGGTCCCTCCAAGGAATTTCAACAATTGTCTGTCTCTTGTCCAGACTCTGTGTGGCCCTTCTATAGAAATGATCACACTGTCTGCCGGTCTTACACTCTCCTAAAAAGAACACCTCTTTTCAAAAGGGCATTTTGAAATTATCTGATATAATTTTAGGAGCTTTCAACAGCACCATCTGCTTTAATGCCTTCTGCCTTAGACTTGCTTAGGTAGCAAGGCCCTTGTCCCATGCAGTGATGACAGTAACCGAAAACAGTGCTTCAAACAATGAGAGATTTGTCCACATACACGCAACATGAGACCCTAGAAGCAGGTTGTTGTTGGCATCCGTCCATCTCAGGAGACAATGGAGGAGTATGCCTTTTGGGATGAAGTCAAACTATTGGAAGTTTGTAGCATCTGCTGTCGCTGTGGAAACCGATGAGGAAAAGACATGTTTTGTTGCAGCTCAGGTAGATAAAACAATCCATGCTGCAGATGCACCATGGCATTTCTTCTCTCTGCGCTCCCTTCCTTCTCTCGTCACTGCTGTGGGTGCACAACCTGACTCTCTGTCTCCAAGCACAGTGGTTGTCTGGAAGGGATCCCCACAGGGCAAGGCTGATGTTGAATAGCATTTCATAGTCAAAAACAGAGGTGGGGAGGTTGAACAGAAAGCAGCTAGGAGGAAGAGAAGGAGCCCCACTTGGGCTCACTCCAGAAACTCAGACCAATTACTTGGATAGGCCACAAGAAAGCAAAACCAGCCAAAGGCACACCTAGAGATTGGTGAAACTGGTCTCCACCGGGAGCACAAAAATCACCGCAGAAATCTGCCTCCACTTATCTGTGAAAGATCTGAGTTTAGACAAGAGCTGTGAGAAGACTGGTAGGAGAAATGGCAAGGTGGTATGAACGTAGACCGCTGGAGACTATGGAGTATATATTGTATATTTGTGTGGCTTACCAAACCAGAGCGTGCTGGATGCAGAGTAAACAGGCATGTGTACAAGCCTATGGTATATATTTTTTACATGTTAAGAGGTGGTATTCTACTTCCTGAAGGGAACCCACAGGCAATTAGAGTTTATCCTGTGATGGTACTTTCCAGCTCACACTCTATGAGGATATAAGGATATTCATGATGCAAAATTGATATAAGGGAGCGGGGAGACCCATACCTTCATGTTGACTTTACAATGTCAGAAAATAATGGTGTGGAAATGTGATATTCACCAATCACTATTTTCTGCACATTTTTACCTCTCCATATATAAAAAGTATGTGGGGAGGACCCTATGTGTGTCTCAAATATTGGTGAATCAGCTTAAAACAGCTGTCCTAATTAATGTACCCGGTAAAACTGTTTTTTAGAGCACAATCAGGACCAGCATAGCGGAATCATATTGAGTTGTATTCACTCTAAGTCCTTTTCAGACTAGATCCATTGAAATCAATAGAAATGAGTTAGGGTTGTTCATTTTAATGGATTTACTCTGAGTAAAACTGGGTTGAGTACAACCCATTCATTCACTGAGGAACCAGGGATAGGTAAAATTTAAGTCCCAGTTTCTGCAGAGCTCAGCATGACAAAATATTGATAATGTTACCATTAAACACACATACACAAACACCCCTTGGCATTATGGAACTGGAAATGATACATTTTCTTAATATGAATACATATTTCATTAGCGTCATAGTTCATATGTCCTAGTTAATAATGACCACACAGACGAGTGAAAGTTCACTTCACAAATTCTAGTAACAGGATTAAGTCTTAATCCAAAGACATTGTTGCAGGTGACCATACTGTATACATAATTAATACATGTAAATCTTGGGCAAATTAATGCACATAATTAGTGACGCATATGCAGAAACAGCTGGCAAGATGGGATGGGAACTAACATTGGTTCCTTATAGCATAAGCACTGAATACATCATGTGACATTGATTATTGGGGAGGTCATTCAGAATTTACATGGGGGGGAATGTAGTCACGTTTTCTACATCGTCTTAGTATCAATCAAAATCCCTAGGAGATGAGCCTTCTTTATGGACTACTTTAAGGTTGCAATCATATACACGTTCATCTGGCAGTAAATTTCATTGAGCTCAAAGGTACTTACTTCTGAGTAAACATGATGAAACAAGAGATGTGAAATAGTGATGCCAGAACTTCCTGATTCATGAAAAGATGAGTCTTTGGACTGCCAGATTTGGACTGTCTCCATTTCGGGTAACCTGAAAAGGACTTCCATCAAACATAAGAATTGAAAAGAGGGTGTTTACACATGAGTGCTTAGCGTGCTTTCTTCCACTGTTTGCAAAGGGTGAATCTGAAAATATGCCAAAGCTGCAATCCAATGCAGTTTGGGGCTCTTGAGTCCAAACCCATGGTTTTAGGGGTGCCAAACAGCATGGGATTAAGCTGTAAAATCACTTGGGAGCAAGCTTCTTTGGATACCATGTATTGCATGCAGAAAAAGGTTGAACTGCAGTGTTTCTAAATCCTCATCTTCATGAAGAATAGGTTAAAGTTCCCTTGGTTTGATTCAAAATAGTTTGGCCAAGGTGGATGAGTGGCATGTTCTCTTGCATGTAGACATTTGAAAACACCGGCAACTTCACATCAGCCTTTTCTGGTGCTTGCTGTGCTGGGAGTGAACATCATAATTTTATGTGACTATTTTACACAACATAAAAGCCACTTCTGGGAATCTAGTGGAATCTAGAGGGGGGAGGTGTGCTAATTTCCATGATAATTATTTCCGGGGGGGGGGGGGAATCCATTTGCAACCTTGTTAACTTTGAAAATTGCAGGAGTTTTGTGTCATAATTTCACATGACAAATTTGGGGTGGTATCTTGACATGCAATTCTTTTTAAAATTTAGTACAGCATGGAGGTGTAGCTATCAAAAAACCTCAGTTCCATAATGCCACAATGTAAAAGGAACATTTGAAATTGGGACAGAAGTGCTAGCATTATAACCAGGAAAACTAATGCAACAGCCCCGATGTCAGATTGCAGCCATGGTGATGCAGACAAATATTCACACAATCGTAGATAAATGCCAGTTTTGCTCCTGGCAACTGTATCACTGGCTGGATCTTCCCTGGCTGCCACATCATCATAGCTCAGTGGTACACCATATGCTTACATGCAAATGCCCCAGGGTTCAATCTCTTGCATCTTCAAGGTAGGCATCTCAAGAAAGACTCCTGTCTCAAGCCTTGGATGTAGGGAACCTCCACAGGTTGTTTGACTGCGGCACTGATCATCCTTGACCACTATCCATGGAGGCTGGTGCTGATGAGAGTTGAAGTCTCATCTGCAGGGCCCCAAGCTCCCCACCCCTGATGTAGACAATTCTTAGCTAGACAGGCAACTTCCTGTTTGTAGAATCCTGCTTGGTTCTTGAGCACAGAAAATCTCATTTGGGGCTTCCACTCTCCAACTGCACAGCATCACTACCATTATACATCACAACTGAGCCACAGCAAAGGCATTTCCAGCCCAGTAGTCTCTCTCTCTCTCTCTCTCTCTCTCTCTCTCTCTCTCTCTCTCTCTGTGTGTGTGTGTGTGTATAAAATTAAAAATCAATTCATCCTCCTTTTGGCAACAAAGGCCTCCTTCCCAGCTGACCACAAATATCAAAAGTCTCTCTGCTGGCAAGCTGAGCAGTGTTATAGTGGGAAGAAGCACTGTAACAGATTTGACATCTAAAGGCTAGGTTGCAGTCTGTGTGCCAGAATCAATATGTGCTTCTGAGCCAAGACTGAAAAGCCTTGGTAACAAGAGGTGTTGGAGCCCCAATGGTCTGTTTTCCTTAACCTCGGAATTATGCTCCAGGCTGGTGACATTTCTCTTCAGGAATCAGATCCATGCCTCCAAGACAGATGGTAAGGGTCTAGTGACTATTAATAATGTTAATGAAAAATGCTGTCTGTTTCCCCCCTGTAATTAGAACAGATATTCACTTAGCCCTAACAGCTGACAGAGCTGGCTTCAGGATGAGGCTTTTTAGTGATCAGGAAGCTCTTTGGTGAAGCTCTTGATAGACCTTTTTAGTAATCCCCCAAAGGAAAAAACAGCGCCAATGTTGTTTCTTGTTTCCCAAGTCAGCTCCACAGTGCAAATCGAAACAATGCTATTCTGCCATAATTCATAACTGTGCAACACGCCATGGAAAGCGCGTCAAGGGTTGAGTCCCAAGTGGTGATTCCAGCAACCATTTCACATGGTTAAAACTGAGTTAAGCAATTTCATTCAAAAGGTCAGGCATCATATACACATATGTGCAGGGAACAGAGAAGGTTGCTTTACGGTTTGTTGTCTGTTTGCTTCTGTCCTTCCTGTATCAGTAACTTCAAGGTAATTCACAAGGAGTGAATAGGCCATACGTCAGGAAAATTCCTGACATGTCCTGGTTTTCAGGTGTAAAGATGGTGTTGGGGGGAATTTTGCCGAACCAGAAAAATGTCAGGGAAAACCCAGCTGCATGGCAATGTGATAGAAAAAGCAGCTGAAACAGCTCAAAAAGCTTTAAATCGCTCAACAATTTTGGTGGGTTTCTTAGAAAAAGTTCAACAATTTTGGGGTCTTCTTTTAAAAAAGCTCAACTTTGTGGGTGTCAGGAATGTTGCTTTTTGAAATACGGCAACACCAGGATTGAATATTGAGGAGGGAGTAAATTCCATCTTCCTCTAGCTTAACTGGGATAGCAATGCAATCCCTATGCATAATGACACAAAAGCAGGCCGATTCACTACGACTTGATTTCAGTAGAACTCCCAGGGAGTTGTGTAGAAGATTACAAGCAGCCTACACTCCTATACACGCTTATCTAGGACTGTGAATAACATCTGCAGAACTCAGTAGGACTCACTTGTAACCAGACATGCATAGGATTGTGATACTAATATTAAATATATTTTTTAAAAAAATCACTTTTCATGAACCCCTCCCGCCAGCATTTATTTATTAGATTTTGAAATGGGAATCTCCTCATTTAATTAATTTATTTTTTAATTTAGTTTAATAGTCATTATGCATGTTGAAATAGACTGTACCTTCTATTTTAAAGACTTGATACACTAATTCACCAGTGACTGACCTGCATATGCCCCTGGGACCCCCACTCAAAAAAGTTGTCCTTGAAAAAAAATACTATTCCAGTGGCTCTCCCACTGTGACTCATTACAAAATATATAGAGGTCCAGGGTATGGTCTGAAACCACTTGAAGCCACTAACTTTCTGAAGCCAAGCAGATTTGGGTCTTCTCTGGGCCTGGGTGGAGGGGCTCCATGGGAATGTCACCTTGGGTTCCATGATGGTAGGGTATAAATGGATGTGTGTTGAGAGAATGAATGAATGAATGAATGAATGAATGAATGAATGAATGAATATTGGAATGGTATCTTAATATTCCCATATAATATTCTTCCATTATTATTTTTTTAAACCCTCCAAAGTTTATTGTAGGCACCAACTCCTCTCTCTCTCTCTCTCTCTCTCTCTCTCTCTCTCTCTCGTGTGTGTATTCATGTGTGTTCAGAAGCCACACTTTGATTCAGGGCTGATCCCACACTTTGACTTCATGTTCATCTGGTCAAATGTTGTGTGTGGACATTACAATCCTGGATATGACCAGCAACAATTAACTTGATGCACATTCCTCAGACAAGTCTATGATTGGGCTTCCTTTAAGACTGGTCCTGGTGCAGAATGCTGCAGCAACTTTGCAGGATGGGGTATCCTTTTGACAATATGTAACACCACTGATGAAAAAACTGTACTAGGTTCCAATATGAAACAGGCTCAAGTTTAGCATATAAAACCCTGAACAACTTGAGACTAAGTTATCTTTGGGACTGTCTTACTTTATATACCTCTGCCTGGTCACACGCTCATGAGGTTTACCTTATGTCAACAAAAAGAGGGGGCTTTTAGGGTTGTGGTCCAAGCCCTTTCAAATGTGCTCCCTGTAACTATCAGGCTGGTGTCTACAGTACTGGAATATAGGCACCTACTTAAAACACATTTGTTCATCCAGGCTTTCCCTGGTGGGTGAGCCTGTTAAATTCATTACTAATCATTATTAATCTGATTAATTGCTTTGTTTATTGCCATTGATATTTATTGATGTAACTTTTATGCTGTTCATACCTTGGTTTTTTTATAAAAAAAATGGCAGTGTATAAATATTTTAAAATAAATAAATTCTCCCAGGCATATATTGTGATTGCTTGGGTCACTTGTTTACATGCAGTTGTTTATGTGAATGTATGGGATGGCTAGCACTGCTCAGTCCTATACACACTCAGCTATTTGAAAGTCTCTCTAAATGTAACAGGGCTTATTTCTGAGCAAACAGTTCATCTGCTTTCAGAAGTGTAAAAAGAGACATAGCAGAAACCCAATATTTGCAATGATGCTCAAGCTCCCCATATTTGGAAACAATATTCTCCTGGCTTGAGCTGCAATTGTTCTCTCAGTCTTGCATTACTCTATAAAAGTGGGTTATTAAATAGATTAATTTCTTCTTCTATCACCAGGACTTATCCCAGCTGCAGTCATCATTTTAATGAACTATGACAGTAGAGATAAACTAAAGATGAGGTTAAACTGTTTTTCTTTTCTTTTAAAATAAAGGTTTTTTTGTTTAGTTTTCTTTCCTTAAGAAAGCCCAATAGAACAATAAATTGAATCCTAGCTTGATGCTCGAAATATAACTATATCTTGAACAGATAAGAATGAGTAAATAGTGCAGATTTGGCAAATGAAGTCAATGCAACTAGCCTTAGATGGAAAGTGGCCTGTCAGCTCTGGCCAGACTCATTGCAATGGTCAGAAACAAATGCACCTCCAAGCCTATCAGATACATCAGTTTCTTGCAGTTTACGAAGATCTTTTGGATTTGTATGGGATTATCAGATCCCATGCCAAATAGGTCAAGCAGTACCCTTGGGGCTAGGCTACAGAAACTGTTCGTAGCATGCCTTGAAGCACACTGCTTCCTCCACATCCCTCAAAATATATATCCAACATGCCAAAATGTGTTTTCTTGTTTGTTCGTCTGCCTCAGCATAATACTGTTGGATGGAAGAGAGTGGCCACAGGAGGCATTCTTTTTTTCCTCTCTCTCTCTCTCTCTCTCTCTCTCTCTCTCTCTCTCTCTCTCTTTCCTCTCTCCCTCCCTCTCTCCCTCTCCTCTCCAGGGATCAGGGAGAAATGTTTCATCAAAGAAGGAGATGGGTGTGCTGATTGGAGTGGAGTGGAAAATGGTGCGGTTGAGTATAAATACTCAGTATCTAAGAAGATCAGTAAGGGAATTATGCCGAAGTGGAGTCTCCCAAAGTGCTAGGTAATTGCACATGCAGTGCTTGCAGCAAAGCAGTTAGTGTAGATTTAGAAGATCTCATAGTTTAATATTTTAAAAAATTGTTTAAAACATTTATGTTCTTCTTCTGCGTAGTTGTGAGCCCCATCTTGAATCAAGCTGCAAATAGATGTGCGGTCCCCTCCCCATGAAACACTGTTTCCTGATGGCTGTAAAAGTAACAATACTTCCCCACTTAATAACTACTTGATCTCGAGATCTCAGAAGCACTTTGCAAGCATAGGGATGAAGCAGGGCTCACAATACTGCTGTGTTGTAGAATATGTCCCATTGTTGATCTTATTTATTTTATCCATCAATGTACTGTAACAGCCAGGGTCCAATCTAGCCTAAGTTACACTTAGGTCCTATTGAACTCAATGGGGAAAGATAGGCATGGCTAACTTAAGTCCTGTGATTTTCAGGGCAACTCATTTTATCTCTGGATCCATCCTCAAGGAGCACACACATTCCACACAGTTCAGGATGCCCTTTAGATATCCCTGTTGGTGTAATGTGAGCAATGGGTTAAATTACACAGTGCTTGGTCTCATGTCTTGAGGAGCACATCACCCACACCTGGATGTTCAGAGATAAGACAGCAGGTGCACTGGGTTACCATAGCAACAGATCAGAGAGAGCGTATGACTTGCTGAGTCATTCACCCTCCCATTTGTTCAGGAATGTGGGTAGCATGATCATCTCTGGAGCATTGCTTTCATTTCATTTAAATCCTGTTGCAAATCCTGATGCTGTACTGTTTGCCATCTGACTCTGAAACTGTAAGAGTCAGGGGATGAGGCTGTATTTTACACAGCAGTTTTAGCTAGCTAGTGAGTCAGTGTGGTGTAGTGGTTAAGAGCGGTAGATCTGTAATCTGGGGAACCGGGTTCGCGTCTCCGCTCCTCCACATGCAGCTGCTGGGTGACCTTGGGCTAGTCACACTTCTCTGAAGTCTCTCAGCTTCACTCACCTCACAGAGTGTTTGTTGTGGGGGAGGAAGGGAAAGGAGAATGTTAGCCGCTTTGAGACTCCTTCAGGTAGTGATAAAGTGGGATATCAAATCCAAACTCTTCTTCTTCTTCTTCTAGGCATGGTTATAGTGTTAGTGAATTTGTACATGTGTATCTTTACTTCAAGGACCAGAAGAATGAGAGAGAGAGAGAGAGAGAGAGAGAGAGAGAGAGAGAGAGAGAGTAGATAGTAGTGTTTAGCTGTGTCTTGTGACTGGATAAAATAAGCACTTTGTTACTTTGCACAGTGTGGCAGAGGAGTTTTCCCCTTAACCTGGAAGAAGCTATTTCTGCTGGGAGCAGGAAATCTCTGAAGACTTTGCTGGTGCATCATACAGGTCGAGGTGTGGTGAGCTACCAACTGACTTCTGCAAGTCACCAACAATCCCTCTAACTACTTAATAACATAAGATGAGCCTGCTCAGTCAGGCCAATGACCCATCTACTACAGCATCCTGTGGCCATCCAGATGCCCAGGGGAATCTCTCAAGCAAGACCCAGATACAACAGCACTATGCCCTCCTGAGGTTTCCAGCATCTGATAGTCAGAAGTATTGCTGCCTGAATGACCACTGGGAGGAGCGCAGAGAGAAGAAACACCTGTAGCAGCAAAATGGCTGCATCTGCCCCACTTGCAATGAAACATGTCTCTCCTTTATTAGTCTCTACAGCCACAGCAGGTGCTGTAACTCTCCAATGGTTTGATTTTACCCCCCGGGAAGCACACTCTTCCATTGTCTCCCAATGCAGAAAAGACTTAACACATTGTATTGATGTGTGTCAGTTTTGAGATCTCCATTTGCAGTATTTTCTGCACTCTAACAAGGCCTTTGAGTCACCAAAGGCTGCTTTGTTTCCCTGCCTTATTTAACAATGCCGATAAAATCCCATTCTTTGTTTTGCTACGTTTTCCTTTTTGTCTTATTTTATGCTTGACTGGGCCTACAGGTAAGTAACTTACTATGCAAGTGAGTAATGAGCACTCACTTGCTTAACAAGAAAGCTCTCTACTCAAACATCAAAGGTTCAGGGTAGTCATATGGTGACCGATATTTGAGCTACAGAAGAATCTGAAGAAATTGAGTACATTTTCTTGCCCTTTGGAAATGATGCCAACCCTTCAAGCATCATGGTGAGACTTGGGGATTTACCCAGAATAAGACAGAAGGACCTTGCACAAGCAGAACTTTGGCTCCCTGACCCCCTAGACATAATCACTCAAAAGGCAGTAGAAAAATGTACGGAAATTAAGCACTGCTGAATCACACATCTTAAGACCCAAAATAGCTCTACGGTATACCAGCACTTTCCAGCCATTTCAGATACCATCAGCTCAATTCTCCAGTGTAAATGCAGCCTGGTAAAGAGATGTGTAATAATCATTTTATATCAGTGTTGCCTAAGGCAAAAGAATCAGAGGCTTTTAAAAAGGAGATCCCCCTTTCCTCTTTAATAATTAAATTTCTAAAAGCAATAAAAACTTTTCTACATCAGATAAGGAGTTGGCAGACCATTAAGCGCCCTTGGGCTCTCCATCTTGCACACTGGCTGCAAACCATAGCATCTGAGAGGCTCAGAAAAACACCTAGGTTATCTCTTTTATCCTCCTTTTAAATGCAGGATTATCTCTCTAGATTCCAGTGCTTTGGGGGTTTTTTTCCCCCTTCCAGTCTGGCTTTGAAAGTGGAATGTTCAGCACTTAACCAAGAAAATTATCACAATCTATTTTGAATTTTGATCAGTATTCATGCTAAATCTACCTTTTAAAAACCTTATCCCTTAAATCTTACACATTAGAATACTAGCTCATAACAATTCTTGGTGTTTCCTCCTGCATTTGCTGCTTCTTTACTCAACTGAGCAAGGGCTGATTCACATGCTGATTTATTAGGGGTATGTGTTTGGGGTTAATCTAAGGGACATAAGAAGCAGTCTTATATTGACCTTATGGGACCTTCTGCATGCAAAGCAGATGCTCTACCACTGGAGATATGCAATATGTGGAGCATAGCGGAATTTGGCTCTCACCAATCATAAACTGAAATGGCTGCTAGAATACATGGAATATATGGGCAGGGTCATTAATTAAATCTGTGCACTTCCTTGTTCCGTTTTACCCAGGTATATACACAGATGTGAGTGAACCCATGCTCATAACATAACAAAGCATGTGAATCATCTCTTCACAAAGAGTAAAAATACCAGCCTTTAATGAGATTTCAATGTATATATTCAGTTTTGGTTTCTGCCAAAATCCCAAGAAGCAGGATGCAAACTCCAAAATGGTCAAGAAGACAGTGAACGCACAAATAAAATGCCAACCTTTTGTCATGTTCTATTAACTATGTTCATGTTAACGTCATGTTGTGTTAGTCATGGAATTCACTAATCTGATATGAAAATTGCTGAAACAATTGCACAGTGATATCTTGTTAGGGAAATCAAATGCTAAATATCTGTGATATTAATGCAACATGAGAGAACATGGCTGATACTATGGCAAGTTTCCAACATGTTAACAATGTTCATCTAAGAAATGTTTGTACTAATTTAGGGCACTTTCTCCAAGATGGTCTTACTTGTTCGAGAGAGAAGGGTGGCTCCTAAGTCTTTTCCCAAGGTTTGCCAGAAATTGAATTATATTGTGTGAGGGTCTTCTGCTTGAAACGACCTCAGCCCAGTATACCTGAAGGAATGTCTCCACCCCTATCTTTCTGCCCGGACACTGAGATCCAGCTCCAAGGGCTTTATGGCAGTTCCCTCATTGCGAGAAGTGAGGTTACAGGGAACCGGGCAGAGGGTCTTCTCAATAGTGGCACCCACCCTGTGGAACACCTTCCCACCAGATGTCAAGGAAATAAACAACTATCTGACTTTTAGAAGACACCTGAAAGCAGCCCTGTTTAGGGAAGTTTTTAATGTTTGATCTTTTATTGTGTTTTTAATGTTCTGTTGGGAGCCACCCGGGGAAACCCGGAAGATGGGCGGGGTGTAAATATTACTATTATTCTTATTCTTATTATTATTATTATTATGAATTATCTTTTTGTTTGGTTTCAACCCAGGATCTGGAGGGGGAAACAAACAAACACTTGACACAGAAATATAAGGAGCTGCCTCGTACCAAATCAGCCTATATCTATTTATCTCATTATTGTTGACACTGACTATCAGCATCTATCCAAGATTTCAGGCAGGAGTTTTTCCCATGAGACATTAGGGATTGAACCCTGGACCATCTGCATGAAAGGCATGTGCTCTACTACCTCAGTACCTGAATTCAGCACTCATTGAAAAAAAGCCAAAAATGAACCTTCTCATGCACAAAGACAAAAACCCTCATATCTTTCTTTAAGACTCAAAGAAGAGTTCACCAAAATCTGACTTTAAAACACCTGGAAGTTAAGGAGCCCATTTGATAACTCTCACTTCTGACTTCTGTCCATTGTCTGTTCAGATGCCCGTATGGAAGGTTCCCCAGACTTTTATTTGGTGGATATGAGGGGCTGCAATAGGAAGAAGGTCTGAAAAGCCCTGATGTGTCCAACCATGCCAATCTTAGCCCACATTGTTTTTAGATAGATTATTTGATGATAGATGATAGATACTGTAGATGTTTCTTTTCTCAACATGCTGTAAATGACCCTGTGTCTGTGGGAATAGATAATGTAAGCAATCTAAACTGAAATCTACAAAATAATCCCCACCATCCAGCCAAAGTTAAGCACAAATCCTGCAACTGTCAGTAGGAGAAAGTTTAGCATAAGAGTAGTTCTTCCATTGGAATTAAGGAGACTTAAAAGTGCTCAGCTTTGGCAGAATCATGTCCAGCATTATTAATGCAACCCGTGCTTATTGATTATCTCAGTTATTATGCAGACATTGCATGTGCTTTTGTGTGGGCAAAAGATGAAAAAGAAAGCACAAATTAAATCGAAAAATGAATGAAATTATTTATTTATAGACATTTATTTACTCCTTCCCATTTTTCTTCCCATTTTACTTCAAGATATTCATTTTAAACCCTGATAGATTTTCTTTTGAAGATTATAGTCAGTCTAAGAAGGTTAAATTCTAATATTTATTTTAACGTAACATTTCATACATACAGGGAATCTTTCATACATACAGATGAAATTATCAAGGGGTTTACAATATGATTATGATGATTGCTTTGGAGGGTTTGGCTTAAGAAGTCTAGCACTGACACACATTATTTTATGAAAAAAATAAAGTTCTCAATTGGCTCTTAATGCCATCTGAAGAAAGAAATGATTTAAAATTAACCGCGAGACAGAAATAATCTTAGCTGAAATTTTGAATGTATTTCAAAAAGGAATGAAGGGACTGACCTGAATGTTGGGCAGTACATTTTAACAACTCTTCTTACATGAAACATGTTTCAGGTGAGACCTTACAGCAAGGATGAGGAATCATTTTGGCCAGGCAGGCCAGATCCTTATCTGGTTCCACCTCATGGGCCAACTTTCATAGCTATATAGGGCAACCCACCTTTCAATCACTTGCCATCATTATGGCATCAGATGCTTGACAGATCCTGCCCACCTGTCAATTATGCTGTGTTCTCCAAGCACTCAACAGCCACTTTGAAGGGCCTCAAGGTGATGTTTATTATTCTCCTCACACACAGATGCAGACATACCACATCTTATCCTTATAACAACCCTGTGAGATAAGTAAGGCTATAAGTGCTATAACCTATCCATTCTTAAGGAAATCAGCCCTGAGTGCTCACTGAAAGGACAGATCGTGAAGCTGAGGCTCCAATACTTTGGCCACCTCATGAGAAGAGAAGACTTCCTGGAAAAGACCCTGATGTTGGGATAGATTGAGGGCACAAGGAGAAGGGGACGACAGAGGACGAGATGGTTGGAAAGTGTTCTCAAAGCTACCAACATGAGTTTGACCAAACTGCGGGAGGCAGTGGAAGACAAGAGTGCCTGGCGTGCTCTGGTCCATGGGGTCACAAAGAGTCGGACATGACTAAACAACAATAACATAAGTGCTGACTCGGTGAGCTCACTGAGTGCTGACTGAGTGAAGATCTAAATCTGAATCTCCCTGGTCTGAGTATGCAGAAATGGTCACTCAATGGGAGTCACAATGCTACCTTCCTGACACATATGTCACTGCTGGTGTTTACCAGGAGGGAGAGGAGAAAGGGAGGGAGTATGAGGAGGGACCAGGTGGTGGGCAGTGCAGTGCAGTGCAGCTGCACCAGCAGAACTGATCCAATGGTCTCACCGGTGAACTCACACCACACCAACCTCCCTGCCATTTCCAACCTCCCTCTCTTACTCCTTGTAACAGATAGCAACATCCTTGTCAAAAAGGTAATGTGGCTCCACCTTGCCAGACAAGTTGCCTCTTTTAATTTGACCTCAGCTCAGCCACTTGAGCAAGCGCTCTCAAGTGCAAAGAAATAATGAAAAAACAAAACCATGATGATGTAGCTGAAATGCCTTGAAGCACAAAATATATCCTAAAAGGATGAAAACCAACACCTGCAATAAATACCGTATTTTGAGTGGCATGTTCAAAGGTCAAACTCATTCCAGCCTTCTTTGAGTCCCTACAAAAAGATGGTGTGGTCTGATCGGACAATTAAGCCTAAGGCGAAAGGAAATGGACACCCTCACTGCAGATTAATTTTTCAGCAGTTCTAAGTAGTCTAAGTATCGTGTTCTTATATGCTGTGTGTTTCCATTAGAGAGTCATAATCTCATCTACAGACAACTTGTTCCTCTGTGCTGATGTAAGCTCAGTTAGTTTATCATCACCCCAAAGGACGGGGCAAATAGGAACAAAGTTTGTTAGGCTGCTGTCACAAAAATAATTTTTGACGTTGAAGTAACTTTATCAGTTATTCTCCTAAAATAGCTACTACTTCACTGTGATATTGTTTTACTGTGTATATCTAGCAGTCAGCAGTTGTCATGGGATGGGAAAGAGAGGTAGATGCTGCGTGATTTTATTGCTGGAGATGGTGGTCTTTATTTAAATTGAGCTAAACCAACTTCCCCCAACCAGGTACCTTTTAGGTGTTCTGGACTACAATTTCCATCATCCATGAGCATTGGCCATGCCAACTGGGCTGAAGGGAGTTGTAGTGCAAAATATCTAGAGGGCAGCAGACTTTTGTGGTGAGAATTTTACAACGATCTGAAATTCCACAGGGACTGCTGATAAGTAGGCAAAACTGGACAGGTAGGAATGGTATGGAAGTTTGACCATAAGATTTGACCTAAAGTTATCTTGTCACCTCTGACATTTGAAATTGCTATTCCTAAATGTGATTTGACCAGGCTTATTTCTCTTGCATCTGGAAATACAACTTCTACATTAGTAACTTAAAACTACAGGGAATTTAAAATGTGTCCCATATTATTATTAATCTCAAGATCTGGGGGCAGTACAAAATTGCCCATAGGGCAATACTAACTTAACAGAAGATATAGGAGTTAGATGAACAGTTCCTACCAGTGAAAAATTCTCCCCTCATTTTGATCCAGTTGGGTACTTAAATACTGCAATAATGAAATTGCTTTTGTTCACAATAATTTCCTACAGTTCGTAAGAACATTGACATTTATCCTTCTGGTTTTTTAAGAAAGCAAATAATTGAAATGTATATAATCAATTACTCAAAGTTCTAAATGCTGGCAAATTACCATTAAAAAGACACATCCTGTCTTGTCAGCTTCCAAACAAAATCTGGCTTGGAGGGGAGGGATGTCATACCTTGAAGACACCCAGTCATCAATTCATTATATGCCACAAAAAATCGGGAGGCAAATTCCAGATGAAACTTGTCAGCTGGGACTTCATGTTTGAGAAAGGGGTGGCATTTTAAAACAGGCATTTCTTAATTTAAACATAAGCACACAAATCCATGAACACTACCATACATTACCATACATACGGGTCTTTTACTTTTTAAAAAAACAACCCAACAACAACACATTTGTGTTTCAGGGGGGCGGAGGGAGTAAAAGAAGAAGAAAAAATTAAGAGGTTATGAATATTGACACAGAAGACAGCTTTTGTTTACCCAAGTCTTGTTTACATAAAAGCTCTTCTCAGGCTACCCCCTGAGTCTACAGGTCCTAAACCAATGTCAGGGAGCTGTCTGGGTATTTTTTCCCACGTATTGCACCACTATTCCACAAACAATAGAGACCCATTAACGTTTGGCCCTTCAAGTTAGTACGGCCCAAGCCTCAGTTTCAGGACGTCTGCCCAATATGTAAAATAATGGAATGAATGGATTCCTTGGAAACAACGATAACAAGACCTGGCTGAGCTAACTCTGACAGCATGTGGTAATTTTCCAGCCCGCTGACCCTGCAAAAAAGAGCTCAAACACAATGCTTAGACTGCAGGGCGGGTTGGCCTGAATAGCTGCAAACAAGTGCAGAATATCTGATGATGTCATACATACAATTTGACAGATGGGACAGGAGTTCTTTCTTTCTTTCTTTCTTCTTTTCTTTCCTGAAGCCCAACTTAACTATTTTGTTTCACACTCGCCGAGTTCCATCCCGTAATCACCTCCCACCCCACCCTTCAAACACACAGGGGGAAATAGCATGATCATGTGTGAGATTTAAACAGCAAGCTAATTGCGTCAATTATGGACAGGGTTGCATGACAGAAGTGGGAGTTGCTCTCGGCTGATGGGAAACACCTCTGTTTTTACCCTGAGCCTGCATTTTGAATCTCACTCTCCTTCATTAAAAAAAAAAAAAAATCCTGCTAGACTCTTTGGAAAGCATGCTGTTGCTGCTTGTGTGTCTATTAGACCTAGCAGGAAAACTGCTAACTGCTTCTATTTGAGTATCAGGTAGATGATACATATAGATAGATAAGATGATAGATAGATAGATAGATAGATATAGATAGATAGATAGATGATAGATAGATAGATGATAGATAGATAGATAGATAGATAGATGATAGATAGATAGATAGATAGATAGATAGATAGATAGATAGATGATAGATAGATAGATAGATAGATAGATAGATGATAGATAGATAAATAGATAGATAGATAGATGATAGATAGATAAATAGATAGATAGATAGATGATAGATAGATAGATGATAGATAGATAGATAGATAGATAGATAGATGATAGATAGATAGATGATAGATGGATGATAGATATAGATAGATGATAGAACAATTTTATACACATCTATTCAGAAGTAAGTTCCATTGGGTTCAGCAGGGCTTACTCTCAGGTAAGTAGGTATAAGATTGAAAGTGGTATTGGGGCCTTGCATTTGTTATCTAGCTTTAAAATTCGGGGGGGGGGGAGTTACAGACAGAGAAGGCTTGATACCAGGGGTGGGATGGAATTTGATTCAGTTCCCGTTTTAAAGCTGAATTTATCAAATTTGCATTTTCTGAAAGTCTATGAGTATCACAACACAGCCATCTTTCAAAATTCGCAGCTATCTGAATTTTGCGATGCAACACTCCAACCAATCGGTGTTAATAAAAATGTATTTGTTTGGGGGGAGCATGCATAAAAATGAAATCATGAGTGAAAACAGAGCACAAAAATGCATGCTGTTAGGAGAGGTTGCTTGCAAAAAGGGTGCATGTTTGTCAAAGCTCCGTGCGAAACTGTTTAATAGGAGAAAATCATCTTGAAATGCTGGATAATTTTTGGGAGGATTTTTTAAAAGAAAATTTGCAAATTGATGCACAAATGTGGAGAACCAAAAAAAAATGAAAAAATGAGAAACTGAGAGAATCAAAATTGATTCATAGACCATTGAAATCAATAGGATTTCATAGAATTGGAAGGGACCTTGAGGATCATTTAGTCCAACTCCCTGCAACGCAGGATTCTCAATGAGTCTACTCTAAGGATGACTTATGTTGGGCATCACCCAGTGCAATCCTCTACATTTCTACTCAGAAGTAAGCCCCACTGAATAAGTGGGTATAGGATTGCAGTCACTATGGCTGGCCACATGACTGGTCATCTACATGCCTACTTGTACTTGGCCTTGGAGGATGGCATTGATATAGTGGGCAGAACAGAAGTCTGATGAAATGGGCAGATCCCCTGGGACACAATTCTATATAAACTCTAGAAGAAGGGCAGGGAAGGAAGTACTGGAGGTGGTGTCGCTCTGTATGTTAAAGAGGTCATTGCACGCTTCCCACAGGCATCTGGTTGGCCACTGTGAGAACACGATGCTGAACTAGATGGACCATTGGCCTGATCTACCAGGCCCATCTTAGGTTCTCATGTACTTTGACTCATATAAATACATTGGATGTTTCAGGAAAGCAAAAGTCTCCAGTAGGCTTGTTGTATGTAAGTGGGGCGGAGATGTGGGGAGTGAAGATTTTGTGTAATGCCTATTTAACAGCCAGACTAGAAATTCTGGCTAATGGAGACGTAGGGCAATCACTCTGCAAAACAATAAGCAAGTTGTCCACATATATCCCCGACCTCATTGCCTTTTTAATGTGTTTCTTGTCCTCCAGGTTGGACTGATTTTTGTTCTTTTGTAAGCATGGCTTGCTGCTACCATATTATCTTTCTGATTCTACACTGAGAGGCTGGGGTAGACGCAGTACATATACAGTGGTACCTTGGGTTAAGAACTTAATCCATTCTGGAGGTCCATTCTTAATCTGAAACTGTTCTTAACCTGAAGCACCACTTTAGCTAATGGGGCCTCCCACTGCCGCCGCACCGTCGCCGCCCAATTTCTGTTCTCATCCTGAAGCAAAGTTCTTAACATGAGGCACTATTTCTGGGTTAGCGGAGTCTGTAACCTGAAGCATCTGTAACCTGAGGTACCACTGTAATCCCATATTTTATAGAAGAAATAGGGCCAGCATGGAAGCAGAAGCAGCAGTTTCACTGTTCTGAAGGTACATTTATTTAGCACTGGCTAGTATTTTTAAAAAATCCCAAGATGTGTTTGTATCTTAGAAGAGATAGCTTTGAACCATTGAGGGCTCGGCCTCTTATCCTTTTTTAAAAACAACAACACAACACCACCTATATGTACGTGGAGGTTTGGGAGGTCAAGTTTTGGTTATTACTACTAGAATCCATTAGACAACCTAGGCTGGAGATCCTATAGATAAAAACACGGAGAATCTATGACAGCTTTCCCTATATGCAATATGCATACTCGGAGGTCGGTATCTTTGTCAGAATTATAAGATTATCCTGACAACACAGATATCAGCAAAGGATAATGTGTGACTATTGAGACAGGACTTTGAAAAATTTATCCATTCCAGATTAAAAGCTCCAAGTAGTCAAACATTTCTTTCTCATCTTCTTCTCGTGATCCCATTTTAAGCTGGGTAACACTCCTGCTTCCTCCTTGGCTAAGGGGAAGTGGGGGCAGTGGGAGAGACAGCTCTTCATTCAAGGACAGAATGGTAAAAATAGATGAAATAAATACTTATTTTGTAGGTATGAAAACCATTTTTCTGGAACCCAGAGTCTTTAGAGAAGGTATAATCATCAGAGATGGCTCACTTAAGGCTGTTAATGTATAAAAAGTCCCCTGCTGTGTGTTACAAGGATGTAATTTTCATCTCGGGGTTCCTCTGACTAAACAGCTCAACTTAGCTCTTTGGTTTGTGACATCAGAGAAATCCTCAGTGAAATTATAGCCTTGGGAATACCCTGTGGCTGCTTTTATTTCAACTAAAGGTTTTTGGACAACTTACATATCACAAAAGGGGAAGTTAACAGTAAGCAGTAAAAATACTGTAATGTTTATTTAATGTACAAGATTTCTTGCTCTGGGATATGAAATTAAAGGCAATCTCAAAGCTAGCGTTTTTAAAAGGATCAATCCTGCAGATTTTTTGTTTTGTGTGCCCAGCTGGTTCAGCTTTTTCCTTTGAACAGCATTCATTATGAGCTATGTAGCGCATTTAATAATAATAAGAAACCACCCTAGATTACAGTGGCCAAGGAATGGATCTTGGACTGATTGTACTAGAATTCTTTCCGGTGCTAGAGTGACATGTGAATATTAGCAGGGTGGCAATTGTGGGCCCAGTCTGCCTGCATCCTAACCTCTACCCAAGCTCTGCTGAAATAAATGAGGACTCAAGTTGAAGGAGCCTTGGCCACTTTCATTCTGGAAATTCATCCAGCAACTCAGTTACAATGTCTATAGCTTTGGAGATGGCCATAGCTCAGCGTTATGCTTGGCCTACAGAATGTTCCAGATTGAGTCCCTGGAATTCTGAGGTAAGGGGTTCAGGGCACAGCCAGCACTTCTTGACTTGAAACCCTTACAGTCAGAACAGACCGTGGTGGGCTAGACGTTGCAAGTAGCCTGACCTGGTATAAAGCACGTTTTCATGTTCCTATGGTTTGTTCTGAATAATATTATTATTTGGCAAAGTCTGGACATCTATTAGATACAGAAGCTGCATACATTATTTTCTTGTTGGTGAGCCATTTTTTTAAAATAAAAAATAAAATTCTGATAGAGGTCCATGAATTTCACATGAATGCTGAATCATAAGTGGTGTGTCTGTCACTTTGATAGATTTGTTTAACTAACCCATTATGTCTTCTATCAGAATAGTGCAATCTATGTAGCTGTTGGCTTCACTTTGTACACTCACTATAACCTTTTCAGACCTGGGATTGAAACCCCAACATGAATTTGGGGGCCCATTTTACTCTCTCTCTCTTTTTTACCATCTATTTTCATGGTGCTTGTGCTGCTGCAGGAACCCACCATAGATCAGGTCATGATCCAGTATTGAATCCCGACCTACCAGCTGAGGACAAATAAGCACCATGAAGAGTTCAGTACAATTAAGAAGGGAGATTTTAAGAGGGACAAACCAAATTGTGGGGAAATGTGAGTCAGTTTAACTCAAAGGCCCTTGTGCAGAGCCTAATTGTGTAAGCCAATACCCGTTAATGTACTGTGAACACAATAAGCCTTTGACATTCTACTTTGCCACAATTAAACAATAAAAGTGGTATTTCTGCCCCATAACTGCCATGTTTAATGGTGGGCAGCTCACCAGCAGGGAGACACTTCTGGTGCCTTCATTATTAACTGTTTTTGGGTGCCAGCAGAAATGTTTCTTTTTACCCAGGTTTTAGGGGGGGTTGGCATATATTTGTGGCCTCTTCATTGCCTACTTTTAGTTGAGTAGGTTGCATTAAACCAGCCTTTAAAAAAAAATATGCATGTGTTTTTTAAGTTTTTATTCTGTTTAGGTTTTTATATATTTGTACTATGCTGTAAGTTGCTTTCAGTTACTTTTTGTAAAAACGATCAATTAGAAATGTTAATAATAATAATAATAATAGTCTGAATAATATTCTAGGGCTCTGTGCAATACTTCTCACCCTCTTTACAGATCTGTCCTTTATATTATATATGAATCATTTTCTTTAAAGCACCTCCAAGCAATTTCACAATACAAAAAACTCTTGCATATATTAATAAAACAGTTGAACAATTGCATATGTGAAAAGAAATTAAAAACCATTACATATATAAAGATAGTTAAAACTACTGCATCTATTATTATTATTTAAAAAAAACTATTTCAAATCCAATAGCGATACAGTGAACGTCGGGTTGCGAACGTGATCCGTGCGGGAGGCACAGGTCACGATTTGGCACTTCTGCGCATGTGCAAAGCACAATTTAGTGCTTTTTTGCATGCGCAAGCGCCAAAACCTGGAAGTAACCCATTGCGGTACCTCTGGGTTCGGCATGGTGCACAACCCCAAAACACGTAACCTGAAGCATCTATAACCCGAGGTACCACTGTGCTGACTTTACAGACATAAATGTGATTCCCACAATTGGCTTTGTCTGTTTCCAATATCTGAAGGGTTAAATCTCCTGTGCAAAAATTATTTTAGAACCCACAAAAGCAAGAGAATGTAAGCTGAGCCAGCAAATATCAGAGGTGTTATCATCATTGCCCATTACAAGTATCACTGTGGATTATTCATGCTGCTATTAGCTGGAGAGGTACAACACCTGAATAATTAGATATATAATTGCATATTCAAATAACCTGACTTCTGTTTTTAGATTAGAAGACATACCAAGCTTCAAGAAAAGAAGCAGTCTATGTATTTGCTTCTCTCTCTCTCTCTCTCTCTTTCTTTCTTTCTTTCTTTCTTTCTCTCTCTCTTTCTTTCTTTCTTTCCCCCTTTCTTTGTCCCTCAGCCACTCTGTGTATGACTGTAGACCACTTAATTGCCCTTCATGTAGATTTTTTTAAAATATATGTTTATATTCCCTTGGAAGAAAGCTTATGTTGCACATATGTAACCTCCTGATAGGCACTGCCACGGAAAGGATATGGCCTGAAACAATCCTGAGAGGAAATACTGCTGACCTGCTTGGCTTTGGGAGGAAGCGCATGGAAAGGCTTTGCACAGGGATGGGGTCCTGTAGGCAGTTGACGATGGATCCCAACTCCCATAAGACAGAGCCAGCATGGTCAACCGTCAGGAAAGATGGGAGTTGGAGTCAAACAACATCTGGAAAGCCACATGTTCTGCATCCTCAGCCTAGAGACACGGGGAGGGCTCTAAGAATTTTTCGCAGGGCGTGCAGCAAAGTAACTGGTGTTTTCTAAGCATTCGTGTGCACAGGAACCAAAGGGCTTTGCTGGGTATGTCTTCATTTGGAACAGCATCTAGGAAGAGTTGGGACTTGCATACCCTCCAACACTTTGAAGCTATAATCTGAGATGCCATCTTCCCATTTTTTATCGTGCATTTTGGTTGCTGTGATCTCACGTGATTTGGCACCATCGTTCCCCCCCCCCCACACACACAAAGGCACTTTTTCCAGGCACAGCACCCAAAAATGTGCATTTTGGGGCACCATGCAAGATCGCAGCTTTGGGGGGGGGGATCACTCTGAGAAATTGCACAAGATCACCACAATCAAAATGGGAAGTTCTGTTTTACCAGGACAATTGCAGGGTATGGACTTGGAAGTAGCCTTCATTTGAAACGATAAAGATTACCCTAAATAATGCTGGCTTCCAAAGATAAAACTTTTGACCTGTGATGCATAATGGTTTGCTTCCCTTTTATATTTACAGGAAATCTGTGAGGCAGAGAGCATGAGAGAGAGAGGGAGCGCACCTGGCTCAAGGCTGCCCAGTAAACTTTAGGTTTTAGCAACAATTTGAACCCAGGTCTCCCTAGACCTTCCTAAGCTCAACCCTCTAACCATTACAGCACACTGGCTACTCTGCCTATAAGCTGAACTGTTGCCATCCATTTAGCTGCCTCATTTTCAACTCATTCTGCTATATGTGTCTGTCCTGTCATTTATAAGGAGCAGGAAAATCAATTTTAAAACCAAGATGCATATTCATTGTTCAGAGTCTTACTGCTGATAAAGATCTCCATCTCAAGAGGAGAACTTTGTTTCATCCACATAACCTTTCTAAAATATACTTGAATCCCGTGGAATTCCAAGCTGACCTCATAAATGCCCACGACGCTCTCCTTTATAGTCGCTGATATAACTCTTTACATGACTGTTTAATTTTCTATTTAGAACAAATTAACTGTTGCATGCTCTAATAAGCACAAAAAGGAAGCCAGATCCTGTCTGGAAGTATGTGGAGGTTACTCAGAGGTTTTCTAGATTGATGGTTTCACTTGGTGGGTGACCTTCCAATGAACTTTGACTAAACTTTGCTCTTTGTGTAGTTGGCAGCCTGCATTTGGGAAGTCTTGGTTGTCTACAACCAGCATATTCAACTTGAGACTCATGTCTTGTGTTGGCTAGAGCTTCATCATTCGTATCAAAAACAAGAGCATTATCAACAAAATGTTATGTACATTTCAATTACATGACAGCTGCTTCAGCCTACTTCAAAATTAGTTTGATTTAATTGAGGACTATAACTAGCACTTTAGTATATGTTTTGCCCTGTCTTCTGCAACCGAATTCTACATTAAAAAAATCTTAAATCATTTCCAAAGCAAAGGTTTAATTAATGGTCAATTGGTATTGGTGGTAAAAGACAAGTAAGGTGTGAAAAAAATCTGATTTTGATTTTTAAGAAGTCAATGGAATCCTCAGTGTTTTGGAAATTTGTTTGGTTTTTATGTGGGGTTTTTTTAAGGTTTTCATCATTTTAGACTTAACTGTAGCTGGTGCCATGTAAATTTTTTGCACCAGACTGACAATCTGATTCATTTATCTACTGTTGCTATGTGAATTTTCCAGTTTCATTTCTAAAAGTACAGGAGCTCTACACAAATCCAGAGTAGAGTTCCTAAGACGGTTGAATGGTGCCTTGTATGCCTTATTCTGGAAACTTCTGCAGCCAAGCAGGTGCCCCAATGTACTGCTTTGCTCTGCTTTCCCTTGGGCTACCGCATCAGTGTGGCAGAGGTCTTGTCATCTGGGCAGCCCAGGATCTCCATATACACTGCCCAGGCTTGTGGCCCAGGGAGGTCACTTTGTGCTGCTAACCCAGTAGTTCGACTTCACCTCTGGAGGTGCACTCCATTGTCTCTTGAGACAGATGGATGCCAACATACCACTTTAAACAGTCCAAGCCTCCACCCTCACACACAAAGAATTATAGGAACTGCAATTTGTTCTGGGGTTCTGAATCATGCCGTGAGCTTCCACATGTAGAAGAGGTTTCCTGCTTCAGACTTCACCCTCCAATTCATGGAGAATGAGCAAACATGCAGCCGGCAGAGTTTGGTGCTCTCATTGCCATTCCCTCTCCTCATGTGAGCAGCACACTTGAACAGTGCTAGTGTTTAACCGCCACAGGCTTCCGCTTGTTTCTGAGCACATTCAAAGTGATTTTAAATTCATTACTTTTAGAATCCTGAATGGGTTTGGTACCCTAAGATGGTTGGATGACGTCTTGTACGTCTCCTTCCAGCAACTCCCACAGCCAAGCTGGTGCCAAACGTATTGCTCTGCTTTTCTTTGGGTGGTCTTGTCATTTTGGCTTCTAATGCAACCCCAAGAGGCACACTCCATTGTCACTCAAGACAGACAACAAGAAGAAATTCTAGCTTTTCTGGGAGCAGCAAACTAGATTCCCAAGTCTGAAAGTCACATGGTGCTGTCCATTCCTTGCTTGCTTCCCTTTGTGAAAAAGGAGGACTGAAGCAGGAGCAAAAACTGGGTGTGCCAGCATGTTGCTGATTCCCACAACGATTTATTAAGCCAGGATTGGTGATTTATTGTTACATGCAAACATGGCTGGTGTCTAAACAAAGCCATCCACTAGGTTCTCATAGGAACATCTGGAGATACTTTATCCCATCAGACCATGGGCCCACCTCTCTCAGTGTTATCTGCATTGCCTAGTAGCAAATTTCTGGGGTTTCAGATAGCAGTTCTCCCAGTCATTACCTGGAGTTGCTGGAGACTGAGCTTAGGCCCTGTGCATATATCTTCCCAGAAGCGCCTCAGCAGGTGAAGTGAAGCTACAACATTAGCTTCCCAGCAGGTGGGTCACTTTCCTTACTGGGAGAAAGAGCAGCAAGGTGTCAGGGAAGTCAGCATGGTACACTCCCACCTGCTGAGAAGATAGTCTAGCAGCTCCGCCCATTCAGTGAGGAGCTTCTGCCTTCTACCATTGAACGATACCCCTTCATTTAACAAACTTCAATGGGTTTTTCCCTATCAGCTTAGAGTTACAAAAACAAACTGATGGGAGATTGTCAAGCAGTCAGGAGGCTACAACAAATGGTTAATGAACTGTGCTTGGCTTGGTGAGTCACAAGTTGTGAGCAGACAACGTTGACCTAGTACAGCAGAAATGAGTAGATCTTGCTTTTACAAATAATAATAATAAATCCTTCAGATATTTGGACTAGCTGGGGCTGATGGGAGTTGTAGTCCAAAATATCTGAAGACCAGCAGCCTGGGGAACCTTTCCTGAAATCATACAAGCCCAGTGCACCCGCTGCCACTGAAGCAAAACCAGGCCCGAGTGGCATGGCTGTTGCACCCTCCTCGCACTGCCCCCTGGATCCAAGCCTTGTAAGGCCGCTCAAGGAGGGCGGTGTGGGGACGTGGCAGCCATGCACCCCTCAATCCCAGTCTTGCATGAGCAGGAGAAAACAAGCTTTTCTCCAGAACACAAAGAAACAAGCTTGCTCCATCTTCCATGTGACAGCCCTTTAGATATTTGAAGGTGGCTACCATATCTCTTCCCATTCTCCTCTTTTGCAGGCTAAACATACCCAACTCCTTCAACCATTCCTCATAAGGCTTGGATTCCTGACCCTTGATCATCTTTGTTGCCCTCCTCTGCACACATTCCAGCTTGTCAACATCCTTCTTAAATTGTGGCACTCTGAACTAGATGAAGTACTCCAGGGACTCAGCTACACTAGTAAAGAAAAATAATTTTATATGCCTTATAACACTGTGACACCAGATGGCACTGTAGAGTAGAAAACCTTTCTCTGCAATTTTACACAGGGTCCCCCGTCCCCCCTGTTATAACTATCTAATTTCTGACTTATTTATAGTGGTTTTCCCCCTGTGTGTAGATCCACCCCTGGTGTGGTCTGACCAAGGCAGAATAGAGTGGTGCTTTTAATTCCCTAGATTGGAACAGTATATATCTGTTGATGCACTACTTGTCTGATTTGGTAAAGCAACTTCCTATGTTCCAATATGCTGAAAATATTTGGCATCTTATCACAGATTAGGTAAATCACCAAACAGTCCACGTCAAATTGAAAAGGATACCGTGGGAGGAGTTTGTTTTTCCCCTGGTTTCCCAAGTCCTAGTCCAGTACTTTAACATCTTTGCATACTGGATCGCAAATGTTAAAAACAGACTATTGTATGTTTTATACATTAAATAGATCCATTCTCTGCATCGCTGCTGAACCAAAAACCAAACATGATCTTGGGTGCTTGAGGAGATCTGATCTACCTCCATTCTCCGTTTCCTGTGGAAAAGAAGAAATTCACCCTTTAATACAAACAGGAGACATATCCGCTACATTGGAGAGGCCTGTTTCTCTTTCTGTGTGTTTATTTAGGCAAACTTAACCAGAAATGTAACTTCATTATGTACATTTGTTTCTAAAAATCTGTTGATTTTATTTATGTTTTGATTGTTTTATGAAGTTTATCCAGTTTTTAAAGTCTTTTTATTGCTCTTTGTAATGAATGTGCCATACCATTTTATGTAAACCATGAAGGTTTTTCCACACACACCCACCCAAGCAGTACATAAATCTTACTAAATAAATAAATAAACATACTTTAAGTACGTATTTAATGTACTTAAATAAACTGATTAATTTACGAGCTCTCTTGAAGGTTTTGTCTCTGTTCGACTGGAATGGAAACAAACCTGTGGTTACTGTAATTTGCTACACTATAAGGGGTTGGTTGAATTCAGTGCTATGTTCCTAAAAAGCCCCAACTTCTCTGGTTCCACCCACCTTCCATTAGTTGGCAGGGGAGGCTTGCATAAAGTACGACAGGTGTCAACCTTTTCAAAGGACTTATCCTAAATTTGAACCATTTGTGTCCACCAGGCCAAATGCAGCCCTGAGGGGTGTGAGAAGCTGTGGTATCTGAGCTAATCATATCTTGATAGGGCAGGACAAGTTTCAAAGAACCTCTTTGCTGGTTTCTCTTACATTTTTATAAAATCACGCTGGCTGCTGTTCCTGATGCATTATCTCAAAGCTTAAGTGCAACGAGCAACACACAGTTAATGCTTTGGAATTTGTAAACATAAAATATGTAATTTGCCTTTTGGTTTGATGTATAAATAGTCTTTCTTTCTGAAATCTTGGCTGTGGTGCGATTTTGAACTGTTTTTAAAAAGGGAAAGAGCAGCTTTTGAAAAGCTTCTGTTCAAAAGACATTAAATAACTCCAAACTGTGAATAATCTTACTGCCTCAGCGGACGAGATTGCAGAAGGACTGTTCCTTATTCTGTGTGATTTGGGATGGAGTGAATTTCAGCGAAGGATGAAAACGGCACAGCAAGAGCTTTAATACAAGGCAGTTCAGGCTGCAGAGCCGGCTGGGATAAATAGCCGGGGAGAGGATCTGAGTGAAGCCTGCTTCATCCAGGTCCACTCCCCAAGCCACACCCCCCCCCCCCAAATCAGCATGGATTGGCTTGTTTGAGTAGAGGGCTTGGCAGCAGCCCATGAGTCCCCGCGCTAGCCGAGGGGGGCACCACGGCAACAGAAACATGGTATGGTGCAGCGGGACGAGCTGGGGGGCGCAGCATCGGGCCGCAACCCCCACTCACATGGTAAGCAGCCATTATGCAGCCCCTCCTTTTGGAACAACCTTCAGCGTGAAAGACAGGACTAAGTTTATTTCATTCAGTTACTTCATAAAATGTAGATACTGCTGTTGTAAGAAAAATCTCAAAGCAGTTTAGAAAAAGAACAAAACAATACAGTAGTACCTTGGGATGCGTTCTGGAGCCCCCTTCGCATACTGAATAGAACGTAAGGTGCGACTGCACGTCTGCGCATGCGCAGATCGCGTTTCGCCGCTTCTGCGCATGACGTCATTTTGACCGTCGGTGCATGCGCAAGTGACGAAACCCGGAAGTAACGCACTCCGTTACTTCCAGGTCGCCGCTACTTATCCTGAAGCATATTTATCCCGAGGTATGACTGTACAATTATCAATAAACAGTTAAAATCAGCCATTTAAAACAATAAAAAAAATTAAACCAATAAGCTAAAACCAGAATTAAAATGCAAATTGTAGTCCAAAACATTTGGAGACACCCAGCTGGTGAAAGCTGAGCTACATTTATCCCTTTTCTCTAATGTCCTTGTTAATTACATGCAGGGAAGTTTTGTTGTGTTCAGAAACATGACCCCACCCACTACTTAGATGCAGAAGTAGCCCACATTTCTACAGTGCAAAAAGGAATTTTGATTTCCCTGTGTCACGGTGTTGGTGGCAAAACCATCTCTCCTTTGAATCAAGCCCAACACTGTGAGTGACAAATGAAGCGACATCTTCTCAAACATGACCTTCTCCCGTCCTCTTTTCTTCCATGTTGCTCTGAGCTTGGGAGTGCCAATTCAGATTATAACTCTTACTTTCTTCTGTGGAGCAAATGACTCACATACGTCAAGCTTAACTTCAATTGCTCACATCTTAATAGGATTCGGTAATGATGTTTTGTTCAAAAGCGAGAGAAATTCTATTTAATAACTGATATGCAGCTTGGTATTCCGAAAATTTCAGTTTTGTCTCATCACGACATAAAGGACTACCTGAAAGAAAACAGATGATATTTCTGTCACTTGATTCTGTGAATCCTGAAAACAAGTTTTCCTTACCTGTGAATATCAGTTTTCAGAAAGACAAGTAAGTTAATCACATAATCCTCAGGTTTTCCTCTAGGAACCTCCCAATAGCATTGATTAATAGCTTAAAGAGAAAGAGAGAGAGAAATCTGGGGAACAAATAGACAGGTGGTACATTCTGCCTGTACATAACCATCTCCCTTTAGGGAAAAGTATTCTCACAAACAACAGATGGGTGGTACAATCAAGACAGGTCCATAACTGGAGCTGCTCTATAATCAGAAAGGCTAGGACCCCCCCAACACACACACACACAATATATATATATATATATATATATATATATATGCACTATGATAAACTAATCGTATCCATGGGGAAAAGCCTGTAGTGGCATTGGCTGGAGAATTACAGCATGTCATTCAACCCAGCAACCATTGTCAACTAGAACCTTTAGTCAGCCAATAAGGCATATTAATTGGAGAAGCAGAACAAATGTTCATCAGTTGATTCAGGTAGCCTTTGAAAATGGGGCACATTTGGGATTGTTGGGGGGTTTTCTCACCAGACGACAGCACAAAAGCAAAATGCAGCACATGACCCTTCAGACCATGTACACACACACACATACAGATTCCAACTGGATGAAAAGTGATGAGAGACAAGGGGGGAAGGGGGAGTTCTATATTGGGGTTGGGTGGGGTGGGACGGGGAGGGGAGAGGGACAAACATTTCATTTAGCATTTTGCTGACTGCATCGTCATCCACAGCATGTCATTCTGCTGCCACCCAGACTTCCATTGACTGGTTTGTTTAAGCTCAAAGTGGGAAAGTAACTAACACAAATACATCCATTGTCCGTGCTCTAATAGAATTAAGATGCAGACAACACTCGCTGCATTTCAATGAGACGTGATATACACTGTGTGTGTTGTTTAGTTGTTCACTTTCCCCCTTTCCAGCAGCTCCCAAGAATGGTAGAAGAGAAAAGGCGAGAATATTTAAGCTCATAAATACAAAGTACCCTGTGTTTAAAAAACTGTTCAGATTTTTACACAAATGGACAAATGCAAGGAAACACACAGTTGAATCTGGCAATTTGATCTGCACCGATTCCATTGTGGGGAGAGACAGAGAAGGAGAACTAAAACATTATATCACTGGGAGTTGTATACTCTACCCACCAGACTGAAGCAGCTATTGAGTCAATATTGTATAGGTTTCTCAAATGAACGGCATTCACCCAACAGACAAAGCGCGGCCATTTTTCCCTCCTTAACACTGGGCAGATTTTTTTTAAGGGGCGATTTATAATGTCATTGGTTTAAAATGTACATTGTTGTACAGCTACCTCCATGCAGACATAGAGGAACATAAAATTTGTAGAGAACAGAGGGTGTCCAGATCAGAGCATGGCAGATTAGGCATAAAGGAAGGCTGTATCAGGAGGCATAATACAGAAAGAGGAGACAACTGAATAAAAAGAGTATTCATGGAGAGTAACAACATTAGACCTGCAGGCATATGCCAGCAATGCTGCACTGTGGTCTGCTGGCATGAAAACCACATAGGCTTCACAGCAAACTCACATCGGTGCAGAATCAGCCCTTTTTAAGATAGCAGCTTTGTTGCTTTTAACAAAACCTGTTCTCTGTACAGGTCTGGTTAGGATAGGCTGGTGGTGGGCATGGATGGACTAGAACAGTGGTTCTCAAAGGGTGTGGCAGGAGAGGCTGTGGCACGTGAGGTGGGAAGTTTCAACGACAAGCAATATTATATTTTGGGAATGATTCCTGTTCTTATGTAGCTGCAATGTTTTATACTTTCTGGGTGTCCCTTGATCATATTATAAAGTGCTTTTGTTCTATGTTATCAACTCAGCCCTGGTAGAAGTTGTTTCTTTTTGTTTTCCAGTGTATTCCTTATCAATTAAAAAAAATCAGTGTGGTGCAAGCAAATTTTTATTCTGAAAGGGTGGCCCAGAGAACCACTGGACTAGCCTTTGTGCATGGTGTTGAACTGGGTGTCCTTTCACCTCTTTGTGATTCTGTAAGAAGGGGAAAGAAGGAGGAAATAGTGGGGCACTATATCCTCTAAGTTTCAAAACTTTGCAATGCGAACAAATCGTGTGCATTTCTGGCTGGGGCCAGCACAGTGCAGCCATGCTTCCAATCCAGAGATTTTTTTCAGGGGGGACTCATAGGAACTCAGTTCCAGCATCTCTCTGACGGGTGCCATTGCCATTCTAAGAGAATGAGGAAGATGTTTGTGGTAAGTTCTGGCACCTCTTTTTCTAGAAAAATAGCATGGTTCCAAACTATCCTGACCATGAGCCACTGTGGTGAAACTATCCTGCTACTCAGAGCCAAGCAACAATGTTCAGCAGAATCACATGACACACACAAAAAATCTGGGTTATCACCATTTCAGATATAACTTCATATTATATTTTGTGTGTGCACATGCACACACTTCTTTTTAAAAAAAACCCTCCTATAACTTAATAAAATTGGATTGAACCAGTATTCCGACAAAGAGGTGTTCCCTTGAAGTACATTGACCATAAGTTCATACTGATGGCCATTCACATCGCAACCCACACAGTCTGTAAGAAAAGTGTTATACTTGGTGAAAGAAATAAAATCTTGACACAGGCACATAAATCTCAACACTTTTTCCCCCCATGGTTTGAAAGTCTCACTCATGTTGAGCTACAGCCCTGATCTACTTCGGCATTGGAAAACATTCATGACTGCTGTCAAGGCAGGAGTGAAATTGATGTATCTGAATTTAGTGTTGCTGTAGCATGGCCTGTGACAGCTAAGGGTGTTTCTGGACTGTCACTGTTTCGGGGTGAGATTCAATCACAAACTGGCAAACTCAGATTGCACAGTTAAAGTTGATTTGGAACCCTTGCACAACGAGGGCTCCTGCTTCCCTCCCAAAGGGTGGGCTTCATACAATAAGGAAAACAATGGGGAAATGCGCTGGAAAGTTTGAGATGCAACTTGGCACAACGTCCCTACAAACAAATAAGGATGGATGCTCAATAAATAACGGACGCCATCTTACCTCCCCACAAATTTTGTGCAAGCAAATCAGGATGAACGCTCATCCTGTGGACCTGTGGAGGTTATCATTATTATGAGTCCATGGGGACCCCAAACAAAATGTTGCCGTGTATCCCTGGTATGAACATGTTACCTTTGACTAAAGGAGCTGGGAGTGGGGGAGCACACAAAATATGCCTGCAATAAATGACATACGTGAACGATGAACCATCAGTGTACTTTCTGAGTAGCTTTTGAATTGTCAGGAACCACCATGGCCGTATTTGTTGCTGCAAAAGCTGTCAAAATGGTGGTTGCCTTTGGTTTCAGTTCTCTCTTGTTATTCCCCAGAACTGTACACTCAGTAACGGAATATTTTAGTTCTTGGTATTTACCACCATGAAAACTACTTTAGTTAATGAATTAGTTAATTTTAGTAAAATGAATTAGATTTTTTAAAAAAGAATTAGAGAAATCTATCCAATAACTTTGTGTTCACCATCTACCATTTTAAGATCTTTAATAAACAAATGACTGTTTCTAATGGAGTATGGAAAATGTAGGCTTCAGGAGAGGGTGGAGAGAAATGATACAATATTACTTTTGAAACCTCACTGTCAGTGTATTTGCCAGCCAGCACAGATTGCAAAAGCCTAGCAAAATTTCAGAGATCTGTGCCATTTGTTCTGAGATTTAGGATGATTCTCTGGGTGTACTAATAAAACCCCTGCCTGCTCTTTACTTGCTTGCACATAAATTCAGATAACATACAAACGCTGACAAATCAGCTTTCAAACACAGAGAGGGCAGAAATATTGCAGAAATTTTCACATCCATCTTTCAAGAAATTTCCATACAAGAGATTGGAATAATCCTTGCAAGGCAAAAAGAAAGAAAGAAAAAGAAAACCCTCTGACATAACAAAATGATGCAAGTTTAGGGCCAAGTGCACAGAACGGATGCAAAATTAAACCAACCAAACTCATTAAAATGAGGGAGTGAAGCACATGAGTGGGAGATTTCCCGATCTTATCTTCAGTCACCTTTTGTCAGTTGATTTCAGTGGCTTTTGATAGTAGTCATTTCCATGTATTATTAAGAGAGCAACAGCCTCGCAGCAGGTTCATCTCCCAAACTACACACATTCATTAGAGCAGGGACCTCCAATCTGGTGCCTTGGTGCACACATGGGCCCATAGATACTTTCCCTGGTGCCCACAGTGTCCCCTTCCCCTGCTGAAATTAGCTTTGAAGAAGCATTCTGTTTTTAGGCAATAGAAGAGGTTGCCGTGTGTTTGGTTGCAATGTGTGTGTGGTGCCCACAACTATTCTCCCGTTTGCAAGTCAGCACACAGACCCCAAAATATTGATGACCCTTGCATTTGAATGTGTGAAGAGAGCCCCAGGCACAAAGCTGCATGCACCATTTTAATGCCCAGTGTTCCATTTCTCTCCTTTTTGTTATATTCCTTTATCCCTTTCCCTTTTATCCCTTTTATTCCTCTTTCCCTTTTTCCCTTCCATCCCTGTCAAAATTCCCCCTTTCCGTATGGCAATTAGGCATGCACCCCCCAAAAGAGCCTATTGCCATGCATAACATAACAAGAAGATCCCAACTAGAACAGACCAAAGTTCTCTCTAGTCCAGCAGCCACTGCTTGTCATTGTTGTGATGGCCTCTTTGGCACCCTCTCGGCTCAGCCTCAAGTGCTGGCAAACCAGTGACATCCTGCCACATCCGCCACTGGTTTTAATGTACAACACAGCTAGCAGTTTGACCTCTGGTTGTTTCCATCCTAGGGCCAGAACGATGTTCAGCTCCTGAAGTGGCATGAGAGAATCAAATGGCAATCAGTACCTCTTTGTTATGCAGACAAGCCTAAAGTCCATTGAAGTTGCCGTGTGGCTAGCAGAAATGGTTTTTTAAAATGATATCAAAACATTTGGGGGAGGAATTGAACATCACCGTAAGCTGATCATTCCATCAGCGCAGGAATTGCACCTCCTCCCCTGCATCCTGTTCTGGGGTTCTCTTGGCCCCCTACCCAGAGCCAATTTAAGGAGAGAGGGAGGCACATGGTGGGAGAAGCTCTGCTGCGAAAGTGGAATTTGTTAGGTGAATCCCACCTGGGATAAATTTTCTTAGAGTCCATCGGTTGTAGAATTCCGCTTTTGACTAGCACTGGATTTGAGGTACTTGGGTGCAGAATTTTGGTTGCTTTATTTCTGAGCATGCAAAAAAATATACACACCCTGAACTGCAGTGACGTTTGGCAACCCTCATCTTCATTAAAAGTATGTGCACAAAATGTACAGTTAAGTGCACCATATTTTCTATGCTGCGGTTTGTTCCCATTCTCACCTCTCCTGGGTGTGCCTTCCAGATTCAAGATGCTCTTGCTGGGAAAATTCTGTATCTCCTGCACACATTGAAATCTTAAGACTGACATTTCTGCTGTTGCAGTGGAAGGTAGCTGTTTTGTAGGTCATGCTCACACATGGTGAGCCAGCCCGCCACACTAATACCCCATAGAGTGTGTCTAAGATAAGGTCTAAAACCATCAATTTGATGTGTTGTTTGGCAGGGAGCCCGTGAAGAAAGTGTTCTGGAGTGGTTTTTACTGTTGTAAGGTCAAGAGCTTCATGCCTAGATACCAGGAATTACAATAATCAAAGGGAGGTCATAAATGCATAAGATCAACATTGCTAAACCCAAGCGCAGCGGGAGAGCAACTGCCTTCTCTCTGAAGCAGGACATCCCTGGCAGTTGCATTTCTGTTCCCAGCAAGCACCAAACTGTGCAGGAGAGCTGGTGTTTGCAAAATCCAGGTAGACACAGACAATTAAATACGGCCCTAGAGAAATAACAGCGATACAAACGCAAAGGCAAGGGATTCAGGACGAAGTTCTGCTTCTTATCTCAAATGAAGTGAGAGCCTGAGAAAGCAGAAACACTCTTCCTGGTGGGTTCAGTGGTCCCATGTGATGGATGCTTAAAAGAAGTTTCTTTTCAGAAAGATTCTTTTGCTTTCTTATTTTTCTTTCTTCCGTTTCAGAACTAATGCATCAGAAGACAATTGTCGAGAACCAACATTTGAAAAACTGTTTATGGACAGGGACTGATGTAATAAATTGATTCTGGCAGGGGTTGGGGAGGGGGTCTGCCTAACTTTGTGATGTGATGTTTTTACCTGCCCATTATTCCATTGCAATTGTTTGCCTACTAAAACATTCTGCAGTTCACAGAGGTTAAATGCTTCCCAGCCCCAGCTCCAGTTTAATAAAACATTAAAAACAACCTAAAACAGGGCTGCCTTCAGGAGTCTTCTAAAAGCTGTGTAGTTGCTTATTTCCTTGACATCTGGTGGGAAGGTGTTCCACAGGGCGGGTGCCACTACCGAGAAGGCCCTCTGATGGGGCCCCTGTAACTTCACTTCTCGCAGTGAGGAGTCCAACAGAAGACCCTCGGAGCTGGACCTCAGTGTCTGGGCTGAATGATGGGGGTGGAGACACTCCTTCAGGTAAACTGAGCTGAAGGCATATAGGGCTTCAAAGGTCAGCACCAATGCTCTGAATTGTGCTCGGAAATAGACTGCAACAGGGGCAGAGGAAGGGGGGCGGTGGGGGCAGCTCCCCCGGGTGTCACCACTGAGGGGTGTGACAAAATGGTGGGTGGCACTCACTGCAGGGCCTGCAGCGTGCCCGAACCACATGTCTCTCCTGGGAGTGACGCGGTGGCTTGGGTGCCCGCAGGCTCCACAATGCTTCAAATGGTCTGCCCACCGCCTCCCCCTCAGCTGTAGAGCGGCTGAGTAGGAGGAGGCAGGCAGACTCCTTGGAGGCCCCATGGAGCATCCTGCCCCGGCTCACCCCGCCCCATGGGCGACTGGCCCCACCCCTGGGCGCAGGGCACACGCGCCACCCCAGGTGCCTGATCAGCTTGCTCTGCCGCTGCCCTGCAGCTGCTCCCAGTCACCAGTCTGGCTGCCGCATTCAGGATGGCTACAGAGAACACAGTGGTCCACTTTTTTAAGTGCCCATGAAGAAGAGTCTTTCAAAACACATTGGACCCATAAAATCATTATTTGTGTGTACCCTTGATATTTAATCTCACCCTTGTTTGGAGAAAAAAGAAATATGGCCTTGCTTCATTTTTTACTGTGGCTACTTTAGATGGAATCCCCAACCTACTCAGTGGCAGAATAAACTTTTTGACAAGCTTCTTGGCATCCTGAGGTTTCTCTCCACAGCCTTGATTCCCTCCCTAAAGAGAATGTCTGGGGTTCACCTGGTTCTAATGCTGGCAATGGGGTTGCTAGTGCAGGGTCATCAATATACTGTAACTAAATGTTGTAAAACGCAGATCAAAATAAGGCATTCTGGTCCTCCATAGACTATCACTCCAGTCCAGCTGACTGTCAAGAACTCTGCAGTGAATCAGTCATGGCCTGCTACAAGTCAAATCAGGTTTAAGGCCAGGCCAGTCATACTGTAAGTATTTTTAGAGGGCACAGCATACATATTGAAATATGTATAGGTCTTTTTTGGTCAGATTTTGTCTAACTTACAATATTATTTTATTTTCAGATATATAGCAAAGCCCTAACATACGTTTCATACCTCCAAATCCTCCGTTTATGCATTTATTTGTCACTATTCTATTTTTGCCAGGCTTTGCAAACCCTTTGTCATCTCAAAAGCAACAGGAATATTAGTTTAGTGTTTCATAGATCATCATCTCTGCGTTAAATACTCTCAATATGGCATTAGCACTGAAGAATACTGTCATTAGCTGCTTTCATTTATCTGATTTATTTTATATATATATCCCCATGTGCTTGTGTGTGCGTGTGTGTCTCAGCTTCAATGGAGACTATTTTTTTCCACACAAAAGAAAGAAATATATGTTTTATGAACTTCTGCCCCCAAGGATTCTTGGAAATCCAGGCTGTGATAGTCTAGTTCAAACCTACATCCCATTGCCTCAGCAACAGAAAACCTCTGGTGCACAGGTCAGTTGACGGTAGCTTTAACGAGAACACGCTCGCCATGGGTGGTCTGGGTTTTATTCCTATTTGTACTTTTGTGTGACTTTGATACAAAAACCCAAATGTTTCTTTTTCTTGTCAGGTGCTGCTTTCGATTTCAAAACTTGCCACAGCGTGAGAGAGAGAGAGAGAGAGCGCATGCAGCACCCCTGCTTTCTAAAACACTAGTAATCTTGCAAAGCCAAATGTATTCTTCTTCTTCTTTACAGAATGGAGTTGATTTCAGAGCTAAGACTAGCCTTTGGCCATATACCAGACAGACTGCACATTGTATTTGTGCTTTTCAGCCCCGTCGCCCTCCTAGGATCACCATGGCATACTGCACTAGCAATAATATTTACCATCTTGTCAGGCCGCCAGTAGCAACTGGCTTAATGAAAAGGTTTTCCTCCTACTCAGCAGAAGGCCCAGTTCTTTCAGGATCACCCTGAGAGATATTTACTTATCACACTTTTTTATTATCAACAGGCTTAAGCAGAAGCCTGTAAAATGCGGGGAGTAAGTCTGAAAGGTGAAGTTTATTGAAGGGAAATAGGTAGGGTTGATTGTCACTGGCAGTAAGGGCTAAAATGTCACAGTTTTACATTCATAGCCATGTCCCTTTGTGTTCCTGGTAGACAAAAATGGCCCTTTGAGAGGCTGGTGTGCGAGAACTTTGGAGATCGGGTTGTGTTCCTGGGACCCATGGGAATAATCATGCCATTTCAAGAGGATGTAACTTCCATTGCAGGTGCCCCCTCTCTCCACAGCACTCGAATCTCTCCCCCCCCCCCCGACATTCCACTACCCCCCCACCTCCACCACTCAATGTTCTTTACCCCCCGCAGCCTCCCAGATTGCCTTCCTTTGCCTCCCACCCTCTCAATTGCTCTGCTTTCAGTCCTGCTACTGCTCGGTTGCCAGTCTGAGCCTTGCAAAGTAGATACAGCTGAAATAGGAAGTGGGAAAGAAGTGTTCCTTTTTTTAACGTCCTCCTCCAGGTTTAGGTACTTTTCAAAGGGAGAAAAATATAGCCACCCTTGCCAATTCATAATGAAGTAGACAGTGAGCAGTGGTGGTGGGAAGAACTCAAGAGGCCTTGAAAGCAACAGGGGAAATATACAAATGTGCCACAAATTAGGCAATCCTTTAAAAGACATGTTTGACTCCTTTGGAGTTCTTGGTTTTCAGCATATACAGTGGTACCTCAGGTTACATACGCTTCAGGTTACAGACTCCGCTAACCCAGAAATAGTACTTTGCTTCAGGATGGGAACAGAAATCATGCTCTGGCGGTGCAGCGGCAGCAGGAGGCCCCATTAGCTAAAGTGGTGCTTCAGGTTAAGAACAGTTTCAGGTTAAGAACGGACCTCCGGAACGAATTAAGTATTTAACCTGAGGTACCACTGTAAAGTGTAGCTGAAAGGAAGCATTCCTGATCACTGCTGCCTCCTTCTTAACCAAAATATATGCAAGTGAGCACCCAGGCTCTGATAAAGCAACATGTACATTGTGTGGATAGTGTTGTTCTATGATCTAGTCACTAGGTGGCACTGGACTTACTGTACACTTCAGGAGTTTCCTGCTGCTGACTTCTTCTTTTTTGCAGAGAGACAATAAACGGCTTCATGACTGATGGGTCATTAAGCCTTGCATGGCACACATGTAAATGCCATCCTCCCAAAGCCACCTACCTCCCAACCACACCATTTCTGTCTTCTCTTGTCTGGACTCAGATTCAGCTTGTTAAACTTCATCCATCTGACTGTGGCTTCTAGACACTAGTTCAGAACCACAACATGCTCAGTCAAAGAAATACAGAGCTGAATAACTCATCAAGGTTCTGCTACAGGGGTCAGGAATCTGTGACCCTCCAGAGGTTGCTGGACTACAACTCCCATCATGCTTGACCATTGGCCATGCTGCCTAGGACTGATCGGTGTTCAACAATATCTAGAGGGCTAAAAATTCCCCATATCTGTTCTACTGTTTCATACACACACACACCCCAAATTGAAAAGTTGAAAGGAACAATTACAAAAATGCAGTCTTGCATATATGTAGCTATATGAAATAATCACTTGTGGAAAGATGTGGTATTAAAAATATTGTGCACCTAGAGACAAAGAGTAAACATTGCAGCATAAGCCGATAATCACACTTAAAATAAAATAAAATAAGCTTTCTTCTGTTTGCTTTCTGTGTCTCCATGGCCCTTAATTGATCTCCTGAGTATCCTTCCAGTACTGGAAAACTCTCTGATGGCGTAGAGAACTGAAGGCAACCTTGAACCAAGACTGCAAGGAAGCCCCTGCTCACCATGGTGATGAGAGCATTCCCGAACTGTGAGATCAGGTTTTCCATTTCTGTTCTTCAGTGCTTCACTCGGAGCTGTGTGCTTCTATTAATATTCTTTGGTCTCCCCTTTGTCAAAAAATCAAGTTAGTGAACTAATATTTACAAATCAGGCTGCACATGGTACTGATGAAACCAGTTTCAGATTACCAAGATGGGAAGTGCATTTTAAACTGAAATGATTTATTTTAGAATAATTCCACCGAGTTCAGCTGTACGACAGAGGAGTTGTTTGAGGAAATACCTTATTTTTCGCTCTATAAGATGCACCAGACCATAAGACGCACCTAGTTTTTGGAGGAGGAAAACAAAACAAAAAAATATTCTGAATCCCAGAAGCCAGAACAGCAAGAGGGATCTCTGTGCAGCAAAAGCAGCGGTCCCTCTTGCTGTTCTGGCTTCTGGGATAGCTGCGCAGCCTGCATTCGCTCCATAAGACGCACACACATTTCCCCTTACTTTTTAGGAGGGGAAAAGTGAGTCTTATAGAGAAAAAATACGGTATTTCCCAGTTTAGGCCAATTCTAAAGCCATCCTTGTGCATTCAAACAGCATGGGGGGGGGAATAAACAGGGGGTTAGGTGCAGGTGAGTACATGCCAGCCCCCCCCCTCAGGATGTGAAGACCCCCCCCCTGTATAAAATCCATCCCCAACATTCCTACATTAAGTAGTAAAGTCTGAAAGGCGCTTGTATGTTTGTTTGCTTTCACACCTTGTGCTTAGAAACCACAATCATTCCCAGTCACGGGGAGGCTTGAAGATGCATTCAGGGCTGGGAGAGACCCCTGCCTGAAATTCTGGAGAACAACTACTAATCAATATAGACAAGACAGAACTAGACAGACCACAGGTGTGACTCAGGAGAAAGCAGCTTCCTGTGATCTTCCCACTTAATATGGGAAGCTTGAGGGTGGAATGGAAGCACTTGACACAGGTGCACCTGCTACATTTATATAGCCAGGGAGCTTGGAGTCTGTGAGGGCATTCAGATGTGCTCCATATAACTATGGCTATACCACTTGATGTTTCTTTCCAAGCATGTCTGTCGTACTCCCCTTTGTATGTGGTGATGAAGGACAGCAATTCAGTGGTAGAGCATCTGCCTTACATACAAAACATTTCCAGTTAGGGCTTGGAACACACCCCGTTGAAAATCTTCGACATCTGCTGCCAATTACCATTGACAACACTGAGCTGTCTATCTTGGTATTAGGCAGTTTCCTATATTTGTGTGATTCTGTACAAGAGAGGAAGAGCTATAGCTGGGTAAAACAGAATGTTCTAGAGCTGGGCTTTAATTGTGTATTTTAGCATCTCCACTGCCTGAAGCAGTGGTTTATATCCAACCTATGCCTCTTTGCAGGCACTTTTTCAGATACTGAGATTCCTGAACTGCAGGGGGTTGGATTAGCTGTCCCTTAGAATCCCTTCCAACTCTAATTTTCTATGATTCTATGAAAATACTCTAGATCAGATGGCCAGAATCATTGATCATTGAATGGCCTTTGCTCACTTGGCAAGACTCTTACCACAGAGTTGAAGAACTGGTGCTCTTCCAGATGTTGCTGGAGTCTACCACCCATTATCCCTGACACGGCCAGAGGTCCCCGCCCTGCTCTGCCAAACACTATTTATTCTTCTCTCACGGTTTTCTATTACCTGACCCTGACTCATAGGGCTCTGCTGAAGTTCTTTGTCTAGAAAGAATGGAGGCCTCATTGACCAACCAATCTCCCAGTCAGCCAGATCTGGCCCTCGCCCAACATTTGTTTGTTAACAACGTGCACCACAATCTCTTGATTTAGCAAACCACCAGCCCCTCCCCGCTTTCTTGCAAGTACATTTTGAACTCGCACATTTGTCACAATGTGAAAATGTGCCGCTGAGCATATTCTCCCAGTCCCAGCTTGTGATCTGCTGCAGGCTGTGAGCCGTATGTGATGGGAAAATTCCAGATTCCCTTTGCAACCCAGAGAGGCTAAGGAGGGAGCCTCTGAATAGAAACACCACCGCCACCCTCACAAAACGACACAATCAGCATGCACGTTTGCAAAGCGGTGTGAAAGCCGAGGCGGGTCCCATCCTTGCTGAAATTAAGGAAGCGATTAAGGACACGTTTCACCTCAAAAAATATCTACAGAGACGACACAGTATTGTTGGCTGCATGAATGTACTGCATCCATGCTCCCACTCTGCTGTATTGCTGTGGCAAGAAGTTGCTAGGTTACACGGAACGTCAGGAATTCAGGGAACAATGTACTTATATCTTTTCTTTTCTTTTGCCTTTTCAATTTTGAGATTGGGGGGGAACCATAAGGAGTGTGTGTGTGTGTGTGTGTGTGTGTGTGTGTTGACATAAAATACAGTGTGGCACTGAAGTAATTTTGCAGTGGAGAGATGAGAGGAAAGGGGTCTTTCATCTCCCTGACAGCAGTTTACTTCGTGTTGTGACTTACAGAGGGCAATTGCAGGACAGCTCACCAGGATGTCAGGCTGAAGGAGAATGCTTGCAGCGCTTGTACCCTGGCAACTGCTTCTCCAGCCGGGCTCTCCAAACAGCAGAAACAACTGCCGTTCTGAGTGATATCAACCGGTCCTGCTGGAAGCCCGTGACAGTTCTAATGATGTCTGAGCTTGGGATGGAAGAAACCAGGCCTTTCATGCCGCAAAACAAATCTGACAGATCAAGAGGAGGATCTTGGCCTCCTGGCATTGTGACTTGAGCTTCATTATTCTTATTATCATCATTCTGCTCATAGATAATGTTATAATTTACAGTCAGGCATTGTGCGGCCCAAATGATTGATGTCGCTTGGGCATGAATAACTATTTTGGTAGGTTTAATAATGGATCTTCAGGGAAACTCAGCATGCGGGGGTGGAGCTGTCTCATAAGAGCAGCCTTTGGTTCTCTATTCAGAGTGGCTGGGGCAACCTAGTCCGATGGGCAGGGTACAAATAATAAATATGATGATGACGATGATTAACTTGTAGGTAACAGCCACAATCCAGCGTGCATTTCAGTGAGCTTAAGTATGCAAACCTATTGGCGCTTTAGTGGTGAGTGAGTACCAATGCTTTTGCTTCTGTGTGATCATTCATAGGACTGGGCTCTGTAGGCATGCCTACCTGTGTCCAGTTCCAAATGGTGTCCTTTTGACTCCCCAAAGCATTCAAAACAGCTTGGGCTCAGAGGATTTGGGTTTGACCTATCATCATTTCAAATGAGGTTTTCTTCTTTCAAAGGCAGAAAACACACAATCCTCTCCAGGCAAATTTGCCTTTCTATCCTATTTTAACGCACCCATCAGTTAAATTAATATCCATCAGTAAATTAGGCTGATACCCTAACACTATGGGAGCGAGTCCTATTGAACTGAATGGGATTCATAGGGACACATATAGGATTGCATTGTGAGACAAAACATTCATATGCAAACTAGTGGTGATAATTAAAAAAACAACTAAGGTGGAATTGGGGCCTGTGACCCTCCTGGTGCTGTTAGGAGTCAGGTCTCATCATTCCTGACCATTGGTCATGCTGGCTGGGGCTGATGGGAGCTGGAGTCCAATGACATCTGAAGAGCCACAAGCTTCTCATCCCTGCAGTCTTTGCAGATATGTGCAGTCCTCCCATAAGGACAGCTGTCTGTTTTGGGGAAGAATAATAGAAGGAAAGGGATTGAACATAAGTAAACTGTATGCAGAACACCACATAGGCAGATGCATCATGCTCTTAGGATTTACTGAATTAATAGTCTTGTCATTGCGTGGACGGGGCACCCAACACCAAACTATAATACATATGCTAATAAACATTTAGGAGCAACATGAAAATGTATTCAGTACTTTGTATGTTTTGATGTGTGGCTAAGATGTCACTAGTCCGGCACTGGCATAAGATTGCTCAGGCCCATTTCAATCGATTATCTTAAGCAAACCTCACTCTTTGTTTAATTGCAGTCTAAGTGTTTAACCAACCAGAGAGTATATCTCTGACAGAGTTGGAAACCAGTTCGAACAAAAGCAGGAGAATTCTTTAATCCTGCGTGGGAGAGAGATTGGCAGCATAAGTTTAAAAGGCTGTTGCATCTCACAAAGAAATGGGATGTTTTAATTGTGATTGCAGAAGAACGCATCTTCTTAAGGGACCAAGCCATAGGCAGTGTTGTTCACATCCTGAGAGTTGATATTAAGAGTCAACACAAGAAATCCCGACTTGTAAAAGAAATATAATTCACTGGGGAGATCTGTTGACATTATGCAAAGCAAACGAGAACTGTCCTTAAACAGATGAGCAAAACACTAGAATTAAAAAATCAGCCGACTCTCTTCATTCTTAGCAAGTACCATTTCCAAACGGCACTAGGAACTATACACAAGCTACAGGAAGGAGCCTCTCTGTTTAATACCTAAGGGCAGCAATATCCCATTAGCACCACATATAGCAGTCTGGTGAGAAGCTGCTGAGTCAACCTAGTTCTAGAACTCCCCTTCTTTGCTAATGCAGCACACATGCTTCAGGATGTGATTATTTCACCCTTGCAGCATAGCAGGAAAGCCTGCTGATCTGGTGCATGCACAAGAAAAGCTCAACATCCCCAGCTGGAAACCCAAATTCTGCTATCACAATAAATTACACAAATTAAAAGTACTTGCATAATTTATTGTATTTCCCTAAATAAGATTTTTTGAATCATTTGGAAATATTTAACTGGTCTTTACTTTTTAAAAGTTTCAAAGGGGAAATGAGGGGCAGGACAGGGACAGAGAACATGGACATAGCTGGGGGGGGCAGGGGGGACAGCTGCCCCCCCCAATCAAGTAGATAAATAAATACTTAACTGACCAATTGTGTCACAAATAACTCGGTTCTGCCCTCCTAACATAAAGCCTGCCCCCCCCCCGAAATAAATCCCGGCTACACTCATGATGGAGAAGTGTGCAGGGCAGTTATCCCAACCATGATGACTAGAAACTTATTTATTTATTTGTTATAGCTTTTATATCTCATCTTTTTCTCCAAGGAGCTCAAAGTGATGTACATAGTTCTCTGGGGCACTTAATCCAGGCAACAAGGCTGAGAAGCAGTGACTGCTCCAAGGTCAACTCGGTGAGCTTGATGACTGAATGGAGATTTGAACCCTGGTCTGCCAAGATCCAAGACTGACATTCTTAACCACTGCACTACACAGCCTCTTAAGAAAAGCTGGCTCCTAGCAGTCTGTATTTGCTTCCCAGATCATAATCTCGCTATTGGAATACGTACAGGATATGCTAACTCCAAAACGGGTACATATTGGAAGGAAGGCGCCTCCTGTCGCCCCCTCCCAACTCAAGAGATTTTAGGAAAGGCTGCAGCCTCTATCCTTTCCTTCAACACGACAGAAACTTGACCTTCCATATCACGTCGTCGAGCCTAGCAACGCCCCCCCCCCCGCACTCCTCTCCCCTCATTCAAGAGACGGTGAGACGGCGCGTACCTAAGCGAGTTGCAATGAGAGGAAGGGGCTTTATCGAACATTTTCATGAAAGAGACTCCCGTGCATTGACCTAATCCAAAGGCAGCTTTTAGCAACGAGGGGAGGGGCAAGCCAACGGGTGTACGCGAACGCTCATGAGTCGATTTGCATTTTCCCTAGTGATTGGTTGCTGGAAAAGAGGGCGTGTCAAGAAAGGGGCTCGTCCCCCACCCTCTCCGCCGCCCTCTTATTTGTTTCATAGGGCGTTGCTCGCACCGAAACGAACAGGAACCGGGAGGCGGGCGATGCTCGCCGCAGCCACTAGGGGGAGCGGTACCCCAATGTTGCTGTCCCTTCGCACGCGTCTCCCATGCCAAAGATCCCGTTTGCGAGGAAAGCGTTAATAGGGGAACAGCAAGCCAGTGAACGGCTTCCACGTCTGAAACCACCCCCTTTTCAAAGTATGTGAGGGTGCTCATAAGCTTATGTAAATAATTCCCCTGTAGACGGAGCCAGCAAATAAGGTGTGTGCGTCGGTGATGCCGAATGAGAAGCAAGGGAAATCTATCATTACAGTCACAAGCACACTTAAAACAGCGCCAGCTATGGACACAGTGGGCATGCGCGCAGATGCAGGCATCAAAATGCAATCAAAGCTCCTCGTTTGAGGTCCGCCGCCAAGTTGCAGGTATTGCTAAATTTCTTAGAAATCAGAATTCCCACAATGCCTGTCATTTTGTACACAGTCCATGGCCACTGAAGGCCCCCCCTCCCATTCAAGAGTGTAACTGCACCAACAGATCACAAACATGGATTCCTGCATGCATGTTATTTTGCAACAATGCAATGCTTGGGGGTCAAAACAATTAAAATAAAAAACAGTAGGAAGGAAGCAGCCAAATACTGCATGCAAAAAGTGAATGCACGCTGACACGCTATGGATTTCAAGGGAAGACATTCAATTAGGAAGTAAGGTCGATTAAAAATAGAGCTCCAGCTCCCTATTAATATTAGAGGTCGTACAGCTTGATTCTATGCATGATTACTCGGAAATAAGTCCCACTGGGTTCAGTTTGGTCTTACTCCCAAGCAAATGTGATTAGGAGTGCAGCCTGAAGGGTAAACTCCATTGAACTCAATAGGACTCACAAAGCTGTATAGAATTGCACTCGTTTCTCCAGCATTGGGCACAATGCAGCCGATCTTTAGCCATTTTTTAAGCCCACTGATTTCAAAAGTGGAGCCCCAGTGCAGTGTAGTGGTTAGAGTTCCGGACTAAGATTAGAGGGAGACATGGGTTCAAATCCCAACACAAGCATGAAGCTCACTTGTGACCTTGGGCCAACTGAACTCTTTCTTAGAAGGCCGTTATGTGAGTAAAATGGGGGGGGGGGTTGTAAAAAATAATATGCGATTCCTTGGGCTTCTTGGAGGAATGGTGAAATAAAAATGTAACAAATCAGAAGTCACCGCTTCCTTCACATGTGTCTCACAGTTTCCTTGAAACATGTTCGACTTGCGCTATTTAGGATTCGGCTGTAATGGTGCGATCCTTTGCTTTGTCGCAATACGATAAAAAGCAGCTTCCTTAATCTGTTGCGGGGGGGGGGGGGAGAGAGAGCAAGAGTGCATACTAACTGGTTTCTTCGCTCATCCTGAGCTTCCGCAGACAAAAAGATACTTTTGCAGAAACGCAGGCAAGAAGGAAACAGCTAGACTTGAGGGCATCGCCGGAGGACATATTTACACGACGATTTTAGCATTTTGGAACAGACCGTAGAAAAGTATGGGCTGTTTTCTCGAAAAAGAGGGAGGAAGTAAATGAATTTTAAATCCTATCAGTCTAAGACTACAGTCCCATGAACATTGGGGTGGGGGACCAAACTCGGTTGAACAGACGGGGTCTTTTCTTCCGAGTAAACGTGCACAGGGATTGGGCCACAAACCTGTCAAGCAGCCTCAGCCCAAGAGCAGCGGCTTAAGTGGCTTGTGGATCGAGCTGGCTGCGTTTCCTATACAGAAGGAGGGGAGGGTGCTTTTGGAATTATTAAACAGACTCCCGTGACAAGAATTGCCTTTTTATTAACAGTTCTGTTCAAATATTGAACTTTCCCTCTCCCGCTAAAACGGTTTCCGAGCGAGAGAATGGAAGAGGCAAGATAAGCTGTGGGAGTAGCTGGGAGACCCAGATATTGGGCGCGTTTATTTATGCCTTTTCGCCCTCCTGCGGGGCTCGTTTTGCTTGAGCGCAGCAAACAGGACGCCTGCAGGATCAGGGTTTGGGGTTCACATGTCTCCCTGTGTTCTATGTATATAGGATAGGCGTGGAGGCGGAAGCAACGCATACTTTTCCAGGTGATGCTATAGATTCGTCCCATTATCATCCCGGTTCTACATTCCCTCCCACTTCGCCCTGATTCCTCATAACACCTTTTTATTCCCAATCTGTCACCCTCTGAAGTGTGGCACCTCAAGGGAGGTCCTATTCCGCCTAACGCAGGCAAGTTTCAAGTCAAACAGGGATCCTAAACACATTTCACATGGATGAAAGGTTCATTGAAAGGTTCAGCGTGGCTTTGAGTCTGGGGTGACAGTGGCTTTCGGTTCCAAAAGTAATTCAAATTACCGCCCTTGCTCGAAATAAAATTCCATTTAAATCCCTCCTACAATGAGGCGATTTATTAATTATTAGTGATAAATGCTACTTCACAGCTGGAAACGATCCAGCCAAAGTCAATCGCTTTGAAGTCCCATTGATTTCAATGGGGGAGTGAAGCACGTGCTTGGCATCCTTCCATTGAAATGAATGGCGCTTTGCTTTTATCGTCTTTTATCTAATTGTATTAGGTTTTTCTTTTAAAAATGAACAGGTTTGGGGGTTTTTAAGTGACCATTAGGGAACCGATATTGCATAGGAAATGGGAAGGGTTCCCCATCAGCTTCCAAAGTGACAAGCATCCTTTAAGGCGCATTGTTCAAGAGGAGCAAATCCAAGGGCGGTTCTTGTCAGGTGAGGATCCAACAAGCGACGTCATCCTAGTTTGGAAGGGGACTCTTTAACAGGTCACAGGCGAGCTGGGGGATCCTAAGCTGCCGCTTCGGGAGTCAGCCAGTCCCCTCAATGGAGCCTCCTCCCAAGCAGGTGGTCCTTCAAACTACAGCTTTGCTTGAAAAATATCACCGGGCTGAGACAAGGGTCACTTGCTTCAAAGCTGGGTGCGCTTAGGAGCGCAGCAAAGTGCCTCTTTGCAAAGCGCTTTCTGTCTAAATAAGGAGAAGGGCCGTAGCTCAGTAGCAGTGGATCTCCTTTGCACTCAGAAGGTCCCAGGTCCAAATCACGCCACTCTCTACCCCAAATCCTGGAGAACCGCTGTCAGTTAATGTAAGACAGTACTGAGCTGGATAGACCAATGGATGGTGCAGAAGAAACCTCCCATGTTCTTATGCGTGATCCAATGTTGTCTTCTGTCCTTTACTATTGGAATGGGGTCGTCGGGATGATTGGATTCTATGCCTGCCTTACCTGGGAGTAAACCCAATTTAATTTAATCACGCTTTCTTTTGAATAAATATGTGTACATGTGCTCTTACTTGGGCTACGCTCTACTGGATTCCGTGGGATTTAGACTGTATTGTTATACCTATTTACCTGGGAGTAAACTAAGATTAAACCACTGAGATTTAGGCTGGAATAGAAATGTACAGGATTGCAACATTAATCCCTAGTAAAGAGGTGAGAAATTGTTACTGACTCACAGGAAAAAGCAAGCGTATTTTGATCGGTTGGAAAACTCGATAAAACAGCTTGACCCCTAAACTTGTCTGTTTCGTGTACATTTGATGTATCATTATAAATTTTCTTTGCAATTTTTTACATTAACAGTGGCAATCAGACCACAGTTATTTTGTCTCCCAATAAAGTGGTTCTTAACATACTTTTTCCACACCATTGACAAATTCGTTATTTATACGTTGATTTATCCACAGTAATTGTTATTCAGAATTAGATCCAACTTTATACAGTGATGCTTATTCCCAAAGTAAATCTGAGTAAGACTGCGCTCTGAGCACACTAGCATTTTGTTACTGCAATCCTAAACTCATTTATCAGGGGATAAGTCCTATTGATCCCGGTGTGACTTACTTCAGAGTAAATGCATTAATGATAGGACATTTAACTAGGATCAAGGCACCATATCAGTTTGCATTATAGTTTTTGCGGTGATCTGTTTTTATGTCACGATGCTCCAATGTTGTTCTTTTTTTAAAAAAATGTCGGAGGGCTGTAGATAATTGCAGATAACTGAATTGAGATATAATATCTCATACCGCTACTTCTCCATCTCTTGATTACAGATTTCCACTTGGTTTCCATTTAACTCAGCAACAAAGTTCCTTAGGGCTTTTCTTTCCAAAGTTTTCTGTCGCCCAACCTACCGCGTTAGAGACAAAATCTGAGCCAGCCACGGTCCACCCATCACTGGATGTGAAAAACCAGCTCTAGACCTGCACAATTTGCCGGTGAAATCACCCGCTATTTTGAGCTTCCCGCAGTATCGCGCTTGCTGAGACTTGGCAGCCAGGTTGCTGTCACCCTTCGGAGGTGCTGAAGTTAGACGAGAAGTTCCTTCTTTTTTCGCCCGCAAAAGACGTCAAGATGCTGAGCAAACATGAGTTAAGAGAAGGTGCTTGTCTTTTATCGCCTTGAGATTTTAGCTTTTGAATGAGCATCCTGCCCGTTTGGTTGTTGCTAAACTAATCTTTCAGCTGGGCTGGGATTTGGGGAGTTGGGGGCAGGCTGAGGAGAAAGACTGTGCCCACTTCTGTGCTCTGCGGCTCCCTGGCAGCAACCGAATTTGGACCCCTCGCAAATGAGAAGGGGCGAAGGAGGGAGCTGGCGCCTCAAGGAGCTGTGTTGTGTGTGTGGGCTCTCTTCCGGCCATCCCCAACCCCTTGAATGAATTCCCTTTTTAATAATGAAAAATGTTGTCGGCCATGAGGGTACCCTCTTTGCCCATTATTTTATATTCTCACAACAGCCATGTGAGGCATAGCCATTTGGGAGGGCAGACTTTTGTTAGGGGGGCAGAACCTCAATTAGTTATTATTTTTATTGATTTGAATTAATTTAGGAAGGACGGCTACCCCACCCCCCACGCTCATGATGTGAGGTATGTTAAGGCTAAGGGACAATGCCTGGGAGGTCGCCCAGAGAGCGCCACGGCTGGTCAAGGGATTTGAATCCATGTCTCTCAGGTTCGAGTCCTATCCTCTGACCACCGAGCTCTGCGGTACTTGTATAGCCTTAGTAGAATCGCCAAAGCAGCTCGCTTTTCTCTTTCAGGTCCCACTGATGACCCAAACAGAGCATGGAGCCAAGTGGTCTCCGCGTTTAAATAGCCCTTGAAGGCTTCCTCTGATGCACTCAACCAGCCGGTGCTGATAAGAGAAGCCACAGGAATGAGGCTTAACTCGAACGAGGAAGGCTCCAAATCCCCCTTGTGGGGCGAATGGGATCATTCCTTGCCCTCAGCCCAAACCCAGGCGTGTGATCTTGGAAGGAACTTCCACTACTTTCGATCCTCGAGGTCAAGAAATATGCCTGGGTTTGCGGTTCTATTCTGAGTTCTGTTGGTACACTTTCCTGCAGCTCAGACTCAGAGAGATCCGGGCTGGCTGCAATCACATATTTTACTTGGAAGTGAATCCCGTTGAATTCGCTTCCGTGCAATTTTCCGAGTAATTTGGGAGTAAATCTCACTAAACTCCCTTCCGAGTGATGCCTAGGAGAATGGGGCAGGAAGAGACTGGTTCAGGAAAGCTGTGGGTTTTTTTGTTTTTGTTTTCTGGCTGACTCTCAAGCGGGTTGTAGACAATTATAAGTAATTTCAGGAATCATCGCCGTTATTGGAATCCGCAGTCTAGTTAAGCAGCTGGACGTGCCCAGATTCAAAACGATGGAATCAGTGTTTAAATGCCAAGGTTTTCGACTTAACTGCTTGAGGATCGGTCCTTGCGTGGGGGAGTGGGAGGGGGGAGGGTCAGAAGTAAATATGGGTCCTCCTGATTCAAGGCATGCAGATAGGATATATCGAGTGTGGATCGTGCCAAATAAAATAATATAAGGATAGCTAAATAACTTCTGAATACATTTACGTGTGGACTGTGAATTAATGGGACTTCTGCAGCTAGTCAGCTCGAAATCACAGTAAAACTTCTTAAGGCGGCAGTCCTGTGCCTCATCGATCTCGGTGGGGCTTACTTCCGAGTAGACACGTGTTACCCATTTTCTGAGACGTTACGTGCCAATGCTGTCAGTATAAACCATCAGAGCCAGGTAAGTGCACTCCGCGTTGGCAGCAGATTCCACTGGAATAAATGCATCTCTACTTTGAAGGATTTGGGGGTGAGTGGGGTGCCTCACTAGGGTTAGGGCGAGAGGTTTCCCTGTGGTTTCTGAGCAAATTCCCTTCCAGCCACGTCCTCCAGAAATCAGCACCATTGTTTTCCAAATCCAGGCTTTTAGGATTGGAAAGTTACCGTGCAATCCTATGCACGTCGATTCAGAGGGAAGCTCTACTATGAGTTCAATGCGATGAACTCCCAGGCAGGGACATATTTCTGCCTTAATCACTCTCACCAAGGAAGTGAGTTATTCCTTTCAAACCTTTGCGGGTTCCGGAAGCGAAGGTGTAGGATTTACCCAAACAACTCCCCAGGGAATTGAGAATAACAATGTTTGCTTAAAATCGCGACACGTGAATCTGTAATCGCAAAGGGATTCAGTCATGAAGGTATGCCTTTGCTTCTCAACAATTCAGAGCTCTGAAGGAAGTCCCATTGCTTTCCATGGCACGCCAGTCCCGCAGGAACCAACCGGATTTAAAATTGCTTAAGAACCATTACTTCGGCTTAAGTGGGCTGCAAACCGAGCTAATATGTCCAATGGGTGAAAACAATGGGCACGATCCCGCCAAAGTCAAACACCTTTAAGCCCTGTCGAGGGTTAAGGAGGCTCCATTGACATCATTGAAGTCGCTGAAGTTGGATAGATTGTGCCTTATTTATTTATTTAACATCCGTCATCCCAAATTATGAACAGTGGAAATACAGTTTGCTGATTCTTTGCTCCAGAAAATGATGCTTAAATGAAACCGGATGTTGAAAATAAAGGAAAACCAGAGTCTGATTCTGAACTGATGTCCTGCTCCTTCGAAATATGGTATACTTTAAGGCTGCAATCTTATTCACCCTTATCTAGGAATAAGTCCCGCTGAACTCCGAGGGTCTTTCTTACTTCTGAGCAGACCCGTGTAGGATCACGTGTAGGTTAAGCTAATTTCCAAGCAGAAGAAAGTGCCCCGCTCTAGGATCGTGTTGCTCTCGTTCTCGAATTCCCTTGGGAGGGAAAATATCTTCGCTGACATCAGAAGATGGACCCGAGAAACGTCAAGCCTCTGACTTGAAAGTAAGCCGCATAGAAATGAGGACTTCACAGCAAAACCCTGTTAAGGAACGAAGTGGAGAAACCGCTGTCAAATTAACAGGGCAAGCCTACAAAATGTCTATAGCCTACGTGCTTCTACTCCTGAGTAAGCCCTTTTGATTCCAATCCGTGCTGAGTGGGGAGGAGAAAATTCACTGACAACACTGTGCACACAAAGAGTTAGGGCATTTCTACCTAACTTCCTCTCCCTGTCGCTTTTATTTCTTGCTAAGAGTGTGGCATTGACACGAATGGAACAAGTACGCGCGCACTGATATCCTTTGCTTCCTAACAAGGCTGGGAAAAGTATATTTTCCAATAAGCAAAAGCTGTTGAGAGTTGTTAGTTTTGTAAACTTTGGCTCCTTCCTTTTCCTGCCCCCCCCCCACCCTCCTTCCGCCTCGCCGTTTCCTCCTCTCCATCCTGCATTTATTTAACCCAGTAGAATAGTTTTTCTACTTCTTGTACGTTCACTGATTTGCTCTTGGGAAACTATCTGTCTACATCACCCTCGGAGAAAGCATCTGTTTCGCGCGCAAAGTTGCACCGTGAGAAGGAAACAACATCCGAAGGGTGAAAACGCAGCAGGTTGGAGGAAGGGGTGAGCTCAGGCAGAGTTTGATTTAAAGCACAATATATATTTTTTAGAAGTGTTCCCTCTTCAAGTACATTCATATCCAAAATCTAACACAGCTGTCCTGCGCGCGTGTGCTCAAAAGTGAGCGCTGCTGTACTGACACCCTGTGCCTAGAATTGCAGACTAGGCATGTGTTGAACGGTGGACTTCAAGGATATTATACTTGGATAGGGTTGGAGAAAAGGGTTACATTGCCTCAGGGATGTATCGGAAGACGAAGGAAGCACCAACACACATTTCATAGCAGGGACTGTGATGTCATCTCCTGGGATGCTTTTTGCCAATCCTGTCCACGCCAGAAATTCCCCGCCCCCAGAAGGAGAGTCACTAAATAAGCTAAACAGAGGCAGAAGTAATTACCAGGCATGGATGGGGGGGGGGGGGCGATCTGTTTATTTGAACCAACCAAAATGTCACAAAATAGTGAGCAAGCTTTTGAGTCCCTACAGTACTCTTCAACAGGTGGAATGATAAGCAGAACAGGGCAAAACAGGGTGAAAAGGTATTGAATCCATAATGTCTGCCCTGCTAAACAATCCTTTTATGCTGTATAGTTTTCTAAGGGTTGTGCCTATGGAAAAAGGTTGTCATGAAAAGCATCTGCACTTCAGAATTTTTATCTGCTTTACATCCCATAAATGAAAATATCCAATCCCTGGAGGGAGGAATAATCTGCAATTTAAACTATAGAGTCAGATTAATGTAACTGTTGTAACCGACACTCATATTACAGTGGTTCTTTGTTAGTGGCACAGCACACTCATTTAAAAAATATTTATTTCACTATATCTTTATCCCACTTTTCTAGATAGGTTATTCAAAGTGGATAATGAACTCTGATCTAATAGCGTAGTAGAGCATTTATTATTATTTTTAAAAATTCTGCTCACTATATTAATATGGCATACAAAACAAATGGGAAGATCAACATAGCAATGGCAATTAAAGCATCCATAGACACCAAAAGCCTGCTGAAATAATTAAGCCTTAACTGTCTTTCAGAAAGATATACAAAAGTTGGAGTTGGGTAGAACTTCCATGTGAGGGTGGTTCATAATCAAGGTGACACTAAGGATGGATGAACTTGCTGATTTCAGCTTATCTCAGCACCAGCTTTTCAATGCAGATTTCTCCTAATAAAGACATTTTGTATGCAATTTTACCTAATAAATACATTTCCCCTAATATAATGTATAGCCTTGAGAACTTGGAAGGTGGTCTAAATATATTACATTTTTTCACTAGTAATATGCTTTAGGAACACTTTCCTCCACATATCTTAGTGTGTCACAAAATTTGGAGAACTGTGAATTTCAAAGGTAAGCTGTGTTTCTGGGTTGCAGTCAACTGTGTTTGATTCAGAGTAGACCCAACGAAATCAATATACCTTTGTTAGTCATGTCCATTAATTTTAATTGGCATTCTCAGAGGTTGAATAAAACTGGGTTCAAATATTATTATATAAAGTATGAATTAGGTAGGTTTTCATCAAAACCACATTTCTCCCCCATCCCTAGGAGACACTATGGACAAGGACACTTCTCAAGCAAGTTCACCAAATATCTAAAAGCAAGGAAGAATGCAGAGTAGGTCCTCTGGTGCCAATCTTAACGCCTGAGCAAACTCTGATGGGAGGAGCAGGTTATTTAGTTCTCCTGGTCCCAGATTAGCCCAGGGTTTAAAGGGCAAACCAGCACTCTGAATTGAGTATGGGAACAATTTGGTAACCGATGGAGATCACTTAGAGTTATTACAATTAATCTATGGACCCCAGTTTAAACCCTGGTACAGTGGTACCTCAGGTTATAGATGCTTCAGGTTACAGACTCCGCTAACCCAGAAATAGTACCTCAGGTTAAGAACTTTGCTTCAGGATGAGAACAGAAATCGTGTGGCGGCGCAGCAGCAGGGGGAGGCCCCATTAGCTAAAGTGGTACCTCAGGTTAAGAACAGTTTCAGGCTAAGAACGGACCTCCAGAACAAATTAAGTTCTTAACCCAAGGTACCACAGAACAAATTAAGTTCTTAACCCAAGGTACCACTGTATGTGAATTTTGAACCAAGTAATCCTTCTGGGCTATCTTCAAAGGCAGCTCCATATACAACACATTATAGTAATCTAGTCTGGCTGTAACTTGTGGGAATGTTCAGGGAGGCAGGAGGGGATATACTGTTTAATTATATCCTTCCCAACTTGTGTTAACAAGTTCTATAATTTAGCAGAGTAACATTCACCTTTTTAAACTTGTGCAGCGGATAACGTCTTTGCCAGGCTTGTTTAAGCCTCTGAAATAAGTTTCCTGGTAATTCCCCTTATTCCCTCCTAAAAAGATTAGACATGACACAGTCTTGTATAAAAGTATAAAAGAGTTTATTCACACACATTCTGTTCACAGATGGCTCCCAGAAGGCAGACTTAGGTTACAAAATATATACACCTGGAATCTATCCCATAAGGAGATAGTTCCTTTGTGCTCCCTTGGCTGGAAGCCAAGAGAGCATCTCAGGCTAAGAAGATGTTGCTTCTTCGAGGAATGGAGACAGAAAGAGAGATGGCTGCCTCCCCTGAGGTATTTTGTTACCTGCATAGGTGAGGTCACGCCCACCTCTGGTCACATGCAGAGGAAGTCTGTCCCAGCCCAGGAAGTTCCAACTGGCTGGTCCAGACATCCCCTTTTATGTCCACTCTAGGAATGTTGTCCACTCTAGGAATGTTGTATTTGACTGCTATGTGTTTCGCATCCCACATAACTAAGGCATTAATTCCAGTTTCTCTAGAGAAGGCCATCCTGGAATATCAACCAAAGCTGATAAAGCACACTCCTTGCCATTGCCACTGTCTCTTAGTATGCAGAATTACTTATGGCATCAAAGGCATTGCTGATTTGCAAACCTGATCTTTTAGGAGGACTGCAACTCCATCCAGAATATCTGCACCCATATTTCTGGCACCCAGAAACAACAGCCCCATCCATATTATTATTATTATTATTATTATTATTATTATTATTATTTCAGCTTTTTCATCTCTACCCATTTCAGCAGTGATACCAAACACCACCACAACTAGTGATGGGTGTGATCTAGTCTTACATGGAATTTACACATGGGTGACTCTTCTGATGAAATCTGTGCAATGTAGAGTCTGATCATATTCATGACTATTCAGAAGTAGAGTCCACTCATTTCGGAGGAGCTAAGTAAGAGACAGTAGAATTGAAGTCCAATATGTGCCTAACTTTGACTGGATTGCATTATTATGATTGCCCTTATCGAGCTACTTTGAATAATTCTGTTAGGGTTTGTGGGAATGTTAAAGGAAGATAGGAGAGGATATATTGTTTTGATATTATCCCTCCTCACTCATGCTAGTGAGTAAACAGCAGAGCACATTCCCTTTGCAACTTATTGGAAGCAAGCTGATGATTCGTTAGAATCCTTTAATTAAGCAATCCAGTCTGGCTTGTTCCTGGTAAGTTTCCCTTTTTATTTCCCTCTTAAAATAATAACAACACAACACAGTCATAGAATCATAGAATCATAGAGTTGGAAGAGACCACAAGGGCCATCGAGTCCAACCCCCTGCCAAGCAGGAAACACCATCAGAGCACTCCTGACATATGGTTGTCAAGCCTCTGCTTAAAAAGTAAGAATAAAGTTTTACTCATATTCAGTTCACAGCAGTAATCTGAAGGAAGGCTTTCTCTTGTCGTTACAGTGAGAAGAAGCCTGAGCTACATCTCAGATTTTCTGCTTGTGGGCTCCATCCTATGTGAAGGTTGAGCTGTGGGCTGCTAAAAGCCAGGGGAGCAAGAGTCCAAGAGAGAGCCCAAGAGTCCATGAGAGAGATGGTTGCATGGCCAGCCCTTTGATCTGGTCAGCTAGGGTCACACCCATCTACCCTGGTCACACACAGGGGGAGGAAGCTCCAGAGCAGGTATGGCAGGAAGTCCTCCCTGTCTGGAGCCGCATTCCCCTGTGTGTCCATTCTAGGCAACAGGAAAATGTTGTACTTGACTGCTCTGGTAATAATACATTCCACAATGTTAGCAATTAATAAAAATATGTGACCAATTATTAATCTAATACTTGTTTCTGGATTGTCAAAGTGCTCATTATAAAATAAAAGTTTGTACAAGGTTCGGGGGAGAAATCGACTGTGTGGGTGTATGAATTGCATACATATTTTGAACTTTGTCCCCATTTTTTATACTTGGTTCACTTTCAAGGGTGATGTTAAACCATGAAACTTGTTGGATGGATTTGGTCGCTGTAGTTCTACCCATGTGCTACATGAATGTAGAGCAATCACAGATTCAATCGGAAGCAGGGCCTCATTGCTGTGCCTGCCCTTGTTATTTCATGCCCCCTTACAATGTCACCCCATATTTCTGGGTTTATTTTTCTTTTTTATCTGATGCAGATATGAAGGGTTGCTGTTATTCTTCTTTCTGGACTCGCCGTCAGAGGTGATGTCTGATGGAAATGTAGGTTTATTCTACTGAAGTCAATGGCACAACTGCCATTGATGGGTTATAGACTGCACATGGAGTGAACATATATGAACGCAGGCACCGCTGAAATCAACAGGACAACTGCAAGCAAATGGGCATAGAAGTAGAAACTGGCTCAAATCCAGTCGCTTTTGAATAACCCTGGAACAATTTTCACAGCACAAAGCCATTTTCAAAGCACAATTTTCACAGCACAATGTCAGAAGGTATGGATTTGAAATTCGGCCAGTCATTTTGAAAAAGGTCCAGTCACTTAGCTACGGCAAGAGACACCGATCATGTAAGAGTCTTTTCAATTTCTTTGCTTTTAATAAATACCATATCTCATTTTTTTGATATTGAATGAATTAGGATCCCAGTAGATGTGTACTTTCACCCACAGGACACTAATGAGAACTATTTCGCTTCCCTGTGTTGGCAGTCCTTACTTTCTTAAGGAAAAGATTTAGCAGGCTATTATGGGAGACAGGCTTTTCATAGCTACCCATTCTAACAGGTATGGCAACTCTAGCTTGCAGAGATGAAGCAGGTCAGGAGAGGCTACTTTGTAGGTCTACAGGCGCTGTGTGAACCGAAGGAGAGAGGAGCCGCCTTCTTCAGGCTATTGGGAAACTTTTTGTTTGGGTAAATGCAAAGGCTTGTGGAAGTTCATGGGAAAGGTCTTCAGCGCGAGAATCCTGTGCTTTTGGAAAGGGCTGGGAAGAGTTCAGTCAAAGAATACATTGCTCTGGTATATGGAGCCCAAGTCTGAGGTAACTGTGAGAAACTCTTGCCGAGAGACACAGTTCAGAATAGCTTTCTGGGGACCCTTGGTCTCTTTCAGTGGCCATTTGCAGACTGGAGATGAACCTCAGTTAAGTGGCATTCAGTTAAGTTTTACTCCAAGAAGAGTCATTGAAATTAGTAGACCTAACTCAGTCATGTTCGTTAATTTCAGTGGGTCTGCTCTGAGTAATTTTTAATTGGAGAGCACCCTAATATTAATCTTATCATGTATTTATTTTATCACATGCAAAGAAACATAGTTTATGAGCACAATTTATCAGACAAAATATGACCATGTCTATTACAATATGGGAGGTGTTCACTTAACAGCACTCTCCTGTGGCCCCTCGCAGGGTCAGGACACTCGATGAGAGCTTGCATGGTGTAGACTAGGATGAGAAAGACAGACAGTCAAATCTCCACTCTGCCATGAAGCTCAGTGGGTGGTCTTGGGGTAGCCTAGCTAATAATAATAATAATAATAATAATAATAATAATAATAATAATAATAGCAACAACAACAACAATTGTACCCCACCCATCTGACTGGGTTGCCCCTGCCACTCTGGGTGGCTTCCAACATACAGTGGTACCTCAGGTTAAATACGCTTCAGGTTACAGACTCCGCTAACCCAGAAATAGTGCTTCAGGTTAAAAACTTTGCTTCAGGATAAGAACAGAAATTGTGCTCCGGTGGCGCAGCAGCAGCAGAAGGCCGCATTAGCTAAAGTGGTGCTTCAGGTTAAGAACAGTTTCAGGTTAAGTACGGACCTCCGGAACGAATTAACTACTTAACCCGAGGTACCACTGTATATAAAAACATAATATGCTTTCCAGGGTTGTTGTGAGAATAAATACAGACAAGGGGAGAAGCCAAGTATGCTGCCCTGAGCTATCTATCTATCTATCTATCTATCTATCTATCATCAGCCATGTAAACTGCCCTTCATCCACAAGGTGGATGAGGGTACAACATGCAGGATACAATACACAGAATCAAATCAGAAACTAAGAACAGGGTACAAGTGAATGTACCCAAGACCTGTTTTGTGCCATCATCATTATTTTATGTCATCTATCTATTGATCTAATTTTATAAATAAAGTATGCGTCAATAATTCATTATGAATAAAATATTCTAAAATGTATATTACCTTATTAAAATAAAATGCTGATATTAAATTTTATAACAATTCTATTGTTATTAGTTAGAATGATTTACAAGGAGCTTTTCACTTAGCATGACTAAACAGTTTCCAGAATAATTTAGCAACGTCATAAAAATAAAGGAAAACAAGCCATAACACAGAAAGCAAACAAACTATTCACACACACACACACACACACACACACAGTCATTGATCACAATCCAAGCTAATGGTCAGTAAATGTTTGTCTTACATTTATATCCTACCTTTAGGAGCTCAAGGCAGTGTGCCTGCTCTCCACTGTCCATTTTAGACTTTGCTTGGTTACCTTGGGCAGTCGATCTTCATAGCCGAGCAAGTGTTATGAATCTGGATATAGGATGGCACTTCGACCAGAGTATACACTGAAACTAATTCATGAGAATTCCTGTGTTAAGATTTATCAAACAGCCTGAAAGACTGGGTGAGTTACTCAGCTTTAGTTGAAGCTGAAGCTTTCTAATGGATGGTTTTTATTCTTGGGCTTCATAAAAAAATATGAAAAATCTGTAAATAATGTGTTTTTGGACTTAGAAAGCACTAGGCTGCATAAATGGCAGGTGTTTTTTGTAAAAAGCTTTCCATCTCCCTTTGGTAGACAAGTTATACAGATGGAACGCTAGCAGAGTGGTAAAAGCACTGCTAGGAAAGTGCACTAAATATAACCTGGTTACTTAGTGCTACCTTCTCCCTTGGCTATGCTGATGAATACTGTTCCTACAGACAGAGGGGCTGCCGTGTATGCCTACAAGTTTCTGTGTACAAGCATATAAGGGAAACTTTTCAGCACCTTGCCCTGTCAGTGAAGGCCACCCTTCCCAAGGCACGGAGAATAAGTTTGGTCGCCCCATTTTGCCACAAGTATTAGACCCAGCTCTTATTGTATCTGGGTAACATTTCTGCCATTTCCCTGTGGCTGCTATAGTAACGTTTGAAATGAGGAAATCGTGTGGGAAGAAGGACGAAACTTGCAAACGCTTTTGGGGTGTTCCGTTCTGGTTGCCTCAGCTCCAAAAGGATATTGTAGCTTCAGAAAAGGGCAAGCCAACTGTTTAAGGGGATGGAGCAAGATTCCCTATGAGGAAAGATTGCAGCGTTTGGGACTTTTTAGCTTAGAGAAAAGGCAGGTAGAAGCAACACAAGAGAAGTTTATAAAATAAGGCATGGCATGGAAAAAGTGGATAGAGGGGGAGTATTTAAGCTAGGCATCTATCTATACACAGCCTCTATAGTAGTAACAAAATGCAAAAACTGGAAAGCACCTATAAGCCTCCAATGATCTTCTCTCAAAGTGAACCAAACCTAGGTAAGTGCTACACCCTTTGAAGATCTCAGTGCTTAGAGAAGCAGGATGAGTGTAACAGTATGTTACTTGAGCAAAGTGAGATGCACACAACTTGGGTTTTAGACCATAGTGAGAACAAGAATCCAGGATGTCATCATGATAGATGTCGCATTTAGCTATTCATCAACCCTTAAAAGGTAAAGGGACCCCTGACCATGAGGTCCAGTCGTGACCGACTCTGGGGTTGCGGCACTCATCTCGCTTTATTGGCCGAGGGAGCCAGTGTACAGCTTCCGGGTTATGTGGCCAGCATGACTAAGCTGCTTCTGGTGAACCAGAGCAGCACATGGAAACACCGTTTACCTTCCTGCCGGAGCAGTACCTATTTATCTACTTGCACTTTGACATGCTTTCGAACTGCTAGGTTGGCAGGAGCCGGGACCGAGCAATGGGAGCTCACCCCGTTGTGGGGATTCGAACCACCGACCTTCTGATCGGTAAGTCCTAGGCTCTGTGGTTTAACCCACAGCGCCACCCGCTTTTGCTTGAATTCTGTTTTTCTTTGAGGGGTGGTGGAGGATAGCAGACACCTCTCCTTTACATTTTTTAAAAGCATTCCTATTATATACTGTATAAATGAATGTGGAGAAAATTGGATAGGTGAAGCTAGCAATAAATATTGATTGGCTGATAGATATTCAGCCATGCTGCTCACAGTGCCATCCAGGCAATTTGTTTATCTTGTTGGACAAAAGAGCTTGTAGGGTAAGAAGAGGAGCAGGGGAACCAGTGTGTCTTAACCACTGATAGGGCAGACTTTGACACAAAATGCAAATTAGAACATGGAAGGTTGTTGTTTTTAATGCCCTTAACCATGTGCACTAGAAGCCTGAGCTGATATCTTGCAGATGGTTGGAATAACTAGCAGTAGAGAGAACAATGGCAAAAATGCATAAACATTAGAAAGCTTTAATCACAATGTGTTAATATTCTGGGAGAGGGTAGCTCACTACAGAAAGTAATTGTCCCTTCTTAAGTGCTCCTATTACTCCTCATGCTTTGCCAATTCATCACCAGTTGGGATCAAGGCCCCTGAGAATTGGCTTCCATGCCCTGAGGTGCAAATGGAGACTGGAGATTTGGGAGGATGCCAGTGTAACAGGGTGTGAGGTGACAGGAAAAGAGTGTCTTGAGCAAGGTGTGCTGGGAAGAAGATGGAAGAACAAAGACAGAGGTCCATCTTAGGCAGGCTTGCTGGAGGCAGGCTGGGAGAGATGCCTTGGACTCCATGGCCGCACTGCTGTAGGGAACAAGCACTTTTTGAGACAACCATGGCGTAAGATATGGACTCCCTCCATGCAGACTGAAGATATAAATAGGTGAATAAATCATATTTCTTAAAACTATGGCATCTTGATTCTCAAAGGAACACAGATACTGGGAGAGTGCTTGGATTGCCCTGGAATTTTGCTACCGCTCAGCAGAGCATGGGAGTGGTGCCCAACTTTTGTAGCAATGCTTTTACTTCCTAACTCCTTGGTTACTTTGCCAAGAACCACTTGGAGCGTTGGAAGCTTAGGTTTGGAGAAACAGAACTTTTCAAACATTATTCAACAGAACTTCCAAGCACTTCTCTTGCCTTCCATGCCTTGAACTGGAAGGTGTTTGCTGGAAAGCAGAGCTGGCCTGCCTATGAAGCTGGGTAATGCAGCCACCTCAGGTAGCACCTCCCCAAGGAGTGCCTGCCCCATTTCACCGCCCGGCTTTGCAGCTGGTCTCACTGGGCTCAAGGGGCAGAGAAGGATTGGTGGCAAAGCTCTGCCAAGGGGAGGAGTTCTCTCTCCCATGTGGCAGTGTGACAGGGATTTGCACTGGCCTCTCCTGAAGGAAGGAGCCAATGCTCAGCCCCACTGTGAGGAGACTCCTTATGGAGTTTGCTCCACCATTTTGGAAGCAGTAGAGGACCATTTTTACTCTGGCGCAGGAACGCCTCTGGCTCCTCCTCCTTGGAAGATGTAAAAACAATACTCATGTTTATCAAGAAAAGTTATGTTGTTGAAAAATTAGGAGGTGAGCTATGTACTAAACTAAGATGCAGTGTGGGTTGGGTTTTTTAAATAATTACTTGGCATCTGAGTGATAGAAAGAGAAGACCACATTTTCTAAAGAGCACAGAAAATAGGCAGTCTCTTTACACTTGCAAAGATCTTGAATACAAGATAAGGTGGCAAGTGTTATTATATACTTGCTGTACAGCAGGCTGTACAGGCTGCAAAGACAAAGAATGATAACTGGAGAAAAACACATACATTCAAATGTCCCCGTTTACTTTAAAAGCATAAGCTGTGTCAGTAGTCATCTCCAAAAATCTCTTTGGAAAGATTTAAAGTAAAAGCAATGCACTTTGAATTCAAAATTTCAAAATCTCTTCCTCCTACATAGCAAATGACCAAGTATCTCTGTCTTTCTTAAAACTGCAGCAATTTTCAACATTCAGATCCAAAAAGCTTTAAAATGTGGCCCATTCAACAAGCACAAAAGATTAGTCTGTATAATGGCAACCAGCAAACATAACTAGTGGATAGTGAGATCAGCCTGGTGGAGGATATGCCCTGCAAACTTCTGGTCATGAGAGCCAAAGTCAGCCTATAGCTCAATAATGGCTAACCTTTTTGGTTGCATTTGCCAATTCTCCAGCAGCTGCATGCCAGGGGGTGTGAGGCCAAAAGAACGGTGGTTCTTGCATGCACTCACTAGGAGACACACATACACAGAGGCACTCAACCACCAGCAGCCAGCTGATTTGTGCAGATCAGCCATGGAAGGGGTACAGTTATCACCCCTTGCCGAATTATTCATCTGAAGACTGGGGAGGCGTGATTTGCTTCCTTATTGAGGTGCTGGGATGGGGAGAGAGATTTAAACCTCTCTGCCTACTCCAGCACTGTGTATACATTCAAAACGATATTTTTGCCACCCCCACCAAAATTGGTGGGTTTGTGGGGAGAGTGTGGGATGTAACATAAGCAGTCAAGTACAACACTTCCTGTTTGCCTAGAGTGGACACAGGCAGGGGGATGCTGATCTAGCTAGCTGAACGTCCTGTTCCACCTGGTCTGGAGCACCTTCCCCCTGCATCTGACCAGGCAGGTGGGCAGACCCCACAAAAGGTCCAATCACACAGCCACCTTCCTCTTTTGATTCCGTTTACTTCTCTTGGACTGCACTGCTGGCTCTCCAACAGCAGCATGTGGGATGAGTTCCCATATGGAATGAACTCAAACTCTTTTCTATATCTCTAAGCTAAAGCCTGACTTCAGGAATCATACTGTGAACTGAATGTGAATAAATCTGATGCTGCGCTGGCACCAACACCATGTCTATCTCCATGGACACAAAGATGCCAGCATGAACAAACCTTGCAAATCCAACCCACCTGAAGGAGTGCCTGTTTGCTTGCCCAGAGTCCCAGGACACTGTTTGCTTGCCATGCTAAGAGTTGTGCCTCCCAAAAGGAAGGTGCAGGGGGCATGTCACTTGTTGGAGCTTAGCTTGTGCTTAGCCATGTATCTATATACCTCTTGTGTCCCTACTACACCTTGAAACCTGTACCTTGCCTATGCACCCATCTGATTCATGCATTAAAGCTTTTGGCAGAAACTTGAGATGGGAGTTGGAGTTCTTCAGTGGCAGTGAGTTTTTCTGTGCACACAACCGCCAGTTCACTGGTTTCCATGCTACTTGAGTCAGCAGCAAAATGGAGCACTTTGTAAAATGTGTAGTTCAACAATTTCAAAGCACTCTAAAGTACGCCGTGCTCCAAGCCAGTGTCTTTCCATACCACCACCAATGTATATAAAAAGGCACAGCATCAAAATGACAGTAATCAGCTTCCTCCATTTCAGGAATGAAATTGTTCTGTATTGCCTCAGGCGCGCACATGTACACCTTGTTGTTGTTCTTGTTCACCGAGCACACAAAAAAATGGTCAAAATAAGATAGTCGCACATGTGCATCCCACACACCATCTCCATGTTTATATCCAGAAGTCATCAGAATGCAGCAAGTTTTCAAGAGATAATGGCTTGGATTCCAACTTGGTGTCTGCAAATGGAAAGCCTCCCACCATTCACAGGCAGCAAGGGATCATACCAGCAGATTGGGGTGGGGGAGCAAGAGAAGGCAATGCCAGTATGTCCCTGAATGCCAGCTGCTGTGAATCACCAATAGAGAGAGCACTGTTGCCCTCAGCTCCTGCTTGTGGACTTTCCCACAGGCCTTTGAATTCTTGACTTGAAGGGCCATTGGCCTGGTTCTGCAGGGCTCTTCTTATGCTTTCCTCTCATCCTCCCAAGTCACCTCTCATGCAGCTCAGGTCCCACAACCCCCCAAAGCAGAGTTTCATAGAGAGCAAGGGGTAGGAAAGGGAAAGGGGAGTTGCTGAGTCCCCTCTCCCCAGTACCATCACAACCATTCCAGTGGTGGGAATATCCCATGCGTGGAGTAGTGCTTGGGATGCTCCTGCCAGCAGAAGCCTAGTTAGGACCCAAGCTCTTGAACACCAAATTTATTCTTATTTTCTGCAACTGGCTAAGGGATTGTAAGCATCTGTCCAATAGGCAAAATACTATATGATGTTTAAGTCAGGTCCATGAGGTGTTTTCATGGACCTATTACAACACAACACAACACAACACACAACACAATATGGAAGGAGGTATCTTAACAAATTCCTGTAATACAAGGGGCCATAACTGAGTGGCAGAACATCTCTTCTACATGCAAAATGGCCCAGGTTCAATATCCAGCATATCTAGGTAGGGGTGGGAGAGACACCGTGTCTGAATCCTGTTGCCACTCGGTGTAGACAACACTGGGCTTGATGGACCAGTGGGTTTGACTCAGTATAAAGCAGCTTCTCAAGTTCCTAACTTCTCCTGAATGTGAAGTCATAGATGCTGTTCAAGGTTATGTGGTTATGGCTGACATCTACCCCCAGGTCATGCTCACATCTAGGGTTGGGCAGTATCTGGTTTTTCAACATCATGATACATCACCAGCTAAACATCGCAATTTACAAATACATCACGATGCCTGAAATAAGGATGGAGCTATGTAGAGGCATTGGCTGGCTTCATGGTTTTTCCTGCATGGTGATTTTTCTCAGTGCCTGCTCTTGGGATTCACTGCTCCTTGTGTTTGGCAGGGGAGAGCTGAGCCAGCAGTTAACAGGGGCTGCAGGAATCAGGAGAAGCATTGGCTTGCTTCACAGTTTTCCCACATTCTGATTTTTGCACAGCACACACCCACACACCCACACCATGATTCACAATATATTGCCAGGCCAAAAATTATGAAATCAATATCACTATATGGACATCAAACTGGTTTTGGACGTTACTGTATCTTGATATATAGCTCAGCCCTACTGACCACCACCACCCCTTCTTCTGCTTCTTTAGTTCAGCAGTGTGCAGAAATAATGCACAATACTGTCTTACAGCCCAATACCAAGTTGTGCAGCCAGCAGCAATACCAGAATCTCCCAATATGCTATACGGGCAGGCAAGTAGAAGCTGCATGTGTCATACAATGTGTATGTTGTGCATGAGTCCCTCATGTTTGCTTATATTAAAACCAAAACACATCTCTTCTGTTGAATGGTTTTAAGAGCCTCTTTCATTCGACTTTTGCAAAATGTGTAAACAGGACAGACTTTCCTTCCCTGTGTTGGAAAACTCAGCACAGTTCACCACACTGATCAGCTTCTGCCCCAAAGATGGTCCATTATAATACTGAGGAAACTGCTGAGCTGGAGGCCAGAGGGGTCCTAGGGACAAGGTCTCCCTCCTCCCACAATGCTCTCTCCCATAGCCAATGCTAGTAATCAGATAAACTAGGTCAGCACAAACCAACAAGGTGAGGCAGCTGCAGACTAAATGGGCAAAGGCTGCAACAAGCCAGATAGCTCGGAGGGCATATGCACAAGAGTTCAAATCTCTGGAGAACAGCTTCGTGCAGCACTAATCAATTTTTAAATGTGCTTACTTCCTCTCCCACCCCCCGTTTTTGTGTGTGACTGAGTTGAGACGAAGTATTTCGCACTAATTTTGTAACCGTTTTTAGCATCAAAAGGCACGCTCAACCTGTCAGCTGAATTGCAAGCACTTCAATTAAAATTTCCCTTTCCTGATTATTAAAGCTAATCAAAAAAAGTCCCTCCCTTCCTCCCTCACCTCCCCCCCACCCACTCAAATAGTTCCACCTAGGCACCCAAGCTTGCATTGTGCTTGCCAGTTTAAGGAAGCCTGTGGGGATCCCATGGGCTTGTCAGGAAAGGAAATCCTTCATAGCTGAAATGAAATATACAGAAGGTTCGTTGCTGAACTGCAGAGGCAGCCCTAGGCATCAGTGGAAGATGCAATAAGCTCAGCAGTGCTTTCTGGATGGCCCTTAACAGTTCGAGGGCAGAGAAGGATTATGTAGGAAGATCATCTCTCTCATCCCCCACTGCTACCGTGGCCCATATTCCCAGCCTGCCTGCTAGGGTGAGTCAAACTTCACAGTGGGTGAGAAAAGTGCCTCCACTGCCTGCTGTGAGGTGGGTGGCAAGCAGAGAGGGGCCTTCTCAGTGGTGGTGCCCCATTTTTTGAGAGCTCTCGTCAGAGAGGCCCACCTGACAACTATATTGCTGCCTGGCCAAGAACTATTTTCCCCAGGCTTTTAGCCTGGGACAGAAAGAGTTTTTAATGCTTGCTTTTCTTCTGCTTAACTTACGGTTGTTGCTGTTGTTTATTCTTTACCCTCTGGAGGGTAGGACTCGAACCAGTGGCTTCAAGTTACAAGAAGGGAAATTCCAACTAAACATCAGGAAAGACTTTTCTGACAGTAAGAGCTGTTTGACAGTGGAATGGTTTCCCTTGGGAGGTTGTGGACTCTTCTTCCTTGGAGGTTTTAAAGCACAGGTTGGAGGGCCATCTGTCATGTGTCTTTGTTTATTTCAGCTGCTCAATAGATGCTAGTGGGGAGTTGTCACTTATGGGGCAGCCACTCAACTATTTCCCTGGCTTTCCTGCCCCCAAACTGGGCCCTGGAGACAATTATAGTACAGTGGTACCTTGGTACTAGAACAAATCAGCTCCTGAACACCGCAAACCTGGAAGTGAGTGTTCCGGTTTGCGAATGTTTTTCAGAAGCTGAATGTCCAACATGGCTTCCAATTGAGTGCAGGAAGCTCCTGCAGCCAATCGGAAGCCGCGCCTTGGTTTTTGAAAGGTTTCGGGAGTCGAATGGATTCCCTGAACGGATTAAGTTCAAGAACCAATGTACCACTGTACTAGAGAGATTGGGCTGGATAAGACATGAGAGGGTGTGTGGTACGAAAAAAAAATTACCTCAGGCAATTGATCTCAGTTCTCACACCTGCTAGCCCTGTGGGACAGTAAGGTACAGGTTTCTCTCATAAGGACAATACTGGAAAACAAAAGTGGTGGGATGAACTGAACCCTGAGTACAGTTTCTCTACTTCAAAATAAATTTCAGCTGAGGTAGAGCAGAGCATACAGATTCTTCGATGGAGGGGATGTGCAGTTATGGAGGCTGTGACTCTTTGGGGTGGGCTGTAGTGCTTCAGTGATCAGCACCTCATAAAACTCATGCATTTGTCCAGTTGTAACATTTATAGAACTTATATTTTCCAACCTATAACTTAAATTAGGTTCTTATATTTTGCTTTCTATATTTTTACATTAGATTTATATATAGACACACCTCATCCATGAGACAAATCCTGCCCCCTCCCCCCCGAGTCCATAAAAATGGCAAAGCTACTCTCATACACTGGAATAGCTTGATACTGTCTTTAAAGAAAACAAAAAAACAACTGAATATCTCAAAGGTATAGGCAGACTACTTTACCAACACCCCCCCTCCCCAACGACCCTCAAAGGAATATGGTTCCTTTCAAATTCCACAAAGTGTAGTACCATGAAGTTGGAAAAATAAGGAAGTGGGAAAAGCATGGGAACATATTGATAACACACAACTCTAACAAGGTTTCCTATACCTCCTCTGTGGACCCCAGTTGCACTTTTGGGTCCTTTTCCTAAGTTCCCAACTCCCTCTTTAAGCATTATTTTGCTAGTCTCCAAAGAAATAAAAAGCACAACAACAACAATTGATTTCAGGATGCCAAGCACATGATTATGTTGAGAAAACTTCTGTGAAACAGCAATGCCTTTAGTTAAGGATTTGGTCCGTAAATATTCATTGTGCATAAAATATATTTAGAAGGGCTTTGAAACAGGACAAATCAAACAATGGTACTATCCAAGCAGGTGTATCCATTCTACATGTACAAAAGAAGTCAACACCACAACATATTTATTGATCTTTGGTTTGAATAAATTGCCTTTTTCTGATCTGGGCAATTCAATAGGAACAGATACAGTAACAGTCCACGTGTATGGTATGAACAAACGAACAGGTTAAATGGTCAAGTTACAGTGAACATTAACATTACAGTACTAAGAACATTCTATTGCCTAGTAAATTCAGCGTAATTGATATTGCTTCCCACCAGCTGAAGTGATAGCTTGCAGAGGCAAACTTATTGATGCAATTACTGCTATCCACAGTAGGCATTAACATTCATATAAATCCAGTATGGCTGGTGCTTAGCCAGCAACCCATTTCAGAGAAGACTGTAGAATCCAGCTCCTCCTAGAATATTTTGACGAATTATACAAAAAGCAAATCTTGAGTCACAGTGTTTACTACATTGGTATCAACACACACTGAATGGGATATAATTTCTATAGCACTTGCAGAGCACAGAGCAGTTTACAAGCCTTATTACAACTACCTCTTATCCTTTCCCACCATTATTAGTAAAGTGCTGCCTGACATGCAAAAATATAAAGCAGATTAATATATTGCTTTTATTTGCAGGCATAAAATATAGCAATAAGCAATACGATTTCTTTACACATGGTGTAAAAATTTGTAGGTTATAGAAGAGTCTCCTGGCCCCCACCTTTTGCATATACCTTCTTACTTGCTGCTGGTTTTGAAGTATAGCCTACCCTATGGATACTGGAAGATTACACAAACTGCATTGGGCAATGAACTGAGAGATGGACAAAGTATAGAAGAGACTTTTTTTCCCTTGAAGGGGGGGGGGGGCTTCCTTCAGTACAATCTTAATTTTATGGAGTTCCAGTTACAAACACTGCACTTTGATTTGTAGACTGATCCACTAAAAAGGTTTTTTATATAAATGAATAAATAAATAAATAAACAGGGAAGCTCATTTCTCATCTGAATTCTCCAACTGTGTGTGGGTTTTGAGAAAATAACAATTAGCCAAGAAGATAGAGATGTCTGTTGGTTATAAGAAGCTGAAGACTTAAACATGATTACTTTCAAGTAACACGGAGAGACTTTCTTCCAGTTACTGTATTTAGGACTTAAAGCTGGACTTAAAAATAGTGATTATCCAGTCTATTGGTTTATGTGTGCAATTTGTATTCTCTTACCTGTGAACAAAAAGTTAATTCTCATATTACTTTTTGGTTTTATCACACAACAGCCCAGAAAGGCTTCTAAGAAAGTTTTCTGCCATTCAGATGTGTTTGCATTGGATCAAGATTAAGTTGAAACCATACAGTATTAAGTTGATATCACACTATGATGAACATTTCATCTGCACATTGCAGCTTGCACATTGCAACTTGCCAAATTGCAGCTTGCCAAATTAAAGGATCATCCTTCTCTTCCCCTTGTCCGCTGTTCTGGGGGTGTGAGGAAGGAGGGGGGAAACTCCATTCTGCAAACAGAAGTCCTTGTTCAGGGCTTCCACTGACAAAGTTAGGTGACTCCTGCCTTAAATGTCTATCTTATCATTGCTACAATGTTCCAATTTACCACCCACTTCTAAAGAGATCACACAGCAAGGATGTCAAAGATGACATTATCCGACACACAGATGGATCAAATCTGTTTTCTAGCGCTCGAGAGAGTAGAATTCAAACCAATGGGTTCAAGTTGCAAGAAAAAAGGTTTAGGTGAAACATCACGAGAAACTTAACAGTGTTCAAAAGCAGAACACATTGCCTGATAAGGCAATAGATTCTTCTTCCTTAGAGCATTTTAAACAAGCTGGATGGTCAGGGATGCTTAAGTAATGGGTTTCTTGTAAGGATTAGATAGTTCTTGCTCTATGGTACTGAAAAATTTAAAGTATCTTTTCTATAGGTTCTGCATTTTACTAAAATAGAAAGTTTTTTTAAAAAAGACACTGGTTTCTAATGATCTCAGGTGTATAATTTTATGCTACCCCCAACATTTTTAGAAAATGAAGTTAATCTGCCTTGCAAGCTTAGTCACAGGCAAAAGTATAGTAGTATCATGAAGCAATGAAAGATTAATTCTGTATTTCACTGTTGCCAACATCCACCTCTCCCCCAGCAAGCTCTTATGTTTAAACAAATTATATGACAAGGAGAAATTGAGCTGGTAAAGTTTCTGCAAACATGGTGGTACAGTGATGAAGAAATAGATGCACCTGTTAAAAGCCAGAAAAGTTGCCCGTTCTAATTCTACTTGAAATTGTTGGGAAGTATCATAGCTTAACAAGCATTTAAAGACAACCTAAAAGCATCAACTGCATGGAAAGGGTTATTTATATAGTGTGTCACATCAGAGATTCAAGCAAAGGAAAGATCTATACCTTTAAACATAGATTATTTTTGAACTTGCATTTTTAAAAAATATAAATCCAATTTTTATGTATTTTTATCAAGACAGACCTGGGTTTCAGCCACTGTTGATAACCCCAATTATTACAATGCTTTTCTCCATACTGTTTCCTTCCTTCGCAATCTTTTTTCCATGCTTCATGTTCTCCAGCTCACATATACATATCGGAAGTGCAATAGCACAAATGGGCACGAGATCGCTCAGTATGCTCCAATCAGCATGTGGAAATCCTATGCAAGCAAGGTGTCCCATTCACTTTGATCGAGGCACTGGTGCACATTCCTTCACATACACAGAGCTACCCCCTCTCTATGAAACCTGAGTGCGAAAGCTCTGATATGCAGGCAAGTTGCATGGTGAAATCACTTGATGAGTACATTTATGTGCAGAAAAACAACATTCTCTGGGTGAACCATATCAGCACCACTGTAACCTAGATATTTTATTTATTTAGTCACAGCTGTTTTTCAGAAGGATGGTCAATGATGTAGAAGCCATCACAGGACACCAATATTTTTCAGGCAAAGTTTGATATAATGATTTGGATCCAAAAGTGCAGCTGTGCAAGCCAAAGTGATATCCCTCCATTTCTATTGCTGCAGTCTCCTGTACCATGATATTTGAGGATCTTGTGCCTCAAAAGTGGCTTTTCAGGCACAAGTGGTTGCAGTGGGGGTGAGAGATAAGAAAGCTCCATTGTGTGATTGTAGCTTTTCACTTGCTTGTGTTAGGATCCAAGCCATTATTAAAAAAAAATTGCTTCCTTCAGAATTCCATAAAGCCCTACTATCATTTAAACTAACTAAACTGCGTTAATTTTTTGGTTTTAAGGCCTCAGGCTGGATACCACACTTCAGAACAGAACAACTGTTTGGATTCTGATTTTTTCCTTCTCCTTAAACAAATAAACATTGCCTTTGCAATGTTCAGATGTGAGTTGTGCAAAGCTTACGTACACATGCACTTTTCATACAAAGAGTCAAAGTGAAGTATTCTAGTAACACGGTATTCTAGTAACACAGAGTCTACACAGCATCACTGACAACGTGTTAGCCTGCCAGGGCACTTCATAAAAAGGTTTCAAGTCTTAGTGAGAACAAGCAAATGTGTGGGGTCCTGGAGAGAAGGATGCACCCATTTTGCTCCTCTTCCAGTCCCGCGGCTGTGAGCTAAGCCATAGTTAGGGTTTAGCATTACACATGAACCTGGGCTAGTGGTTTATCTCCTCCAGACAAATCATGAATAAAACTCGGCTACATCTTGTGTTAAACCACAAGCCTGGATTTGGATGTGACGCTAAGCCAAACTATATTTTAGTTCACAGCAAAATGGAAGCACCAGGACCGGAGGAGAAAAGCAGTCAGAATCTTGTCTCCAGGAACCCGCACATTTCCACTAAGTCATTGTTTGTCAAAGCATTACATGCAAGCCAGGTCTAGGAATGAAACACTTGAGTACTTTACACAAATACCTTGCCTACCTATAAAAAGCTGGTCAGGTTTATAATTACTAGCAGAATGAGATGTACAAGAGATTTTTAAATCAGTTTTACTACCATTCACCGTTGTTTTGTACAGTTCTTTCTGTGGTTCTTAATCTTAAGCTTTGGTGTTTTCAGACCTGCAGTCTTTTAAATGCACCCTGCTAATGGGAATGAATTCCAATTTTTGATGGTAGACATTCATCTTTCTCTTCTCTCTCTCTCTAAGTACAAGTGATGAAACTACTGGTATGGCTCCCTTTAGGTCAGGGTGTGACTCTCTTATGGTCAATAAGCCACCAGTTGGACTCATTCTTTTAACTACTCTACACCAGCATAATCACCTTTGAGATACAGTATTTATAATCCTAACAGCATTATCTGTCTGAATAAAGTGCATAAACACCAGCAGTGAAGGTGACAATGTACCGTTTTAGGCCTTAACTAAGTACTCTTCTCAAATGGTGTAATGTTACAAGTCCCTGACATTCCAGGCCAAGTTACAACAGGCTGGAGCTGAAGTAGAAAAGCAAAAGTGTGTAGAAGCTAAGGCAGAGAAATGAAGCCTCCATATTATGTGATCAACCAACAAGGGACAGGTGTCTCCATCATGCCTTAATTATGAACCTCTTGGGGGCATGTGGATGACAAGTCTGATGCCACAAGGCAATTCTCAGGTTTCTATGTGCTGTGTCTATGCGCACACGCACAGAGAGAACCAAGGCTTGTATAATGAATTAAGTTTAAGGTCCAATAAAAGCGGTACAATGAAGAGACAATCAGTTTAGAAGGTGAGCCTGGCATTTGGGAAATACTGCCTTTTTGGTTAGGCAGAAGTATCTAAGGCAAATTGTCCAGAAGTTCCCGTTTTCAAGTTTACACTAGTAGAGGGAACTGTTAAGATTATTGTGAATTGCTGTTTCTCATGCTACAGTAAGAAATCCTTCCACCTTATCTATATGAATGCCCAGTTCAGTTCCTGAAACAAAAACAAGCAAAATGCTAGAAAAATCAGTTTTACGAACAACTGCTGTTTCTATCTTTCCAACTGAACATTGTCAACCGACATAGAATATACAGACAAGTAAATGAAAAGCTTTAGCTGGAGTTTCTTCACCTGGGTTAGCAAAGTTTCTTAACATAGTCCCAACAGCTACTGCGACAGTTGAACACTTAGGACGGGGCATAGCAATTACTGCACGAGTGTGATACAGTGATCCATGGTGCTGTCATGAGCTAACTCTGCATATTGCACTTGGTACCATATTCTAGGGTGCTAATAGTCTGGTGACAGCAGCTACTGCTATACAGTATTATATGTGCCATAGCAAAAAGGTGGCCACAACAGTGCAACGTACACTGGAACCATCTAGAATCTGCATCCATTATAACAAGATTGTAACAGCCAGGCAGGGCAGGTGGCTCACTGAAAATTACAAAATCTGATACAATTCTAGAGCAGAGGGTAACCAACTCGGTATCCTCAATATGTTGTTGGGACTCCTAACTCCCATAGTCCCTGATCACTGGCCATGCTGCTAGGACTAACGGGAGATGGAGTCTAATAATATCTGGAGAGCATCTCACTGGCTACTCCTGAACTACAGTGCTTTCATTGACATTGCAGCTATGATTACTTATAATTAAAGGCATTGATGAATCTTTTCACAGCATAACCCTTATTAATTCTCCCAAGCTTGTCTGTCCTGCAGTACACATCCATAGGGAAATTTCAATATTTTCACCTATTGTGATCTATTAACTATACACACATAGTAAAATAAGTTTAGGAGACTTTGATTAGTGTCAACCTTTCTTGTGAATCCAATGAAATCTGTCTTAATTTCAGAACAGTAAAACCCAAATGGATCTAAGTGGATAAATATTAGCACCAATACGTCCAAGGAGTCATATGGCCATTTATTATTTTTTAAAAGACTATTAAGACTGAAACAATATATTTACTTTTACAATATGAAAATTCTTTAGGACTTCCTGACACATTACATTATAGGATACAGTGCCTCACATATGCTGTGGAAGCCTCAGCATATTATACCACTTTGCATAGTTCTAATACATGAATGTGCAGGAGTGAGGTACATGTAGTCTTGCAGTCTTATGACTTACTGCTCTTCCATTATAACCACTAAAAGATGCGTTTCAAGTATGTGAGTGCTCAAAGAGTGAAATGCTTTTAACGTCTGACAACTGCACACTCCTGAACATTCATACATTAAGTAACCAAGTGACACAATATTGCAATACAATACCCTTACTGTAATATGTAAACAAGTCCTTTAGCACAAATGCTTGCTGAGTCCATGCATTTTATTTACAATAAACTCTTTTGAAACAGCTTCCTTTACTGTAATATACAGTATTTCTTTGTCCTGTTGGATGACTTTGCTCTTCAGTAGAAAAGTCACCCATGTTTTTGCCAACAGGATAACTTCTCCAACCCCCTTATATGGCTCAGTTGAACGTTCCATTTTCTATGCAGTGACTATTAACCCTAGTACCTTAACACCACTAAGATCAGCCAATCAATGACTGAATAACACAGTGTTTTCAGGGCAGCACGAAGTTCACCAAAACAGAAGGTACTTCCGACATATTTCAAAGCAGTCCAAAAACAATTCAGCAGTTACCTACAATTTTAGGTAACAAAGTTACAAACTCGTTTGCGATTTCCAACATTACCCAACAATTGCCCGGAACATGGAGAAAGCATTTATGAAAAAGACTTTGTCGTGTTATTTCTTCCATTTTTTCTTCAGTCTCCTTTGGGCACATGGGCTTCCTAGCTTTGAACTTGTTAGGTCATGCCACTGTTAGGTATTGATGATAGAACAGCCCAAAAAGGCTTGTGGAAAAGAGACAAGCAGCAATCCACCAAGTGAGAAAGGACAGAAGTCCTCTGAATAAAAGTGGAGTGAAAATGTTCTTCAGGCTAGCCAGTGCCATTGTTAGCTGTATTACAGTTACCTTCACCTTTCCATCATCAGATGAAGATTCAGAGTTTACTGAATTGCTCAGTGGACTGCTCTCCACTGGTAAATCTGAAGTAGCTTCTGGATAAATGCCCCAGGAATAGTTACCTACAGGAGGAAAGTAAGACAGATGTTAAGGGTTATAGTCTCTCTGATCATTTTTAATTATATGTCCATAAGCAAGGATATGACTAGTGCTCATGGTGTAAAGAGCTGAAGCAGTTTCTAGAAGGTAATAAAATGGAAGCCACCTGAATCCCAAGAGGCACAAAGCAGCTTTGCTCAATACAAACTTAATTTCCTTTTTTCGTGCTCTCAGCAACAGATGAAACAGGAATTTGCACATCTCCCCTGAAGTCAAATGTGCAAGCTCCAAAATCACAAGTTATACTTTCTTCTTGTTTTTAGTGTGCAAAGCCTGAGCTTGGAAATATAAAATTAAGTTTAGGACAGCATACACCGATTCAGAAATTAAGAATACATGACTTGGGAAGGGGAAAACCTCTGCACTAGCTACCCATCTAATATGAAGCCACGTTCAAGGTCCTTGTATTAATTTATAAAACCCTGAACAACTTAGGTCCAAGGTACCTCAAGAGAACTGCCTAAACCCCTATATCCCAGCTCAATCACTGAGATCGTCTGCAGAAATGTTGTTGGTTGTTCCTTGAGCTGGAAAGGCTCATTTGACAAGAAACCAAGCCTTTAGTGTCATCAACTCATTATTGTGCAACACTCTACCAATAGAGGCGCCTTCTGTTTCAACTTTTAAATGCCTGCTGAAAACCTTTCCATTCAGGAAATTAAGAATTCCACAATAGTTAACTGATTTCTGATTTTAACTTTTTAGTACAGTTTTTACTGTGTGGTTTTATATACTATTATTATAAACCACTCTGATTTTTTTTATGAATAGTGACGTAAAAGTATTTTTTTAAATAAATAACAGAGAGAAGACTAATACAGAAATGCTGCTTCTCTGTCCTACAGTTTTACAAGTAATGACCAAAACATCTGCTCACCTTATTCCCAACTCTAGTTCCCAATGAAAATTATTTTGTATTGAACAAACTTTGTGTCTCTAACAACTGATTTATACCTTCTAGCAAGAACAGCACTTATTGGTGGGAGGCAGTGGGAGTGTAATATGTTATGCCCAACAAGCGCATTTTGAATCTCATGGACAGAAAGCACAAATACATGTGTGCCCTTCACAAAAATATAACTATTCTACAGTTTTATGAATATGGGACGCGGGTGGCACTGTGGGTAAAACCCTCAGTGCCTAGGACTTGCCGATCGCATGGTCGGTGGTTCGAATCCCCGCGGCGGGGTGCGCTCCCGTCGTTCAGTCCCAGCGCCTGCCAACCTAGCAGTTCGAAAGCACCTCTGGGTGCAAGTAGATAAATAGGGACCGCTTACCAGCGGGAAAGGTAAACGGCGTTCCGTGTGCTGCGCTGGCTCGCCAGATGCAGCTTGCCACGCTGGCCACATGACCCAGAAATGTCTGTGGACAGCGCTGGCTCCCGGCCTCTAGAGTGAGATGAGCGCACAACCCTAGAGTCTGTCAAGACTGGCCCGTACGGGCAGGGGTACCTTTACCTTTACCTTACAGTTTTATGCAAAACCACTGATACATTCAGTTCTTCAGCTGTTGTTGAGCAAGAACTGTCCTAATTGCAAGCTGTCTTATATATGCACATCCTGCCAGTTATTCCTGGATTTGCAACAGAGATAAGAGCTACGTACACAGAAGCATGCAGGAATGCTTGTCAAGCAGTTGTGCCTCAACATCTTGGCTTGCCATTTCTTCCCAGAATACTTAACAAAATAATACCATTTTAGAAAACAGCATTACTTAGCAGATTCTTTTCTCTATTGGATACATCTTACCTAAAGTTTTCAGCAGCAGAGTCATGTGAAGCAGCATAACCAGAGGCGCCACATACTGAAGTGCAATTATACAAAGGTAATAAAACACTCTGGCCACCTAAGTTAACAAAAATATTGAGTAACTCAGTGCACAAGCCAATGCAGTATGACTATCACATATCAAGCAATTAAGCACAGTTGTTGGTACTATCAAATAGTCTAGAAGCAGTTTATTTTGTACAATTTATCTATCACTTAACAGAAAAACCTTCTGAACAGTTTACAAGAAAGAATGCAGTAACAAAATCACAAGCTGAAATCTAAAGCATACATAGTATCAAAATAGAGTAAAAGACTAAATCACAACACTGAACAGAACAATTTGAAAACCCATGCAATTTTAATAGTGATCCCTTTGAAATCTGTTTGCTGTTTCTGTCCTAAACACTCCCTAAAAGCAAGTATATAGTTTACATTAGGATTAGATTTACCATTCAGGTACTCGTCTGGTTAAAGTAGTATTACCCCTTGAAAATCAAAGGGACTCCCACTACCATAGCACTAAACTATTTCTCCAAGGCAAAAAAACATAGATCTGCTGATTGCAACTTTCATTGTCTTTTAGCCTTCAATCAAAACAGCCGTTTTCATTGATAACCACTGTTTCCCTCCTATAATGTCATGAATTGCTCTATCAACTAACCATTAGAATTGCAGTAATATCCTTCAGAACTAATGAAAAGCAAGAAGTAATTATTGCCAGAAAATATTATGTTTAAATGTCCCTAAAGTCACAGTACCATGATTCCAGATAACATTTCAGGTTGACTATAAATACAAGATGAGACAGTACTGTACTCATGAATTTGTATATATATAATATATCATGAGTCTAAATATATCATTAGTTACTTCATTTGTTTTATACACACTATTATTCTTTCAGGCAGGCTTACCATTTTCTGTAGTTCAACTGTACTTATTCTGCCAACTTCCTTTTTCATTTGATCCACACATTTCTGTGCTAAATTAAGATAGGCTTGGAGATGACTACGCATCATGGCTAACCTCAAAGCACACAGGAGAATTATAATCCACAACCTGAGAGTATCAAATGTTGCTTCTGACATTCTGTAGATTAGAGAGAAAGGAATGCAGTGATTTTCCAAAGGACATCCTACACTGTACCAAGCACATATTTTCCATTTTGTACAAGACTGCTGGAGTGCTGAAAGAAACAATTCCACTACAGAGTGAAAACATTCAAATGTCAATGGAATATACAGAGATGTTGATGGTCACAAGCCTTTAGGAGAGGGAGTGTAGAAAATCTCTTATTATTACTACTTTATAGTTAGCATTCCTATCTCAGAGATTTTTAGATACTGGGTGCAATATGTACTCAAGTAAATAAATGAGTCTTGACACACTTGTCTTTCTTTTCCCTCGTCAAAGAGAAGGACAAAAATATGTTCAGTGTATTTTTACAGGGAGGGATGCAACAGAAGATAATTAATACTGACTTTTTAATTTATGCAGTTTACTGGACAGGATATTTGGTCTTTTTACTGCTTTGGGCTTTGTATTGCAGTCTCATTCTCATTCTATCTCATGCCACAGTTCTATTAAATGTCAAGCAATTACAAGAAATCTTCCAAATTGTTCTGTATGCTGTTCATGCTAAAAAAAATCCTACCCAAGCCCAGAACTCGTTTCATTGTTATAGAGAGCTAGACAAGCTATAAAATGGTGCCATTTATACAAGCAAGTTCTTAAGTTATTATTAAACACTTCCTCCCCACCTCCCAGTGACAGTTATGAAATTAAATATAAACATTTTTATGAAGTGGCAAAGCAAGATTTGCTTGAAGGAGCCAGGAGGACAGGCACCAAATATAGACCCTTGCCATCTGTATTTACCAAAGAATTCATAGCAGATGTGTAAGAACATTGCATATTAAAATATAACAATTTTTGTGCACGCAGTGGTTATAGCTAACTTTCAGAAGTTTCTCCCCAATGCCTAAAGATCAATAGATCCTTTGCATTACAGTTTCTCGGTGATTTACATAAGCAGCTGCCTCCTTTGCAGTTATATAGGGAATATAGTGGTATTAATAGTTGAGATCTCTGTAGACCAAGGAGTAGGTTCTGTTTGATAACATTAACCAATGCCTTTTCTTGATTCCAGTGGCTGCCTTTCTCTATGTTACTACCATCAAAGTTAAACCATTAGAAGAGAATGAATAACAAGAGAATGAATGAATAACAAGCTACCATAATATATGTTATCTTCCTTGGTACTAAAAAAGAACAAAATTCCAAGTATTAAAGCTGGGGCAATTGTTAAGTTGTCCTCTTTCCACTCAATAGAGCTATAATGGTTTAGAAAGTAAAAAAAAATAAAAGTAAAGGAGCCCTGGACGGTTAAGTGTACTATGGAATGCAGCACTTATCTCTGCTTTCAGTCCGAGGCAGATGGCATTTGTCTGCAGACAGCTTTTCCGGGTCATGTGCCCAGCATAACTAAATGGCTTCTGGACACTGTGACAAGTGCCAGAGCGCATGGAAATGCTGTTTACCTTCATGCCGCAGTGGCACCTATTTACCTGCTTGTGCTGGTATGCTTTTGAACTGCTAGGTTGACAGGAGCTTTAACAAAGCAATGGGAGCTCACCTCGTCACAGAGATCTGAACTGCCAACCTTACAATCAGAAAGCCCAAGAGGCTCAGTGATTTAGACTATAGCATCACCCATGTCCCTCTACAAAGTGGTACATGTACAGTAAGATTTTACAAGGTAGATTTTCAAGAACAACTTACAAAGGCACATTCTCTTTTCCCAATGGGGGATTCATTATATAGTCCTTAGTAATGGGTTTTACCCACAATAAGACCATCAGGAGGGGTGCCAGGAAGTTTATATGCAGCAGAGTTCTGAAAGTTAAATAGAGAAACAAAATTAATGCACCATAATAACTGTTGAAAATAAAGTAAAATACAAACTAGCTCATAACCCTTCTGATACATTTGTTTTATCTGCTAGGATGGTGGTTTTCAAAATGTCACTGAAAATGTTGGAGCTCCTGTATTTAATCCTGGGTGAGGTTGTTAGTTTGTTTTTGTTATTGTTATTGTATTTAATATGAATTTTGTATATGGGGGGGGGATCTTGTATTTTTATGTTGTGAACCGCCCTGAGATCTACAGATGGAGGGCAGTATATAAATTTAATAAATCATCATCATTTCTTCAGGAGGAAGACCCACAATGGCTCTAGCTTGCTTGCCACTACCAAATTTTCAATTTAGATTACATTGTAAGATTCACTATCCAGTTGCACAGTGCAACAGTGAAGCTCAAAAAGTCTCGATAGCACTGAATATGAGTTAGCTATGTGCTCAGGAATGCCCCCCACTCTCTGGCAGGCTCATTGGGCTTTGGGGTTCCCAAACAGATATTTCAGTCTATTACATTGACAGTCAAGCTAAGTGTAGGGAATTCCAATGAATGCACAGCTTCACCCCTAATCCACACACCAAACCTGATTCCCAAATTTATTAATGAACCAAAATATAATTCAGTTACTGTTATTCTAAAGTAGCACATTTGTTGATTAGACAGTAGAGAAGGAAACTTTGAAACAGATAAACTGTTTAGTTAGCAAACAACATCTCTGCAATTTGAAAGCACTAAGGCAATGCAAGTAGAAAGAGGTAGCTGGTATGAAACTTATGTTTTCCCTTGGGTTTTTCTGCTTGTGAATGGGGCCCAACAGAAGGCAGCAGATCAAGTATAATTTATGGGCATCATCTTTTTCCGTGACTTTTCTATGAGCATATCCAATGATCAAGTCGTCTGAGGATTCTTCACAGTGGCATAATGTCCCTAAACTACTTCCCAGGCTGACCCGCCACTGCAACCTATCTCTGGGTTAGCCACAGGACTAAATGTCTGTTAATCCTCTTATAGGGGTTTCCAACAGTGCTTCTCCATCATTCGCAGCTTGTTCAGAATGCAGCAGCAAGGTTGCTTACAGGCACAGGCAACCATGATGTTATTATTCCTGTCCAGCATTCTTGAACATTCCTGGGGTCTCAGATATCACACACAATTTGGAGCTGCCACCGCTGTGCCTTAAGACAGCACGGGCTACTTCACCTGCACTATGCTAGGTTCCTCACTGAATAAATGTGCTCTATTCAGATATTCAACTGTTCTGGGTATTCACCTTTAAGACTTCTGAACACAAGTCTAGTTTTCCTCCTCTCCTCACCCCTGCCTTTTCTTCTTTTAAAATGTTTAATAGATGGTTTAGCCATATTCTCATTAGGAAAATAGGAAGTTGCCTTATACAGAGTCAGATTACTGGTCCATTAGATCCATACTTTCTACACCAAATTTAGCGGCTCTTCAGAGTTTCAAAAAGGAATCTTTTCAAGCTCTGCATGGAGATGCATGGGACTGAATCTGAAACCTTCTGCACGCAGAACAATTGCTACAACTTTCCTTGACTTTTCCAGCCCTTCCTTGACTTTTATTGTACACTGAAAACTGGTTATGAATTGGTATTTTAGCTGAGGAAAAAAGAAAAAGTGCTGCCCAAATATTACTACTGGCAGATTTAAGCAAAGTTCTACATGACGTGGCTTACTGGGTGATTTTTTCAGTTGATAAACTCAAAGCATCCAGATGCATCTGAGCCAATCTCAATCCAGGGAATGTCAAAAAAGCACCAATAAACGAACAAAGGATAGCCAAGAAGAATTTGAAGGTTAGTTTAGAAACAGGACCCCTAAGAAAAAAGGGAAAAGGGGAAACAATTGTCAACTTTTCCAACATTTTAAGGACATGGTATATATTTTGCTCTTACATAACATGACAAAGGAAAACAAAAAAGCAAACAAAAGCCATTATTTCCCTTCCAGCTGTTCAAGAAATAAACTTATTACTGAAAATCAGAAATATTAAACCAATCTACTCTTGCAGGATGCATACAGTGATGCCTCTGGTTGCGAGCGGGATCCGTTCCAGAGGCCCGTTCGCAACATTAGCAGAACGCAACCTGCATCTGCGCATCTCACGATTCACCGCTTCTGCACATGCGTGAGCAGCAAAACCAGGAAGTAACCCTTTCCGGTACTTCCGGGTTGCCGCAGGACGCAACCTGAAAACACTCAACCTGAAGTAAACGTAACAAGAGGTATGATTGTAATAGTAAAAAAGTGTCTTCTGAGATATCAAGTCATTTATGCAAAAGTTCCTTTGGTACTTGCTGCCCAATAATGGGTTGTTCATTGTTTTTTACAGCAGATGAATAGCAGGTACATGTGTGCATCTCCTGTGTGTCAACATCAATGTATCAGTAGTAAGGAACCTCTAGCCCATGGGTCAAATTAGGTCTGCCAGATATTCCAATTTGTCCTGCCAGGCCATTTTGACCAAACCATACCTACACATAACCTCATATGAGATACAGGGAAAGATGCAACTGGGCTAAAAGTAGGTTTGCATTGTGTTTTGCAAGCCTCAACAATCAACCAGTTATAAGGGCTTGCGGAGTGCTGTATATAGTGTTTTGCAAGCCCCATTGTAGATAAAATAGGTCACCTGACATTCAATGATTGACGGGTGTTTGGGGTGGGGTGGCGCTAGCCTGTCCACCAGATCCAGTTGCCCACTCTTGCTATATACTAGTTGAAAACTCTTTCTCCATTTGTGGATACTTATATAGGCAATATGATGAATCACACCCAGAAGAGAGAGGTAACAGGAGAAAGTTTGGGGAAAACCCCAGGTTTACAAAAGTACCCAAAAAATCTGTGTGCACTTGGGCAGGGGAAGAACACAAAAAACATGATTGCTGAGGGCTTAGCTTGGTCAGTGGGAACAGAGTGGAATGGAAGAGGGAGTGGTACGGAATACCCTGTAGGAGGGCAAGGCTTGCATTCCGAATAGAAGCTCTCTCCAATGCAATATTTTTGTTGAAGGTTCCGCTTGTGTGTTTCATACATAAGAGAGAGAGAGATCAGTTGGTAGAGCATGAGACTCTTAATCTCAGGGTCGTGGGCAAAAGTTTCCTGCATAGCAGGGGGTTGGACTAATTGGAATTGTGGTCCCTTCCAACTCATCATTTCTAGGATTATTTTAAGTGTATAATCTCACACACCCTTCAAATCATGATACTGATGCTGTAAGCGTACCACAGGATGGAGAACAATACCGTTTTGCCCACTGTCACCCTTTACTGCTAGCAACTTTTAAAGAATCTGTTACATCTGTGGATGAACAAATTGGAGGTTTCACCTGATGATTATCAGAATTGAATTTCTGGCCACTACAGTGGTTAGAATTAGTTAGATATTGTTTTGTTTAGGGAAGCTTTTAATGTTTGACAGACTGCTGTATTTTAATACAGTCATACCTCAGGTTGAAGTAGCTTCGGGTTGAGGGTTTTCGGGTTGCGCTCCGCAGCGACCCGGAAGTAATGGAACGCATTACTTCCAAGTTTTGCCGCTCACGCATGCGCAGACGCTTGAAATAGCGTCACGCGCATGAGAACAGGGCTCTTTGTCTTTTTCTTGAGTCTTGTTGGCCTGGCCATTGAGCCAATAATAATAATTATTATTTATTATTTATACCCTGCCCATCTGGCTGCGTTTCCCCAGCCACTCTGGGCGGCTTCCAACGAAATACAGTGGTACCTCTGGATGCGAACGGGATCCGTTCCAGAGCTCTGTTCGCATCCTGAAGCCAGGCCACCAAGACTCAAGAAAAAGACAGAGTTCCAATACAATAAGAAATTTCAGCGATTGCAGCTAGTTATGCAACTAAACTCAATAATTAAAAAGAGGAGCCCTGTTCTCACTTGCATTTCATCACCTTTCCTCTAAAAGTCTGGAGTTGCAAATCATGAACTCCCATTTCGAAAACATTTCATTCATAGGCTTTTGCAGTTTCTACAAATTCAAAAGGAGTAACTGAAAAATAGAAAGCGTGGTCTGGTACATCAGGAATGTGGTATTCAGGAATATGAGGTCCTACTACAACAGGACCCATATCATGAAAGACCACTGGAACATTTACTTTCTGTCAAGAGCAGCTCTCACGTGCCACATCAGAAGCTGTACCCAACAGTTTCAGAAGCAGTTTGAGGTATACAAAGAATTACTGTCATGAACAGAATGTGAAAGGCTTTGTTGGGTTTGAAACCCTTGTCCCGTGTGCTCCTGTGAATTAAAGAACCTTAATACAAACAATATTCAACTAAAAGGAGAGCATGTATAACATTTCAATGGGTTGTATTCAATTAGCCTTTACTCAGAGTAGACCCATTGAAATGAATACCCTAAATTAATCATAGCCATTAATTTCAGGGGGTCCTTTCTGAGTAAAAGTTAGTTGAATAGAACCCAATAATAACAATACGCATCTCTACATAGTTGTTCGTTATACTTACTGGGATTCCAAGCCTTGCTTTTCAAAAAACTGCACAGCACTTTCTGAAAAATTTGAGAAGCCTGCATGTGGAAAATTTTGCACAAGGTGAAATGCAGAATCTCAGAACACTAGCAACACAAAACATTTTAGAGGTAATTTTCAAATGTTAGCCAGGTTTTTCTGCATTCGCCAGTCAGAATGCTCTAATTCAATTATGAACAGGCAAGGCCTTGGAAAATATCTCTCAGCTATTTGTATGTTCTCTTAAGGGTGAACAGACTGTGTCTTCTTTTTAAGAGTGCAATCTATATCCACCTGAAGTCAACAGTGTTGATCTTAATGGGCCTAAATTACAACCTAAGAGCACAGCCAATTTCTAGAAGAGGTACTTCAGGCAACTGCAGTAATGGGGAAAGAGTTGAAGAAATGAAAACAAGCTAAGGTTAGAAGTAGGCAAAAGATTAGTAAATATTTTGAGAAAGAATCTGTTTGTAAAACACACACTGGGCTGAACCTCCTCAAAGGTGTGCTGTGATGTGGCGGTGCAGAGCAGAAAAAAGTTAGTGCTGGAAATTTTGTAGAACCACTTTCTATGAGAGATCTTGTAAACAGAAGGTAGAGGTAATGGTAAAGGTACCCCTGACCATTAGGTCCAGTCGTGGACGACTTTGGGGTTGTGGCGCTCATCTTGCTCTATAGGCCGACGGAGCAGGTGTTTGTCCGCAGACAGCTTCCGGGTCATGTGGCCAGCATGACTAAGCAGCTTCTGGAGAACCAGAGCAGCATAAGTATTTCCACCTGATTTTACATTATCCCCCCTTCCTCCTGTTTGGCAGGGCTCAGGGCTCAGGGGTTGGGGGGTGGGGCGTGGGGATTGCCAGATCAAAAAGTCACCTTCCACTGGTCTCCTTGACAAAGACCTTTCAATTCCACCATGCATTTATAAAAGAAGTTGTATTATGTCCACTTTATAATTTATTATTGTTTTAAACACCAAATTATTTGATCAGTGATTTGTTTTATGGACTGCTCTGTAAATCGTTCTGTGGCCCGTGGTGAAAAGCAGTTTATAAATTTTGGAAATAGATAAATATTGTATAAACATTTCTCTGGATCCAATTAAATGATATTAATGTTGCCCAAGCATAACGTTTTAAGGTCTTACCTGATTCGAGTCCAAATTCTAGATAATTTTCTGTTACTATCAGAATGGTCATGGCTTTGACAAAGAAAAAGAAGCCAAAGGTTACGCAGACGGATCGCTCACCTCCCTCTTCTACTTTGAAGTAGTGTGCAGTTAATGAAAACAATATTTTGCTACATAAGAATAGTTAAGGAAAAGAACAGTTTTGTACAATCCGTAGATTAGCCAAAAATTAGCTTACGATGAAAATTATATGGAGAAAGCATAGCTGAATGGATTTGCTTAAGCACAGTGCTGCCAACACATACTAAAGTTATTACAAAAAAAATCAGACAACTAGTTCCATATGCCCAAAGGGAATTTGGCTTATGTTTCATCATCAGCACGTAGCTCCAATATGCCACATGGTCCCCTCCTCTTCAAACAGAGGTAAGTTCAACCAAAAGAAGTTAATGATATGGAATGGGGGAGGGTTGCTGATCAAAGTAAAAATAAATAAAATTCTACTACGTACATAGTACATCTAGCTGCTCAGATCCTGGTTTGTATCTAATTGTATATTTCTCTCTGCTGAAGTTCAGCAGAAGTTTCCACTGGTGGAAGGGTTTGTGAGGAGAGGGGCATCCCCTGTGTGACTCCCGGTTTTCCTAAGGGTCTCCAAACTCCCTGGAGTAGATTGGGTGGTGCAGAGGGTATAAACTAAAACCAACTCCCCACCACCACCACTAATGGAAGCCACTTTCAAAAGAACGAGCCTCCCATCACCAGAGAGACACAATTAGATACAACTTCCAGTTTACCTATTAAAGAGATGTATTTAAAGAGAGCTAGCATCAAGGATTTATTCAGAAATGAAGTATAAAAGGAGCTGATCCTAACAAAGTTTGATTTCTCTCAAGTTACATCCAAAACCAACAATTTTGTAGAAACCAAACAAGCTTTTTGTACAGTTGAATATTAATTTCACTTATTTTAAAGGAAGCTGGAATTAAATTGAGATATTAGGATTTTAAAGCTTACAGCCTTTCTGATCAGAAACTCCAGAATTTAACAAATTTTATGCAGAAGTTGAACACAAAAACATGACTTGATAACATGATCACACAATCATTTTTCCTCTATTAATCACACTATCATCAGTTTCCAAAAGACTTAAAATAGTTTAAATAACATAATGAGTTTTCATTAAAAAAAGAAAATTTAGAACACAATACAGTACTGACTGTTAGTCAACTAATGCAGACATATCGCTATTGAAGCAACACTTTTAAGAGCACAAACAAGCACTTATTAACTGTATCAATCCATACTGATTCTTAATATAATGTACATCAGATGGCCTGGGGATTCATTAGTCAACAATGCCCAAAGCACATTTCAGTATGCATACTTAAGAATGTCACCTCCTATTGGGCATTTATTTGAGTCATAGCGTAGAGGTAAATATTATTTTAGCCATGAACTACACTACACTGATTAAACCGCTATCCACATACAAGGAACACTGTGAATATTTTGTTTCATTTGACTTTATCAGCTCAAGAGACACCAACATCTTGCACTGAACTCTGCCTCCTCTGCTTCAATCAGTTTAGACTCATTATGAAGCTTCTCTTCAGAAAGCTGTTTGACCAGCACTTGTTATAGAAGCAGCAATGGTCTGTTTTCTTAATTATGTGACAATGTACAGAAGCTGTAGGAGTTTTCCAGATTGGAGTACAAAGAAGGCTGCCACATACAACTGGTGCCACCAGCTTTTGAGCGCTGTCAGATTCTTCATATTTTTTTGCCCATATATCCATCTGGGTTTTTGGGTGGGTAAGTTATGGTTGAGAAGACAGATTTCAGCAACAAGAGATGCAAACTAGTGCACAAAACTCTTCAATGGAGATCTCATTCCATATAATATGAGAGGTTGAGTGTGGGTGGGTGTAGCCAGCACAGAATCATAAAGTTGGAAAGGACTCTGAGGATCATCTAATCCACCCCCCTGCAATGCAGGAATATGCAGATCTCCCTTATGGGGATTGAACCTGCAACCTTGGCATTATCAGCACCACACTCTAACCGACTGAGCTATCCAGTAGATAATGCAGTGCTATCCTTTTTCAAAGTTAGCAAATGTCTTAAGTTAAAGCATGTCTAAAGCTTCAAGAGAATGCAAAATAATAGTTTTTAGGACAATCTATGCAACTAAGAGATAGCAATCAGCAATTTGACTTTTTTTCATTCCCTACCCTAAATGCTGCAGTATTTTTGCAGGGTCTCCTCTTTGACAGCAAGCCTGCAGATAAGCAGAGGCTGGCACATGCTGAGATCTTTTTACAAAGGAGAGAGAAAGAGCTATATATAGATTGCTGCTGGTGGTATTCTTCTACAATAGCAGTCTGAACACAAGTGCTCCTTTTAGTATATGTTATTCATAACTATGGCTTTTGCTGCATGCTGTGCAATATAGGCAGCTGTAGGCAGAAGCCCTAATTTTGTTGTAGCCCAATTATTTAGTACAAGTTTGTATTTAGAGTCTAACAAAATGTTACCATTTGGATCTCTCCCTATGCAAATAATTACAAAACAAGATCTAGGCTAAGATTTTACAGCCATGCCCTTGAAAGAGTTCATAAATAGGACAGTTTCATGGTGCATTGTTTAGTTAACATATCTTACAATAAAGACATTAAAACCAGCATCTTGCAGAAAATCTGAAACCTAAAACTAGAAATATGATTTATTCTACTTATGTCAGCAAACAAATCATAAAAGACTATTTATCAATACCTGAACAGCAATGTCAATCACTAGCACTAGACAGGGAGAAAAAACATTAAAAAGCAAGGGTATTTATTCAGCCTTCTTACAAATCTTATCACTGTGAACAGAAGCCAGCCTGACAAAGAATGCTGTGTAGACCTAAAACATACAAAGTCATTTTTAAAGCCAAAAATATGCAGAACAAGACGGAGCAGGGAGGCTTGGCATGAGGCTCAACAACTTATTTGCAACTTACTCTGTCTCTGCAAAATATAGGCAGGCCATGCAAGACTGTTTTGGCATTCTTTAAACACCTCTTTGGTACTATCCAGTCACCACTGCCAGGACCAGCAAGCAGAAGCTTAGCATTGCTGCACAGTACTGTGCATGTCTTGTAGATGTTGGCTATGCTTCTGGACAAAGAAAAATTCTTTCATACAGAATAATGCACTATGTAATAATGAATTATGCATGCTTTAGATGAACACTACCATAAGACTTCCTATGATTCAATTAAAAGCAACAAATTATCTCCTGCGTGTTTCACAGAACATTAGATCTTCTTTTAAGCAGTCATACAAAACAGTTGTGACACTGTAAAAGGATACATTGCAAAAGCCAGAACAAGCAGACACCAGACTATACTGATATTCATTTCTTGTGAGGGCTTCACCCAGCTGTAGTAGGCTTCAGTAACCAAATATACCACTGTAGCCGCAACTGTGAAGTCCACCAGCCACTGATATTCAGGAAAATAATGCAAGGCTGAAATATAAATGGTTACTTAGTAACTGAAATACAAGCAGAAAACACTTTTAGCATCTGTGGTTCCTAGAGTTTCAAATACATACATGAACTGCAGTTATCAACCTTTCATTGTTGTTTTCTTAAAAATAAAAAATAAAAAACCAACAACAACTTTCAACTACAATTAGATTATTAGAAGACCAATCACAAAATGCGGAAAATAGCTAGAATATCCAGATACACCAAATAGAAAGCAGAAGCTTTCTGGCAAGGAGGATATTGCTCCTTGAATCCAGTTCAAATGGATTCACTGCTTTTTATATCTAGCTACACTACTGGTCCATCCAGTCTCATACAGTCCACTGATTAGCAATGGCTTGCCAGGATCACAAACAGGGATGTTCCCCAGCTCTGCAACCACAGGAGTTTTATGACAATGCCATGGACTGATCAGGATTGCATCTATGCAAAGTGTGTGTTCTACCTGCCATCAAATACATAACTCTATGAGAACTACCATGACCAGTCTGATATCAGTATCATCTTGGGACAGCTTAAAAACTTTAAGTTTAGCCTACAATGTATAGTGGGTCTTCTCTCTCTAAAATGATGCTGATTGGGATCTTTCTGTATGCCATCAGAAAGTCCTCCTCCAACATGCACTGATGAACACCCTCCCACATGAACACCCTCGACTCGTCTGCCGGTTATTTCCAACACAACACTCAAAGTGAAGTAAATCTTTCCAATGTAAAACTTCCCTTCATGATTTATTTGAAATTGGCTGTAAAACAAATAATGGTTGTTACATGGAATTCATTTCTCAACTTACACAATTTACTATGCAAAGTTAGGGACAGCTATAATGAGCTTACCCTTCACCTCCCAAGTTCTCCACTAATATTGCAAGTCATTGTTTAGAAACTAGATGTTTTTAAAACAGGGGCCAGATTTGAAATTCAAAAAAGGCTAATTTGCACCTTTGAAAATGTTTGTTCTACAAGAAAATACCTGAACAAACCTGGAATTAAGAATTATGTAGCTCTCTTTGGACAACACCATACATTTAGGATTAAAGAATACACAATTGTGACACCATGCAGTTTATAATGGTCTCAGACCCTTACCTAATGCATCTATTTCAGTAATAGACTTTGTTTCCAGATGAAGATCAATGTCTTTAGGAATGGTTAGCGGTTTGTTTTCAATATGACCATTATATTTCCTGTAAAGAGAGACACATCATAAAAACCATTCCATATGCTGAGTGCCATCAAAGTTACCAGGTCTCCCTCTCTTTCTTTCTCTCTCTATGTGTGTGATTTATTTAGCATCAGCAGCCAAAGTTGGTGGAGTCGAAGAGAGTGAGAAAAATGGTTTGGATCAGGGCTGCAAATGAAGAGTTAGCCACACCTACAGTAAACAAACAAAATTTATAAGCCATACTCAATATGGGGATAATGGTGGAGAGAAGGCAAATACCTTAAAGATTCTATTCTATTCTATGTGTATTGGGGGGCAGATGTGCACATCCATCCATCCAGTTTTCCATATGCAGAACAGTATTTTTCTTCATTTTCAAAGACTAATTGGAATAGCACATAGTCAATCCCCATTTTCTAGCTAGGAGACAGAGGTTGAAAAACAGTGATGGGCTCATATTGCTTACTTACCTATCTTTCTTGCTTTTTCCTTTTTGTTGTTTCCCAGCAAGAATACGTAATTCTTCTTCTGTGGGATGCAGATACCATCGCAAGCTACCAGATTTTTGAAGAAGCAGGTACCAAGAGAAATACAGGTGTTTGTCAGACTAAATATAAAAGAATTTGCTTTCTTGTTCATTCACAAAATTCCTCATTTCAACCTGATGTTATCATATGTCACATACTTCCTTATATAAATGCTGCCCTGTAGTAGATAGCCCCAGTTATCAGAATGAGCTTCCAAACTGGTGTCACTTTTGTACATTGAGGTTTCAAAAGAGTAGCTTACTATGTTACAGAAACACACATAAGGAGCTTCAAAGATATCAGTTTAAAAGTGCTGTGACTCAACTAATGAGGTTCAAAAATAGTTTTAAAAGCACACAGTGACTACCAAAAGCCTCTGGTGACTGGAGGTGGGGGGCAAAGCAACCACACTCTTCATTTCTGCTCAAACCCCACCTTTTTGCCATTTGCCTACATTTTCAACATTTTCATCCTTTCAAACAGTTTCTGAAACCAAAATCCCACATTCTAAGTAACTTGGTTATTAAGAGTTCAGAACAAAACAGAAAAGGGTTGTGTTGCTATGCAAAAATAACCACTGGCAACATGCAATATTTTCACTACTGCAGCTAAATTAATGTCAGGACTTCCAATATTCTATGACAGTCACCATGAATACCCAGGAGCAGCTGTAAAAATCTCTATAGGAGTCCATGATGGACCAACAAAATGCTATTGTTTTAACACCAAGCAAGGGTCAATGCAACTATATCATCCCCTCTGCCTAATTTGTGCTTCTACCTGTCCTCTCTAGTGAGATGTTTGAGCAATTGTCTAGAACAAGCAGCTACTGGTGATGAGTACCAGCTCCCACAATCCTTCCTTGCATTTCCCATCCAGCCACCTGGCTCATACAATCCTTACTTGAATAATCAACTCACCCCTTTTTGGAACAGAAATAATTTAAGGTGAATGGGAAAACCATTAGTTATTACTTGTAAAACCAATCAGCTGAACACCTCAGCCTCCCACATTTTAAAGTGATTTTGTTTGGACTAGGTGTGGAATTATTTAATCAACATCTTTAACTGATTTCTTACTATGGGGATATTTTTTTAAAAAAAGATTAATTCTTGCTATCTGGAATTTCAGAACATTTATATCAGAATAGTCTGCAAGCTAGGGGATTATGTTGCTAATACTTCACCATTTTTTCAGAACTGTCTGTTGACAAGACAACCCGCAAGGAAAAGAACACATCCAAATGGAAATTTATGACTAATCTTGAACTATTGTGATCCAGATCACTAAGAAATGTATCACAAATAGTATACTTGCCCCTAACAACAGCTTGTTTTGTGAATAAACTATCCTGCTTCTTTGCTTCATTTTCAACTTCGTATTTCAACTATAGGAGGAACTGTATTTTATTACAGGCACTTAAGGAAGAAATATGTTGCCACAGGATTAAGAGGAACTTAGATGGAACAGAATAGTCTGCAACAAGAACCCTGCCAAGAGTTATGTTCATTAAGATACACAGTAGTATAACTAAGCACACCACGTATTACTCAATTTCATCTGAAGTTACAGTACAGTGATAAATCTCCAAATGACTTTAAAAGATTGAAAGTGACTATTCTACTGAAAGCCAAACTTTCAAGATCTGCGCATCACTATGATTTGTTTCTAGGTAAACGCAAATGCATTACAGAATTGGGCAATTACAACAACACCTTACAGTCTTATCAGTGGTATTATGGTATAAGCTTTCATGGGCTAGAACCCACTTTGTCAGACGTTCAATTTGTTGCCTTTATCTTACCTGCCACTACAGAGAAGCCAACGCGCCAGAGAGTAGTGAGGTATGATCTTCTGTATAATACTAGCCATCACCATGGTAACCACCAGCTGCACACCTATCACACCCTGTGGAGGAATAAGCCAATGTATGTTAACATGCAGTAACATTTTTTTATATTTCAAAGCCTACAGTTCTAAAATGAACCTTTATATACTGCAGGGTTGTTTTTGTAACTATGAACTTACGACTGTTCGTCCTAATCCCTTCATAAAGGTGTCGATAAAGGATTCAGAAATATGGCTTTCTAGGAAAGAAAGCACACATCTAGCTGTTTTTCCATTGTAGCACACTATTTCTGAAGATCAAATAAATTACATAACCACCAACATTACTTTTAAAAATGTGTTTTAAAGGGGGACAGAGAATGCTCAGTTCAAATTCTTACCCTGCCTGGGCCAAGCTTGCAATTAGTCACTTGTCAGAAATAAGTCACAACTTCCAGGCTTAGGTCCATTCTCTCTTTTATCTTTAAAAACTGGTTATTTAGAGCTGATTCATAATACATGCAGAAGCCCAGATACACCTGTGCCTACTATAGGAAACTCAAGAGAGTGACTGACCATTGCTCCTGGGCACATGACAAGTCTGTTCCCCACATATTTATTGAATTTATTACCATTTATGAATCACTTCCTATAAAATATTTCAAAGCAGCTGAACTATAAAAATGACAATTTCATAAATAAAACAATTTTGTAAATAAAGCTATTTTTTTTAAAAAAAATTAAGAAATGTTACATGCTACCATGCTGTACACCTGCACATCCAGCCTGCAGCCTAAAATAAAGAGGTTGTGACTATAATACTTTCCAATGTGGTCTGTGCAACACTGTAGTGATGAATTTGCATAATTAGAATACATGTGGTAATTTCCATCACAAAGTCTTATACCTATAAGCCTTTAGAAATCTATGCTGGGTGAATAAGAAGTAAAGATATGGAATTAGAAGTAAAACAAAGAAAAAACCAGAGACTAAATATCTGGTGGGAAAACTCTTTTGGTTCAAGGGCTGAATTCAAAGATGGCCATCCCCCAGAAAGGCTCTCCAGCTAACAAAGGAAAGAGTGCACACACAAAATGTTCCCCAAGCACCATCCCATATCACACATCAGGTTCACATTCCAGTTCTCCATTTACCAAGGCAAGACAGAGAATGCACATCCCACCCCATCCACGTAAAAGTTGCATCTCAATTCTAAAGATAGCAAAAGAAAAACTTCCTGCACTTAGGCAGGATGAACCAGATGCACAAATATAGGATGGCTGGCTTACTAAGCAGTACATGTGAAAAGGATCTAGGGGTCTTGGTGGACCACAAGCTTAACATGAGTCAACAGTGTGATGCAGCAGCAAATAATAATAATAATAATAATAATAATAATAATAATAATAATGGATTTACTGTATATACTCGAGTATAAGCCGACCCGAAGATAAGCCGGGGCACCTAATTTTAGCACAAAAAACAGGGAAAACTTATTGACTCGAGTATAAGCCGGTTCACCACACCACAACCTGGTGGTGGCGGAAGCAGTGGAGGAAGAACAAGCAGCCCGAAAGGGCTCTTTTGGGCTGCTCATTCCTCCTCCACCACCACCGACAGTGGCAAAGGCGGCGGAGGAGGAAGGAGCAGCCCAAAAGGACTCCTTTCAGGCCACTCATCCCTCCGCCGCCGCCTCTGCCGCTTGCAAGAGCAGGCATAGCAGCTGCAGTTGGGAGAGGCACAGCACCTCTCCCAACCGCGGCTCCTGTGCCTGCCCTTGCGAGAGGTGGGCGGCAGGGGGACAAGCAGAGAGAAAAGGCTCCTTTTGGGCTGCTCGTCCCTCAGCCACTGCCACCCGCCTCACTCGAGTATAAGCCGAGGGGGGCTTTTTCAGCATTAAAAATGTGCTGAAAAAGTCAGCTTATACTCGAGTATATATGGTATTTGGCAACCAACACCAGTCAAAAATTATTAGTTTAATGTGGCATTTGGAACCCATATTCAAGTTTCTGCATATTGGAATAAAAAAAAACCTGCTAGGCATGCATAGTGCACCATCTGAGAGGCAGCAGACTAACATTTTACTTCACAGTGAGAGAAAACTGCCCAAGATGCTTTTAGCATCTTATATACCCAAGTCGGCAATCCATGTTTCCCGAAAATATTGGTAAAAAGCAAGGCTCACCAATTGCTAAACATCACTTTATTACTTACCAAACACATTACTATTGCGTAAATCTATAGTATACACTTTTCATCCCAGTGCTATGATAAATCATAGTCTGAGATTTCATGGAAAAATAGTGACCATAATACAGTCAGACTATAAAAGGCCCCCAGGAAATAACTTATTCAAGGGCAAGAAAATTGTTTGCACACAATTATGCCTAATATTTACTTTTGCTGCAGCACTTTGTTTTGAATAGAATTTAGCAGCTGCATTGTAACAATATCTAGAGGTCAGACAGTTTGGAACCACATTCTGATAAGGCATTGTGATAAGTGGTAAGCATAGAGCAATTGACAAAACAGGTTAAATATGGAAGACATGATCTAGGGGGGAAACAAGGTTAACAGAGAGAAAAATGTATAAGGTGAAATGCAGAGCACAACACCACTATTTCTCAGATTTTTATATTGCTTTTTAGAAATAACATGACTACAGGGCTGATTCGGGACGCTGCTTTTGAAACTCAGTTTCAAAACTGTTTGCAATGCAGCATTAGTAGTTTCTCTAACAAAAACAACAACAGCTTCACTACAAGCACCAACCCTTTAGGTATATTAAGTACTCTCGAGTTTAACATTTCAGGGTTGATTCATACAGCTTCTCCTCATCAAGGGTAGACAACATGGTGCCCTTTAGATGGTCTTGGACTACAATTTCCATCAGCTCCAGCCAGCATGGACAATGGTCATGGGAAGATGGGAATACAGAGGACGAAAGTCAGCATTAGCCATACTCTGAATATACCCACTGAAATCAATTAAATTAAATCAGGCTATTGATTTCAATGAATCTACTCTGATTATGACTTACCGTATTTTTCGCTCCATAAGACACACTTTATTCCTCCTAAAAAGCAAGGGGATATGTTTGTGCGTCTTATGGCGCAGATGTGTGGTCGGTCGCTGGCTCCCTTTCCGGTCCCGCCCCCTTGCCCAGGCCTCCATTGTTGAATGTTCTGCAGACGGAGGCTGTTTGTTTCCCCAGCGACATGTGACTGGTTGATTAGATTATCAGTCTGGAAACTGTAGAAATGGCTCCCTTTTCTTTCCTAAAGAATCTGCAGAACTATGAGTTGAACCCCATAAAAACAGGATTTTTTCCCTTTGCAAAGTAAGCTCAACAACTTTGAGCCGATCCTCAAAAAAGGGGCTTTTCCCCTTTGCAAAAGAAGCTGCACAACTGTGAACTGATCCCCCAAAAAACAGGGCTTTCCCCCTTTCCTCCTCCAAAAACTAGGTGTGTCTTATAGTCAGGTGCGTCTTATGGAGCAAAAAATACGGTAATTAGATCTCATATAAGCATTAGAGAGAGATACATTTGCAGGCAATATTTGTGTGTCAAGGTGTGTGAACAGGAGTATTCAGTGTTAAACTTTAGGAATGTTCTGCTTCTCTTCCTAATGATGAAGTGTGAAGGTCTACCACACTTCCACTGCCCCCAAAAGGTAGAAAATGAAAATCTATTATATAAATTATATACAAATTTAACTCATAGTATGGGTAGCAACCAATGGCACTGTACAGCTGGAAATCTGAGAGCTGCACCCTTGCTCTGCTGAAATGCAACAGATCCTCAAGTCCAGGCTGAAAACAGAAACTAAACAGGTCCTAGCAGGATTCACTAGGTTCCAGTTGTACAAGGCTGCTTCCCACAGTCTAAATCAATGGAAGATAATAAGTAGTTCAGAAGACTGCTGCTTGGTGACCTAGTTTCTCAAACACCACTGGCTAAGAGGTTCTTAAAGTACGATATAGCTCATGCAACATTTATCATGCCTACATTAAAAAGTTCTGCCCCTAAAGATAATATGTAGTATGAATTCTAAAGCTCTTTCAACAGTCTCAACAGCATGGGATTCTCTGTAGCCTGGCTCATTCTTGCATCTCTTCTGTGGTTTCAGAAGCTTTGGGCCATGTGAAAGGGAGTTGAAAATATTGCTCCTTTCCATGCCAGGATCACCCCAGTTCCCCAACAACACTAGCGTGGAATGAGCCATGTTGAAATACAGGACCTGGTCTAAACAGCAAACTAGAAAAGAGATGTGCAGCAGTGATTTTCGAACCATAAGGTTAACATAAGAAGAGAACCCCTTCCCTTCCAGATCTACATCGTTGGACATCCACTCAGCTGGTCACAATACTGTGTTTCAGGAAACATTCACCAGTGCTGGCCTAATATTAGGAGAATCCAGTTTATTGCAGGGTTTTACTCAAAAAGTACCAAAAAATACTTTTCAGTGGATAACTAAGGTCTCAGTTCTCACTTTCAAGTTGACAACTGAAGGGCAATACACCTGAAATTACAATGAAGAACTCTAAAGCATACTGCAAGTTTTTATTTGTTTTACATCCTGCTTTGTTGATTTTTTGTTTTGGATGTTGTTTTGCAATTTATTGAATTTTATTGTTTTTAATGCTATAGAACAATTTAAAGCATACTATAAAAATAATAAATAAATAAATAATGACTTTCATCACTAAATTGGAAGCAATGCCGCATTCTTTTTCCAACAGCAGATAAACGGGTGCTTTTGGAAGGTCACAAGCAATGTGCTTAAGTGGTTGATAGCTGTCCTCTCCCAACAATTGAGGCATCCAGTTTCAGTGGTATGGCAATTCCACTTAACTATATGACTAAAAGTATTTAATGGGGCAATCTATCCCATATACACTTGGGTTCATTTTCCACTAATATTTTTAGGTGTACATGTAAAGCTTACAATGTGCGACTGTGGCAAATGCGTTTGCAAAACACATATATGACACATCACACAAATACAGTTGGGAAAGAGCAGAGATTTCATAGGACACCATGACTCAGTGTATGCTTGGTGGCAAATCTAGGTAATGGAGTGTAAGAAGCAATATTCAGGGTGATTTGAAACACATATATGAAGTTGATTTTTTTTTCTTTGAAGTTGTACAGAAGGGCTTGCAGGTCACTAAAACAACATAGGCTGACTACTCATTCAGCAGTGGTTGGGTCACTGAAATCTGGAATGCATACTACTATCACAGGTGCCATCTGCAGACAACCCCCCTCCCCCAAACTGTACCAATACCACCAGTGCTCATTCTCATACTTATGTATATTTCCAAGTGAAATTATCAAGTATGGTACAAGGAGACAACTACCTTTCATCACAGAAGCAGGTGAGGTGGAATTGCTATTTCAGCATGTTTATATGCCCTTCTTATCCAGCCTAACAGCTTGTGCTTATATTTAATAACAGCAATATTAAATGGTTTAGACTCAGCCAAATCAGTTCTCAACAAGCAAATAAAACTCAACTGTATTTTTTTCATAGGGTATATATTAGAATAGCTGGAAATCTGGATAAACTTGTAGTTTCAGGTTGACTGTATCCATTGATGATTTCTTTGTTTTCAGTGCGCACACACACATTATGCATTCCATTGAGCTTGATCAATTGACTGTCCCTGAATCACAAATGAAGAGCAGGAACACCTCAACAGGAGTTGCTTATCAGCAGGCCTGGGCCCTGTGGCTGGTCAGATGAAACTAGGCCTCACCCACCCCACCTAGAAAGTCCACCCACACTGGAAAAAGGAGAACACATGTGGCCACGCTTCCCCAAGTTAACCTAAGAAGAGCCTACTAGATTAATAAATAATAATAATAATAATAATAATTTTTATTTATACCCCACCCTCCCCAGCCAAGGCCGGGCTCAGAGCGGCTTACAAGCAATAATAAAAACAAGTTAAATGATTACAACTTAAAAACAAAATTAAAAAAATACAACATTAAAATATTGAAACATTAAAATATTAAAATGTAGCCTCATCGCAGAAGAAGGAAAAGAAAAAAGAAAGAGAGGGAGGGAATCAAATTGGCTCCAAGCCAAAGGCCAGGCGGAACAACTTTGTCTTACAGGCCCTGCGGAAAGAAATCAGATCCTGCAGGGCCCTGGTCTCGTGAGGCAGAGTGTTCCACCAGACCGGAGCCAGAGTTGAAAAGGCCCTGGCTCTGCTTGAAGCCAATCTAACTTCCTTAGGGCCCGGGACCACAAGGGTGTTGCTATTTATGGACCTTGAGGCTCTCCGTGGGGCATACTGGGAGAGGCGGTCCCGTAGGTACAAGGGTCCTAGGCCGTGAAGGGCTTTAAAGGTCAAAAGCAGCACCTTAAATCTGATCCTGTACTCCACCGGGAGCCAGTGCAGCTTGAAAAGCACTGAGTGAATATGTTAGATTAGCACAGTTGCCCCCATTTGGCCCAGCATCTTGTACACACAGTGGCCAAGCAGCTGCCTGTGGGAAGCCCACACACAGGACCTTCACCCTGTGTTTGCCAGCAACTGGCATCCAAAAGCATTCGCTGCCTCTCCCTGTGGAGGCAAGGGCATAGCCATCAGTAAGGTAAAGGTAAGGGACCCCTGACCATGAGGTCCAGTCGTGACCAACTCTGTGGTTGCGACGCTCATCTCGCTTTATTGGCCGAGGGAGCCGTCGTACATGTGGCCAGCATGACTAAGCCACTTCTGGCGAACCAGAGCAGCGCACAGAAACACCGTTTACCTTCCCGCCGGAGCAGTACCTATTTATCTACTTGCACTTTGACATGCTTTCGAACTGCTAGGTTGGCAGGAGATAGCCACGAATTTGCTTGGTCCTCTTTTAAATTAATCCCAGTTGGTGGCCACCACTGCCCTCCTGTGAGGTTGCACACGGATATTTGAAAACAGGCAACCCCACATCCCCAAGCAGGCAGTTGGGCAGAAGATGGGCTGACGTCCATAGGATAGGGATTGTGGGAGTCCCCAGCATCCGAAGGCCCGGCCTTCGTTTCCAAACAGGGATGGGGAACCTGTGGCCCTGCAGATGTTGCTGGGCTACAGCTCCCATCACCCCTAGTCACTGGCCATCCTGGTTGGCGCGGACAGAAGGTGGTGTTCAGCAACATCCAGAGGCCCACAGCTTCCCCACCCCCGACTTCTCCCCCCACACAAACACCCCTATTCCGGCTTCAGCCCTCGCCCTCAAAACCAAGATTTGTCCCGAAAGCCCTAAAAGGGTCAACCGGCTCTAGGGAGAACTTCCAACTCTCCCTGCCTCTCTTCTCCCCTCCGACGTCTCACCCTCCAGAGACTCACCATGCTGCCCCAGGAGCCTCCGCCGCCGCCGCCTCGCGGGCTCTCCCCACACCCAGCTCATAAATCCTCCCCGCGCGAGCCGAGAAGCGCAGAATGCTCGCGGGGAGGCTCCGGTGCCGCTCGGAACCCCTCTCGCCAGCTAACGCCGGTTTCTAATGCCCGGCTCACGCCTCCCAAAGCCTGCAGAGGTCACGCCGGGACCCAGGTGAACAAGGACCCCGAACAGGGCTGCCCTGAAGATCCGCCTGAAAAAGGAAGAGGCTCTCGGTTCGCGGCGCACCGCTTCGCCACATTCCTGTCGCGGTGGAGAGGCAATTGCTTCACACCGAGACTCTAAGCGGAAAGGGAATGCATTTCGCCCAAAAGATGCTGTTCTTGAATTATTTGTTTTATCAGGCGCAAGGGAGGGCATCCCGATGCCGGGCAGCAAGGGCAGGAGCCCTGTCACGTGACATGGGAGGTCACCAGAGTCGCCCTTTCTGCTGTCCGAGAAAAATAGTCTGAGGTGAAGCGGGGACGCCTCTCGCTTGGGATTCTTATTTGTGTGTATTGCAGGTCGCTGTCCGTCCAACCCCACAACCCCCCTTAAGACGGCTACTCTTAGGTTGCTAAGTACAAGGATCGTTGGCAAAGGCTAGGCTTTTTAAAACAGTGTGAAGAGATGGACAAATAACGAGAGCAAGATAAGAGACCTAGTCAATGAGGGGAGAGGGAGGGAAGACTTGACTAGCGGAGTGGCGCATTCAATTAGCGCATGCGCCGCCCTGAGAAGCGCTAAGGGCGGCTGAGTGCGCACGCATCATTATAACCAACCGCCGCCTGGTATGAAAGTGCGTACACCCGGAAGTTTTGGCTGGCATGTCTCGTGCCGGGGAAGGAGGGGGAGCGGAGGGAGGCGCGTCAGGAGTCTCGCGCGAGCTGCTGAGGCGAAAGGCGGTTGGGGGCGGCCCGCGCATGCCGCCTGCTACGTTTGCCGTTATTCTAAGGCCGCGGAGGAGGGGGAGGCTCTTTCCCGCCCGAGGAGCCTCAGCGCGCTTTGCTTCCACCCGTGCAGAACTGCGAGCCTCCCAGCTCCTTAACGCGGACACCAAAATTATTGCACGAGCTCATTTGGTTGCCGAGTCGCGAATATATATATATATATATATATATATTCAGTCTAAAGGAGTGTGTGTGTTTGTGTGTCAATTCCAGCTGCTGTGACGCGAGAGAAATGTGGAAGCCCCGCACCCACTCCTCAGTAGAATTGCCTGCACCACATAAAGATAATAAAGCATTATATTCCACCTTCCTAGAAAAAATATACAAGGTGGCTTACAATCGAAATGAAAATAATGAGCAAGGATAATACTGTTGCGTTCACCCCAATCTCCGAGAGGCTCCAGCACTTACCCAGGTCTGGTTTCCTGGGAATGGAAATCAGTACAGACTGTGGTGTCTTTAGGATATATGGATCCACAGGTGTGCATCCTGACTAGCATAGGGTGGAAGGAGTTACAGCATGGATGTTCCAACAGCTCTTGTTTTAATGGGAGCCCAGCCACCCACCAAACCACAGCTTTGTGGGATTTAGCCTGCAGAGAAACTCAAGCCTCCCGTTTCTTTCAGCTCGCAGCTGAAAATTCATGCATGCACAGCCCCCACTTGGCCTGTTCTCCATCCTAGGATGACATTCCTGTTTGCATAGGCATTTGGTGGCGGAAGGATGCTATGGGAGGGATTCAGTGTAGTACTTAGGAGATGGTTTCATCAGGCAAGCAGAAGTGCTTGAGCTGATGGAGCAACCTCTCCTCTTTTCCTCCCTTGAGGTGTTCTGGGGCTTCTCCCAACACCACCAGCCCCCCAGCCAGTTTGGATGGGCGCAGGGAGAGGGGGAGAGAAAACTGGACTAAGGCAATGTGTTTTCTATGGGGCTACCTCTGAAGGCAACTCCAATGGTAGCCAGAAGGCTTAAAGATGTGGCACCACTTATTTGCACCAGTTGTGTTGGCTTTCTAGGCCTAAATCAAAGTCTGTGCACTCTGTCACGGTGTTCTGTTGTGCCAGAAGCGGTTTAGTCATGCTGGCCACATGACCTGGAAAGCTGTCTGGACAAACGCCAGCTCCTTCGGCCTGAACGCGAAATGAGCACCGCAACCCCATAGCTGCCTTTGACTGGACTTAATCGTCCAGGCGTCTTTTACCTTTTTACCTTTCCTTGCTGCAATTAACCATGGTCATAATCTAAGATCCAGGTCTGAGGTCTGGTTTGTGTTTCTGCTGGTGAAGTTGGTTACGTTGCCAAGTACAGAGCCTTTTTGGTGGTGGCTCTGCTATTGGGAACCTTTCTTATTTCCTCTGGGCAATCTAGCTTTTGATAATCCTGTGGTGGCAGTTGGGTAACAAAAAGTCATCTCAGCTGGAACCCTGGGAGCTAGATTTCTCCAGGCTGTTCTGTGTTCTCACTCCTCTCTCTATTTAATTTAAGTATATTGTCCACTGATACCAAAGGCCTGATCCAAAACATCTCCCTCACACGCTTGCACATATGAGTTCCCCATCCATTTCCCCCTACTCATTCCAAATTAACCCTGAATGTCAAAGGCCAGCCCAGTAAAGAAGTGCCCATAAGTGTTCTGATATATTCTCCATCTTGCACTTTGGTGGGCCAGGAGTGAAAAAGAACCTCATACTGTAATTAAGGTAAAGGTAAAGGTACCCCTGCCCGTACGGGCCAGTCTTGACAGACTCTAGGGTTGTGCGCCCATCTCACTCAAAGAGGCCAAGGGCCAGCGCTGTCCGGAGACACTTCCGGGTCACGTGGCCAGCGTGACATCGCTGCTCTGGCGAGCCAGAGCCGCACACGGAAACGCCGTTTGCCTTCCCGCTAGTAAGCGGTCCCTATTTATCTACTTGCACCCAGGGGTGCTTTCAAACTGCTAGGTTGGCAGGCGCTGAGACCGAACGACGGGAGCGCACCCCGCTGCGGGGATTCGAACCGCCGACCATGCGATCGGCAAGTCCTAGGCACTGAGGCTTTAACCCACAGCGCCACCCGCGTCCACAGTGCCACCCGCGTCCACAGCGCCTACCAAATTCCACAAACCAAAACACTTTTTTAACAATGGCAGAGGTGTAAATGTCACATTTGCAACCAAATAATTTCTGATATGGATACATTTTAAGAACCACCAACTGTCTTTAAAACAAAACAAAACCTGTTAACCAGTAAATGATGGAAATGAGGAAATACTGTATGCTGGCTTGGAAAAAAGCAGAGTGCATACCAGGAGGGCATGTGTTAAGTCACCTGGACCAGCATTTTTAATTATATCAGTGGCAGTTCTCCAAAGCCAACACACACAATCAGCCAAAATATTCAATTAGCTGCCCTATAATAGATTTAAATTTAATAGGCTAGCTTTCTGCCATATCTCTGTTAAAATGGTTTAGCATACATCTCAGCCAATGTTACAGTTATGTGTAGCATTACTGAGATACCATAACGGATCTAAGCTTGTAAAATCAGTTGGTAATTGCAATGTTGATACAACAACATGAAAACCTCAGTGTAGTAACATTAAAAGAAGCCCTCTGCATATCAACAACAACTAAATTTTAGGATGTCACAGTTTCAAATATTATCCTCTGGTTTCTGAGATGAAAGATATGGTCATTACTTTTTTTCTTGTCTGGCAATGTACAGGTTTTCTAACCAACCCTTGCTTTAAAGAACTAGCAGGTTTCTATCTCCAAAGCACACTGCACATAATTTCAGTACTCAGAGCTGTTTTTATCCCACAGTAGCTGTTCATGCTCCACAACATACAGTGGTGCCTCGCAAGACGAAAAGAATCCGTTCCGGGAGTCTTTTCGTCTTGCGGTTTTTTCGTCTTGCGAAGCAAGCCCATTGACGGAGTAGCGCTATTAGCGCTATTGGCGATTTAAGGGCTAAAAACGGCTTTTTTGGGGGGGGGATTAGCGGTTTTGCTGCTAAAATGCTTTTAGCAGCTTAGCGATTCAGAATAAGGGGTTTTGGAGCAAAAAAAAAATTCGATTTTTTTTCGTCATTTTTCGTCTTGCGAAGCAAGCCCATAGGGAAATTCGTCCTGCGAAGCGCCTCTGCAGACAGAAAACCCTTTCGTCTTGCGGGTTTTCCGTCTTGCGAGGCATTCGTCTTGCGGGGCACCACTGTACTGCCTTTATGGGATTAATGAATTATATTTCTCTAATACTGCACATCCCAGGAGGTTAGTTGCAGAAATATCATTAATGACAAAAATATTAAATGAAACCAATTATGAAATCTGTATTAGTATAAGAATGTGATCAGAACAATTAGAATGTGTTGGTCCTACCCATCGGTAGGAACTAATGGATTCTTTTGTATAAGCATCATTTTTATTTGAGAAACAATCAGAGTTCTAGAGTTGTAGTGCAACCTGTGTAAAGATTTTGTATTCTCTTAGTGTTCAGACATAATAGCAAATGATTAAAAGTAACTTGCTCCTGCTGGACAGGTAGGGAACAGTGATTATTCAAGTCTACAGGAACTTGACCACTGCAAGGTCACAGAGGTCAGAAACAGAATTTGAAAATCAATCCGTTCTTTCATGGGGAACTACTGTAATGAACAAAATAACTACAGTATGTTCTGAGGCTTGGGAGCAAGTTAACTACCTGAAAACAGTATTTTTTTGAAAAATGCCATAGGCCCAGTCTGGGTTGTGAGCTCCTGAGGCAGCCATGAAGTTTGCTCCAAATATATGGATGGGTACAAAAGTACTGCCTTCTATCAGTACAGAAAAACCAAGAACTGTAGCTTAAGAATTGTTGGCAGGCCAGCTACTAGCTTATAAACCTAAGAGACAGTCCAGTCCATTATTGCTTATATGGTTTTAAAAATGTCTTCAGTTAACTTTGCAAAGGGAGTGCTTGGGAACTGCTGGGAAAAGTTTAGACTACCTTGTAAAGTTGCTCATCTCAGTGGTGTTTGAAAGCAGTGCTGGGCTGAATGAGGGCAAATAAATAATGCTTGACTCCTGGAAAGATGGGGATTCTTTGGGTGGGTAGTTCCATGTCTGAGGGGATGGGCAAATTACTGGTTCTGGATGGGGATGCTCTTCCTCTGAAGGAGCAAGTAGCTTAGGGGTACTCCTGGATACAACAGTGTTCTCTGTGGCTAGGACAGAGCTTTCCAAACTTTTCATGTTGGTGACACACTGTTTAGCCATGCATCATTTTGTGTCACAGTAATTCAGTTTTACTAGCAAACCGGAGGTTAAACTAACCCCTTTGCAGCCCCAGGAAGAGCGCGGGGAGCATTCACGCAACATACCTACACACTGCAGCTAACACACTAACATGTCGCAACACACAGTTTGCAAAGCTCTGGGCTAGGACTTGCTTTTACCAGCTTTGTCTAGTTCACCAATGACTGCTGTACAGGCATAGCCTGGCCACTGTAGTCCATGTGATGGTAACCTTGAGGCCAGTGTTTGAAACTCCCATTGTTTTAGGTGCATTTTGCAACAGGGAATTTCATTAGTGTGAGCAGTTTTTGACCTCTGTTGCAGGCAGTACTGCACCTAAGATTAAAACTGCAGAGTGGCAGGAAAGGAGGAACTTTTTCTGCCTCCCCACTTCCAGCTACTATCTGAAGACTGGAAAATATTAGGAAAGTGGGCAGGGGAAAAATGAACATAGTATTTTACTATGTGGAAAAATGAACATAGTATTTTAGCTGCAGCTCATTAATTTTCAGCTTTGTATTCGTGTGTGTGTGTGTGTGTGTGTGTGTGTATAACACCTAGACATTCCGTTGTTGCACCCGTAATCTAGGTATAAGGTGCCATTTAGCTCCTAGCTTTCAAATCTCAGTTTCTAACACCTCTTAAGGCTGGTTTACTGTAATGTGTTCTGTGTGGGAATGCCCTTGGATCTGGTTTGAAAGCTCCAGCTTATGCTGAGTATGGCAGCCAGACTGCTGATGGGGTACCTGGCTGACAACATGTGAAACCATTGTTAAAACTCCTGTACTGGCTATCCATCTACTTCCAAGACAGGTTCTTGGACCTTGCATTAATTTACAAAGCCTTGAACTGTCCAGGGTACCTTAGGGATCACCTGAGCCCTTATATGCCAGCTCAATCACTGAGATCATATTCAGAGCATCATTGGTCATTCCCCAAGTCAATGAGACTCATTTGACAGCAACAACAAACCCAAGTCTCTAGTGTCATCAGTCCAGTCCTGTGGAATACTCTGCCAATAGAGATTCAGCAGGCACCTGTTTCAGCCTTTAACACCTGCTGAAAACTTTTCTATTCTGCCAGGCTTATGCAGGCAATTAAGAATACATCTTTCCATAACACTTAGCTGATTTCCGCTTTTTAAATGTTTATATGGCAGCCTTGAGTTCCATCATGGGAAAATATGGGGTATAAATAAATATGGAAGAAGAAGAAGAAGAAGAAGAAGAAGAAGAAGAAGGTTTTTATTGTATGGTTTTATGTATGGCTGTTGTAATCAACTCTTGTGGGTTGTTGTCTTTTAATGGAACAGTATATAAATATTTTTATAAATAAATCCACCAAGATAAATTGTTGGGAATGTCTAAAGATCCTAATTCATGAGATTCCTAGAAAGTATATGTGAAACACGTGCCCACAGATCAGGCTTTATATTATATAGTGCAAGTAGAAGAATCCCTGTGTCATATTTATAATGTGTTAAGGGCATTCAGATATGTGAAGCTTTCTGCAAACCAGAAAGAAAAAGACCTAGGCTGAATAAATGTCAGGGCATGAGCTTCAAGCAACAGCTTTTTTCTTTGCTGAAAGATCGCTGATGCCTAGGGAACAGCAAGGGTCAGGGTGGGATATCAAGGTCAGATGGCGAGTTTCCTATTCTTCTGTCTTGTCTGAAGCAAGAAGACCAGCTCATCAATTAAAGGGCCAGACTTCAGGGGTCATTCAAACATGTGGAAGTGTAAAGGGTCAGTTTGTTGATTTCACCTATACTGGCTTCTGACTAAAGAATAATGCTAGAACACCAGCGCGTATGCATAATGTATTAAATTATCTCCTCCCCGTTCTCATTGAAAGTACACAGGTGGGACCCCTTTATGCTTTCAGTGCTTCAGAAACATGCAGTTGCCACTTTCAGCTGAGGACACAATTGCTACCTAATGACAGAGTTAAATAAACTGAAGTGGTAAACCAACATGTGAATTATGAAGGTCTTTCCTCACTGGTGGGAGTTGTGTGGTGTCCCATAGATGCTCATTATGTTTTGTTTATACCCAATAGTAAAGTCTGTCATTGCTTCTATAGCATTAGCTGGAAGTGATGATGTCTGATCATAGAATAAAAGCTAGTGAGGATTTTTGTTGTTTGTACTTATTACTCACTGTGTGTCTCTCTCCAAGTGCTATTATATGGCTGACTATTCACCCTGGTTCAAACAGAGGAAACCTTGGAAATATCTTGATATAGGCAGATTACAGAGAAAGCAGAGTTGTTAATACTAAGAGGAAAATAATCCCTGGTGCAGTTTCGTTGACTTCAGCAATTACACCAGAATCTGGGTCACTTTTTAAATACAGGACATGTACTTAGAATATTAAGTTCAAATTTTTAAAAACCCATGGAGAATAGTGAGGCCTGTCAAGTTTTCAGTTAGGCCCATGTGTGCCTTAATGTGAATCCAAAGTAGGCCTAAGGTAAAAATGTGAAGAACTCTGTTCTCTGCATAATAAGCGTCATTTTATGTGCTTGCTGATATGTAAAGTGATCAATGAAATTGTATGCTTCCCTTTGCTAAGTGATACTAAAAGCCTGCCTCCTTTTGGATAGATGGCAACAAAAATTGCAGGGTCCTTCCATTTTCAAAAGGTTAGGCTGGGGGGGGGGGGTCATGGCATCTCACCTAGTTTAGTTCTGTGAGGATATACAAGTGAGATCTGCAACAAAATACCATACTGTGGAATATTTTTCTTCAGTATTTGAGTCACTCAGTGAAGGCCTTTCTTAGGATAATAATAATAATTATTATTATTATTATTATTATTATTATTATTATTATTATTTATACCCCGCCCTCCCCAGCCAAGGTCGGGCTCAGAGCGGCTTACAAGCAATAATAAAAACAAGTTGAATGATTACAACTTAAAAACAAAATTAAAATACAGCATTAAAATATTGAAACATTAAAATATTAAAATGTAGCCTCATCGCAGGAGGAGAAGGAAAAGAAAAAAGAAAGAGAGGGAGGGAATCAAATTGGCTCCAAGCCAAAGGCCAGGTGGAACAACTCTGTCTTACAGGCCCTGCGGAAAGAAATCAGATCCTGCAGGGCCCTGGTCTCATGAGGCAGAGCGTTCCACCAGACCGGAGCCAGAGTTGAAAAGGCCCTGGCTCTGGTTGAAGCCAATCTAACTTCCTTAGGGCCCTGGACCACTATGGTGTTGCTATTTACGGACCTTGAGGCTCTCCGTGGGGTATACTGGGAAAGGCGGTCCCGTAGGTACGAGGGTCCTAGGCCGTGAAGGGCTTTAAAGGTCAAAAGCAGCACCTTAAATCTGACCCTGTACTCCACCGGGAGCCAGTGCAGCTTGAAAAGCACTGGCTGAATATGCTCCCATGGCAGAGACCCATGAGGAGCCTCGCTGCAGCATTCTGCACCCACTGGAGTTTCTGGGACAGCTTCAAGGGCAGCCCCGCGTAGAGCGAATTACAGTAGTCAAGCCTGGAGATGACCGTCGCATGGATCACTGTGGCCAGGTCGGGGCGGGAAAGGTAAGGGGCCAACTGCTTGATGCGGTGAAGGTGGAAAAATGTCGCCTTGGCTGTTGCTGAAACTTGCGCCTCCATGGAAAGGGAGGCGTCAAGGATTACACCCAAACTCTTAACAGAAGGTAATGGCACTAATTGGGCCCCCGCAAGGGAAGGGAGTTGGTCCCTCATCCCCACGCCATTCCGACCCAGCCATAGGACCTCTGTCTCCGAAGGATTTAGTTTCAAGCGTCTCCCACGAAACCATCCAGCCACAGCTTCCAAGCATCTGGTCAGTGTGCTCGGGGCCGAGTCGGTGTGGCCATCCATCAGCAGATAGAGCTGAGTGTCATCAGCATATTGGTGACAGCCCAGCCCAAAGCTCTGGATAATCTGGGCAAGGGGGCGCATAAAGATGTTAAAAAGCATTGTGGAGAGAATTGTGCTCTGCGGCACTCCACACACCAAGGAGTGGCGCGACGACATTTCCCTCCCTAGTGCCACCCTCTGTCCCCGACCAGAGATAAAAGAGCACAGCCAGTTACAGGCTATGCCCTGTATCCCCACGTCTGCGAGGTGGTGGTCCAGGAGATCATGATCGACCATGTCAAAGGCTGCTGACAAATCTAAAAGGATTACCAGTCCTGACCCGCCTCAATCCAGTTGTCTACGGAGATCATCTGTTAGGGCAACCAGAGGCGTCTCGCTCCCAAAACCAGGACGGAAACCGGACTGAAATGGATCTAAAGCCGATGTTTCCTCCAGAAACCTACCAAGCTGTTCAGCAACCGCTCTCTCAATTACCTTACCCAGATATGGAAGATTTGAAACTGGGCGGTAATTGGATAGGTCTAAGGGATCTAATGAAGTTTTCTTTAAGAGTGGACATACCACTGCTTCCTTCAGTTCCCCTGGGAATGTCCCCATGTCAAGGGACAAATTGATAATTTCAACCAGGGAGGTCCGCGCAACATCTGGACACTCCCTAATCAGCCAAGACGGGCACAGATCAAGGAGGCAGGTGGTGGGCCTACCAATTTGGAGGAATCTATCCACATCAGCAGGGAGTATTCGATCGAAATGGTCCAACACTGGACCTGAAGTCAGTCGAGGGGCCTCCAGTTCAGTCACTGTATCTAAATTGGCAGGGAGGTAATGGCGGAGCAACAGGACTTTCTCCGCAAAAAAGCTCGTGAATGCCTCACAGCTGTGGGTTGAATTTGTGCTTAAATTTGGTTGTCCTCCTAAGGACGTTATTGATCTAATTATTCTAAAAAGTTGTGCCGGGCGAGAGCTAGTGGATGCAATGGAAGCTGCAAAGTAAGATTTTTTAGCAGCTTTCATAGCCATCTCATAGGCTTTCATGAGCGTCCTATAAGATGTTCTTGAGGCTCCGTCACGAGTCCGTCGCCATACTCGCTCTAGCCATCTGAGATCCCGCTTCATTTTCCGGAGCTCCTCAGTAAACCAAGGGGCCCGGTTTCAACGGGGTCATAGAGGGCACTTAGGCGCGATCTCATCAATGGCTGTGAAGAGCCGGTTATTCCAGTCCTCAACAAGGTCATCTAATGAGTTGCCAGGAGGAGCAGGAACCCGCAAGGCTTGTTGGAATCTATCAGGATCCATCAGTTTTGGCGGACGAGCCCAAATAGGTTCGCCACCCAAGCAATTTCCCTCATTCTCATCTCCCAACAGCCAGTCCACATTCAAGTGAGTACATTTAATCCTTATAGGGCAGTTTTAAGGGTCCCATAAAAGTCTTTTTCTGAGTATTTTTATACTTTTGCAAAATTTAGGATCTGCTGCTACCTTTCTTCCTCTTGTGCACAGATGGTGCCATTAAGAATCCACATGAACTTCAGAAATGGAAGTACTGTAATGATTATGGTGAATTCCTACAGTCCTGGAATTCAGGGAAGGTGGTGGCTGAACAGTTCCTTGACCATCTAGAAATAGGATATTTATAGGAAATTAATAATGGGTAGGAAATCTAACACACATAAAACAATTTAAGCTACTGCAGCTTAACCATAGGTAAACTGGATAGGAAAGTAAGTGGGTGATCTAAATGATGAAATTAACAACCCTTCACACTTTCAGCCATAGGCTCAATGGCCCACCATATTCTGAACTGGCAAATATCTCATCCAATAAGAAGGTGCATTTTAGAAAGTGCCAAACTTTCGAACATGGATTTTAAAGGGATTTTGGGACTGAGAACTGAACTCTACATTGACCTTGAATAAGTGGCAACTAAGGGATTGGCTATTCTGGGTAGAATCCAAAAGGTACCTGCAACTAATTAGGAACACCAACTTTCCCCCTTGGTATCCACTCCTGAGAACAAAGCATTTTATCTGACCAAACTCACCAGTTTTCTTAAGAAATGTTTTTATTGAGCTGCATTTCCAAGTGATGCCCACCACAGTCTTGGGTGGCCACTACCACATGGTCCTGTATGCAGACAGACTGTATTTGTGGTCAACTTCAAGACACTGTTCATTATCTATTAGCCTGCCCCTTATATAGAGACCTAAGGGATCACTTTCTGAAACGTTTGTGCACACAAGCAAGCAGTACAACCCGGCAGAAATGCTTTGGTTTCTTTTGAAACACAATAATAGCTTTGTAACACAGAGCGGCCCTCCATGTACTGGCTGCAAAAAACAAACAAACCCAGGAAACGTAACTTGTTGGTGTCTCTGATATCTTCTCTCTCATACCATCATGGATGTTGGCTTATATGATGGATGCATGCTCTGTATTATTTTATTAATACTATTGCTATATGTTTGTCATGGCATGAACTATTACTTACAACTGCCTGAAAATAAAAAGCCAAAGCTTACAAAAGTGAAGCTTTAATAGAGACAGACATTTAGTAAAGGAAACTCATGTTAATCCTTGTGTTGGGCCACTGCAATGCCAAGGACCAACCAGGAGTCTGTCATGTTTAAGCCTCTTTTGAAACCTCAGATTTTGATTAGCAGCCTCTTGCAGCAGACCAGCAGCTGCTGTCACACTGGAATCTTATTTGGCAGGACAGAAAGCAAGGAGACCAATTGCAGGTAAAACCAAAACAAAGTCAAATCATTCTAGATTTGTCTCTGTCCTCCATGCCAAGTTCTACAAAAGCAACACTAAGACCAAAGAGCAGGCAGCTAACAGGCAGACTCATTCTCTGGATTGATTGTAAGTAAGAACGCAGGCATGACAACAATTATACCCTAAAGCAGTTCTCATAACTGCCAGGTGAATTTAATGTGAATTAAGTTCATTTTGGAATAGAACTTTTGATGATTTCTAGTTCATCTTCTAAGTTCATTCTCTTACATGTGTGTATGGGTTGTTTTTTTAACTCTTTGACTCTTTGATCCTTGAAGCTTCAAAATCTTAATTGTTGAGGGAAATAAATCACACAATTTCTATTTCACTCTGTGCATGTTTTGATGTTTTCTTAGTCTTATACTTCAGCACAGCAGTTTGCGACATTCTGAAGCTGAGGGGCAGGGAGAGTTGCCAAGGATAATTTGGATGAATGTGAACCAAGCTAATTCATTTTGTAATTGGACAAAAATGAACTGGAATTAGCTCCTCCTTGTACTAGATAGAACTAGTTCCTTTTGAAAATGAATTCCCCAGAGCCACCCCAGCCCACACAATTAATCTCTCTTGAGGGTGATCACCACCTTCATAGTTTCTCTCTCCTAAGGTGAGAGAGAATACAGTGTAAGGGGATGATGTTCTCAACTTTCCCCCCTCTCCTTGTGACTTGCATAAAATTAAGTCAAGGGCTGTGTGAAATTAGGCCTATGGCTATGGCTCTCCTGTCTCTGTCATTGCTCATTACAATGCAGCTCATTTTAGGTGTACACCATCTTTTTATAAAGATCTACCATTTTCAGCTACTCTTTCTGGATTGCAAAAGCATTATGCCTTCTTTTTTCTACTCAACATCCTTTAAAAGTGAGAAGGGACTTAATAATTGAGTACTAATTGTTGTTATGACTCTGACAATCCTGGGAATTTCAACAAACTCAGTTATGAGCTCTGGGATTTTAAAACTCTTCTCTCTTCAGGTGAGGGCTGTCACCCAAGTAAAGAAATCTTAGTTGATTAATTGTATGACTATTAATTTAAGAATGAATTAAATATCCAGGCCTCTGCATAGAAGTAGCAATGGTTGTGAAGAAAAATGCATACTTTGTTTTTGGAGACTGTCAGCACATGACACAGCATGCACCATCTTGAAAGAGGCAAGAGGGATGTCTGTCATGAAAAATACAGTTTTTCATCTCGTATTATTATTATTACCTCTAATAATAAATTAAATAATAATAATAACAACATTAATTAATAATAATTCAGTTACTATGGCTTATCGCTTCCCACAAAAGTCTTGAAGTGACTTTAAAAAAAATTAAAAGTCCAGTGCGAGTGCAAAGTTAGAAACCAATGCAATACAGATGGAGGTGGTCAAATCATAAAACAAATTCCTCTATTCCCCAGCATAGACTTGACTAGCACACACTGAAAATACATTCAAAAGTATTGAAGAATTGTTGCCAGATAAATGAGGTGCCTTCTTAGTTGAATGATTTTGAATCAATGCGTGCAAACATCTAATTGACTGGCAGTGCAATGCTGTGTGCTTTATGGGAAGAAGAAGTGAAATGTGCTCCATTGCTTGGAGCAATTTTCTCCCTTCTTGGCTCACTTCCAGTATCAGAGCCAAACTTGGGGGGTGGGGAGAGAATAAAAGAGCAAGGCACAGTGAGGTGAGGGAGGAGCAGGTTCCCTCTTTCCTCCCCCATGGACTCCTTTTGGTGAAAGAACCCTATTTGCGAAGGGAACAGACAGGTGCGCATCTACCCCATCACCCTTGGTGATGAACGACATGTTTCTGATGAAGCGGAAGTTCAACAGGTGAAGCTTTAGCTAACCTGAAATTACAGTATGCTTCGTGTCTCACAGGAGCCTAGCCAGAAAAGGCAGGCAACACTGCACCACTTCTTTCCCTTGTATTTTACGCAGAAATGTGTGAAGGAATGTGTAGTCAGCCTAACAGGGATTGCAGAATGTAAATTTATGGATTCCCCCTGCAGAACAGAAGAGTGAACCTTAACTATTTCCTGTGCTGTAAGCATATTAGGCAGGGGTCAGCAAACTTTTTCAGCAGGGGGCCCGTCCACTGACCCTCAGACCTTGTGGGGGCCAGATTATATTTTTTGGGGGGGAAATGAATGAATTCCTATGCCCCACAAATAACCCAGAGATGCATTTTAAATAAAAGCACACATTCTGCTTATGTAAAAACACCAGGCAGGCCCCACAAATAACCCAGAGGTGCATTTTAAATAAAAAGACATATTCTACTCATGTAAAACACGCTCATTCCTGCACCATCCACGGGCCGGATTTAGAAGGCGATTGGGCTGGATCCGGGCCCCGGGCCTTAGTTTGCCTACCCGTGATATTAGGCATTAGACACGGAGCAAAGAATTGTGGATTGCCTCTTGGGTATGAATCACATCTCTCTCTCTCCTCCCCACCTCCACCCACTCTGAACAAAGGACAAATACAGAAAAGGGAAGTGTGCAAACATGGCCTTGTTTCCTCTTTAGTCTCTCAGGAGGCACCCCCGTTTCTGAAGAGCCATGAATATGTAAAGTCAGAACTGTAAGCCTGCCACTGTTACACTGTTTAGCGCTATACAATTGCTAAATAGAAGAAGCGGGAATCCAGGCACTTTCTCTTAGAGTGGCATATACACATTCTCCTCCCCCTGTTTCTTTCTTGAGAAATAGAAGGGAATACTTGAGAGGACCGTTAAGATCTGAAGATATGTGGAACAGGAACACAGAAAACCTTGTGACATTTTCTCTCAGTAAGAAACATTAATCATACAGAGTTGAGAGCTAAGGCTCCTGAAAGCTGATGGACTGACATAAAAATAGGTAGGAGGTGTTTCGGTCCTGGGTAGCCAAGTATCCTACTTTACAGAGGGCAGTCCTCTAATTAAAGGGCCTTCTCTGTGGTGGCACCCCATTTGTGGAATGCCCTTCTCCTTGGAAGCTTGGTGCAAACACATTTATCATTCTGCTGCCAAGTTAAGACTTACCATGCTTTGCAGTATTTAGTGCAGGTTCTTCGTTGTTTTAAGGCAAGTACTGTAGCTTAAAGCAAGTTTGAAATGCTCTGATTATGTTGATTTTCTAGTTCATGACTGTTTTTACAGTGGTACCTCAGGTTACAGACGCTTCAGGTTACAGACCCTTCAGGTTATAGACTTTGCTAGCCCAGAAATATTACCTCGGGTTAAGAACTTTGCTTCAGGATGAGAACAGAAATCATGCTCCAGCAGCACGGGGGCAGCAGTAGCTTAAGTGGTGCTTCAGGTTAAGAACAGTTTCAGGTTAAGAACGGACCTCCAGAACAAATTAAGTTCTTAACCCGAGGTACCACTGTACTGTATATGATTTGTGTAACTTGTAGCCTCTACCCAACCCTATCTTTAGCAGAACCAACTGAAACATGACAAAGTAGCAAGCTTGTCCAAACTTGAAACCTCATTCACAGCTTTGTGTCATTTTAGTTGGTCCTAAGTTGCACTACTTTTGAGTTTTAAATGCACAAGTTTATCGTCCATCTTTCTGGGGCTGAGAAGTATAGCTTATCTCTGTATAAGTCTGCTCTTCCAAGCGCACCCCCCCCCCAGTTCATCTCATTGCTGTGTGGTCTTTTGTCAAAGTGCAACATTGCAAGTTGCCAATGCAGCAAAACAGCAAGGCTGCTGCTGGTGCAGAAGCTCTGGCTAATGCAACAGTATTTATTTTGTGTCACTGTCCTACTGAATACGTTGTGCGTGGACAGAACAGAGATGTGGTGGTGGTTAAGTGCAGAAGTCACAACACACTCACTGCAACCCAGTCTATGTCAAAAACATCAGGATTGCCCTTTGGGCATTGCAGAGTTGTGAGTCAAATGAAGGCTCAGACAGCAGAATGAAGTCAACAAATCCAACAGGATCATATATTTGGAAGGGACCCAAGGGTCATCTAGTCTAATCCCCTGCAATGCAGGAACTCAGCTAAAGCATCCATGGAAGATGGCTATCCAACCTCTGCTTAAAAACCTCCAAGGAAGGAGAGTCCATAACCTTCCAAGGGAGACCCTTGCCCTGCCAAACAGCTCTTACTGTCAGAACAGTTCTTCCTAATATTTAGTCGAAATTGCCCTTCTTGTAACCTGAAGCCCTTGGTTCGAGTCTGACCCTCCAGAGCAGGAGAAAACAAATTTGTTCTCTCTTCCATGTGACAGCCCTTGAGATATTTGAAGATGGCTATCATATCTCCAATATTTTGGCCACCTCATGAGAAGAGAAGACTCCCTGGAAAAGACCCTGATGCTGGGAAAGATGGAGGGCACAAGGAGAAGGGGACGACAGAGGACGAGATGGTTAGACAGTGTTCTCGAAGCTACAAACATGAGTCTGACCAAACTGCGGGAGGCAACGGAAGACAGGAGTGCCTGGCGTGCTCTGGTCCATGGGGTCACGAAGAGTCGGACACGACTGAACGACTAAACAACAACAAATCATATCTCCTCTCAGTCTCCTCTTTTCCAGCCTAAACCTACCCAGCTTCTTCAACTGTTCCTCGTAAGGCTTGGTTTCCAGACAGGTTTTTGTGAAATAATGAAGTCTACTACCAAATGCAGACCTAGAGACAAATATGGGTCTTCAGACTGCCAAGACAAGTGTCATTCAGTTTGTTGGCTCAAGATGCTTCCCTGTTTTGACCAACACACTTGTCAGCTGGTCTCTCTTGCCTCCTCCTCTCTCCCCCCCCCCTCTTATTCAACTTCAGTCCTAATGTGACATGAATAGTAAAGCCCACAAACAAAGCAGATTCTAAACTATAATGAATGGACAGTAGAAATCATCATTCACCTACAATTCAATGAAGGAAGAGTTTTCTCCCATTTAAATGTCGTCCCTTCGTTATTATGCACAAACTTTCTGTTTTAAAAAGTAAGGCTTTTGTGTCCTAGCACTTAGAGGGGGAAAAGGTGTTTTTGTACCAGTTGGCACTTCAGATCAGTATACATTATAATGTTTTCATTTCCCAATTTAATAAATTACTACATCCATTTAATTTATGTAAAATCCTCACCTAGCCAATTTAAAACTTACTAATTGCAATCACTGAAAACACTTTTAAAATGAGGATGAAGCAAAAACCAGCACAGTTCAATTTAATCAGCACAGGAAATGGTCAACATGTCCCTTTGCTATAAAAATAATCCCCCAAAAATTAAAGAGCAAAAAGGGAGAAAAAGGGAGAAAAAAATTAAAAATGTTGTGGAATATTAATTAGGTTTGAAACAGCTGCAATTAGCATTTCAGAGAGCTTCTTAAAATTCAAGTACATTGTGATCCAGATACTGTATTAGATATATTATCTAGACTGTGCACGTTGCTAGATAGACAGCCAGATACAGTTTTTGCTAATTCCAGAGGTGCAGCTAGCCATGTTAATCTGTTACTGTTGCCAACAGCAGGAAGTTGAAGGAGAAAGCTTGGACAGGTTTCACACCTGCCGCTTCCAGCACTTTTGAATCTCTTTGCTGCTGTTGAATTCTGCAAATGATAGAAATGCAGTTTTAAATACTGTTGTAGCAGGCTTGAAACCAATTAACACACATGCAAGAAGATGGATTTGCAAACACATATCAACCTCCTAGCAGTTATTGTGACATCACTGAAGATTTTTATCTCAAGCACATATTATTATTATTATTATTATTATTATTATTATTATTATTATTATTATTGCCATTTGCTACATTCCAGCTCAAGGGCCCCCAGAGTGGTGAACAGCATATTAAAACAACAAAATATGCATCAAACTACAGTACAATTCCATAAATCTATCAATCAGAACAATGTAAGCCTGCGTACTCACAAAACAGTGACGGTTTTCTTCTACTTCTCCTAACCAGGGAATTAAAGAGTGCTCTCATCAAACCTATACCCCACACTTTTAGGGGCTAGAAACCTGAAATGATAATGACAAATGGTTTTTGAAGGATTTTTAATGCTTCACTCAGTTCTTCCTCAACACTTTTGAGCTTTTTCACATTTTAGCATCTCCTCCCTGTGTAGAAGGGAGACTTTGATCATTTTACTGTGTAGTTCTGTGTAGTGTGAATGCATACTGTAGGTGAATGGTTTGATGGTTGTATTATGTATGGTGTGTATGTAATATTTATGAGATTTTTGTGATATATTATAATTGTGTTGCATTTTCATGTATTTAGATACGTTTTGGAGGAGGTGAATACAAAATTTGTTTTACTTACATGCATCATTTGGAGATACAGTATTTTTCAAATTATGTTACATAAACAATGGAATTTTTATTAATAAGTAGTAATAATTTTGGTTTTGAATGGGATTTGTATTGTATTTCTTACATTAATTCCTTTTTTGTTGGGATTTGTAAATCGCTTATAGATTTCTGCTGAAATATGAAATAGATGATAGATGATAGATAAATGCATAGATGAGAGGGAGAGCAACTCCCTCATCCAGTGATCCATCGGTTTCCATTAATTTCATTGGTTTCCATTAATATCATGCCAATTCATCACTGGCTTCCAGTGAAATTGATAATATTATGGGGAAATCTTGTTAGTTTCACTGCTTTTAACTTCCCTTTCTATTCTCTAGTAAAATTGCTGGATTTGGGGGGGGGGGCTAGTGAATTCTTCCAACACATGTATGTTTTCTTCAAAAGGGCATCACGGATATGCACCAGTGACAGGCTAATTTTTTGTTTGAACCTTGAAATGAAGAGTTTTGTCTTAAAGCAGAAGTGTGCTACTCTGATCACTCTAAGAACCAGTTTTATATTCAATTTGAAGGCTATGTCACCATCTTGAAGGTGGAATGTTTGTCACAATTTAAACCGAGTACAGTGGTACCTCGGATTAAGAACTTAATTTGTTCTGGAGGTCCTGAAACTGTTCTTAACCTGAGGTACCACTTGAGCTAATGGGGCCTCCTGCTGCCACCACGGCACGATTTCTGTTCTCATCTTGAAGCAAAGTTCTTAACCCGAGGTACTATTTCTGGGTTAGCGGAGTCTGTAACCTGAAGCGTATGTAACCTGAAGCGTATGTAACCCGAGGTACCACTGTATGTTTTTAGCTCATCCTACCCTTTACCTTTACCTTTTACTCTTTTCTTCTCTAAACCCTGTAGAGATCTCTCTTCTCTCTTTCTGTTGCCACTGTTCGTCTCTTACCTCTCTGTACCTTTTAAAAACATAAGAGAGCCTGCTGGATCAGCCCAATGACCCATCTAGCCCACCATCCTGTTCTCACAATGGCCAGCCTGTGGGAAGCCCACAAGCAGGGCCTGAGCACAAAAGCACTATGCCCTCCTAAGATTTCCAGCAAGTGGTATTCAGAAGCATACTCCTTCCAACCCTGGGGGGAGAACAGAGCCATTGAATTATTGTATTTTAATGTTTTATTGCAAGCCGCCCAGAGTGGCTAGGGAAACCCAGCCACATGGGTGGGGTATAAAATAATAATAATAATAATAATAATAATAATTTTTATTTATACCCTGCCCTCCCAGGCCAGAGCTGGGCTCAGGGCGGCTAACACCAGTAAAATTACAATAAAAACATAATGGGAGGGAAGAGAACCAATTTAAAATACAGGTTAAAAATACAATTTAAAATGCAGCCTTATTTTAATAGTAGCCCATAGATCAAAACCAGAAGGGGAGGGGAACATAAGGGTCAGACTGAGTCCAAACCAAAGGCCAGGTGGAACTGCTCTGTCTTGCAGGCCCTGCAGAAAGATGTCAAGTTCCACAGGGCCCTAGTTGCCGTCGCCTCCTCCTCCTCCTCCTCCTCCTCCTCTTCCTCCTCCTCCTCCTCCTCCTCTTCTTCTTTGTCCTACTCATCTACTAATAGACAAATTCATGGAAGAGAAACTGTTTCCTACCCCCCCCCCCAGTTCCTTTTGCACAATCACATTTCAGCTATCCTGTTTTCTTTTACCTCTTTCTTCCTCCCCGCCTCTCAGTTCATTCCTCCCTTTCCTCCATCTATATTTCTGTTATCCCACCTCCATTCCTCACAGAGTTAAGCAGCAACAGCCCACAAGGCTCTCACTCTCCCAGCAGCTCCTATGCTGAGGAAATCTGTGTAATGTTACGTGACTGCAAAAAAAAGACACTGATGCCCAAATCCCAGAAGTGAGAAAGCAGCGCAGATGTGGAAGGCTTTTGGTGGGCTGGGGCAAGTCTTAGTCAGGGGAGGGAACCCGCTGCTGAACTATAAATCCCATCTTCCCATCTTTCTTCGCATTGAAAGAAAGGGGCACAACAGTCTTGTTATGCAATGCCTGTCCTAAATGTATTAGAAAGTTTCTTTTGATGTCTCAGTGCTCAAAAGGCATACCACATTAAGATCTGTTTGATACCTTGACTGCCCCCATCGAAAAAGGATACAGGGCTTAAGCTGGTGGTTAAACTTGAAAACTAGAATAGGATCCTGAATGTGCACACTGCCTTCTATTCTGGTATACAGAACCAACTCCAGATTTTATTTTTTATTTTTTGGGGGGGTGGGGGAGTCTTAGCAAAGCATTCTCTGGTTAGTTCCCCTCAAGGAGCCCTGCTGGGCTTACCATACGTGGTGCTAGAACTTCCAGCACTGGGTGGGTAGAAGCCACCACTTCAGTTTCCTACAATGCCCCCATTGTAACATCATTCCAGCGCATTGGGAGACATTTAAATGGCAGCTACCTGAACCAGCTGCATTTTCAAGAAGGGCTTGGGGACATGTGTCAGCAGTGGGCACTGCTGGGCTTCAGCAGCTGCCCCAGGATGTTGTATGGTGAGCTTGGGCCTGAGGATACCTCCATATCTTCAGGGGAGATATTATGTTCCAAAGAAAGAAAAGCAGAAGACAAGTGCCAGTTCATCACATGAAGCCAAGAAGCCTCACTCATCCAATGGTAAAAGATTCTAGCCCAGCCCTTTTACTATGCTGGCAGGGGAACATGCATCCACCTGGTTCTCCACCTGTAGCCTGAAGTATACAGTTTGCTCTGTCACCTTATTTCCATCTCACTGTGCTGCATATGTAGGCCAGTCCTTAGTTATAGCACTTAGGACAAGATGTGCTGGATGCAATACATCTGGATGCATTTAAAAAAAGAAAAAGTGTCCCCAATTACTCAGATTCTTAAAAGCTTAACCTTGTTTTTAATACATATAAAAATTAAATATGAGAACCCCCCACCCAAAGGGGCATTCTGAGAAGCCTGATGTGGCATTTTAGGACAGCGGAATTAAGCACCCCCCCCTCTTTAAAATAAATGAATTTGTTTCCCATATGCATATATATGCAGTTATAATCAATTAGCCAATCGATTGAGCCACCAAAAAAATTGCAGTTAATCGACTAACATTCCTTACATCAGATGATGGCCTTTGTAAGTGCGTGTATGCAAAATAATTAGCAATTTAAAAGCCTCTACTGTCTGATTAATTGGAGGCACTTTGATCAAAAATAGTTTTAATCAATTAATCTAACTGATTCACTGACTAAACGCTGCAGTCCCAGTCATTTGGCAGATACCGCTTCTTCTTTTTAGAGAAACGCCTGTTAAATCTATCACATAGGAAAAGTAAGTGTGCGTGTAAAAGGAAGAGCGGTGGGGGGGAATATTGCTAGGAGCAGCGATGACATTAGGATCACAGATGGATCTTATTTGTTCTCTCGCTTCTGTTTTTGTTCTTTATATACCATGAGTGAGAGTTTGCATAACTTCAAGCATGGAGCGGAAATGGCTGGTTTAGCAGCGCAGAACTTGCAACCTCGTGGGTTTGTCAACCACTTCGAACATAGCCAGAGAAATGGAGGAGCGAAGTTAATTTTTCCCCTTTTCTGAGCCTGGAAAGCGGGACCGTTATTTTCACTTTTTCCTCCAGTGGTTTGCGATTGCCAAGGATGAATTTAGAGAGTAAGGGAGACAAAATCAGCAGATTCTAACCGTGCGACTTTCAGCACCCAAATATTGCCACTAACCCTCACTGCTAATTCCCAATTATTTAATTTTTGGTGCATGAGATATGAACTCCGTCCCCCCGTACAGACACCTGCACTTGCTCCCCGTACAGACACCTGCCAGATAGGATAAAAAGAAACGGCCCCAAATAGAACTTTGCGAACTTCCGTCAGAAATAGTTGCCTCTGTGGAATTACTGCCCGTCCTGTAGCCGCCAAAAGATACAAAATCTCTCTGGTGGGAGTGAAGCTGCGCCACAGGTCTTGTCCCGTATGCCCATTCAGACGTAGCGATCTAAGATCAAACCAACACGGGCACCCCAATATAAGAGGTGAACGAATATGTTTTTGTATTACCACGGCAATGGGTCCGTTCTCCCCAAGGAACAGTCCAAGTTTAGCTTGCAGAATTCCGGTCGCTACACTGTGGGTTGCTTAATGCCAGCGGTGAACTACTCTAAGCTTTTGGAACTAGGAAATTAGAATTGGGGGGGGGGGGGCTGGTCCGACTGGGAAACTTAAAAGAGAGGGCATCGATCGCTGAAAGTAAGCCCCCAGGGTGGGGGAACCTAATGCCTCTGGGACCCTATATCGACAATAATAGCAGCCCCGGCTTGGCCTTCTTTCTCTATAGAAATAACTCCGCTCGGCAGCCTTTCCTCGCTGGAGAATCAAGACAGGGTGTTGCGGGCCTTTCTCTCGCGTGTGTCGTCTTGCCTCTTTAACAGAGCAACGCCCTCCGGGAAGCTGCTGCAAGGGGTGCCGTCGGAGTCAAGTTGAATCACCTGTGAAAACAGCAGGCGTTTATTTCCACCCGCGCGCCCCTGGAGAGAGAACACGGAGGGAGGGAGGGACACTTAGAGACCCACCAGACGCTTCCCTTTGAAAACACCATTCTCTACCCAGAACGGACTAGCTGCTTGGGTGTGTGTGTGTCTGTGTGTGTTTGACAAGGGCACTCCAAAGTCTCTAACTGTAGGGACTTGATTCAAGTTCAGGAGGCTCTTTGGCCACATCCAGGAAAAGATCAAGCTCTGCGTTTCCAGAAATAGATGCGCACACATCTTCACAAGAGTAAACCAGAGGCCGCTTCCTTTGTTTTGGTTAATTTTGAACTGGCGGGACATTGCAGTTGTCTTGTCAGTTAGCCTGATTTGAGAGCCTGTGTGTGTGTGTGTGTGTGTGTGTGTGTGTGTTCGTGCTTTCGCCTGCCCTCAGCAATCAGGCTTTCGACTCACGAGGCTTTGATTGTAGGAGTTGCCTTATTTGCATTGATGAGGATGAGCCAGCTGCTGGAGCAGACAGAACTGCACCTGACACAATCAGGGAGTTCAAGATTAGCGCAGGGAATCAGGAATCCACCCCGCTTCATGGCAATCTCAGCCCCTCTATTAGAGTCACTCATGCAAAATGACCCAAATTTTGCAGCGAGCACAATTAGCAAGCCCAAATGCATGTTAATTTGGGAGCTGACATTTCATTGCCTTTTACTTATTAAATATAATCATTATGTGTAGTTTACTAGACAAGGCTGGTGCGGGGGGGGGGGAGGGGAGAGAGAATGTGGAGGCCCCTCCTCCTCCTCCTCCGCCCACCCCCACCCCCAGCCTCCGGACATATGAACTAAATTCCCCACTCAGGTTGAGCAAGGTAGTAAGTTGACTCCTTTCTCACACTGGCTGTCTATGAGCAATTTGCAAAGGGGGGGGGGGAGGATCCTCAGTTTGCACAGAAAAAAGGAGGGGGGAAGGATCCTTGCAGGATTTACAGCTGCAGTTGAAGTGGGGAGGGACCCCTGCCTGGGATAGGGACCCACCTTGTCAAATCATTAATCCACGATCAACCCCTGTCCACTTTTCACAGCCCTCACCTTGCCACAATCTCAGGTGAGGGAGTCTCTTAACAGTAAAGCATCGCCTTGGTTCTTTGCACCGTTTCTCCAGTAAAATCACGAATATCTTTGGATCAGGGGCAAAGCTGCGCGGATCATCCTTTTTATGTGTTTAGCAGCTATAGGTTTTGAAACGTTCACTTATGATTTGGGATGTGGGGGGGCTGAAATATTGCGAAAATTGAATAAGTGATAATTCCGAGCCAAAGCATGCAGTTGGAAAGGGAAAGCTCCCATTGGAGAACAGAAAATTTAATGAGCTTTTAATGGAATGCAATGCTCGGAGTAGTAAATTATTTGTTAGTTGACGATGCAATCAGCATGCTGATTAAGGTTGCCGAGGGTTTCCCCCTCCCTCCCTAAACATTAACTGAATGGAGACGGGTTGTCCTCTTTGTTGTGCTTGGGGGGCTTTCGGGAAGCAAATGGACTTTCAGAACAGAGATTGTCAATAAAGGTGAGTGCACTTCAGGTGTCATTTGAAATCTGGCGATAAAATGCTTCTGATAAATATTTAAAAGCATTTGCAATCCACAATGTGCTTCGTCTATATAGTGCCTTGTGCAAACCCTGGTTACAGAAGCAGCAGGCCTGGAAAGGCCTTGCAACCTGATTCCCCCCCCCCCTCTCGCTAGATGAATTGATTTGTATATTTTATCTTCATTTCGGTTAAACGGGGCCTCCAAAATGCTCGTTTAAGCGTAGATTTGTCAGTCACAATGGACTTGCAATAGTAAATATATAAGAGGACAAAATAATAATAATAATAATAATAATAATAAAGTCTCCCCCCCCCCCCAATTAGGAACAAGTGTGTTATTAAGCAGCGTTAAATATTCTGGAATCGTGCATGCATGAAATAAGAATTTTAGAAATAGTGTGGCAAGAGTGGCCATTCTTTTCTCTAGCAGGATTCGATTTTATCTTGTTTTCTGAGAACTTCGTCGGGGGTCATCCGTACAGAAGATCCCCTCCTACTAACGTCCCATCTTCGCCTGCTTGCTTGTCAAATCGTTCACGAGGATTTTAAGGAGATTCAGAGCATTGCTTTGCGTGGGGTGTCTCTCTGTGATCCTGTTTAAAACAAATCTTAACGTTTTGGTCATTGATCTGCCTGCTTGGATGACAAGATTTATGACTGCCAGAAGGGAACATTTCCCCCTTTTCCTGTCTTTCTTTTTTTAAGACGAATGAGAGGCATGGAGGGGTGTATATATGTGTGTGCGTGTGTGTGTTAGTGTTAGACTTAATGTTAACGACCACAATGTCCTCCTTATATAAATCCTCATTAGCTGAATCATCCCGTTAAGCCTCCCTCAATGATCAGGTACCTTCAAAATCCGATAAATAACCATCTATGTGTTTTAACTATTCCTACTGATGACCCAAGAGGTTAAATGCCTTTGACTGGCATTTGACTTCTGACCTCATATAAATGTTATCTTATCAGTTCCTGCTTGTTAACTCGCATTGGGTGCTTGTCCCTGATGGCTTTTAGATAAAGGAGGTTTTATTATATTTCCTATTGGAACTGAACTGTTGCCTTTGTTTTCGTCGCCAGTGTCAGCTCCCGGAGTAACCTTTTCACCTCTGTTTTAGTGAAAGGGGGTCTTTTAAAAGCACACACGCACAACGCAACTATTTACAGTGGTCCCCCCCCCAATATCTTTCTTTCTTTCTTTCTTTCTTTCTTTCTTTCTTTCTTTCTTTCTTTCTTTCTTTCTTTTTCTTTTTAATTGCTTAACTCGCTGGTTGGCATCGACGTTGGATTTAGTCCTTAACCCTACCTCCGAAACCGTGCTGCAGAAAGAGTTGCCAATAATTATAATAAAAAACCCAGCACGTTTTAAAAGGGGGGAGACGTTTCATAATTGTAGGTTTAAGCAAAGGGGCGATGAGTTCGTCAGATCAGATATGCAAATGTATATCTAAGGAAAGAAGCACGCTGTTTAACCCTCTTCTTTCTCTCCTTTTTAAAAAGAGAGGGGGGTGATGTCATCTCTGCCTCTCTCCGCTATATTCCTTTATTCCAGCTTCTTCCTTTTTTGCAAAAGCCCTGATTTCTCCTGCGCGCGCACGCTCGCTCACTCTTCCCCTGCGTTGGAGTGTTTGCCATTATCAACCCCATACAGAGGCGTGGAGAGAGCCTAGCATAATGAGAGATGTGTACAGTACTACACCTTTTAGTGTACCTTTCTGGTAAATGCAAAGGGAAAATGTCAATACACGAGATATTATATGCAGGGAGCGATCCAGATCTTTCAGGGCAGTCGGCCTCCTCCTTTTCGGATTGCTTAATGCACTGCTAAACAATACCTTCAAATTAATTTGTGGGTAGAAATTAGGCTACCATCAGAGAGAAAGAGATAGAGAGAATGAGAAGGCAGCCATCTTGTGGGTGTCATTTTGTCTTCGTCGTCTTCCCCGTCCCCTTTTTTTTTTACCCCCCCCCTTATGACTTTTTCTATCTGCTTAATTAGCCCGGAAGATACTAATGTGTATGAGGTCTTATCTTCCCGCCCTTTCATAGCCCATACCAAACCTGCCTTTTCCCTTTCCTACTGGAGAGGGAATCCTTGCAGTTGCTACAACAGCTGTAATGTAGCTGCTTTCATTTAGAGATCTGCATACAATGGCGCAAGTGTGAGCTGAGGTTTATTTACCAAATATATGTAACGAGAATACCCCAAAGCTGATGAGCCATTTTGATTTTTCTGCAGACTTTCAGATGCTTCTTCTCCAAGTCGAGAGTGAGGAAGAGGGTGAAACGCTTCACTCTTCCAGATTAACTTTTGTGCTGCATGATGTGTCGTCGAAGGATTTATTTTATAGTTAAGCTAATAGTTTCCCACGTTGGGGAGGGGGGAAGAAGGAGGAAGAGAGAAGAACACGAAGAGTTAATAATGCTTATTTTACGCAGGCAGTGTTTGGGAGATGCGTGTTTACTCAGAAGGAAGTCTGTAGAACTTGCACTCCCGAGTTAAAGAGTTAAGGACTGCAAGCTGGGTGTCGATTCATGCACCTTGGATCATTAATCTTCCAGTGACTTAAAAGTATTGGAAATGGTTAGTGAGAACATCTGCAAAAGCAGCCATCCTAAAGGAATTCTGGCCTCCTAATTGTATTAAGGAACAATCATGGTATTAAACTAACGCTGTCGTCTGCACACATATGCCAGAATTCTCGTTTCATAATCCTTAAATTGATTTAAAAATGAAGTCTCGAAAGTCTCACCGGTAATATTATTAACCATTATTATGTGGAGGTATTTATCAATGAAAAAACAGTCCCTGAAAGAGCCGCTGACGTTCAGTTGCTGATAAGTACATCATTGACAGCAACTTGTAAATTAACCTAAAAGAGCAGGTTATGGAAGAACTCTAGCTATATGGAGACAATCGCCGATTATTTTCTCCCCCTCTTTTCCTGAAGAATACTACTACGTACTACTAAATAATAATAATAATAATAAATAAATACTTTGTTCAGAATTTTCCCACTGTAAAATATGCCCGCAAGTGACCCTGTGCGGGGTGGGGGGGGGGAAGTGATATTTTTATGGTGAAATGCTTGGTATATGCAACTTAAGAAATCTACCTTAGAGGGGGAAATACACAGAGAAAGCTTTTTGAAAACTGACTATTGATTCTTAACATTCTCCAAAGGACTCCCTCCCCCTAAGATTTTTAACTATCCGGTAAAAGAGCAGACAACAACTTTGGGAAAGAACGAGTTGCAGAAGTAAAACTGGTGCTTGTGCCTATAGATTTAAAAACAATAACACAGCAGTGGTGGCAGTTGACCCTGAGCAGGGACCTGATCCTTAGAGACTTAACCACGCATGTGAACTTTCCTTGGACGTCTCAGAGCAGGGGGCGAGTACTAAAACCAAAAGTGAGCGGAGGTTTCGAGAACGATAGGAAAGAGTGCAACTCCTCCAGCGCGCCCTCTCTTCCTCCCCTTTTTGTGTGTGTACAAGACACAACTTGTATAGGTTCTCCGCTCCTGTAAACGTGGCTCTAGATTTAAACACCTCAGGTTTCGGCCACACCCGTCTGCGCCAGGCGCTCCTTCGCCCAACCCGGGTCTCCCAATTTCCGCGTCGCGCTTTCTGCAGCCTCCATCCTTCGCTTGAGACGAGATCCCACCCCGGCGCGGATTAATTTTCTCCCTGTTTATAAAGATAATTAACTCGCTCTCTGTCTCTTTCTTCCAGGGTTTCCCACCAACTTGTCCATCAGTTGGTGGCAAAACGTGGTAGAAAGAGACAGAGAAAAGGGGCATAGCCGCATAGAAGCCTAGAATTGGAGATGATATATAACAGGGAGAAAATTATATATCATTTCTGCTGGGTTCCGGGCTGATCCCGAAGGAAGGAAATAAAATCCCTAGAGCCAGACTCAAGTTGAGACTTCTGGGGTTGCGTTAACTGCACAAACTGAACCCGCAGACGTATGCAGCTGGCTTGTTGGACGGTGGCTGCTTCAGATCGGGTGGCCACGCTGCGCCCTTGGGGAACAAGGTGACCCTAAATCAGATCGCAGTGGATTATCAGGTTCGGGTGGCGGGGAGCAGTTTCAGACCCCGTAAATCTTCGCCTGGTCTTTGTCTGGGTTCAGGGTGAGGAGGTTGAAGGGTCTAGTTCGCAGGCACTCCAGGGTTCAAGCTGTTGCTAATGGGTTTGGGCCGCCTGCCGTGCCTGGAAACTTTTATTATCCAGCTCCGTATGTGTGTCTCCCCGCCTTCAGAGAATTTAAAAGGAGGCGGGGAAGGAGAGTCACCCCAGGCAAAATTTCTCGCGATCCCCCCCCAGTTTCCACGGACTGGTCCAAACCCAAGTGCCCCTGAGGATCTTCTCGTGCTATTAGGCCACGCAGCCTTGGCGGGGCCCGTTCAGCAATGTTCCCTGGGAAAACTACAAAGGCCTTCATTCATCGCTGCGCGTTGGCTGGCCCGTCCGGGACGTGGCTGAAAAGGGGCCGGCTAGGAAATGTGCAGCCTGTCCTGGTATTTGGCGAGAGCAAGAGTGACAACTTATTGGAAGTTCTCAAGGAATCATTTATATTTCACACTCCACTAGGCAGCTGATTTGAGATTGTCTGTTAGCATAACAAAAGCGCTGAGCCTGTGAACTTCAGAACCCTTTCGACCTCTGAGCTGTTGCCATGAATAGCCCTCAGCCCTGCCTATAGAGCTCTCCCAAAGCTCCCCTGTTCGTGGTTAAATTGTTAATCAGGGTAATTTAATATAGTTTTCAATATGCCTCATCTCTTATTGGGGAGAGGTATTCACGGATTTTCTCTCCTCCCTCTCCGATTTTTTTTTAAAGTTCTTTTTGAATTCAAGTGTGAGAGGGGCAGCTGCAGACAGGGCGACCCCCTCCCCTCCCCGCCTTAACTCCCCCCCCCCCGCCTTGAACTGCAGCACCCAGAGTGGCGATCAGCAAAATGCATTCACACAGAGCAACAATCCCTTTCCTTGCACTCCAACCTGAACCTGAAATTCCAGACTGTTTACCCTCCCTCCTCTCTCTCTCTCTCTGCCCCCCCCCAACTCTCACTCCCAGGCAGACAAAAACAAAACAAAAAAACCAGGAGCCCAGCAATTTCTGAGTCAACAGCATCAGATGCCACTCCTCTCTCTGCCACAAGAACCATGCAGGCCCATGCGCAGCACACCTCCCTTTCCTCTGTTGTACCACATTGTGCCAATCTAGAATGACATTTGCTAGCTGAAAAGAACTCTTTCCCAAACATTGGTTTTCTTCCTGCTTTTTTTCTTTCTCTCACTCTCCCCCCTTAAAGGAAAAATAAAATAAAATTAACATTCCTCTAAGGATTTACCTCTCACAGAAATCACACAGAAAAGGGCATTTTTTTTTTTTTAAAAAAAGCAAAACCACAACAACCCACCACCCACCCACCTCCGCCCCAATAGATCTCAAGGAAACCTTGCATTGTTTTTCCATACAGACATCCCAATTGCAAGACCTTGCAAAGGGGCAGAGTAAAGGAGGAGAGAGTCAGCAGCAGGCAGCTCCTAAGAGTCCAGCTCTTTTAAATACAATTCAAGCATCTCATTTTCATAGAGCTTAATTGTAAACAGCTTCTGGGAGAGAGGTACCTGGAAGGTCCTGGGTTGCGGGCTTTTATCCCACCCGCCAGAGCTGGAAGGCTGTGGAAAGGGCCGTGGTGCATGATGCAGCAACTGCTTGTTTCCACAAGTTTAAGTAATTTGTACTTTTAAGAATAAAGAAATAAACAATTTATTTATTTTAAGAATAAATAAACAAATGCAAGTCTGGATATTTTTGAAAGCTTCTTTCCCCCCTTCAGATAGTGGCTCACCTCCCAACCACACCTTTTTTCTTCTCTTTTCCTGTGTTTGTTGGTAAAGGTGTCATTCAGCAAGTATGCGTATTTTGATGTGTGTCTAGACATTAAGGGAATGACTTGGGCTGCTTATGATAATATGGATTGTGTAGTCTCTGTATAGTATTAGAAAATGGGTGGGAGAGAAGGACCATGTTCCTTACAAAGTTTCAATTGGTTTGTTTTAAGTTGCAAGATCATTCAGAATAAGGGGTGAGATTTAAACATCCCCCCCCCCAAATATGATGAATCAGATCCCTAAAGCAGTTTGCCCTATTCTCATAAACTGTGAGGTAGCTTAGGTTGAGAGAATGAGTTTCATCTGGCCATAGCAAGTTTTGTAACAGAGCAGGGATAGGTCTCTCTGGGCCAATACTTCATCTACTCTGCCTCTTTATTCAGTGTTTTGGAATTAATACTGGGGAACATGTATAATCCAATAAGATTTAGGCCTTCCACCCGGCAATAGTTCTCCATATCAGATAAATCTATGGTCTGCAGCGCTCTTATGAGCCTTCCTGTTCTTTAGGAACTAATGGGGAGGGGCTTGCCTGTGGGTGTCTTTTTCTTGAGAGGTAAGATCTAGAGTCGCGCAAGGTAGGACTTTCTCTGTGGACCAGCCTCCCCAAAGAGCCCCACTAAGCTGCTTTGCTACTGCATGCAGTGCTCAAATTATAGGTGGCAGGATTTGCTTAGCTCCTTTCATAACAGCCCCCTTAGCCACTCTTTTTGAAGGGTACAGGATAACCATGCTTTGGTTTTTAAAAATGGGGTGGTGGATTAAGGGGGCCTTGTGGATTTCGTTAAGGACCCCTGGCCTTACCCCACATAATTCAAGCCCTTGGTATGCTATGAGATGTATCTATTCTCTCCAGAATTAGAATCTGGATCTTTATGGATAGTGGTGTATTTTGATACATCTTTCAATACCAGTCCTATCATGAACTTTGCTGGTTTCACCCTGGCTGTGTCTTTATTGTTCTTTTCTTCATATTGCAAATCACATTGGGTTGGGTTTTTGTTTTGCTTCTTTTTTTAAAAAATAAATAAATAGACAAAATGCATTTTTAAAGAAATATATAATTAATGGTTGTATGTAAGTTATTTTGGAAATAAAGGCTGTAGTTGAATTTATGTCTTCCAGATAGGATTGGTGTTTCAATAATCTCCAGGGGGGAAATATTGCCAGTCCATCTCTCTTTTCCTTGGACTGGCATCCCCCCCCCCCCCCCGAGCCTGGTGGAACATCACACTTTGACTGTAGTCTTCTTGTATGATAGGAACAGGGAAAAGAGAGAGACTGGTTGCCAATATTTTTTTCTGGAGTTTGGTGGATCTCCATTATTTGGGGTTCAATTCTGCTATTTGTCTTCTGTTCCAAGTGAAGAGGTTTAGTACAACATTGCTGCTGTTTTCGGATCTTTTCCAATGAATAGTCACAATCACATCAGAAGCCATGTAGGAGAGCCAGTGATGTCATGTCCTATTATTTTTGAACTGTATGGATTTCAAACCAAAGAATGTATGTTTCTAATCTAAATAATTAAAGGATACAGCATGCCTTACATGCTGAAAATTGGTAAACAGTATTTTGAAAATGGTTTTTTAAACGTATACAGGTCGGCTTCTGCGCCGATGGAAAGCAGTGTGATCAGAAGCAGAATTTTAACATTTTGTGATTTTAAGGAATTCTTTGGTTCCTAGATTCAGGCAGCACACATATACTAAGCATGCTAAGACTGCAAATTTATCTACCTACCTAGGGGGCAAGACCCACTGAACTCAGTTGAACTTAATTGCTGAGTAGGATTTTACTGTACTTAGAAGTTTCCTTAAACCAGCAGAATCCACTTTTAAGATTAGGACTGTCATCCTTACTTTTGTTTTAGAAAGAGGAAGAGTCATCCCAAAGCAACCACTTTTTAATATATTTATATTATTACTTTTTTGCAGAAATTGTTGTGAAGTATTGTAACATGAGACAATCTCCTTAATTTGGTTTTTCTTGTTTTTAAGTATCCAGGAATAGTCACATTCCAGTGTAATGCTATTGTCCAAAAATATATTAAATTATCCCCATCTTCTGTTTTCAAAGATTGCATCTTTAACATTTTACATAAGACTGTATGTCTTTAAAGAAATTCAGGAAAGGTGGAGAGCCTATTTTTAACTATGAAATGACATTTATATTTTTCTGTGCTTTTGCTTATTATCACTTTTTCCTTTTCATTAGATTTTTTTTTTTTTTGTTCATTAGAATTTATGATCCATGTCCATCATTACACTTTCACATCTCTGAGTTTGTGTTAAATTTTCTTTGGGAGGTTAATAAACGTTGCGGGGGGGGGGGGCATAGAGTAGAGGTTTTTATGTAGTCTAAAAGGATCCTTTTAAGTAGTTTACAATTTCAGTAGGTCAATTAAGCAATTTCCTTGGGTATTATTATTATTTATTTCATAAACAGTGTGACATTTCTCCCAGAAATGGCAAAACTTGCTTAGCTTTTATTTGTTTTGTTTTAAATGCTGCTTTTGTAGCAGCATTCTCCCTATCAGCTGTACAGTTGGGGCCTGTTGTTATACGAAAGAGAATGTATATTTATTGTTTGTGATGGTGTTTGACAGGGGGAATGGCTTCAGACACAGAACAATTATATTACAGTCCCTTTGGGAATGCCAACACCAAATTTAGCCAGACTGATGGGGTACTGTCTAGACGGCCCCTTTTGTGTATCAGCTGTTCTCCCCCCCCCCCTTATTGTAATGCTTGTATGACATAAAACCTGCATATGGAATCTGAACATAAACATCCCTGCAACCATGCTGCTTTTATAAATCTTCATTGGCATTAAGCATATAAAAGCCCAGCCCATCCATATAGTGTCGCATGTTCTGATATTATACATGCAGCATACATATAATGCACAAAAAAAACATGTTACGGTTTTTATTTCCCCTGTAATTAAAATGTGATTTGCTAGAATTAGAAGATAAAGCCACATGGATTATGAATGAGTCTTGGATGATTTCTTAGAAGTAGGAATGCTTTTTTCCTTCTTGGCCAAATAAGATCATAGCATGGAAATGGAGAGAGGTGTGACATACAGTGTAGTTTTGCATTTTGACAGACCAAACAATACCTCCAAATAAGGAAATCTTTTAAGGTGTCTATGTGGTCATTATTATTTTTTTATAAAAAATATATATAAAAAAATAAATGGTTCACAGCATGCACCTATAAAACCCCAGCACAGATCTTCTGTAGCCAGGGAATAAAGGAGGTATGTTCATTTTTTTTTAAAAAAACCACAACACCCACAAATTAATTAAAAAAATGAAAAAGCAAATGTGCTCCTTTTGCTGAACAGAAAGAATCTTATTTATATGTTTTACTTTTCCATGCTGCAATCAATGATCAGCTCAGCCAAGGGCTTCAGCAGTTCAGGCTCAGGTCAGTTTCCTTTTGAAAGAGAGAGCACATTAAAAACTAATCATGTTTGTAATAATCTCTTCACTTACAAATGTAAAAGCTGAGCAGATCTCTTACAGGGGTGTAGCAAGCAAAGCCAGAGCTATATCAGCTCAGACACCCCTAAATCCAGACAGTTCTTGGCTCAGGAAACGACAAATAACTGTCCTCCATTCTCTTCAGCCCCTTGAGATAGAAGATTAACAAATGGCACCAGCAAGGCATTCATGGCTTTCAGTTTCATGTTATCATTGCAAGACTCGTCTGAAGTATGTTAGGTTGAGGGAGAGTTACTGGGCCAAGGCCATCCAATGTGCCTTGTGACTGTTGTGGGATTTGAACCCAGGCCTTTTTGGCACACTGTTCAGAGGACCACATTGGTTCTCATCAGCAAGTGTGGCATGCATCAAGGATGGGCAACCAGTGACCCTCAAAATGTTTAAGGCCTCCAACTCAATCTGTCCTAGCTGGCATGACCACTAGTCAGAGACAGTGGGACCTGTAGCCACAGTCCCGCCACCCGTGGCAGTGCCACAACTCTACACTAGTTGATATATTTTTGGGATAGGACCATAGCTCAGTAGTTCAATTCCCAGCATCTTCATGCTGGGCTGAGGAGAAAACCTTGCTTGAACCCTTGGAGAGCCACTGCCAATCTGTGTAGTCAGTCCTGAGCTGGATGGACCATCAGTCTGACTTTGTACAAGGCAGCTTCCTATGTTCCTATTGTTGGCTAGGATGCTGCCATTTTTTTTACTGCAATGAACATTCTGAAGAATGGACATTCTCTGTGGCCACCAGTCTTGTTCACCCTATAGGGCGATGGACTCCCAAAGCATGAACAGCAAATAATCATCATGAGTAGTGATTTTCCCCATCATCTGACCACAGAAGCTTTTTAAAATCTAATTTAAGAACTGTCATATGCCTTCCGTTCTCATTTTTAAGAGAAGAGATTGTAAATTCTTATTCCAACTCTTCTGGTCGGGTCAGTGGGTAGGAGGTCCACCAGAGATGGGGAAAACTGTGTCCTTCCTTGATTGTGATGGATGCCAAGTGCCACTGGCTCCAGCTGGCAAAGAGACATGGGAATGCCCAATCCCTAACTTCCATGATTGGTCCTGTCGATGCGGATTTGAAATTCAGTGGCTTATCACAGTGGCAGAGGATTATGCAATGGGAAAGCATGATGCTAGTACACCTTTGAAAGGGGTCAGGGGCCTCTGAGATTAAGCTCAGTTGGTAGAGCATGAGACTCCTAATCTCAGGGTTGTGGGTTTGAGCCCCACATTGGGTGAAAGATTCTTGCATTGCAGGGGTTCGACGTGATGACTCTTGTGGTCCCTCCCAACTCTATGATTCTATGAGTAAAGTCTAGTAAGTTCTGTTGAGTTCTCACAAAAAAGCAGTAACAGCAAAGCATGTAGACTTGGAATTAATCTAGTGTGGATTAGCTCCTAGTGAACTGTAGTTCAGAACTCAGGCAGCATCATACCACGATTACCTTCCTCCTTCACACCTTTATCTGACATAAATTTCAGTTTCTACCTTCTGGGGAGTGCAAGAACCAACTCTACTTTTTTCAGTTGAAAGAGACTGCATCTTGGAGGTCACAGTAGAGGTTAGCAGTGGGGAAGGAAATTCCAATGTATAAAGAAGCATGCATTTTTGGCTTTGACCCGTGGGCAAATGCAGGACTCCATGTTGTTTCAAAAGTTATGGTTCTTCATCCTGCCATCTCCTTCAGGGGTTAGCACAATCGCCCCCTGCTGTGGACAATTAGGATCTGAGCCATTTTTGTGCAGTGGGGGAGAAAACCCAGATTATTTCACTCATTGTACCGAGCTGGATAGGATACATGAGTCAGAAGAATGATTTACAGCATATTGTGGCATGTTGGGCAACTTAACTGGGAGCAGAATTATGGCTGCAGTTTGAGGGCTGAAAATAATAACTGAAATACAGAAATGGCTCGGAACAGTAACGTGGTGAGTCCAAAGGAAAGCAGCCATAGAACACTCAGCCTGTGCAAAGTGAAGGAGGTGAACCCACGAAGTCCAAATATGCCTATATTTGTTTTTCTCAAATAGAAACTGGGCATTGGCAGAGAAGTTTCCGTTATTTTATTTATTTATCTATCAAATTTATATCCTGCCCTTTCTGTCAAACGAGCCCAGAGTGGCAAACATATATGTAATAATAATACTATTAAAAATAAAATAAGAATATATTTAGTATAATTAAAAACTGCTTAAAATGCTTCAAAACAATGAAACACAATGAAATGTAATAAAACTGGTAACCCAGGGTGCCTGAATAGGCTTGACAAAACATATCAACAGGCAGCTAAAATAATACAATGATGGCGCCTGCCTAAGGTCAGTAGGCAGGGAGTTCCAAAGATACACTTCTTGCACTAAAATGTGGATTTACATCCAAATGTGGCTCATCCAATTGAAGTGAAGGAGTACTGCAATCCAAATGGGTATTCTTATGTACATGTGCATCCTAATGCACATTTATATATGTGGTCATAGTTCTCATAGTGTGTGTGCATGTGTGTGTGTGTGTGTGCGCGCGTGCGTGTGCACGCACATGTGTGTGTGTATTTTCACATGTATCTCCTTATGTGGATTTTTATTGCTCACTTCCATGCTCTTCCATCTTTGGGGATTTAAAAAAATTGTAATGACCATAGAATCATAAAATTGTAGAGTTAGAAGGGACTCAGAACACGATAAAGAAACAGTTTGGCACCTATATAGAAGTCCATTTATCCCTTCCAAAGAATTTAACTGATTTTTGAAAATATTTCCCTTTCTTTGTCACCTCAAACAGCACAATGTTATGTATAGTTAAGCTGAAATGTTTCACATTGCATCTTATGTTTCATTGTTTATTGCTTTGTTTGTTTGGTCATTCTAGTTTTTGTGTCTTAAAAAAAATCAGTTTGGGCATTAGTATATTATTATTATTATTATTATTATTAATTATCATCATTTTATTAAAAATTATCATTTATTAAATTTGTATACTGTCCTTTATCCGTAGATCTCAGGGCAGTTCACAACATAAAATTACAATGTAAAAAAACACAAAATATTTTTTTAAAATGCAAAAGAAGAACAAGCATTCCGCCTTATTGCTGTAATTGCAGCTGTTATTATATGTTCATCCAAGATCTAAGATTCTGTGTTTTATGTATGTTATATTTATTGTACAAGTTTTTATCTTTTTGTATGATTCTTATGTATAATTTATACGCATGTGTTTTTGTTTGGCTGCAATCTTTATTTGGTTGCCTTATTAATAAATTCAAAATGTAACATTATATGTATAAGTAGAGCTGGCGTAGTTTGTTGGTGTACAAACCAGCGGCATGGTTCAGACTGCTTTACTGTGGGATCACCGCCACGCTACCTCTGTGAGCAATATGGTCCGGGCACCTGAGCACAGCAGTATCCTTCCACTTCACAACTTGCACGTAAGACAGGTCTCTGCTGAGAGGACCACGCCATGCTGATAGTAAAGTGAATACACGATGTTCCAGCAGAGATTAAATGAGATTTGAATGACATGCATGCCATGGTGGACGGGGAAAGAACTGTACTGCCCATGTAGGCCCATCAAGCAATGCACTTCCTTTGGATATGTGGTGCTATCTTGGCAGAAACTGGTTGCTGGAATCCACAGCAGATTTATTTCTATGGGGAACTGTGACTTGAACTCTGATGGGTACCAGCACCCCTGCTTGATACAGCATCAATAATAATAATAATAATAATAATAATAATAATAATAATAATGTGGGATGTGATCCATGAGAGGCAGCCAAGTACAACATTCCTTGTAATGCTAGAGGAAACATGTGAGGGAATGTTTGGTCCAGCCAGTTGAAACTTCCTCTTCCTCCTGGCTGGAGCATCCTTCTATCTGCATGTGATAGAAGGTGGGCGTGACCTAACCTGTCCAGGTAACAAAAGGACGAGTCACGCAGCACACCTTTCTCTTTTACATATTTGTAACTAAGTCTGCCTTCAGGAAGCCAACTGTGAACTGAACTGTGAGTAAACTTCTTTTATTGATTTTAAATAAGATTGTTGTGTCTTTATTCTTTTAAGAGGGATAAAAGGGAATTTACCAGGAATGTAGAATAGCTGGTTGCAGGCTCGTGTGAACCTCTCACTATCTGCTGTGCATATAAAAAGGGGAATGTAACTCTGCTACATAAAGGAACTTGCTAGCGCAAGTTAGGAAGGATATTAAAAAAGAATATATCCTCTCCTTCAACATTCCCACAAATAAGTCCCAGCATAACAAGCCTTAACAAAACGAGATCCTTTGCTGAGATCATGTACAGACTGAGTAATCGCCAAGATCAGTCCAGGTTTCCCCTAATCATATGATATGTACAAAGTAATGGTTTCTTTTTCAGTAAATGCAGCTAAGATTAGGCCTAGCCGCATTGAATTCAGAAGCATTAAGAGCCTGTTTAAATGCAGTCCTTTTCTAGACAGCATCTGTTTGGACTCAGTCATAATACCTTTTAAATATTTTCCCATTTTTAGAATGTGGTCTTTGCCAAAAATCTCCTTGCATGTTAGAAAGACAGCTAGTCTAAAATGATGTGGATGCACCGTGTTATGCAGGGCAGAGCTTACCTGCCCCCCCCCCCATATATTTTGCTCAAGTTGGCATCCCTGCTGGGAGGTGTGGCTGGCACACATTGGTATCTTGGGGGGGGGATAGGAAGACCCCACATTCTAAAGAGCCCCTTCACTTTTTCTGTACCTATGAGCAGGGCTAGCCCACTCATGAGGCAAGGTGAGGTGGTCAGCAGGATCCACAACAGCAGCAGATCCCAGTGTAGGTGAGGCGAGTGAGACTTTCTGCTGGCCAGCAGGCAATCTACTCACCTGCCTTGCCTCACCCTCCAGCTTTTCCCAGACTATGATTTTGAGAACAGTGGTACCTCGGGTTACATACGCTTCAGGTTACAGACTCCACTAACCCAGAAATAGTACCTCAGGTTAAGAACTTTGCTTCAGGATGAGAACAGAAATCGTGCTCCAGTGGCGCAGCAGCAGCAGGAGGCCCCATTAGCTAAAGTGGTGCTTCAGGTTAAGAAGAGTTTCAGGTTAAGAATGGACCTCTGGAACAAATTACGTCCTTAACCCGAGGTACCACAGTGCAGCAGAAGCAGCTGGGAAGAGAGGACTTCAGGGATAATTAAAAAATAAATAAATTACAAGTTGTGTGTCTTTGTTTCTCAATTCGATCCTTTTACATGTTTATATAGATTCTGTGGAATATTATGCATTGTGATTTGGTATTATTTTTTATTGATTATAGATTCGCAATTCTTTATCATAACTGATAAGTGTAAACTATCATTGGCTGATGTTTAATTTTACTGTTTACTATAGATTTTAATGGGTTGTTGAATATTGCTTTGTTTGATGTAAGTTGTTTATTTTAAAGTTATTGTGATCCAATTATATTGGATCAGATTGTTACTATTAATGTTTGATTATGTTTTTATATGTATTGGAAGCCACCCAGAGTGGCTGTGGCAACCCAGCAGATGGGCAGGGTATAAATAATAATAATAATAATAATAATAATAATAATAATAATAATAAATTAATAATAACAAATCAATTATTCTCCCCCTTGTTCCTGACGTAACTCTTCACTCACCCCTTCTTCCCTGGCAGAGAAGGAGCCACCATTTTGTGGTTTGTCTCAGGTGCCAAATGTCTTGAGCAGCCTAGCCCATGGGTATCAAAGGCCCAACTTCCATCAACTCTTTTTAAAGAATCCTGCTTGTTTAAGTTAACCAAAACTGTCTTTACCTGATTTATTGGAATCTTGAGTTATTTATAGATAAAATGATTTACATGTTTGTGAGCTATCAGCTGTGAGTAAAGCATTACTGAAGAGTTTTCTTTGGGGATTACACTTCCATTTAAGTTTATTTTCCTGTGTTTCTTTCCCCCTCCCCAGCCCCACTACATGTTGTGATTTCCTAAAGGAAATGACTTACTCTTCTTTTTATCTCTTTCTTTCTCGTCGTGATAAAACACACACTTTGGGGCTACATTTCTAGAGAGAGAGTAATGTAGTTTATCAGGTGGCATCAATTGAGCTAAGTCTAGAGCTTGCTTGGAAAGTGGATGAGGAAATTCCACTTTTAAAAAAGAAAAAGAGGCAAGGTGGAGAGAGTTTGGAGCTGTTCTGGGCCCCAAAGAACAAGGGGGCAGAGCAGATTAAACAATTTCTTCTTGAACAATTGGCTGGACCAATAAAATATGGAAAACATTCAGACTTGTGCATTTTTCATCACAGTTAAAAGTCGGAAGAGCATGAAATGCAACAGATTCACTTGTATGTTTAGGCTAACAGTTACCTGATAGGATTTGCTGCTTTGCCAAGATTCAGATGCACAAGAGAAACTGGATTCCACCACGCAGCTCTGGCTTAAGTTGGGAAATGCTGTTAAACAGTCCTGGCACTCCAACCCCAGAAGGAGGCTTCTTAATAACAATAGTCAGACAGAGCAAGTAATGTGGCCCTCTCTGAACCCTTTAAGAGCTTCCAAGGTGAGGCTTGCTCAGCAATCAGACTAACCAATGTGGAAGAAATATCAACAAACTCAGATATGCAGATGACACAACCTTGATGGCAGAAAGTGAGGAGGAATTAAAGAACCTTCTAATGAGGGTGAAAGAGGAGAGCGCAAAATATGGTCTGAAGCTCAGCATCAAAAAAATGAAGATCATGGCCACTGGTCCCATCACCTCCTGGCAAAGAGACGGGGAAGAAATGGAGGCAGTGAGGGATTCTACTTTCTTGGGCTCCATGATCACTGCAGATGGTGACAGCAGTCACGAAATTAAAAGACGCCTGCTTCTTGGGAGAAAAGCAATGACAAACCTAGACAGTATCTTAAAAAGCAGAGAAGAATTGATGCTTTTGAATTATGGTGCTGGAGGAGACTCTTGAGAGTCCCATGGATTGCAAGAAGATCAAACCTCTCCATTCTGAAGGAAATAAGCCCTGAGTGCTCACTGAAAGGACAGATCGTGAAGCTGAGACTCCAATACTTTGGCCACATCATGAGAAGACTTCCTGGAAAAGACCATGATGTTGGGAAAGATTGAGGGTACAAGGAGAAGGGGACGACAGAGGACGAGATGGTTGGACAGCAATGTTAAAGCTACCAGCATGAGTTTGACCAAACTGCGGGAGGCAGTGAAAGACAGGAGTGCCTGGCATGCTCTCGTCCATGGGGTCACGAAGAGTCAGACACAACTAAACAACAACAACAACAAATGTGACTCTGCCTCTCTATTTCCTGCAATAGACCATTCTTGCCTCATCTTGCCCCCACCACATGACAGAAATTTGGTCTTAAGCGCAAGACAGATATGAATGTCACCAAGTGCTTGCTGATGTAAGCATTCCTCACATGCCTCATCATATATAACTGTGCTTACCACATGGAATCAATGTGCCAGACTGGTGCACTGAGGCTGCACACATACAGCCCTTTATTCCATTTTCACAATTTTTTTTTTACTGGATAATTTCTGCATTTTATGCCATATTTCACACAACGAGGCACTTCTGGAAATCTAGTGGAATCTAGCCGAAGTTTAGCACTTATTTCCATGTTAATTGCATGCAGGAAAAGGCCAACTTGCTGTCCTGGTAAGCTGGAAAACCACAGGGTAGCATGCCATTGTACAATTATTTCCCACCATTTTTGTGGGGGATGAAAAGTGCCCAGGTACATAAAGGGCGGCATGGTGGTGACATATATGCCAGCAAGTGCTGTTGTGTCATACCATGCCCACTGGTGTGAATGAAATGTAATGCAGCACGGAATAGTGATTTTAAAATCTGCAGTTCCATAATGCAACAGGTAAAAGGAGAATTAGAAAGCTGGGCAGAACCAGGAAAGCTAGTGCAACAATCCCCACATTTGAATGCACCCTAATTCTTCACAGAAATGAACCAACTTGCTGGCAAGTGCATTGATATGTGATGGTTAACATGCAGAATGTTTACCTGAGAAAGCACACTGTCTGTGAATGTAGAAATGGGACCAGGTACCTTCCTCAGATAGACATAGGTTGCATATCATGCGATTTGTGATGGACCATTGCATGCAATCAAATTATGACATGATAAACTGGGTTTCTGTCTAAGAGCTGTGAGTATGCTATTAAGGTGTGTGAATGTTCTTTCTGCTTGTTTGAAATGACTCCCCAGTTCAGCTAGTTTGTGAGATGAGAAGTTGCTAATGAATATGCAAGGGATGGGAACAGCAGCTGCTCGTGAAGTCATAATGTACAGAATATCTTTTTATATTTGTCCAATGTGCAATAATGTGCACCAGCACTGCTATTTACAAAAGCCAAATCTAAACAATTTATATTTATCTTATTGAAATTATGGAATATTACTATATATTTTACCCATTTCCAAATGAAGACGAAAGCTTTGACTTCCAGGTTTTTGTGACATCATATCAAATTAGCCAATGACTAAGAGTCTTGGCTACTGGTAGATAATAGCCAAACTGTATGTTAACTCAGGTTGTGCGTTCCTGAAAGATTTGTTTATGGGTGCATGCGTAGTTTCCCCCCATTTTTGGGGTACATTACAAATTACTATTTCATAGAATGACAGAATCATAGAATTGAAGAGCTGGAAGGCAAAACCATGGATCATAGAATTGAACCTGCTGCAATGCAAGAATATTTCTTCTTGCCAAAGCTGCAAACTCTCTTTTAAAATTTGAAACCAGATATCATATTTTTCACTCCATAAGACGCACTTAGTTTTTAGAGGGGGAATGCAAGGAAAAAAATATTCTTTAAAGGGAGCGCTGAGCAGAGCCTGTATGTATCCCAGGTTCTGCTCAGCGCTCCCTTTCACGAGCCACGTGGAGCGTGTGTGCGGTGCTTGTGGGCTTTTCCCTGAGGAGCGCGGCTCTTGGGGGCTTTTGCGGGAGTTGAAGGCTCCCTGTGCCCTGAAGAGGCTTTGCGCGGCTAAGCCAGAAGCTAGAACAGCAAGAGGGAGCACTGTGCAGCGATCCCTCTCACTGTTCTGGCTTCTGGGATATGCGCGCAGCCTGCATTCACTCCATAAGACGCACACACATTTCCCCTTACTTTTTAGGAGGGAAAACGTGTGTCTTATAGAGCAAAAAATACGATATATATTTCCAGGACAGGGCCTTAGCTCAGTGGTAGAGCTAAGGTCCCAGGTACAGTTCCTGACATCTCTAGATAGTTTGGGAGGGACCCCTGTCTGAAACCCTAGGAGCCGCTGCCAGTCATTGTAGAAAGTAGATAGCACTCAGCTAGATAGGGCAATGGTCTGACTCTGTATAAGACAACTTCCTATATACCTATTATATGTAATATGCTCCTATATATCTTTCTTTACAGCCCCCACTTGACATCTACATTGTGGGTAGCGGAGAGATCAAAACTAGGTTTTTCATGTCATTACCGTAATTACTGTGGATTCCCCCCCTTACTATTCTTAAATATTGTACAGTACAAACCTATACATGTCCACCAAGTTCAGTGGGATTTACTTCCAGGTAAGTGTGTCTAGGATTTTAGCCTTGCTGTAGACTAACGCAGTGCCGAAATGTTATCCTGATATTTTTTATCTCATCAAAAGAAATTGCATTCTAAAATTATCAAAGGGGAGAGAAATTCCTGTGAAATTTTCATGGGTGGGATTTTCATAACACTTTTGATATTTCTGAGGTGGTGGTGGCTGTTTCTAAGTGTCCTTTATTTTGTTCTGCTCATTATCTCAAAAGTGGTCTGTGCTCTTCAGCCTTCCTAGATGCCTACACTTCAATTATAGCCTAGGAGAAGACACCATGAGTTAACTCCTACTAATGGGGCATTTCCCCCCCAGTTTAGGATGTGTGGGCAGCCAGGGAGTCTGCAGAGAACTTTAAAAAACACACATCGAGCCCCCAAAGATCTCATGTCACATTCATGGAAATACTAAAGTGCTCTGGGAATGAGGCAGAAAAATCGAAACCTCTTTTGCAGGGTAAGAAAACTTTCATGAAATTGGAGAGCAGATCTCAGCACAGCACCAGTGTAGGCATGTAATGAATATCTAGCTCTGTGGAATTCTCTGAGTCAGAATTTTTGTATTTCTCTTTCATGTTCTGCTAGGGTGTAATTTTTCACTTCTCTGTCATCAACAGCTTCAGATATATTTCTAAATGTTGCCTTACGTCTTTTAGTTTTTCCAGTTTTGCTGCCTTTCAGTTATGAAGGATGTTGTTTTTATTGTACTAGTATTGTATGAGTGTTTATTATCATTATTGTACACTGCCCTGAAATCCATTGGCTGAAGGGTGACTTAGAAATATTTTAAGTAAATAAATGCAGTTGAAGCAGAACTTTCCTATTTCTTTGTGCCGTCATATTATTGCATAGTTTGTATCCTTAAGTGGCAAAACTCTGTATTCATGTGAAATGAAAAGATCCATCACATGTGACACAAAAGTAAATAAGTAGTTAGGAAATAGGGATAAATGTGGTTCTTTTTTCTTCTTCTTTTTTGCAGTTCTTAAATGATGTAGTGTGATTCTCCTGGTGGATTGGTGATAAATGGATACGTGTTTTTCAGGAGCTGGATTTCGTTATTATTTCTCTTTTTCCCACAGGATCATGATGGCTTTTTGCTGAATTTTTAAGATGGGCTTCCCCTTTGAAGAGCTTATCCAAATTGCCCCAAGGGCATGTGTGCCTGAAATATGCTTTAACATATGTTTGATCTCTCTAGTCATCAGAAACATTTTCTAGATACAGTAGCAAAGAGATGGGTGTAGATTTGGAGGAGATCATCCATAGTAGGATCAGGCAGGCCTGAAATATAACACTAACACTCAGTAGGGATGGGGGACTCCAGATGGAGTCAGGCACAATGACCAGCTGCTTGTATAGGCTGATGTGGGTTCATGTTTAAGCCATGGTTATACCCACAGATTCAGGAGTGCCAATTTGAATAAAATATTGGTGGGCAGGTAAGGCCTGCCCCACATAATCATTCACATGTCGCAGCACACACACACCATTTGAATTGCAATGCCCATTTACTTGGGGGCCCCCTCAGATATTTTATTGAGGAGGGGCTGAAGGGACCTTATCCCCTATACACAGATTTGAAATGATACACTAAGGTAAGGTAAAGGACCCCTGGAGGGTTAAGTCCAGTCAAAGGTGACTATGGGGTTGTGACGCTCATCTCATTTTCAGGCTGAGGGAGCCCGCATTTGTCCACAGACAGCTTTCCTGGTCATGTGGCCAGCATGACTAAACCGCTTCTGGCACAACAGAACACGGTGATGGAAACCAGAGCGCACGGAAACGTCGTTTACCTTCCCACCACAGCAGTACCTATTTATCTACTTGCACCGGTGTGCTTTCGAACTGCTACGTTGGCGGGAGCTGGGACAGAGCAACGGGAGCTCACCCCATTACGGGGATTCGAACCACGAACCTTCCGATTGGCAAGGTCAAGAGGCTCAGTGGTTTAGACCACAGTGCCACTACCTGTGGGATACACTACTATATCCATAGCTGGAGATCTATTATAGATCTGTTTTAATTCAAAATGGTAGGTAACATGTTGGCAGAATACCATTAGCCCAATAATTGAGAACACCTGTATACAAAGTTGAGGAGATGCAGCTACACAGAAGGAATTTATGGAGAATAAAGATAGTGTGGTATTGCTGGGAAGGACAGCATAGGTCATGCAATGTATCTGTGAATGCATCCTTAGGGGAAATGCTGAGCTAGCCACCCTGACTCCTGCCCCCACTTGAACATTTGTGTTGAACTGCAAGTGGGGGAGAATACTGTTGCGCTTCTGTCATGCTTCCCATAGGAATCTGGTTGGCCACAAGAAGAACAGGAAGCTGGGTAAGGTGGGCCGTTCATCCTATCCAGCAGGGATCTTTTCATGACTTTCTGCCTCACCAGGGACCTGTTTGCTTGACTCAGATCTGTTTCATGAAGTAATAAATATTATCAGGAAAGCTGTCAATAAATTGGATCTCATACTCCCCTTCCTCTGTTAGAGGAAGGTTCTTCTGTCAGCGGAAGAGAAGCTTTGGCTCCAGCCCACTGCTTCCCTCATAGTGTGCTTGGTTGCAGCCTGTGCTTTTGTTGCACTTGACGCAAACTGTGATCATCGAATTATTTGTTACAGGATTTGTGCTCTGCCTTTTAAGGCCTGCACCTCCAGTGTGGATTAGGGCAGTTGGCAAAAGCAATATAATGCAGACAACTTCCCCTCTCCCTTTGCAAGGAAACAATAACAATAAAAGTTAAAAGCTTTAAAAAATAACAAACTGCTCTGCTTTAGCTTAAAAAAAAACCAACAACAGATCCAGAAGTCTTCAGAACACCACAGGCTACATTTTGGACAGTTTAATGTTGCAAATCCTGTCAGAGGATACAAGTACCAGAAAGGAAAGGCTGATAGGAAGTTGAAAAGTTTTTTTTTTTTAAGGTACATGCAAAAATACACACCACTAAGACAACTAAGAGGTGAGGTGAGCAAGAGACAGTCCCGGCTTCCCTCCCTCACAAGGGATTATGGGAAAATGCAAATCACTTTTCTTGGACCACAAAAACTGTGGACCCAGTTGTCTGCAATTTGGCAAGTTCGCTCCATTCAGGAGTGGCTCTTCTAAATTTCATTCACATTGGCCCAAACAGGGATCAACTACTGTCATTTTTAGATTTCTCGTCACAGTGAATGGGGTCCACAGAAATTCATTTTATTCCAAGCTGCTCAGAACATGGCTCTATAATACACACACACATCCATTTCAGATACAGAGGAGCTCTGTACTGGACTTCTAGTGTTTTAAAAGTTCACCTTTGCCCCTATCATAAATGGATGGATTAGCTAGTGAGAGCTGATTAATGCTCTGTGTTGTCCATTTTGCACAGAAAGAACTGGCTGTCGGTATTGGCTGTCAGAAGGGAAACTGCATTCTGACACTGTTTTGATTAGTTATTATTGAATTGTTTTTTCTAGATAGTAAATCAGTAAATCCAGGTAAATCATAGAATCACAAAGTTGGAAGGGACCACAAGGGTCATCTAGTCCAAACCCCTGCAATGTAGAAATCTTTCACCCAACGTGGGGTTGGAATCCACAACCCTGAGATTACGAGTCTCATGCTCCAGGATTGCAATCTCTCTACCTCCTCTTTGATTATAGGTATGTTTGGATTTTTTTGCGGTGGTAGGAGGTTATGTTACAGAAATCATGGAATCCATTTGAACTTGTTTCTTTGGCAGCCAAAAATAAACCTAAAATGGAAGCAAAATCCATCTCATTGAAACATTTGCATTTTTACCTTTGAAGGTGTTTACCTGAATTATCATCTTGTTGCAGGCAACACTGCTTTCCTTTGCTCTCACGCCACCAAAGGTATTTTACACAAAAGTCATTAAAAAACCCCGCACGCAATTATGACAATTTCTGGAAAGCTCATCAGTTAATACAAGGTGCCAATGCTTTTCATTTTAATGTGCTGTGGTGTAGAATTAAAATATAATGAAGTGTTGTTTGGTGTTGGGCTTTTTTCTTTTCTTTTAAAAAGAATTGTTAAGGGTTGGTTTCCCTCCCACCCTCTTTCCTGAAAAGCAGCTGCAGATGTGTATGTAATGCAAAGAAAGGTAGAAAAATGGAGTAGATTTTGTATCTAGCTGGAAGACGTATCATGCTGGCTGAGGAACCAATAGGACTCTGCATGCAACCGAGTTAAGGGTGGGGGTTCTCAAAGACCTAGAGAGCCATTATTTCAAATGCTTGCATAAATGTTTTATTTCTTTATCATTTAAATATGGTTTCGTTTATCATTGCCTCATCAAATTATGCTTAATGTGGATCTTCCAAGGACTTCCTCTGCTGCCTTGCTTGAAATGTCAGTGACTATACAGGTGTTTCATTTAGACAAACACTTTTTATCTGTCAGAAGGAAGACAGAAAAAAAAAACACCCAAGCAAACAAACAAACAAATGTATAAGTAAACCCCTCTTGTTATAATACAGATCATGACAGAGAAGCTACAGGGCCCATTGGTTTGAGGTTAGCTTTGTAAACCAGTGCATTCTGTAATTAAATCATTTCCTGACTTCTGATACTCCTGTAGGTGGGGTTTTTTTATGGTGACAATAATAAAATCATAATTTCATAATTGCACAACTTGGATCCCATAAATTAGCATGAGACCTGACATATAAGCACCTTTCACTCACAATATTTTTACACTTCCCATTAAATGTACCGTATGTATGAATACAGATGGGCTAATCAGAATTTGTTTAGCCTTAAATACTCTGTGATTTGTCTGTCCCTCTAAAAAAGTTACTGTCTTGTTTCAAGCAATCATATCATTGCCAGTTGTATGAAGTGGAGTTTTCCAAATCAGGTCATAAGTCATTTAAAGACAGGGTTCACACAAACACTGTTATTTGTGTATTTGCTCCTTCTTCTTTTAACTGCATTTGAAATAAAGCTTTGGGTAACTTCACCACATCTGAGATGCCACGTAAAACCATGTAAGAATTGCAGATTTGATGTTGATTATTCTCCACAACATTTTAAAGTAATGCATTCTTCTCTCAGTTGCAAAGCAATTTTTTCAGATCCCTATCTTACTGTTGGTAGAATGTTGGGCTTCCTCTCTCACCTCCATTGTATCTTGGTGGCTTATCAAGCAGTGGCCTTGTGGAAAGCAGTGGCAGCGCCAATGCTTTGAGGTGTGCTCCTAGCAGAGCCAGGGAGCTAGGCTAGCTTCTGTTTGAATCTCCCACAGTGCTCCTGAGGTAGCATCACCCCAGGAGATTGTGAGGAATTATAATGGTGGCCATACTTGGCTGCCAAAACAAGGAAGTCAAAACTTTTTTTTTGGTAGTTTTCTTTGTGGACTAGCCCCAGGCAACTAGTGTGGCTCAGAGCAGCAGGCCTAATAATAAATTAAAATAAAGAAAGTTAAATGAGGTTCCAGGGCAGGCATCAGTAGTTGGCATCAGTGGTTATGAGACCCCTTGCAGCTACTGACGGATGCCAGGTGCTGACCTCAGCCATGATGATGCCCTTTCCTCAGGATCAGAAAAGGATGAAGCATATGAGAAGGAAAGCAGAAGAACTAACTGGATTCAATAGAAATGGCTTCTTCTTCTTTTAACACCACTCTCTACAGAATTAACTAAAACCAAGACATTATTATCTTCATAATTATGAGGCTACATAGAGAAGCCAGAGTTAAAAACAAGGATATCAGGTTTGTTTAAAATGGGGTGAATATTTTGTGAACATTTCTTCCTAGTATATTTTACCCTACGAATGGATCTAGCCAACACTTTCAGTTATACTAACCCTGGCTACATCTCTCTCTGGCACTCATTTGTGAGGTAAGGACTGAATCATAGTTTGCTGACTTCGTGCAATGCAGGTCTTTTTCATGCCAGCCTTTGATCCTAGGAGGCCACATTTTCGTTGGCCTGCACTGACTTTCACTCAGGTTGCATCTACACTAAAGACCTTTAGCACTGCTGAGGCATTGATTTTCTGTAATTAGATAGAAGTGAGATTAAAAAGGAGGTTCTGAAATGCACTTACTATGTTATCTTCTGCCTTCTCCATGGCCAAGGTGCTTCTGTATTGTCTACCCCTAAGTAAGTCCTGTTCAGCAGAGGTTCACTCAATTGACTGAAAAGGTCCTGACTATTTTGTTGTTTCCTGTTGGTTGTGACTGGGGGATCAACAATGACCAGCCCCTTAACTAAAAATAGCATTATTTCACCCAGTGCTTTTTTTTCTAGAAAAAGAGGTACTGGAACTCACCTTGTTCTCTTATAATGGCAATGGCGCCCACCTGAGAGGTGCCGGAACTGAGTTCCAGCTGAAAAAAGCCCTGATTTCACCATAAGAAATTATTAAGGAAAGAAATATACAAAGCAAGGAATGCCCTTCCTCCTTGGGATCAGACATATATGCTGGGGCAAGTCAGAAGCTATACTAATCCAGCTGCAATGATAAACAGAAACAATAAATCATGTCGAACCTGCAAACAAGAAACTTTAATGTAAAAGGCACAGGAAAACCCTGAAAAGACTCAGAAGTTATTTACCAGTATAAAGATATAAATTGACAGGGTTTAGTGGAATTATAAATGATGTAGAAACTTGTTTTAAGGTAAAAGATCATAGCTCAATGATGAAACACTTGTTCTGCATGCAAAAGGTCCCAGGTTTATCCCTGGCATCTCAAAGCATAGTTGGCAAAGAGTCCTACCTGCAAATTTGGAGAGTTGTCAGCGTGCACTAGGTATGGCTAACCCAGATGTGAGTAGACAATGCTGAGCTAGATGAACCAGCAGCCTGGCATGGTGTGAGGTGGCTTCCTATGTGTTATAAGCCCTGAAATGAACTTTCCCAGAAAGGACTCCTGGCAACAGAAAAAGTGATTCCTCCAGCTTTGTTTCTGAATGTAGCACTAGAGACAGCAGGATCAACAGGCTTGGAAATCTGGTTTTATAGATGTGGCTTTATTGTTCTGCTCCTTGATATGGGACAATCATTTAGTATAGTGTAGATTTCCTATACTATCTCTTCAGTTTTATTCACCTTGTGGTGGATATCTGCATGAAATCTGATGTTTGAAAATGTTCAAGCACAGTTTTGGGCTGCCATATCCTGGCAACTCACTCCTTTTTCCAAGGGTGTGATAATGAAGTAGGATGCAATCTTAAGCACACTTGCTTGGGAGTAAGCCATGGGACGTGCTTCTAAATATACATGTTAGATTTGATGGACAAGGTTTGATTTTGTGTTTAGGGTTGTGGTTCCCCACTGAGTGCATGTGCTGTCATGATGTGTGAATGTACAACTCGATGTGTATCTCCATCATCATGATAAGAGGTGTGCAAGGATTATATGAAACCACCTTTCCAACTGAACTTCTGTCTGTCCGCCTCTCTTTTTAACATGGGAAGATATGGAGTAGCTTGTTTTGCACACCCTCCTCCAAGCAAATATTTAGCAATAAATTTACAAAACACAATGGAAGGCATTGCACTGTATCTCGCTGCATGAGCAGACAAAACAGGGAGTGGGTTCTGTCAGGATAAATGTCTGCTCTTAAATGTCTCCTCTTAAATGCAAATTATAACTGCATTTATGTCCTGTGTGCATAGATGAAGGCATTTTAGACGCCTCTGATTCAATAGGTTTTGAAATATTTCCTTTTTAAGCCACCCTCTGGGTTCTCAAACAGTGCATTGATATTCCTCAGACACCAGAGAATCAATGTTTTTCTTAGCTGGCTTTCACCTTCATTCCACATTGGTGGACAAAGCGAATGGAAACCGATCCCAATCAGCCTGCGGGCAAGGGCTATAGCTTGGTGGTAAGCACAATCCCTGGCATCTCCAGATAGGACTGTCATTAAGCACTGACAAAGACTCCCTAATCCATAATCCACTCGTTGTGGCATAAACAGCTATTGCCCATACTCCTGGGTGCTCACTTTCAATTTCCAGACCTTGGGCTCTTTCTGGTCAGCTCAGTGTAGTTCTTTCTCAAGACCACCACTGAACAATTTCTAAATGTTTACTGTTTGACAAATGGAAACTGTGCTGGGCTTTCTGCTATGTTCAGACCTGAAATAGTCCTATGCCTCCATCTGCTCAAGTTCCAGATTGGTGCTGTGACATGGCCCAGTGATGCAGTGGCAATGTAGCAAAGAAACGAAGGTGAGCACTAGTGGATGTGCTGGTTGCGCAGACTTGAAAGATTGTGACTCATTATACTTGCACAATCTGTGGCCGTCTGGCCCGTCCAAACTGTCAGAGAAGTAGGGGTGAACAGTGTACACCTGGAGGCAGAACGGCTGTACTGAGATGGACTATTTCTCAACCATTTTGTGCACCCTCGAAACTGACTGCATTGTTCTGGTGATATTTTTGGAACAAGTTGAAATTGTTTGGCAGGAAGGCAATTGTACTGACCACAATAAAATGAATGGGGTGGTGGTAGTACTAGGGCTAAAATTATGTTTCTCTGCAAAGTGGGTGAACTCCTCTCCAAATTGTGGGGCACTATCCGTTACAAATTCATTGGGATACCCCACCTGGCAAATACAGTATTTGAACAATTGATGGTGGTAGATCAATCATGTGTGCTACTTCCAGATATCTGGAATAATAGTCTCTAGCAACCAGGTACATATGCCTATATAATTCACAAATGTCTACACCAGCCACCATTCTGTTTTGCTAGATAATTCTGTTCTCATGTTTGGATTTTGAGAAATTCAAAATGGCTCCCTTAATTAAAAAGGTCCCTCATTTGTCTATCACTGGTAGCACCTAGCTGAGTATCTATAGAGAAACATATTAACAGAACTCAGCTATACAGCTGCAAATAAAATGTTTTAAGTGTGTTTTAAGTGCAGTATACAATGTGACACTAGATGGTGATGGTGAGCCTTATGGAAAATTCAATGTATTTTGTTTAATGCTTAAAAAAAAAACATTTTGAGAACAGTTTTTATATGTGTGTAGATTCCACCATAGATAGGCTAAATCCTTCCCTAGCAGCTCATCCTATTTATGAGGTGTAGCGCTAAATATTACCCATCCAAAGAAAAGATAGGGAGTAAACCAGGATTGTTACAATTTTAAAGTCACAGTTTTGCCATTTCTTGCAAGTCTACTTTTAATCCCAAACCAGTAGGGAAAACATTTTTTAATGTCTCAAAGTCTTTACATATGGGAACATCTTGCATAAAAGCAAAACCTAGATATGGTTTTTTTCTAAGATCTAAAAGATGTACCATACTTTTCTTTCCTTTATTCAGAGAATAACTTAGAGATTTAGAGATTAATGTTTAGAAGTTTTAGAGATACGGAGATTAATTTTAGAGATTAAAGCCCTAAACGGCCTCAGCCCTGTATAGGAGCATCTCCACCCCCATTGTTCCCCCACATCATATGCCAAGGAAATAAACAACTATCTGACTTTTAGAAGACATCGGAAGGCAGCCCTGTTTAGGGAAGCTTTTTAAAAAATGTTTAATGCTTTACTATGTTTTTATATATGTTGGAAGCTGCCCAGAGTGGCTGGGGCAACCCAGTCAGATGGGCGGGGTAATAATAATAATAATAATAATAATAATAATAATAATAATAATAATAATTCCTGTGCATATCTATTCAGAAGTTTGTCCGATGAATTCACTAGAACTTATTCCCAAGTAAGCATGCTAAATGATTGAGAGAAACAATTTAATGACACTGTTTTTTCCTCAAATTACTTGATCAGTTTCATAGCTGTTATTGTTGAATCACTGTTTCTTTGCAGTCCAAGAGGCAACTGTCAGGGCTTGAGCAAGTGAGCCATGCATGTTCCAGGGAAAGGATTCTTATTAATTCACTACGCTACAACTGGGCCTGCCTCCATAATCCTCTGCATCTAACCCACAATGCCTCGTGTGTGATGTGTGTGAAACGCATCCCGCTGCATTTTCCTGTTCACTCACCTCACATAAGCTCATAAGAAATGCAGTGTGTGCTCGCAGCAAGCTCCATCAATTGTAGCGGGAGCTGATTTTTGGTTCAGACTTCATGGAAGCAGCATATTGTGGGATAATAGTATCGTGAGAATGTACCCTAAGAAGTATGCTTAATGCTATTTAAATAGATGTGTAATGTTCAACATGAATAGGCAGGTTAATTGTATTTGAGTATTTAAGCCACAAAATAAATTCTCTCCCCCCTCCCCCCAACTATTCTACTATGCAGAATATGTGGTGAAATTTCTACCATATGAGATAATTCAGCCTCGGCTGTATTTATAATTCCAAGTACTTTGGCAGCTTTTCAGCAAAATGTAACCATCAGAGACCCTGTTAGCGCTGTGTAGGTTTATTGTTTCCTGTGTAGTCTACGGCAATCAAACAATTCCACAAATGTTCTTGAAAGGATACAGCTCGAATGTTACTTCATTAAACATCTCCTTGGCACACATTCCATTTCCCACTTTGAATTGCTGCATTTAGTTTGGAAATGACCTTTCAGAGCAGGGAGGTTTGGTTAACTCTTTGATCTACTTGCAGTGTGACAAAAATAACAGAAAGCACCCACAGCAAGTGCTTTGTAGACTGGCTCACACCCAAGAATGGCACAAAGGGAAATGAGTGCAGTCATTAAACAGATTAGATACTGTTTGATGCTTCTGAAATTCCCTTCATCCTCTTACTAAACTGAAAATCAATATTATATATACACCATCCAAGAGATGTTCGGTGGGGTTTTTTTGCTGATTTTTGTGCTATACTTTGCTTTGGCAGCCAGGTCTTATACTGAGGCATCCTATGGCTTTTGCAAATTGTCATACCCATACAAAACATCTTACATTAAGAAAAGGCATAAACAGTCTTATCAATCTAGGTGCTTGAAAGGCTTTCAACAGCCTGATGCTATATGTCTATTGAGAAGTAAGTCCTTTTGACTTTAATGGGGTTTCTCCTAGGTAAATGGGGTTAGGATTACAGCCTAAAATACTTGAAGAGGAATGGGCAGATGTAGTCTTGAGCTCATGACAAGGCCACAGCCCATTCTGGCCTCCAGTGAATGTTAACTACAGTGGTACCTCGGGTTAAGTACTTAATTCGTTTCGGAGGTCCGTACTTAACCTGAAACTGTTCTTAACCTGAAGCACCACTTTAGCTAATGGGGCCTCCTACTGCCACTGCGCTGCCGGAGCCCAATTTCTGTTCTTATCCTGAAGCAAAGTTCTTAACCTGAAGCACTATTTCTGGGTTAGCGGAGTCTGTAACCTGAAGCGTATGTAACCTGAAGCGTATGTAACCCAAGGTACCACTGTATTCCCATGTTGTAGTGGTGAAAATACTATGTATCCAAATTGGGGCATGCTATGGATGAAGTGAGAGCTGGACCATCAAGAAGGCTGATCGCCGAAGAATTGACGCTTTTGAATTATGGTGCTGGAGGAGACTCTTGAGAGTCCCATGGACTGCAAGAAGATCAAACGCATCCATTCTTAAGGAAATCAGCCCTGAGTGCTCACTGGAAGGACAGATCGTGAAGCTGAGGCTCCAATACTTTGGCCACCTCATGAGAAGAGAAGACTCACTGGAAAAGACCCTGATGTTGGGAAAGATGGAGGGCACAAGGAGAAGAGGACGACAGAGGACGAGATGGTTAGACAGTGTTCTCGAAGCTACAAACATGAATCTGACCAAACTGCGGGTGGCAGTGGAAGACAGAAGTGCCTGGCGTGCTCTGGTCCATGGGGTCACGAAGAGTCAGACACGACTGAACGACTAAACAACAACAACATGGATGACAAATTTGATGCATCACACTTCCCATTAACTGAATCCATGTACATAGTACAGGATTAAACCCTGTGGAGGCCCCTAGCATGTTGAAATCTTGGTGGGGTGGGGCAGGGCGGGGAGCTCGCAAAACATCACCTAATACGTTTTCGATTCTATCAACCAATAATTTTAATAAACCTCGGAACCTCAGCTGTTTTCTGACTACAACTCCCATCATCTCTAGCTAGCAAGACCCAGGGGTCAGCGATGATGGGATTTGTAGTCTGAAAACAGCTGGAGACTCAAGGTTGGAAAACCCTGGTTTAGAAGACCTGAATGCCAGCAGCTGGCTTTGTGCTCCTATAGTCAGACCATAGGCCATCCCTTGATTGCCTATGGATTAATGTTATTATATTTCTATCCTATCTTTCCTCTACCATATAGCTCAATGAACTGAAAATAGGATCCCCAGCATGTAGCACCCTCAGTTCAGCTGCCAGGGCACTCGCACCCTTGGAGGAACTCCAGCTGTGCTGACACAACCCACAAGGGATCATTTTAGGGCCTGACTGAGTAGATGGCAACTACCTGTGTTCCTAATTAGCAATCCCAATGGTCCAGTTTTCTTTAATCAAATATGCACTCACTACGTTCATGTGTTTTGTAATCGAAGTTTCTTTAATATAACTCTACATCTTCACTGGAATCTGTACAGTTATCGTTACAGTATGAAGTTTGTTTCAAAAAGAAAATAAAAGAATGGGCAACCACAGACAAATAACCTAATAAACTAATTATATTTGAAATTTGATTTATTTAATTAAAAAACCCCCAGCTTTTCTCTAATTTTTCAAATGTAGCCTTACATTTTAACAAAAAGATTATAGCACATAAAAATAAGGCAAGGAGATATTATATAATGACTCCTAGGAATAATAACAAAGCATAACAAAAATATGAAGATCACTACAAGCAGAAGGCAGAAAGAATATTTGGGATGAAGTGCATTGCAATGGCATTTTCTAAAAAAAGTTCTCAAATTAATAAAGCACCGCACAACAATATTCATTATCATGATCTTTCACTCCCTTATATGATACAAGGTTATAACCCACATTGGTCTTACTCAGAATAGAGCCCACTGCAATTAATAGACTAATTGCAGCCTATTTATTTCAATGGGCTTACTCTGAGTGAAACTTAGTTGACCACAACCCGTATTTGGTGAGCTGTTTCTCTCCCAAGCATGGCATACTATGGATGGTTGTAACTGATGTCTTCCTTTCTTCATTTTGTGATCTTCTTATATTGTCTTGTGTGTGAATCTGTTTTTGCTGACTGTATTTTTCACTCCATTTCAGAATAAAATTTAGTCCATTATTTTATTTTACTTTTTTAAAAAATGCTGCATAACAAAATATGAAAAGTAGCTTTCCAGTTGGTTGACAATTTCCACGTGTTCCAGGCAGTTTTCTTTTTTAAAAAAGCAGGGATGCCAATATTGCAAATGACTCCTCTTGCTAAAATTTAATTTAATGTAAACATTGCTAATGAAACAAATTCCATCTCCTCGAAACATATTTGTTCATTCCCTCTAAGTTATTGCTTTGAGCAGTGGGATTGGCTGCAATGGGCGCAGAATAAGGCACATTTCTCAATCGCGCTCTCATCTATGGATGCTCGTGCAATGGGCAAGCACTCCCCCCATGCCTCCCCAAGTGTTTTGTTTGAATATGAAAATATGGTGAGATATCAGGCATCAGCATAGGGGACGGCTGGGAGGCTGCATAATGAGGACAATTGTGCTTGCCTTCAGATGCTTATGTCGTTCGCAAACATGGATGCAGCACGTTGACATAGGAGTCAAGCCTGGTTCTTATGTGATGCTGTCTTTATAAGATGATTTCCACTCCTTTATTTTGAGCAGAGGGAGGGCTTTCTTTGAACATGATTATAGCTAGTGTTTCAAGTTCAAAAAGGAGCCCAATCTAAACAGGGCAGAAAAGATGCACAATATGTTTGTTGCAACCCACACCAAAACAGTTCTATTTGTAGTTTGAGCATGTGTGCGTGTGTGAAGGCATGCAGACCAAATCCCCTACAAATAGTATCTGGAAATACTGATTGAAATGAAAACAATTAAGCCAAGACCCCCAGCAGCAGGCCGGGTAGGATGGGGATTCCTGCGTGGGGGCACCTGGTTCGCACCCCCTCAAAATTGTGCTCCCGGGTCTACGGTCCCCTGTCCCCCATTCTATGCACCTGGAAGCTGGAGCCTTTTGTATCTGTTTAGAGTTGTATCAGTTTAAATTTGGATAGTAGTAAGCTAGATGGACCAATGGGACAGCTTCCTGATCAGTTCTTGTTTAATAATAATAATAATAATAATAATAATAATAATAATAATAATATATACCCCACCCAACTGGCTGGGCAGCTCCCAAGAGAATATTATTATTAATAATAAAGCAGCAATAAAACATCAAACATTAAAAACTTCCCTAAACAGGGCTGCCTTCAGATGTCTTCTAAAAGTTAGGTAATTGTTTATTTCCTTGACATCTGATGGGAGGGTGTTCTACAGGGCGGGCACCACTACTGAGAAGGCCCTCTGCCTGGTTCCCTGTAACCTCTCAGGGAGGGAACCGCCAGAAGGCCCTCGGAGCTGAACCTCAGTATCTGGGCTGAACGATGGGAATGGAGATACTTCTTCAGGTATACTGTGCTGAGGCCATTGAGGGCTTTAAAGGTCAGCACCAACACTTTGAATAAGGGCTGTGAAATAGTCCCAGGGAGATGGTTGGACCCATATACTTTGAAAGCACCAACTATCTTTTTTTTTGAGGGGGAGGAGGCTTATGGGAGACTAGATGCAATATTCTCTCCCCTTCTTAAGTAGGCCACTGATGCTGGTGCCTGATCTCACCCTGGGCCATCTGCTTGTCAGGAAGGTGAAGACAGATATTTTCACACAGTACTGCACATACAAGTTCCTGGATTAAAGCATATTTTGTTTTGACTGCCATCCAGATTTATTTGTTTGCTTTCCCAATGAATATCTAAATCCACACAAACACTGGTTTGCTTGTTGTTTTTTTCCAGTATACTTGAACCAAAATCTAGCCCCAGCAGCAGAAAATGTTGTTCCATTCAGTAGAGTCAAACTTCTGCAGACCTGAAGAAGCTCCATCTGTTAAAAAAAAAAAGTAGTTAGAACTTAACCTTTTGTTTAAGACAAATGTCCATGAAACATACAATTCTTTTTCACATAGGTCTAAGATATGATCCATGCACAAGGTGTTATCTTTGGTTCTGCTTACCTACTTTATATATTGAAGAAAACAAAACAAAACAAATCCAATATCTGTTCTATTTATTTTTTTCAGGTAGGTGTGAAGAACTCCACTGATCTTTCTGATTAAGCTAGGTACTACATTGAATAGCAAGTAAACTATCAACTCAACACTGGTATCAAAGATGGCAACCTTTTGAATACTGAGCAAACTAAGACAAAATCTGTGCAAGTTTATTCGTTGTTTGGAAATTTAGTCGAATACAAATATGCCACCACATTTGAAGTGGTTTGTGTGCACAATGTGGCCAACACTCATGAAGGTCAGAGGTGTTATTCAGTTATTTTATGGATAGTGATGCATAAATGAAATAAATAAAAGTAGTCAACCTGTCCTTTTATCTAGCAGTGTATCTTTAAATTTACATTTTATTTTATTTTTCAACCTTGTCAGTCAATAAAATTAGTTTAACCAACTTATCATGTCCATATTATTTCATTCTCATTTAATTTGTCAGCGTTTCCCTTTCCCCTTTGCTTCACAACCATTATAATTTCAATTCCTCCCTAAATGTTTATTCCCGTAAAAGTTTTGGATTTTCATGAGCCCTTTACATGTCCAACCAGGATTCAGATTTGGATTCATATTTTTAAATCACAATACCATACAGAGAGAGGCTCAAATAAGCAGGGAGGCCAAAACTGGGGGTAGAGAGAACAAGGAGAGGACAAAGTCGAAGAGAGGAGGAATGAGAGAGGCAGAAAGACAGAGAGAGAAGAAAACAGAAAAAGACAAGGGAAAAAACACACACCATCAGACAATCCTTCTAATTAAGCATTGGAAAATGAATAAGAAAATAAAGAACCAGTTATTGTAATATTGTATTGATCTTCTTGTGCTGTTTGCCAGGATAAACGCTCATGTTAATGCAGTGAGTGAAAGGGGTAGTCTGAGGTGAGGAGGAGGAGAATAATAATAATAATAATAATAATAATAATGATAAATTCTCACCCCATAGCAAAGCCAAGTAAACAATATTGTGTTAGGAAGAATAAGATACTCTGTGTGTGTGTGTGTGTGTGTGTGCATGTGCATAAAAACATGCCCATATTATATTACATATGCATATGATTTGCTGCAATCTGTAGTATGTGCCAACTCTTCTTCTTTTGGACCTCTTGTGTTGACTAGACTGCTGTTAGATCTGGTGCAAGGTTGAGCAGAAACCTCTGCACCCGCCATCATAGAAAATCAAGCTGACAATTGGTAATGTGATTTCTGGCTCTTGGGAGAGATGTTTGTGGATGAGAAGTGCGCCAGTTCATGCAACACAATGCTTGTGACACCCCATCCCCCTACATAAGGCTATGGGGTGCAAGCCTTCACACCATCATTAACATGATCATCTGAACCTGAAATAACCTGGTGCCAGACAGTCTGTGCCCCACCACAAATAAATTCTATGTGGTTAACCTAGTTTTGAAGCTGTTCCTCATGCAAAACCAAATAATGTGTGAACCAAAACATAGCTTTCCTTTGAAATTTACACTTTCTGTGTTACAGGTCTCCATTCTGTGTTACTGGGAAAGTTTGCATAAAAATGCGCAAATTCATGAAAATAACATATACAAATGCATTATGACTAGCTGAAAAGTGTATATTAAGAGAAATGTGCACAGAAATGCTGGTGATTTTTTCCTGAGGACTTAAAAAAAACATCGCAAACTGATGTGGAAATGTGGTGAAGTTAACTTAATATTTCAAAAAAGGAGACAAAATGAAATTGATGGATCTGTCCATCCCTATCTTGTGGTGTGTCTCAGGGAGCTAAATGTATTGAGCTGGCTATGTGTGTATGTGTGTTAGAAAGTTCACTCTGTTTTATGTTGGGGGAGATAACTCTAGTAAAATATGTGTTATAATTGAGAATGAATCTTCAATGATGTTTCAGTCTTAAAGAGATGTGTTGTTTTTTAAAAAAATCACCATAAAATTGTAATTCCTAAACTGGGCTCCTCTAGGTTTCAGTTACCCTTCAAATAATTATATATATATATAGAGAGAGAGAGAGTTTGGAAGGAAACCTGTATTGTCTCTCCACTTATTATTATCCATCTTTGGACAACATATGTATGGGTGGACAACACGTATGTATTTCAACACTCATGTACTTGCTGCATCTAGAGGCTGTGGCCAGTTTTCACTGCAGAGTTGTGACATATATGATAGATTAGGTAAAGGTAAAGGTACCCCTGCCCGTACGGGCCAGTCTTGACAGACTCTAGGGTTGTGCGCTCATCTTACTCTATAGGCCGGGAGCCAACGCTGTCCGCAGACACTTCTGGGTCACGTGGCCAGCGTGACAAGCTGCATCTGGCGAGCCAGCGCAGCACACGGAACGCCGTTTACCTTCCCGCTGGTAAGCGGTCCCTATTTATCTACTTGCACCCGAAGGTGCTTTCAAACTGCTAGGTTGGCAGGCGCTGGGACCGAACGACGGGAGCGCACCCAGCCGCGGGGATTCGAACCGCCGACCATGCGATCGGCAAGTCCAAGTAAAACCTCAGCGCCACCCGCATCCCTATATGATAGATTAGATGACATGAAAACAAACGTGCATCTATCTAAAGATGTTGGAGAAGCAATGCATTAAATACGAGTGTCTTTTAGTTGACTGGATTACCTCATCTTTTTTCCTTTTTTTAAAATTCCCAACCAATATGAAGCATTATGCAACATACAAAAATTATATTGTAATTTAAGCCCCCAATGTAAGTTGAAAATAAGGAGAAAAGTGTGAAGCTTCTACTTAGCCAAGCATACCACAAAGCACAAGAGATCCCTGGATCATGGTTTGATAGCCATTATAATTAAGATAAGCCATCCGTTAAATAAAATATAATGTGGAGGTTTTTTTGAGCTGGTAGTTCTGATTGAAAGTTTAGAAAGTGACAGAGCGGCAACATCAATAAACAAATGTTCTTCAGTAGAAATAATGAAAAGTTTCCAAACTGCTCCAGTTTCTGAATTTCTAAAGAGTGCTTTTTTTTTTTTGTCATCTCTGCTGTTGCTGCAGCCAGGCCTGCTCCAGGGACCCTAGGTAGAGTATATTGTGGTATTTATAATACAGAGCAATTTAAATAAATAAAAGAATGCAGGGCTGGCCCAATACATTCTACCACCTAGGGCAAAAAATTAAAAAAATTAAAAAAGGTGGCACTTCTCCCCATTTCATGTACAAATGCCAACTGGACGAATAGCTGAATCTTATTTCAACACTGTAAATAGGGCAGTGTACCTGAGATCAGTGACTAGCTTAGGGCAGGGCACATATGCCCCACACAACTCTGCCCTCTAACACCGCCCACTGTTCCTGTCTGAGGCAGCTGCCTCCCTCTGTCTAATGGTAGGGCTGGTCCTGAAAGCAAGGAGACTTAAATGCATACAACAATCCATATAATGTTTATAAGCAGGAGAGTACCATGGGGAATATTAATTTCTGTTCTAATGATAATATGACACAAAGATGTATTAAAGTCGAAGAGCATGTTATCTATTCATTTGCTCATTCACACACTATCCATATCAAAACAATAAATTAAGTGAGATGTTTCCTGTTCTGGAATGTTTTGTTATGTGTTATAGTTAAGTTACTTCTCACTTTTAAAAAACTTTTCTTTTTTTTGCCAGTTGATGTGTTTCATCTGCTGTTCTGCATCTTTGCATTATTTCACTAACTGCTCTCTTACTGCTATTCTGTTAAGTGCTGATTGTGAGTTGCCACAGAAAAGCATGGCGCAAATATTTCAATAAATACATAATGCAAAGTGCCAGAAGTGGAGCTCCATTGTTTAAAATGCTTAAAAATTTCTCCCTTCAGACAGAGCTATATGCCATCTCCTCAGATGTGTGTTTCTGCAAGCTGACTTAAGAACCAACTTTGGAGCTGACTTTGTGAATGTGGAAGCAGATTTACTGCTAGCTTTGCAAGAAAAGTGAGGCATCTGAAATGAGGGGCTGGAGTAAGGCTACCTTCTTAAGCTGAGAATGAGAGCAGAGGTATAACTTTTTACTGTCTGAATATGTACATGTGATGTAATGTAATGAGAAGATGTCCCAAGTTTCTGCTTTAACTTTTAACCTTAGGAACAAAACTGTGGTAAACTAATGACTAAAGAATCCAGAATGATGTGACACAGAGGAAAAACACCCCTGCCTTTTGTGACCTCACTGTGCTTGCTTTCGGTGCCTACAAGCAGGGGAACAGTGGCTGTATGGGAGTCTAATTCCCCCTCAATGACCCATACAGATACTAGTGGGGAGGTAGCAGCTCCAATACTGCATAAAACTGAGAGTAATCACACACACAAGTACACACACACACTATCTTGATGCTGTGTTTTTCTCTTTCTCCTTTCTCAAAATATTTGGTACAGTAATTTCTCATTTTAATGACTTGAAATAAGACTAAGCCGTCTCGTACATTCTCTGTACCTATTTAGCTCTGACTTTAATTAACAATTTTACAATTGAGTTGCTGTGAAGAATGAACACTTTTTTAAAAAACAAACAAACCCCCAAATCTGGAAATGGAAGGTTATACATTAATGGTGGCTAGAGAAACAGAATCATAGGAGTTCAGTCTCTGATGTCAAAGGAGTCTAAGTGTACCCTACATTTATGTGGGAAAGAACTCCAACAAATTTGCCCCAGACCATCCACTGTAACTTAAATATCTGGTTCTGACATAACAATACTGAAGTCTAACTATCATTAAGACTTCAGGAGCAAGTCACAGAACACGGGTTTCCAAATCTGGTTACAGTAGGGACCCTGGTTAGTATAAAGCAGTGGTGGCCAAACTTGGCCCTCCAGCTGTTTTTGGACTACAACTCCCATCATCCCTAGCTAACAGGACCAGTGGTCAGGGATGATGGGAATTGTAGTCCCAAAACAGCTAGAGGGCCAAATTTGGCCACCAGTGGTATAAAGCATGGTTGCAGACATATAAGCCATAGCTGTTTCTGGAAGGGCAAGAGAATATGGCACCTTATTGACCATTCTCAATTTTCAGCGCTAGCTATTGGAAGCATCCTGTCTACAGTGAATTGGACTGAGGTATTAGCTTCAAGACATATCACCAAAAAATTATAATCTACCGGTGTGGAAATAAGAGTTGTTTACAGCAGAGGTAGTGTCAGCAGGACGCTGATGAGTATGCACCGGGGGAAGTGGGGTTGGAGTCTGAAGTGGGGCAGTGGTTTGTGGGGATCTGCAGCAGTCAGAAGTCAAGAATCAGAGGCAGGGGAAGCTTCAGAGCTGGAGGGTGGAGCACAGGATGAATCAGAAGAAGCAGGTCAGGTATTTCATTTAAACGCATTTTGCCACATATACCTTCATATGGTGAACTCAAGTTGTATGTATATCACTTAATATCAGTAACACAGCCAAGACAAATTTGTAGACAGCACAAAAGAATTTATAAATAGAGCAAGGCAAAAATATGGAATAATCCATTGGCTCAAAAACAACTTTTAATCAAAGTATTTGGTACGATAATGAAATAAACTTTGGCCTGGATAAAGCCTTTCAACAACAGCAACAAACTGCAGAATGATCCCAGTTAATACTCTTTCAAACCTGTTTTGTTAACAATTCACCTTTAACTTTGTGAAACTACCTTTTCCTGCTGCAAAAATCTAAGGTAGGAATTGCTAAATTGTATCTTTGCTGGCATGCATTGCACACACTATTCAGTGCTGTTTACGATCAATGGGCCAGACCTAACAGAAGAAAGAAAATGGCACAAATATATTATGATGAACAACTATCATATGCTCCCATAAACTTTATGTTTTATCTTTTGAAAAGCTTCTGCTATTTAATAAGATTTAGCCTCTTACTTTTAATCTCATATTGCAGTTGCAAGGAAAACTCTAGTATTGCTCTGGCATGTTACACTGTTGTCATGGATACACAAGTAAGGTACATTACTTCCACTAGTAAATAAAGATTCTGAAAGAGTGCCTGGTAGGATTTGCTAGGCTTGTAGTATTGTTAGCTGCTAAGAGCTTTAAATAAGCAAATGGCTGTGGGTTTAAACTAATATGCAGTGGTGAGAGGATGTGCATTTGATGTGCGTGTGTATAATTGCATTGTTCTTGCTTAGATTTGATATATATTTTAATTAAAACTAATCTTTGCATATATTATTTCATTTATTAAGGTGTACATCTGCAAACAGACTGAAAATGGTGAGATGTACTCCAATGAGATCAATGTCAGTATATATAATTATTAAACAATATTTAATAATGCAAGTTGAGAGAGCATGTATGGTCCATTAGGTCAGTCAAGTTCAGATCTTGCTAAGCGAATTAATAGGTCCGGAATCTAGGTGCCAAGCGCATTGTAAATTGAAAGTGGCAATTAACCTTTTTTCTATGGATGCAGTCCACTGGGAAGTTCTCCTCTACGAGACCCAATGAAATGAATGGGATACAAGCCCCCTTCATTTCCATAGGGCATCCTTGTGAGAACGTCCCAGTGGATTGCCCCTCCCCTTGTTATTACCAAAGGAAAGAAAAAGGATTCTTGCAGCCAACATCTCATAGCAGTCCTAAATAAATGACTTACAAGTAACTCCGGATGAAGGAAATGTGTTTGGAATTTAGCTACCTTGAATTAAAATTATGTGGCCTTTTTTGAAACAAAGATTACACAAAATGCAAAATTTAGGTCACTCTTGATTGTGTCAACTTTTATAACAGGTTTGATTTGTTTCTGATAAAGCTTCATCTAAATATGAAGAAGGAGTGCATACTAAAATATAGGAGATGCTAGATATCTGATTTATATGAATAAAGCCGTAAATAAAGATCATAGAGCTTTCTCATTATAACACAGTTCTAAACATATAAAGCAGTAGTTTCTCAAATCAAAACTGTGGTAGGGGAAAAGGTTTACATTAATCTCTCCCCATGCTGTAGTCCCAATCCAGATTTTGCCCTTAGAGTGACAATTTAGTAAACGAAAGCCAAGCACACAAGAGCCAGTCTCTTGTTTAATGTCACTTCAATTTTGACCCTATGTAGGTCCATTCGAACACTAGTCCAACACTAAGTGGCAGCGGCTCTCCAGAAATTCCGGCAGAAGTCTTTCTCTAGCCCTACCAGGAGACACTAAGGGTGGAACCAGGCAGGGGTTTTTTTCAGCCGGAACTCACTGGAACTCAGTTCTGGCACCTCTCAGGTGGGCGCCATTGCCATTAGAGGAAAACAAGGGAGGCATTCATGGTGAGTTCCAGCACCTCTCTTTCTAGAAAAATAGCACTGGAACCAGTAACCTTCTGCATGTAAAGCATGACTTCCCTGTTGATATCCATCAGGACAGCCAGTTGAAATCCATAGAAATGTTCATTATCATTCCGTTGCTTCCAATCTGAGTAGTGACTAGTGTGCTTATCTTTTGTGAAGGAACATGTATAACTTTCCTTAGGTAAAGGACCCCTGACCATTAGGTCCAGTCGTGGCCGACTCTGGGATTGCAGCGCTCATCTCGCTTTATTGGCCAAGGGAGCCGGCGTACAGCTTCCGGGTCATGTGGCCAGCATGACTAGACCACTTCTGGCAAACCAGGGCAGCACACGGAAACACCATTTACCTTCCTGCTGGAGTGGTATCTATTTATTTACTTGCACTTTGACGTGCTTTCGAACTGCTGGGTTGGCAGGAACAGGGACTGAGCAATGGGAGCTCACCCCATTGCGGGGATTCGAACAGCCGACCTTCTGATTGGCAAGTCCTAGGCTCTGTGGTTTAACCCGCAGCGCCACCCACGTCCCGTTCTTCAGGTAAGGATACACAAAAAAAACACGTAACATTGTTAAGAATTTGAATATCTATGTCTCTAGAGCACCATGTAACTTATCTGACCATTTTATTGCATAATCAGCAATTCAGAAAGAATATTCTTAATGAACTCCAGGTAGCATTGGGAGGTAAAACCCAGTGGAACTCAGTGGGACCTATAGTTATGTTTGAGGTGTTTAGGACCGAGTGGTCAATTACTCATAGATTTTGATTTAGTTAAATGGAAAACTAAAGAAGCATGGACACCTTACAAGGAATACTTTCAGAGTGCATATGTATGTATGGGCTTTGCATATGTGACAGTTTTCAGATGTGATGCTGATGACTGAAGTCTGAGTAGATGATTTCAGATCTTGGTTGTGGAAATGACTTGCTGCCTTAAGCCCCTTCTCACCAGCCTTTTTCTCTTGGGTGCTGATCCTAATCTTTCAGTGCTTTCTTCAGGAATAGCTCAGTGAGCTTACTGTCTCCCAAGGACTCTTGAAGGCTTCCCATGTGACAAAGACAGCTAACCCATGCTGGCACTCTATCATTGAAAATGTACTGTACCCATTTTGTAGCATTTGCAAAGTTAAGACCCTCTTCACAGTTTTTGGGTGCGTATGACTATTAGAGTCTGCTTTTGTAGCACATTTGAATGCTTGCATCCTGGGACCGAATTTGATCTTAGTTGACGCCACATGCATATTTGCATACTTATGAGTAAGTGTGAACATGTGATTTTATGGTTCTATGCATATCTTGATTCTTTTAAACCTTTTATATTCTGTAATAATAATCACTTGTGAAATATTCAACACTTTTCCGTCCTTACCTATGCAGACACACCATGCAATTTCTTACCTATGTCTACATCCAGTGTTCTAAACCACAATCCTATGCATGCCCATTCAGAAGAAAAACCCCATCAGGATGTACTTCCAGATAGGAGTGTATAAGATGTATAAGACTACAGCCTCAGGCTATGGTTCAAGAGACATATCCTAGAATTTATTAGAATGAACACAACTTATCATCAAGAATCTACTACTTTTGTATAACAGGTAAGTTCAATACGGGCATCTATGTAAACAAAGACAAATAATATAAAAGAATTCTCTAAGGTTAAAACTACAGATTACTGTGCATGAGGTTCCTTTTTCTAAAATGAATAAAACTAGCCCAGTTATATTGATACACAGTGGGGGGGGGGGTCATTTGGTGAATGCAACAGACTTCACAGTCACAGAAGAGGACAGGACTTCTTTAACCCCCACCCCCACCCCCAAGCCATTTTATGTCCTTCTTGCAACTTTGGTGGTGCTTGGAAATGGTGTAGGTGTGTTTCAGATGCTGATGTATGAAAGTGAGAGCTGGACCATAAAGAAGGCTGATCGCCAAAGAATTGATGCTTTTGAATTATGGTGCTGGAGGAGACTCTTGAGAGTCCCCTGGACTGCAAGAAGATCAAACCTATCTATTCTTAAGGAAATCAGCCCTGAGTGCTCACTGGAAGGACAGATCCTGAAGCTGAGGCTCCAATACTTTGGCCACCTCATGAGAAGAGAAGACTCCCTGGAAAAGACCCTGATGTTGGTAAAGATGGAGGGCACAAGGAGAAGGGGACGACAGAGGACAAGTTGTTTGGACAGTGTTCTCGAAGCTACCAGAATGAATTTGACCAAACTGCGGGAGGCAGTGGAAGACAGAAGTGCCTGGCGTGCTCTGGTCCATGGGGTCATGAAGAGTCGGACACGACTAAATGACTAAACAACAAGAACTGGCAGAAATCACCCTCCTCATGTGAAGAGAGGAGCAACTGGCTGTGCAATCCTATACATGTCTACTTAGAAGTAAGTCTCATTGAGTTCAATAAGCTTACACCTAGGTATGTAAACAGCCTAAGAGAACAACCCTAAGCTCCCAAGGAGGGCAGCTGAGGGGCTGTTGGGTGCTGTGAAGCTCCCTAGTGGTCCACAGGTGGAAAAGGAGGTCCCGTAAAGGGCTCTCCCCTGAAAGGATCCATCACTCCATTGCTCATGGTACTCAGTGGGTGTTGGGGTGGAAAGTGGTGCTCTAGGGATGTGTTGTGGGGATCTTGGTTCCATAGGATCCAAAGCTCCTTTGACATGGTCCTGAAAATGATGATGAGCCACACTGGCCCTAGAGCTACAGCAGCCATCCCCGCCCCATTGGTGTCACTGGAAGGGGGTGGGAGCTAGACAAAGACTTCCATTGCCACCTTCTGCGGCTGGAGTAAGTCAGGAGGGCTGAAGAAGTGGCAGGTTCCTCTGTCATGAAATCTCATCAACCTGAGCATCATATTAGAATCACTCTGTTAGCATCCTAGCCTTTGTGAATGTTCTCTTTCACACTCTCTTTATATACCTGTGGAATAATATACAGCTAACACGTTTAATTCAGAGACAATCACAGCACCTTGAGATATTTATACTTTGCGAAGGCTAAGTTGTTAATCCTGTTTTACCTGGTTAAATTAGATTGGAATTTAAATGTGATGAACTGTCTCCAAGTGACATCAGAATCATGCTACCAGAAATCAATATTCTTAGATTGTTGTTTTTAAAGTCCAATTAAGGGCATCACCTGTTATTGGAAGAGGGGTGCTGGCTGTGGGGGAGAATTATTTACTGCTCACAGTCTCTCTTCAGGTTTTCTTTTAATAAAAAAAAAGGCTGCTTTCAGCTTCAGTGTGAAGAGAGTTAATTTAAATTTGATAACAAATGGCTCTGCTTTTTAAATGAATGTAGCCTGGCAACTTTCGCTGAGAACCCGTCATCGGGCCTCAATTATGTATGCAGCTTCTTTGAGAAATAGTTTCACACATCTGACCCAAGGACCACAATGTTGTTGTCATGAAATAAAAAGTGTGTGCAGGCAGGGCAATGTTTCATTCCTGGACACTCTCCACATGAGCTGACTTTGCCCTCCTCTCCACACTTGGGAGTTGGGAGGTACAGAAATGCAAATGCACAGATGCAGTTATATAGAGCTTTCTCTTCTCCTTTCTCACATTCCCCCCCCCCTTATATGTGGAGAAATAATGCAGCAGTTTGCCTTTCCGTCTTGTTTTTTTCCTTAAGCTGTGTGTGTGTGTGTGTTTTTATGTGTAGATAGATAGAAAGATACACACACACATATATTCCCAGTGTTTTGATGCCTTCTCCAAGGCTATCCTTATCAAAGCAGTAGTGTGAAACCAGACAGACAGGCAAAGAGTTAACCCCAACACCATTTCCCCCCCAAAATGGCTGCTTTGTCTATGTGCACACACCAACAGCAAATGTCCTTCTGTTATTGTACAACCAATTTCATGTGTCAACTATTCATATGCTAATAGCGGTACAGTTTCTCACTTTTTTTCCTTCAGCGGATACATTGTAAAGATTTTTAGAGACAGTGGAACACAGGAATAAACAGCTTTTTATTTCAGAAGTGATAAATTAGTTTTCATTCAAACAACATGCAACAAATGCAGCTGACCAGTATTGTTTGTATTCATTGTTACTTTGCCTTTGGGATTCCTGCCCCCCCCCCCACTTCAGTTTTAGGGCAGTTAGCAAATATTTAGCAGATACAGTTAGAGTTTAGATAAAGGATTTCGCTCCCCTCCACCCCTGCTACTTTTATGGACAAAGTTAGCGATGGGAACTGGCACTGCTTCAACATACAAAACATTTTCATTTTATGTTTTTAAACAAAGCAGAAAGAGTAAGTAGAAAACGTATGTTACTGTCCTGTTTGTATTATCCAAATATTGCAATGCACCATGTACCAGTAAATCATTTTTTTAAAACAACAACAACAGCTAATCTAACTAAAGAGAGCAGGGTTACTGTGTAGACTCTGGGATTTATATATACTATTGTTGCACTGTTTATTTTGGTCTATAGACTGTAATAAAGCTATGTGTGTTATTTATTTATTGAAAAATACCATATAAGTTGGATATAGTAATATGATAGTTCTGGTTTTTCTGTCTCAGAATTACTGTTTTAGAACAAAAGCATTCACATAATTTTGAATAAAAGGAAGGAACAACGTTAACATCAAAGGGCTGACCTACAGCAGTTTATGACATTTCTGATAAAATACAAGATTTTCCCATTTTAATAAATATTTTTTAAAAAATAACATACCCCTTTGGTTTAAAGTGAGCACCACAAAATTTAATAAGAAACCTGGATTTCTATATTAACATGATGAGAAACGTAAGTGTAGTGATATTAAACATAGAAGCCAAGAAACCCAATTACTTAAACGATTATGTTACATTGCAAAAATTTGTGTTACAATCCTGGCCTAAAAACAGAACATCACATGAACATGTTATATAATCTGCTGCAGTTTACCTGGGAGCAGGGACCACAAAAGTCTGTGGTACTAGGTTTTGAGTAGACATATACACAATTGCAGTGCATGCCTTTATTCGGCTGAATTTTATTAAAATTTGTTTTAAAATTTAATATATTAACAATTTTAGTGGGTTTAATTTAAACATTATGATTGCCATTGAACAATGAACTAGTGACACTTGGTTCTGCACTGGATTATGGCCAAATAATTTTCTTACCTCCAGCTCAGACAGAATGGATATAGCAAAAACTTTAAAAAATAAACCAAACTTTATTACAGTATAGTTCAATATAGGCCTATTCCCACAGACTTTAATAGGGCTTACTCCCAGGTAAGTAAATATAGGATTGCAGCTTAAGGGAAAAATTTAAAGATCCTGCATTATATTAATTCACTATCAAGTAGCAATTCTATTAATAATTACTCAGAAGTAAACCCTTCAGTGTCCTATGGGGTTTATTACTGAGTTTGTTTAAAATTGTAGCCTAAAAGATATAATTGCTTATCTATAGATGCATATTAAAAGAGCTGTAGTTGAAAATTGTTATTGGTGGGCACTGGTTGTTCTAGCAAAATGAGCATATATTAGGGAAATTGGTAGAATAGAGGGCTAAATTTTCTGTCAATCAAAAGGATCAGAAAATGGCTTTTAACCAATACAGTAAAATTTCTGCAACAGACTTACCAGATCAGTTATGGAAACAAATAACCTCTCTCCCCCCCCCCCCCAATGAATTACAGGAAATCATATGGTTTTAAAATACTGGGCCACAATCCAGCACACATTCAAGTCTACTTCATGGTGGCCCTTGTGTATTGGCTGCTAAAACCAGTAAGATTGGGCTTCATTCATTGTCTCAGGCAAAATCAAGTGGCCTTAGAGACTCAGTCATTTTTCTCTTGAGGAAACTGGATATATGCTGCTTTGCACTGTAATTTGGGAGGGCTAAGCTACTTTCTCCCAATCATATTATTTGCCTTTCCAAATTATTTTCTCACCAACTTTCACCTTAGTCATGGCAGGCTGGATCTTGTGGGCTGTTTGGTCAAGATATGCAGGTTTCCATGTTAGGAAGCTGGAGGAAATGGTCACCAGGGTCCTTTCTAGCCCAACATCTCTGCTCTTTCTCTGTCTTGGAGGAATGAGCAGCCTGCAGCTTTAAAGTCCTCCATTTCTTTGGGTGCATTATGGGAAGACATTATATCCGTGGCCTACTTCACAACAGAGGATGGCCCCATCCAACTATAATCATCTCACAGAGCAATTAGAGAATTATCTTAGCAAATGAAATGACATGAGTATTTCATCCCCTTTACTTCCTTCCTTGGGGGTTTCTCCCAGGAAAGGGTTATTGGCCCCATAATTATGGCAATTTAAATTTGTTAATTTCTTTTGAAGCTTTAAGGTCTATGGAGCTTACTTAGAGACTTCTAAATTTGTAGATAATAGATGTTAATGACTTAAAAGAGGGTAACATCAAGAAGACTGTATTCAGTATTAAATCATCTTCTTTTCATTTGAAAGCGTCATCAGAAATGATCAGTTAGTAATCTTAAATGGCAGAATAATTTATATTTCATATTTATTACTCAGACGTAATGGTTCATAGTATTAACTAATCAGTTACTCACTGTTTACACTTGGGCAGGTAAGGAAGGTCTTGTTTAAACTAAATTATACACCACTGCACCAGGTCATAGCTATAAGTAGCTACTCCCAGATTCCTATAAATTCCAAAAATACAACATATGTCCCTTGTTCATGGTCAGCTACACAAACCAAGGACACTTCCACAACTCATGGAAAGAGTAGCTGTAGCAAATCAGTTTATACCACAATTCCAAACACTCCTACTTGGAAGCCACTTTTACTGGAATTAATGGCACTATATTCAACACTGGATCCAACATGTAGTTTGTGTTCTGGACACTCCCTGCCTACCTGAATGGAAACCATTGACCAGAATGGTAACATTACATTGCAGGAAAATATATAATTCCAAGAACATTCCTGTGAAAATAGCGGCAGCCACAGCTCTCAATCTGCCTGCCAATATAGAGGTATTTCTGTACGCTGGTACAACATTTTGAAGGTTGAAATACATTAAAACAACAGCAACCTAGGATTTGAGATAGAAATGAAAAGAGTTGTCTATTTTCTGAAACTCACATCAGAAATGAACTTAAATTATTCAGTAAATCCAAACCAGAGCAGAATATACAAAGCCCTGTTGCAAGAATCCTTCATAGTTAATTCAAAATAAAGCATTTGCTATAACTTCTTCTCTGTTCCTCAATGAATGTTATTAATTTAAACATTTTCCAGGTAATTATGAAAGATGAAATGAATACCTTTATTTTTTAACATTTATTGTCTCATTATGTATGTAAATATAATCACATGTCATTCAGGATTCTGTGTCTCCAACATTCTGTTTTGTGTGTGTTTAATTCCTGTTCCTTAGCACAATTAGCTAAGCATTCAAGAATGCATGAGTCAACTATTATATGTGTTTACCTCTGTCAGCGAGCCTATTATCTTCACTATTATTCTCCTCAAGCACAATTTTAGTTTACTTTCGTTTGTATCTCTTTTGGTAATAATAATAATTTATATATCATTTTAGAGTGCTCAGTACCTGCACACGCACAATTTCAATACACCTTACAATAGCGCTGTTAGATACTTCACTCTTATTACAATGATATTGCACAGAGGTGACTGAGGCACAGGGCGTTGCCTAAACCATCTAATCTCAGTCATTAAGGCTGCAATCTGATACACACTTACCTGGGAATAAGTCCCACGCAATTCACTGGGACTTACTTCTGAGCAGACATGCATGGGATTACATCGTTGGTCACCGTGGAACACCAGCTTTCTCTAGAATGGAAGTTTCATACACCTGAAAGAGTAAAGGATTTAGGTTATTTACTATTTACTATGTTCATACGCTTCCCTTTCTCCCAGAGGAGCCCAGGGTGGTTCCAACATGGTAAAATATGATGAATCTCAAAGCAACAATTAGAATACATCAACAAACAAAACAGCACAGGCAAGAAAACAACATTGTTCAGCTCCCAGAAAGTATTTATCTCCCCAAAATCCAAGCAAATTTTAATTCTGTATGTAGGTCTATTATGGTGGCAAATTATAATTCCCTAAAGGACGTTTTACTTCTGTTAGCCAATGGCATTACAGACAACAACAACTAAACTAAGAACAAATAAAGGAACATCCAATAGATTGAGGAGAGCAGCAAACTATTCTTTTTTTCTCCATTTGTCACGAGATTGTCACAGGTACAAAATGTTAATTAAAACTGCTGTATTTTTTCATAACTGGCAAGTATGATTTCAAATTTCCAACTCCTTTCATCACTGAGAGGTGAAAAATTGAAGGACTGTGGATTTATGAGGCCAGATTTTAATTTAGCTGAGACTGGATTTGAGCTGAAATTCATGGGAGGCCATTTCCCCCCCGACAAATTTCTGATACTTCCGTTTTCTCACCACCCTAGAAAAAGAAGACCACTTTGCAGAACTTTCTCCAAATATTCTCCACCATATCCCGCTCACAATACCACAGAATAATGGTAGGCCACAGGCATTGTGGAGAATGGAAAATGGTTGCCAGGCTACCAGCTTGGCAGTGCCAACAAACAAACAAACCTCTCAGGAGGAAAACCAAAACTAAGAAGCTATGCTTCTACACTGTTACTGGTAAGCCTCACCCACTCCCATCCCTGCCAAAATTTGAATATCTTCTTAATGGTTTCTCCAGTTCCTCTTCTCATGAATAGGGTGAATAATCTGAAAGGTCTTTTAAACACGGCTCTATAAACCAGGTTTTATAGCAAAAAAGCGGGTTTTGTGTCTCTTTTTTCAAGAAATGGGGAATTTCAGTTGTGAAAGGAAACAGAGCAGAAAACAGTTTAGCAAACATTCTGATGAGAAATCGCTTTTCTTTCAATACGATCAACATACCTGCGTATATACTGCTCTAGAGTGAAGGTGGTCTTCTTTATGGTCCAGCTCTCACTTCCATAAAGAAGCTGACCATAAAGAAGGCAATAAAGAAGGCTGATCACCGAAGAATTGATGCTTTTGAATTATGGTGCTGGAGGAGACTCTTGAGAGTCCCATGGACTGCAAGAAGATCAAACCTATCCATTCTGAAGGAAATCAGCCCTGAGTTCTCACTGGAAGGACAGATCCTGAAGCTGAGGCTCCAATACTTTGGCCACCTCATGAGAAGAGAAGACTCCCTGGAAAAGACCCTGATGTTGGGAAAGATGAAGGGCACAAGGAGAAGGGGACGAGAGAGGACAAGTTGTTTGGACAGTGTTCTCGAAGCTACCAGATTGAGTTTGACCAAACTGCGGGAGGCAGTGGAAGTCAGGAGTGCCTGGTGTGCTCTGGTCCATGGGGTCACGAAGAGTCGGACACGACTAAACGACTAAATAACAACAACAACAAGAGTGAAGGTGTGATACCTGGATGATACACTTCTACTGCTTCTTTCCTGTGGGTTAGTACCAATCCGAGATGCTGTCCCATTCTAAAAGTGACCTGAATCATTTATACTGCCAGAAATCTCACCATCCTCTGGTTTCCGAAGGTCTTCTGTTGCCCTCTCTTGATTGCTTCATCTTCAAGTTTGAACCCACAAATACAGATTACACACACACACACACACACACACACACACACTTTCATATAGAGACGGGGCAAGGGATAGATCTCTTCATCTCAGCGCTGAGCTGAGAGGACAGATTAATTCTTTCCTCTCTGCTCAGCGCTGAGATGGGACAATTTCTCCACCTCAACACTGTAATGACAGGAGAGGTTTATGAAATCAAATTTAGTGATTCAAACATATAAGAACCTAGATAAACAGCAATTAAAATTGTTTAGTTAACAGAAAGATGAGAACTGGGTGTTTGTCTTTTTATTTTCTTTCCACCTTTTATCTATGAGAGAAGAAAAGGGGAGGTTTCAGATATAGTACTTAAGTTCTACCCCCTCCCTGGAAATAATATTTAAAAAGCATTGTCTGAAACAGAAAGTGTTTTTAACATTAAAAACCCAGCATTCCTTATTATTTTATTTCCAGTTAAAAATTCAGATTGGATGCTCAATAACCCGTGTTCATGATTAACTGACAGGTGGAATTATCTAGAGAAATTGAACACTTTGCTGTCTCAACAAGTAGCAGCTTTTCAATCTCTGACATATGTTTGCCTTGTGCTATCTGTATTATATTTTCTGAAGAAGGTCGGCTCCTCTGATCTAAGCAATGTAGCAGTTAAGGGGGTATATATAGTATCTTAGCAGCAGTTGCAATGATAGTAGTATGTAGCAGAAGAATCTTATTCTTTGACATAGACTTTTCTGTTAATAACTGTATTTTGAGAGAAATAAATGAAATTCCTATATTCCCGTTATTGTTTGCTTTTTCCTAGAACTTTTTTAAGGCTCTAAGAATGGCGATGTCTGATTGACACAATATTTGGTTGCAATCTATTAAAATTTCTACCTGCATGGTCTCCTTGCAAGGGCTTTGCTAGGTACTTAAAGGACTTGGTTGCCATCCTGGGTGGAAAAGAACCCAAACTGGCGCAATGGTTAAGATTGTGTTGTTACTCATCGTAAGATTTTAAATGCTTACCATTTACAGTGGTATAGTTGCAGGGTGGTGCTGATTTGAATTTTTTGGGCATGCTGCCACAGATGTGGCATCCCATAAGCTCCAGCCAGCATAGACAATTGTCAGGATGATGAGAGTTGTAATCTGACAACATCTGGAGGGCCATAGGTTCTCCATTCCTGGCCTTGGCCAAAGATGTTGCATTATATTACACTTGCATTTTTGTACATCAAAGAAGGGCCTCTCAGTATATTCTGCAAAAATGGATATACAGTGGTACCTTGGGTTACATGCACTTCAGGTTACATACGCTTCAGGTTACAGACTCCGCTAACCCAGAAATATTGCTTCAGGTTAAGAACTTTGCTTCAGGGTGAGAACAGAAATTGTGCTCTGGCAGCGCAGCAGCAGCAGCAGGCTCCATTAGCTAAAGTGGTGTTTCAGGTTATGAACAGTTTCAGGTTAAGTACGGACCTCCGGAACGAATTAAGTACTTAACCCGAGGTACCACTGTATTTGGCAAAATTGTGCACAGAATAAGCAGATTAAGAGGAAAGGGCATGCAAATGCACTGAATTTTTTGTATGGATTTTAAGGAAAGGATGTGCAACCTGACGCAGAAACAGTGCAATTTCAGATTGCAGAACTAAGAAATACAGTGGTACCTCGGGTTACATACACTTCAGGTTACAGACTCCGCTAACCCAGAAATAATACCTCGGGTTAAGAACTTTGCTTCAGGATGAGAACAGAAATCGCACGGCAGCAGCGGAAGGCCCCATTAGCTAAAGTGGTACCTCAGGTTAAGAACAGTTTCAGGTTAAGAACGGAATGAATTAAGTACCTGACCCAAGGTACCACTGTACCAGCATTGACAAATTTGTCAGTACCTAGTATTTCCAGAAACACCACAAGGGATAGAGCAAGTTTTTGGTGTTGCTCTGTGTTTATGTCCATTTATTACTTTATGAATCCATTGACATCACAACCCTTCCTATTCACCAGGCATAAAGCCTTGATCTGACCTGCTCACCTATCTGGAACCTAAACATTTCTTTGGAAGCCTGTTTCTATATGCCCCCACCAAATGATGTATGGTCAGTGGCATATCAATTGTGGAATTCCCTCCTCCTAAGAGCTCACCTTGCACCGACATTATAGTCTTTTCAGCTCCAGGGTAAGAGCTTTTTATCTACCTGTGTTTGAAGATCATTTTAAGATCTTCAGTTTTCTTGGCTCTTCTGTGTTAAGTTATAGTTTGCTGTTGCTGGCTATATTTAGTTACCTAATTTTGTACTTTGGTTGGCTTCATTTTGTTTATTTTTAGAGTTCTTATTGTCTTTTATTGTTAACTGCCCAGAGAACATTGTTAATTGGGTGATAAATAAATGAAGTAAATAAATACCTTTGATTTCTTCCTTTCTGTTATCCTCCTTATTCAATCTGCCACCAAATTATATCTCTTCTCCCAACCCAAAGTGTAAAAAGCAGGGTGTGTGCATCAGGTTCAGTATCAAAGTAGGGGTACCTTAGAGAGTTTGGGGGCCTGTCAGAGGTAAAGCAGGATCTGATGAGGTGGCATGACTTGAAACAGGGACCCCTGAAGTACCTTGTGGTGCAAACAAGCATCTACTAAAAGTGAAAGTAGTGTCTCTAACCTTACCATATATGAGGTAATGGAGTGATGAAAGAAGGGAGAGCAAATAACACAATAGGAAGAAGGTAGAGGAAAAGTTCTTTGTGACTGACGGGATATGCCTGTAATCAGAGAGAGTGGTTTTACTCAGAAAGCAAATCCATTTTAGTTTTCCTCATCCCCAAATCAACTTAAAAGTGCCTAGCACAAATGCCCCTGGACCTATTCCTAGCAAGTTACCAGGGGAACCTCTCTTGTGTCTGTAATTTTCAGACAAATTATCCGGAAAACACTGACTAGGAGAGAAAAAGTTATTTCTTTTTTACTCACTCTAAACCTGTAACAGCTATCCCTTTTTGGGGGGGTGGGGGGCACCACTGCAACTATCCTGGCAGGATTAATTCATTCAGAAGGTGTAAGAATGCCTGCAAATTTCATCCAATTCTGCCTCCCTTTTTGTTTTGTTTTTATAAACACATTATATATACAGTGGTACCTCGGGTTACAGACGCTTCAGGTTACAGACGCTTCAGGTTACAGACTCTGCTAACCCAGAAATAGTACCTCGGTTTAAGAACTTTGCTTCAGGATGAGAACAGAAATTGTTCTCTGGCGGCGTGGCAGCAGCAGGAGGCCCCATTAGCTAAAGTGGTGCTTCAGGTTAAGAACAGTTTCAGGTTTAGATCGGACCTCCGGAACAAATTAAGTTCTTAACCTGAGGTACCACTATATATAGAGAGAGAGAAAGAGAGAGAAAGATAGACTTTAAAGGTGTTCAGCCCTTGGACCTATTTGCCTGTAGTTTATTAGGCTTTATCCCTAATGTCTGCAAATTTAATCCACTTATATAAAAAAGGCAAAATTAAAACTTTTAAAATATACTGAATAGTGAAGCAGCTTACAAAGCACTTCAGACTTGTTGATTCCTGTATCCTTCTGGTCAGGACTAGAGCTGGAGGTAGCGATAGTCTTCAATGATTAAACCTGCCTCCTCAGTATTGACATGGTCTGGCCCTAGTGTAACTCCTCTTATTACCCATGATCATTGAGATTGGGTGTCCCAGTGCATCACCCCTAGTGGAACCTGCCCCAACCAATCTGTTGGCTGGGGCCCACTCCCAGACAGCCCTGCCCTCCCCCCTTAAAACAAAATAGCTTAACTAAAAAAAGAGCTAAAAATACAAGTTAAAACAACTACAGATTAATGCAGGGGGGCTATTCCACACCCTCATCCCGCCCTCAAAAGGTCACCTGAAAGGGATGACCCCCTTTGGTGTCACCCCTTCGGGGGCAGCCCTGCCCCCAGGGCTGGCAAACTGGCTTTATAATGCTGCCCCAGGAGTTGTTCCCAATGTGCCTGCTTGCCCAGGGACCTGGTCCCTGCAGAACTCTCTGCCGTCATCTTCGCTGCTGTAGCCCCAACTTTTTCTACATGCCACCTCATATTTCTGGGATAACAACTGGAAGGCTGCTACTCAGTTGTGGTTGGTGGCCAAAAGGGCTGGAAAGACAGACTGAAGGGAGACCAACAGTAAGTGGAGCCAGAGCCAATGACAGGCAGAGCCAACTGATTCTAGTTTTGTCCCCGTCTTCCTCTCTGCTGAGTTATTAGCAGAAGGAAGCTGCTGGGCAGTGCTGTCTTCCGAATTGATTGTAAGAAGGCAGACGGGCAGCGGTTGGCAGACTGAAGTTAGTGGGGCAGTGCCCCATTCACTCTAATCCTACTTATTCTATCCAACTCACAGCAAGGGGGAAATATAGATGTAGTACACCAGAGTTAATTAAAAACTAATCAGAACTGGAGAGGAAAATACAACTGCATCAAATTTGACTAGGGCTGAGAAGTGTGACAGAAGTAATCTGAAATGAGACTGGAGGGGTATCTAAACATTGTACCAGAGATTTAACATAAGACCAAACACTCACCTTAGGAAAAAAATAATGCCACGGAAGCCCAACAGCAATACCTGAATTACAATCTTACTATACCATTTATATCCATTACTGTCAGACTTTCCTAGAAAGGGTGCTCAAGTTCCTTCTTAATTGGTATAAATCACATTAAGGGAAGAAAAGTTAATGTTTGGCGCACTGAAACCTATATACCAGGCTTTAAACCTAGATCAGGTATTCCGAAACATGTGACAGTAGCTTATATCATGTGCAAAGGCACAAGTCAAGTGGAAAAGATGTATATGAGCTTATCCAGACTTGAGCTAAGAAATGCAATTAATCCTTACAATAAAAAAAAAAAAAATCCCACCTTGTGAGTTCTACCTTGCATTGGATTTCAAAAGACCCAGATTTCAATGAAAGATATTAAATTTGAAACCAGCTCTAGCTTGGGCTTTATTTCTGTGCTCGGAGTGAGATTTTTCTAAAACATACATCCAGATTACTTCTTCTGCTGACAAAGTAAAGGAACGCTGTAGCTTTGACCTTACCCACCCACCTACCCTCCCTTTAAATAAGAGAGAGAGAAAGAAAGAGCTTTCCACTGAGTGACCCTAACATTTTAGCAGAGCATCTGGTTACATCCTTAACAATAAAGACTATTGAAGGTTGCATCTTGGAAGAAACCGTATCTCTAAAATTTCACAAAAGCAAAAAAATCAAACACTTGGAAAGTACACCAAAATTAGTCAGGAAAAGTTGACGCTATTCTTCTACTTAGAGCCTCAGATAGCAACAGCTCTTTAATAATAACTTTTTTTCCCTATTTATCACAAATGATAACAAAAAAAGTCTGAGGCAAGATATTAACTTGCAAGTATGAGTCTTAAAGGGCAAAAAATAAAAAAAATATTATGTCCAAGCATCTTAAAAGAACAAAAGGGCAAAAAACTGCCATGAGTATATGAAAGTGGAAAAGGGTTGTGATTGAAATCAGATGAATAGCTACCTATTTCAAAAGGAAATAGATCTATGAGTCCTATACAGTGTGGTCCCACTGAATTCTATGGGACTTACTTCCAGGTAAGTAGTGTGGGATTACTGCCTTATTCAACCTGCTTTGCTGGAAGGGGATTGCCAGGTGAACAGGGGCATCTCCAAACAGAAAAGCAAAATGTGTTGACTACTATCCAGGTGAGACTTCAATTGCTTTCTTTTGTAACTGAGAGTGGAAAAAGAAGAGGAGAAATACAGTACTGAATGAGCTCTGTAGGTTGTTTTTTTCAAGGTCTGGAATGTAGGTGTGATTGGAAGGAACTATCTGATATAAGACATTTCAAGAGGAGGTTCCCCACTTAACGTTTTCCTTTCATCCTGAACTTATGAGTTGCTCTACAATCATATTCCAGAGAGTTAGCTGTGCAAGCAAAGCAGTAAATATTCCTGTGACACTTTGTGCACTAAGGTTTCATGGAGTAGAGTCCATGTGATGAAGATGGTGACACTTGCTTGTCCATAAAAGCTGATGTCACACTAACCCTCATCCCTCTCCCACCTATTAGTCTTTAAGGTGCCATTAGACTGTCATTAGGATATGGTTTGTAACCAATAAAGTTGTGGCCTAATTTATCCCATTAACCCAAAATATTGGTGTTCGTGTGTTTATTATCTTAGGGAATTGCAGGGGACCTGGAGCCTTGCCACGCAACTTGCAGAGGCAGGGAGTTAGTATTAACCAGCCAGTTTCTCTTATCTGTCCCCAATCCCTTCAGGCCAATTTTGGCAGGTGGGCGAGGCAACTCACCCGTCCATCACCTGACATAATTAGCTGGCCAAACATGAAGCACAAGACAGGCAAAGCACCTTGCTCCGTGGTTCTCAAATGCTTGATTGATGTCAGGTGCAAAGCAAGTGGGCATGGCTTTCCCCAAATGGCCTCACAGGCCAAACGAGAAGGCATTCAAACATGCGTCCCATTGAAAGGAATGCTGTGTGAGAAAATGGCATCTGTGCTAGTATTGAGCATTCCTGTGTGCACTGGATATCCACCCACAGTTCTTGGGTTCAGCAAGTGATAAGTGCCCAGAAGCTTAGTTATGTGAGCGGATCATTTTAGCAGCTTAGCTCTAGCTGCATAAAGGTACCAGTGTTTTTGTTGGAAGTGTAACAGCAGAGATCATTCCACGTGCAACTAGAGTGTCAATTAAGTTAGCATTAAAGTCAACTAGCCAAGTGGGAGAGGTGGAGGTGTTGCTTAGCAACCAGACAGACTGGCATGATGTTTGCTGAGGTAGCATGTGTCCTGATCAGCTGTGTGGTTCTCATTTTATATATTTATTTATTGGATTTATTCAGACCAAGATATGCAAAAATAATGCTATGTCATAGATACAGCACAAATAAGATGATATGTATCAGAGGCAGGATGAAGAAATCAAACCCTGGATCCCGAGGTTCCTAAAGAGTTAGGTCATTTAATGTGTTGCCTTGCTAATAGGTAAGGTGAAAGGTAAGGTAAAGGACACCTGGACCACTCAGAGGTGACTATTGGTTTGTGACACTCATCTCACTTTCAACCCAAGGGAGCCAGAGTTTGTCCACAGACAGCTTTCCAGGTCAAGTGGCCAGCATGACTAAAACGCTTCTGGCGCAATGGAACACTGTGACAGTAACCAGAACGCACAGAAACACCGTTTACTTTCCTGCCACAGCAGTACCTATTTATCTACTTGCACCGGCGTGCTTTTGAACTGTTAGGTTGGCAGGAGCTGGGGCAGAGCAACGGGAGCTCACCCTGTCGCAGAGATTCGAACTGCCGACCTTCTGATCAGCAAGCCCAAGAGGCTCAGTGCTAATATACAGTCTCCACAGCATTGTCCTATGTTGCCCCCACAATAATCCCCAAATAGAGAATACATGCATTGACCATTTAATATACTTTATCCCAAATGGATGTTGTCCACTTGTATACATCATCAGGATAGTATGCATGTTGAGCATGTAGCATAAGGAATCATTTTTATGCTGTGCATTTGTGTGTGTGTTCCTTGCACATGCATGTGAAAGTGCACTGAATATGAAAATTGTGTATTTTCTGACTATGCGTGCACCAATCAAAGTAGTAGCAGGATTGGTTTATTCTCCCTCAGAAGGTACATCAGGCAACAAGAATGTGTTGGGTGCGCTTGCGTTGAGATTTTGAGCCCCTTATGTCAGTTATTCATCTACACCTCAGGAGGCATCAAGAGTGTATGCATGCATGCTACACATTTTCTTGCTTAGCGTGTATTCAGTTCAGAGTTTTCTGGCTACATAAGATTTTTACATACTTTACAGCTACTACAGAAACCTGAATGCAGTACTTGGTACCCAGGGACATCATTTAAATTTGTTACTCTGTCTGAAAACTTTGGGTCCATAAACCAATGAAGAGATTACCTTCATCTATATGCAGTTTCAGGATTTTGCTTCTGTCAGGCAGGTAATATTTTGTGTTCAACGACTAATGTAAGCATTATCAGCATACCTTTGCACAGTACATATTAGGAGGAAAATATATATTTAACCAATTCTGAGCAACTTAAATGGGGAGAAAAAAAATGATGAACTAAAAATTCTCATATGAGCCATGAGAGAGCTCTCTGTAAGATATAAGCGTGTAGCTTGGTTCCCAGTGAAGTAAAAGCCACGACACACTCTGGTTGCAGCTAAAAAGCCAGCTTTGCACTATTATTTCCACTTCATTGAGAGTTTATACCACATGACAAAAACCCCACAGGCCTGTTTCCCTTCATATATAGATACACATTAATCAGGAGGAGCTCTACTAAACTCAGCTGAGTAACACTGTTGGAGATTTGTGTGAGAGAAGCAAATCAGGTACTACAAATCTAATTACAAGGCAAGTTGCTCAAATAGAGAGTGGTTGCTAAATTTATGCATCTCAAATGTGGCCTGCAGTGTACTGGTAGGATATGTGATATCGTAAACTATGGACAGTAGTGGTAGAATGCATGCTTTGCCTGTAAAAGGACCCAGGTTCAATCCAAAGTGACGCTGGGAAAAACTCCTGCTTGAAATCCTGGAGAGGTGTGTAGACAGTACTGAACAAGATGGGCCAATTGTCTGACTCAGTATAAGACAGCTTCCTGTGTTCTTATGACTCTATGGATGCAATACAGGGAAATGTAGGCATGCTTAAATCATCAGTGGGACTCAAGCATGTCTGTTTCTGGGTTGCATCCCACAGTGCTGCATTCCCAATTACAATTGTCTGGATTGGGCCCTGTATGCTGTCCTTATCACTCATACGGCATCAGATATATGGTGAATACAACTGCAGCGCAGCATCTGACTGGGCAGGTTCCTTGTTGTATGCTAATTACCTGACAAGACACCCTTCTTGTCTAGACTAGCCAGATGTCCCTAAATGGCCCATAGAGATTCATGGCCAGACAAATTATCTGTATCTGAACCTTAGTGGCTCATCTTTTAGATGCATCAGCAGGGGGAAAATGGCTATTAAAATCATACTGGATTGTGTTTCTATCTAGAATATAATTCATAATCATAAATATAAATAAAAACACTGACCACATATAGAGTTCTTAGGTACGTTAATTCTGTTTTTCACATCGTGGACCTTGCTCATAAACAGTGTTGCATTAACAGTGTAAACTGAAGATGGTCAGATTCCACTAATTTATGCCTAAAACCATTTTCTCAGAAGTAATTCCCAGTGATTTAAACAGAACTTGCTTCCAGATCACTGTGCTTATGATCATAGCCTTCAGTCCCACAGACCTTAAGCAGGAAGAAACTGATTTAAATTCAAGCACTCTAGCCAATCCCTTTTGTTATGTGTTTAAAATAAAGTACTGTAACAGATTTAGTATTTGGACCACACTGTACAGCAGATACACTGGAAGAAATCTAAAAGATGGGCTGGTGTCTAAAATCTGTTTGCTACTTTAATATTAATAAGGTGTATCCACACTTGGATTAGAAAAAGATAGAGTAATCCTCAAACCACTTTATTTCAAAATGCCTCTGTTAAATGAAACTATCCTGTGAGGAAGAGACAGAAAATCATAACCTTAAAAGACTATAATTTCATGTTTGTACAGAAGTAAATAGGAAATAAGTCCCAGAAGTGAGCTGTATACAAGTGTAAAAACCATTGAAATGTGAGTGCAAAATTTAGCCTTTAGCAGTAGCACGCATCATTTTTGTGATAACTGGAAGATAGCTGTAGTGTAGAAGATCAAGTAATTCTGAAATACTCAGGCAGCCTTTTTTAAAAAATAAAAATAAAAATAAACTTACAAAACTGAAATACCTTCAAAGTTGCTTTTGTCTATTAAATAATTCCCTCCCCCTTCAAAGGTCTATGTTCCACAGTTTCAGCTATAAGTCTCTCATGGGAATAAGGGCTGGCACAATAAATAGAGCCAATGCATTGTTGTTGCACTCAAGTCTTTGACTTATCTTTGCCAGAGTTTTACTCTGAGCTGCTACCTCAGAGTTCTAAGGTAACGCATTTCAAAGAACTCAGAAAGTGAAGAGGTATTACTCTACTTTTAAAAAATAATGATAATCTCAAACTAATCGAAGAAAAATCTATTCAGCAGATTATTATTATTATTATTTTAAAAAAGAATAAAACAAATTATTGCTTAAATGATTCTGCTTACCAGAAAAGTACACAGAAAAGGAGAAAAATAGCTCAGGCTTGGTTGAAAGACTAAAAATGCACATGAATCAATTATGAAAAAGAGAAGGTCTCTTTGAATGAGGAAAAGCTGATTGGAATTAAGATAGGCTTTGTTCATATCTGCAAGGTACAAGGAGAGGACTTTTCAGTGGAACAGAAAAGGGGGATTTGGGAGTGTTTGGCTGCTTAGTGCTATAGTGCTTTAGAGCCCATGTGAAAATTTGCTGCTAGCTATTAATCATCATTGTGCCCCTGCAAAGAAGCTGTTACAATGATGACTATATGTCATTATATTCCCACTGTATGTAACGAATCAGAGAGCTGGGAAAGTTGGCTAAGAGCGGCTGGCAAACTTTTTAGCAGCGGAATCTATTTAAATAAATTTACATCACATTTGCTACTTTCTCTGGTATGGGAATCATACTTTAAAATGAAACAATATGCTGTGTTCATGGGCCCTGATCTTTTATTCTCCTGTCTCTGAGCCTCCTTTCCAGGTCAGCCTTTGCCAGCACTGACAGCATGCTTTTCTCATAGCGTCTCCTTCTCATAGCCTTTGGTTGCTTTCAAGTTCAATTTAGCACAATAAAGTTGTTATGCATGACAGTTTGGAGAGCAGAATAGGTGGTGTCTGAGCCCGCTGTGTCGCTACAAAGTGGGTTCATTCTCTGCAGGCCAGCTCAGTTACTGAAGCCTTGCTGGTGGGACACTGCACTGGACTTCCAGACGTTTCCATCCTGACCAAAACAATTAGCTTCAAACGGCAAGAAGCCGCAGGGTCGTCCTCTCTTTCAGTGAGACTCCACCATTTAATGTGCTGCAGTGGATTTCAAATTCATGTTGATTTATCCAGTTGCACCCCTCTTTTTGATAGTCTTCATGTATATACCGTATATATACAGATGTGTAAAAGGAACAGGGGGGAAAGTTTGAGGCTTGCCTGGCTCAAGAGTTTCGTTAGAAAGCTCGAGCCCTTGTTTTATGTTTGTTTTCACAAAGGAATAGACTCGAAACATGTCAGCCTTAATTCTGTTAGGCTGGAGTGGCTAAAAGAGAGCCCTGAGGTTCTAAGGACTGGACCTGAAAGGAAGTGTCTCCTTTGGTAAACATCAACAAGCCAAACAATAAACAAGCCTTAAAATGCTAAAGTTGTCAAGCTGGTTATCTGTTATAAAAGATTCACCGTGAGAATTTTTGTAAACAAACAACAAACAAGGAATGTACCTACTTTGGGCTTAATCGTGACCAATTTAAAATAAAAGAGATCTCATTTTTTTTTGTAGTAAATTCAAGATGGCAACAAACCATTGATCTAATGTAAGAGTACACCAGCACTGCAGCATCATGTGGATCCCTCAAAAGACTTTGGCAGAACAAGTTCCATCAATGCAAGTGATGCTTCTGTGGGCGGCTGGAGTCTAGGCACTGAGAAAAGCCTCCTCCTTAACAATACCTGTCTGAAAATTAAATAACAAAGCAAATTTCAAGCTGCAGTCCATCACCCGCTCATTCCAGATCTGATGTAAACCAATGGGATTGTTCTTCAGCAAGTGGGTTTCAGATACGATTCTTTTTCCAGTGCCACCTGGATTGAACCTGGGACCTTTCGCACACAAAGCCTGCTTTCTTTCCTTGAGCTGCAACCCTTTCCAACCTCCTCTATCCTTGCAAAAAGCGCTGCATTGTAAAATCTATCTTCACAAACTTGAAGCAGCCTCAGATTGGCAGGGGTGTTGCCAGGATTTCTTTTGGAGGGGTGTAAACGTAAAATAAACAATAAATCAATGTTAAAATGCTACACAGCATCTTAACGACCCATGCATCATCAGCTACATTTCCATTCTTCTGGATGTGTAGTTCAGTATATGCTTAGTTGATTGCTACCTGGAAGCTTGCTAACCCCTTTCTCAATATAAATTCGCCCAATTAAAGATGTCACTTCAACCAGTTTGGTCTCTTGTATATTGTTACACATTTAATCATCACACTGACAGACAACTTGTCCTCAGTCAGATGCCAGTGAAAGAATGTCTATGTGCAAACTTTGTCTTTGACTGTGAAAAAACCAAAACATTATGCACTTGACAACAATATTTGGATACATTTCCCAAGCTGTTATATTCAACCACTTCAGACATTTCAAAGTGAACTCATGTACAGGTAAGATATGTGTGACTATGAGTTTGATGTGTTGCAGTCATTCATTAACCAGGTGGAGAACAGATTGCAAAGATCATTTCACTTGCTTTATACATTCTGGACTGTAGTCACAGGTTTTTCTTGATGTCCAAATAATCATGTGGATATTCTGATATTTTCCAAAACAAGAGCTTTATTCTATTTCCCCCTATTTAAAAAGACTTTCACATGTTTGAGGTGATACCTTGCATTTTCCACAATTATAAATAAAAGACTTAATATTTAAACAAAACAAAACACACACAAAAAAGAAAGACAGGAATCAAGTGAGACACAGGTAAGGGAGGCTATAAACAACCAGACAGTGAGACTACAGTCTATCCTCATATCCCTCCATGAGAATTTCAGCAACACCATTCTGAATAAATGGCTGTGAATTGTACCAAACATTCACTTCTAGGATGCTGGATCAAGTGGTCAAAATGTGATCAAGGAGAGGTATTCATTGACTCCCAAACACCATAATAATTGACACTAATTGGCCCCCTTGTTGTGTCTCTCAGCAACCTTATAACCTTTGGAGAGGTGGTCCACCCATCAAAACTGAGACATGTTGGAAGGACAGTGCATAACACGTTTGCTCTGCCCCTGTTTCTGCTATACCTCTTCTGCGGTAATAGAGCTTCATTTTATAGTATCTTCTAGTGCATTTCACATCCACTAAAATTTGATACAGATAACAATGGAATACTACACACACACACACATCTCACCAGGTAAAATAATTAACTGTGAAATCCTAAGCATGTTTATTAGCAGTCCCATGGAATGCAAGAGACTTAACTCACTATCAGGTGTATGCAGAATTGCAACCCCAATGTGACTTTTGATGTGCAGACTCATATTGTGACTTAAAGTGAAGAGCTCTGCATTCTTTTTTGCCTGGAAGTATTTGTTAATAATCAGGCTGATTTGGAAAAATAAACAACTAATATTGAAAATCCATAAAAGGAAACTAGCCTCAATGTTAATTGCATTAAACAATCATCCTGTAGCTGTGAATAGGAAAGCTGACCCAACAAACATTTGGTGTTTTATATATATATGGTGTTTTATATATATACATATACATATATATATATATATGCTTTCGTAGATTTTCACGGGTACAGGAATGCAGGTTTTGGTGTCCTCGGGTGTCTTCCCGTGTAAAAGTTGGGGTGTCTAGGCGACGTTTCGACGAGGTCTCACTCGTCATCTTCAGGCTGGTGCTTTCGGCTTCTTGTTACTGGAACAGAGCAGGATCTCAGTGTTTGAGTTCCTATAAATACTGTTGAGGAGGTGTGGTGTATAGCCTCTAATGTTCTGGGCAGAGAGGAGGTTCCCAGGCTAGTGTGCCTTTTCTTCTTTTGTTCCTTAATTACTTGAGGGATATCTTGAGTGATTTCTTGAGTGATTTCCTGAATCCCACTTAGGTGGGTCATTAGGTGTGGATTAGTTGCTAAAGCCTTCGTGTCTTGAACTCTTGAACTTTGTGAAGAGTTTTTCTGAGAAGATGGCTGTACTGCACTTGGTTGTGCTCTGGCTTGGCTTCGTGTATAGGGGCGAGCTGTGGTTTTGTGGCCTGTGCCAGCCAGATCTGTGTAGGGATTGCAGGGGGGTGCAGCATCCGGAGGTGCCACCCTGGTTTGGCTACTGGATGGTGTCTGTAATTTATCTGTGGAGAGGGTCTGGGTTTGGGTCTGGTGTGGTTGATTGGTGATGGCGTTCTGTGTGCCTCTGGATCTGGTGTCAGATTTTGTGGGGAGGGCTAATTTCCAGATGTCTGGCAAGCGGGATGTGTCGTCACGCTTGTTCATGTTGTGAGGGTGTTTCTCTATCTCTATCTATAGAGAAACACCCTCACAACATGAACAAGCGTGACGACACATCCCGCTTGCCAGACATCTGGAAATTAGCCCTCCCCACAAAATCTGACACCAGATCCAGAGGCACACAGAACGCCATCACCAATCAACCACACCAGACCCAAACCCAGACCCTCTCCACAGATAAATTACAGACACCATCCAGTAGCCAAACCAGGGTGGCACCTCCGGATGCTGCACCCCCCTGCAATCCCTACACAGATCTGGCTGGCACAGGCCACAAAACCACAGCTCGCCCCTATACACGAAGCCAAGCCAGAGCACAACCAAGTGCAGTACAGCCATCTTCTCAGAAAAACTCTTCACAAAGTTCAAGAGTTCAAGACACGAAGGCTTTAGCAACTAATCCACACCTAATGACCCACCTAAGTGGGATTCAGGAAATCACTCAAGAAATCACTCAAGATATCCCTCAAGTAATTAAGGAACAAAAGAAGAAAAGGCACACTAGCCTGGGAACCTCCTCTCTGCCCAGAACATTAGAGGCTATACACCACACCTCCTCAACAGTATTTATAGGAACTCAAACACTGAGATCCTGCTCTGTTCCAGTAACAAGAAGCCGAAAGCACCAGCCTGAAGATGACGAGTGAGACCTCGTCGAAACGTCGCCTAGACACCCCAACTTTTACACGGGAAGACACCCGAGGACACCAAAACCTGCATATATATATATATATATATATCCCTTCTTGCACTGATTAGCATCTGGATTGTGGATCTGAACTTATGTTTACTAGTTTTCATGCTTTCCTTAAAAAAAAAAAAGGCTTTAGTACTTTATTGCTCATTTTCTTTCCTATTATAAGGAGAAGTTTCTAGGAACATAGCATATGTGTAAAATAAAAAAAAGCCTTAAAGGTGTTTCTGGGTTCTGTGCACAAGTGTTGAATAAAGACACATGCTCTGTTTTCCATATCAACATGCTGTACTACCACGTCTTAGGGAAGCACCATAACTTAACATGTCCTCCACACAAAGTTCTGGCAAGCCTCAATAGATTCATTAGTGATTTTTTTTCTTTAGAACCAAGGAAGCTCAAAGAGCCCTAACAATGGAGCTAATCACTGCCTCTTCCCTGACCCAAGCTTATGTTTTCCTCCTTTTCACTCCAGACTCTTATTTCATTTCTGAGCAATTGGCTTTCTATGGCACTCTCCAACTAAATAAGTACCCCTTCTTTCCCTGCGCATATGCATCTTATCTAATGTATCTATACAATCTCTCTTTACCTGCATGCATTTAATATAGAGTCACAAACAGTTGAAATCTTCTAAGGTGATTCTCTCTCTCTCTCTCTCTCTCTCTCTCTCTCCATAGGCCACAAACAGCCTGGCATTAAAATGCAGATTATGTTCTTTCAATTAGGGAAGGCTGTGCAAAATCTGAAGGGAAAAAAGACAAAGCTAAATGTTTACGCTAAACAAGTACATCTGCGTTGTTAGAAGTGAGGTTTGGCAAGTTGCAATTTCAATGGTGCGGCTAATGAATAAATGTTAGACTGTATCAACAGTTCTGAACAGGCTTGTGGCTTATGTGTGCATGAAGTGTAATGGTATCAATTGACTGGTTCTTTGTGGTTGCTATAAAGTACTCTTGAATGTTTCGATGGCGAGAAGGCATGCAGACAATAAAGCCATGACAGCTGAATGTCAGCAGCGACCTTGAACCTAAACTGGTTTTGCCATTCCAGTGATTCCATATACAGTAGACACAGGCGCTGCAGCTGGGCCTATGGCACCACCTTTCATTACCACTGTTCAATCCCCAGGCTTAGCTTCAACTGACATTTTTGCCATATCCTGAAACCCTGCATCACTTATTAGTAATGGTACGGCCGAGATGCTTTGCATTTTAATTGGGCTTGCGGTGGCATTTACAAAACAGAAAACACAAAACAAAACAAAGCCAGTCACCGCTGATCAAATGGTTAGCGTCAACATGTGCAGCCATAGAGGCACAAGCTGCTCTGCTATGTGACAGGCTTTCTGTCGCCTGTTTTCTGCCTTGCATCACATACCAGGTGCTGATTACAGCTCAAAATAATTTAGGATCTGTTAAAATGTTCTTGGGAAAATTAATTATATTAGCAATGCAGCGTTTGTTTTCCCTACCCCCTCAATAAAACCGCCAAAGATTTCTCCTTAAGGACACCTATAGTGTGTCTTTAATATTTTCGGTTATATTATGAAGCAAGAATTGGTTGGAGAAAGATTGACCTAAGAATGTAAGCATTGCCTTACAGTCAACTGAGCTGAGACAGACATTTTGCCAGCAAGTGTCATTTCACACTTTGCATTTCCCATCACTTTCCATACAGCAAAAAAGTCTGATCTTTGGGGGAAATGGGTTTGCTGTGCAAGACCTCCAAGTCAACAATAATTTCATGGCCTGATTTCAACATGATTGAATCCCACCTGAAAATGTTGACAGTCTGGATGCACCCTGCAATTAACAACCCAATGCTGTTTTGCTACTGATCCCCTTTCAGAAAAAGAACCATAACGTCTCACTGTTACTGCTGTTGGCACAAGGTTGTGCTAGCCTTCATGATCACATAATACTAGAAGTTGGAGGACAAAGCTAACAGCTAGTCATGATGGCTATGTTCTACCTCCACTGTCAGAGAAATGTTGCCTTTGTATACCAGTTGCTGAGAATCACAGGTGGGCCGAGCGCTATTCCGCTCATGTCCAACTTGCAGACTTCCCCCAGACATCTGGCTGGCCATTGTGGGAACAGGATGCTGGTCTAGAAGATGAGCCATTGTCCTGATCCAGCAGATTCATCTTTATGTACAAGGAACAAGCAAGATTTGTAGGTGACAGGCATGGCTTCTCCCTGCTCCAAGGTGGGGAATTTGTGGTCCTCCAGACTCCAGTCCAAACTAGTCTGGCCAGGGATGATGGGAGTTATAGTCTAACAGACTCTGGAGAGCCAGCTATTGTTGATCTCCTGCCCCCCCCCTACATTATGCTACTGGTTGGTGGGTGGTTGCCAGGATGTATTTGACAGCACACTCACATGTAGAACTGGGCTGCTTTCTAACATTAATCAGAAAGTTTAACTAAACTAACTTGTGGAATGGTCTGCATGCACAATGGAGTAAGTTCCACTGATCTCAACGGCACTTAAAACTGAATAAATGTGTGGATGATTAAACTAGGGGTCAGCAAACTTTCTGCAGGGGGCCAGTCTACTGTCCCCCTCAGACATTGTGGGGAGCCAGACTATATTGGGGGGGGGGGATGAACGAATTCCTATGCCCCACAAATAACCCAGAGATGCATTTTAAATAAAAGACACATTCTACAGTGGAACCTCGGGTTGTGGACGTAATCTGTGATGGAGGCACGTCCGCAACCCACAGCATTCACATCCTGAAGTACTGCCTTTGCGCAGGTGCCAGCGTGATTTGGTGCTTCTGCACGTGCCCAAAGTGTGATTTAGTGCTTCTGCGCATGTGCGAGCAGCAAAACCCGGAAGTAACCCATTTCGTTACTTCTGGGTTTCCTGCAGTTTGCAACCCAAAAACACATAAACTGAAGTGTCCGTAACATGAGGTATGACTGTACTCATGTAAAAATACGCTGATTCCCGGACCGTCCGCGGGCCGGATTTAGAAGGCGATTGGCCGGATTCAGCCCCTGGGCCTTAGTTTGCCTACTCATGGATTAAACAAGCGATGACTTTTTAAATGTGTTTGTGTGGGAAGAGGGAATTAGTTTCTGTTTGTTATTGTTTTATTATGTATTTTGTGTTCTAATTTTGTATTTTTGTGTTGCGAATCACGCTGTGATCTTTGGATGAAAAGCGGTATGCAAATTTAATAAATAATGATGATGATGATGATGATGATGATGATGATGATAACAGAAACAAAGCTTGATCCAAAAAGCATGGCTTTGCCATGAAGTGATGATGTGAAGCTATTGTGTCAAGCAGCACATTCTGCTTCTCTAGCTGCAAATCCCAGTGTGTTATTTGAAAATGGTCCAGACAAGATAGTGGGTGAGAGGTATCATTTAGATTATTCTCAGCTCACAGTGGTGTTGGACTGGGGAGGCCTCTGGTTATGTGGTTCCCAGTAGTCTCACTGGAAGAGAAGAGATCTGAAGCTCAGAATGGGCCTGACCTTAAAACAAGCTGATTCTGGGTATATCTAAATCAAACCCAAACATGAATCCATTCTGAATCAAATTTGGGGCTGCTCACCCATCTTTGTGGGTGTTCTGTTCATTTTTGCCAAATGAACTAGGTATTCCACACAGACAAAACAACGCAGCTAAATAAGTGCACGAAATAAAACATCATTCTAATCAGTTGCCTACCCTGGCTCTCAACCATATTGGCGTGAGCTGGAACGCCTGGAAATTAACAAACTATTTCTGAAATTAGGGTGGTGGTTAACTGGAACCCATAGTACATTTTTAAATGATGATTGCATCACAGTAATGAAAAAAAAAATCTATATCTGTTCCTTTGAGAGCTAGGAAGTTTCTAGGTCAACTCTCACCTCAACTATGGCCTAGGGGGCCTTAAGCAAATCACTATTTTCTCATCCTCTGATCTCCTACGATGCAAAAGCAATAAAAGCCCTTTTAATCACCAGCTTCAGTTTATTTATATGCTATCTTTCCATAAGAGGTTATGCCCAAGGCGGCTTACTATCCATAAGACACAACAATTGAAACAATATATACTTCTCAGAATACAAATCATAATTGCATCAACATTTCTAAAACTAATAAGATATTATAATGATAATCATTTAACACAACTATTTTGAAATTGGCTTCGATCTCTCTTTCTCTGCATAGAACTTTGCCAGTTTTTGTCCCCCCCCCCCCAACTGAAAAATGGAAAGAATATTAGTCTACCCCAGGGGTTCTCCAGATCCCACTTGAAATGATTGAAAATTACAGAGGCACACTAGTCACAAAATAGTTGTTCCGAACCAGATCCAGTCGCAATATGGTAACAGATGGAGGCATGATTTGACATAATCAGTAGGCAGTTACTGACATTATTTTCTATTGCCATCCAGTCACTCTTTGGAGATAACTAAATTCTTTGCCACAGTGTTTTCCTTGTGGCAAGGAGTTCCATAGTTCAGCTTTCCTCACAATGAGCTCAGACATATTTGCTCTGGAGGTATTGAGACTCAGCCTCCCCATTTTAGGCAGGAAATGCTGATCCTGAATCTCTAAGGGGAGAAGGCAGTTTTCAAAGAATTGTAGAGTTGGAAGGGACTGTGAGAATCATCTAGTAGTCCAAGCCCCTGCAATGCAGGAATCTTTTGCCCAACATGGGGCTTGAACTCACAACCTTGAGATCAAGATCTCATGCTCTGCTAGCTGAGCTCCATATGAATTTCTTTAATATTTTTCCTTCCACATGCCTCTCAAAGTATTTTTATGCCTTTCCTATAATTGGTTATCTCATTTTCCTTTCACATGCAACTTGTACCTTATTCACAGATGCACACAGGTACTCACCACCATCCTACTCCACCCCCACCCCACCGTGGCAGACTCTGGATTTTAAAATTTCAGCAACGCCAAGATTCAGCACACGCACCTGCCTCTCACCTTCCATTCTAAGTCATTGTTGTAGAGAGCAAACTGGTTGTGCTCCCCTAATCCACCTGTGCCATCCCAGCCCTGTCGAGCTAAGCAGAAACTAAGCCAGACTACCATGTGGACTACTACTGATGTGAAACCTGCAATGATTCCAAATATTCTGGAGCCCTTACATTTCAATATATGTGGCGATCTGTGTAGAAAACTACATTTACAATGGCATTTGATTGTCGCTCTTTGTCTGTGCACTTGCATCCACCTGTTAATGTATGTTTTCAACAAACAAATTATGCTTTGTAAACTGCTTAGTGAAATAAGGACTCAAATGCCCCTTTCACAAATCTTATTAGTAAATACCCTTGCGAAGATAAATGTTTTATATTGAGATTGTTTACATAAATTGTGCAAATATGTGTATTGAAAGAACTCGAAGACATCACGTGATGTGCAGCAGTGCCTATTCTGCTGCATCATCCGTTTCAGGACTAACTTCATTAAGCTTTGTGACAAAGAAATGCCTTTTCCTCTATCAATCTGCCATACTTCGAGATCACTGGCCAATGCCCTTCCCTGAGTACCTCCACCATAAGAACTGAGACAAGTGTTACCAGGGAGAGAGAGTTTTCATCTGTGGAACTCCTCCTAAGGAAGCCAGCCTGGTCTTATTGCCACCTAGGTGCCAAGCAACTGCCCTCTGAAGAAAGATTGCAATGCATGCAAACACACGAGAGAGAGAGAGAGAGAGAGAGAGAGAGAGAGAGAGAGAGAGAGAGAGAGAGGCGGGGGAGGGGAATTGAACTTTGTGGAGATGTTTCTTCGAAAGTTGTGTATAAATAAATAAGCTTCCATTTTAAATCAGTGGTGTAACTAATTGCAGTTACATAACAGTAGCCAAGGGCTCTTTTTTTTTTTTTGCGCGTGCGCACACACACACACACGAAAACACTCATTTCTGGAAATGCAGTTTGGACAAAAGTTAAATTCTTTTCCCTTCTCTTCCACCAGGGACAGACTTTGGTAATATGGTGCCGTGAGCAATGACAAAATATGGGACATGCTCCTAAATATTTCTTCTTTTCACAATAATTCCTTTTGGTATAGTTGCTTTTTATGGATCTTTGAAAGTTGTGTGTAAATAAATAAGCTTCCATTTTAAATTGGTGGTGTAAAAGAAAAAGAAAAAGTTCCCCTACAATGCTTGTCTGATCTCAGTTGTTTCTTCCAGAAGCAGCTTTTCCTGCGCAAAAAGGGCAGCGTCACCACCTTTTCACATGTTACATATAATGTGCAGTTTGGCCTTAGACGCAAACTTGATCTGACACAGATTCACATGTATCTTTCCCCTAAAATTGTCATTTGTTTGTTTCTAACCCAAGAACAGTCCTGCTGGACCAGACCAAATGCACATGTAGCCCAGCACCCTGTTCTCACATTGGCCAACCGGATGTCTATAAGAAGACCACAAGCAGGTCCTGAGCACAACACCATCCTGCCCACCTGCTATTCCCAGCAGCCGGTATTTAGAGACATAGAGCCTCTGATAGTGAAGCTGGAACATAGCCCTGGTGGCCAGAACCATTACTAGCTTTATCCTCCATGTCTTATCCTCTTTTTAAGCCATCCAGTCGGGGGCCATCACTGTCTCTCGTGGGAGCAAGTTCCAAAGTTTAGGCATGTGCCCTGTGAAGAAGTACCTAAAGCAACCTCAAGCTATTACGGTACTTTTGAGTGGAGCAATGGCAGGGAGAGGGAATACCTCACTGATTTCCCTCCAACCATTTCTCCACTCAAACTCTGTTGTGAGCAGGCGGGGTGTGTGTGTGTCTTGAATATATTTATCAAGCACCAAAGGGTTATGTGACCAGCAAACAAGGTAGGTAGGGTTGCCATACGTCCGGAACCTCCCAGACATAACTCAAAAACTGTAGCAGTGTCTGGGCAGAAATTGGAATAATGTCTGGGAAATTCTGGACATATGGCAAGCCATGTCAGCAGGGTTATTTTTGCCAATTGTCAAAAAAAGAGAGAGCTAAAAAACCTGCATTTTTCTGCAGTCAACAACTTTGGCCAAAACACACACCCCACCTTTTGTGTCCGGATTTTCACTTTTTGAAATACGGCAACCCTAAAGGTTGGCGGGAAGATGCAGAAAAGCCTCCAGCCAGATTGTCTTAAAGAACAGCTTCGCTTCAGAGAACCCAATCTGTGCATGGATCAAGTTGTTGTATCTGGTTTGATCCCAATGCCAGGATGAAATTAGAAAACCCCTATATTCAGCATGCTAGGCTGCATTCAGTTCCCCTGTACAGCACCCCTGGTCTAAAATGAGCACTAAATTTAGCCCAGTCCAGAGACCCCTCCCCCCCAGCTGAGGGGAAGAGCTGTAGTTCAGTGGCAGAGCATTTGCTTTGCATGCAGAAGGTCCCAGGTTCATTCCTCAGCATCTCCAGGTGGGGCTGGGAGAGTTCCATGTCTGGAATGTCACTGCCAGGCAACTAAGCTAGACAGACCAGTGGTCACTCAGAATAAGTCTGCTTTTTATATTCACATACAGTGGTACCTCTGGTTAAGAACTTAATTTGTTCTGGAGATCCGTTCTTAACCTGAAACTATTCTTAACCTGAAGCACCACTTTAGCTAATGGGGCCTCCTGCTGCTGCCACGCCGCTGGAGCACAATTTCTGTTCTCACCCTGAAGCAAAGTTCTTAAAATGAGGTACTATTTCTAGGTTAGCGGAGTCTGTAACCTGAAGTGTCTGTAACCCGAGGTACCACTGTATTCATATACATATGCGCATGCAGATGATAGACAGACAGACAGACAGACTGGTGGAGGAAGAGGGGGTGGGGGAAGTGCACCGCCCCCAGCAGTGCGATCCCGGTGGGGTGCCATCGCAGCTGCCCCCCTGCCCGCGCTGGGTGCCACACCCCAGGGCATGCACCACACCGCCAGGATGCATGCCAGTCACGCCCCCTTCTGATCTCTGCCCCCCAGTGCCGGAGCATGAAGCTCTGCCACTAGATAGATAGATAGATAGATAGATAGATAGACAGAGGGCTTTCCCCCCACCAGAATTCAGTTCCGGCACCTCTCCGGTGGGCTCTATTGCCATTATAAGAGAACAAGGAAGGCATTTGTGGTGAGTTCTGGCATCTCTTTTTCTAGAAAAATAGCACTAGATATAGATAGATAGATAGATGATAGATAGATAGATAGATAGATAGATAGATAGATAGATAGATATAGGCACATACATACATACACCCTTAATGGTGACAGGGCTGTGTTTGAGCAAATGCAGCATCAGCTCATTTTCAAGTCTCCTTGATTGGGAGCTCTTGTTGTTGTTTTTTTGTCTCCTAACAGATAAAGTTCCCCATAACCATTTCCAGGAAGGTGTTATTGCATCAGTAAAGCATGCAAGGAAATCATAAAGAAAAAAAACAACACTTACAATGGAAGAGTAAATGATATTTTTTGTTTGGCTGACTCAACTATGTTAACATATATCTTTATGGCCAGTTGTCACTGGTGGAACCGCTTTAAATGTCATTTTTGGCAAAAGCAATTTACTGCCTAATATTTGCACAGCCACAGTGAGAACCGACGAGGAAATTAAGAAAACAAGAAAACAAGAGAGCATTTATGAAAATAAGGCCTCGCCAATACTGCTGATCTTTTAGAAGAAAAACAAGGACCAGATCTCTCAAGGAAAACCCTTCGGTGTGGGTTTTTATAAGGACAAATGAATGCAAGTGTTAACAAGGCCTAATCTTGCCTTTTGTATTTGTTTCTTCATTAAGCTCTAACTATGCTTTTGCCCTGTATATTGAGGATTTGATGAGAAGATGGTATGACAGGCTTGGCTTCTCCCAATGCAGCTGGCACTGCTGATGCCAAAAGCCAGAGACTGTTGTAGTGGGATCATGAGAGATTCGTTCAGAGTACAGTTTCCCTGTCAGTTTCCCATCCGCTTCAGAGTGCTCAGCTCCATCTTTGAATCCCCTTAATGAGAAGGGGAGGACAATGCCAGCATTGTTGTTTCCATTCGGAATTTTGTGGAAAGAACAATCGCTGTTTACCCAAGCATTTGTACTACCCAAACTCTTCCGATAATTACTTCTCGAGCCCCTGATTAACTCTGCTCTCTGCCTCAGCACAAAAAGCTATTGAGCCACAAACAGGACAACACGGCTATCACTACGAGGGCACAATCCACCCAGAGCTGCTTCTGCACCAGCCCCGCTGAAATGAGGGGTTTCAGCAGTGCCCTTGCACAGCTGACATTCCTTTCAATGGGGCTCGCTCCTAGCAACCTCCCTGGTGGATTGTGCCCATAGTCTTTCGGCAACTTACGGGATCATTAGGACAGGCTTCATAGTCATTGCAGGAACAACGGAGGGCCTAATATAATTTGCACTCAGCTTGTCTGTATCATGTAAGAACTCACTGTGTCGATCTTCTGCTGGAAATGCTGCATAACAGATTATATTAGGGAGAAAATATTCTTTTACTTTTCCATTTCTAGTGTCTAAATTTTCCCGTAATAAAGAAGCACATTCAAACTTTCGCTGACATTTCTTAGCATTTTATCTTTGTTAACATTCTATGGCACAATATGTAGCAGAACATTTCCATTTATATAATTACTACTAGGGCTTTTCTTTTTCTCTGATAAACCAAACAAAATTGAGCAGTTGCTGCGTCTTTTTCTAGGATGCTGGTAATAATTTCAGTCTGTCAAATCACTGGGTTATTCTCCCCCTCCTCCCCACCTAAGTACAGGCAGCTAGCGACTAGTCCTATGCAAAACAGCATCATGAATATGGGTAAATATGGAGATCTATGGTAATTTTCCAGGGTTATCTAATGTGACGTTTATAGGACAGTAGCACACATCAATTTAAACAAGAGTGACAAATATCTTATGGTTTTATTTCCATAGTATTTTAAAATATTATCTTGCTCTTTGAAATAATCAAAACTGGAAAGAAATTCAGGGGTGTTTCCCCCCCCCCAAAAAAAATATTCCTTCCAACAAAGCTCTCTACTAGCATATTACTGTTTAAAATGTCATTAGTTAAAAGTCAGATTTTAACTTTAAAAAATCATAGGCTGTCATGATTTAAGAAGGATGATTTACTGCCTTAGGGAAAAAATTAAGCCCCTGTTGTTCTATGTATGTTGTTTGATGTCACGATAGGCTACAAAGACAAAGTAGAAAAGTGGGCATGTTAAGTGTAGATTTTTGAAGAGAATCAGATCTATCCAATCAGTTTGAAATTCTCACTGGTTTTATGGTGGAATTCATTGCTTGAAACTTCATTTACATGTGGCATAAAATCTGTAACATTTCTACCTGGAATTGAGACATAATGTAATTCCTTTTGAGCCTTAATCCTTTTGATTAGCATTTGTTGAGCCTTTGTAGAACTTTTAAAGGATTTGCCCTTTAAAACCTGCATGGAACAGGATGGACTCAGTCCAGTCCCCATGCAGAACTGAGCTGGGCTGGACTTTAATAGTTCTGTCCTCCTTGGCAACAAATCACCTGCACTTGGCTGACACTCTTCCTCACAACAAATCTATCAGCCTAATTTTGCCCTACCAGCTTGGCCTTCTGTGATCGCAGTCATGGTCACAAGATTGGGAGAGGCCCTAACATTCCATTTAGTCCAAGCTGAGTCTGAAAGTAACTACACAACCTTTAAGAAACATCTGAAGGCAGTCCTGTATAGGGAAGTTTTTTTAATGTTCAATGTTTTATATGTTTTTATATATGTTGGAAGTCGCACAGAGTGGAGAAGGTCCGCCCATGGCACCATTCACATAACAAAAACCAGAGGTATCAACATTTTCAATAACAGGGGATCCATGGCTTGGCTTTTGAAAAACAGGGGGTCCGCAGTATTTAGCTAATTGGGAACCACTGGAATAGGGGATAAAATTGAACCCTGAAGAACCCCACACTGAAGGCTCCACAGGGTTGAAGAGCATTCTCCAAGCATTAACCTTTGGGCCAAGCCCTCCAAGTAGGACTGGAACCACCTCCACCTCCAACTCAGCCACTCCAGAAGGATACTAAGGTTCGTCAGTATCGAAAGCCACTGAGAGGTCGAGGAGAATTAGCAGAGACACGTTTCCCCTGTCTCACTCCTGACAGACTAAAGACATAATGAGGAAGCAATCCTTACTCCACCATGTTGATGGCTGGGGTGTGTGTTGCGTTGAAGTGCAGCCCCTCCCTGCTGGCCTTCACTGGTGGAGAGGAGCTCTGCTGGTGGCAGGGTGGGGGGCCTCCACTGCAGCAGATGTCCAACCTTCACCCAAGCAAACAGGAGGCTACTTCCAGTGGTCCTTCTGCTGGTGGTAGCTGGTGTAGGGTTTTATTTTAACACTGCATATACAGTTATTTGCTTATCTGTTTACCTTCTTATTAATTTGAAAATCTGACTTTTTTAGAAGTGCAAAACTGGTCCAACAATTGTGGGGGAGGCATTTGGTCAACTCACAGGCATCAGCCAGTCAGATCTATATCCAGCCAGTTTCTGGGGGAAACCTGCAAAACCAACTTTTAGAACTCACTCTTGGAAAGGAATCACTATTTTTTTTAAAAAAAAAAATGAATGCAATGAGGCAGCTTCCATCTTGTACCTGCTGATCTAACTATGTTGCACCTGTCTTCACCCTTAGAAATCTATTTAGTAGAATATCCATGCAGGTGCTAAATACTCCGATGAGGCAAGATGGTGAGAAAGGGCAAGGTAACCGTTAAGAGAAATATGTGAGCACACACACATTTACACTTCGGTAGTACAAGTCCAAGCAGCAAATCAGCCCTCCTATCACATTTTACAAAGTATTATTGTACCCTAAAGATAAACACATTTATTGTGGCAAAAACTTTTATGGATGAGAAACCACCTTGTCAGATGCATGAAGTGATCAGCTAGGACAGGACTGAGCATAAAGGAAATCTGGATTTATGGGCAGGTCTATAGATGATATAAAATAGATTGGCAAGGGACACTGAGGGTCATCTAGTTCAACCCCCTGCAAAGCAGGTAATGCAACTGAACTGCAGGGATGCTTGGGTTAATCAGGAGTGAACTTCAGCATGAAAAGAGTGTGAGCTCAGTTCTTTTCTCATATTGAGAACATTTAAAACACATCCTATGCACATTCAAAGCACTTGACTTTGCCCAAAGGATCCTAGGAACTGTAGTTTGATATGGGTGCTGGGAACTGTAGCTCTGCGAAGGAAAACTGCAGTCCCCAGAATTCTTTGGGGGAAGTTGTATGCTTTAAATGGGCACTGGGTATGCTTTAAATGCACAATGTGATCAGAAGCCCCCTGTTCTTTCATTCTGCCTGTCTTATGCACCTAGTTGTGGCTAGTAAACCTTGAGGAGACAAACACTACATCCAGCAAAACCTGAAATTTGCCCAGCTTGTCCTAGGAGCACAGGAATAGCTCAGTATTGCAAGTGATCCTCCAGCATTTCAGGAATTGAACCCAGAGTCCTTTATATGCAAAACATGTACTCTACCACTGATCTATGGCTTGTCTAGAAGCTAAGAGAGGGAGGGAGGGAGGGAGAGAAAGGGAGGGGTATGTTGGGTTTGCAATGTTTGGGGTTTTTCATGAGAGACCAAAATGCAAGAGATAGTTTGTACGTGTGTCACAGAACTATGCAGATTCTAATCAAACAAATCAGATCCAGTTAGCTCACTCCAGACCAGCAGACATTGATGATGAATAGGCACAGCTAGATCAATAGTGTAAATAAACACCTAAGGAGGCAGCAATACTTTCTGTAGCAAGCAAGCCAACAGAAAGGATTTGTTGAGACCAAATTTCCAAGTGTCAGGTTGGCTAATAAATTTTGCCTTGGCAGCTTCACCTTGGAGTCTGCTTCTGAAACTTTATTTAGTTGGCATGTGGCCACCTTAAGATCTGCTACAGAATATGTTGGTCTTTCAAATTTCAGCAGTGTGCTGTACGAGTCCAAAGTTTGAGGCCCCCCGCCTCCCTACATCCAGTCTATGTGTGCACTACGTCATAGTTGTGGCACCATGCAGTGCCCCTCTTATCTCAATGCCCAGTGCAGGGTACCAATTGTGCTGCCCTAAATCCATCTCTGACTGCTGGACACTCCGGAACTTTGCAATATGCTATACTAGTCTATCACTCTCAGTACAATTGGTACTGCATTCAGTAGTGTCCTGATTAATGGGCCCCAATGACAGCTGGCTCCTCTAAGCTCCTGCAGCATCTGGAATCATAGAATCTTGGGATTGTAGAATTGGAAGGGACCTGAGGATCATTTGATCCAACTCCCTGCAATGAAGGAATATGCAGGGATCAAACCTGTGACCTTGGCATTATGAGCACCACTCTCTAACCAACTGAGCTATCTGGAATGAGAGACTAAAAGAGCAACCCTAGGCTTTGATTTGATGGAAGTTTTGAATTTGACTAGAGAAAAAGAAAAAGGGTGCCTAGGTTTTTGGAAATGGTTAACTGTAGCACTTCTGGAGCTTCAGAGATGCTGCCTTTTCTTGGGGTTGATGTTCCTCTAATTCCTGGAAGTAGCCTCTTGTCTTATATAGGGATTGCTTTAACTGTACTTTTAATATTTTCCCCAAATTCCCCCTCCCCTAAAATGTGTTCATGTTTAGGAGTACAGGAAGCTGCCATATACTGAGTCTGACCACTGGTCCATTTAACTCAGTATTGTCTCCACTGACTGCTGTTGCTCACTAAGACAGGGAGGGCGAGGCAGCAGGGAGGTTAGCGTGTTGCAAACACATGAGCAGGAGTGCCCCATTCGCTCCATTGGTGCATTTGTAGCACACTGACTGCCCCACTGCCTTGCCCCTCACCCTCCCAGTGACCCACCAATGAGAAAACCAACAATGACTATCTTTGTTGATGTATTAATTGTGCTCATTATCTTTCACTGAGGATGCAGCTGAATGCATGGCGCTAGTACTCTACAGGGGGAGTGATGTATGCACAATATGCAAGGTGAAAGGCATGTGCCATCATGGGCATAGCCGTGGGGGGGGGGAGGCTGCCCCCCATCACGTAAATAAGTAAAAATACCTAACTAACTGACCAATTGCATTGCAGGTAATTTGCCCATGTGTGCCATCTAGCTCCACAGAACCCTGGGCATCTCCATCCTAGAGAATAGTATCATATGTCCAAAGCGGAATCCATATATATATGGAGCTGAAGAGATTCGTACATTGGGTTGCACAAAGAAACAAGCACACCCCTTTATGTGGTAATTAAAAGTAAAGTTTTGCTTCACTGAACCTCAGTAAAACACTTTAAATCACTTTTCACGTTTTGCACTACCAAAATATTTTTGATCTAAAAAACAATGACAAACAAACTAGAAATATCTTGTATACTCAGTTTATAAGGGTGAAACCCAATAATTCATACATTGTGTAATAAAAATACTAATGTACAGTTAGCTGGAAAAATTAATGAAACCACACAAAAGATTCGAGAACCAGGCAAATTAGGTATAAAATGAAATACTTTCAGACATTTAATTTATCACTCCCATTCAAACTCTTGTTTTAATTTGCTGTTAAAAATCCTATTGCCATTTTTATTTACAGGAAATAAGCTTCTCGCGTTAAATGGCCACATATTACAAATGACAGAGACTGGATGCGGTAGGTAGTTTTCTTTTGGATGCTAAGGAGCAAAATGTAATAATTTAATGGCAAGCATCTGTCTTGCGATCATGTAAGATAAATTCCTAAGAATTACCAAGGAGATATTTATTTACTGCTACTTCTAAGCCAACCTTTATTTATCTTTTGAAGGAAAAAAGAGACAGAGAGAGAGAGAATCATCTCTAAGTGGAAAACAAACTTTCCTTCAAGAGGTCTGCGAACCGAATAATAAATGTCAGATCTAAATCCCGTATGAAAATAAGTTCCATTTAATCCTGGATATTCTTCAGGATGCAAATGAAGTCTGGGGGTTTCTTTGGCCTGCTGTCAAAATAGAGGCAGACCTGCTTATAGAAGCTGGCTGGCACACCAGTGTGGCGGCGGGTTCTCCCCTGCCCCTCCCCCCTCCCCATCCTAAGACTTGGTCTCAGCTGCCTGCCTTTCGCAGAAAATCACGAACCAAAGGAAAATATCAGTAATAGCACCCTGTAAATTAATTTGACGTTTGATGCAGGGGAAGGGTGAAAAAAGAAGAAGAAAGGATGGATGGAAGGAAGGAAGGAAAAGGGCGCTCTCCAAAAAGCTTACAAAAGACACTGGAAATAAAAGCCACTCAGGACTCCCTTGTACGTATACTTGTGGCTTGAAGAGATCTGGGAGGTGGCTACTCTATTGTATGCAACACATAGTGCCTTCATCTTCTTTGTTAAGACAATCCGATCATTCTTTGTTAAAGGCAGAGTCTCTGCCCAATCAACATACTGGCAAACAAACAACCGCCTCACCTTCCACTTCCATAGAAAAACCCATATGTTCTAGCAATATCTGGAGAGAAACATGGCAGCTAATAGCTGCATTTTCCACTGGAAATATATAGCCATGTATTTTGGGGGGATAATGCTGAAGCCATCTGCATTCATTTGCCTAATATCTGAGACACGTGAGCGCACACACACACACACACACACGCCTGGCATTGCCACATATACATAATAAAAAGGCAGTGTTTATGATTGGCATAAATGTGCGAGTTATACAGAGAGCTTTGCTTGCACTTGAGGGATATTGTTAACTCTAATCATTTCATTTCTCTCACTCAAAACTACTAATCTCCCTTTTTGTAAAAGTATTTAATTCAAAAGTAAACTATTGATGAAATATTAACTGATTCTTTGACATTACTCACAATGTGTGGATATAGTGAGGCATGGCATATTTAAGCTATTAGACATGCAGGAATGCCATTATGCTTCATTGTGTCTGGCTGTCCCTCCCCCCATTCCCCTCCCTCCTTCCCTCCCTCCCAATCTCTCTCTGGCAGCTCTGCATCTTACAAATGTCTGGCCTTATGGGTTACAAGCACAGAAGTGTAGTGGTAAAATGCATAATCTTAGCATCTCTGCTTCTTGATATTCATGGATTTATTTACAAGTCCCTGTGTTCTACTTCTCTCCCCTCCTCCGCTGTTTCTGTAGTTTATATTACTGTCATGCCCATGTTCCTGTGGAAATTTCAAATAAGAATAAAAATGCAACTAGCAAATATTCTGCAATATTGTCTACATTCTCATAATTTATCAGGGATTCCGGGTTGGTTTGTTTTTACCTCCCCTTTTCTTTCTTCTCCCTCTTTTTTTTTTTTTTTTTAGAAGAGAGGATTTTAAGAGGTTGCTGGACTTGCAGATATATGAAGAGTAGTTTGATTGGCTTTTTTAGTACTTCGGCTACTTAAGGTTCAGTTTGTATAAAATGGCTGTAATAAAATGGATTTATGTACATGTGTATGCCTGGGTATATGCAAATGCATTTGGAAGGGAAAAGTTCATAAATCCAGTCAATTTTGTTGATTAAGCTCAGTACTCACATACTAACAACATTTAAATATTTCACAAAAGGGTTAACATGCTGAAGAAAGACTTATTCATTTCAGCATTTCTTTTGGTTTCCACTGAAGAAAGGGTTTATCAGTTCAAAAGAAACCATTCATAGTTAATTTTCAGAGAGCTTTTCAGTCAACATTACAAGCATGAAATGGATATTTGCATAGTGGTTTCACTGTCAAATTGGCGTGGGGGGGTTGTTTCATAAATTTCACCAATGATTTATTTGCTTAATATTTACAGGCTAGGGGCTTGATATTACAAATATGTATGTACTTACCCATTTATAGACTAACAGTGATCTTAATATGACTTGCAATACCAAAGATTCTGCAAAGTACTAAAGGTCTTGCAATCACATCGCAGGCTTAATATACATCCCGCTAACTGATTCTCCCCCCCCCCCCATCTCTCTGCAATTTACATTTGTATATTAATGAGGCATTTTGTCAAGACTGTGCATTAATTTATTTGACCCAGTAGCACTAATTTGGAAAAGCAGTTCGATTTATGCATACAGAACATGCATTCTTTTTGATGCAAGATGCCAAAGCGTCATACATTCAGGATGAATAAAATACTCACACAGATAGCAAAGGCAGTTGCATTGCAACATATGCTGGGCACAGAGCTTATTAAATGACATTTATAACATTTATAAAATGTTCATTTATAGAGTGGAGCAGGCACTGGACACTAAATATATGTTAAATAGGAGGAGGAGGAGGAGCTAAGCAATCCAGCTTTGGCATGATTGTATCGTTTGGGTGAATATTCTCTCTCTCTCTCTCTCTCTCTCTCTCTCTGTGTGTGTGTGTGTGTGTGTAAAATATACCAATTACAGTAGGTAGCTATTTTTAGAAGACACTCATTTGAGAGCTGTGGGAGAAAAGATAGCACAGTAAGATATGCGTGCATTTTTGTAATTCACATTTTTGCAGCGATTCTATTGTGTACTCCAAGTTTCCATCATGGCTGGGAAATAGGAAGCTGGCATTCAGTCAGTGCATTAGTAAATAAATAAATAAATAAATAAATAAATAAATAAATGCAGGATTTGCATTTGCCAGAGGCTTCTTTTTCCTTGCTTTCCCAAGCTGCTAATTATTGCATCGATCTCTATTCAGATTCAGAGATACACAAGATACATATTTGCAAACTGTGCATACAAATATATACAGTATATACACCAACATGTATCCAAATGACAATGTTTTCTTCCTGTCCTTCCAGGAATCTCAGTATGTTCAAAAGGATTGCAGAAAAAATGAGTCTGAATGTGCAGCATTAAACATTTAAATTCCATACACCCTGGTCATTATACTGACTTTCGTATTCTACATCTCCCCCCCCCCCCACACACTGTAATTTTGCTGATTTCTGCTTCCATGTGGTAGTTATGCAGATAGCCTTTGTTCTATAGATATGGAATACGGCACACGCACAAAGCAAGTGGTACACTGAAGAATGGAATTTTTCTGAGTGTTTAAAGGATGGTTCATCTATCTGGCATATGTGGGTGCACTATAAAGCAATCTTAATTAGGCCAGATACATCCTCTTCAAATACTATTGGCAACAATTATACACACAATTTAAAATGCATATGTTTAACGTTTTCTAGAAAAATCAAACTTGGTGTCTGTGGGTACAATCTAGAGAAAATTAGGGTGTTTCAAGTCCCGTTGATATCAATGGTATTTAGATGCCCAGTTAACCGTTTAAATTCCACAATCTCAACTGATGGCAATTGCCAAATTTCTCCCAATGTGTTTTATGCATTAGCACATTTTAATCGTCTAACATATATGTAAGCAATAGGTCACAAACAGGTAATGTAGCGCTAATGTTAGATAGCCCAATCGATTATACCTATTAGGATCTTGAAAAAGTAATCCCTTGAAATGTGCAGTGTAACTTTATGATGGTTGAATAGAAGGAGAAATAGAATGGGTTTATCTTTTAATCTGAGCTCTCTCTTTTCTTTGACCTTAAAGCAGAAAAGGACAGCTCTCAATGGTGGGATGCCATAACCTGTTCAGAGGTGAAAGTGTTCTGAAAGGGCAACACTGAAGATCCTCTGGTCAGGACATGTGATCCACTGCCCATGTCTGTAGACTCTAAAGGAAAAGGTTGTATAGAGTGTATGTCTAAGCAGGACACACCACAACCCTATTGGCACTTTCTGTTAACCACAGATTTAGAGGATGAACAATGTCCAATTCTGAGCATTCTAGCCTCACTCTCAAGCCCCAGGGAATACAACAGAAAATGGGCCCAATCACAAGAGGCTAATCACAAGAGATGAAGTTTGTCATATTCTGTGCATGCAGTCCTGACAGCTTTTTGCTTTGCATATCAAGGTTGCTAGACTCAGATTGCTTTGATCTAAAACATCAATTTAAAATTTTCAAAAACATGTCAGCTATATGCAACCCTCCAGAGCTCCAGGTCCCATCATCCCTGAGCATTGGCTGTACTGACATGAGCTGATGGGTGTTAAAAGCCCAATAAAATCTGGAGGGCCACAGGCTCCCTAGTTCTTTTCTAACGGCTTTCTGCATTTCAGATTGATGCATCTGCCATAAAAAAGAAGCTTCTTTGTCTCTAGAGTTGAAAAAGAATGGGGGCACTTAATAAAATCAAACAATTCTATTAATAATCCCAGCAAAAGGAAGCTGAAATACAGATACAGTTTTAAAAGACACCTCCCTACCTGCTGTCTTGAGCGGGAAGAGGTAAGTTCAGAACTCTTGTCTCTCTCATGGGCAACTTGGCACACTGAGATCTGGCAGCTGGAGCTTGTCCCTTTCTCTTAAACCTCTGAGTCAATGTAACTGTTAAATTGACTGGCATCTACATCTACATTTATTTCAATGAGGCACATCAGCAAACATTAGAAAAACCCTGAGTTATGTGCTTCCTGAAATATTACAACTTACACTGCAGGTAAGTGGGCTCCAACTGTGAAGAGTTCCATTTGCAGGTCTCTTTTTGGTTAAGGTACTACATTCTCAAAAGGGTTCTGCTTACAAGACTCCCATATTCATGCATCTGAGTAGCGGATTGCTCACATGCTCGATGAACTGTGGGGTCAGTTCTGACAATGCCAGCCACCTATTTGGAGACCATGTGAGCATCAATAGTCTTCTAAGAAACCATGTACATATGGGATTAAAAATGATTCGATGAATTTCTGGTCTTTTAACAGCTGTTAGCTGTGGAAGCTAAATGGAACCACCACATATTGTGAGAAGGGAAGCCTGTGGCACTCCAGTTGAAAAAAATATCCTGCATTATGTGTATTTTTCCAAGCTTGCATAGAATCATGACTGCACACAAATATACACAGAATTGCTGTTTAGATTCCAGACTACAGTTTTCACTTTCAGTTATGGTAACTGCACATCATTTTTTAACACATTCTTCCACGCAGGTTTGCCTTATATAGCTTCAAAACTTGGACTCCCAGAGTCACAGAAATTTAAGGTGAGACTTTCAACACTGCTGATAACAACTGTAGGTGTTCTCAAGAATTATACTATTGAACAGTTGGCAAATGTGTTTCTGCTATCTGCAGAAGGCCTTGAAAAGTTGTGAAAATGTCTAGTCACACAGTGCTCAGCAGCATATTCTGGCTAAGCTTTCCTTGTGAACTTTCTTTTTTTTGTCCTGTCTTGTAGTTGATCCTGAAAACTACCTAGATCCAATTTCCATTTAGTCTGAGGAAGTTCAGAAGCTGCAAGATATGTTCATGGCTCAATACTGAGCTTCAGTCAAGAAGATATCCAATGTCTGCAGTGTCTAGGGGTTATTCTAAGCTTTGCCTATTACACAAGCAACTGGGCCCCTGCCTACCTCTTAAAGAAAGAGAACAGGAAGAGATAGGCAGGAAAGAAGGGGAAAATAAGAGAAAGAAGGAAAGAGAAGAGAATATTGGTAAAATGAGGGAGGGAAAGGAAAAATATAGAGGGGGGAATGTAGTTATCTTGCTTCAACTATGGAGCTTCTCATCAGAGGAGGACCAGGAGGACCCAACCTTACACCAAATTGTAAGAGGATAAGGACCCAGGATCCTATGATGAGGCCAAGGACAGGCTGTCTGCAAGCAGGGTGAGTTCAGCCTCTGACATCAAGGCCAATGACGTAGCCTCCAACGTTTCTCTGATGAAAGTAGAGATGTCCTATTCAGTAGTAGTAGTAGCAGGGCCATAGCTAGGGGGTGGGAAAGTGGGCCCCTACCAGAAGCATAAGCGAGGGGGGGGCACAAAATCGGCTTAAAAATATGTACATAAATATGTCTATAAGAAGAAGAAGAGTTTGGATTTTATATCCCGCCTTTCACTCCCCTTCAGGAGTCTCAAAGCGGCTAACATTCTCCTTTCCCTTCCTCCCCCACAACAAACACTCTGTGAGGTGAGTGGGGCTGAGAGACTTCAGAGAAGTGTGACTGGCCCAAGGTCACCCAGCAGCTGCAGGTGGAGGTGCAGGGAATCGAACCCGGTTCCCCAGATTACGAAACTACCGCTCTTAACCACTACACCACACTGGCTCTCTATAAATAAAAATATTGATTATTGCCTCATAAGAAAAGGTCTTAAATAGAGGGTGAATTGAATGGGGGGTGGGTTGGAGGAGAGGCGGAAAGAAGAGCTAATTTGTCCATGGCTAGGGGCACAATCTAGACAGTTCTGCCAGGGGCACAAGATCATCTAGCTATGGCTCTGAGTAGTAGTAGTAATTTTATTATTTATACCTCGCCCATCTGACTGGGTTTCCCCAAGCCACTCTGGGTGGTTTGGGGAGGAAGATGGGCCAGCTCTTGCAGTGGTGCCATGTTCTCCTGGGAGCCAACTGACTCGTGCAAGAACACGGCACCACTGCAAGCACCAGTGCTGGTTGTGAGTGCCATCTCATCCTCCTTGTTGAGCACAGCACCAAAAGACTCGCTTCCCGATTTTCATAAGAGGAATGTTGGAGGGTATAGAATATGTCCTATCAGATGTAACCAGGCAGGAAATAGCCTGGCCAAGATCATGAACAAAAGGGCCATTTTGTCTTGAAGTACAGCTAAAGAGAGGGACGCGGGTGGCGCTGTGGGTTAAACCACAGAGCCTAGGACTTGCCGATCAGAAGGTCGATGGTTTGAATCCCCGCGACGGGGTGAGCTCCTGTTGCTCGGTCCCTCTCCTGCCCACCTAGCAGTTCAAAAGCACAAAGTGCAAGGAGATAAACAGGTACCGCTCCAGCAGGAAGGTAAACGGTGTTTCTGTGTGCTGCTTTGGTTCGCCAGAAGCGGCTTAGTCATGCTGGCCACATGACCCGGAAGCTGTCTGCGGACAAACGCCGGCTCCCTCGGCCAATAAAGCGGGATGAGCGCCGCAACCCTAGAGTCGGTCACGACTGGACCTAATGGTCAGGGGTCCCTTTACCTTTACCTTACAGCTAAAGAAGCTACCACTTGTTGCTAAAACCATCTGTGATAGTTTGTTTTTTCCTTTTTTCCTATTCTTTTAGGTAGCTTTGGACAGGACCTGGATCACAGAAAATAAAGCAGCTTTGAGTCTTGGATCTAAGGACCCAAGGCTCCAGGCTAGATTTGTTAATGTGGCTTGATGGGCTAAGGGGTGCTTAGCAGGCAGCAGTATTTTTCGTTTGAAGTTTGAAGTTGAACTAATACTAACTGATGTCAGACACCCAACACTTTTGTCTTCTGTAGAACACTGTGTTAGCTGGGAAGCAATCCTGCTTTGGAATTGCTAGTTATGTGTACAGCTTAGTTGATTAGCAAGTTAATTAACTTTTTTTCTGGAGAGTTGGTAAATTAAGCCTCTTTCTGCTTGGCAGAAAAGCCAAGGTTTAGCAGAACAAACAGGGCACAGAACTGTGTGTGAGAAGTGAAGAATTAATGAAAATTCTACTGGGATGGGAACTGGCCTTGGAAAGAGCTGTGCAGCAGAAAACTGATAAAGATAATATCCTTGGAAAGCATGTGTCTTGTTATCTGTAGGTGATCTGACTACCTAAAAATATGCTATTGGTTTCAACTTGACTTAAAACATTTTTAATTGAAGGTGGCTTAGAAGCTTTTCCAACAGCTGTAGTTTGCATTCTCTTCCAAACTGTCAAACTAGCAGAGCCATGCATGATATAACTCCTCTTTTGTTCCTTAAAAAAACCCACACAACTAAAATCATAACACTGGTCAACAACAAATTTGTTGTCTGCGTTTTTTCAGTTGATTTAGGATGAATCTGATGCACTGAATCCAAAAATCACATTGGTTTTGCTCAATCAGGTCAAGTTTTTGAGCTATGGCCACATGTCGTTTTGTTATGTTTTTGTTCACATGTATGCTTGTGTGGAGCATTTTAGAAGAAGTTGGTGGGGGTAAAATGCCATGTTGAATAATTATTTTGATTGGAAATGATTATTTTAATGACAAGAAGTATTCAGGTCCGATAGTTCTGGGTGATTATGTCGAAAAGGGATCAGTTTGAAGTCATAAAACTTCGAAATCTTCCATAAATTGGTGCATAAAGTTGGGGGATCAAAACTAAGTTAATGGGGCAGCCGCCCCACGAAGTATCCTGATCTTCAATCAGCACGTCGTCCTGTAGCTCATTGTGATGAAATTCCAGTGCCTATCTTCGGAGAACTTCCTGACATTAGTGACGAAGATGCCTCCAGTGTTGAAGGACATGGAGAAGAAGAAGTGGTTCTTGAAGATGATGCTCCACATTCATTTTCCCAAAAGGAGTTGAATGATCTAGTTCGCGACCTCAGCTTGTCAAAGGACTCTGCCAAACTGTTGGCATCCAGATTGAAGGAAAAAAACCTCCTCTCTGACAGTGTTCACATCAGCTTCTTCTGCAACAGGCATCAAGAGTACCTCCGTTTTTTATCAGAAGAGAAGGACTTGGTGTACTGTGCAGATATTGCGCAGCTTCTGCTCAAGCTTGGAGTGCCACAGTACGAACCCAAAGATTGGAGACTGTTCATTGGCAGCAGCAAGTAATCACTGAAATGTGTTCTGCTACACAATGGCAACCAGTTTGCCTCTATACCCCTGGCTCACTCGAGTACACTGAAGGAGAACAATGAAACGGTGAAGTATGTGCTGGAGAAAATTGGTTATGATCAGCATAAGTGGTTTATTTGTGTTGACCTGAAGATGGTGAAATTTTTGTTGGGACAACAGTCTGGCTTCACCAAGTACCCATGTTTTCTGTGCATGTGGGATAGTAGGGACCGTGCTCAGCATTACACGAAGAAGGACTGGCCTGTGCGGGAGGAATTGGTGCCTTGCAAAGAAAGGAATGTCATCAACGACCCTCTGGTGGACAGAGACAGAATACTCTTCCCACCGCTGCACATCAAGCTCGGCTTAATCAAACAGTTCACCAAGGCTCTGGACAAGGATGGTGACTGCTTCACTTACTTGAGCCAGGCTTTTCCAGGATTGACCATGGAGAAGTTGAAACCTGGCATCTTTGACGGTCCTCAGATCCGTCAGCTCATCAGAGATCCAGAGTTTGGAAAGTCAATGAATGAAGTGGAACTGGAAGCGTGGAAGGCATTTGTTCTGGTAGTGAAGAACTTTCTTGGCAACAGTAAGGCCAGAAACTACGCAGAACTTGTCAACAACATGCTGACTGCTTTCAGAAACCTGGGCTGCAACATGAGCGTCAAGATGCACTACCTATTTTCACATATGGACCGGTTTCCTGAGAACCAGGGTTCAATGAGTGACGAGCAGGGGGAGAGATTCCATCAGGACATGAAAGAGATGGAGACCAGGTATCAGGGTCGCTGGGACACAGTCATGATGGCTGACTACTGTTGGACTCTGAAGAGAGACCTCCCTGCCGCTGAGCATTCCAGGAGTTCCAAGAAACGGAAGTTCAAGCCCTGAAGTTTGAAAAATGGTGAAGCAACATGCAATTTACGTGTACTTACCTTTATCAGTGCCCACCATTCAGTTTACAGTAAACCTGACCTGATGGAGAGAAACGGATGCCATTTCCTGATTCAGCAGTGCAAGAATACCCTAAATCAGTTGTAGAAATCTAGACAACATTCAAAAAGTAACAAATTGTTGCCCAGTGTAATCATATAATGAGGCCCCATCTGAAGCTGTTCTTTGGGGATACACCACAATTTAGCATAGGGTCCTACAAATTCTCAAGAAATTATTGAGCTTAGCTGATTGGCAGAGAAGTCTGCACAGGCATTACTGTACATTGCTCTTTGCAGCCATTTAAGCACAATCTCCCTGTGGAATCTCCCTTGACATTCTGTATATTTTCTTCTGCCCCTTAAAATAAATGCATCTTTTTTATTTTACCTAGCCAGAGAAGAATTGGATGGATTTGCTTGTGGAAATACTGATTCATTACTTTGCAGAGTGAGTTATTTAAGTCTCTTCAGTTCCAGGAAAAAATGTAATAAGGAAAAAAGGAACTAACTGTTGATTTGATGGTTTGGCAAAAATGAGATGTTAGACTGGGGAGAACCAAGCTCACAGAAATTACTCTTCCTCAACGTAGGGACATACTGTGAACTATAATATTATCTCTGGGCTATGACAGATAATTTGCGGAATTCTGACCAAAAACATTATGAGTCTCCTTATAGGTTTAAAAGGCACAAGGCAGAGGAGAATCATAGTGAAGTGAGGTGGTCACAGTAGTGAAGTAATGTGGGAGTCTTCAGCACCTTGATTGTGAAAGTTGCTGACTGTTTATTTAGAATCTATGAGGATTAAAGTTGATTTTAACTGGTGTGTTTTAATGTTGTAGTATGTATTATGGATATTTCTTGTTTTGTTTTGCAACTTATTTGCTTTGTTATCATTGGTTTTAGTATTGTTAGAGTAAATATCAGTGCTTTTTTTCTTAAAAAAATGTTTAGGGGTACTCTCATTCTGTCTGAGACTCAGAAAACACTGTGACAGAAAATGAGGCTGCCATCGGGGGTAGCAATGGAACTGACAATTCACCATGCTAGAGAATAAACTATTAAAAAAAAAATAATTCTCCCATTAGATTCACAAAATGTTTAGGATATTCGTACCCCTGCTTCCCCCCCCCCAAAAAAACCCACTGGTAAATATGTTGTTTGTGGTTGAGTCTAATTGAAGATGAAAATTCTAACATCTAGAATTTCATCTTCAGAGAAAAGAAGAATGTCATGAAGTAGTGATCCTGTGAGCAAGAACTGCTGGGTGGGGCCCCTCAGGCAGGTGATAAGAATTAGCTTCCTCAGGTGGGAGCATGTGATGGGGCTGTCTAGTTGCCAACATCCCCCAGCCCCTATAAATCTACGAGTTAACCTCCCGGGGGGAGAAAGAGAACATGCCCTGTTTTAGACTTGCTGTTTGATGTTTTGTAGCTGGTGCTGGAAAAGAAGCCCATAAAACCTGGTAACCCATTCAGTGCCTGCATGTGATTGATTAGCAGAATGGAAGGAGGACTTGGGAAAGCGACTCCCTCCTTGACAGCTGTGTCCACATTGTTCCCCTTAACCCATTTAATTACCTTTTTTATTTTGACACCCCTTGTTCCTTTTTCTTCTTGTGCTAGTTTTTACACAGCTGCAGTATACACATGCAAACATCAGTAAAGGCTAAAATGAGCAAGGGCACTTCCTTGTGAGTGCATCCACTTGCCTGAGTGTACAGTTGTCACAGAGCGAGCCAGTCAGTAAATCACACAGTTCAAAGTTGGCAGTAACTCTTTATTAGCAAAAACACGATCTTCACAGACTTGGCTGAGTGTCAGGCCTAATGAGCACAGAAGCTCATTTCCTGTAGGTCTTTGTCCATGCAATTAGTTGCCGACAGTAAAGGTCCCCGCCTTCCCACAGCCATCTATGTCTCCTCGCAACTGGAAACTGTGCCTGCATGCAGACTGCCTTTGCTCCTCCTGTTTCATGCCTCTCCTGGTTCTGGAAGTCGGTAGGGAGGGGAAATCAGTGGGGAGCTTGTCACAACAGGAGGACAAGACACTATTGACTCTTCACCAGACGGACTCATCTCTGCCTCTTGACCTCCCTCCTCCTCCTCTTCAGCTTCAGCTTCTGCCTCTGATTCTTGACTTCTCTCTGCCACAGACTCTCCCAGCTCACTAAACTGTTACCACTTCAGCTTCTGACACATCCTCTTCCCAGTCTTCTCCCTCTTCTCCCTCTGACCAATCATCATTGCCCCATCACCATTCCCTGGGCTCTGAGCCTTCTTCCCTTGGTGGTTCCCCAGCTAGTTCCTCCCACCATTTCTCTGCTTCCAACCAGTCCATGACATCTAATTCCATCCTGTTACAATCTTGCTGGTGCTCAATCACTGGTCTGTTCTCTCCCTTTTGTGTGTGCGTGCATGAAATTGAAAGTGTTTGTATACCACTTTTTACATGAAATATGTGTTACGTACATTTTAAATTAAAAACCCACAGCTTTCAATTCTTTCCACTCAATTCATGCTTCAAATACACATTTTCTATGTGTCTTTTATGTAAACTATGTATTTTTGTGGTCCCTCTTTGAGCCCCCAAACTGTGTTCTGATCTGCAATCAAGTTTGGGGGTTCTGAATTAGGTTGATCCACTGTAAACAGTGAGCCAAACAAATTTCTCACCCATTGCTACACAAGCATTTGCCAGACCTATTTATGTTACCCCATCAGGTTTAGGCATCATAAATACTATGCAGGAAATTTGCACCTCTGGTGAGGATCTGGCTCCATATTGTTCCCCATTCTTTCTAGCATGTATATGAAATTGCTGGGGGAAGTCCAGTATGTTGATGACATTCAGCTCTACCTTTCTTTTCCATATTCTGTTAAAACCCTGCATGGAGATCATTCTAGGATAGATATGGGCAAAGAAGCTAAAGTTTTGCTGTTGTCATTAACAGTCCTGATTTTTTCTTTCATGCCTATTTTGTCTTTTATTTTTTCTTGTGTCCGTGAACACACACACACACACACATCTATAGCAGCGGCCCAGCTTTTCAGTCCTGTAGTTACATATTTCCAATTAACACTCGGGTGTGCATGGAATTGTACTAAGATCTATAATGTGCTAATGTATTATTTTCCTGGCACCTTAGTGAAGCTGTGTTTATAAATAATCTAATGATAACTCCTTACTCATTATCACCGTCAAACTTACAGTTTCCCCTTATAAAAAGAACCCCCCCCCCAAAAAAAATATCACTAAAATACTTCTGGCTTTCCCTCTCAAGAATTATAAGCAGAGACCAAGTATTTTATTTTGCATCGCTGACAACTTAGCAGCCATTAATTATCTTTTACTCCCTCACACTATTGTCAATACAACTGTTTTTGGTTTTTTTTAATACTCAAAGGGGAGAAACAATTAGAGGAAGTTATTACATAATAATTAATATCTTTCAGGGACTAGGCCGTTATATAAAGTGAAGGGAGTATACATAATTTATGTAACCCCAAGGAAGCTGCCTCAGACAGAGCAGGATAAACCTCAGACCTCACTGCATGTTCTGCTGTTATGTGGTTAAAGCAATTCAGAGAATATGTTGAAAGCACATTTTTAAGGAAGCAGCTAGATTTTAATAGCCACGGTGTGCAATTGTACATTTCTGAAATGAGAGTTGTTGTCCCGGTGGACCAGATTCTACTGTTCTATTACACAAGTGCAGTTCTGAAGGAAAAGACCATAATTGATGTACACTCCAATGTGCACCAATGTTCTGGTGAAACAGATTGAGGCATGTGTTGGCAAGAGCAGCTTCTTTCTGCAGGCTTGTATGTTATCAAATCTTTTTTTAAAAAAAGAAGTAAATAAACCAGCCTTTTGTAGTAGGTTTGTTGTTTTTTTAAAAAAGGGATAATTAGCTTGAAAGGTTTTTCATTCAAATTTAAACAGAGCTCTAGCATTTGATTGTACTTTCTTTTTACTCCTTGATTTTGTTTACTGGCCAGATTTATTGCACTAGTTGAGTAGCTTAGCATGACTAACTACACACTTGGTTTCCCAGTAACTTCTGTACATTATCAGAAGGCATGATGAGGGTTTATCTGCTACGTCTAGTCCTCCAACTGAAAACCTGTAAAAAAGAAGCTTGCATTTATTGTGCCTTGCAGTGATGGAGTCTGTAGGTTTATCCATTCTCCCTGTTCTTTTGGCTTCAGGCAGGCGGGACTTTTGCCAGGCCTGCCACTGTCAACACACAACCAGCTAGACATACATCACTTTGGATTTCTTGCCTTTCATCTGAATTACCTTAGACTGGCAGAGAAGGGCTCACCCTGGGCTTACGCTAAGAATCATCCCAAGGAGCCATTTCAGTTGTCCCTCCCCAGAAAAGAGCTTGCTAGTCATCTCCTGATCTGAAATTCCAAATCACTATTTTTTAAATAAAAAAACAAAACACTTCTATCATTTTCTAAATTTTTAACTTTCTGCATTATGTCTTTGTTATCTCCTGGGGAGGAAATAGTGGTATAGAACAATTTACCTTTGTGTGTGTGTGTGTGTGTTTATTTACTTACTGTATTCATATGCCACCTTTTTCTCCCAGGAGCTTCGGGTGACGTACATGGATTGCTCCTTCTCAAGAAATCCCCACAACAACCCTGTGAGGTAGCTTAAACTGAGAAGCAGTGACTGAGAAGCAAATCACGCAGTGATCTTCAGGGCCAAGGGGGATTTGAACGCTAGTCTCCCAGGTCCTTGTCTAACACTCTAACCATTGCACCACATTGTCTCTCATGATGAATGAATTTCCCATTCTTAACTATGCATACTTAAACAAGTGGGGGGGAGGGTGTTACAGTGGTACCTCAGGATGCGAACGGGATCTGTTCCGGAGCCCCATTCACATCCTGAATAGAATGTAAGATACAACAGCGCATCTGTGCGTGTGTGGATCGTGTTTTGCCGCTTCCACACATGCGTGTGATGCCATTTTGAGCGTCTGCACATGCGCGAGCTGCGAAACCCGGAAGTAAAGCACTCCATTACTTCCGGGTTGCCGCGGAGCACAACCTGAAAGCACTCAACCTGAAGCACATTCATCCCAAGGTATGACTGTATTGGGTTGTTGTTTTTATTTTGATCTTATATATTGTGATCTTTTCTGTGAACTGCCCTGAGACCTCTGGGTATAGGGTGGTATATAAATTAAATAAATAAATAAATAAATAAATAGTATGTCCCATTGATCTCAGTTGGTCTTACTTCTGAATAGAACCTCAGTTGTTGAACGTAATCTGTTCCAGAAGCCTGTTTAGCTTCCAAAACGTTCGACAACCAAGGTGCGGCTTCTGATTGGTTGCGAGAGCTTCCTGCACTCATGTGGAAGCCGCATTGGATGTTCAGCTTCTGAAAAACATTTGAAAACTGGAGCATTTATTTCCGAGTTTTTGGTGTTCAGGAGCTGAAACATTTGAAAACTGAGCCGTTTGGGAACCAAGGTTTGACTGCATAGAACTGTACTATTACTTTAATTTCCTGTATTTTAAAACCACACTTTCTAATAAATTTGGGATATGTGCATACAGTACAGTTTATCTCTTCCCTTCATAATAAACATTCCCACAGGCACAGATATGGCTTCCTGGTAAAAGGTAAAGGTACCCCTGCCCGTACGGGCCAGTCTTGACAGACTCTAGGGTTGTGCGCCCATCTCACTTAAAGAGGCCAAGGGCCAGCGCTGTCCGGAGACACATCCGGGTCACGTGGCCAGCGTGACATCGCTGCTCTGGCGAGCCAGAGCCGCACACGGAAACGCCGTTTACCTTCCCGCTAGTAAGCGGTCCCTATTTATCTACTTGCACCCAGGGGTGCTTTCGAACTGCTAGGTTGGCAGGCGCTGGGACCGAACAGCGGGAGCGTACCCCGCCGCGGGGATTCGAACCGCCGACCTTTCGATCGGCAAGCCCTAGGCACTGAGGCTTTAACCCACAGCACCACCCGCGTCCCTACATGGCTTCCTGGTAGCAACCTCCAAATTTGAGGATGAACATCTGTCTGCTGCTGCTGCAACCAGTGAAACTGTTCCCAAGAACCTGTGGCTGTGTTCAGGTTGGATCTAGACACATCAAAGAAGTGCTTCAGTTAAATGTGTTACAAACTTTGTATGAGAAATCGGGTAGGCAAAAACAGAACTCCACAGCACCCTCTGGTGTCACATTGTTAGAGTACATAAACAATGCATATAAAGCATTTTTTCTCTGCCAAAGTAGCTGAGTCCTCAGTGAGGGCTCAGTTCGCACATTGCAAGTTTCCAAGTGATGCACCCATGTGGATGTCAGGGAGTACCATGTGGAGTCCTTTTGTAATGTTTATTTTGGACCTTGTCATCAGACTGATGTATTTCACTGCGCCTCTTCTTATGCATCAGGGCAGACACAGAACAGCTTGTTTAAACTGGAAGAGAAACAATGATATGCTAGAAAACAAGGTTTGCCTGCTCTCAAAGCAAAGCTACCTACCCATGCCAGGAAATTTCAGCAACAGTGCCCAGGTCACCAACAATTTGACTATTTATGCATGTCTACTCAGAAGTAAGCCCGTGTGGAGTTCCTGAAGGGCTTACTTGCAGATAAATGCGTTCAGGGTGCAGCTTAAATCTGTTTTGTGGGTGTTCGAGCAACGTGTCAAGATGAAGCCAAAATCAACTTGAATTCAAGTATTTTGGTTTAACTTTATATGATGAAGGGGACTGTAGGCACAAAAGCTTATGGCATAATACAGTTAGTTGTTCATCTTTAAAGTACCACAAGGCTTTCGGGTTGATTTTTCTGCAACAGACTAACATGAATACCCCCTCTGGAAATTGCTGTATGAATACATTTCCTATTCACAAGAACTATATCAGAATGAAGAATAAATGTGTTTTTTATAACAAAATGCAAAATAGCATCTTTTTGGTGTTAGCAGTCCACAACACACATTATATAAAGATTCAATAACAGCTCTATTTAACAAGCCCCCAAATGTACACTATAATACAGTACTACACACCGTATGTTTTATACACCTACCTTTAAAATAGTACATTAGCTGCAGAGCATTTGCTTGCATTTTAATCTGAATTCTCCCTTCCACCCCCAAAAGCAAGAACCTTTACTCAAGCTCATAGGATCATAAGGCCAAGAGGGACCAATAAAGTCATTATGTCCTGCTCTGCCCCAGTATGTCTAGCCCAAACCCAGGTGATGCCAGTTTTCAGCTTCGAGGGCTACTGTGAATAGTCGTGGTAACACAATGTGACCTTGAGCAGACTCCAGCAAAAGAGCTTTAGCTTACTTTAGGACCTCTTATTTAAATCTAGCTGAATACAGAATATTTCCTAAACAAGGATGAAAGATTTCTGAAAATGTGGAGGATTCAGATGAATGGTATATTACTGAGTCTATAGGTTCTCTTATAATTGAGTAATCATTTCATAGATTAATGCAGGGAGTATAACAGTGGGATGAAACCAGTAGGGTTCAGTACAAAGGTTACTAGGTGAACAGAATGTCAAAATATGTGGCGCAATGGAGCTATAACTGTCTGCTGCTGGATAAGTCATAATACATTGGCCACCAATGAACCAAGTATGTCAATACAAACTTAGCTCATTGATATAATGAAACATCTTTGCTATAAAGGGATTAAAATCAACAGGCAACACACTGACTCCCTGTTGTTCCCTCAGTGGGATGCTTCTGTAGCTAAGGTAACAGAAAACATAGCAGTTATGCCAGTCCCTAAGATGAGAATGTAAAGCAGAACAAATATTCCCTAAAAACAAAGATAATGTAGGTTCCCTCTGGCAATGTTCACTTTGCTTTATTTTTATTTTGCTCAGGGATTTCAGTAATCAATATTGTTAACAATAATATACAAGTGCAAAAGTTCTGAGTCACAATCCACAATAGATATCATGCAAGATAACCCACTTGCAAGAACAATGGATAAAGGTTGCAATTCATCTGCAGGAAATTATTTTCTCTCTGAACTTCGGCGCTTATGAAATGCTGCCCATAGATAACTCAGACATGTTTACCCAATCACTTATCTCAAAATAACAGTTTCTTGTCTCACTTCAATATCATATTTATGTGGTCAATGGCTATGAGGTTAAGGGCAATGAAGAGAGACCCTTGAAAGCAACAGTTGCTTCCTTGCCTCTGTTTTCATTTTGAGATACCGTGTTGGCAATTCCCCTAATTTGGTATCCCAGACAATGTGAATTAGAAAAGATCTAGAATACTCGGGAAGACTACTGTTCTCTGCAATATGGATTACTTACACTGTCAAGATCCAGAGATCACTGCTCCAAAACTGCCTTGAGGTAACACTCCTATCTACAAAAAAAAGGGAATTTCAATGCCTGTGTGATAGGTACACGTCTTGCTAATTAAGGTCATTTAAAGGCACTGTGTTTATCCATAGAACAGTCATTTCCACCCACAAATCTAATATTGGTTTATGTGACCACGTATCCTGGGATAAAAGGAATGAGCCGACTTGTCAGTGGCTGCCAGCAAGGCTTCATTCCACTTTATCCTTGAGTGTGTAAGCAAATCAGAAGCTGAAGTGAGTTCTAGGGTAGTTATTCCAGGATACAATAATAACAATGGGCCCAGAACAACCAAGCAAGTTAAAGTGATCCCAAATTAACAGTGTTAACACAAATAGAGTCCTAGAATTGTAAAGTCGGAAGAGCCCACAAGGGTCATATAGTCCAATACCCTGCAATTCAGGAATCTTTTGTCCAACATGGGGCTCAAAACCACGACCCTGACTGAGATTAAGATTTTCGTGCCTTGCTGATGGACCCATTAACACTTGATTTCAGCAAAATATACTTCACTGAAATTAAGAGCCATGTGTCATTCTGCATTTACACTTAACCTTTGTTTGCTTCTTGATTCTTCAGTTGCTGTACTCCCTAAGCGTTCAGACAGGTATGGATGAACAGAGATGATTTTTGAGACATCGTTGATTTCCCTCTATTTAAGATGTTAAAGATCAAGACAAAGGCTTTCAGCTGAGCCCAGAAGCAAATTGGTAACCAGTGAGGTGATACAATACTGGATTGATATGCTCTGAATGTCTCCCCTCAGTTGGCTGTATTTTGAACTAATGGCCTACTTATTGAGCATTCATGCTGGTTTGTTTACACAAAGTAATGTATATGTAGTTTACGTAGAAGCTAGATTATATCTGGTTACATCATGTTTTTGTTCTGATTTGTTTGCGGGTAGGTTATATTTCAATGAGCATTCATCCTGATCTTTTTGTGGGTTCTTTACACATTTCCCCGTGGATCATTCATTCATCCTACACTCCAGTGCATTTCTCTGTCACTTTACTAACCCAGTATGTGCTTGAATCTTTCCTGCAAAATACCGATGGACTATGGGTACCATAATTTAAGTTTCCAAAAACTTTTCAGAGGTAGCATTGTGTAGATCATATTGCAGCAGTCCAATCTGTTTGTTGCTAAAACATGAATGGCAGGTGCCCATCATCTCTAAGAAACAGTGCAGCTGGCATAATATCCTAAGGTGGTAAAAGACAGCCCTGGCCGCTGCCGCCATCTGGACATACACTTAAGCTGACAATTCTAGGAGCGCACTGAAAATATATGAATATGATTCCTTATCGAAACATATATGAGAGAGAGAGAGAGAGAGAGAGAGAGAGAACCAAATTGAAAGAGTAACATTAATCAACAAAACAAATTAAAACAATTCTTTAAAAAGATAGTTAAAAAGACACTTCTTAAAAACCTAGAAACTCCCTTAAAAGAATCAAGCCTTCAAAAAAGTTATATGATCTAAAGAAAGTCTTTAAAAGAATCCTTCCAAAATAATTTAAAAATTATAATGTAGCACCTTAGAGACCAACTGAGTACAGTATAAGCTTTCGTGTGCATGCACCAGACCCTTATATATAATGAGAGGGAGGGGAGGGAATGGATGAATACTACTTGAATCTAGTATTAATCAACAAAATATTGTGCTATGGCAATTAGGGCTGGTGTTTAAGGTAAGTCAAGAGGTGCAGCAGTCTGCACGGGCAAGAGAAAGGCAACTCAGCAGTGAATTCAGGAGATCGCTGCATATCTCATTTATCTATTCCCCCAGTGAGAAAGCCCCCTGCAGCACTTTAGCTTCTTTGGATCCTGCTCTTTCCTGACAGAAGCCCAGGGCCTTCATCAAGCCTCCATTCCTGTGCTTTTGTGCCTACTTGCTGCCTTGCCACGAGAGCAAAAACAGCTAGTGCCAACTAAAACTGATTATTCAGAAGGAGAGGGCATCACAAAAAGAACACACAGCCATTTTTGCAGTGCCTAACAGATGCTGTTCCTATCCCTTGCTCTCTTATTTTTGCTGGTTTCTTTTGCTTTACAAATTGGAATTGCCTGAATTTTTGTCTCGATTTGAGAGCAGCCTTGGTATGCGGTGCTATCAAACACTGTTGGATGTTCCCCTTGTTGGTTTCAAAGCAACCACTCAAAAAATAATCTGGACTAACATGTGGTGGCCAAATAGAAGGTCAAAATTCTTTACAAATGAAGGCTTCAGTATACTGTGGCTACAGTTTGTGTTAAATTGAACTCAATGAAGTCTCATATTCTATACTCATTTACTATGTTCTATATGCTGTATGCAATAAAATGTATATCATTTGATCTATGGGTACCACACTTGTCTACCCAAATGGTTCTTGGGATGCACGCATGCACAGAAACACACAACCTGTGTGGGAAAACATATTGAGATGGGTTGCAGATCTTACAAAATTGCAAATGTTACAAAATTCCTGCACATAAGTTATCTTTTTGTAGACTGGGTGAATTCTAGGTGGTGATGCTACATTGCTGCATATGCCTGCACATATGTGAACACTTCTTAAGACTGCTGCCTTTTGTACGCTTAGGTCTACACATCTTTATAGCACTTTTGAGTACAGTTGTACCTTGGATCCCGAACACCCTGGAACTCGGACGTTTTGGCTCCCAAACGCTGCAAACCCGGAAGTGATTGTTCTGGTTTAGAAACATTCTTTTTGAACCCGAACATTCGATGGGGCTTCCGCGGCTTCTGATTGGCTGCAGGAGCTTCCTGCAGCCAATTGGAAGCCACAATTCGATTTTTGAATGTTTTGGAAGTCGAACGGACTTCCAGAACAGATTCTGTTCGACTTCCAAGGTACAACTGTATTGAAAACACTCTTATATTAAGGCAGACCGGTATTATTATCCCCATATTACAGATAGAGGAGTGAGGTTGAGAGACTGTGGCTTACCTCAGGCCACCTTGTGAGATCAATGCTGGAGATTTCCTGATTCACACCTTAGTCTCTTTGCCACTATGCTACAGTTTATACCTGTGTCCAGGCTGCATCACTTCAGCTACACATGTGAGCTCATCACTGAGCCTCTTGTGCTTGCCGATCAGAAGGTTGGCGGTTTGAATCCGCTTGACGGGGTGAGCTCCCATTGCTCTGTCCTAGCTCCTGCCAACCTAGCAGTTCGAAAGCATGCCAGTGCAAGTAGATAAATAGGGACCACTGCAGTGGGAAGGTAAATGGCATTTCCATGCACTCTGGTTTCCATCATGGTGTTCTGTTGTGCCAGAAGTGGTTTAGTAATGCTGGCCACGTGACCCAGAAAGCTGTCTGTGGACAAACACCATCTTTCTCAGCCTGAAAGTGAGATGAGCGCTGCAACCCCACAGTTGCCTTTGACTGGACTTAACCATCCAGGGGTCCTTTACACAACTGACACACAAGTGGCAGTTAAATTTCAGTTTGGCAGTTGGAAAAAATAGTGGAGTCAGATAAAAGGATTGTTCTTCTATACTGATATTGTGGATGGTGACAGCGAATTTAAGTCAAGAACAAAGAAAGAAAGTGGATTCTAAAGCAGTATACTTACTTTTGGGCCACCTTGTATATCCCAAAGGAGTTACAGACTATAAAAAACATCAAACCTAGATAAGAAGTGCTGAACTGGGAGGATACTCTCCAGATTGTTTTTCCAGCTAGATTAGAAAACTCATGTAAACTAAAGCATATTCCTAAAAAAATAAATTTAAACTGAATGGATCCCTTTCCTCCTTCATGTCCAGCCATTAAATGCCATGAATGTCATAGGGCAGAGGCATAGGAAGAACCTCCTGAAACTTGTAGATTAGCAAACTACTTGTTCAACATTGCTTCTCTCTATACACTAAAGTAGAATGCAAAATGCAGCCTGTTCATTCGTCTGAAAAAGTGTATATGTATCTATTTAGAGAATAGGGAAGAAAACATGTTATGCCACTTAACCTGTCTAAGATTACAGTGAAACAATCCTTTCCTTAACACTTTGTACTGTGGGTTACAAAAAAACAGAGTGTTTCCAGCAATGTCCAAAGATATGGAACAACCCAGTAACTCTGGTTATGAAATTACTTACTTCTCAGTTCAATAACAGTTGGAGTGAGCAATGCACTGCTGTACATTGCTGTGGGAATTCTACTGAAAACTGTACTTATGGACAAAATATTAATATGAGTGTTTGGCTTTTCAGTGAGCATATTAGGACAAAAATACAAAATTATTTGGGGTACCATTGCAACTAACCAGTCCCAGACTTTCTGGTGAACAGACAATGGACTAGTGTGTCGATCTGTACCTTGGTTACACTACTACTTCACTTTGGGCCTCAGATGTTTGGATGTACCAAACCTCCGCACAGAAAAATCTTCTCACACAGAAAACCAGGGAGTGGGCTTCTAACCTCCTTTTCTCCATCAAATCTAGTGTTCTGTGTGCAGATGATTTCTTATTTAATGAAGGGGCATTGTTTCACATTTGCAGTACATCTCACCTCAGGTTTACCATCTCTGTGAGAGCTAGACTATGTCTTGACCATGCAACCAAATTAGCTTTGTTTTGGGAATAGAAATTATTCCCAAGTAAGAGTGGACAATATAGATTCATAGGTCCCTGCTCCTACTCTTTCCTACTCAAATGTAAAACAGAGCCATATCTGATCTTCTTTTTTCCCAACTTCACAGTGGAGGATTAAACCATTTCTCTTGACTTGGAGGAGTTTGAAATACCATGGCCAAGTCTGCAAGCATCAGACCTAGGTTGAAGAATGCACCTTAACTTTGACACATGATAAAACAGATTACAGCAATGAACTTCTCAATAGCTCCTGGAATAGAACGTTAAATAGATAAATAGATACATAGCACACAGAAAATTATAAATTGTGTGGTCTCATGATTTTAGGTCTAACTGGATCTTAGTGCTTTCATTTAAGTATATGATGATGAGTAAAATATTATTGTGTGTGCTGCTCTCCATTTATGAAGGCATTGATTGACCTGAGGTTGAAGATATGGGGCACTTCTCAAATGCCCATACTTTTTTAAAAACACACACCATATTGCTGAATATGTATGTGGAGATCAAATGATCCTTCAGATGATTTATAATATTCAAGGCTGTAAATTTGGTTCACATTTTACTGCTTTTTATGACGATTAAGAATACATAAAATGCACTATAATACCGGTTCTGTGATTCCTGTCACAATTGGAAAATACTTTAAATAATGTATCTTGCAACGTACACTCTTTTATCCCTGCTTATGGACTGGATAACGTGGCTTTCGCATATTTATGTTGGCCTGTGTTTGCTGCTTTTATTGAATTAATCTGAACTAGGAGGTTTTGGAAACAGGGGACGTAATTACAGAAAAAGAGGTAAACAAAAAAAGCCTCTCGGACTGGGTACAAACAAAGGGAGAAAGGCCAAAGAAGAGCGAAAAATACAAATGTCTATTTCAGCATTGATGGATAGACATGATACAGTAGCTTCACTTTCAAATCCTAAGAAGCTATTATTTAACACTGAGAAGGTACATAGGAAGCTGCCATATACTGAGTGATTGGACCATCTAGCTCATTACTGTCTACACTGATGGACAACAGCCCTACAAGCAGGGGACATTCCCAGCCCTACAGGGAGGCACTAGGGATTGAACCTCTGACCTTCTGCACACAAGGCGAATGATCTACCACTGTGCTGCAGCCCTTCACATGTTACACAGAAATCTGCATCTTGAGCTGCATAGACAAGGAAGAGGATGGTAGTGAGTTCACAAGTAAGTTCATAGTCAATACTTTGGAATTGCATTCCATACTTCATCCAGCTCTCTCTTATTTCCATCAGACCCTAGAGAGGTACAGGGAACCCTCAACTGTTGCTTCTCAGCTGTGACGGACTGGATGGAGGAGAACAAATTGAATCTTAATCCTGATGAGATGGAATCAAATAAATAAAGTACTGTTGGCCAGGGTAGCATCAGATATGGGAATAAGAGTGCAGGCTGTCTTAGACCCTTGCACTGGGGTGTTGAGTGGTAGGATTTGTTGAATGTTTTTGTTGGTCTTTTGTACCTTTACTTGAGATTTTGTTGTGATTTGTGTGGAAATGGTTCAGTTTGGTTGTGTGAGCCTCTTGGGCTTGCCGATCAGAAGGCTGGCGGTTCAAATCCCCATGATGGAGTGAGCTCCCGTTGCTTGGTCCCAGCTCCTGCCAACCTAACAGTTCGAAAGCACACCCAAAAGTGCAAGTAGATAAATAGGTGCCACTCTGGTGGGAAGGTAAACAGTGTTCCCGTGTGCTGCTCTGGTTTCGTCAGAAGCGACTTAGTCATGCTGGCTACATGACCCGGAAAAACTGTCTGCGGACAAACGCCAGCTCCCTTGGCCTGTAAATTGAGATGAGTGCCGCAACCCCAGAGTCGTCTGTGACTGGGCTTAACTGTCAGAGGTCCTTCACCTTTACCTTTTTATTTATTGTTTATGGCTACTTTTGTTATGCTGTACTTATAGACATAGATATTGTGTTGTAAGCTGCCTTGAGCATGGTTTGAACTGTGGAAATGCAGCATACAAATAAACTTATGTGTGCATGTGGTCCTAGTCCTTAAGTTCACAGCATGGGCATGGCCCTGAACCTGATGTACCTAGATTGCTGGATTGTGCAGCAATGCATTCACCATTTTTTGCCCAAGCACTGGCTTCACCTTTTCCTGAGATTATTCATGATTGAAGATCCTTCAGACTTGACTACTGTAATGGGACTGCCTCTGAAAAGTGTTTGAAAAGTTCAGCTGTTGCAAACAACAACAACTCCACTCTACCTGCCAGATTATTGAGCTGAAAGCTTTCAATCAGAATGCATAATTCCAATTTTGTAAAAACAATGCCAATTCCCTAATTGCTTCCAGACTAATTCAAGGTGCTGGTTTTGACTTTTAAACATAGAAATGGCCTATGTTCTGAAAACCATGATGACAACTTGCTCCCACATATGTCCCCCAGGGAGAGGGGTCTTTAACTTCTAATGTCCTTCTCCATGAGCCCCTACAGACCAAGTTCTGGTGGTATCTGCCAGAAGCAGTGCCTAGCGAAATGTGTCACCTCCCTAGGGTAACCCATGAGGTTTGAACACATTGTGGACTTTCACATGCCAGAGCAAAGCTTGGCTCAACCAGTTGGCCTTTCAGACAGTATGATTTGAGGCCCCTGTTTCCAGATCGGTCTGTTTGTATTGTGCTCTTTTTGTTCTTATGAATTATCGCTGGAATTTCATATTTATTTTGCTCATTTTTTCCTGGTTTATTTTGTTTTATTGTGTGATATTTTGATGTAAATGCATTTGGGCTGCGTTTTATGAAAAACAGGATAAGCAACTAATAAAGAAATGTTTCTAATTTCTGCCTGTTAACGAGAAACTGCCTATATTCTAAATCTCCTTAATACCCTATATTAAGGTCTCACATTTTGCTTTTTTTTTTTTTAGAGGTGGGTTTTGTAATTAGCCAAACTGATGATAACAATTCTTAGTATACAGAAATTTACAGTGCAATCCAAGCCTCTGATCTGTGCTGCCAGTGGGGGTTAGGATTCAATGGCAGTGTGTCCCTCTGCTGATGTCTGATGGCAGGGTGGGCTCCACCACTGTGGAAACCCCCATTACATCTGCCAAAAGTGCAGCAAAGCACATGCTACTGTCAACATGCTCCTGGCCTCAAAACAGGTGATGGATTCTCTGGATCCAAAGCTGGTCCATCACCTGATGAGCCTACAATGCTAGTCTGGAGCTGGTGCAGCAGAAGAGGTGGAATAACTGCCCCGTCTCTGCCACACTGGCTAGCTGGATCCAGCAGGACTGCAGATGCAGCAGAGAATCTTCCACACTGTGCTCCCTCAGCCGAGGCACTGCTATTCTGTTAGACCAGTCCAGTTAGTTAATAATGCTTACAACAACCCTGTAAGGTAGGTTGGAATTATTATCCTCATGTTGCTGCTGGAGAGCAGAGACTGAAATAGAATGGCTTGTTTCAGGCCACCTTGCAAATTCATGGTTTACAGCTTGCCCTTTTAGACTACACTCCTATTCACACTTACTTGAGAGTTAGCTTTATTGATTCAATGGGCCTTTCTTCCAAGTAAGCATGCATATGACTGAGCTGTTGGCCACTCCCACACTCCACTTAAACTAGGGGAAGAGCACTATGCATCATCTGGCAAAACAGGCAGGCGTTATTCCCATAGGCGCCTATTGGAATGAAACAATAACCTTCTCAGAGCCATGCCTGAGAGTTTATTGCTGTGCAATATCAAAGATAAATTGGCAAGTGGGTGGGCCAGGTTGCTGCTTTCTAGCACGTTTGTGTGAGGTTTGAATTTTGTAAAAGGCTAAGGAGGAAAAACCATGAAGGGAAGATGTGCTCTCAGTCTGCTGTATCTGTTTCTTCCTTTAATACTTTTGAATTAAAGTTCTTAAAATAATATAAAAATGCTCTTCCTATGCCTTTTGAGTGGTTGAGTGTTCCTTGGGCCCCTAGCCTTGTATTATCTTGATTATCCCCTTTTCATCTTAAAAGGAACAAGCAGCTACTGAGCTTTAAAGAGTATCGCACCCTACAAATAATACATACTAGATGGTTCCTAGATATGAAGGGCGGGGAATCATACAATCCATTTAACTCAGGTTATCAGGACTTGAGGCATTTTTGTCCTGTTGAAGTCTGTTGAACTAAAACAGCCTAAATCCATATTCTGCTTTAACTAGGTTGAGGATCAAGTTTCACATGGGTTTTAAAGAACAATCTTCGAACAATTTAGGTAACTGTCTTAGTGCATTTTATTGTATCCCCTTGTTATTACTTTATACAAAAGCTTCCACTTTGAGGAGCCTTTAGCTATTGTCAGCAAATTTTGTCTGGGGATGCCTGTACCAAATTTCCAATGACTTCAGTGAGAATAGTCTAAAAGAGCATTTAAAAAGCTGCAGCAACACAAGGGAACTTCAAAGCTCTGTGTATCTGATGGTTGGTATTGATGCCATATACTTAGAATGAGAGGTAAGAGGTATTCCATGATGGATTATTGTACATGACCCAGAGAAGTGAGAAAGTTTCTGTTTCGTTCATCTAAACTTTATATATATATATATATATATATATATATATATATATATATATAGTCATGTACAGCACAATGGGACACTGTGACAGAAGCCAAAGCACAAACACTATTTACCTTCCCACCGCAGTGGTACCTATTTTATCTACTCACACTGGTATGCTTTCGAATGGCTAGGTTGGCAGGAGCAGTGGTAGAGTAGCTTCAATCCCTAGTATTTCCAGATAGGGCTGGAAATGACCCCATCTGAAATCTTGGATGAGCCACTGCCAGTGTCAATATGACTGAACAATATGTGCCAACTTGGTATAAACCTTCTGTGTCTCTAAATTGCATATTTTTGTTACAAGATCCAAAATTTCACATCTGAGTTCTTTAAGAACTCTTAAATGTATACCATCCCAATCCACTGATTTTGTGGGGTGGGGAATCTGTCAGTAAGGCCTAGAACATCTTCTCTTATCACCACAATTTGCCTCAGTTCTTCAGGCTCCCTTTCTGAAAATTTCAGTTCAGACACAGATATGTACCCTACATCTTCTGCAGTGAATAAAGATGCAAAGAATTGATTCTGCCTCTCTGGGATCAACTAATCCTCCTTTAGAGTATCTTTAGCAATCTTATCATCCGAAAGTACAACCACAACCTTAGCATTGCTCATGATGTACTTCAACAATGTTTATTGTTTGTCTTAATATTTTTAGAAATGCCATTCACATTATTTTCTTTATTTTGCATTCCTTATTGCCTGCTGGCATTTCTTTACTTTCACCAATCCCCTCATTTTTCAGAACTTTTCTCTTCTGATGCCAAACGTGGTGGTGTTGAACTTCCCTTCCACTTAGATATAAACTGAACTTGATAGCCCTGTGGTCACTGTTTCCAATCTGTTCAACAGATACATCTGGTCTAGGGCAGTATTTAGGATTAAATTTAGGGCTCCCCCTCTCGTCAGTTGCATGGCCTATTATTCTAAGCACTACCTAAAAATTGTACACCTTCTTTGTCACGACCAGTCAATATGAGGACAATTCAATAATAATTTACTGCAATACTTAACTGCAATACTTATTATTTGGCTGCCTCTCTTATTTCATTCGCCACCTCAAGATCACCCTGAGCACTTTGGTGAAAGGGGGGATAGTATTTCCCAAGTAACAAATTATTTGATATTGCCAGCCACAGCAGTTTTGTGGAGAACACTGACCCTTTTAAAATTTCTAGGGTTTTGTTTCCTTTCATTTCTTTCTCTTTACTTCCTTACTGAAAATTTTCATTATAATGGTGATGATGAAGATGATTTCTATGATATTATTATCATTATCGCCATCATTATTATTCAATGCCCTCTTGAACCTACAGAGCAACCATGCCTGCAGTACACCCTTCCCTGTCCTTCCTCATTAATCAAAAATGAACCCTTAAGCAAAAGAAGAAAAGTAAGAAAAGAGAGCTACCAGTAAGTGATGTTTTCCACTAATCTATTTCAGGACAACAGCTTATATCCTACTGAGAAAAGAGGTGGAAAGATGACATGGGGCAAAGCGTTTTTTACACACACATAAAACCCCCTCCACATTTTGGGTTATTGTAGTGGTAATGCCAGCTGTTTGTATATTTTGGCCTGAGCATTATTTGATATTTTGTATTCATTTCACTGGAGCCACAGGTATTTTAATACACCCTAATCAGACTACTGATTTCTTTGGTCACTATTGTATTTTGATATTGCATGAGTGGGATGACAAAGTGGTCATTGTGTTGGGGTTAGCGCCTACTCAAGCCATTAGGGAGCCTTTTGTTCAGCTTCGGCTTGTGCTGTAATTCTCCACCCACAACATCCAGCTAAACTGAAATATATTTTGGCAAAACATGCTGCATAGGCCATGATCCAAGGACACTGTGTGTTCCTGGGCAAGAAACCAAAAGTGCAGTTTGCCCGTACAGCTCGCTTAACCAATGAGGCACACAACTTCTGAAACAAAACATTAGCTTGAGCTCTTTGTCTCAGGGATCTGTGGCAAGAAAATGAACGGAAACATTCCAAGTGTGAATGCATTCACAGATTCGTCTAGATCATCACAATGGCCTCTGCCATCACACAGAACACCAGCAACAAAACTGTACTATTCAAAACAGTGATTCTCTTGCCAAAACAAGGAAAATTTATATGGCTTCTGAGCAAGCACAATTCCATCTGGAAATGAAAATGGATAGTAATAATCAGTAACTATGTGAATGACATGAATGACCACAAGGAATTAGCAGAGTGCACATTCAAAATGTGTTTATACTTCATTTAAGGACAGGTAGCTGCTATTCTGACAAAAACAGAGCTCTTCTTAAGCTTACCTAGAAATACCAGACTACGGAATGATCCCATTGTTAAACAATGAGATGCTCCCAACAGCAAGTCAAAAGGAAAGTATATTATTTCAGGGGAGAGATTGGGAATAAGCAATGGCAGCTGAAGGAGAAAGAAAAATGCATTAAGGCTGCTATTCCATGGCACTCAGGAATAAGTCCCACTGAATACATGCATAAGATTGGGCTGTTAACACTTAAAAGTGTGTCTCTTCTTTTTCCACTAAATGCCTAATATCTACCGGCTTCAACTAGAAAGAGATATGGCATGCTAGGGACTAACAGCTCAAACCACTATGTAGCAGCTGACAAGTTGTGCTAGATAGTAGCAACCTTCCCTCAAGAAGGTAGAGAAGATGCTAACATTTCAGATGCAATTTTAGAAGGGTAGCCCTAAGATCCTCTATGATATACCTGGGGAAATACAAAGCAGAATCTAAAGCAGATTTATGTATGTATGTATCTAAATTATATTTTAGGTCCCTTTTCTGGGCAAGTAACCATTCAAAGCAACTTGCAAGCAAAACAAAAGATTAAAAACAGTACGAAATTCAGAGCAGATCTGAGAGCAATCTTGGAGTCATTTTACAGGTAGATTAATGCACCAAGGGGCTGAGTGACAAAAAAAAGACATGGAACAACCAGTTTAAACATGAAAGAGAAGAATTTAACTTAGTAACCTTCAGCCTAAGAAAAACATCCTTTTCTCTAGAAATGTATGTTGTAAGTAGCTTATAGAATGTGCCAGGTCACTAAGCAGTTACAGTTCTAAGGTTTGCTATTAGGTGATCATGGGCATGTAGAAACAGAGATCAACTGTAATCTCATCAAAAGAATCCAAAGGCTGTACAAAATGGACAGATTATAATACATTGCTTCTCTGTTCATCTAGATAGAGCCATCTAGAACTTTATTCTTCTCCCTACTGAGTGGAAAGACTGGGGCAACTTCCAAAGCAGAGAGATTCAAGCAGGCATGGGAATAATAACTGAACATCAAAGCTGAAATTTCTAAAGACTTCACTAAATTCAATAGGATGGCAGGAAGTAGTCTGTCCTGCCACATATTTAATAGATATTAAGAAACTGGATGCCCAGTTCTTCTCAAAGGAGAGGTCCATTCAAGATCCCAATTCCAGCATCTTCTTTTTGTCTTTTGGGAAGTTTTGTTTTCATTATTTACCTATTGGAGACTTCTACACTCTTTCAAGATGGTGATACTGTGAATGTTAGATGGTATAAGGAAGAATTTTTGTCATCAGAAAATCAGCTTTCTTGAGCCATATTCCTTTGCACTTCTAAAAAAAATACTGGGATCAATATCCTCATTCATAACACTTATTGAAGTAAAGGTAGGTACCAAAGAAGAAAAGAAGAACAAATAATTATGAGGTCTCGCTGTTTTGGTTATCTTCTAATTCTTTGTATGCAAAAGATAAAGGACTATATTGAGAGAGGTATGGTCCAGCCAAAGTTAAACACTTCTGAATCCCATTGGATCTACTTTCTGCCACTGGACTCATTAGGACTTCAAAATGTTTAACTTTTGGCTGGATCATGATCTTAAGCAGCAATCCTATACACAATTACCTGGGAATAAGCTGAATTTGACTCAGTGAGGTTTACTTCTGAATAGTTATATGCAGGATTGTGCTGTTTTGTCCAAAGTGACTAATTGGATTGTGTTTTCAGCATGAAATGCAATATGTAAATAGTTTTGCATTAGTCTCTATCTCAGAATATAGTCTGCATATCCAGAAATTGGAAGCCATTCACTTTCTGTATTATGTCCTGAGGCTTCTCCCCTAATATATATCCTTGCCGAACCTGTGCAGCATAAATACAGCATGGGGCGAATTAGTGTATCTTCCCCTGAAGGCTCCAGAGAAGGAATTATTCTAACCTGAGGTAGAATTCTTTCCTCCCTGAATGCTACAGGTCTTATACCTCACCCAGGGTTCATTCTCCTGGACAGTGAGGAGTCTTCCAACAGTTAATGGCCTAAATAGAAAGGGGGATACTTTTATTCCAATTGAACTTGCCTGGAGCAAGTCCAGTTTCTCATGCATGGTAATGGAGAATGGGATTCCTAACCACTAGCCAATGTCTTGTTTACAAACATGCTACTAACTGCATTTTGCTTTGCATTTTCAGAACAAAAACATAGCCATCAATTCTCCAGTCTTTCATTTCATACTCCTCACTCAACATACCACTCTGTTTATTGTCACAGGCAAAGATAAAGTAATTATATTAGGTGCAAAGGCATTCTCTCTAATCAGCTTCCTTAGTGATCAATTATCAAATTCTTTTGTACTGCACTGAACAAAAATACAATTTAAGTGCTTAGAAGGAAGAGGCTTTGCTCTTAGTATGATGCTGAACAATACTACTTGCCATTGTGAGGAAGTTGACTTATATTCCAAGCTCACAATTTATGAATCTGTCACTTCATTCTCAGAAGCCTGGCAAGAAGCAGCCTCTGTGTTTAAGACTTTCATACATTACACTCTGAATGTCACACTCTGTGCATGCCTAAGGCCATATCTGTCAATAGCAAGCCCATTTTTAGCTGAACTTTTTAGTGTGTATGTTACATAACAGGACTTATATGAAGAGTTCACTAATAAGAAATATACTTATTTCAGGGTATAAGTGGAATAAACTGTATTGGTTCTTTAACCATCATAACCCACCCAAATCCATCAGAGCAGTTGGTGTTTATAATGCAACATCTGAAAATCAAAATTGAAAAAGGAATCTAATTAAGATATGTATTGCATTGCATTGCATTGCATTGCATGGTGCTGTGCAACCCACATTTCAATTTAAATCATGCCCAGCTTCCATGCAAGGTCTATTAAAAGGACTGAAGACCCTATAATGTCCACATGGTAGACTGTACGCAAAGTAACCTGCTTGAGTTTTACACTGATGACAGTTTGAGGCTGCATTTCTATACACACTTCTGAGTAGGCATGTATAAGATTGTGCTATAAATATATGCTATTTACAACAGTGAAATTACTCCATACATACATCACCTGCTATTGTCAGTTTGGGATGTCTTGTTCCATGGGTCTCCTACTTGATAGACCTAGTCTTTGCAATATGACATTCATCAGTGGAGAGAACTGCAAGTTCAGTAGTCTGAACTAGGAGAATCAGGGACAGAAAGTTGGGAGTTGGCTTAAGTCATGGGCTGCAGGGACTTTTTTTGGAAAGCAACTTTGCTGCCTGCTTATCAGTCTGCGCTTCCTTTCACTATTCTCAGCTTGTATAGTGGTAAATAAAGCAAATATCGGGGGGGGGGGGACCATCTTAAGTCTCCAGCCCTCTTACATCCATAGGAAACTCAATCCTATGGTGCTACCCCAAGACTTCTGACTATTCAGGAGAGAAAGAGGGCATGTAACAATAAAAATAGATACAATGCTTACATTCAGAACTTAGCTTTGTGAAGTCAGCTGCTGCCTGACTTATTTTCTCATGGAATCACTAGACAGAATACTGAATTTAGAATATCTCTGTGGGTGAGGCTCTCAGAGCTTCTTTAGGTGAGGAAAATAATGATGGTTTTCTTCTGATCTTTCAGTACCTCATTTCTTTTGCCCCTGCAACACCCTTCTAGTCTTTAAAATACATACTAAAATACTGAAAAGGGTTAAAGGCAACACTTTGTCTTTTGGGTCTTCTGTAGGCTGAAGAAAAACAGAAACAATATCAATTTTTAGTTCATGGCTTGAAGAAGGCCTAGCAGCCAAAACATCACCTTTAACTAGGTGACTACTTCTGAGTATCATTTGCTATTTAATATTGTAGTTTACATGCTGGTGCTGCACCATTAGGACCGCCAGTTTCTTTCTTTCTTCAGCTCATCTCCTTAGGAAGATTTGTCCTGTGATACACGCCATGCTACATTTTCAGAAAAAAGTTCTTGGGCAAGACTTATCTAAGTTCTGCTTGACCTTGATTGTAGCTCCCTCAGCTTAAAGCTGCTTCTCTGCCCCACAAGAGCGCTAGATGCATGCTTATTGTTGAAAAACATCTGGAAACCTGCAGCAGGAAAAGCAGTTGCAGGGATGGGGTGGTGTTATAGTGGAAAAGCTGGGAAATGTTAAACATCACCTCCCAGCTACCATTTATTTGCTGGAAACTGCCCCCATCTGAAGCTGCCTTCTCCTAAAGAATGAACCATTGCATTTGAGTGTAACATTTAGTTTGGTCCTAAGATGCAGTCAAATGTAAAATCAATCCACACAGTCTTCCGTGTGTGCTGACCTGTGACAACTTAGCCAAGAGCCAATGCAATTGACTCAAAACACTGGCTGCTATGAGTTTAGGTGGTCATACAACTGCCCTAAATTTGATATACAGTGTGTGCCATGAATCTCAATGCTGCTGAATGTAGCCTGAAAGTCATATATTGCCTTGGTATGTTCTAACTCTAGAATGGGAAATAGTTGGTCCTCCAGTTGTTTTTGGACTACAATTTGCATCTTCCCTGACCATTGGCCATGCCAGCTAGGGATGATGGGAGCTGTGCAGCTGGCTTGGCACAGGTTCTCCATCCCTGGTCAAAGTGATGCATCTAACCTTTATTTTCTCCTAATGAAAATAATACTACACATGTTGGGAAAGCTGTCTTGAATAAAGCTAACACTCCATTTCAATTTTCAACAATTGGAAATGCCACATCGAAACAGTTTTGTGCGCATCTTGTTTCAAATTTTGTTCCTAAATACTTTCTCATTGGAATTCCAATGAAAAGTAGGAATTCACATATCTGTAATTTTCCATCCCTTGATACCTCCATCAATTGAAGCTGATATCTGTTTAGAAACATGTGAACGTCCGTATGAAACAGCTCTGTGAATTTGGCTTGTAGCCCACAAACAGCAGCACATATTTGGAAGGTTAAAATGTGCATGGAGGCTGCAGAACTAAATTGCTATCCCCGGCCCCAGTCCTTTCAGAAGCCTGCACATCTGCTAATGAGAAGCAGCAAGGAATACGAGGCAAGAAAGGATGAGGCATCAGGGAAAGAATTGCAGGAACAGTCAGATGGAAATGAGAAGTAGGTGGACAGTCAGCAGCTTGATGAGACCTAGCAGTCTGGGATCAGCTAGATATGCAGAAATAAGTGAAGGTACTGTTACGTGCCACCCCAGTCTCCACAATGCAGTGTGAGAGACTTCAGGGCTTCCAAGTGCTTACCCAGGGCTTGTGTTTCCTTTTGGGAATAAGGCACAGCAGAGACTGTGGTGTCTCTATGATATATGGTTGATATCTGACTCAATTAACTCAGACATCTACACTAGGACAGCAGGCAGGAGGTAGGTCAGTTTCTCCTGGTAGATCACTGAATGATTTACAGGGACTTCTGCAAATCAGCAGGGACTTCTGATTCTCTGTTGTTTAATAATGGCAACATAACAAAGGCTTTAGTCTTCCCTTTTCTCCAAATCAGGCTGCTATAATATCCCTCATCGTTAGTAACACAGATGCAAATGGGTTCATGTATAGGGAGGTCATGCTCAAGTGTGATTCTGCCCCATTCTAAATTTTGCTTTTATCTGACTCTGATTGGTGGACCTTAGGATTCTAGCAAAAATTAAATTAAATGCCAGGTGACTATGAGCAAGAGTGTAGCCTTTATATTATTACATATTCCAATAATACCCAACCCTTCCTCCAAGGAACTCAAGGCAACACACATGGAGGTGATCTTATTTTATCATTTTAACAACCTTGCAAGGTAGATTTGACTAAGAGATTCACCAAAAATGAACTTCATGGATGAGTGAAAATTTGAACCACAGTGTCCCTGGTTCAGATTTACTGTACCATACTAGCTTTTTAATTCTTTACAGTTTCATGCCAGGATTAATAATGTCTGGTTTCTAAGTTTCTAAATCAATAATATATTACATAGTACTGAAGCTGTTTGTAACTATCAAGGGGGTACAGTTTCTGTGAAAAACCCATTAAAGTGAAGGTGTAAGGAAACAGTTCTTGGTCAATTGCACCCATACAGGTCTTTGTCTTTTCTCCTTAAATGCTGTGCAGTTTTGCTGTGTTCTTCTATTAAAAAATAAGAATAGGAGCAAATGCACGGAACCTATGGCTCCAGAAAAGTGTATGTTTAAATGTGTTTAATTTATTAATATGACTTCCTTATGCTATGTTTGGAATTCACCTTTTCTTGTAAAAAGAAAGTTTTAATGTGCTGCTTTGTATGATACAGTCGAAACAGCATAGACAATTCTTATCTATCTGTGTCAAATAAAGGGGAATAATGTACCTGTGTCAAATATAATTACACCCTTGGGATATACAGCATAAGCCTGTGCATCTTAAACCAGTCATTTTCATTTCTGATTTTTAAATTTATACTTCAAACCTATGTTTGTATTTCCATTACTCCCATGATGGTACCTGGGCAGGAATACTGCCACGCAAGGCATTCATCAGTGCTGTTTCTCAAACCACTATGCAAATTAGCCCTGAAGGATGCTCTTAAAACATCAAGGCTTTATCTGAAAAGCAAGCTCAAAGTGTATTTTTCATTTCTTTTCCATTTTTTTATTTTTTAAAACAAAGATCCATTTAAAAAATGGAATAAAATTGTGATCTTCTCCATCTTTTTCTATGCAGCATTGTATCATAGATTATTTTCTGTTGGATTCTCTTACGATTCTAGATTTTAATGATGCAAGAATAGAGCTTCTGCTGCTCCCTTTGAGAAGCCATTTCAATGACGTACTTTGTCATTAGGAAATACGTGGTGATAGCCTGCCTGTGTTTTCCAGTGCTCAGCTGCACCTCATTCACTGCTTCAAGGTATTCCCCCTTGCACCAATCAAACTCACACCTTTTTCCATGTAAGGCCAAATGCTGCTTTCAAAGGCAAGCTTTGGGCATCTCCTGCTATTAATGGTAGCTTTGTGCCACCACTGCACCCTAAGTAAGGGTGCAATCAGTGCCCTGAACAAACTAAGACTTAACACATTCCCATCCATTCCATTTGTTTATCAGGAAAGTAAGGGCATATTCATAAGGGAGCTCTATGAACATCTGTTAGACTCCCATGTGTAGCTTCAGAATGTTATTATAAAAAGCAGAAGAGAGCCATATATAAATTGTATTATGTTCTGGTCAATGTAGCTCTTTTACTGATTTACAAATTAGGAATGCCTTCTTAGAATTGCCAGTGGAAACACCCTAAGGCTGTAATCTTAAAGGAATTTACTTTACAAAAAAGACTCTGCAAAACACGTGGGGTTGTTCCTAATTAAACATTCATACAATCAGAGTTGTAGGGCAAGGCTTCTGTGTCTTCAATTGTTATGTAAAATAGCGAATTTCCACAGGTGTAACATGTCATGCAAGCTATATCTGCTGAAATTCCTTTTTCTGTACAACCATGAAAGATACAGGAGCATCCAACCACCTTCAGACCTGAAGGTCATCCTAGCATTGGACTCCTACCTGCAACTCCCATTCATTTCAGAGGAACATGCTTACAAGGAAGTATGCTTAGGACTGGAGCCTTCACGGTGTTGTGGACCGCAGCTATACAACATACATTCTGAAGCATTTGCACCTGCTTACTGGCAATTATTTGCACTGATGGACAATGCAAGAATTAGACCATACCATTTGGGGGTTGTAAATATCCTTTGGCATTTGTACCCGGCAAAGTCTTCTAACCACATCATCACCAAAAGAAACCTACATCATTAAGCATATAAATATTTGTTCTTATCTTGCCTGTATACACTATCATAACATAGCATCATAAGAAGATTCTGCTGGATCAGGCCAATGGCCTATCTACTCCAATATCCTGTTCTCACACTGGTGGAGCAGTTGCCTGTGGGAAACCAGCAAGCAGGATTTGAGCACAAGAGCACTCTCCCCTCCTGTGTTTTCCAGCAACTGGTATCATTATTTATCATTTATACTGCCATGTGCTTTACAGTGCTTATTATTGTTACCCACACAGCAATGCTATGAGACAGGTCCACCACTATGGTTCCCACTATTATTGCCAGTGGGGGAACTGAACATCAATTCCAAGCTCAGCTCTCTACCAAGGAAGTTATTTATTATTATTCTTTGGTGCAAGGGTTCACCCCTGGCCAGCTCTCTGAGGTCCACATGCTAGCAATGGTTGGCCCATGGATGCTTGTTTACATGACATGAAGGCTGGCAGCATCAACCCTGCTGTGTGGAGGAAATCCCTTGTAGATAACCACAGTGCCTGGAGACACAGACTGTCAGGTTGTGCATCCATAGCAGTGACCAGAGGAGAAATTACTGCAGGAGGAGTGCAGAGAGAAGAAACGCCATGGTGCACCTGTAGCAGCAAAACTGGAAACCTTCATCTGCCCCAAATGCAACAAAAAATGACTCTCTCTCTCTCTCTTAGTGGTCTCTACAGCCACAGCAGGTGCTGTAACCTTCCAACAGTTTGACTCCACCCTCAAAGCACACTCCTCCATTGTCTCCTCAGACAGACAGATGCCAAGAAAATAAAGGTGAATAGGGCACTGCCCCATCCAACAGCCAGCCCCCACCTGTCTGCCTTCTTCCTTACATCTGGTCAGGGCATTGGCATTATCTGCTGCCAGCTTCCTCCTTTTTAGTCCTATTGTTACCTCTGCAGACCTCAGTAGAGAGGAGGATGGGGACAAAAATAGAATGACTGTGGCTCTTCCTGTCATTGACTCTGACTCAGCCAACCATGGGTCTCCTAGCTTCCCACTCTGACAGTCCCAATTGTCATCAGGCCACACTGGGTCTAGCTATCCCACCCTCTTGCATGCACACATACAAATGTACATTGAACAAACACGTACAACTGTGAGTCATTCAGCAAACACATGGCACACAGCCTCCTACCTCAGCTGATCCATGCAGATAATTTGAGGAGCAGGTTATCCCTTCCCCATTCATCAAATGATTGATCTGATAATCAGGATTTGCATTCCCAACAAGACTCTGGGTGGAGAAGCCCATCCCATCCCCGTGTTTCCTTTTGAAAGGATTTTGTTTTGCTTTTCTGCTGCTTCTGCTGCCCTAAAATCAGTGAGTTCTTGTAGACACAGGAAAACGTACAGGGGTGGGGGGTGCTGGATCAGGCCCTCGTGCTGGGGTTTAGCCACCCCTGCTCTACACATAGAATTTCACAGTCCCACTCACCTCTATATGCTATACAGAATATGTGCTGTTTACCTGCTTGCCACAGTATTGGGGGGGGGGGGATATTTGGAAAAAATATGAATTCTAAACATGTTTATACCAATATGAGGTATTATTCAAATGTCTGTTTAAGGCTGCTTCACATATGACATTATCTGCACCTGTGTACATTTTCACATCTGGTGATCGTATTTTGATAAATGTATTTTCATTGGAAGTGCTAAAATATACTACATAATCTTCACATCTAAGAGTATACACCCATGTAGGAAAAACACAGAGTGTGGAATGATCCTTATAAATTGGCTATTCTTATGAATTAGGGGACATTCCCAAGAGTCATGGAATGTAATCCTTTGTTATTTTGGGTCAAAAAACTCTCACTGTGTATATTTAGATCATATGATGTTTTCTCTAGATTAAAAATTCATCCCAACACTCTTTAAAAATTCCTTTTGGTCTTTTGCAATGAATAAGCAAGACAGCATTTATGAAAACAGTGTTCTATGAAATCAGATTTCCATTTATTAAGCATGTAAATTTCTTTCATTATTTTTCCTCTGAAATTTCTGGTAAATCTCTCATATAAACTGCTTGCTGCTTTATTTAATTATCAAAAGAGAGCCAAGTATTTCAGCTATTCTAACTCCATATACCTGCAAATTCTTAATGCTGCATTTAATTAAGCAACACTTAACTACAGAACTGGGCCATTGCAATATAAAGATTTCATATGTGTCATGTATCAGAATAATCTATTGGTGGATTATGAAAGTCTGCATACTTAATGCAAAGGAAAGTGATAAACTGTTATGATTCTATGCATTCTAGGCCCAATGGAAACAAACCATTATGTGAACCCTATCTAAATACATGTAAAGCCCCATGTTACACATTTCTACTCAGACGTAAGCCCCAATGAGTTCAGGGATACCCTAAATTAAGAGTGTGTTGCATCTTTATAATATAAAATTCGAGCTTATATAAACAAGGCCCACTAGCACAAAATATATACCCTAAAGTGTGTTATTTGCCAGCAATTAATGCACATACTGTTTTTTGTCGATCAGTTTTCTCTGAATTTTATCTTTGTAAAGTGAATTGTTTACAATTGCAATCTCTTTTGACAGGGTCAACATGCCAGATTATATATACTGAAGCAGTTGTATTTACCAATGCCTTGTTTTGCTATGTATCAAATAAGTATTGATATATATGTTTACATGGGCTAGCATCATGCAACAGTAACTCCCCTGTCTTACTGAATGCACCTGAAGAAACAATTTAAGCAGAATAATTCAAAATTTCAAAGACATGGAAATATGTAAGTCTTCCCACCCTCTCCAAATTATCAAGCGTAATATTTTTGCTAGATTAATTTACACATTGCAGCAGTTTCTCCCAATATTTACAATAAGAAATTCGTATCGCCACTTGTCATTCAATATAACTGTACATCCAAGAGGCTTATAATAATAGCCTTTAATTAAACTGGCGATTGTTACAGGGTTTTCTGTTGCCCTTTGAAGGTCTTAATTATTAGTTGTATCCAGCCTTTTATGGCACATAGATGGTTATATTAAATAATTGAACTGTATCGCCCATGGAAATATCGTGATTTTTGTCTGTTTTAATCAGATCCTTGCATTTTGAGGTTTTAAAACGAATAACGCTCCCCCTCCCCTTCCATGCGGTGTTACATTAGCATGCTAGGATATATATAAAAAAGGTGGCTTTTATGGGAATAATTGTTAAGCATGATGCATGTAAATGAGCTGTTTTTCTATGCATGGCTAGCAAAAGTGCTAATTAAATAGTTGGTATTCGAGGCTATGTTCGTTCATTGTTTAGTGACACACAAATCCAGCGATGTGTGCCAGCAGACATTTTAAGTTGAATGTTTTCTCTTCTGCGGTCTTTGTCATGAGATGGTGGCACCATGATGAGAACACTAGTGTAAGCAAAATACTGAAATATGCTTTAATAATGTTTTAACCATGTAGCAACACCAGCCTAGTTCCGTAATGAATTTTTAATTTCTTCATATAAGGATGTTCCGAGTTATCGCTGATGCATATTAAATCATATACATGAGTCATTTTCTCACTAAATTTGCATAAAATGGCTAAATGCTAATGCACCAAATGGGGTTTACTATATATGGTACAGTAAATATGCCCTTGCAAGCTCGCTGCAATCAATCTCCAGTATTTCATTAGCAGCTTACGCAGGGTGGGGTCAGAAAGGGGGGGGGGGGGAGAAATAGGAAGGCAGGGAAATGTTGTGTTGCTTCCTAGAATATGATTACATGATACAATGGTGACAATATATGTGAAGATTCGGATTTATGTAAGTTTTCCAAAGGAGAAATGTAGAGAAATTAGCTTTCTGAAAGCATTGGTCCTATTCATATACAGTATGTCAGCAAAGCTGTTTGTGCATTTTTTGCATTTGATTTTGAATGGCAGATTAAAATTATATATATATATTTAATTATTTTACTTGTTCTATGCACATTTGGTCCAAATTCTGACAGCATTTTGATATTTCCCATGTGCCAGTTAAACAGATGATGATGATGAGAGAATCAGTTCTCTTCCACTGTCTATTAATTGTGCCTACCTCATATTCATGCATTATATACCACTCCTCTTTAATTCGCACATAATAAGCTAGTATGAAGGCTATGGCATTGGCATGCCTGGCAATATTATTAGGCCAAACAACTGGGTCACGTTAAAACAAACAAAAGACTTCCTCTTTTCTCTCTGCTGCACCCCACCCCAATCATTTTGCCATCCAAAACATCTTTGTACCTGGTGTTGCGTGTGTGTGTGTGTGTTTGGGGCATGCAATTCAAAAATAAATGTATGATTTGCCCTACAGTTATTTTAAATTAGTCCTGATAAATAATTAAGTAATGCATAATATATTATTTAGATGCAATGGTCTTAAGAATTTGAGTGGTATTTCAACTACAATTAGAGTAATTTATTTATCAGTAAAAAAAAATAAAAAATTACATAATCACAGTTCAAAATCCAGTGGACTGGAGAGATATCAGAAAGACATCCATGAGTGTGATAATGACTTAAGCATTAGATTGACTTAATAATGTAGCAATATCATATACAAGATTCTAGAATCTCTAATATCCCTTGTATTTGATGAATCATTTTTAAATGATGAAGGTGGCCGTATTGTTTTCTGCTTCTTATGCAGAACTATTAGGGAGAGAACTAGCAGAGGCAATCGTTTTTTTGTTTTTGTTTTTTTAAATACTAGAAGAGATCTGAGCTGTAGTCAATAACTAGGGTACTCTGAAAAACACTTTGCTTTTTTTCCAGATGATTCGGGCGAACAGCCCAATCCACAAACCAGTTAAGCCAAAGACATAAATATTTATAACTCAAACCACAAATCAATCAAGCCACAACCACCGGATTTAAGCCAGTTTAGGTGCTACTGAAATACATCAGCTCCTTTTTAATCAAGAATCAAAGTTAAAAGCGAAAGCAAAGGCCCAAAGCTCATTATAGTTGGAGACTGGGCTAACGTGCCTCATATTAGATATGTCACATTATGGAATGTTCCTCGGGAGTAAATAGTTGTTTGTTTGTTTGCTTACCATATTTATAGAGTAATCCTAAATGGGATAGAGAGTGGTTAAATGCCACTATTTCCAAAGTTCTGCTAGACTGCTGTAGTCAAGGCAGAAGCTAGCTGTGATTTTTGTTCCTTCTGATTTAAATGGGAGGTAAATTAACCAAGCCACTTCAGGATTTACAGTGCTACGGAGCCTGATCTGAAAGACTTTTGGGGCATGAGAGAGCTCTGAGGAGAACCAAGCAATCCCTTAACGTGCCTTTTGAATCCTCTGAACTGTTCTGGATTGAACCCTACCCCTCAGTGGTATATTTACACCCGTAGAGCTTTCTATAGGTATACCAGAGCTGCTTCTGGGGTGGGTGGACCAGCCAGGAAGAAGAAGAAGGAGGTGGAGGAGGAGGAGGAGGAGGAGGAGGAGTTTGGATTTGATACCCCGCTTTATCACTACCCTAAGGAGTCTCAAAGCAGCTAACAATCTCCTTTCCCTTCCTCCCCCACCACAAACACTCTGTGAGGTGAGTGAGGCTGAGAGACTTCAAAGAAGTGTGACTAGCCCAAGGTCACCCAGCAGCTGCATGTGGAGGAGCAGAGATGTGAACCCGGTTCACCAGATTACAAGTCTACCGCTCTTAACCACTGCACCACACTGGTGCCTCTGGGGTGGTGCAGAATCATCCAAACAGCCCTCAACTGGCCTTTGGCCAGAGTTAGCTTTGCTCTATTTTTACTATATTTAATATAATGCCACAAATATTTTCCAGTGGACAACACAAACTGATAAAACGCAATTAAAAGACACAATAGCCTAAAATAACCACTTCCAGCACATTTCTAGCTTTAAAATTCCCCAGCAAAGTGAAGGATAAAAGCAGATTATTAATATATGCAGATAATTAATATATGCAATGATTTGAAACACTATGTTTTTTAGTTTTGTTTAAAAAAAAAAAAACCCTGGGAGAGTTTTATAAAACCCTTTTTCATTTGGTGGCAAGTGACCAAAAAGAAGGTGGCAGGAGAAGCTTCCACAACTATAAATGAGGAAGGTCTCTCTCTGGTAGTCACGCATTTCATTTTAGTTGGCAAAGGCACCTGGAATGGGGCCTCTGAAGAAGATTTCATTGTTTGGGTTGATGTATCTGAGAGACAGTGATCTTTCAGGCATGGCGGTCTCAAACCATTAGGAACGTACAAGGATAAAACCAACACTTTGAACTGAGCAGGAAACAGACTGGGAGCCAGTGCAACTAACAAAGCAGTGCCTTGGTATGATCAAATCACCAGCACCAGCTAACAACCTGGTAGCCCTACTTTGCACCAACTGCAGTCTCTAGCCCACTGTACAACACATTGCAATAATTGCAATAATCTGCATCATTTGTACTATGTATGTATTTATTGTAGGTCATTGAAGTTTAACATATTTTTTTCCAGGAACAATGCATTTTCAATACTATATAGATGTTAATGGCATAAATTTTTATATTTCTGCCATTCTAAAGCTATTGTGTTCGATCTGGTTCATTCATTGACCTAAAACCAACAAAACAAAACAACGCTGGGCATGATGCTGTTGAAGTCCCATTGAGCACATGGTTAATTCTGCCAGTAGCATCTGTTAGACTTCAAAATGCTTGACTCTGACTGAATATATACTTCCATAAACATCCTAGAGATGCTCCATCCCCAAGCATGCAAAAATTAATCCTTTTAAAATCAATGGGATTTGTTTCCAGATAATGTGTTTAGGATGGCGCTCCATCTGTTTAATATTCAATGTGTACATCAAAATAGTTGCTAGCTCTCTGTTCTGTAGCACCTGCCAACCTGGACTCATTTGGAAGGTAAGGTAAAGGTAAAGGGACCCCTGACCATTAGGTCCAGTCGTGACCGACTCTGGGGTTGTGGCACTCATCTCGCTTTATTGGCCGAGGGAGGCGGCGTACAGCTTCTGGGTCATGTGACCAGCATGACTAAGCCGCTTCTGGTGAACCAAAGCAGCACACAGAAACGCCGTTTACCTTCCTGCCGGAGTGGTACCTATTTATCTACTTGCACTTTGACGTGCTTTCGAACTGCTAGGTTGGCAGGAGCAGGGACCGAGCAATGGGAGCTCACCCCATCACGGGGATTCAAACCGCTGACCTTCTGATTGGCAAGTCCTAGGCTCTGTGGTTTAACCCACAGCACCACCCGCGTCCCCAATTTGGAAGGTAGGGCAGGATAAAGATTTAATAAACAAATAAAATGTGAAATATAACAAACAATACCAAAACATTTGATCTATAATAAATGCAGGCTTTCTCTTCCCTGACCTGTCCAACCTTTTCTCAGAAAACTGCAGGATGTCTGCTTACTCTCCCAGAGCTCTTTCCAGATGTCTGCTCACCCTCCCAGAGCCCAACATTAGGATGACCAAATCACAGAAGAAACACAGTGCAATCCTATCAAGGTCTATTCAGAATTACATCTAATTGAGTTTAGTGGGGCTTACTTGCAGGTATATAGAATTAACCCTTAACCAAATAAATAAGTAGGTAGAAAGAATGGAATGAGAGAAACAAAGGGTGGAAGGAGAGGGGGAGAATATTTTTCTGAGTATCTCCTTTAACATACCCTAATAATTCATTTCTAGTCACATAAATCTATTGAGTCACATAAATTGAGACAAGAGAAGACTTTTTGATCAGATATTCTTGAAGAATGTAGTTCTATATTCATTCCTACAAGGAAGTAGTTTCGTACCTATAGATGGAGGAACCTAAATGGTCCAATAATTCCTACCTTCCAAAGTGGCTCAGATTACAGGTGGCATTTTTGAAAAGTACTCCCCCCTTTTTTCATCCCCCCCCCCCTGTAAGTTCACAATTGTTCCTGAACATTGAGTTATTTGTGCAGATACATTCCATCCTCCCTCCAAGAATCTCATGGATAGATGGTGCATTTCAGATCTGAATTACAGGAAACCATAGGACCATGTCTTCTCTTGATAACAATATTTCTTTATAACCCGAATTATTTTTTTCTTGAATATTGTGCTGCCCTGGACAATCATAAGAAAGTGTGTTTTGCTTTAAAATTCATGACACTATACTTGCTGTAAACCAACTTTCTGTAAGCCATGCTAGAAATGTTTTACCAATGGATGGATGTGGATTTAGAACAATAAAATAGACTAGCTTTTTCTATGCCATTTTTCGGAAGTTGCCTTAGACTGAGTCAAACCTTCAGTCTATTTAGCTCAGCATTGCCCACATGGACTAACGGTAGCTCTGTGGAGTTTCTTATGTGTAGATGCCAGGGACTGAACTTTCTACATGCGAAGAAGAAGAGGAGTTTGGATTCGATATCCTGCTTTATCACTACCCGAAGGAGTCTCAAAGCGGCTAACATTCTCCTTTCCCTTCCTCCCCCACCACAAACACTCTGTGAGGTGAGTGAGGCTGAGAGACTTCAAAGAGGTGTGACTAGCCCAAGGTCACCCAGCAGCTGCATGTGGAGGAGCAGGGACGCGAACCCAGTTCACCAGATTACGAGTCCACCTCTCTTAACCACTACACCACATTGGCTCTCTGTGTTCTGCCACTGAGTTATGGCCTTTTTATATTTTAGGAAATGCTTTCTTGTTATTTACATGTGGTGTCTTCATGACATATATTATCTTCTGTTTTAAAAGGTTCAATAGTGTAAGCAAGCATTTTCTATTAATACAATACACTTATGATGGTAGAAGACATCAATGATACTGAAGAGGATCTACAACCTCCTTCTTTCTAACTAACACCGCACTGAAACAATATTGGCATAATGAAAATTGCTAGTCCTTAAGGAATTGCAAGATTCCTTGTTGTTTTTGGCTTGTGCTTAAACAAGTATTATGGGACAATTGCCAACACGGCCAATAATACCTGGCAATCGTCCCATAGCTAAACCTATGTGCCGCCCTCCAGGCATATTTTCAATATGTACATAGAATGGATGCTATTGTCATAAAGTACACAAAGTGATCTAATACATTGCATTAGATTAATCTCCAGATACATGGGATTCAGTCTGCAACTATTCCAATCAGTGGGATCTTTGCTGCTGAATTCAGGGTGATATGGATTGTCTTCTTAACATCCCAACCTGAAATACATTTAGTGGAAGCAAATGTCCTCCCAATAAATATGTATTTGTGGATTGAGGACTCTGGTTGTTGTTGCTGATAAGCAACTTGTTTGCCTGTCTTTGGCTTGCAGAGCAGTTGTGGGGTCCTAATGTGCAAATTGCTCCCCAAACTTTTTTTTTTTAAAAAAATGGAGCAGTTGATGTATTTTCCAGTTGTAATGTGAAATGAAATACTTATGTAGTTGGTTCCTGTTATAGCGTTTGCTTACTTCTTAACAAAATAGGCCTCTAATTTTAGCAACAGCTGCATGTCTATCTATTTGCCAGAATACACATTTGGACATATTTATGCACACAGGCATTCACTCACACACGCATACATTAGTCAAGACTAAAAATAACTGTCTTCTCTCTAAGCATGGACCATTGTGAATACATGCAATGTTGCTTGTAAGTATAAAAAAGTTCACAAGATGGAGGAATTGAGAATGTATGAACTATTCCAGCATGCAGCGTGTACAGATGCCCATATACTGGTAATTTTGTATGTGATCTGTACAATGTATGGGTGTGACCACATAAACACCTGTTGTAGAACCATTTCCGGAGCTTCTACCTATTTTGCAAACAGAATCTCTTAACATTTTGGAAGCCAACCAGCCACTATAATTAAAAACAGATAACACTGAGCAATAGAGCTGGATACCAGCAGGTATTAGAATGCTACTTTTTAAAAAGAAGTATGTTTCCAGAGTGTCCATTTTTCAATAAAATAAACTCAATCTCACAAAAGCACACTGTACAAACAGAGTATATACACAATAACAGACCCTGCTGATGTCAACAGTTCCTTAAATAACAGTATTATTTCCATATTCTGGACCTTGGCTAATTAAGGATACACAGACACATACAACTCTGGCTTCTTCATCAGCTTATTAGAAGGCCCATTAAGGTAGTTTTCCAAGTTATAGTTCATCAGCTGCCTCTAGAATAAGAAATTTAGCATTGCCCATATCCTGGGCACTCAACATCAGTCAATTAGTCATTAGAAACAAAACATTGTTGCCAGTGTAAGTAAAACATTTGCTTTGACAAATTCAGCAGGTGTATGACTTATTGTAACAGACCAACATCCATTGAAGGCTGCAATCTGCCAGCCCTATTGAAACCAGAAGGAAATGTGTACTTGTCCTCTTTGGCTCTTTGACTGGTTTTCTCTTTAAACTCAAGTCAAGTTCTTTCTTCCCTTCCTCTTTGGCCTATTGGCATGGGAGAAAGCAGTCTCCATGCCACACTGAGGTGGGTGGATTTAACTCCCAGTTGAAGAGTTAAGATGGTATCATTAGTTGCGCACAGCATGATTTCCCTCTAATCCTCTCTGGAACTTACAACAAGTTTAAATGTCCATGCATGATGTTATTAACTGGCTTTAGTGAGTACTTAAGACATGGAATTTTTTTAAGCCACCTCTAGACATGTTTTACTGTACCTAGCAACAAAGGTGCAGCTAGCCAGTGCAGACTACATTTTGCAAAGACTGGAGGAGGGAGAGAGAATTACATATGTAGGTGTTATTCCCTCCACGAGTGGAACAAATTGTAAATGTTACAGATTGCTGGGAAACGGGTACAGTCCTAGGGACTAGAAACTTCAATTTTAAAAACCTATCTGACATTTCATTGTTATTAAGAATGTGTTAGATTGTCATGCAAGCAGAAGGACTGAAGGCTTGCATTCTGAAAAACATGACTACAAAGCCAAAACACCTGTGTACATCCCTATATAGCATCAGAAATGTTTTACTTGTCTATGCCAAAGCTTCAGCTGGCTGGAAAAAAAGAAGAATCTCTGAAGAGGAATTTAACCAATGAAGCGGTGTTAAAAACTGACAATCTAACAAAACAACATCACTACCATTAAAGCCAGTTTGCTTCCACGGTGCTATTAAAGACTCCACATTGCAATGATTCCTTGATGCCACTAAAAGAAAGGTGTCATTCTGCGGCTACTGGATGAAAGAAATGTAGATGAGAAGTGCCAGGTTCTCCCCACCACCACCACCAAACCCAGCCACCCCATCTAACTATGGAGGCAATTTTCACAGAGTTAGAGTAACAAATCAAAAGGAGCAATAACTGCCAGTAACTTTGCAGGGATATCTAATGGGAAGAGGCTACAGCTTTTATAAGATCTTCATCAGAGGACTAGATCAGGGGTCACCAAACTTTTTCAGCAGGGGGCCGGTCCACTGTCCCTCAGACCTTGTGGGGGGGCCAGACTATATTTTTTTTTGGGGGGGGGAAATGAATGAATTCCTATTCCCCACAAATAACCCAGAGATGCATTTTAAATAAAAGCACACATTCTACTCATGTAAAAACAGACTGATTCCCAGACCATCCCCTGGCTGGATTTAGAAGGCGATTGGGCCGGATCCGGCCCCAGGGCCTTAGTTTGCCTACCCATGGACTAGATTGTTGCGTGTTTAAAATGACGGTGGTGGTGGTGATGGAGCAACTAAAGATGAAAGTAATACATTCAGTGCAAACCGGGTGCCTTTGCAAAGGGAAGTGGCTGGTAAAAGGAAGGCCAGCAACCTAAAGGCATAAAGAGAGAGGGAGAGAGAGAGAGAGTACAGGGTGGGGGTGGGAAACTTTGACATGCCTAACCTGACAAGGCAGAGGACAGGGAAGACGCTGCATTGCACTAGCAGAGGCAGAGCCTGCACCAGAGGGAGGAGAGAGCGCGCGCCAGCCTAGGAGATCAGCCATCCCGTCTCCCGGGAAACACCAATCACTGTTCGCGCCTGAGAGGCAACTGGTGCTTGTCACACAGCAGCCTGGTACTGCCCAGCGGCCCGCTCGCTGCCATTGCTACGCCAGTCCTCGCAGCAGCAGCAGCATCCGTCCTCAAACGGTTGAGTCAAGTGCACCTTCTTTTGAACTAGCCTAGCCTTCTCCCCAGAAAAACGCACACAAGCATCAGAATACAGTAATCTGATATTCTCAGCTCAGGAGAGGGATTAAAAAAACAAAACAAAGCAGTAATAGTAATACAAAAAAACAGCAAAAAAACTTTCCTTCCTATTTTGTTTGGTGCTGGTTTGGTTTGGTTTTGAGCATCTTTGCAGGTAACTCTCTCCCCCTCCCTCCTTTCTCTTCTTGTAGCCTCAGGTCATTAAGCAACAAGCGGCAGGAATTCAGCAGGCCAGCTGCCTGTCTGTCCACCTCCTCCCTGCCCTCAATGATCTTCAGCATCTTTCATAAAGGGCTGCACTAAGATCACATTGCACGGTGCTAGGGAACGGCCAGCATGGAGTCAGGCTCAGCAGCAACAACAGCAACACGGCTCTCTGTTCCAGCCGGAGCCCTCACTCCTCTGGGCTATCCAGGAGAGCAGCTAGCTTTGGAAAGGGGAACCAGAGCCACCAACCAAGAAAGGCTTCTGCTTATACCCACCTAGGATAATAGCAGAACCATAACATGAAAACCAATAATATTAATAACACAATTGTCATTGCCTGGACTATCTGTATTCCATTTTCCTTTGACCTCACTACTTACAATTCCACCCCACAAAGTGTTTGTGTGTGTATCAGAATAGCACTTAATGCAACTGATGAAGTAGTCTGCAGTCCACAAAAGCTTATGCCATGACAAAAGAATTAGTCTGTAAGGTGCCACAAGGTTGTATGCTGTTGTCTTTGGGGTAACAGACTAGAAAGGGTTACTGCTCTGGGAACTTCCCAAGCTAAGGTGTCCCTCCTGTGATCTGTGGATCTCTCCATAGGGCCTGAAACAGATCAGACCCTCGGCTCACTAAAATCTGTGACTAAAGAAGGTCTTCCTGATTTAAACATACTGTGCATTAAAACAAAAAACAGATTTGCAGCCTAAACTACAAAGCTGGAAGACTTGGATGTAATCTTGTGTAATTCCACTGCAGCTAATGGGACTAAGGCCTTGTGCCTGCTCACTTGGGAATAAGCTCCATCTGACTAAAGAGAACTTACTTATGAGTAAGCATACATAAGATTGTACTGCACATCAACTTCCATACAGGTACTTCAGACAAAGAACTGGACAGAGTCAGACAGAGTCCTGGATAGAGTCATAACCCTGTTTACATTGAGGTTAACAGTAAATTGCTGCTGGAAGCAATTTATAAGTCTTGGATTAAACTTCAGTCTTGGCAAAGTCCATAAAAGAAACTCTTACTGGCATATTTCACTAGAAAATTAAGTCCCACACAATTGAAATGTATTAAGATGTCAAAAATCCATCATCATTATCAAAAGGTAAATCATATACATGTGTTGGTATTGTGAAATGCACTCCCAGTCAGTTTAGATAATCATTTAAAAAATAATGTGCATTTTCAAAATGTGAATGCCCTTTTCTTCTTAGGGTTACTTTCTGTCTGCTACCTCCTTCACAACCTCCCTCTTGCCCCACCCTAATTAAATGAGAAACAGGCAAGAAATCCCAGTAAATCCACCATTTCCTTGACAGAGAAACACTGATTAAGCAACAGAGTAAAATTAAAGATGTTTATGAAATGTTTGTTTAAAAGAACCCAAAATGTACAGATGACAACTATTATTTTAGCCAATGGAGAGGCTCTTATGACACCCTATGAACCCCCTAGTTCTATGTTCCTTTATGTGGAAATAAACTCCACTGGTTCCATGGATCATACTTCCGAATAAATATTTAGAAACACAAACTTTGTGGTCCAGTTCTCTACTTGTTCATTCAGACCTTCCCTTGAGTACCCAGACTTACAGTTGATTTAAAAAAATTGTTGGCTGTTGTTGGCTAGTTATTATGCATAATTTTTTTTATTTGGGGCCTACAGCTGAAATAGCTTACTCCAGTGAACAGCAATACTATACATGTCTACTCAAAAGTAAACTCTAATGATTCCAATGGAATTTACTCTCAGGTGAGTGAGTATAATATTGCAACCTTAGTGAATTGAGGACTCTGGTCAGTGCCATGCACTCTTGGAAGTTCAATAATTGAATTATGTTCAAAACCTTTAAAAATCATTATTACCCAAGTAGAGTAGACCCACATTGAAATGACTATACAAAGTTAGCCATGCCCATTAATTTCAATGGGTGTACTTTGAGTATGGCAAACCCATAATTGTTAAGGGTTGTATTCAATATAAATCATACTCATAGCAGACCCATGGAAATGAATGTACCCAAGTTAGTCATATCAATTAATTTCAATGGGTCAACCCAAGTAGAGCATAGCTGGATACAACACTAAGAAAAGAAAACATTTTACTATTAACTTTTGGTAAACCATTTTGATACTGCCCCCCTTCCTCTCAACCAACAGTATTTTGTAATCCATTATGATCACATTTTACTATTCATCTAGCTAATTAGTCCTTTATAATTCATGGTGTTGATAGCTGGAATACTCAACAAAAGCGTGGGTTTTTTTGAAAAAAAAATACAATAAAACTTGATGGTGAACAAAATAGTGGAGAGAGTAAGAATTAAAACAAAAGCAGCATAATTATGTATAACATCACAAACTACTGATTTATTTTTTAAAATTTCACCAATTGCCCCTTTTAAATGCTAAATCAAAGGCTGAACTGGTTAGGTCCATTATAAGTTATCATTATCAATTTTCTTAAAGCGATGAAAGCAAAGTATTTCATTGTGAAGCACTATTGTGGCAGCCAATCCTGTATGGGCAAGCCCCTGTAATTCCTCATTAAAGCTCCTCTCACATACACTGTGTTGTTTGTCAAGCTCAAACTGATTAATATTCAAAGAGAAGTCCTAAATATAGTAAACTGGAGAGCTAACCACAGCAAACTTTCTAGGCTATCATTACTATGAAACCAGCCAGCTGAAACATTTTTTAAGAATACAGACTGTATATGCTGTTTATTTTCTAGATTACTTGAGAAGCAGTTTTGCAACTTGAACTTCTAGAGAAAGGATTACCCAGGCTCTACCTCAGCAATTCAAACTCCCAAAGTGGGAAGAAAGAAAGGGGGGGGGGAGTTTGCTTGCCTGAAATAACTTTTAAATGAAGACCCCCTTTTTTAGTTGCTTTTTTGTTATGTTGTGCATTGTACAGCCTAGCAATGATATTAGTTCTAGTGTGGGAAAATATTATAATTGAGATCTGGTAAGTTATTTGCAGACTTCAAGTTTTTCTTTACACTGTGCTGACATTTAGCATAGCCCTAGTGAGGAAAACAATACTGCCATTCATGGCTCTAGACGTAGGTTTCAATCGACTTAAGCGGGCACAATGAAACTTGGTCATTCACTGGTTACCCATATTGTGTTCTCAAATTTTCTCTCAGCAAAAGTATAATGACTCAGTATTGTATGGCCGCATAGACAAGGGCTCAGAACAAGAGACACTAGTTTTGTCTGACGGTGTGAGAAAGTCGTGAAGGGATCTTTTCTTCCAGATGGTGTTAAATTCAGCTGCCTTTTTAACATTGGCCTTGCAGAGCAATCTGGTGCTCTCTTTTCAAAAAAGAATGAGGCTGGTTCCCACTAGTTAACATGCATACTCACGCAAGCCTGCAACTTCACTCCCAACTGTTTTACAATGCAATGGTATGCTAAATAAATTTGATCTGGGCTCTTCCAGTGTTAAAGCTAGCCATCAAAGGCCTGCTCAGATTATATTTATACTTCTGTGGACTAAGCTTTATGTTTGCAGGCTATTTCAAGCTCTCAAAAGAAATATCACCTTACTGCCACAAAATCATTTTGACTGAAATATTGTAAATCACAAACCAAACTGAACTTTTCTCACAATTGTTATAGGTTGACAGTATGCGGAGTAAAAATAATAATGAATAAATGAACTTAACCTACTTTGTGTCAAATTGGTGGAAGAGAAATAATAAATAATAATAAAATAACATTAAAATGTATTTTATTGATTGATACTCATGTAACATTAGCAGGGTACAAAACAATTCTGATGTGACAATGGCTAACACAGAATTATATCATAAGGGGGGGGGGGGGAATCCTTAGGTGCTTTCCTTAACAAATGTACAGAAAAGACCAAGAGGTAAATAAGATCTCATTTCACAAAGTAAAAGTAATTTCACTCCACTAGGTTTTTTGTTTTGTTTTTTTTGTTTTTGCTAATCAAAAGATTTCCCCAGACAACATCTTGTTACCTTAATTGAACCTCTTTAAGAAAACTACACACTTTGTAATGTAAATGTTAATTGTAGTAGACAATGACCCTAGGTAAACAGCACCCCTGGACATGCAGTAAAGAAGAGGGGGGAAGGCAGCAAGGCACTTAACAATGAGAGGCTGGTCACACAAACAGAACTTCCAAAGTAAATAAACAAGGGGACTGTTCATTGGTCACTAGAGTAGTAAACTCTGGCACGTGCACAGCAGCCAAAAACGGCCCTTTTGTAAACAGTCTCACCATCCAAAATTCAGTGCAAAGTACTGTAGCAAGCTAAGCTCCTTAAAACTAAGCTCTTGCAAAATCATTTATGTCTGCAGGCCACGGTGCCTTACTTTAAAGCCACATCCTTGCTTTTATTTAATTTTTAAATGCCAAGTGCATGTCATTACTGGCTGCAAGTTTATATGCTGGGGCTTACTGCTTATTAAAAACACATAGGAATTTGCTATCACACATGTTACACATGCACACACATATGCACAGGGTGTATTCTGGCCTAGGGTGGCTCTGAAGTTTATCAGAAATAAAGAGTTTGCTTTCTTATCTTGGGAGCATCCCAGGGGCAAAGACTGCACTTCCAAAACAAGCTGATTTAAATAAAATTTCTTTTTTAAAAAAAATTGCAAAGTGCAGTAATTAATATTAAAATTAAATATTGGGGAGGGGGGTGTTTGGTAGAGAGGGAGAGGATTTGCCCAGGAAATATATAAACACCTTGCTTCCCACCACTTTTCTTTTGTGAGCTTCACTGTAGAAAATTTCCATCTCAGAAGCAAAGCTACATTTGATTATGAGTAGCTGAAACAGTGGTTATAGAATTAACAGAAACAGACAGTCTGCAGCTACAGAACAGTTGGGGTCCCCACTTGGGAGCCTGCAGATGGCTGTGGGTGGGAAATGCCTCCACTTTCTTAAGGGATGGAGATGAGTCTGGTGTGGTGCACTTGATGTTTTTTTCATAGGCAACCCCCACAGGGCTGTCTGTCATAGGCTGCCGGGCCCATAGCTTTGCCACTTGCCCCCGAGCGTGGGAATGGGAGCGTCCAGCCGTTCACATCTCAGGCATTCCGTTTAACGGAATCAATTAGGCAAGACCAGACCCCTCAGATTCCCCACCCCCTTGCCTTCTCTCTCTCTCTCTCTCTTTTGGTCAGGTCTATATACGTCCTAATTATTTCAGTTTGAGATGCCTGAGCAGTTTCCTGGATAGATCTGATCATCCTTAAACAAGAAGAGAGCAGGCGCACACGTGGGTTTTGGCGTAAATGTCACTTTCATTTCTAATACTAGACGCAGAATAAGACACAGACTACTTTTTAACACTTTGACAAGGGCGGAGGCAGTCTCGTCTCCATCACGTTTTTCTGCTTCAGTAGCTTCCTCAAGGAAACCCTTTTGGAACAGAGAAGCATCTGTGCTTGCATTTTGAATAGAAGACTGGTCGGCTGGTGGATTCCCCCCCCCCCCAATTTTTTTTTTAATAATAATAGTAATGGTAATAGTAATCAACCTTCAGCTTCCTCCTCCCCCGCTCCCAGTTTTGTGGAACTCTACCAGATCCTTGGTAGACCGAAATGATTAACCTAGCCTTATTCTTCAATCCAAATGTTTATTTTTTATTTTAGGCTTTGGCTTTCGTCTCTTGGAATAACAACATACCCAGCAACACTACACAACTTTTAAAAGTCTCACAGGCAGAGTTTGGCCCTACACACACACGCACACCCCTTCACACACCCCTTAAAAATAAATTATAAATACTTTAAAAGCACACAGGCCACAACATTATGCTTCCAAACACATGCTAATCGTTTCTCAATGTTTAGCAAAAGACTGCAGTCTTGTACACACTTACCCAGGAGTAAGTTTCATTGAACTCAATGGAACTTGCTTCTGAAGAAGCGTGCAACCGCTGGAAAACAATTACATCAGAACTTAAAGTATTAACTTAATCATCCCCCACCTCCCAGAACAGCAAAAACTTGCACATGCATTTGTTTACCATGAGCACCATATCCTCTTTGCAGCGTATGGTTTACTCTTCATCATCCTGTGCCTGTCATTTTGTACATGTATACATGTACAGATAGATTTGGCACTCCTATGTCACTGAATTTCGTCCTCTCTCTCTCTCGCCTTGAGCTGTAGAAAAGGTGCCATTCAATAAGAATTCCTGACATGGCTGGGTCTGTCTCTTGCTGGAGTTTCTCGTCTCCTTGTGCAGCACGAAGATCATGAAGGAGTTTTTACTTTCGGTTATCTAGCTTTATGAAGACCAACACACTCATACAGCTAGATAACCAAAGATAACAACTCGCTTCCCTCATATGCTCTGAGGTCGACTGGAGGGTCTTTTCCGCCCCTCCTTCTCTAGAATCCAGATTGTTTCTGCAAATAGACTTCTCCAAGAACACCAGCCGTGCCTTAAAATATTCATCCTTTCAGCGCAATTGTCACCTGCTTCACAGTGTCTGGACTTGTGTGTGCTTCTAATACCACATCCCAAGTAGATCCGTCGCCTTCAAAGTTTTATTCCGAACTTTTCTTGTCTCTTTCTCTTTTACCCCCATCCTCTCTCTTTCTCCCTCCTTTAAAGCCAGCGATTTCCGGCAGCGATGGACCAACTATTCATCTGTTTAATATCAGAAAGTAAAACCAGCTATTAAGGTGCATCAAGCTGTTAAGAGTGCGGAGCATCCATCCCTCCACAGGCCTCTATTTGCATTGTAAATTGCTTCATTCTCGCGAAAAGTCTTTAGCCTCTATAAAGATGTAAAGCCATCGGCAATTTCCAGCGCAGAGCAAGGAGGAAGCAGGGGGTGGGTGGGAGTGTCTCCCATTTCAGAAGAAATTGACAAGATGATGGTGGTGGTGGTGCGAGGATCCAGCTCTCCCTCCTGATCCCTTTTGCGGATTATGCATCAGAGCGCTCTTAAAAATTCTTATTTTAACCAAATGGTGGCAGCAAATATCTTGCGGGTTTTGAAGGGGAGGTGGGGGAGGAAGCAACCTGGCAGATCCACGATTTCTCAGGATTCCCAGAGCTGCTGCGCATGAGGAGCTGCAGGTCTTGCTGGCTGGCTTGCTGGCTGGCTGGCTTGCTGCTGCTGCTGCCCCCGGTCTGAAAGAAGGAGAAAAGGGCTATCATTGGAGGGCTTGCAGTGCCAAAAAATGTTGACCAGCCCGGCAAGGTCAGAGGTCCTGGACCGCGGGAGACCAAGGTAATGATGATGTCACGAGGAAGCTCAAGTACACCCGGTTATTGCTATGCATGAGCGATCAGCGATCTGCCCCCTCCGCGCCATCGGGAAGAGCGGCGGCGGCAGCAGCAGCGGCAGCAGCATCCTCGGAACACCATTCCTACTCTCCCAACCAGCACAGGATCGCCTTCTCTAGCGCTACCGGGAGGAGAGAGAGGGGGCGGGAAATATATATATATTTATATATATATATCGCGGCCTTTTACCTTCCCCGTTGCTAGCGCAGATCTCTCTAATATCCAAAGACTGGGAGGAATCTCTCTCTAAGGACAGATAAAAGCGTTTCAGGTCGGGGGAGGCGGGGAGCGGCATGGAAATAGGGCGGGGTGGGGAAAGGAGAGGAGAGGCGCCTTTGCCTGCATCTCTCTCTCTCTCTCTCTCTTCTGGCAGACTCTGCATGTGCTGTGCAGGGAGATGTGTGTGACTGAGCCAGGCACTCGCGGCTCGCTGCTGCTGCTGCTGCGATGACTGCTTAAAGCAGGGCCTGCTTTCTGGGACTGGGAATCTACGCGCGTCTTTACGCAGCGCGAGCGGAGGTGCCATTGCATTGCTAATTCGCTCTGCCCGTCTGGCGCTTTGGAAATGGCTTCACTTCTCGCTCCCTGCTCGGGGGTTACAAGCCCCTCTCCGCCAGTGCTACTTGCACCGTGGAGGTTGCACAACGCAGTTTACGCGCGCGGGGAGGGGGGGGGCGGATGCTGCAAAGAGCAGGCTGCTCAAGCCTCGCTCCCTCTCTTCCTTTCCGAGCTGCTCTCTGTTTCCAGCAAATCCCCCTCTCCAACCGACGCGCGCTCCCGCTCGCCCTTTTCACACATAGCACATTTCTCCCGTCTTTCCCTTGACCCTTCCCAGCTCTGGACAGCGCAGCGCAAGCGAACATGCGGCTTTCCTTTCCAATTTTAATGCACCCGTTTCATTTGAAGATGTGTCCAAACACAGCGAAAATGTACTCTGGGTTGTTTTTCAAACTTCCTACCGCTGCTGATGGCAATGGCAATGGCAAGCCGTATGCCCAGGGAAGCCCTCCATCCTGAAAGGTTCATAAACACCCTGTTCAGCTTCTCCCCATTCCCCTAACCTCCCAGCAGGCATTCAGAAAGGGGCATAAGGGACATTACCCTGTGAATTCCTGCTATAGAATTTAGACAGGGAGATTTTATATATTCTTCCCAGTGTAAAGTGCAAGCATTACAGGCCCTCGTGATTATATGGGAAACAATGAATCTCACGGCAGAGAGCTGCGCTGTTTACTGATCAAATTAATAAATGCACTTCAACCGCTTGGCAGTTTATATTTAAACATTCAGCAGAGCTATGTCTGCCCCCACACTCCAAAAGGAACCAGGAGTCCTGCTGTTGCATGTTAAGGTATAGTATGTTAAGGGCAAAAGGAAACAATATATACTATACTGTTCAATATAGTCCAGGATTGTTTAGAGGACAGTCTTCAGAGTGCATTTTAAAAAGGCATATTTCCTACAATGTGCCATACCTGCATGAGTTAGCATTTATTTTCTCCTTCACATATAAAAAAGGCAACATTTGTGTATGTGTGTGTGCTCGCACGCCTGTGTGCGATACCTACGTGTATGTGCACTCCAGACCCACACACCAACCACAACCAGCCATCATCACCATATTAACGTGTTTGCATTATACTTGTGTGTTTTCCAGGGTATCTAACCTGCACGCCTGTCACCACCCTGAAGGGCGAAATCTGTGGGGTTTTGTGGAGCGAGACATGTCTACTTTCCCAATGTCTACTTTCAATACTCGAAATTAGACTTGTCAACGGCTAAAGATGAATGCTGCCATATATACAGGCAAAAGGAAAGCAAAATAAAGTAATGGCAAGGCAAAGTCCCCGATTAATTGATTGAAATGATTCCTAGGTTGATGCTACCTATAAATGTTCCAAAAACAAAGCACCTTCACAACTGACGATGCACTCAAGCCACAACTGTTTTCATTCAGTGTTCTCCCTGTATTGTTAATTATGCATCGTGAAATGCCATAGTCAGGTAAACCATGCTTACGGCGTCAGTGTCATGTTATATAAGACGACACGAGAAGGCCATGCCTCTGTTTTTCCACAGACAGAACAAAATGGTGAGGATTCCTATGTACAGTGCAGCGAGCTGCGCTTTTTTTTTAACCAAATGAGGCTGCATAGGTACCAGCGGCATTAGTGAGTTGAGCAGCAATATGTATAAAGACACACGTTTATTCTGATGGTCTGTAGAAGTCTAATGAGCTTCTTTGAATTGGCAGATACACAGAACAAAGCCCTGCCCCCCCCCCCACTTTATTTCGCAGTAGCTAGAGGCAGCAGTGCGAGTGATCGGGCATGTGCTATAACAGACCAGGCTTATGAGCTGATGCATTAAAATCAGAGACAAGAACATTCAGATAACGTGAGGTCTCTCTGGGCATGCTATACACATTGGCATATATACACGTGTGTACACGCGCCTGAATGCGTTTAAAATGAAGTTGGCTAAGGAGGCAAGCCTTGGCTCTTATTTATTTTGACGCTGCCTTCAGGATCCATTGAATTCAGTGGGACTTCTGCTACTATTCACCTCCTGCACTTAAAAAGAGAATGACTTGTTTTCCTCTATCAGTTACCACGTAGATCAAGAAACACACCTGTGTCGTTTTGCAGATCGATAGCCTTTGGAGCCCTCATGACGTGAAAACAGCTAACGTCACAAGGATGACCTTGCTGATCATTAAACACAGAAAGGATCGCCCTCCCTGCTTCTCCTTTGCTTTGCAGGTGTCTAGGAAATCCACACGTTATTCTAAAGATCTTCACATGGAAGAATTATCAGTTGCTTTCAATGGGATTTCCAATTACGTGTGTTTAAGACTAAAGTGTTGTTAAGGCAGCGTAGAAAACCCCTGACGTCTCTGAATGTCTACAGTGCCTATGAATCAATTGTTCTCTCCAGGTATTCTTTACAATTCCGTATGTCCGTAAAATAAACCGCATTTGGTTAAGCAGGAGATGCAGCCTTTGGCAATGCTAAACTGCCCACACCGCCATGTTGCTGGGTTTTGTTTTGTTTTTCATTATAGGCATTTCCAGTAAGTGGATTAGCCTTATTTTAAAATAAAAATTCACCGAGAACGATGGAATCGCCATTTTAAAGCAATCTGCGTTATTTGAAAGATCCTGAACTCTAACTAGGCTCTCTAATAAATGGCCTGTAGATTTGGATGTGATTGCCATGCTTGTTTTCTAATCTCTTTATGGGTCTCCAGATGGTTGTGACGTAAAGGCGGAGAATCCTGCAAGGGGTTCCTTTGGAATAAACAAGCGCTGTTAACCTGAGAGTGGATCTTATCTGTTGCACCTCCTACGAACCAAAATTCTGCTTTCGGGACAAGTCCTCCGGTTTCATGGTAGGGAAGGGGGTGTCTATATAGGAAGCCCACTAGGCTCCCATGAAAGGATGCCCATAATCCCGAGACTGAAGAGCACACACTCCAATCCCTGATTCTTCGATAATTCACTTACAGCTCAGTTCTGCACATGGCTACTAAAAAGTAAGTCCAATTGAATACAATGGAACTTACTCCCAGGAAACTGGATTGCAGCCTTAAACGTAAACTGCAATCCTCTCTTTGGAGCCCCGTGTAAAGTCATTTTATTCCTCAAATCTGCATGCCCCAAGAAGTCTCGTTGTACCTGCTTGGCTTTTTATTGCAATCCTGATATTGGTTTCTGTACCTACTGTACCTTCCACAAACAATATATTTACGACCATATGTCTGCGGTATTGCCACACCTAATATCCAGGGCGCGAAAGGTAAAGGGTCTGAAAATGTCTCTCAGAGGCAAATGTTTTGCTATTTTTTTGTGCTGTTGCTTATTCGGCAGCCACGTACATTTCTTAATTTAATCATTAGGTTTAAAAGGGATTACCTTTATGTGCTGATTGTCACTCCATTTGATGGTCGCTTTCTGTCTGGCTCTGGAAAATAGACAAAAAGAGAAAGAGACGAACGATCATTTAAAAATAAATATTTATGTTTATTCATGGATTGTGCTAGTGCATTCTGATTCAAGGCCTGTATAGCAGCAGCAGCAGCAGCAGCAGATCAGCCAATCCACTGAATCCTAGAGGCAAAATGCTCCAGGAAGTTCTCCTGCGCAACCCCCATGAAAATTAATGTGTTGGGGTAGGGCATTATCCTGCTGCCTGCACCAGCTCTCGTCATGAGGGCTGCTCATGAGAACTTCTTGATGGACTGTGACCCGTGGCTCCAAACTGCATTTTCCAAAGAGCTGCTAATATTATTTTCTTAAGATGAATCTATATACTGAACAGGAAAAGGAAACCAGGGGTATATGTTCTCTTCTGGTGTCAGAAGACTTAAATATTTCATTTTAGATATATATGTATATATCCTCAGTGGTAAACTGGGATAGAAAGCCCAGAATATGAGAGAAGGGAGGCCGAATTTCAAAACTGAGATTATAAGAATAGCTTGATTTGTGGGGTGGGAGGCAGGGAAGGCAGAGGCGTCTGTATTTACATGCTGTAGGCTGCCAGTTGCTTAATAAAGGTCGGAGGCTCCACCTAGCCTCCACTTTCAAAATATGCAAAACGCTCTCTCTCTCTCTGGGTTTTCAAGCCTCGCAGGTTCAGATCGCGGCTGGCTTCACGGAGCTGCTTGGCTCTAAACAGACTCAGGCTGCTTACAGATTTACTCAAAGAAGAGCAGTGCTCGTGCATGTATTCCTTCTCGCCACCGCCACCCCCATTCCACCCCTCTTCTTTGCATCACAGGATGGTGTTAATCACCTCAGCCTAAAAGGGAGGGGGGAGAGAAAGGGGGTGTCTTAATGCTACTCCCAATCAATCACGTGTGTTTAAAAAATAAAAAAGGACGAGGAGAAGCACTATTTGCTCTTTTCCCTGAATATACTGGGTATCCTTCTTCAGTCTCCTCTGCCACCTTTTTTTTTTTAAAATGAGTCCTCATGGTTCTCGACTTTGTTCCGCGCTGGACCTGGCGAACTGGGTGTGCTTAGAGTGAGTAGCATTCAAGGTGGATGGGAGGAGAGAGCGTGGAGGCGAAACTCCACCGGCTTAATAGCAACCTGTGCTTTGGATGCTCCAAGACTCCGGCAGCTCAGCGAAGCCAGGCAATCTGGGAGTTAGGCCGATCTAGAACCCAACGCGAGCTGAACCGACTCAAATCCAAGGGCGACATCGACTCCAAAACCTATCACCTAAGTCGGTCTACGACGCAAACCTGTATGCGTGTCTGCTTAAGGCAAGCCCCATTGATTTACTCCCAAGTAAGCTTGTACAGGATTTGGGCCTTAACTGACTTGTGCATGGAGCTGTTCGCAACTCTCCCAAGCTATCACACTCCTCGCAGGCGCTCTCGAACCCACAACCTGAGCGTCTCATTCAGAACTAGCAAAACCAATGAAAACGTGGCCAACGACTTCTAATCTACACCTCGAAAGCTCCTTGCAAACAATGCCAAGGTAAATAAATCCACATACACTTGCGAGGCAAATTCACGTTGCCATAAATTTAATTACACTACTTTCTTTATAAATTTGGCAGTCCAAGTAGGGAATGGGTTTCACATTAGGAATTCATTAGACATATTATTTCACCAGCCATGCCTATTTGAAGTTACAGAAAGAACTGCTTCTCTAGATGTAAGACACGACAACAACAGCTCTCCTCACTCTTTTCAACCCTCATGCAAGTAAATAATATACCTTTCAATTGGTATAGCCACAAAAGTCCAAGTTGAGGGGATCAAAGGGAAGTTTGGACCTAAATACATTGTGAGAAAACGCCTCCCTTGCACCCTTCTCTAAAATAAACAAATGTGCAGCCAGAGTTAATTTCACCGAACACTTTTTCTTCCCATTTTTCACTGTTCTCTCTCTTCCTCCCCCCGCCTTCGCTGTCAATCTGTGTGCTAATTAATAGTCCCCTCGTCCCGAGGAAGTGCCTGCAACGCCAACAGGTTTCATATCACACGTCCAAAATCATCAGAAGCTCTCCGGTTAACCCATAAAGCTCTCCACTTCTGTTGATCTTCCTCCTAGGTTCCAGGGAAAGTCAATGGAAGCTCTAACAATGCAACCTGTTCAATGAAGCAACTATCTCACTCTTCCTCTTTCTAGCCCTGAACCTGACACAGGCACCGATGGAGTTCACGTTCAGAGTAACACACACACACACACACACACACACCGCTCGTGAATCAGATGAACAACTGTAGCATAAAGTTCTCGCATAGTCCACACTTTCTGACCCTTCCCCAGTTTCCCCACATTTACTTTATAAAGAAGGCTAGTCGTGAGAAGTCGGCAGATATACTTACTTTTTCTTGTTTCTTCTCGTTCCAACAGATGGGGGGGGAGGAAGGAGGGGGGGGAAGGACAGTTTGATCCTAGATCTTAGGTGAATGTGGTGGAATCTTCGGCAAGCAACAAGGATTCCTTAGTCAAAACTTCCCTTTAAATCGCAGAAAGCAGTTTCAAAGTCTCCCAAGATTTGGATCATCCCTTTCGTCATCTCTATTTATAACTGGCTTTTTAAAGTTCCACCGTAGAACACTTGCACGACTGGATTCTAAAATGGGTCCTTTTCCATCCAGAGGGGGGTGAGAATGAAGAGGGGATTTAAACAAACAGTTTTCTTTTCCCAATACAGCTTGCACAAAGCGCCAGAGTAGAAAGTGAAGTATTGTATGTGTGAGCCACTCTGCAAGTTTTTTTAAAAAAAAAACGGGGGCGGGGGGGTTGGCGAGGTCTAGCCCAGCCCTCTCTGGAAAGGAGGACGTGCTCTGAAATTCAACCAGTTTCCCCAACGCTTTTGTTGCTCGCGAACTGAAGCCCTATTGTTCGTCCATTGCCACGGTCTTTTTCAATCCCTGCTATACGTTATGCGTTGCCAGAGATAATGAATTTGCACCAAACCCTCTCCCAGCCCTTTTCTGACAGACGGAACAAATTAGAAATGTCTAGCCTAAACGGGAGCAATGGCTACATTTCCCTGTGGTGGAAGAGCAAGGAAATATGCATTTCTGCGTGGAATTCTTCTTTTCTTCTCTTTTTAAAAAACTGCCTTTGCATCAAGAGCCCGCCTTTAAAAACAAAACAAAAAACTTTTCACTTTCACGATTTTTCTTTTTAATATTTCCTTCCGAAGAACAGAGTTGCTCTCTATGCCTTCCTTCCTTCCTGCCTGCCTTCCTTTCTCACTCCTTTTCTTTCTTTCTTCAATTCTTGAGGCAACCCAGCTATTGTGAGTTTAAGCTGTTGCCTTCTTCTCTGCAAAACACTCATGGCCATCTGAGTTTTTTGTAAACTTGCTCCGTGCTCTTCCGCGGTAGGTCAGGACTCTGTCGAACTCTTGGGCTGCCTGGGCTGCCTTGGCTGCCGGTACTTCAACATCGGCTTTCTTTTCCTTTTCTTAAACGCTTTTTAGGTAAAAGCCAACGGCACCAGGCTGCTCGAGTTGATGTCTTCGGCGCATAAGGATTTGAAAGGGCACCCGTCCTCCTTACTCACAGAGGCTGGCAAGAGAATGAGCCCCAGTACGGTTCATTTGGAAGATCGCGGGTGCAGGTTGCGCCCTATACACGCAAGTTTCAGTGCAATAGGATGCGAGCGCGCGCGCGTGCGTCTGTGTCCTAGGACACGGGTGTAGGGCTGCACAACGGAGGCGGCTAGCCCCTTGTGTGATTTCGGGTGCTCAGAGTGCATACAGGAATACTGACTTGTGAGTATGGCCAGGGTGTGCTGGGGCGTTGCTAAGGATTCCGCGCCTTGGGAGGGAAGCGCTTCGGTTGGCGCGTCTCCTTCCCGACGAGGTTTGCATGTGGACACGTTTCCCCAGCAGCAGGGCTGTGTCTGAGAGGCCGTTGGGTGCCGCTTGTAGGTGTGTCGCGAGATGTCCACAGCTGCGTGTTGGAGACGTGTGTCTGGGATAGAGAGGGGGGAGGCTTGCAGGGGTGGAGCCAGGCGAAGGGAGGGGGCACAGATTCAAATGAGCATCTCGTATGGAAATATGGGCTGCCGGGAGGAGGGAGGGGGAGGACGGGGAAGCCGTTAATGAGAAACCCAAGGAGGGAGAGGCGCCGTCTGAAAGCACAGACCTTTCTGCTCTGGCAGCAACTTTCCCGCCAAATGTAGCCTAAGGAGAGGCTGTCACTCGTGTTCTCGTCAATGGCTGCCATTGCCTCCTCTTTACACACCCACCACGGCAGGAGTATTCTGGCTGTTGCTTAGCTGCCTGCCCCAGCCTAATAAAGAGCGGAGAAAGAACACATTATTCGAGGGATAGATATAGATACATCTGTATCTTGCACAGGGGCACCTCTCTCTGTAGCAACAGGGACAGAATGTTCCATGGGCTACGTATTGCTCTCCTGCACAATACGGAGCCCAAATAGCTTCTAACTGTCAAGGCTGCCTCGATATTTTAATACAAGTGAATCACTGGATGGAGGATTAAGGGGAAGGCGCTCGTTTGCCTCTTCGGCTGTCTTATATCTGGACTAGTTTCCAAAAGGCCCTGGCAGAATCGGAAGCGAATGCCATGGTGGACCACGTCGAAAGGATGGTTTGCGGGTTGGATGGTGGAAAGGGAGCCAGGTGACGCTGACTGAAGAGGGTCTTCATCCCCTCTCTCAAAAAACCCCAAAGCTGGATAGGCTCCAAGTATAGGGCCATCCTCGGGAAAACTCGACCTAGCGCTTGCGAATCAAATAATACTATTGTTGTGTTTAACAAGAACGAGAAGGGATGACAGGCGAGGGGACGGGGAAAGCAAGATTTCCAGACATCCTTCTCACCTCCACCACGCCGCACACCACTTCTTTATCTCCTTTTTCTTCCAAAAATAAAAAATAAAAAGTCCAGTGCAGAATTGACTGCAGGAATCCGAGTTATCCTTACATTCAGTCTCTGGCTGCAAACCAGAATACAGTAAAGCCAAAAGAAGACCATGTTCAAGGTTGACTTCGGCATCTGAGCCCGCAGAAAAACTGTATGATGATCAGGTTGAATTGCCAAAGGTTACAAGTTCACAGGTGATCTAGCTACAGCCCTGTGCGTTTCCTAGTCGTCCTCGCCTTTCTCTTTTCCTTCCTTCGTACTTACAGGGGCCATGAACGCCTCCTCTCTCCCTCTTCTCTTTCACACTCCTTCCTCCTCCTCCTCCTCTTTGTGTACATACGTGCCATCGGCATTCCCTTCACACTGCAAAACACCACCGCTGTACTACGCAACACACGTAGGCTGGCGTGGTGAGTGGCACATACATGGCTGGCTATAGTCCTTCTCTGAAGCCCCTGATCTTCTGGAGAGGAGAAGCAGTCTCTGCACCCCCACTTTTGTATCACCACTTCAGAGAGCTGTGCATTGGGAGGATGAGGGGAGAAAAATAGGTCTACTGGGGACATCTCCCCTACATGCATGCATGCACACACACACACACACACACACACACACACACACGTTGCATTTGCTTTCTTGTTATCAAGAGAGGGGATATATTGGGAGGCGGAGGGGTTATGCAAATGTTTATTTTGTTAGAGGGAGATGCTGCCAGACTGGCACAGTGCTGTACAAGGAGGCAGAGAGAGCTGGCGATATCTGACTAGGAGTCTTCACCGGGTCTTTGGCTGTCTCTTTGCATCTTCCGGTCGTCTCCGCCGTTTCTGTTTGCACAGCAGCAGCAGCAGCAGCTACTGCTCTCTCGCATCTCCCTCTCCCTCTCTCTCTCTCTCTCTCTCCCTCCCTCCTCCTCCTCCTCTCTCCCCCGTTTCTCTCGCTCTCCTCCCTCCTTCTCCGCTTTCCCTCATCCCAGCTTCACGTTCAAGGTTTAGCAGCGAGGTCACGTCCATTGACGTCAGCTCGAGTCTTACTGTACGTCCGGCTACATTTACATACATCAAGGAAATTAGGGCATTAAAAAAATATGCAAATCCTGCCGCTTGAAGAAGAGACTGTAGATTCCCGGAGCGATCGCCTCCTTTCATTGAAGATTTTAATTAAAGGAACGCAAAAAAAGAAGAAGATGATGAAGAAGGGCGGGGGTGGGAGAGAGAAAAAGCTGAGCTCACCAAAGCAAGCCTTTCGTCCTAAAACAACAGCAGCAGCAGCAGCAACAACTGCCCCCCTCTCCAAAAAAACCAAACCAAACAAGCAAAAGCCCAAATGGCCAAGATCTGCTAAAACATGGGGGGATGAGATTCCTGCCGATCGGCTCCTGGCGCCAACCGAGGGAGCCGGCCTGCGCGCAGCGCTGCTGGGAGAAGAAGCCGCAGAAGCCGAGCAGGTTACCCGGAGGCTCCGGCACAGCCCAGACGTCTCTCTCTCTGCATAATCAACGCTGCGCCATTCTGCTCTCCTCCTCCTCCTCCTGCTGCTGCTCCGGTTGGCTCCAGCGGGTATTATTTTTCATACTGATGCATATGTAAAGGTAGATTTGCATTTTTAAAACATTTACTGGAAGTTACGGTCTTTGGATTGCCTTTCTCTCTCTTTTCTTTTCTTTATATAAACAAAACATTTTTTAAAAAATAATATTTTTTGTTTGTTTATGATTTGGCAATACCTCTGTTCTGCCGTGTCGCTGCTCTATAGATGGAATTTTGCTCCCTGCTTCTTCCTTTTCCGTAGGGCTTACAAAATATGTACCGACATTGTTCCTAACGCATTTTTTTTTCAAGCGTCAGGAGCCTCTTTAAAAATAAAAAAAGAAGAGAGGTCGGTTGGTTGGATTTTTATATTAAAAAATATAATATATACTTGCATGCTATGTTGATCGACGATAATGGCAGCAACCGGAGATTCAAAAGTTTGATTAGTAACCTCATCATGAGCAATATAATAAAATAGAGGGCGGAGCAAATCCGAAGCTTGCATAATAGGGACAGTTTAAAGTGCTGTAGGCTGCCTTGTATGAACATTTATTTCTGTTTTGGCTCCAGGAACCTTTAATTTTCAAATACGCTCTTTAAAAATGTGCCCAGACCCAGGTGAGGGAGAGCTTTATCTAAGGAAGACATTTTCAACCATGTTGTATGTTCTATCTTAGCTGCGGTACATTAGTAATGTATTGCATTTCGTTTAAAACTTGCTTGGCTTAAAGCCAAGCACCGCTTTACTGAGCGACAATGCATTTGATATGCTGTTTCAAATCAGTGTCTATTATGCGAATGCTTTTCTGTTTGCTCGAAAGCCGAGGGGCCTAGATCTACCTTAAAATATTAGGTTATTTCAGAGACATTTTATTTGGAGTTCGGGTTTTTTTTGTTTTTTTGTTTTTAAATAGTTCGATCCTGTTTACAAATAAAACATTTCCTTCACCCTCTCCCTGTAATCTATATACGTCTTTAAAATAACGCAGGGTTCACACCCAAAAGAACAATGAACGCACACTTACATCACATACCTATTTAAAGCCAAGTAAGCCAAAGCACATGCATAGGTAATTAGGCACAGCATGAATGACTTACCTGCACACAGGCACAGGGTGAAAGTTAACTCTCCTCAAAGCCAGCCATGCATATGTTTTGAGAAAGGCTCAGGAGAGCAATTTTTCGTTTTTGTGGTATGCAGCATCTATTTCCCCGAGCTGCTCACTTTAGTTCTTTGAGCAGTCTTATGGCATGTTCAGCCCTACCTCCATCTCCAGTTTTACGTGCCCTACACTAAAGTGCTCATATGATATGTCACCCAATAAAAAGTGGTCAGATGGCGACACGTAAAACATTAAAGGGGGGCACCAGACACTCTTCCTCCATTAGGTTAGTTCTTACCTATATATATCCAGAGAGAGAGAGAGCGCGCAACAATACATTTAGGTGAGTATGCTCGCCACATGCCATATATATATATATATATATATATATATATATATATATATATATGACTCCATATATATAGACTCAGCTATAGAGAGAGAGAGCCTATATATATATGGCTCCAGTAACAGCACCGACAGCCAGTCGACTTGGCCATTTACATAGAACATTGGGGACACCTCGCTGATTGAGACAATCCCAACCTCCTCGAGTGACTAATTAAACCACGTGAACCATCTGAGCTGGCTATAGCTCTAGTCCTGCAGAGATCTAAAGAGGATCGCCGCACACGAAGCATACATACGTGGGAGTAAAATATGTGTCCATTCAAGGAGCAGATCTGTTATCGCAGGCATCTGCTTGGGCGTCTACCCCATGCCTACAAGTGCACTCTCTCTCTCTCTCTCTCTCTCTCTCACACACACACACACACACACACACACCTCGATCTAGGTGTCGTTATCATGCTTAAGTCCCTACCGAGGTCCATGCGATGTCTTGCTTCCTGCTAACCCCAGCTCTCTCCCGTTCCCGCTGGCGGCTGCTGCTACCCTGGGGTCGACGGCTCCGTGGATGCTGTCGCTGCAAGAAAGGTGCAGAGTGGCGTCCGCTGCCTTCGGTGCCCGTGCTCTGTCCGAGCTTAGCTACTAGCTGCTAGTCGGGAACCCACTCCAACACACAAGCACACACACACACAGGCACACACGCGCGCGCCCCACACACCTCCGCCCCCTGCCCTGCTAAAATTACCATATGGAGGCCGAGTCCCTGCGAATCGCAGCACCAGCGGGCGGCGTTTGAATGAGCCTCGCAATCTGCACAAATCCCAACTCCTTCGCACGCTGCTCTCGCTGTGAAGGCCACTTCCACGGCCCTCCTGCATCTCGCAGCCCCTCCCCTCTTCTCCTCGTCTCCCTCTTCGCCCCCACCCACCCCATCCCACCCCACCCTCAGCACCTCAAGTGCCTGGGCCCCAGGGAGATCAAGGGACAGCTGCCTCGTCTTGTGCCACATGCCACGAAAACGCGAAACATGACGGCGCGAACAATAAGTAGAGAGTCGCCCACGACCACCATTATATCGTATCGCACATTGCTCTCCTATAGGATTGCACCCCAAATACACAGCGATGCGATGCCCATGTGTAAACGTTGGATAACGACCACCCCGTTCATAATAACCCCTCGTGCCAAGTCTTATATAGCCAGGGACCACTTTTTTTCATAATTTAAGCACTAGCTCAGAAAAACAGAAAATGCTCCAAATAATATTTTCTTCGTTTCAATTTAGTGGGATGTTTAAAACAAAAAAGCAAATTCATTGCTTTTATCTTTCTCGAGGTCCTCCGCCCTTTAAACCTGCAATACGTATTCGCAAGACACGTTCGATATGATGAGACACGTATAGAAACACTTCACGTTTGAAAACGTGCAAATTTTAGGATTCTTTAGATTTTGCAAAGTGGGAGGGTGTGGTATATAGATCTGGAAGTAGAACTTTAAAAACAACAACAACAACAACAACAACAACCACCACCAACACAGCACATTCGTAGCCCACACCGTTGTTTGCACGCTTTTAAGAACAATTTCCACTGAAATGAGATACATTCCGAATGCAAATGCACTATGCCAATCATCTCCAATTTAGCTTAACATTTCTCTCACGAATCCTCCCCTCCCCCCTTTTCAATTCATAAATTGAGATCGAGTCTTGTGTAAAAGGCACGGTTAAAACACCTCGTGGGGGGATAAGGATTCTTCCTGAAAGATTACAAAATAAATAAAATCCCAGCCCAGCCTCCTGTTTATTAATAATCTCTTGCATGACATCTCAAGGCAGAAGGCAAGAGGAGATGGGGGTAGAGCTTTTAATAGTCTGGAAATGAATATGGATTTCAGATAATTGAGAACTAGTTTTCCGTAGAGGATGAGGACTGGGGAAAGGTGTGTGTGGGTGTGTGGGTGTAGACGTGGGCAAAGCTCTTTGTTATAAAAGCATTTAGGTGAGTCAATAACACTGAGAGTATTCAACACGGTTAAGGTCAGGCTCACATGCGTAAAGTAGCCAATGCGGATTTGATTGCAGCCCAACATTTCCAGAAGAAGCGTCAGCCCACATATTCCCCCAGTAGCAGAGTAGTTTTATTTTCTGAATCTGGGTAGGGTTTATTATTATTATTATGGTTACTTCTCCCTAATTCAGCACCGGGTTTTATAATTTAAACATTTCTAAAATCTGATGTGATCTGTTATTTCCTTGGTTTCTCATTAGGCCCTTTTCTCTCTCTTACCAATTGGATGGTTGGCTGGAAGGAGGCAGCGATTATATTGTACAGAGACCAAGTTAAAATCTGGATGTAGCTGGCGCACGGGGTGGGGGGCGGACGGTGATCCCCGACACTGGATTTCTCTCGCTCGGCCCATCCATTGCTTGTGCCCATTTAAGTAGAGGAAGAGGCCTTCCAGAAAATGCCTCAGCTAAACGGACACAACTTTCGCGCGCCCCGTCCTGGTAGGATGGTCAAGTGCGAGAGGTGAGCCAGTGCTGTCTGTCACTTTGAGGCTATTTGCAGCCTTAATGGATCCCTGGAGGGAAAGGACCAGGCAGAGCATTCCTTGCCCCTGAATGGCTCTTGGCTACCCTATTCTGGCCAGCGGGGGGACAGCGACACCTACTGGCTGCCCACACAAATCCAAAGGGTGGTGGGAAGGATGGAGGGGGCGAGTGTATTTGAATAAAAGAAGCGTTTAAACAGCTAAGATCGCGCTAGTCTCCCTGATATAACATCTTCAACAAAGAGGGGGGAAAGTGGGGGTGGGGAACCCAGCACTTGTATTTAACACCTTCGCAACTAGATTTCAGCCACTCTTAAAATTCCAGGAAACACAGCCCTAGCACAATCATCCAAATAGATAGCATAGATAGAGAGATATAACCACAAATAACCACCAACGCTCAGGGAGACTCAATGGACTGTAATCGTGCAATACTGGGTCTTCCAGAACTAGTCTTCTCTGGGGAAGCAAGTAAACGAATCAAAACTCCAAGCTAGACCACTGAACGCTGACAATCCTCTTCTTTAAACGATAATCATAAAGGATTAGGTTAATCCGAAATTAGAAAGCAATTAGAAATCCTTAACTGGGCTCTCTTACGAAGGCAGGAAAGGACGCCGTGGATGCGCAGAGCCGGGAGCACTGACTGCCCACAGAGCTCGCCTGCCTCGCTCCTTCCCCGTCGCCAGGCCCACGATCTGGCCAGGTAGACCCTCTGCCGCTGCTCTAGATGGCTGGGGAAGGGGGGGAAGGGAGGAGCGACTTTCCCCTTTAAAAATATATTTCCCCTGAGGGCTTTTTGAATGTATGATGACTTCTTAGCTCGCTGACAGAGGCGGCACTGTTTCACTAGCCCGAGGAAGGTAGCATTAAGGGACAGTATCTTCCCGCTCTCTGCTAGGAGGCAACTTCGAGGTTCCCTCATTGGATCTTTTTGAGCGCCCCACCACCACCCCGGAAAAAAAGGGTCGAGCTCGTCTTTGAAAGGGGAATCCTTAATTTTAGGGACAGAAAGAGCAGCGAAGTAATTGGGTAGACAAAAGGAGGCTTATAATAATACACAGGACTTGCAGCAGGTAGCTGAGTACCTATGCTTGGAACAAGAAGCCATTTCGCATCTATCTTTAACAACAGTTAATTAACCGTGTGCGTGTGTTTAAGAGAGAGAGAGAGAGAGAGAGAGAAAGTATATATTATGTCTTGGACACCTATTCATAAATAAATATTTTTCATTTATTCTTTCCTTTTTTACACCTAGGGCCATTAAAAGAAATAAATAAAAGAAACAGGGATAGGAGAAAATTAAGTTTTGTTGCAGCCGCAGAGAGCTGGGTGGGTCAATTTTTATTTTTATTTTAATTTGCGGCTCTTCTTGTTGTTTGTTCTTGCATGTCAAAGGTTGGAGTCCTCGGCAATCTTACTAGGAAGTAAGTACCACTGAAAGCGGTCCAATGTACTTCCGAGGAAACACGCGCGGCGTTGCGGCACATGTATTTAAACGTGGATTTCTCCACCCGTTATACGACACTGAATTTCCTAGAATAAGGCTAGGGCGTCATTTAACCGCAATTCTCCAAGGCAGATGTAGTGCCAATACGTGCTTTTACTCCCTTCTGGACATACCTAAACACACTGACTTGGCCCGCGGGGGGGGGGGGAGGGAGAAATGGAAACGGTTGCAGTTGTTCTCGGCCTGGTCCACAATACAGTCCCAAGCAATTCTATGCACCGGAGCTGATTAAGTCTGGTGTCTGCCATAGAGCGCAAACTGATTTAAATCCAACAATTTCGGCTTAGCTTGGTTGTGTGGATCATACTGACTCAGTCCTTTCCTTCCCCTCCTTTCTAGTAAGTGTAGAAAACTGCTGTTGCTATGCTTGCTTTTAAAACAAAATAACAATGGCAATGGCAATATCATTCGGGAATTAGCGAATGCAGTTATTGTAATATGCTATACACACATTAAATTAAAAACCCACTTGCGAATGTTTAAAATAAAAGACTGGTCTTTCCCTCACATTTTAGGTATTTTAGCACTACCAGATTGCAACTCTTTTCTTAATTGCCTGCACGAATCCTTAAACGGAGAGAACGGTTTCCAGACAATTTATACATTTCCTCTCTTGTTTTTAAGATACAGATTGAACAAGGAAACGCAGGTTAGTCAGTGGCACTACGAATCGGCCTGACCTTTTGTCCTAAAATGCCATCTTCAAAATCCACTCCCCCCGCCCCGGCCCCAATCTGGTCGTCTTCTGTCCACGCTTTTTGAGTGCTAATCAATGAAAGGAAACAAGCCGATTAGTCCAAAGCTGACAGTGTGCAGAGCTCTCTCTGCTGGCGCTAGTTCTGGAGATGCGGTGGGCCTATTGCATAACTCCCTGGGAGTGGCCGGCTCTGCAGCCATTTTCAAAAGGTTCCCCCTCCCCTCCCCAGCCTCATTAAAACATCTTTGCACAGTCCGCCCCAGAAAAAAAAAGTCAATTCCCAGGCTAAATTCTGCCAACAAAATTTGGCACACCAATCTACTTATCAGCTAATCCAGAATACTTGAGGCTGCATCCCGATCGCAAGCACGCCCATTTGGAAGTAAATTCCCTTAAAGGTCAACCGGGCCTCTGATTGGTATTACAGCATTATAGTAACTATTACGTTTGTTTGGCCTGGCATCTGGGAGCACATTTTCTGACAAGTTCAGCTGGAAGTGTATCCGCCACTGCCGAATGTATTTGGAGCTGCACTTAAACGAAAGTAAAGACAGAACTCCTAAACTGAGGCCTTTGGTTAACTGGCCTGTGGATCGCAATCTTCCACAGCCCAGTTAAGACAAAACAATTTCATTTCTCCCCGAATCATCATCATCATCCCTTAGGAGATCCACAGGTCTATTAACAAAGCAGAAAACAGAAAAGAATTAATATTTAGAATTAATATGGAGAAGGATCAGGCCGGCTTAGAGCTAATATCTGAACTGAGGATAGATTTTATGCAAGAGCTAATGCGGGGTGGTTCAATGGAACCCGCTTGGCGGCCAGCTCTCTTTGCCCAAGAGTTGGATGAAGCTGGAGGCCTTTGGTAATGGTTTGTCTGCTTGCTCCCAGTGCCAGGCCCCGCCAGTGCGGAAGCCAGGACCCAAACCAGGCGAGAACTGGTCTCCTTTCCCACGAAGCCCATTGTCTTCACACCTGTGAGCCAACAAGTGCCAACCTTTCCAGCGTCACTGCAAACGACATTCCCTCCGTAAACAACACACCCTGAGAAATAGCCTCCTCCTCCTCCTGTTTCTTTTTTTAAAAAATAAAGAAATGAATTGGTCTCGAACACCGCCTGGCCTTTTCGAAGGGCTGTCATGCCACCTCAGATCCCCCTGCCTCGGGGGTAAGTGCGTCACTTCCATCGCTGACCCCAGTAATGGCAATAAATGCCCACAGAAATTCCCAAAAGGCCTCGGGAGTTCAGTTTGGTCGAGTTTTTTTTTGTTTTAACCCTATAGGTAGGTTGCCACCTGATGATCGAACTTCGGGATCTATTTGTATTCGCATTAGCATGAGTATTTATCCCCTCCCTCTTCTGCAGAAATAGCTTCGTTAACAGCAAAGAAATGGAAAGGCGCTCACATTCGCTCGGGAAGAATCGAATAATAATAGTACAGTAATGGTAAAATAATGTCAGCCAGCTAGTCCTCAGCGTTCTAAAGTCCCCGCCCCCTCTGGGATTCTAGAGCGGATGAGCGGAGCTCTTGCCTCAAGGGTGCAAAGCGCGGGAAGGAAAGGAGCGGGAGATGGCGACCCGCCGCTCCTCCGCTTCGCCCCTCTTCGCCCGCGCGGCTGAAATGGTCGGCGTCCCGTCGCCGCCGCTCCCTCTCTCCCTTCTGTCTCACCCTCACGAGTTTCCCCTCAGGAGCCAGGAGGACGCCGAGTCTTGCTCGGGCTGGCGCCACAGCAGGGCGAGAGGGTTCGCTTCCCGCCGCCGCTCGCTCTCCCTCCAGCTCCCCGTAACTCACCTCAGCAGCGGCCCTATGAGCAGCGCAGGCGTCGGCCAAGGCGCTCTCCCGAGCTGGCGGCCTTCGCAGGCGTCTCCTCAGCGCCTCTCTCGACGGCACCCCGCCCCCCTGCGCTTATACTTGTGACTGACTTTTGCGAACCGAGCGCTGTTCATTCAGCGCGAGCCAAGAGCCCGTGTGCGTGTGTGCGCGCGCGCGCCTGAAAGAGAGCGAGGTGGAGCGGCTAGGGGAGGTGGCTTTGGGGCTGCCCCTTAACTGGGCTGCTGGGACGCGACGCCCCCTCCGTAGCCCCCCTCCCCTCCAGGACCAAATAGCGCTCGCGGAAGGGCGGGGCGGGTTGGGGGAGAGAAGGGAAACCGGGCGAGCCGCCTCAGCCGGCCAGTTTTAACGCAGGCGCGAGGATTCGGGAAGCCACGGGAAGCATCCGGGCCTGTCTAACGAAACCTCAAAGCACCCCCACCAAGTGCCAGAAGGGGCTGTGACACATGTCCTTCGTGGAAGTCGACTACTCAAGTCCCACTGAAATAACGGGACTTACTGTCAAGTCAACGTATTTGGCATTGGGGGCCTTTAAAATGGAGGTCAGGCTGGCAGCAGGCAGTGGCGAGCTCTTCCCGCCAACAGCTCGCCTTCCGGCCGTTGTTTTTCCCACGCTGCGTCCTGCGTTCTCAGGCAGCTTTCCTCAGTGAGGCGCGCCAACAAACCCTTCGGACAGATTCGGTTCCTTTTTCTCCCTCCACCACAGCTTCCCGTTTCAGTCTCTACTTTGTTTTTCTTTTTCAGGAAGTTTTTTTTAATAAGAACAACCCCCCTCCATCTTTTTAGACTCGGTCTCTTCCCTCAGGCCAAATTGCCTAAAACTCTCCCTGTTAGTCTGTGTGAGCGAAACCAACGGGAATCCGCCTCAGGGACCAAACCAGCCTGGCGTCGTCGCGTTTCCCATTCCCTCAGGGTTTCTTCTCGCCTACAGGCGAGGCTGCTTCGAATCTGAGGGCGGCGTCGCGCAGCTCCTGCCTAGACTCGCGTCTCCCGCCTTCTCCACACACACCTTCGCTTCCATATCCTGCCCATGCCGACATTTCCCCTGGGCGAACTCGCTCTTTCTTTCAGCCCGGGGATCTTTATCGCCGAAAGAACTGGGTTCGAGAGAAGGGATCCTCGCCTGAGTAGCGAATGCGTAATAGCACAGTCGTGTTGCGGGAGATAGCCTAGTCGTCCCCCCCTCCTAGCTCATTTCAGTCCTGGATTTATTTTGCGCATAAACTAGATTCCTTTCTCGTTCCAGAGCAGACAACCTGCCGAGAGACATTCTCCGAGCCTCCTGCTTCAAGGAGCGCGCGTTTTTCAGACTCTCACACCCCTTCCCCCGTGTCCCCCAGACTTGCTCTGGACCTGTTTTAGGTAGGAGGGTCTTCGGGCGAGTCTGTGAGCCCCGAGAAAACCCATTCGTCACCTTTCTTCTCTATCCTGGAGGGAACCAAATGGGTGGCGGGGGAGGGGGTGAGAGATGAATGGGTCTCTCCCAAGTTTAAACCCGGGAACAGAGAACGGCCTCAGAAGCGGGAGACTGGTTTCTCGCGGATGTGGCCAGTTCAACTTGAGGGCCGGATCGGAGCCTGAAGGAGGAAGGAAACCATCGCTTCGAAGGCTGGCGTTGTGCCCCTAACATGTCCGCTTAGTAGCGCCCTTCTCCTTCCCATGGATGTAGCCAATCAAATAAATCAATTACAAATAATAATTAACTAACTAACTAACTGAGGTTCTCCACCCCCCCCCAACAAAGAGCCTAGCTACGCCTATGCTCCTTCCACTGCCTCGATTGCTGCATCCTTGAAAGAGAAATGTGGCATTAAACTCGAGAAGTTCACCTAGGATCGCAGAATTAGCCGTTTCCCTGAAAGGAAAGGTGTGTACGCAAGACAAATGTCAAAGATTCGCACTGTATCCTAAGGATTTCTTGTGCGCACAGGTTGATCTCTGAATGGAATTTCGTTTTCTCTCTTCCTCTCTCTCACACACTTTTAGAAAGCCGGCACAAAAGCCTCGCCGTTGTAGACACGCTAATTGCCTTTTTGATTTTCTGCATGAACTGAAAGTGAGCGGTGCTTCTACAGAAGACTAATAGGCATTAAAAAAAAATACCTGCGCGCGCGCACACACACAACACGGTACAGCTTACATTAGTTGACTCAGGCCTCCTTGAAAATAACCCCCTTTCTGCAGTTGTAATTGTTACATCTACAGCAGTCTGTCCACAGTTTACACAAGATCCGATGCAGCGGGATAATCCTCTCCTCTTTTAATGCAAACTCTGCCCCAGTATGATTGGGCAGATAATATTTAACTGGTGCGCCGAGCACAAGGGGGAGACGGTGGCTGGCATGAAGTTATGTAAGCGGTATTATGTGCCGGAGCGAGGGCTTCGTAAATAGAGATGTGAACACGTGCATGATGGGAGATATGACGATGTGCTTTACATTCAAATTCTAAACATATTTACACGGGTGGGGTGGGGTTTAAATGGATTTTACTTTCAGGCAAACGTGCGTAGAATTGCAGCTTTAGTATTTCCATCGTCTTGGATTGAGTTAGTGAATTCGCCTGCCTCAAATTATAGAGTGGCATTTACAAGACACTGTATTGAAGAACTTCGTCCCTGGTCCTAAACGCAAGGCTTGGAAGTAAGTGTTAAATCAATGCGACTTCCAAGTTGTGTGTATAAAGACAGAATTGTTAAAGTCGAGAGAAATAAAATGTGTTTTCTTTTTATAAATGCCGTGAAACAAAATGACTTTTTACTAAGAAGTCTCACAGACACAGCATATTTTAACAGAGACCATTTATAACAAACACGTGATTGGCACTTCCATCCTAAACACAGCTGGAAGTAATTCCTATTGATCTCAAGTACGTAGTTGTAATATAATATTATTTATTATGCCTATGAAATCTATTATTTATAAGCCCTCAAGGCACTTCATTTATTTTATCTGGTCAGTTAATCACATTTTAAGTCCCATTGATTTCAATGGGATGGATGTTCAGCCCGATCCTATGGTTGCTTACTCTGAAGTAAGTCCTATTGTCTTCACTGAGGCTTATTCCTAAATGTACACAGGATTCCCGTTTATTGGGAATAAGTTCCATTGAACTGAATGGGACTTCAGAGCAGACATCCAGCCATAGGATCTCTCTATCAGGCGTATGTTGTAATAACTCAATAATCTTTTACTAAAACATAAAACTCCCCTATAACCTTATACAGTTGTTTCTTAGTGCCGTGGTCCTAACACGTTCCAGATATCCCCCTACCCTATTTTATTCGTTTTATACCACTGATGTGTCAAACTTGCGCTGCAGTTCTATTACCTGTGAGTACACCCACTGGCTACAATGGCACTTTTACTTCCAAGTAAACACTCGTTGCATTGTGCAGTAATCCAAAAGCCAACTAGCTCTTTTTTAAAGGAAGCTGCAGCTGCATTATTTCTCCAACATTGCCTGGGAGCCGGCTGAGCTTAACAAGTGCAATCTGATTCTATCTATGGATATCTGATGCCAGCCCCAAGCAAATTGTCCATCGCCATATTGGCTTACCTAGGGCTGCTCCAAATGAGTTAATGCCTGAATGAAAACCGGGAACCAACACGCCCCGCTTTAACCAGCAGGTTAAAACTACCGCGTAAGCGCTATTCAAACGATGACTAATCAGAACGCCTTCCAGGTAATGGCGCTTGAAGGATGGCGCGCTTTCGGTGCGCTATCTAGGGTGCATCCTGCAAATCCGAATTCTTGTTGTTACTCAGCTGCAGAATAGAGTGGTTCGCCTCATTCAATCCGATATACAGCAAACCAGTTAAACCTAACCCTTCCTTTTAATCAGATTAGCACCTTAATCCTAGATGTATTTATTTAGTGGAGAGTTAGGCGGATTTGAGAAGCAGTTACTTGCAAGTAATCATATTTAGGACTCTGGAACGTGGTTGGGGCAGGAGGCGGAATTTAAAACCAGATTTGGGAGAGGGTGTAAAGTTCTAGTCCTCAATGCATTACTTGGAAATTAATCCAGTGTCAAGACAATCTCCTTTTAAATACAGTGGTACCTCAGGTTACATACGCTTCAGGTTACATACGCTTCAGGTTACAGACTCCGCTAACCCAGAAATATTACCTCGGGTTAAGAACTTTGCTTCAGGATGAGAACAGAAATCGCGTGGCGGCGGCGCGGCAGCAGCGGGAGGCCCCATTAGCTAAAGTGGTGCTTCTGGTTAAGAATGGACCTCCGGAACGAATTAAGTACGTAACCAGAGGTACCACTGTAATGTATTTAGGATCAAGGTACACATGTGGTTCTTTGGTGGAGGCTCGAAACATGCTTAAGCCCGCCCATTCCCCAGTCATATTTGCTCAGATCTAATTCCATTTCAGTCTCGCTTAGAAAGCAAGTCCTATGAGGTTAGTGGGGCTTGCTAACAAGCGAACGAATTTCCAGTTGACCAGTACACCCTTCTTAAATTACTCGCTTTGCCGATCTGCCCCTCTCAGTAACTTTGACTTCCGTGCACTCTGGATGGTATTAATTATCTTGCGTGGGTCTAATACCCCAATTACTACTCTTATTGATCATTACTATCATTGCGAATCATTGCTGTTGCAAATCGTCACTGTGTCCTTATTTAGCATAGATTTCAGTCTTGCAGGAAAAAAATTGACTTACTTGCATTTCTTCGGCTTTGCCCCACGGTTTACTTTATCTACACACAAATAGGGCTATTGCATTCATGCCCTATTGGTCATCCCAGATACACCTAGTTGGCCAAAGGGGTGGGAAGCAGATGTTGGACTAGACAGACCATAGGTCTGATCCAACAAGGGCTTTCAGTGTACATTTCTCTCTTTCCACCCCCCTCTCTGTGTACCAGTCACCTGGAAAGGTATACTTTAGTCCAGGAAAGTTTGTGCTACAATAAATTCTTCAGGGTGCCACCCCCCCCCCCTTTTAGAGAGATTCTGAACTCATTATGCAATTGGTTTCATAAACGGAGGATAAACTGCTTTGTTTGAAGATCTACCCACTGAGAAGTTCTCCTGCACAAGCCCTATTCATTTCTATGGGGCTTGCGATGAGAACATCCCAGTGGATTGTGTCTTAGGCCCTTAGTCTTCCACATAATCTGGTTAAATTTAAATAGAATATGTATAATAAATCTGGCTTTATGCAAAGTGCACTTAATTATGTTTTTTAAATGTAGTGATCTATTTTCTGCAGTAATATAATTTAAACATGTTCTCCAAAACATAAAGTTTTTAATGTCAAAACAAAACTGGGAACATCGTTTAAATTATATTTTGGGGCCAGATTTCACTAAATGAAAAGAAAATCAACTTAATGCGACTATGAGAAACTTCTGGAGAACAATCGTCTGCATATTGTTTTATAATGTGCCATAATCTGAAGCATGTAAAATTTCGGTCCATTATTATTCAAACCAGGAATTAGCAGAGTAATTTTTCCTTCTATTGTCCATAAAATTGCCAAATGACTAAATTAACTGACTTCATACTGTGGACCATCAATTACATGGTATATTTCATTCGGATGGAGTTCGAAATTACCTTTGTACTTTTATATTTTTTTAAAAAAAATCCTTTTCTTTTCTTTCTTTTTTAGTATGAAACATTTCCCCAGTCTAAACGTTTGTTGTCAACTGTCAAAATAAAGCACAACCCGCCCCCCAAACCCACCCATTGTCAAAAGCTCGGGTACAGTCTTGTCAGGACTAAACTGCCTTAAATGAAACTGGAAGCAAGCTGGTCTGTTAACTGCAGACTGCATCCTCAGTGATCTATGGGGGTACCATTATTAGTGCCTTAGGGACTCTCATAAACTATTTCTGATAAACCTCACTAATTCTCATAAGAGCTTTGTTTAAAGTTAACAGATCTGAGTTACAGTTGGGCTTTATGATATTATTATTATTATTATTAGTAGTAGTAGTAGTAGTAGTAGCAGTAGTCCTTCCATAGATCTCAGGCGGTTTATATGTAAATAAACCAAAAACCAGACAAACTGGAATCTGACATGAGGTCTTTATTTCAGAAACCTTGGTGTAACTTTGCAGTATGTAACAGACACTAAGTCTGAGCGCAGACCTCAGGGCCACAAGATCCTGCCCAATCTGCGTGTCGTGTTTCGTATTGTCCTTCCTCGTCGCCCCGCCCTCCCATTGCTTTGTGTAACTCGAAACTCGTGCGGAGAACTCGAAGGTTTGCTCATTCTTTTGTGACATTTCGGTTGGTCCTAATAAATATATTGCCCAGTTCTGGATTTTGAGGTTTTTTGTTTTTCTTATGGACCAATACCTTAGTTGTTTACTCCCCCCACCCTTCGTTCCTAAACAGTTTCACTGAAATAAGTAGCTGGCTTCTGGGCTACAGTTGCATCCATACCAACCAGTCAAGGAGGGACATCTTGGTCACGGTGCAGAGATGGAGAAAACATCTCACTGATTTCAGCTGAACTGAAAACAAACTGCTTACATAGCTACCCGCGACAACCTTAACCCAATTTATCAGTTAAACCGAAGAATTAGGATTAACATCGATCAGGTCCCATTGTAGCAGAATGATTATACCCAACCACACAGGCAATCATCGGCTTCAATGCATATGCTTCTGCCTAATGAGATTTTTGAGGTTCCTTGCCCCGCTGACTTCACATGCTACATTTATGTGATTATCTGGGGCTGTGTTTCTGGGGCTAGTCAGCTAAACTCCCTAGGACTTCCTCAGAAGTAAATGGGTGCGAGCATCAAGGTGCAGATCACACAACTTCTGTTGATATCTCCTGCCTGCTTGGACGTCAGAGTTATTTACTTAGAAGCAGAGGAGCTAGAGATGATGGCCCAAACCTAACTGCTGATCAGATTTTTAAAACCATTAACAAGGGCACACAAGATTCAAAATTCTTTTTAAAACGGGAAAAACAAAAAATATCTTTGGTTATATCGGACTACAGAGCAGCAGAAAGATCTCTTGCGCAAGTCCCATTGAAATGAACGGAAGCTGCACAGGAAACTTCAATGGGGAGACGTTATTGTTATTGCATTCTCTTTCATGACTTCCTTCCAATGGTCCCCTTCAACAACAGCAACACAAGACAATATCAAGTTCAAATTTAATATTTAAGTCCAGTTTAGTTTAATGGAGGAAATGTTAAACATGTGATGATCTCAGATATATTGTTTTATGTTATCAAAAGGATTTTTATACCGCTTTTCATTTACCCAGAACAAACGGAAAAAACACCAAAGCGGCTCACACCATAATAAAAACATAAACAATATCCAACTCAGTGGGGTTGAACTCAGGGGGACGTTAAGGCTGCAGTCATGTGCCCACTTACCTGAAATAAGGTCGATTGAACTCAATGGGACTTTTGAAAGGATATGTATGGGAACAGGCTATACAAAGTTTGCCTTTCTCTGTATTGTGTATCAGTGATAATTACAGTATCTAGGAAGGGTTTGGGGAGCTGGTGTTTTTTAAAATAAAAAAAGGAGGCTAAAATTAGCATAAATCATTTTAAAAACCTTTGCAGAGTTTCATTTCCCCCTTATTTCTAGATTAGTGGAAACTTTTATGACCCTCTCTACCTTGGGAAAACATTTTGCCACTTTCTTGGGGTGACTTTTGAGGATTCTGTGTACGCTCCACTTTAAGTTCAAAATTTTTCCATAAGGAACAATCTGCTTCGAAAATAATTCATTAAGAAAAACAAACAAATAAATAAATGTCATGTTTTTATTAACTTTTTTTTTAAAAAAGCTTTTCAAGCTACAACCACCTGCGCGCTTACTACTAGAGTTAGTGCTCCCATTGATCCATTGGGACATATTCCAGGGTGAAAATGCGCAGGACTTACCTGGCTGCGCCTTGCTCAGTTATCACAAAAGAAAACATGAGATCCATAATAACTCTAAAGCAAGGCCACTCCTGGTTTATGCAAAGCTGCCGAAATTGGGGTTTTGTTTTGTTGTCCCCTAGTGACAGCGGAAGTATCACAAACTCTGGGGGCTACAAAACGCTACCTTGAAAATCCCTTCAGAAATTTCCAAGGGATATTGACTAGCCAATAAAGAACCAGCGTCTTATTGGTCTATTGCTGGACGCTTTTGATTGTTTTAAAATCGTGAAGACACCCCCCCCCCCACACACACCTTGTTTCATTTTAGTGACATATTTGCCACTATCGTCCTCTAGTAAGAATTCTATATAAAGATTCCATCTGATTTTTTGGAGCTCAATTCCTAAACGGGCTAAGCCCCTATCTTAAACCACATACATCTATCCTACCCACCAGGAGCGAAAATGCAGCTGAAACGAGCCTAACTCTGAGGAAATAAGAGGTGCAAGATGAACCCATTTGGATCGGGACCGTGCAAAGGCTTAAAAACAAAACGAAACGATTCCGTTGAACTTTGGAGGGGTTAAAAGCGTGCCATTAAAACTGCGGCGCGCTAAGCGCTTCCACTTAGACGTGAGATCTGTTGAAGTCAGCGGGGCTTCATAAACTGCATTTAGGATCGAGGCATAAGTCGTTTCCAAACGCAAGCGCTCTCGCGCGAGAGATGTTTGTGGATGGCATCCTTTGGGACCTCCGCGTTAAGGACTCAGCGCGCCCATCCCCTGGGTAGCTCGGATCATGGCAAAGTTCTCGAAAAGGACCCCATGGCATCCTGAATTCTACCGGGGGGAAGGGGAAACCCCTCCAGTCGGGAGTGTTTTCAAAGAGTGGAAAAAAGAAGGAGCAATCAACACAAACAAAAGCGCTTTCAGTCGTGCTGAAGGACGCAAGCCGATAGACGCTTGGTTTGCGCGCTCCGGTGAAGGGAAACGCTTTGGATTCGAATCGCGTGTGGGAGACTCTTTCCACGGGCGTTGGAAAAGGAGAGAGAAAAAGATGCCTTTAAGTGCTAGGATGAAGGTGAACGAGCCCTCCTCCCCAGCTCCCAGCCATCAAAGCTACTTTTGGGTACCAGTTCTCCTCGCTCTCTCTCTCTCTCCTTCTCTTTCATAGAGACCAAGCCTTGGTGAGTCACGGGCACACAGGTGAATCCTGCAAGGGACTGCATTGGCTTTCATACTGAACAGCCACCCGTTTGGATTTTTGCAGGATCTGGCTCAACGCTGCCTACTTCAACCCAGAACCACAGCCAAGCTCTTCTGACTATAAACGCTGTATCCGTGGGCAAATAAATGTGAATCTGAAGGGTGGCGTGTATGTGTATGTTTGTGTTGGAGGGAGTATTCCCAGCTGCCTTGTCGGTGCCAAGTAAGTGTCTGTGTTGGGCGGGATAGGAGGATCGCTTCCCTGTTTCTTCCCCATCTCCATCCCTGCCACTGACGCGTGTCCTCCCACCGCGCTCACACGGCCAAGAAGCACTCCCTACCCTCACACGGCTGAGCTGCAGGTAACCCCGTCGTGAGGAGAAGTCTCCTGCATCCCTATTGGTAGGGATCGCAGTGCCAAACCTGTCACATAGCGCTCTGATTTGCGGGCTCAGTTTTATTTTTCCTTTCCGGGATGGAAGCGAGTGAGGTGTGTATGTGTGGCACAATGTAGGTCTTGCTCCCTCAGGCTGTTGAGTAGTTTGCCCGAGAATATCTGTGCCCATTAAGCCCTGCTGGCGGTGTTCCAGATGACTACCGCGTTCACACCCACCCACCCCCGCCCCGCTTCACAGCGCGGCCATTGCAACGCGGAACAGGCTCTTGTAAGCAAGAAATCTGTGGCTGAGAAATCGACGGGGGGCACCTTCAAGGAACTGCACCGGGCTTCAAGGGGAAAGCCGAATGACTCGGGCCGGTGTGGAAGGTGGTGGGATGGCCGAAGGCAGTTTCCACGGCCCCGGGAGCACAGGATCGGCCCGCTAGCCTGGAAGGTGCGCGCCTCTCTGAGCATCGGAGCACCTCCAGGCCAGCCCAGAGCTTCCGACGAGGGCGTAGAGCCAGGCGGGCGCCTAAAATGCCCAGCCCGGCTGAGGAGAGCGCGCGGGGGCGGGGTGGCGGCGGAGGGGAAGCAGGATGACATTTGACCCTGGGCCTTTCTCCCCAACAAAGGACCACCAAAGCCCTGCGCGTCCCCTCGGACTGCTTGACATCCGGATGTCTTTGCTCCCCTATGGAAATGCGAATGAACTTACGAGGGACCAGTCATTGACCCCAGTCACCCGCCGCCCCACCCTGGGGACCGCCGCCCGCCGCCCAGGCAGCTCGGCCCCTGGCGCAGCGATGATGGATCCCCATTTAATCGCTTCCGCCGCTGAATGGCTTCCCTCCTCCCGAAATCTCCCGGCCTATAGGAAGGGAGAGCTGGAGAGAGAGAGAGAGAGAGAGAGAGAGAGAGAGAGAGAGAGAGAGAGAAGCGACCTGTGCTTCAAAACACACCCTCCTAGCAGACAGGTAAAATTGGTCCTGGGAGAGGAAAGGGAGAAAAGAAGAAATCTATTCGCTTCCGAATAGAACCCCTTTCCGTCAGGGCTGGTGTGGTGGGAGATCTGGTTTAGACACTTGACGTTTGTCTAAACAGGAACAAGCTGGCAAATACAAACCGACCGGGCCTTTTCAGAACGGACGAAAAGACGTACAAAAACTCCAGAAAATAAAAGGAAATCTGGCAAGGTCATAGCGTCGGGAGGGTTCCTGAGTACAGTATAATATCTATGTTGAAAAAAATGCGTACTCCCCCCACAAAAAAACCCTTCACTTCCTACTTCCATTACAGTATCTTTGTTCTGTTTATCTCTGCTCCTTAAAAACAAACCCCTCTTCATTCATGCAATTGAAGAGATTGCCAGCTATCACCTGAAATATCTGGGACAAAAATCTCGTCTCCCAAAAGACTTGACTCTCTTCCCTCTTCTTCGTACATGCTGTTCTAAAAGCGAAACATGAAGCCCATCTTGGAGAAGGGGTGTGTGTGTGTGAAAGCCTAACACTGAGATAACTGAAGTATTCTTATTCATTCCAATGTAGATTATTAAATAGGAAACGAGATGATGATGATGATTATTTTAGTAAACTCAGGCTGGTTAGAGGAAGAGAATTATATTCCGGCACAAGAGAGAATTCAAGGGGGAAATGCCCGTTCTCCTTCTGCCCCCTCCCACCTTGGAAACATGCACGCGGAGAAGAGAGTTCATCGCAAGGAAATTAAGACCCCAAGTTATAAAAGACAGAAGAAACTGTACCTTAGAAACTCGGACGCTCGCCTCCAGTTTTGTGAATGACGATGGGGCTTTTGGGTGTCATTTGAAAATAAATCAAGAATTAGTTTTTTTCTTTGTTCTACACATACCCTGCGTTTGCACTGTGCTGTGGAAAGCCGGTTGATAGACTACAGCGTTAATTAATACTGTGCTAATTTGAGTTTAAGAGTGAAGGGAGGTGGAACTGGGGAGAGAGAGCGAGAGCGAGACTGTGATGGGACACTGACCTCTAGTGGCGAATTGAGGCCATGCACGCCTGAAGAACCGAGGCAAGGAAACTGGCTGAACAAAACGCTCAGGTCGTCTCAACTGCGCGTCTCTCCCCGAGAGAGAAAGTTTTCAGCTGGAACTCGAGCTGATGCGATGTTGCACCAAAGAGTCCTGCAACGATTCGAATTGTGGATAGGGCAGCTTCAGAAGCTCGGAGCCACTGACGGGGAGATGCGGGCATTTTGGGTCAACAGAGGCCAGCTTACCAATAACTCTTTGAAACTCCACACCGGATTGAACAAACATAGCAATTCGGTCATTCCAGTCCTTAGCCAACACATTTCCCACCCAGACATAGGAGCCAACTCCTAGGGGCCAAGGGGTCTTCGCGCCCCCCCCCCAATATCTGAGGGGTCCCCTCCCAAGTTGATGGGCATTGATTGCCATTCAAATAGTGTGCGTGCAGCGTGTCATGTGATCGATTATGTGGAGCGGGGCTTACCTGGGTCTCCCCCGCCCAACACACACAATTTTGTTCAGGTTGACACGCTTGTGCCCAGATACGCTGAAGTTGCGATTCTGCCATAAGAAAATTTATTTGGGAGGAAGTCCCGCTGAGGTTAGCAGGACGTGCCAATTCACAGCGCAATCCTGTGCCTGTCCACTATCATAGGGAAAGGTCAATGAACCATCTAGCCCAGCGCCCTGTTCTCACAGATGCCCATGGGAAGCCTGCAAGCAGGACCCCAGCACAGGAGCCATTTCCCCAGCGCCCATTCCCAGCAACTTTGCGCTCAGAAGCATTGCTGCTGCTTCTGACCCTATGGAACCATGAATGGCATCCTCCTCCATGGATTTGTCTAGCCCTCTTTGAAAGCCACCCAAGTTGGGTGTCATCACTACATCTTGCGGGAGCGAATTCCATAGAAATCCCAGCTCATTTCCTTGGGTATCCTATACACCCACGTACCTTAAAAACAGTGGATATCTGAATAAACAGGATTGCGCTGTAAATGTGTTTAAATGTAAGGTGCCGGCCAGGGTGACAGACTAAAGGAGAGACTTACACAGATGGCTCTTGCGGGTTCCAGTATTCTCCTTAGGTTTATTTCGTCGTGTTTTAATACCTTTGCTTCTGCGATTGATTTTATGGGCGTGTTGCAGAATAACTACACAATGATTTTAGTGTTGCCAAGCGCGCTGAAATAAAAGAAACAAAACAAGAAAGCAAAATAAAACAACCTCAGAGCTTCTAAACGGGCGCGTTGCAGATACAGTAGTTCAACTGAATCCAGCGGGGATGGCCGAGACCCGCGCAGTCCGATCCTATGCCCGTTTCTTGGGAAGCAAATCTCCTTGTTTACTCCCAGCCAGGCGCGTTCAGAACTGTAGCCTAAAAAAATAATAGCTGGATTTTGAAAGAAGCCGCCATGGAAAGTACTTCCACGGGTCTTCATATGATGAAATTCTGGCCGTAGCAGAACTTACTCTGCAAGGGCGCGATCCAGTTAAGGTTACGTACGCTGAAGTCCTATTGGGACAGATGGTCTTTAATTCTCTCGCCGAAGCCAACGGGGCTTTCAAAAAGTGGCCGGCTTTTGGTTGGGCGATTCTGCCCGCCTGCGTTTCCCACAAGCACGAGTTTCTTCCAGAAATTTGGTGGGACTGGGATAAGGATCGACAGCCAAAATATCCATGGACATTATTCGATCATATTGTTCGCTCAGTTTCCCCGATTCCGCAGTGCGCTAAAAACACAGAGACGCGCAGGTGGGGGAATTGAGCAGGGATGCGATCCTTCTCAAAATGATTTCTTGCAAAGGAATGCTCCGGGCCTTTTCAGGATCCGCAGCTTCCTGCTGTTTCTGCCCACCCTCCCAAATCCGCGTTCCCCTTCTTGGTTCGCGCAGGTGCCAACTTTAACCGCGCCCAAATGAAATTGTGATTGAACCGAAAGGCAAAGCCAAGCCTTCAAAAGTTCCTCTAAAAAACAACAACGAATCCCTAACAGCGACGGGGGATGAAGGAGAAATCCTAAGTCTCTAGTCCTCATGTTCCACGATACCCTGTATCCCAAAAAACTGAGGCTGACGCCCGCGCATTCTGCAGGCTTCCCCAAATTATTTGCACTCCCAACTATTGAACTATTTCCATGTTGAAGCCTATCTCTCTTCTCTCTTTCCGGGATAGCTCAGTCGGTACAGTTTGAGACTTTAAATTTCCGAGTCGTGCGTTCGAGTCCCACGTTGACCTAATGATCCTCGTGGTCCCTTCCGACTCTACAATTCTGTGATTGTATTCTGAAACAATGTAGGAATCAAACGGAAGCCACCTCTCTTCCCCCTTTCCTGCATGAGAGCATCCTATGGATCCAGTATAACACACAACAGTATTGCATAATTGGGGTGCAAAATATCTAGACACTTGGATAAAGGAAGTTCGACAAGGTCTGTCTTCTCGGTTTATTGTTCGACGCAAAAGTAGAGCGCTTCCACGGAAAGCTTTCTAGAAGAACGGACCTGGAGGCTTTGAAGAATAAGGGGAGGGAGCGAACATATAACCCAGGTAAGAAAAAAATTAAGTTGTTAAAGTGAAATCGGTTAATAATGGTGATTGTGAGGATGAGTCATCGGTCTCCAGCCCAGACGCCTTGTATCCTTGGCTCCCCGGATGTGGTTGGACGCCAACTCCCATCATCCGCGGGGAAGATGGGAATTAGAGTGGAGGAGCGTCTGGGAAGACAAGGCTGAAGAAGATAGCTCAAGGAATCGAGAAGGCGGAAGGGCAGAGTGAAAAAAATGGCCAGAAAGATGGACCTTTAGTAGGAAGAGGGATGCACAAGAAATAAATAAATGGGATTGTTTTGTTTTTTGTTTTAACACAACAGGAAACGCTTCAATCACTTCCACACCGCAGGGGTTTCCTGGATGCTCAAGCCACGTGGGTGAGAAAGGAGCTGACAAGCGCAGAGCCCCAGACAGCAGCTGAAGTCTGTTGGCATTTCCAGGTGAATACAAACCTACTGAAATCCAAAGGATGCAAAGCCCATTTTGGACCGAGTGGAGGCAGCATAGGAAGATCTTCAATGTTAGGATTATATTTGCATGAATTTTATTATGAATTTATACCCTCATCTTTCCTATGGGGGCTATGCAGGGCACATTTCCCAGGCAGTCTCCCATCTAGGCCCACTTAGTTCCTGCAAGGTTGCTGTGTTGACTGGTTTCAGACTATGTCACAGGCTGGGCACTTAATTTCTTAGGGACACAACTGTTATCCTTTCTGCCACCCCATTCTTCACAGATCCTTTCTCTGACTTTCCTAGTTTCAGGACACTAGGCAATGCTTCACCAGCGCAACCTTCCTAGCCAAGAGATACAGCGATGGGGAAAAGCAGCACCTGTTGAATGTCTGCTTGTTTTGTTTTTTAAACCACCATGCACTTCTGGCAGGGAAAGGTGACAACCTAACCCCCAATTTTGCCTTCCTCCAGCAAATGGATAGCTGGGAAATGTTTGGAGAAATGTGTTGCCTGGATGTGATTAGCTTTAAAGCAACAACCCTTATTCCAGGCCACGTGTTTAAGGGATTCCTGGTTTTGCAGAGTGAACAGTGTGCCCAGCAGCGGCACTGAAGCCCATTACAGAATCATAGAATTGTAGAGTTGGAAGGGACCCAAAGGGACATCTAGTCCAATGCCCTGAGATGCAGGAATCACAGCAGGAACCATTAGCATTGCCCAATTGATTTCCAGGTTGATTTCAGATGATCTCCTACAAAGTCAGTGAGCACAGCAACAGGTAAGGTCACCACCTTTCTTCCCCAACAAAGACTCTGTGACTCTGTGCTTTTTAAGAGCTCTGCACGGCCAGCAGGCACTCAGCTTGGGGTCACAGTGATGGGGGAAGCCTCTCCTGTTGCTCTTTTGCAGCTCCTAAAAACACATGTTGTTCTACTAGGAACAGCAATGGCAACAGGATGTCCTCTTCTAGACCCAAGCCTTCATTGCTGGTCTGCTGGATCTCCCCTATCCACAATCCATAAACAGAAGATGATGCAAACATCTCAATTGAACTACATTATGGAACACACAAAGATTCTCTCTCTCTCTCTCTCTCTCCCCTCTCCCTCTATCCATCCCACCCACCCACCCACACTCCTGCCCTTGGAAGACAGGGCTGAGTAAATAAACTGAATAAAAAGATATGTGCCATCACAAATTTGCTATACTAATGGCAAACTCACAGTGGCACCAGCCAAGCCCAAGAGGAAAGTATCAGTAGGCTCAGGAGAGCCCCAGTTTCTGCAGAAGTACAAAATACTTTAGAAAGAAAAACTAATGGGGAGACCCCAAAGCAGCCTCACAATGAATGATCATGCCCAATTATCACTGAATGCTGACTGTCCATGGTGGAGTTTGGGGTTAGAATGGGAAATAAGAGGCAGGAACAAAATGGAATACCCTAGAATAGGGCATGGCTAGTAGGTAGGAACCCTGAATGATAGCACTACACACAACTCTTTTTTTTTTTGCAGTTCCCACTTCTAAATACATTATTTATTCATCCTCATACTTCACCTAGAATGATTTCATTATGTGTTGGTGTATGAATATTCAGTAACCTATGTTGTTGGGAACATTCTGAAGGACTGTTTATTCTATTAAAGTCAATGTTGTTTGCTCAATGCTCAGTGTCAGTGCCTTATAACTAGATACCCGTGGAAAGTCCACAAACAGGACAGGTGCTCAGTGTCACTTTCCTCATCTGTGATTCCCAGCAGCTGGTAGTCATAGGCAGACTGACTGCCTCCTAGAGTGAAGGTGGAGCATAGCTGTCAGGTTTAGTAGCCACTGAGTATCCATTGCAGTAGTGCTGAGCCAGAGTGGATTTATCCAAAAGGATGGGCTGTGGTTGGGAGCAAAATGGCACCTGCTGCTGTAGACCAAATAGTTACCTGTATTAGGGATTGAGATTTAGTATTAACTAGGGGCTGTTAATCCACTGCAGATCCTGTTTGCAGGTTTAAAAAACGGCGGCCCTTAGTTACCTCAGCAAAACGTCTCCCCTTTTGCTCCTGGAAGGCAATTGACAAAATAGGTGTTTGCTGTTCATGGCTTTAAGTTAGTACTGACTGTTTCTGGAGGAAATCACCTGCCATGTTAAGATAAGGTTGCCATATTTCCAAAAGTGAGAATCCAGACACAAAAGTTGTTGTTTTTTGGAAATTTGTGATTTCTGCCTGGGTGCTGTTACAGACAGCTGAATCTCAGCTATGTCCGGGATATTCCGGATGTATGGCAATCCTATGTTAAGATACGTATTATTATTATTATTATTATTATTATTATTATTATTACCCCAGCCACTTAGCCACATTTGGGCATACATTAGGGGAAACATCACAAAGGGATCTCAGGACCCAGAACCCTAGAACAGGGTGGGAAGCCTCAGGCCTGAGGGCATCTCCAGCTGACCCTCAGGGTTCTCGTCCAACCCCACAACCTTCTCATCCAGACTTTGCACACCCTCTTTGAGTGTTTTTGCCTGGCTGGAATGTGTCCCTAAGCCCTGGTAATACCTCTTGCTTAACTTGGGTGGAGAATAGAAAGAGGGGGTGAGGGTGATGAAACTAGCCTATTGTACAAAGGTAACACAGAACCATAGGATCACTGAGTTGGAAGGGACCCTGAGAATCATCTAGTTCCATTTAAAACCCTAAATGACCTTGGCCCAGTATACTTGAATGTCAGGAACGTGGCCCCCCCAGGACCCAGTAGAAGAGGCATACAGGGTTCTGGAGCTGTTCCTGTTGGGGATGGAGCTCTGATTCAGATTAGGACATCTGTTGTGAGAGAACCACTCTGGATGTATGCTTTTGTAAATAAAGACCAATTGAAGTGATGATAACCATTTCCCGTGCTTGCTGGACTGCTTGCGGCTAACGAGCATTATACTGAAGGAGTGTCTCCACCCACATCATTCAGCCCAGACACTGAGGTCCAGCTCCAAGGGCCTTCTGGCAGTTCTCGCCCTGCAAGAAGTGAGGCTACAGGGAACCAGGAAGAGGGCCTTCTTGGTAGTGGTGCCTGCCCTGTGGAACGCCCTCCCATCAGATGTCAAAGAGGTAAACAACTACGTGACATTTAGAAGACATCTGAAGGCAGCCCTGTTCAGGGAAGTTTTTAATGTTTGATGTTTTACCATGTTTTTAATATTCTGTTGGGAGCCGCCCAGATGGGCAGGGTATGTATGTATGTATGTATGTATAAATAAATAAATTTATTATTATTATTATTATTATTATTATTATTATTATTATTATTATTATTATCCCACCCCCTGCAATGCAGGAATATTCAGCTGTTCCTTACGGGGATCAAACATGCAACCTTGGCGTTATCAGCACCACACTCTAACCGGCTTTTCCTCCACTCACTTTTGTATCTGACCCCCCAGACGTTTGCCTGGAAAAGAATGCCGTTCTGAAAATTGTACATTTTAAACTACTGATTTTATTAATATATTTTTTAATTTGTTGTTTTGGATTGTATGCCCTTTGGGGGTAGATTTGCAGAGCCATGTACATTGGTGATGCAATATAAATGAATGTCCATCGTCATCATCGTCACTGCCACGTTTCGTACCCCTGCCATAGAACCAGCCCCAAGTGGCACCTCTTGGCAATGCTCAACCTCTTCCCTACTTTCACGAGGAGCATTATTTGATTTGAAAGTTATGGTGGTGTTTTGTAAAGTGTGTTGTGCATTTAGGTGTCAGTGGGGCAAACTCAGCAGCGTGTATGATGTCCCAGTTGTGGATAATGGAGGGCCTGCTGGAGAGGAGGAATGAGTCGTGGTCTCAGGGACTGGAATATCTGGAGATGAGAGAGCCCATGAGGATAACTCATGTGCTGAACAGGAGCAGATGTCAATAGAGACAGCTTGTCTGGCTGTTTGGATGCCAAATTTGCTGCATGAATCACTGGGGCACACTTGTCAGACAGCCTGTTTGTGAATGTCGGTTGCATCTGGTTTGATTGTTTGTTAGGGAGAGCTGACATTTTGCTGCAGGCAATGTTTACAGAAGAAGAAGAAGAAGAAGAAGAAGAAGAAGAAGAAGAAGAAGGAGGAGGAGGAGGAGGAGGAGGAGGAGGAGGAGGAGAAAATAATACTGGCAAGGATGGAGCTGAAAGTTTCATTGCCTGCCTTCCTCTCCTCAGTATACTTAGGTTGCTAAGAAATGGTTCTGTTAAAAGAAGAAGAACAAAGTCCCATTTTCCTTTAGAGGGAAATGGTGAATGTGAGCTTGACAAAGGAAGCCAAAATGACTTTCTTTTATATAAGGAGAATCATGTTTCCATTATAAGGAGGTGCCTGTAGCTAACTGGCAAGCCAGCATACAATGCAGTGAAACCAAAATACTTGGATTCAAAACATTTTAATCCCATTGATGCCCACTGAGAAAGCTCATGTAAATGCAAGTGGTTTGATTTAACTGGGTTGTGAATTATATAGTGTATGGACTTATATATAAAAAGACAAACCTAAAAAACCTATTTCTTCAATGCTACCTTAGGGAGGAAATATTTTATCCTACAAACCAGATTTAAAGCAGCTATATATGTTCATCTAAGGAAAAAAATTCCCACTCTGGACATTTTTATCTTGCAAGAAATCTCAGGCACATTATATGTTTATGTCCCGGCCCTAGCATTAGGCAGAGTGAAGCAGCTGCTTTAGGTAGCAGATACTGTGGAAAGGCAGCATAGTACCCAAGGATTGGGCTGGCTGTTCCACATGCCCTCCTCTACCCTCCCTTAAACTAGCCCTCTGCCTCTCTGTTTGCTTTCTGCTTATAATTTTACCGGTTGGCTGTTGTTTTACTTGTTTACTGTCTATTCTATTTTATTCTTTTTCTCATGCTGTAATCCCCCCCCTTGGGTGAATGGTGGGTAATGGATATGCTAAACAAACAAACAAACAAACAAACAAACAAACAAACAAACACCCTGCCTTTCAAGGCATAAATGCCACTCAAGGCTGCTTCAGATATCTTAAAGTAAAACTAGAGAAGCAAAATCAGATATATTTACACAATAAACCAACCATGATAACAAGAGCAGAAACCAAAAGTCAAATCATCTGCAGGAGCATCACTTGTCGCTACCTGAGTTGGTGAAGCTTGCTTGATAACAATGACATTGGCTCTGTCCTGTGGAATTTATTGCTATTATTATTATTAGATTTATAATAACAAATTCAATAATAACAAACCTTCATCCAAAGATGAATATTGATTCAATAGATGCCTTCTGTGCCTACTGAAAACTTTTCTATCCCACCAGGCCTATGCAGGCAATTGGAGGTGGCAACTTGAATAAAACATGGGGGGAGGGGGTGCAGGTAAACCCCACCCTACACAACCAGTCACATGACGCAGTGCACACAAACTATTTGAATGACAATGTCCATCAACTTTGGGAAGGCCCAGCCTCCTCAAATATTTTATTGGAGGCAGGAGTAAAGGTACCTTGGCCTCTAGGAGTTGGCTCCTACACAGGCAATTAAGCATACATCCTTCTTCAATGGTTACTTGATGTCTGTTTTTAGCTGTTTTAATTTTTTAATGATTTTATTGCTGTGAATCACTTAGACATTTTTAAATGATATAGTGGTATACAAATACTTTTACAAACAAACAAAAACAAACAAACAACAAACAGTTATTTGAGAAACTTCCCCACTATTTGCACACCTTAAGGGACGTGGGTGGTGCTGTGGTCTAAACCACAGAGCCTAGGGCTTGCCGTTCAGAAGGTCAGTGGTTCAAATCCCTGCGACAGGGTGAGCTCCTGTTGTTCGGTCCCAGCTCCTGCCCACCTAGCAGTTCGAAAGCACGTCAAGTGCAAGTAGATAAATACCGGTAGGTACCGCTCCGGTGAGAAGGTACCGTAAATGGCATTTCCGTGCGCTGCTCTGGTTTCGCCAGAAGCGGCTTAGTCATGCTGGCCACATGACCTGGAAGCTGTCTGTAGACAAATGCCGGCTCCCTTGGCCTGTAGAGCGAGATGAGTGCCGCAACTCCAGAGTCGTCCGTGACTGGACCTAACAGTCAGGTGTACCTTTACTTTTAAGAGGACAAGCAGATGATGCAGCAACTTGCAGAATCGTATGCTACATATGAATAACCAACCTTCTTTGACTGGACTTAACCATCCAGGGGTCCTTTACATTTACTTTTTTACCTCTCATATCCCCCAAGTGTGGATTTCTTTGGAGAAACCTTGCAATCATTTGTGTATTTTTAATAGATTTGTATATTTAATTCATTTTGGTGTCCTTAGATCATTTCCCCTTCAACCCAATTCAGACAGAAAGCATTTGTATTTTCCTGTGTTGTAATATTTTTCATCTTGTATATTAAAATATCCAGATGAAAAATAGCTTTAAAAATGCCCACTGTAACAATAAAGTTCTGCTTATAAGTGGGCAGAAAGGGAGCCAGCTGAGTCTCTGGCTCCCAAAAATTCAGTGGGATTTACATTCACTCCCCAGGAAGTGTGCTTAGGGCTGCAACCTTAGAGTCCTCCTCCTACTTCTTTGAAGTAAAAAAAAGAAAGAAAAAAGCCAGGCAAACCCCAGGGCCTTTGGCATTGCTTTGCTTGTGTCCCTGCAGTGCCAAACCATCTCCCTGGTGGTAATGTGCAAACCAGGATAAGTTACTGTCTTAGACAGAAAAGGAGTCAATGCAGAAGCTGCAGCGAACCCAGCCATCACTCTGCTGTCCCCTGGGAGCTGAACCCAGGAGAGTGAGGGCAGAATTGGGCTTCTCAAGACTATTACCAGGCTCGAGGTTTTCCTTTGCAAATCTATCAAAACAGAAGGCTATTAATGTAACTGCACACTGAGAAAAGCACATGATTTGACTCAGAGCTGGTGCAGCATTACGGCAACACTAAACTCGGGAACTGGAGATAATACAAACAGTGGGATAATGTCACAACACACACATCCCCCCTCCCCCCCCCCACGTTGACAGGTACCTGCGCCGGGAAAAGAAAAGGAGTTCCTACTGCCTCCTCTGAGAAAGGGAATTGTAGAAGAAGCAAGCGAGCCAAAGCTTTGCCATGGAGATGTTTTTGGGAGATGGAAATTCAGGCTCCAACCAGAGGGACCAACAACAATCTGTTGCAGCGCATCTTCATGCTGCTCATGAGTGTTCTTGCCTCAGAAGAAGAAGAAGACTTTGGATTTGATATCTTGCTTTATCACTACCTGAAGGAGTCTCAAAGCGGTTAACATTCTCCTTTCCCTTCCTCCCCCCACAACAAACACTCTGTGAGATGAGTGGGGCTGAGAGACTTCAAAGAAGTGTGACTGGCCCAAGGTCACCCAGCAGCTGCATGTGGAGGAGAGGAGATGCGAACCTGGTTCCCCAGATTACAAGACTACCGCTCTTAACCACTACACCACACTGGCTCTCGGGGTTTCCACCAGCCTGTTAGTCAGTCATGCTGTCCTCCAGGATGCTATAAACCTGGACCAGCTCCTAAGGGTCGAGGTCCCTTCAGCCTCCCAAATAAAACATTTGAGGGGCTTACCCCCCCCCCCCAAGGTTGATGGACATTGCCATTCCAATGGTATGTGTGAACTATGTCTTGTGATCAGTTATGTGAGGCAGGGCTTACCTGCCCCCCTCCCATATTTTATTCAAGTTGACACCCCTGCAGTCTCTCCATCTCTCAGGTCTCGCCATGCTCATGACTCAGACTGGACAAGGCAGCTCCATTGCTTCTTCCTGCTCTGCAAAGTCACCAAGTGGGGCGAGCAAAGGGTGGGAGGTCCTTCCCATACTTCTTTTCCTCACACTTGGTTTCCCTCTTGCTCTCCCTTCCCAAACCGAGCCTAAAAGCCCAACCAAGATGGGCAAGTGAAGAAGGTTTGTCCCTCACTCGCGTGGTTCCGTCTTCGAGCTAATGTTGTGACTTGGGGCATTGAAAGGGAGAGAGGTTGGCATCCTTTTCTGAATCAGTTGCTTCCGATCATCACTTGGTTCCTTGCCATGGGTTCATTATCTTGTAAAAACCCTTTCCAGCACGGTTTCTTGATAACAGAGCCTCTGAACATTTCAGCGCATTCATTTGCATCTGGTTGCGGAACCCTCTTTAACTCCTATTATGTTTCCCCCCTAATTTCCTTTTTTTTCTGATTAGATGACACATCCTCAAACATGGTAATCAGAGGGAACTGGAAACCCAAGAAATGAGCAGCCATTGTGAAAAAAGAGACGACTGATGGTCATTAAAGCCCAGCTGAACAGCTCCTCCCATCACAGAAAACAATAGGTCACATCAGGTGCAATATAATGCAATAGCAGGATTTAAAGAAAAGGGGCTTTGCCAGGGCCATGTGTTCCAATTACAGAGAACTAGCAGAGGCACTCAAGTATTAAAGAATTGGACAACTCCATCAATGAACCGCAATGCACAAAATCTGTATAATATTGTTGCTTAACCATTTCAAGTGCAGAAAGCGGCAGAAGCTGTTGCAGATTCATAAGAATGTAATGATGAAAGAGTAGGAACAAACCATCTTTTTGAATTGATGGAGAACTGTGCATTTTCTTGTGGATGCTTGAATAGGAACATAGAAAGCTGCCTCATACCGAATCAGACTATTTGCCCGTTTAGAGCAGTACTGCCTACTCTGGCTGGGAGCAGCAGTTCTTCAGGGTTTCACACAAAAGTCTCTTACAGTCCTACCTGGAGATGTTGGGGATTGAACCAGGGGGTTTCCACACATGGCAGATGCTCTGTCTGCTGTCATGGAGTGGTTGGACACAGAAGAATGGTGGGAAGGACGAGGTGGGGAACCCCCAAGGGAAGACGGCTCAGAGCCCAGGGAATGGTGTTGGGGCAACAATGAGTGGTCAGAGGGAGGAGAGGGAGAAGAGGAGGTGCTGGAAGCTGAAGAGCCCTTCACAGGGCTTAGTGAGCTGGGAGAGTCTGTGGCAGAGAGAAGTCAAGAATCAGAGGCAGAAGCTGAAGCTGAAGCAGGTGAGTGGGAGGAGGGAGGTGAAGAGGTAGAGATGAGTCTGCCTGGTGAAGAGTCCAGGCTCCCCTCCCTCTTGACTCCCAGAACCAGACGAGGTATGAAAAGGGAGGAGCAAAGTCAGGCTGCATGCAGGCACAGTCTCCTATAACTTGGAAGAAGCTCTGGAGAGGAGGAGACATGTAGGAGATGGCTGTCAGGAGTTGGGGACTGATTGCGTGGAGGGCATAAGCTGCTGTGCTCATTAGGCCTGAAACTTAGCTAAGTCTGTGAAGATCATGTTCCGCTAATACAGTGGTGCCCCGCAAGACGAATGCCTCGCAAGACGGAAAACCCGCTAGACGAAAGGGTTTTCCGTTTTGGAGGTGCTTCGTAAAACGAATTTGCTATGGGCTTGCTTCGCAAGACGAAAATGTCTTGCGAGTTCTGCAGGGTTTTTTCCCCTCTCCCCCTTTTCCCCCAGCCCCTAAGCCGCTTAACAGCTGTTAGCTAAGCCGCTTATCAGCTGTTGCTAAGCCACTTATCAGCTGATCTAAGCCGCTTATCAGCTGGTCCACTAATCCCTTAATAGCCGCTAATCCCTAAGGGCTAATAGCCCTTAAACGCTAATAGCGCTAATAGCGCTAATCCGCTAACGGGCTTGCTTCGCAAGACGAAAAAAACCGCAAGACGAAGAGACTCACGGAACGGATTCTTTTCGTCTTGCGAGGCACCACTGTAAAGAGGTAACTCCAGCTTTGAGCCGTGTGATTTACTGGCCAGCTGGCTCCATGACAATGTTGCTAGACTCCAGTTCCCACCACCCCCAGCCGGCACTGCAAATGCTCAAGGACTATGGGAGATGTAGTCCAACTGCATCTAGTAGGCTACTCATTCCCCACCCTTGGTTTAAACATTACTGTAGCCATTTAAGAACTGCTGATGGATCCTGCACTTTTTAAAGGGCCCATAAATGCTTGCATGTGTTGAGGGTGGAAGATGTATATCAAGCCTTCAAATTATCTCTCCCAATATGCTTTCCCCTCCCAAATATGCAACACACACATCCCTGCAGTTTAAATTGGAGCGGTTCAGAAAAAAGCTTTAGTGTTTGATTCTGCTGATTTCTATAAGCTTAAGCAGATGGCGAACCTGTCATATAACTGCTTTGCCATATGCCCAAGCCTGTTTCTCCATCATGGTTTGCCACTTCCTAGATTTACCCAATGCAAGTATGTCAGACCAGGTTGAAAAAAGTCAGATCTAGGGATGTGCATTTATTTCTAAATGAACGTGTCCCATTCAATTTCTATTCATTCCAAAGTGAATGGTGGCGGCAGCAGGTGAGCCGACCACAATGGCCATTCCTGGCAGCTTCCATCTGTCACTCACCCGCCAAGATGCCCCACTAACCCCCGCAGATTACGTGACTGTAAGATACCCAGCGTAATTTAACAAATGTAATGAAAGGAGTGTGATTTCAACAAAGAAAAGGACGAGGTCTTTAATTACAAAAAGGAGTGTAGTTACAAAATGGGGAGGGAAAGAAAGAAGTCTTACAGCCTCCCTAATCATATGTTGGGCATGTAATGATTTTTTTTTTTGCTGATATCAGTGGCAGAACAGGGGAGGAATTGGAAAAGGCAAGGAAAAGTCAAGACCAGATCCAGTTGCTCTTGGAGGAAAGTGATTTTCTAGATCAACTTCTATTGGGATTAAGTCTGGTTTTGGCACAGAAGCTGCTTTGGTTGCCTTGTATGATGACCTCTGTTGGGAAAGAGACAGAGGAAATGTATCCCTGTTAATTCTTGTTGACCTCTCAGAGGGTTTCAATATCAATGACTGGTATCCTTCTGGAGTGGCTGTCCGAGTTGCAGGAGGGTGGCACCACTTTGTGGTGGTTCTGGTCCTACTTGGATGGTTGTTTCCAGAGGATGATGCTTGGGGAAGGCTCTTTGGCCCTGTGGAGTCTTCATTGTGGGGCTCCCCAGGGTCTGATTTTATCCCCCATGGTGTTTGGCATCTACATGAAACTGCTGAGTGGAGTCATCTGGAGTTGTGGAGTACATTGTCAGCAATATGCTGATGACACACAGCTGTATTTCTCTTTTACATCTGCAGGTGTGGCAGTGGATGTGCCAGTCCAGTAATGGATTGGATGGCAACCAATAAAGTGAACAAAGCTCAATCCAGATAAGGCTGAGGCACCATTAGTAGGAAGTTCCCTAGACTGGCTGGATGGGAGGTGATGTACTTTGGGATCCATTGGTGTTGCTTGAGGCTCAGGTGGCCTCAACTGCATGGAGTGCTTTCCATCAGCTTTGGCTGGTGGCTGCGCCCCTATCTGCACAAGCATAGCCTAACGTCTGTTGTCTATGCTCTGGTAACATCTAGGTTAAGTTACCATAACACATTTTACATGGGGCTGCCTCTGAAAATGGTTCAGAAATTTAAGCTGGTGCAGAATTCAGTGGCCAGGTTGCTCACCAGGGCAAGAAAGTTTGAGCACTGAATGCCAATCCTGACCTGACTGCATTGGCTGCCAATTAGTGTGCCTCCACCAGGAAAGGTCTGATTGGCAGAAACACAAAAATGGAATTGTTTTTGTTTATTACTATGCTATTTTGTGTTTTTATATTTGTAAACTGCCCCCCCTGATCCTTGGATGAATGGCGGTATAGCAATTTAATAATAATAATAATAATAATAATAATAATAATAATAATAATAATAATAAATAATTCCAGGGACCTCTGCAAGAGAATATGCAGGGATATCTGACCTCTGCTATCTGGCTGTGCATGAAAATCCTCCAGGTATCCCTATTTTCCAAGTGCAATCTGAGATGTACAGAAGCTGTCCTGGTTTCTGATTGATCCCAGAATGTCCCGCTCTTCATTAGATGACTTAGAATGTCCCTATTTTCATCAAAGAAATGTTGGCCGGTGTCAAAGAGGGCATCCCTATTTTCATCAGAGAAATGTTGGAGGAGATGTCTCATTTTCTTTGGAGAAATGTTGAAGGGTATGTGAATGCCATATTGCCTTACTAGGCCACAGAGTTTGCCCTCCACCTGCAGGAAATAGACACCTCTCATTCTATCTTCCATGCTTGTTATAGCCTACTTTTCCCTTAGACAGCCAAGAACCGCTTACTTGGGGCTTCAGTGGTCTCACATCTAGGCAGAGATTCATGATTGTTTGGCTTCACCGTTGCTATATTAGATGCTTCTGGGCTTGAGCCAACCTACTGAAATGTTAAGTGTTCTGCACCGTTCCAATAGCATAGAGCATATGAAGTGGGTGATGGGGAAAACTTTGGCCCTCTAGATGTTGCTGGACTACATGTCCCATGAACCCCAGCCAACATGGCCAACAATCAGGATGATGGGAGCTGTAGGCCAACATCTAGGGGGCCAAAGGTTCCCCGACCCTGAAAACAATAACATATTTTGATGAGTTTCTGTGTTTTAAGTGCCATATCCATATTTGAAGATCCTGCTTTTAGCTTCAAGACAGGACTATTTTCCTACGAAAGATTGATTTACGAGAAAAGTCAACTCATGGTAGGCTGAACTAGTCAAATGTGGGTGGAAACTGCAACACTGCAGAGTGTTTTCTCTCGCTTCCCGCGCGTCCCTTCCCTCCACTCGTTTTGGCTTTGTCCCGCTTTCCTGCCCTCCACTAAAACAGGTCTGAACAAGCACTTGCAGAAAACCTGAAGTGAACTAATTCCATGCAGATGGATTTATGAACTTCAGTTAAGAGCCACAGGTGACCCAAAGGCTGCCAATTCCTCCCCTTCAGCTTTATGATCTCCAGGGCACCATTTGTCCTTAATGGTCCAATCAGCCCTTTTCTTCTGTTGTGGGTGCAGCCAGTGGTTCTGAATGGTGGTCAGGTGCGCCGCAGGACGCATTGGCCTCTATTTGTCCCCTCCCTCCTCTGATGCCCTCTCAAGTCTCTGCTTCCAGAGGCTTGCACAGCTGTTTGTTGCAGTGGTCCTGGCTACAAGTTCTCCAGGCAAATCATGCCTCCAGAGGCATGGGGGTGTTGGTTGTTGGGAGCTGAGGTGGCCTTGGAGGAGAGGGGAGAGGAGAGGAGGCTGATGAAACCCTCCACAAGGGAGGGTGTCAAAAAAAGGGGTGAGGGGCTGACAGCTTGGCAGGTAAGGGGCAACATAACTGAGCTTCTGAGACTTGGAGAAAGCTTCCCTACAGGGGAGCAGCAGAAATAATGTAGTTGGTCAAGGGAACCATCAACTCAAAAAGGTTGAAAGCCTCTGGGAGCTTTAGGCAGTGACTCCAGGTCTTGAGCTTACATTAATGTCTAACTGTGTAGCAGAGCATTATTTAATTATTATATTATTATGATTATTTTAAAAAATGCACCAGAGACACTGTATCACTAAGAAAGCCAGTAACTTTACTGATTCGGCTGCAAAATACAAATTATACCTTATTTCCAGCAGGAGAAACATTTGAAATTTTCCCATTTTATTTATTTATTGTTCACTACAGACAGCTGAATTAAGTCCCTTGAGATTCACAGATGTGATTTTTAACTTGGTTATAATGTCTTGTTATCTAGTGGCGACAAAGTCCAGCTTATGCCGCTGTGAGCCTCTTAAGTTTAATATTTCTTGCAAAATGCTCGTATGCCCCCATTTACAGGATGATTTCTTAATTATCGCTGATTTAATCAAAACAAATCCCCAGGAAAAGAAAATAGAAGCAAATCATCTGAAGCAATCCAAGTCAAATGCTTTGTGGTGCAATGTGAGCTGATGTCAGTGGCTCCACAGAGAGCATCGATGCTGGGGGCTTCATCTGTCATGGGGTTGACCTCTTTGAATGACACTGAGGCATGGGTCAGTCTGAGGGATGAACAGGGATGGGATGGTGAAGCCAAATGACCTGGTTATGCTCATAATCCAGCACGGAACATGATACAGGATGTATGGAACTCAACACTTGGATTGCTCCACATCTTTGGTTAAAGTATATTCACAAAAGCCTGTTATTAGCTAACAGTGAAGCATTCTCAACCGACCCCAATGTCCCACCACTCCTTCACGGGACCTGTAATGCCAGGAAATGGAGGCCACAGAAGTGAGGACGTCACTGCAGATGGCATAAAACGGGAGCAGATGAAGTATGCTGTGTTTAGGCAACAGCCTTTATTGAGGTTTCAAGTGGCTTTTTGGGAAACAAAGACAAAGCATTTGCCTTCTGGGGGAAGGAGAAGAGAAAGGAAACAAAAACCACATATGTTGTGTCTACTAGGGAAGATGGGCCTAAGACAAATGCAAACAATAAAAAGGGGTTCTTGACATTCTTGCAAACAGCGTAGCAGTTGTTTTATTCTTGCTTTTAGCTTTGCCTGAAAAAAGCTCTGAGAAACAGCAGATATCTTTATATTAATCATTAAAAAATTTTAAATTCCGCTTCCGGGGAAAATAGAAACCATTTGGTTACAAAAAACAACTTTGAAAAAACATTGAAATGATTAAAAAGACTTCACCGGGAAAGGCATCAATGCATACAATATACAAATTTGTGCAGATTGTGTATATCATATCATTGTCACCAGCGATTAGGTTTAATAACGTCATCGACAAGGCTTTCCCAAATAAGGATCAGCAAGAAAGGGAGGAGATTCCTCTTAAGGGATCTCACGTTGCCTATACCTTTGTACTGCCTGGGTTGAAGTAAATCTTAATCCATTCTTGGGGCGCTGCCCCAAACTGCTTAAATATAAAGGAATCACACAATAAGCCCAAAAAGTAGCTTTGCAAATGCAATAGATGGTTAAGGTACAGATAAAAGGAACAGTTAAAGATAGACAGTTAAAGTTTCTAGAAAGCGACATCACAATTAAAAGTTGTGCTTCTTTATTAATTAACTCCATTTACAATTATGAATTAACCCTCACTTCTTGCCCCTATACTTCACTTTAGCTCAGTAGAGGAAAGAGGAGCGAAAACACGTCTATTTCCACACAATTCAGTTCTGTGGCTGTATAAAAACCAAGGTTTTAACTGCAAGAGATTGCCTAGCTTAGTTGCATGAGCTTGTTTACACTGTTACCTACTTGCACACAGGTACAATGCGGTAAGTTAACATTACACACCCACTTCTCTTCAGAAGCTCAAGTGTTATCTCCCCCCCCCCTTGTTGTGTAGCTGAGGCAGCTGTACGGTAAACTATTCATATGGCTATTCTTCAGACTCAGAAGACTGACCCCATCAGCCCCATTGACAAATTACTTCCAACAATCCTGAAAAACCAAATATTGTTTCTCTCTCCCTCTCATTTTGTTTCAACGACAAGGTACAATTGTGACATATTTGCATATTTAAGACACATCTAAGTTGAAAGTTCCCAAATGGAGAATGTGACTATTGGTATATGTCAAGGTGAGGGATATAATTTGGCAGATGTCTTGAAAAAAATCAATTATTTGCCCCATTCTCACTTTCTTTTAATGCCTGCGTATCTTTTGTAAATCACCTGTAAGAATGATGCATGGTCAGCTGTTTTTCTGTGCTTGGAATATGTGGTCTCAGCATGCTCCTAAGATTTTCTGTGCCAGCCAATAAATACTTAGGATGGGACCAAGCAATTGTTGAATCAGCTCATCACCCCAAACGGCAATGCTACAAGCTGTGGTAGTAGGCAGAGACACAGGTGCAAATGTATACCTGCAAATAGGTCTAGAGTAACATTCATGATATGAGAAAAAAATGGGAAGTTTCACCTATGTTGTTCATGCTTATTATTGGGGGTTGTTAGGAGTCAACAAAAGCATGTTACAATTTGCGATGGGTGGCGTAAACCAAGCTTAAACAGTTCACCTCTGTCTACTAAACCTATGAATCTACATCAGCATTGGTCCAATGTAAGATGGATGTTTTGCATACATGTCATAGTGCAATTCTCGCTTGTGACACTGAAAAAGTATTGCTGACTAATGAGCAGTGCACAGCAAGAGTGTTTATTAACAGGTAATAAAGGATAGGAGGTCCTCCATTCTCTCCACTCTTCTTTATACTGGCAATATATCTGTGTGGGAGGTAGGGATAATTTAGGAACAGCAGCAGCACCAGCTGACTTATGTCACTGAAGTACAAGAAGTTTACAGTACTTGGCTTTCTAACTCGAATTCCTCCTTCCCAACTGAGAATATGTGCTGCATCACTTGCAGAGCTCAGCAAGGCTGATATGCAGGACTTGTTTGGAATGCCCCATGTCAAGCCTCAAATACGGTAAGTTGTGATGAAGACAAAGGGTGTTTTGACCTGTTTGCAGAGTGCCTTTCTTATCCTACCAAGAAGCTACATAGAGCCTCACCACCATCACACACACATCTGGGAATAGAGGGACTGGATTCCTAACAAGCCTCAGTCTCAGGATTATTATTACTTTAAAAGAAAGAAAATGAATTAACTACCAATCCCTTGCCACTGAAGTTCCACACGAGAAGGAAAAGATGCATTCGGAATGAATGACCCTCTCTTTCACGCAGTGCTATTTCTGCTTAACAAAACATGTCATTTCATGAGGGACAAACTCAATGCTACATGCAGGTGTAAGTTCCTCCTAACATTATACCATATTTTTCGCTCTATAAGACGCACCAGACCACAAAACGCACCTAGTTTTTGGAGGAGGAAAACAGGAAAAAAATTATTCTGAATCTCAGAAGCCAGAACAGCAAGAGGGATTGCTGCGCAGTGAAAGCAGCAATCCCTCTTGCTGTTCTGGCTTCTGGGATAGCTGCACAGCCTGTATTCGCTCCATAAGATGCACACACATTTCCCCTTACTTTTTAGAAGGGAAAAAGTGAGTCTTATAGAGCAAAAAATACGGTAATTTTTTTTCTTTAAAGAAAAGAAGCCTCAAGAGGCAGCCATCAGAACAGAAATGGCGGGTGGAGAAGAGGTCCTTCACTTTCCCCCTGTGGGACATGTTTCTGCTTGATAACCACAGTTGCTTTCCTCCATATTGGGGTGATTGTGGAATGAAGGTTTGGAAATAGCACAACTTGGCTATTCTTTTTGCATGGTCATGGAACTGTGGGATGCCTGAAACTGACACAGCAATTGATTGGGACTTAAGGACATCTTGTCTGCTCACGACAAAGGCAGTGCAAAACATGACTGCTCTTGAGCGGAACAGTCCACTCCTCTTACTCACTAAGAGTTGCTGGGTCAGACACGCTCATCACTTTCTGGTTGCAACACGAGACTAAGTAAAGATCCCAACTCAAATGCAATACTGTTCACTGCAGATGGATCACCCATTCTGCTTTGAGTTACCATAATGATGCATGACCAAGACTGTCATCCTATACCCGTTTACCTGGGAGTAATCTCCACTGAAGACTGTGCTGCAAGTGATGTAAATGCATATATAAATCAGGCCTCGGGTTCCATCAACTCATCTTTGCAATGAGCTTTAGAACTGGTGTGCTGCTGTTCCTGTCCTCCATTATTTTTGTCTAAGCTGGAAGAGATATTCCACACTTGCATACCCAATCACATTTCTGAGGTAGCGTAACCTTCCTTGGGTTTAAAAGACAGTTACGCTTGGGATAGCAGCTCCCCTTTTAGGTAACTCCGTACTGGATTTTTATATTTACTTCCACTTCACTTTGAAGCATGGGAGTCTGAAGGAATTTTTCCAGGGTGGCGGTGGCAATGGAAAAGCATATGAAATGCAGTGCAGGCTAGTTTCTCACAAAAAAAGAGAACAGTGCCTGTTCATTTTGCCTCCTATCTCAGGTCCTAAAAACTTAATCTTTTAAAAATACCCCAAAAAGCTGAGGATCAGGATATTATGGTTCTTCAGGGGTGGGGAGCTGCCTCCTTTGCCTCCTCCCGCCATGGATGTCTATGCTTTGAAGGATGCTACCCTAAACTTCCTTTCTTTGTTTCCTCCAGGTTGCAAATGAGAGCAAATCTGATGAGGATGCCAATTTTGATGAATTTATGGAATGAAGGCCAAGCTGAGCCAGATCATGTTGTGATCAATATTTGCAGAAAGCCACAAGTTACGCAAGACATAAATAAAGTAAGAAGAGGGCCTCAAATGTGTAGATCAGTAGGATGGAGCTGATCAGTATATACAATGGATCAGAAAACTGATGGCAGATGGATTAGAATTATATGGGCTGCTATAGGAAGGGGGGGAAATCTAATCTTTTGCAGATTAGCCTTCAACAGCTGACTGATTCTGTAAAATGTATGCAGATTAAAAGAAAAACCAAAAGGAGAAAAAAATAGTTACTTAAATGTGCAACTGCACAAATATAATTCCCCCACTATTAAGATAACAAAAAACTTCTGCTATTACCATAATTATTATATATATTAGAAAGCTATACACAAGCATGTTAATTTCACAGATTTTTTTTAAAAGATTCTTAATATTTTATATAATTAGAAATACACATTTCAAAAACAAAACTTCTGCAAAGAGAAAACAGTTATCTTGGTTAGCAAAGCATGGAGTTCTTCATGGCTTAGGGTAGTGCTTTCTATACAAAAACAAAAAGTCCCCTTTTGTTTCTTTCAGGGATGTTTAAAATATTGGCGAAGCTATGAAGGGGAAAAAACACATTTTGGCTTAGTAGACTACAAAAAGCCACAATGCTTTGCGAACTCTGTCTTACTTTTTAATATGAAAATAAGGAAAATGTAATTTACATATTTTTATATTTTTATTTAATAAGTGATGCAGACCCAGAATTTTAAAAATTAAATAGGTTAGCCCTCAAACTAATTTTTTTTTTTACAAGTATGGTCCTCTTTTAAATGCCATACTCCAATAATACGCCAACATATTTGTGTGCATTTCAGATATATTAGGTGACCATCCTTTTTCTTTTTTTACTTGGTCACCCAATTTCTGGGTCTCCCAAAACGTCTGTACATTTTCTATATGTTGCATAACAGCTGCTTTCTCTCTCAGTAAAGATCTGCCACCGTTGGGCAAAAAATCGTTTCCTTTTTTTCTCTTTTTTTCCACCTATTTACATGTAAATAACGTTGAACCTGCAACATGACACTATCTATTGTAACATACATTTTGCAAAGGAGCACAACAGTGAAAAGAAGTTAACCTTAAAACCTATTTTGTACAAGTGTTCTGTTGTACAACTCAAGTGCGAAGCTTATCTCAGCATTGCTGTTTATCTTTAATATGGTATCACTGAGGCAATTTAAAAGTACTTTTACAAAACAGAGTACCTGACTTTTCCCCCCCGCCCCCACACGCACAGCACATATAATGCATATCGACCCCCGCCCGCCCACCCTCTTCCCCATTAAGGTATAGCACACGCACACGCACACACACACTGCAAGGAAAAAAAAAACCCCTAATAGCTAATAATGTTATCATGTTGCCCATCCTTCAGACAGCCTCATGCGTTTGACAGAGGGGCTTTCCCTTTCGTCCGGCGAAGGTCTGGTGAGTCCAATGGGAGAGTGGAATTCATTCCGGTGATCCTCTCTATCGCTTCCGTCATACGAACTACTGCAACTGCTCAAGCTGTCAACAGGGGATCTTCCCGCCTCGTGACGCGTGTGCTGTGGGTATCTCGAAGGTGTGGTGGTACGGTCTCTAGGAGGAGAAACAGGTTCTGACTTGATGTTGAGGCTTTGAGTAGAAGGCAGGGAGAGATTTGCATTCTGAGATAAATGAGTGCTAGTGCAAGCTCTGTAGGAGGAAAGGAAACCCAGTTACAGACTGAGGAGGCAGAGCCCCCCGGAAATGCACACGTAACACAAAACAACAGCTCAAAGACTCGAGGCCGAGACTGGGGCATGCCAGGAAGTGAGGAGGGCAAGGGGTGATATTATTTACAGAGACAGAAGTGGCCCCATTGCAGGGGTGGAGCAATAACCCTACTCCCTGGCAGCGGTGGGGAGGTCAAGGCTGTGTGGGCTCGCTTGTGGGAATGTGGGACTGGTGTCACTGGTGCGCCCGCACAGCTCTAGCCTCCCTGAAGCCCTTCTCAGGAAGTGGCGGCAGGGCTGCTGCCAGGAAGCTAGTGTTGTAGCTCTGCCCTGCCGGGTGGTTTGACCTCATGAACGCCTCGTTGCCTGTCGGAACTGCAAATCACTGTGGCCGTTTTGGGAAGAGGTTCGAGCCAGGATGCGGCAAATTAAGAAAGGTCAAAACTCAGACCACACTTTCCAGGAACAGCGAGAGGGATCCACACTCTGTACTCTCTAGTGCACTCAAAAGATTAACCTGGATGTGGGAGGGGGAGATTTAAATCCTTGCTCAAGAAAGCTCTCGGAAAATTCTCTGGTGGTTCAGATGTAATGCTAAACTATGGTCTAATGTTTACATGAATGAACACCGGTGAGCCTTGGACTCATGGGCTCTTTCCCGCCTCTTCTCCTCCAGCTTGTTGTATTTCAATAAATCATAGTTTAAAGTAATCAGAACTTGGCGTAGAGGTGAGGCAGAAGCATGCAAGCCCAGGCCTTGTTCATAAACGATGGTTTAGCATTACTTTTAAACTGGGTTATTATCTTGGGTTTTTCCAACATTTTAAAAGTAATTTCCCCCTTTCTATGATGACAGCCCTATCCCAAGTCCTGCTTCAGAAGCTCAATAACCATACAAATGGAAAGGGGGTGGGGTGGGCTATGGAGGGAAAGGTTTGCTATCTTTAAACAAAATTAAAAATACAGCAGATGTAGACTATAAGTGGTGGAAAGAGGATCTGTGTGCTCAGTGAAAAATGGTGCCTAGGAAAATAACATCTACATCTCTCTATGCCTATATCCATATAGCTACTTTAAAAAATGTGTGTGTGTGTGTGTATGTGTGTGCGTATACTGATGAACGCACGTACACACACGCACCCTTCCCCCACAAAAAAGCTGTAAAACTACTGTGTTCCAGTGGTGTCACGGGCAACAGCCAACATGCTCCACAACAGAAATTACATCTGTGGAATTACTCTTTGCCTGCCTCTTCAGAGGAGGGATCAGGCTGTTCTGATTTCAGCTTGAAGTGCACTGAAAACCAGTATGACAAAACCAATTTGATGAGACTTTGCTATGGGATGGGGCTGTGTGTGTGTGTGTGTGTGTGTGTGTGTGGAGAAACGTATGTCGATACTGCTGTCAGCAATGGCACTATTCTGTCACACCCACTGCTCTACTTCTGAATAAAACCTCAAACCTGACAAACCTTATAGAAGTGTCGTGAGAGTAAATGAAAGATAAGAATTCAAAAGCACTCGTTTCAATTAAAGAGACTCGTTCAGGTTGGCAGTTGCAGAATGCGCAGGGCCACCCCGAGAGCTGTTTGCTCTTTGAATATCTCCCGGAGCAGGTGCATGAGTTCAATGGGAAGTATAAATTAAATGTTGACGGTAGGAAACAGTCTGATACGATAGCTGTGTGAAATGTCTAAATTAAACTGAGATTTAATGCCTGCACTACGGAGTTTCTTGCATCTAAAGGCGAAGACTGTTCAAATGCCCTCCAACATGTTCAAGGAACCTGTGAGATGGGGGAGCAGGACCACATCTTTAAGCCACAACCCCAACAATGTTGACTATGCCCCTCCGCACTTAATCACACATGCCCCTCCCCTTTCCCAGTAACCCTGAATGCAGTTGGCTAGAGCACAGTTAGTGGGTGCTATACCATTCTGCCCCTTAAAGGTTCAGTGGTTGTTGTAAGTGTTTATCTGAACAGCTCTGGAGACACCAACCATTTACGCTGGCCAATTACGAGTGAAATCACGCTCCAGAACCATGCATCAAACTGAACTTTCAGCTTGCTCCTACTTAAATTTGATGTGGGCTTGATGTGCTTTGCACATGGTGGCCCTGTGTCAACCTTTCTGAGCATAGATTTGGTTGCTCCTTTGAAGTGAAGTGAAAAGTTATCTGCAGGGGAGACTCCACTTGCGCATGAATATTTGCACCCGGCTCTGGCAGTCTTAGTGGGACACCCTCCCGAGCCAAGAACTGGAGGATTGTAGCCAATATCTATCAAAATTTCTGCAAAAACGCAAAAATAATGCTTTATCTCATGTGAACACATTTGTACTTGGAATGATGTGGCGGTGCTTTTCTCACTAATTGTCACAATGTTTAATAATGAATGGCTATTGTTAGGCAACAAAGAGAGAACCGAACGCTGCATGGGTAATTGCTTTCATCTGCCCAGCATTCAGCAGATTTTTGTCAAAATTGGTGCCGTTATCTTCCCAAACAGAAAGGACAAGTGTGTTGGCCCTACAGTTGCGATTGTGTGAGGAGCAAACGGAAGTGCAGCATTTCCTCTGATAGGCATTGTTTGGGGCTCCTGAAGCCAATAAACTCAGGATGCAACCCCACGTACACTCTCTTGTGAGTTTGCCCAATAAGTTTTCCCCACAAGCTCGGTGGGGCTTGCTTCTGAGTAAACATGCACAGGACTGGGCCACAATGCCGTTAAAGTACTGTGCCATTAGGGAAAGAAAATCGGTCAAATGAGCCATTGAAAATTTAAAGACATTTCTTGATGCTGTAAAATAGCTTTGTATAAAACATTTTCAAATCTGTAAAAGTTTTAAAACACCAGAATGATCCACTTACAATACACATTGGTGTAATAGAGAAAAGTGCAGGATGCACTTGTTATTTTCAGAATTTCTTATTTACTCACAGACTCAAGTAACTCTTTTTTATTCCAGTGTCTGCTGTTTCTTATCCCCATCAGATTAGAATGTTATGCTGGACAGGGTAGGTTTAATAAAGGTTACATTTGCAACTACAAATTTGTATTGTTTCAAGAAACTCTTTTTCCCCAGTGTAATTCACTTTCCCCCCATAGTATTTCTGTTGTTACTCTACTTAGTATGGACAGGCTTCTTGGTTGCCCCTCTTTCTCCCCAAATTTATACGAGGGTGCATTATACTGCATTTATGAAAAGCACTGCTTATTTTTAGAACAAAGGCATTAATGCATTCTGAAATCTATTGAATAATCTCTGCTCCATAAGTACCTAATATTATTCAGTGGTTTTGGTTTCTGTTGATTTCCAAATTATTTTTCTTAGTAATTGACTGTTTCTAATATGTTTAAACCAGTTTATATACCAGCTTGGAGATTGTGCCAAGCCCAAAAGCTTAATATTCAGTTTCACTAACCTTTCTTCTGGCTTGGAAAAAAAAAAGCTCTTTCAATTCAGGGGTGTCTTGTGGGGTCATTGAAAGTGTGGTTAAAGGTTGCCCCTAAAGTGCTGGTTTCTGTCAAAGTTAGAATGATGAATAAAGAACAATTTTTCCAGGTAAAATTAGGGCAGTTATTTTATTACTTCATTGGAAATTGAGGCTAGCGCATGGCATTTCTTTGAAGGCTTGCAGATGGTTTAGCATTTAATTATTACCTTGCTTCCTCAAACAGACAGGCTTGTTGCTACATCTTATGGTGAGCTACTGAAAGCAATTTGTTCATTGATATTACTGCTACTTGGCACAGGCTTTTTCAATTCTTACATCAAGCCTGTCCCATTCATGGTATGTAGAAGTTCAGATCATAAGAAAAGTCAGCTTTTTTGCTCTTTTTCATTTTGTATTCTGCATTTTTTGTTCTATTACAGTTGTGCAAATTTAGTAGTTTGTTGAAAGTTTCAAAGGTTTGCAACAGGCTTCATTCCTTTCAAGAAAGAGCTCTCTTGCAATAGCCACTAGAGGGCAGGAACGGATGCCCTTTAACTGGGAAAGAAAACTGAGCTTTGCTTGCAGGCCTTTAGGTTGTGTTCCTAGAACGGAATTCCAAATAAGTGAAATGTGCTTGTGCGAGGATGGCCAGATAAACATAAGGGTCAACGTGAGGTCACTCGGCAACACATCAGGCAAAGATACACAGCAAACTGGTAGAGCAAAGTGTTAAAAAGTTCGAGTGGTGCTAAAGCTTTAGTTAAAAAAAGTAGAGGAGAGATATATTAGAATTCTAATTAGTGAAACAACCTTTGTGTTAATAGACTGGAGAGGGGCTGGGGTGGGGGTGTAAGGTTGCATTTGAACTGCCTTACCTGCATTCAGGTTTTGGATATTTAAAATATGACTTTTAAGCACAGTTGAAATCAGGGGCAGATTAACAATTTGGAAACTGACTTATACTGTACCAGAGTGCAGGCATAACTCTTAATCTCAGGTTCATGGGTTCGAGCCCCATGTTGGTTGAAAGATTCCTTCACTGCAGGAGATTGAACTAGATACAATTCTGCGATTCTTTGCGCATTTCTCCCAGGGCTGTCTACCCTGCCTAGCAGTGGCTTCACAGAATCTTAAGCACAGATCTTTATTATCTGCAACTTAATCCCTTTTTAACTGGGGAGGCTGGGGACTGAACCTGGAACCTTCTGCATGCAATGTCCGCCCCACCCCCCGTTCTCCAACTCTAGATCCTTACCCTCTGCAAACAGAAAATGATAGAAACTGCTTGACCTGAAAAGCATCTGAGTATTAACAACATGCCTCCTGCATAAAGGATTCCTGTCCATCGCTACAGTGGCGCAATGACAGGCTACTTCTGGACATGGGTTGTTATTGCTGCTCTGAGCCAAGGGAAGAGAGGGAGGGAAGGGGGAAAAAATCCCTCCTTAACAAAGCAGCCCAATCTCAGGTGGAGCCAACACTTCCACACCACGGCAGTTCAGCTGGAAGAGACTATGGGGCAAGCAAACTCAGTCAGAAGTGGGCAGGGAGTCTGGACACATTGAACTGCACACACCCCAGGAGTTCAGTGTGACCAAATGACAGACATCCTGCATATCTGCATGATGTATCCATCACTGATATGTTGCGGGCTGGCCAGTTTATTATTACATGTTAAACTTGGCTTTTCAAAGGAAAGGGGCGTTCTCAGTAGCTTGCAAGCAGCAGAACAACTTTTATTCACAGAAGCAGGAATATGCAAAGCGGATGGTGCCAGGACTCCCAGGCTTCATTTAAAGACCAGAAGTGACTTGGAACTATTGTCTGCCAGGATGGGAAGGAGAAGGGGCAAGATGGCAGAGAGGTGGGTGTCGATTTATTCTATTTATTGGATTGGCCACACCAACCTCCCTGCAGCCTCACCTCTCTCCCTTCCAGGAGGCAACAGTGACTCACCTGCTGGGAAGCTAGCATCCCGGCTCTGTCTGTGAGCCACTTCTGACAAGGACAAGGCATATTCTGCCTCTCTGACAAGGCTGTGGCCTCCATCTCCTCTGCATGCTACATCCTCCAGAGTCAGCATTTGCATAGGAGAATATAGATCATGTTCTCTGATGCTTCTTGGTCAGTACCAAGTTGGGTGAGCCCTTGTTGTTAATTCACCCCGGACGGGACTGTGCTGCTATATATCAACTCAAGAGACAGGGGTCTGCCCTGGGGGAACAGCCATTCTTGTTTCACTCGGACCACCACAATGCAATATTCAGGAGCGCACAGCGCTTGCTGATGTAGTGACTTACCCCAGCTGACTGAGGGCAGATGGTGGCATGTTATGTAGGTGTTGTTGCTGCCAGCCGGTTACTGAGCCCAGGTGGAGAGCGCTGGCAGTGTTAAAGCCAGAGAGCGATGACAAATCTGCACTGCTGAGTGAGTATTCTAGGTGCAAGAACAGAAAACATGCCATTATTTAAAAGTCATGGGAAAACCTGATATACACTTACAGACCTAAGCATTTGCTCTTTCTGTTGATAAGCCATTGTGCCTTCAGTACTCCTGGGGTATCAAGCTGTATCCACTGCCCCAGCAAAAGCTTAAATTCGGGTTGTTATCTTGGGAAACAAATGCTAACTGAATCAGATTCTCTGTATTCCTGGAGGACAATTTTTAAGTTTTGTGCATACATTTGTTACCATCAAACACAAATGTATGTTGAAACAGGAGCCAGCAATCCATTCACTCCAGAGTCATCTTATTGAGTATGGCCTGAAGTGAACAGGGCTTACTGAGGATCACTGGGAACTACAAAGTGAGAATAACGTTGGCATCCAAGCTCACAGGCCAGTAACCTCTGAGGGACCTCCTGTGAACTTTGTATGTGCAAGTCTTCAGGTGCAGAAAGGAACAAGGCTGCACAATGTCAGCTCTTGCAGTCTGAAGACTGGGGTGAATCCTAGGAGCCCGGCCTTCAGTTTGGCCAGATCAGCAAAATGCTTCTGTACTTAAGGGTCCAGCGTTTGGAGATCCTGTGCTGAAGAGTGTTCCTTCCAGGTGAGGATTTGGACACATCTAACCACAGCCCAGCCTGGCCCTGACAGACTCTGCAAACAGATGGGTCCAATTTAAAAGGTGAGATGCGCTGCTACCACTTTTCGACCACACCTTTCTGCTGCACAAATGGATGCAGTGTGGGAGTACAAAAGAGGTACGGCATCAATTGGACAGATGCACACATCAGAAATAGTACTGAATACTTGACGACCTCAAGAACTGGGTAAATTGTACCTGATGCCTGGTGGTGAACACCAGTTTTAAGCTTCTACGAAAGCTGTAGAGCAAATACTGAAAATCCAAGTTGCTCACTTAACGTAATTTTTTATTGTGATGCACAATAAAAAATACATCTCTATTCCTATGATTCAGTAGACAATTTATTTATTCCTGCATTTTCTGCCAGAATGGCACTCAGAGACGTAGTGCACAAGAAGACATTTCAGTAGTACTGAGTAGTATTGTCAATATCTGGCTCCCCCCCCCCCATCTACATTGCTTGCATCTTATGTGGAAACTTACCGGTACCATATGTTGTTGAAATGGCTGATGGGTATCCTCCCATCCCTTGCCCTGGCAAAGTAGGAGTTGCCACGGAAACCACTGGGGTAGCCAATGACTGAGCAGACTGAGAGTTATTTATCCTCTGATTCTTTTAAAGTAAGTAAAATAAACATATTAATGGCAGGGTGCAAAACAGTCGAAATGAGCTATATTTAGGTGTCAGATTTGTTCATACGATATACAACTGTACACAAGATTTCACAAAATTAATCATTTATCGTTTGGCTTTTATGAACTCTGCCAATCCTTATGATTTACAATCTTTCAAGAGACCACTTGTCTCCATAGTAACCCATTACATCAGAATCTCCTAGGTAACCAAACTAGTAACATATAAGATTCGCCCCCACCCCACCCTGACACACTAGTAAGCCAACAGGCTATGATGATAACTAATTATATGTAACTTGCATTGTTTAGGTTTTTTAAAAACCTGGTTGCAAAATATTATTAAAATGACGGTATTTCATCACAAGTCAGCCATACTTTAAACAGGTAGCTATATATGATAGCTTTGTCACAATGTAGAAGAGCACTGAATGGACACTTGATTGAAAGCAATGCAGTGCAGATAGACTGCACATGTACATGGATGCACACCTAAGTCACACCCACAGTTCCTGGCCCAGCAAGTGGCATGTGTACAGAAGCACGCTTACACACACAGATCTCTTTCAGAGTGTTGTATGTTGCAAATAAGCAAGCCACTGTATATGAAAGCGTAAACCTGCATGTTCACTTTCCACCAGCAGATGGTGCTGTGACCACTTCATTTTCATCAATAGCAAAAGTTACTTGAAGGATATTCAAACTATTTTTTGGTGTTTTGTTTTTTTTAAGGATAAGATGTTTCTTATATTTTCTTGGTGTTGGCTATTAACATGCAAAAATTCAGCCTGGGATACTTAAATGTACAGAGCATTCAATGTGAATATATGAAAGTTGGGGAAATCGGAAGATGAAATCCCTAGAACAGCAATATTCTTTCTAAAAAGGAAGAGGATTCAGAATCACTCTCAACTCTTGAATTATAGGAATATGACAGAAAGTAACATGGCATTAAAAAAAAAAAATCTGATAAAACTTTTCATGGTAAAGAAGCTTTCCTACTATCTCAGTGAGGGCTGGCAAACAAACTGTCTTTGCATTACTAAAACAAGGATCATTCTCACTTACCAAAAGCAGATCAACATCCTCAGACTGATAGCATAAGAAAGGAGGATGAATAATTAGCAAAAGCAGATATTCTAAAGTGTGCCACTTTGCTATTCTATAAGGCATAGATCTATTTCAAAGCATAGCCGGGGTGACCCTCTCTTTCTCTCTTAAACTGCTTACTCCAGAGTAATCTCGCCATGCAGTAATAACCTGAGCTGCTCTCAGTAAATGATTTGAAGCTCACAGGGCCTGTCTCTGCTGAATAAAGCCTTGCATTTAGTACCTCCAGACATTTACCTCAAAGGTGAAGACTAGCTTTCACCCCAACCAAGTCTTTGTCTTGTTAATCCAGCCCCAGTGGCTGCAAAGTACTTGGTTTTCAGAGACCCCACCAAGAAGAGAACCCCTTGAAAACATTCCTTGGGAAAAATCATTTGATGGAGATGCCGTGTCACTGCCTAAGTCGTCTGAAGAGCATGAGAGATTGTACTTATATCATTGCTTCCAGAAGGGAGTGCTGCATTTAGGGAGTTTTACCTTGAGTGCCAAATTTAATTCATAATGCATCATGCTAAGAGCGAAGATAGAACTGTTTATATTGCTTGCCATTTTACATGAAGAAAACAAATATTCTCTGCGTCACTTACATGTGCCACCTTGATCTTATTTATTTATTTTGGGGCGGGGAATGCGGTGTGAAAGCCACACATTTTCCACCTTTAAAAACAATGGGGGTTGCAGGGCGGTATGTTTTCCTTTTAAATGGTAGATTTCGGGTAAAAGATTTACATCCCACTATGCTAATTTGTAGGGAATTAAAAGACACTAGCATGTCTCATGCACTTTTGATGGCTTGACAGTATCCTAGCTCTATTTAACATAATCTGACAACACCAAATTAATAATGCCCCCCCCCCTTAAAAAACCAATAATAACAGAAAGGACTTTTCTGTGAAGAATAATTGCTGTTTCCGATTATTGAAAAATGTGACCAGGGTTCCAGAGTGGAAGATTTAAAGCTTCACTTTTCAAAAAAAAATCACTTCTTGATGCCGTTCAGTGAAATAAAGAATCAACTACTGCTCTTCTGCAAATCTTTGGGAAGAAGCTTAGAAATTCTTATTGAGATATTAACAGAGGAAACCATGAAACAGAAGGAAGGTGGAAGTTGCTGTCCAAAATATATAGGTCCTGTGCCTTTTTTCTGCAGGGGTATGCATACCCCTAAACATTTTGTGAATCTAAGTTTGGACACACTCAGGGGCAGTATTGCAATATGAGTAGGAAAATGTGAGGGCCCCTAAACATTTTTTTAAAGAAAAAAAGCATTGTATGGGTGCTATGAAAAATCATGACAGATACAGGTGCCTAGTGAAGGTGTAGCAGGTGAGCAGAAAAGGGTTGCAAAGACTGATGACAGAAATGCACTCTCCCAGGGTGAGACCAGAATGCACATTTTCCCACAGGGAGGTACAAAAAAGGCCTTCGTATGAGCCCTAGGGATTGGGGTAGGAGGAAGGCGTCCTAGGGAATGTAGAAAGAGACTTTGTGGCAGGGGAGGCTCCCATCCACACTAACCTACATGTCCAAGGCTGGGAGCTATAGTCCAACAACATCTGGAGGGCCACAGGTTGCCCACCCTTGCTTGTCCTGAAAACTGGGATTGCAAATCGGGATTGAATGCTGTTTGGCAACACTGTGTTGCTGCATATTTCCTGGGTGTAATGACCAGCACAGGAGCCCCCCTTAGAAGTTGCATCTCTCTCAGATGTTTGGACGGTGGTGGCCCAGGAGAGGACCAGCCCCTAAGTTGTGGAATTCCCTCTCCATAAAGGTGTATCTGGCTTCCTCGCTGTACAGCTTTTGGTCTGTGACACATGAGATGCATGTTTTCAGGGCCCACCCAATTCCAGTGACTGTGATCTATTCTAGTCCACCCTGGGACCTGCTGGTGAAGGGTGGGTATTAGATATAACAACAACAGGAAGAGGAAGTTGTTAAAAGGGAAGAGCTGTAGCTCCGTCATAGCTTGCAAGGAGAAGATTCCAGCTTCAATTCCTGGTCTGACCCTGCCTGCAACCCCAGAGAACTGCTGCCAGGCAGACTTGACAAAACTGAGCTACGTGGACCAATGTTCTGACTCGGTACAAGACAATTTTCTGTGTTCCTCCTACTTAACAGCTCAGAGCATGCAAGGGGATATACCCATTTTCCAGGCTTGTTCGTGTAGTATCAGACCATGGTTTGATGTTACATCTTGTGTTTTAAGGTTTATTAAGCCTGTTAGTGGAAAACATACCACACTGCAACCCCCATTGATTTTAAAGGTGGAGAATGTGTGGATTTCACACCGCATCTGTATCTTCGCTTTCTTGAACAGCCGCCCCAGCGGTATCAAATACACTAAGAGAATTTTGGGCTTGATCAAAAGGCTAAGGCTGTCAAGCAGCTCTTTGAGGGAGAGCCATGGGCTTTCTATCTACCACTGCTCATGGTGAGGCAGGCTTCCTCAATCCAAGCAAAGTGGTAAAACAAAAAGTAGCAAAAAGTAGGTAAGAAAAAGACTTGAAGAAAATAAATACATTAAAATCGAAAGGAAGAAGGGAGGGAGGGAGGGAGGGAGAGAGAGAGAGAGAGAGAGAGAGAGAGAGAGAGAGAGAGAGGGAGGGAAGGGACCTACTCAGAAGACAACAAAATTTATTTGAAACTACTACTAAGGCCCTCTGCTATCCAGAATCCCATCAAACAGCCCCATCAAACTTTATGTACAGGGACTATGATTTCTTATATGTTCTGAGAAGTAATAATTAATTTGATTCAGAAACAATGTAACTCTTAAGTTTGATTCAGGCTTTTTACATTAGATTAGATACATTTTAATTAAATCTGACTTTTAAGTCTTTGTTTTGTTTCAGTTTGCTTGAGCAACTCCCTTTTTAAGCAAGGAAGCCTTACAACAGATAAATCAGACAAGCCCTTGTGTTCGATCCCCCATGGCCTTAGTGCTGTCTGGGAAATTTCTATCTTGAAGGGGAAGGATGAAAATGTGTTACCACAGATGGCATCGTGTTCTTGCTGCCTGGTGGAATCAGCACTCGGAGATCTGGTTTACGGTTGTTCATTCCCAAGTTCATGGGAGGAGGAGACTTTGCTTGCATATTCTTGTTCAAGTTGCCAGGTGAGACCAGCAGACCTGGTGAGTTTCGGGGGTTGCCATACCCGTTCCCTGTGGAATTTTGAAGAGAGAGAGAGAGAGAAAGAAAATGATAAGGAGGGATGCGGACTGAAAAACGCTTCCACGGTACGTAGGCTGACACTCGAATTCAGTTAACACTAACATGCCCCCAGAAATATTGCAATCTCCTGTAACGTGTATATTCAGATTATTTCAGTGGTCCTGGAAGAAGAGACTGTGACATGGGGTGGTTGCAGATTTCCCATCCCATTCCGAGCAGCACAATGTGGAATATAGTCGGATATTTGTCACTGTACACAATCCACCAGAATGTTCTCTTGCACCACCTTCCTTTTAAGAAACGAGAGCCCCACCATCTCCTGGCAATGATCATGCACAGGTCCCGTTTATCTCAGTGAGGCATGCATGAAAGAACACCCTGGCGGATTGTGTCCCATGTTAATTTTTGGGAGTAGGAGGAGAGGGGAACATTTGGGTTTCCCATCTCAAAACCAGAGCTATGCAAAAACACCTGAAATACAAGAGTACATATCACATGGAGGACACCAACGGCACATGCATGATAAGAAGTGTCCGATAACGGAAACACTGTGCTCTTCTATGAAATTGTGGCCTAGGTACCAAGTGGAGCAGTGGACTTGAAACGATTATTCTTTCTAAACATTCCCTAGTTCAATAATACACTGACAGAAAAGGCAGGCGGTCCTATGTCACCATTATGCTGTGAATCAACCATACAAATAGAATCAGAAGATTTGCTAAGCCACTGAAACACATAGTAGCCAAGAGTGATCAGCTGCCAAATATATTCTGTTAACACATGGGAGCTGCAACGAAAGGCTGTACAGTAGTGTGGTGTTGTTGCCCCGACAGCCATGACCTTTCCCAAGTTCCACGTCCTGCATGGGACAGTCAGCATATGGTGGGGTCAGTCCTTATACAAATGTTTTTGGGGATTCCCTTAGGTTCTCCCCAAGTTTATTTTTCTTCTTCTATGAGTTTTGGAACCCCTGAATTCTATCTCTTGCCCTTCAATGGTTCCACTTTAGCTACAAAAGGATCAGCACCTATTAGCGCTGATAATCCTGATAATTAGTAAATAGGATTATATACTATTCTCTTTTTAACCATATGCAGTCCAGAGCAGTTCCCTTATTCTGCACCCCAACTCTCCCCCTCTCTACAGCCTGAGGACATGACTACATGGGCCCCTGGCCTGATCCAGCCGTCTCTTCATATATCATTTTTGCTGCTTCAAATTAGGCAGCAAAATGCCAGTCCTTACTTTTGCCCAGTGTAAGGAGGCCAAAAGTCAAATTCATCAGTTAAATTTCTATCCCATCCAAAAGGGCAGAAAACAACAGAACATATTTTTTTTTAATCAAATGCAAATACTTTAAAATAGCAATGGCATCCTGCGTAGGGAAAAGACACCACGGGTTCTTCAATGAGAAGCTGGGGAAATATCTGTGTAGCCTTCAGCCTGGATACCCCTCTAGGAGCTCAAACGTCTATATCACAGCCCTGCCACAGCCTTGTACTTGGGAAGCGTTTCTTACCACTTGACCAGGAAGCCATAAAACTCATTCTGTAACTCTCAGAGCCTAAGCTACCACACAGGACTGATGCAAAAGTGAGCATGAGGGGCGGGGGAAGACTGGGATATGCCCAAGCGCATGGCTGTGACCTCTCAGAAGGAGGCAGTTAGGAGTATATATACGCAATTAATAACAATGCACATTATCCAACTAACTTGCTCTGTTGTCAGTGCAAGGATTTATGTCCATGTAACTGAACTTCCCTCCTCCCCCTCGCCCAAATCTGCTCTGGAGGGTGGGGAGAAAACCCAGAAGAAATATGAGGAGGGCATGGAGTGCATTTTGTTGTGTTTGGGGTGTGGGTGTGTTTCCACTGCGCAAGTGTAAATCCTTGCACCGATGGAACAAGTTAGTTGGATACCACCCAATATCCCAGGTTTCTATTTCCCATTTCTCTCTGTAACTATATAGACAGCTAAGACAGACAGATGGACAAAAAATGTGGAGGGGATTAAAAATAAAAGCCAAAACTTTTTTTAAAGGGTCCTAACAGGTATCCTGGTGACCTTGGGAAGAATTTGGGTTGCCCGAGGCAACCAGGTGATTGGATTATGCGCGCTTGTCATATAGTATCGAACACTGAACTGAATACAACCGAGTGTGCATTACTTAGAAGAAAGACGCCAACCTCAGACAATATTGCAGGGAGAGTGGGGGTGGGGAACAGAGGCAGAAAGAACAAAAGAAAAGCCTTCTTGGATCAGGCTGTTTTCATGGACAAATACAAGAGGATTCTGCCTGACTCACTCCTCCCCCCCCCCCCCCTTCAGGTTTTTTTTTTGTTTTGAAACAAAGGAAAGTGCAGCAAGGCTATAATTTCCATGGTGGGGGGTGAAAGGCGGATGGGGGGGGGGGAAGAAAGAGCAAAAAACAACTGGAGGAGGACTAGGAAAATTCTCCAATGCTTCTCCGTCTTGCCTCTCTCCCTTCCTCCACCTTCAGAGCTCGATCCTGAACGCTGTGTGATTTTGAAAATACCCCTCTATCTCATCTCTGCTGTCTTTTGCTTTTAAGGCTTTTACATCCTGACATTCAAGCATCTCCGTATTGTGCTAATTTGGTGCTTTCAGAAGCAGCCCCTTCTCTTTCTGCAACGGCAATAATAACAATGATAACGGCTGGCACGGCACTGCAATTAGCACCTTCTCCCAAGCGCCCAAAAGCTGGATCCACCTTCTCGCCCATGAACGCCACTCAGGGAAAAGGAGACGCCTACTAAAAAGAAGAGGAAGAAAGCCCCAAAACATATTTACTCCGGGACTGGCTTCCCAACTCTCCTCCTTGGGGCTTATGCTCACATTTCATTTACTCTCCCTCCCTCCCTCCCTTCTTCTCCCCCAGCGACTTCTGTGCCAAAAGCCACCTGCTGTGCGGTTGCCTAGATAGCCGGAAGCCTCAAATCTAAGGGCACATTTTCAAGGCCACCAAAAGAGTTACCCTTCAATCACCCTGTGTTTCAGAGAACTCCAGTGGCACATGGAATCCTGAAACCCTGATAGAATTATTTGAAACATACAAGTCTGAGATGGTGCTTAATAGCAGGGAATCGACAGTGTGCGCTGAAGAAAGTCTCTCAAACTCTCTCGCACGAAACACAGACACAGAGAGCTGCTAGGCAAATACAATGAAAATAGGCTTGCTTCACATTTGCCAAGATTAAGGTAGTTAAGACTAAGGCAGAGGTGGCCCTCCAGATGTGGCTGGACTGCAACTCTGGTCACCCTGGGCATTGGCTACACTGGCTGGGGATCATGTGAATTAGAGTTCAACAACACCCACAGGTTAGCCACCCCTATTTAAAATCTAAATCACATTTCAACATAGGAAGACTTCTTTAAAAAGGCATCAAATTGCATGGTAAATCAGTGCTTTTAAACCTAACCAGGCAAATAATCTGTGTCCAACAACACTGAAGGAAAACTGTACCACAAATATTCAGGAAATTCTTAAAACTACAAAGTTAGGGCCAATGTTTCTGGAAGTTCTGCCCTTGTACAACGTATACTGTACATAAGCATAAAAAATTATCTTGGCATTTCATTTCCATGTAGCATGCAGAGGAAAGCTTCCTGGTGCAATCCTAACCATGTCTACTTAGTAGTAAGTCTTGCTGAGTTCAATGGGGCTTACTCTCAGGTAAGTGGGGCCAGGTTTGCAACCTTAATTTCCATTATTATTTATATACTTTAATGTATTCTGCTAGTTCAGATTTCTGATTGGCATTACCGGTGACGCAAAGTAATGTAAAAAGTAAAGGTAGGAGTTCACTGTAAAGAAATGCAGGAATGCTTTGCAAACAAACCAGTTCCTTTAAAACAAACCACATTTTTTGAAATGGGATTCAAATAATTATCCAAATCTACAATTATTTTTGGGAACTTTTTTTTTAAAGGAAAGAACTAAAGGCATATTTACAGAATTCAGGAAAGTACTATAAAGAAGACATGAAGTAAGGCTTGGTTTGATAACGATATACATAAAGAGGCTATTTTGTTCTGGAAAAATATGTGGGCCATGCCATATAATGCGACATGACTAGCAGTTGTTCAGAGTGTGAATGTGGCATTCTCGCATGTGTGCAATTAAACACACGTTGCACTTAATGTAATTTTAAAAATATAACAAATATGTATATGTGGCTGTCTTTTATACTACAAGAGTCTGATTTTTTTTCCTGCTTGTTATTTTAAGGAAGGGAAATGGAGTGGGGTGCAGGGGGGGGATTCTTTTCTACAAATGATTTACTTCAAATCAAAGCAATTTATTTAATACAAAAACTCAACACCAGGAATGCTTTCCTATCATTTAGAGACGGTGCCACTTAGAAACACCAATCACGCAACTCTTTATGTATTTACCTACTAATGTAAAATATTTTGAAACGTGATGACATTTCCTGCATTTGTATTTTTAGAACATCAAATTATTTTAAAGAGCGACTGCAATCTTCTCCTTACCAGCGGATTTCTGCTGTTCTTGGCACATTGTGCCAGCTAGCAATTTGGAGCCATATAATGACTGTTTCTCCTTCCAGCCACCAAATTGTTATGCTTTTGGCAGAATATGGGTCCCGGAATGTAAGGCTGTGGACTCTAAACCAATGATATACAAACCCGTCATTTGGAAATCAGTGATGAATACATGCATGTGGCCTGCAGCTAAGGAGAGCCTGCATTTAATCTGGATGCTTAAACCGCATCCTCCTCTGTACGCTGAAAGCTTTGGCCTCTACTGAGGCAGCTTTAGTCAAATGCACTGGAGAAGAAGAAGGTCTTGGTTAAATTCAGATGCAAAACAACTCAAGGGAAAACCCAGCAGCAACAAAATTGGAGCAGCCCTTCTAATATAGAGATCAAACCCTTCCTTTAGCCTGTACTTTAAAATTACACTTTGCCTGGACGGTTATCAATTTAAATGTGACTGTGTGCAGAATGGTACGTTCCACAAGCCACTAGAAAGCGCAAAAATTATATGCCCTGTACGAATGGATTTCCTGATTATAAATTAGGAGAAAATGAAGACCAGATGAGATCTCGGCTGAGTTTGCGTTGCGTTTTCATTCGATTAAAAAGCTGTACATTTGCTGAAACAGAATACACACACACACACACACACACTCAACATTTATGGGTATCACTTGCACTCAATAATGACAACAAAAACAGAGGAAGCACAAGTTTCCAAAGGGCATGTGTCAGGAGGTGTAAATTTATAGTCTTCCTCAGCCAAGGTGCTTTAAGTGCAAACTACTCCTTTCCCTAGACCCTTACAAGAACTTGCTTTTGGCTTTATTGACTTTATTGAGCAAATTGTGTTTACAGATAGTTTATTTCTTGCTGAGTGTAGCGCTGCAGCAAATAACCACTTTCTCCCGGAATGCCCTGGGAGCCCTTTGTACGAACCAAAGTCACTGCAGCGGGAGAAAAGAAATGGAATGTTGTCTAACACCTCCTCCTTCTTTTTTGGTCACTGCTTCTGCTCTCCTCATTTCAGGGGAAACAGTCAGAGCTTTGAAAAGGACATTTTGTTAAATAAATGTGCAGAGTGAACTTTGTTGACAGGATACCACCGCTCCCCATTTGTACAGAGATGCCTAACTTGATTTAAAAAAAATCCAAAAAAATGTAATTTCTTTAAAAAGCTTCCCTACTACCCTGAGTGAAACAATATAGATAATGAATGGATCTATATTGAGATACATTATCTATAATGAGCAGGGTTCAAATCACCCCTCATCCCCCTTCATCAGCCATAAAGCTCACTGATTGGCCTTTGGCCAATCACCATCTCTTAGCCTAACCTACCTTACAGGGTTGTTGTGACGAGAAAATGGGGAGAAGGAAAACAATCTACACCACCTTCAGATCTTTGGAAGATATAGGTTGTATATAAAGGTAATAAATAAATAAAATAAATGTGATGTATTTAGGAAGGCTTTCGGCTGGGGGGGGCAGGAGTAGGGAAGCTTTTTCAGGCAACCAGTGGCAGGCGTGGCCAGAGCAAAAAAGTGGGTGGGGCAACAGGTATGACTCTTGTCACAGTACATGTGACTCTACTGTCATTCAAGCAATTCAGACATCTAGACACACATAGATCTCTCTGTTTAGGCCACTAGCCACAATAGCTGTTTTTCAAACCTATTGTCGGAGGCACTCTGCCTCTGAAAACTAGTTGCAGCAAACTGCAGGTGGGCAGAGTTGCGCTCATTTCTAGCTTGCAGACTCCCCACAGGCATCTGGTCGGCCACTGCTGGGCCAGGTGGCCTCATTCAACAAGCTGTTCTTCTGCTCAGGCAAGTAAGCAGCATTACTGTACTTCAAGGACAACTTCCAGCCTTGCAAAAGCACTCAGGGAAGGGGTGCAGCAGGGCTGAGAAGAAGAGGTCTAGGGAGAGTCCTGGAGGCCAGATAGAGAGGGCCCAGAGCTAATATGAAAGGAACTCTCAGCATCCTTGGAAATTGACTGAAGGGAGGTTGGGCAGGAGAAGGGGTATTTACATTTTATATGGAAACTGCCTCCCCATCCCATTGCATGGAGACAGAGAATTCTTCCCCCCTAAGGTACACAGGTGAGTAGGGAGATGAGCTACATTGGCTTCCAGGTCGCACTGGGCCATTGCAGAGGATTTGCTGTTGGGGGAAAGTAGCCCCTATGCATACCACGTTGAATTCCCTGGATGACCAGACAGGATAGAAATCTTAGAAGGTTTTTGGTTTTTTTAACTAAGTTGCATCAAAAAAATAAACATACTTATAATTAATAATGTGTTACTTGCAAAATCAAAAAGGAAAGCCAGAAAACCATGCAACTTCTGAGTCTACAATCCAGCTTCATTGCCACCCACCCCATTCCCCAAGAAGCTAATTGAAGCTTTCTACTCACATGTTACATCTGTTAAGCATTTCATAGTACATTACCTTGGCTAAGTGCAAATAGCAAAGGAAACCCAAGTGGAAACAAGGAGAGAGAAAATCTTTAGAAGTAACTTTTGATTCCCACACCGTTTTTCTTTTCCTTTTTTTACTAACAGCGTCAGTTCTTATGTTGCTGAAACGCACACAAGAAGGAAGCACTTGCAGGCTTGGGGAAACCCCAAGGCTGTCAGATTACAAAAAAAAAAGTTTCTTAGAAGAACCAACCAACCTACAGGTAGGGGGAAACCCCCAAAGCAGCTAAATGGGGGCTGAGCATGCTCAGTGGGCTTGGAATGGTGGCTGGCTGTTGGAGGCAGGAGTGGAATATCAGAGAGGGCTGGTGGTGGATGGAATGGAGTGACTGGAAACCTGAACAGGGGAACTTCACAATGAAATGTTTTGTTGCAGGTCCCATTTTTTTTTTAAAAATCATTGCACAAATTGCTTTTCTATACGGTTTACCTGTGGGCCAGGAGTTCAAAAAAGGGAACATTTAGCATCAATGGCCTGCATCTTCTTAATTCAGTATAGCCCCTGTTTAAGCGCTGCTTGTTTGACTGCCTCTCAAAGCCCTATCAGGAGCTGCCAGGAACCTGGGCTATCTTGCATGCAAGAGAGTTGCTCTACCAGTGAACTAAAGCTTTTCCATGTATGGGCAAGAGCCAATGAAACGAATGAATTCTGGTGATAACATTCAGTGCAACCAGCACTTCCAAACTACACTGTCTCTCACTGCCTGTTAGCTCATGCACAGTACTGTATGCAGTTTCTCTTTATATAGATGCACCCATCTGCACTGCCAACTGGGGAATAAGAGGGGCTGCCACAGTCAACCCAGTGCTGTACTACACAGAGACTGAGAAGACAGAACAGATTTTTGCAGGGAAGGAAACATTTGAAGGCAAAGTAATATTTTTGCCATGCATAAAGTGCAGAATCAGGATCCTGGAGGTTTTTTTTTTTGTGAGGACTGGATGTTGCAGTCAATACTACTATCAGCTTTGCAATCATAGGCTATGAAATTTATGCTTTATAGTTTCTTAATGGTATCTGATTGTGGGGGGGATGGCAAATATATTGCTGTAATGCAGGAAAACATGTGTTTCCTATATTCTCTGCTACTAATTGCATTGATTTATTTGTTTCCACTTCAGCAAAACTGTTTTGTACTATACCTATCACATTATCTTGTTTACCTAGGAGCTCCCCGCCCCACGGCCAGTCAACTCAGCAATAGCATTTTAATTAATTAAACAAGCCACTTAGAAGTATTACATGCTGATGTCCACATCTGACTCTTCTTTTTTTTTAATGGCCATAGCCTTAAAAGGCTTAAAACATCAAGGTCAACTGATTGAATGCTGCAGTCCTACAGTAAGGGATTGTAGTTTTACCGCATGGTTAGGCTTTACGGTTAAGTGTAAGCTCACTTGGGAGGTTCTGACACTTCCAATTAGGTGCTTCCAAAAGGAAGGCATGACATGGCTCACATTACTCTGTGCAGCTTATGCAAGACCCACAATTCCCTGCATCTGCTATATGGGCAGGTAAGAAGCTCTGTTTATATGGAAGCCATTTGTGGGGGTTGGGTAGGATGGTCAAATCAGCCAATTTTGGTTTCTCTAAGTTTCTCATCCGTCCACTATTCAGTTCTCCACATTTCTTCATCAGTTTGCATCTTTTTTTTTAAAGGAAGTCATTGTGAACATTCATCAGCATTCTTAACACATGTATTTTGTCTATAATAACTGTTTTTTTTCCAAAGCAGTTTCTCCTAACATGATGCAATTTTGCATGTTAGGGTGTTTTTTTTTACTAACATATGCATTTTCCATTCAGACTTTTACTCCACTATCGGCATTTTTGTACAAGTTACTTGGCTGGAGAACTGCTTTGCAAAATTCAGAGAAGTGCAAAAGATTGCTGCATTTTTGGTTCATGCATCGTTTCAGAAAAGTGCAAATCAGGTAAACTTGCCTTGAAATGTGAACAGAATCAAATATCTCCTCCATCCAAAGGACTGTGTGAATGATATGAGTCTTGAGTATGCATGCTTTAAGAATCCTTACTAGATGTGGAAGACTCAGGTTTGTAGCACTGGATACTGAATGTGTGGGCGCAGAAGCAGAGGTTTGCCACAGTGACAGGTGCTCTCTGTTCAGTGCTCGCCTTGCTTTTTAGAGCCCTTGCCATTCCTATAAACTGGAGTCCTTTACAGAAATGAGGCACAGAGGAGGACCACACCTGCTGAGCCTGCCCTTGACATTTGGTGCAGCATCTGAAAAGGGGAGCTGATGTGTGATGGGAAACTTTGCACAGCTGGGGTTCCTGATCATGTGGAGAGCCTGCTGGAATACTGTTCTGTGCACAGATGTCAGAAGATGGATGGGGCACACAGCAGTCTGATTCTCCCTTCCACAGTGGTACCTCTAGTTACGAACTTAATTTGTTCCAGAGGTCCGTTCTTAACCTGAAACTGTTCTTAACTAGAGGCGTACTTTCACTAATGGGGTCTCTTGCTGCCGCTGCACCGCCGGCACACGATTTCTGTTCTCATCCTGGGGCAAAGTTCTCAACTCGAGGTAACTCTTCCAGGTTAGTGGAGTTTGTAACCTGAAGCGTTTGTAACCTGAGGCGTTTGTAACTCAAGGTACCACTGTACCCTAAACACACACACACTTAAAAAACTTTACCAAACACATCATATCTCAAGGATGTTTAGAACCACAGGGGGAAACTGTAACATATATATATATATATATACACACACACACACACACACACACACACACACACACAAAATCAAAACTAACAGAATCAAAAAGGGTTGATGCAAATAAAAGCCCACATCCGTAAGAATATTAACACATCATTGCAAAACAACAAATCAGGGAGTGCGTAAAAGGATTTTTCAGGTCTTCGGCGTGGTGGGGATTCAACATCTCACTCTTCCAAACACTCCATCCTCACAAGTATGGAACAATTCCTGCCTATCCTGGGGTTTCTCCTGACCCTCCCAGAGCCAATTTCAAGGGTGTGTGGAGAGCATGCAGGGCATGAACAGTGGGGGAAGCCCCATTGTGAAAGTGAAGTTATTGAGAAGGGTTTTTGCTGATAGGGCTGGTTAGGGGGAACCCCACCCATAACTTCCAATGTTTAGAAGTGGTATAAAATATTTTCCCCCAGATTAGAAAGAATAGACAAAGGATACTTTTAAAAAAAGGATACTAAAAAACAGGGGTACTAAAAAAAAAATAGCATACTAAAAATATATGTGAACTTCTCCTTTGTTGATAAGCATACCTCTCTTTGTTATTATTGTTGGTGTTTATTCGGGAATTGCCACTTTTGCCTCTGGCTATTCTCACCATTGGCATGAGGCCCCTAGAAGAAATTCTACAAAGAGTCCCCAGCCTCTTCTTTAAAGCATTACATGTGAAATAGAAATAAATAAATAAATAAATAAATAAATAAATAAATAACACTGCCATTACTTTCCAAGTTCAAAAGGTTGCAGAGACCACAAGCATAACAATCAAGAGTTGGGAAGGAATCAATCCACGGTGAGATTTTGCTGCTGCTTCTCAAACTTCCCACACTTTCATTAGCAGCAGAATCCAACAACAGTTGCCAAGTGCGGACGGCCTGTCCTGGGATGGGCTTGAGTCCAGCAAAGCAATTATGCAGGTGATGAATCCATATCTGATCTGCTCCGTGGGCCCCCACCCTCAACAGATGCAAGAAAGCAAATTACATTAACTCTCCCTCTCTCTCTCTAGTGTGGGACGGGGTGGTGGTGGTAGCTTAACTTTCCTAGAGTGTTAAATCAAACAAGAAAAAAGAAGAAAAAAAGCTAATTTGACCAAACACCTTCCTGGAAAATACAACATCCCCTTTGGGGAAGCATCAAGGGGAATGCATTGCAATTCTGTAGATTATTGCCTTGCACTTATCCCCATTTGACTACCTGAAAGCTTTTTCTTCTTCTTCTTTCTATAGAGGGCTATTCATTTACCTCTATCTGTGGCTGGAAATCAATTGCCTCTCTCAGATATTTGTTTTCTGAGCTGCTGTCCCAGACCAAAATTAACATCAAATAGAGCATGGCCATAAAGTGTGAACATTGTGTTTCCCCCTTCTTCAAGGTTAGAGCTGTTGCTATACTGTGTGGTTGGTCTCACGAAGCAAGACACCGAAGGTACTTTGCCATGGCTTTAAGTGGTCCTATAACCCAACAAAATCTTTGAATCTTTGGCCCACCAAATGTTGCTGAACTACAACTCCCAGCAGTCCCAGCAAGCTTGGCTCTGGCAAAATAATCACAGTTTGGAGGCAACCCTGGTCAAACAGAAATGAAAAGTAAAGAGCCCCTCCATAATCATGTTGTGTGTTTTTTTGGTGTGTGTGTGTGTGTGTGTGTGTGTAATCTGCAACATGTCATTGGCACAATAATAGTGCATAACAGTGGCATCTTGGTTTACAAACTTAATCTGTTCCGGAAGTCCGTTCTTAAACCAAAGCGTTCTTAAACCAAGGTGTGTTTTCCCATATCAGTGGGGGACTCAATTTACAAACGGAACACACTCAACAGGAAGCGGAACATGTTCGTATTCCAAGGCAAAGTTCACAAACCAAAACACCTACTTCCAGGTTTGCAGCGTTCTTAATCCAAGTTGTTCATAAACTAAGCTGTTCTTAAACCAAGGTAGTAGTGGATTTTTTACTGGAACATCCACACATCATTCTGCTTTATTAGTTGTTCTGTGATGCTTCCCCAATGTTACTGCATTGTTGCTATCTGGAGAGGCAATTCTGTGCTACAGTGAAACAAAAATAGCCCCCCTCCCTCAATAGGCAGCATTAAAAGTTACAGGATTTCAGCAGCAAGCTCTGGGACATGCATGTATTGCATAGAAAGTAGTATGCTCATCCTGAAACTTTTGCTGGTACAAACAATACTTAAAGTGGGATCATGTACTTTATATCCACCCCAATACCATAACGAACACAAATCATTATGGATGCACAATTAAAAAAGGACACCTGGATGGGCCCAAAGTGTGGTTCTTCTCAATTTCTTTCTATTTACTTTACTCAAAGTCAAAGCTTCCGCAACTATCAAGAGGCTAATCCACTTGCAAAGCATGTGGACATCAAGCAGCCAGTGATTCAAAGAGAATTCATGTGAAAAGTTAAAGGGAAAGGATTGTTTTAACTCAATAGTTCCAGGAGCAAAATCTGGACTTCTTGTTCCAAGGAGTTAAATGCATGGCTTGCTTTTCATTCTGGAGCAAACACACAGCTGCAGCCAAGTATCCAGAAGGCATCAACTATCTCTTTCAATACTCAAGGGTATGCATGAAATCCAGATGTTTGCTGATTTGCAATGCTTCCTTGTACTCTCCCTCTCTGAATAAAAGGACAGATTGCTGTGTGCAGAGAGAAAACACGCCACAATCATCTTGGCACCAGCACGTGGAGAGGACAGACTTCAGCAACTCAAAAGTTTTTTATTTAACTGTGGGTTCCCAATAAGAATAAACTTAATTGCTTGTTATTTAAGGAAAAAAGTCAATCATCCTTAAAAAAAAAAAAATTCACATTGAAAAGACTAGCAGCTTCTATGACTCATTTAATCGGAGGGATTCTCAGAGTTGGTGCAATGATTTTACTCTTTCAATCCATCATTGTACCAAGGTAAATATTGAGACATTGTAAATTAGAGAGAAGGTAAGACTGAGAACACTTTTTAAAAGAGAATGATATTAAGGCAAACAATGCTGAAAGAGATGGCAAAGGCCACATTTTCCCGAAGCAGAAACTATCAATGCTCCCTGCAGGCTGTTTTTGCTGGAACCTTCAATTATACTTGGAAAGTTACTGGCAGCCAACACAGACTCTGGCACACTGATATAAAACTGGTCCTCACAGAAATGGACATCCTTGAAAGTAGTGAGGCTTCACCATCATCTGCAGGCTCCAGTAGGAACCCCCAATACTGGTACATTACAACTGGTAGACATATAAAGCCAGGAAAGATGGTTGCCTCATCTGAGGGACAAGCTAAGCTTCATCATCAGATAGAGCCAGGAACATCTCTCTTAATAACATAAGCACAGTGGCGGAGAGCAGGTGGGGGCAGGGCTGGCATGCATAAAGGGGCGTGGCAATGGCGCCCAGCGTGGGCAGGGGAGCAGCCGTGATGGCACCCCCTCGGGGTTGTGCTGCCAGGGGTGGTGCGCTCCCCCCGCACTCCTCTTCCTCTGCCAGTGCATAAGCAGAGTGCTGCTGGATCAGACCCAAAGTCCATCTAGTCTGGCATTCTGTTTCCACAGTGGCCAGCCAGATGCCATGGGTCACCTGCAGTTCCAGGTGCAAAATGGATTTCAGAACACTGACCAGGCACACCTGAGTAAATGAGGGGCCAACTGCAGACTGGTGTGAAATGGTGGCTGTATTCTGCAGTAAGTTCACAACATAATGACAAAGCATTGGGGTGGATTTATTTTGTTTTATTAGTTGGTTGCGATGCTTGCCCAATGCAATCACATTACTGCTGCCAGAAGGCAATAATAGTGCAACAAACGCAGACAAAAATATACCAGAACATTTGTGGTATAAAAAATTGAGGGCAACGTGAGGTTGGTACTTATTTTGCCAATATGTGTTGACTCTGGCATCCATCGTGTTTGGAGATGCTGTATTTGCGAAAGCTTTTTGAGCTGGTTGCATTTTTGATCGTATCCTTGCAGCTAGTGTTTACATTTTGGCTGCAACCCTACACTCACTTACCTGCCAGCTAAGCCCCACTGAACTCAAGTGAGCTTATCTTCCAGGGGACATGTACAGGGTTGCAATGACATTCACAGTATTCTGTGCAACATCCCAGTGACCAGGGCATATCTAAAAGCTACTAAAGCACTATCTGGAGGCAAATAATCACATTCTGTACAGCATGTAGCACACTGTCAGAGCTAAAGGAATGTGGAATGCTACTAATAAAGTTAGGTTGCCTACCAGTGGCACATGTGTATGTGTGTGCGCGTGTTTGCTTAGATTGGCATTGCCAAGGCACAAAGGGGAACTAGGTGTACATAGCATTGATGTTTATGAGTTTTGGGTGCCTCGTGTTATTTTAGGATCGGCTCAGAGTCTCACTACTACTTGCTTCATACTGCGTCTGTTTGGTATAAGCTTATTTGGGCATATTGCCTTCTTTTTCTTTTTCTTTTTTTTCATTTTGCAAATCATTCCTTTAAGTTATGTTATTTTGAAAACATGCCCAGAATTCTTCCGGCCTAGAGACCCATAAATTATAAATAGCTATTACCTTCATTTGTATTTAGTTTGAAATGCTAGCAGAAATGTATAATAAATTGATACCCGGCCAACGTGTGACCAAAAGCAGCAAAATGAGTAGTGTAATGCTAACAAGATATAATCTAGCTAAGAGGCCCAATGCTTAAAGCTGGCCAAGTCTGACAATCACTGTCATGTTGAGCTTACAATTCCAAGAGGAAGCTTTTATACGGCATCTGTTGCTGCCAGGCACTTCCTGCCTATCACTTCACTTCACATATGTGGTAAAGGTGATGGACTTTCAAGGAGTAGGTGGCCAGGGGAGCATTTTGAATACCTGCTGCCTTGTTGAAAATATCTGATTTGTTTAATTTAGAAGAAGTCTTCTCTAGTTAGCTTAATGTTTGCCTTTGCCTTATGTCTCTCTCTCTCTCTCCCTCTGATTTTTAAGGCTTTTTTCCTGGCAGATTTTTGTGGTTACTTCCTATGTAAGGGCAGGTGTAGAATGCAATTCTATGAGATGCAGTTTGCAGAACACAAAGATCATTTATGGGACATTTTGTACATTAGTTTCTAAAAACTTATTTGAAGAGGGAGGCACTGAAAAATAAAGAATGCACCAGAGAAATACACAGAGACACAGACACAGACACATGTATCCATACTTACTAAACATGAAGATTACCCTTTCATTTCATAACTGGAAATGGGAAGGGGTCATCAGCTTCCATGAAGAGGGTTACGGCAACTATAGTAACCCTCAAGGAGTCAAAAGCCCATTAACTTGGCAAAAAGCCCTTCTGCAGCTAGAGTGTTAGGGACAATTACCACCTATCTCCTCCTCCATGGGAATGTTGCAACACATAGCTAGTACAGGGCTTGCAGCATCTAAGCTTTAGATTCTAAGATGTTTGCATGGCGCTGGTGGTGAGCCCTACAGCACTGTGTAACAGGAGAATGCAACTACTCACCTTTATTTGGGAATAAGTGAGAGACTTGCTCCAGGAGAGTTGCTCGCACCGGCTTTGTTCCTCCTCAGGCTTTTTAGGTCAGCACAGGATGGTAGCTTAGCCAAGGTTTGGCTACAGGCATGAGTAAGAAGGAGAGACCTTAACCACAATCCCGTGCTTGGACAACACACTAAACCAAACCTTGATTAGCTGCTGCTCTGTGCTTACCTAGAAAGTCCCAGGAGGAGCATAGCATCCACAGCCTCCTCCTCAGGAGCTAGAAAGTTTGCACTAAGCTATGGTTTAGCTTAGCATGATGTGAAAATTGTTATGTACTGAAGTTCTCACCCTGGGCCAGCAGGGGGATACTGTAGATAGTTCAGGTCCACATATGCAAATAAGGGATCAAAAGTGACGTTCAGTGATTGGATAGTTATAGAAAATGGTTACTGTTGCGTTCTAGTGGAGCTCTATATAAGCAGGCTGGCTGAACCCTTCAGTTCAGTTCTGTTCCAGCTTACAAATAAAGAGCTGCTTTGGAGAAATCGCTGCATCGTCTGCTATGTCTACCCACTATTCAACAAAAATGATGGCATTGCCATCTCCACTGCCAGACATCTAGTGGGCCAAATGTCAGACAAAGTAGTAGCAACTCCTCGTGGTAAATTATGGTAAATTTATGGTAAATTGAGGACTGCCATTTTAAAATGTACACTAGTGCAAAAGGGAGGCAGGAGGCAGTCAGATAATATTCTGTTCAACATGACAAATATGAGAACAGTTAGATAAAACATGTTCAATTAGATAAAAGGTTGGTCATAGTGCAAATTGTAGTATTACTTTAGAGTAGTAGAAATTGATATAGTCTCAGTTCCCTGAACTGTGTGAGTTGGTACAAATGACTTTAATGGGATCAGGATAGCCTCTGTAGAGCCAATAACACATTTGCAATGGGAACATGCACAATACATTTACAAAATGTGTTATTCATTTGATATGTTGAGTTTCCCCCTGAGATTTAATACTAATATTCTGTTATTAAGAAAATTATAGGCCAGATAATAGTCAGAGTTAAAAACCCATTTCAATACTTGATATATACTTCTTAACCTATTGCCCAAATTTGAAAAGGATTATGCCTCATTTTAATGTGTGTGCCCCTTTGAAAACAAAGCAACCTAATATTTTAAATTTTATAGGTTAATCGCCAGTTGTTTTTTCTCTTCGTTGAGTGTTAAGATGAAGAATGTAACTATAGGATTGTTTTAAAACATGATGGCTTAAGGTCAAAGAGTTCTTATTCTTTCCTTTCAATCACAAGTTTCTTGTTTCAAAGAAAGTTGCCAAACCCGTGGCTTTATTTATAGCTTAGCAACACTACTAAATAGGAAGTCCACTCTCATTTTGTTGGCAGTTGTGATGGTCACATGGCATAAGCTACCCAACTGGAGAAAAGTTTTGAACAAATGTACTCTAGCAAACCTGAGATAACCTTGGTTTTAGTTAAAAATACCACTACTGGTATTTAATTGCTTGGGATAATAAAAAAAGTAGTCACTATTTCCAGGCTCTATTTATGTCTTGGGTAGGTTCCCAAGGTAAAGTTGTGGATGATTTCACGATTATTATACCAAACGTTCCAAACCAACAAAATAGCAGTCTTTTGAAAACATGGGTATATCTAACCTAAGTAGGTCTCCCCCCCCCCCGTTTCCCATCTTCGCATTATGGTGTAATTTGTTAAAGTAATGCAGGAACTGATGCCCTTATGTTAGCAATCAAAAGTTGCTTCTTTTTATAATTACAGTAGTAAAACTCAAAAACAACTACATTCTTCTTCCTTTGTTGCAAACTGGCTATTTTTAGGTGCAACAGGAAAAATGCAAATGCATGAACTTCTAATTTGACAAAGACTGGATACCCTGGCAAATTGATCCATAAGATCACCCTATCAGCTTCTAAGATGGCAATGGCGACGTACACATGGGCCTCTGTTCCTCAAGAAAAAATGGTCAACAAAGAACTTTTGATATTTAAGAGGGAGAGGGGACTCTCCAAAATAGAACCATTGTTGAATGATGCCACTGTGGCAGACGTTTCAACCTCGTAATGACCTCTCCTCTTCCTTTCTGCCCTACAGCAAATGACTCTTCTTACTGCTCCAAATTTAAGACATGAAGAATGCACATCTGCAATAAGGTCTAAACACAAAAGGAACCAGGATTCTGGGCACAATCACACTTTTTATCTGTTCATACAAACACTACTCTTCCACAGGAAGGAGCCATCAGGACTTTTTTTTTTTTTAAATCAAATTCTCCAGTCAACAATATATTTTACACTTTTAAAATAGAATTTCTCTCATTTTCTAGTTGTCAAGAGAAGTCTCTCCCACCAACTGTCTTTCAAGTCAACTAAACTAGTGATATTTAAACCAACTCTGTATGCAGTGAAATCTCCATTTCAATTCATGAAAGTTACCCTCTCCCAAAGACCAAAAAATTATTCTTGTCACTTTCCTATGAGCAAGGAGGTGGGGGGGGGGGAGACTGCTATGCTTTAACAAACCAGTAGAGGACACTCATTAGTAGGTCAATCAAGTTCCATTCCTATCTTATTACTCTGCAGTTTTAAAGTTTCTCTAACATAAAAGGTCAAGAATCCTAGTACATGCTTCAGACAGATATCACCAACATGAAACAGAACTTGGTTAACAGAATCAAGAAAAGTGGGGGAAACTAACAATGAAGATTATCGTGCTTTCTACACTCTCTATACTTAAGTGACTGTAGAAACAAACTTGTTTAAAAAACAGCACACACACAAGGCAGTAAAAAGCATAAAATCAACAATAAATTGCATTCATAAAAAGCATCACAAATTCTGCAGCCACAAACTGCATAATGTTGATGCGATGTCAAAATTTCTATGCTATTTCAGAGGTTTTAATGCTGCCATATCCAATGAGACATCACCAGCCTCCATGGCTTTTAAAAGCTGAAACACAGGAGCGATTAGTGCAGAATCTAAGTATTCACTTGGATAAAATGTTGAGTTGTTAGGTAACTCAAACTTGCATTCTTTGGACCCAGTTTCACGAGTCACCTTTTAATCAGTGGTGTAAGAACAATCATGATTTCTGCTCTAACGTAGCATGAGAACAATGGAGTAGGCCCAAGAACCATTCCTGAATCACCCCCCTTTTCTTTCCCACCACACACTGGTATGTGACAGCTTCAGTGAGGGATTTGTGAAAGGGTCCTCTGATTACCGTAGGTGACGCCTGATGGGAACTCTTGGTAACGAGAGTCTCCGTGACAGTACATTAGAAGTCTTTAAAAACAACAGCAACAGGAAGTCTTTAAATGCACGGAAATTGGGAAGTTTAATATCGAGAAGGCTCTTGGGAGTAGGATTTTCAGAAGTATCCAGGGTTAACCTAATTCTGCTCCTAATGAAATTATATAGAGTTATTTTAAGACCGGCTTCATGCTAGCTCTCTGTTGTGGAGTCTGAAACCATTTTAAAAGGGGACATAAAACACTCCTCTGTTTACCTGCACTGGTGCCTGCACCGGTTGTGAGGTCCCCACCCATCAGGCCACCTAGGAGAAGACAAATAAAATAGTCAAATGGAGAGAGGAGCTGAAAGAAACCACAAAGGTCAAACAGAAATTACAGCCTGCTCCTCAAAGCAATGCAAACCCTAGCAGAGTTCCTACCACCAGGGTACTTATAAAGATCAGGCTGCTTGAGCCATGCTGACTTCTATCTACATACGTGTAAGCAGATCCATTTTGTCTCGAACTGCACAGACATTCTGTCAATAATAATAGTAATAATACTCTGAGCAAGTGATAGTTTATATTTCATATTTGCTTAAACTTTAGCATCATCTTGACAGCAAGAGTAAAATGGAGTTTGTTGCTTCTGTTGCCTGATGATAAACCCATTTACTTGAGAATAAGTGCTATTTTGTTACAGAAAAGGGTGCTGTTAAAAATAATGGCAAAAACAGGTGCCCAAATTAGTATTTTTACTTTCAAAATAACATGTGCATCCATAACTGTGTTTAGGTCTGGGCAGCCACCCCCGATAACTCCAAAATATTTTATTTTATTTTATTACAATAAGAAGCAAGGCTCAGCAGGCCCACAGCAGCCCTGGTGCCAATGTGAGGCTGGTTCGCTGCTGCTTCATAATCTACATGCCACTCACAACTTTTCCAGTCTAGCAAATTAACACTCAGGTGGTGCAAATGCAGTGAAAATGTCAAGCAACCACCAATTATACATATGAGATGGCTCTTTACAATGCCATGGCATACCTAAGGTGATGTCTTCAGCCTTTGAACCCTGAGCACCCACAAGAGTACAAGGGACAACCTGTTGCAGGTCTGCTCAGTGCTAGGAAACCTCCCTGCCCAGTGACTATAGAAAATCCCAGCTTCAATCCTTCATAGAGTTACATAATCTTAGAGCTGGAAGGGACACAAGGGTCATCTAGTCCAACACCCTGAAATGCAAGACATTTCAATATTTTGTTCTGCCTTTTTTAAAAGCATATCAGGTACCAGGGATGGGAAAGGCTTTGGCCTGAAACCTTGGAGAACTGCTGCCTATCAAATTGACAGTGCTGAGTTAGATGGGCAGCTTCCTTTGCTCATGTTTCCCAGTCCCACAAAATGCACAGTTATGACACTTTAGGATGCCAGCTGCACATTAGGGTTAGGATCCAAACAGCTCTTTAGGGGACTCAAGTGTTTTGCATGTGTACTGTGAATTCGCATTACACCCCCTAATGGCATAATCAGACTCCTGCATGACCGGAGTGCATGATATCAGGAACAACAGGGAGCAAATCCTGTGTTGTCGAAGTCTTACAAAGACATACTGGAAGTACTTCCCTTAACACCTTTCCAACAAATGGTGGTGTATTTTTGCATGACATTCTTGGTATTTTCGCAAGCATCAATGGCTTGTTTTTTCTACTACCTTCCTTACGGTGGAGACCTTGCTTGACTTTTCTGAGGTCAACACGCTTAAGGCTGACTCTGCTTCAATCAGACAGAGTGAAGGATCCTAATCCTTATTTATCCTACTTACAAGTGATCCTACACCTGGGTGGATGGCAACGTCTTGCTTGTACAGTGAGACAAACAAGCCAGGAGTTCAAACAATACATCACCATCAGTGAGATTCTAATGACCTGACACATTATCACAAAGGCTGCTTTTAGCCTCTTAACTGTGGAGTCAAATGACCTATTTTGCCAGCAAGGATTAACCTCTCCCGCTACTTCCAACTCATTTCCCAGTTTTTTCTTCTATGAAAGAAGATGTGTAGCTTTTTAATGACACGACGACAAATGGGCCTAGATTCAGAGCCTACTTTTTGAAACAGTCTTTAACAGGACAACAGTAGGGTAAAAAAGATTTATTGTCAGAAGCCTATAGACACTTTCTAAAGAGAACCATTTTACTTCATGTTCGTGAACAAGTTACCACATGAATATTCATTCGTTTAGTTGGGTGTTACACAAACATTCCCAGTAGCTTGAGTCCATTAATTCTCTTCATATTAAAAACATTGTCTTCTTTATATTAATTATCTTTAATTTCACAAAGGATTTAGCTCTTTTTAGAATTTAACTTTACTTCTTTTTAAATGAAAATTCTGGGAAATGATCTCAGTACTGTCTATACCAGGGTTTCCTAAACTTGGGTCTCCAGCTGTTTTTGGACTACAGTTCCCATCATCTCTGACCACTGGTTCTGCTAGCAAGGGATGATGGGAGTTGTAGTCCACAAACAACTGAAGACCCAAGTTTAGGAAACCCTGGTGCACTCCACCTGGCAGCAATTCTTCAGGATTTCAGACACGAGTCTCTCTTCGTCCAACCTGGAGATGGCAGGGATTGAACCTGGGCTATTCCAAAAGCAAGCAGATACTCTACCACTAAGCTACAGCCCTTTTCCAAACTTAAAAGTGAAGAAATAGGATTGGGTAGTGCCTTACCTGTGTTTCCTGCACTCGGTGGCCGGTGTGTCACACCAGGAGACATGCTATTCCGCTGTAAGGAAGGGTGGGCCAGAGGCAACAGGTTGGGGTTACCCAATGAGCTTACAGGGTTGCTGTATACCAAGCTGTTGTGATTGGACACTGGGATAGAAACTGGCATCTCAAAGTTAGGTGGTGGAACAGCCTGTACAAGAGGAAGGGGGGAGGAGGAGGAAACAAAAGACAAGAATAGTAAGGAGGCACAACAGTCTCAGAGAACACTTATGCTACTTTTAGTGCAAATATGTTGTAACCACTGGTTAAAAGAACACAGAAAAGAGTCAGGAACATGAAATGTCACTACCAGCAAGCTTTTAACCTCTGAGGCAGCAATCCTGTACGACTAACTCATGAGCATGTTCCGTTGAACACAGTGGGACTTACTCTGAGTAAATCCGCACAGCATTGAACTTTGAGAAAAGCCTTTTTAAAATGCTTAATGGATCGTGAATTAATATTTATTTTCTCCCCAAACACCCATCTCCTATTTCTACATTTCCTTTGTATTGAAAGACTGGAGAGGTCTTTCCTCTCACAGTTCTGTTTAAAAGAAAACCCTGTTTCATTAAGTTTCAATTTTTAGCTTTCTTCCATTCACTGAAATTGTAATTGCTTACTTGCGGCATCTTAATATGGTGTCATAGAAGAATGTAGATCAAAGACACTTGATTACGATGACTTCACTTTACAGAGAAATATTAGAAGGGTGAGGAATGCAAAAGGGAAGCTTTTTGCTTCGGTCTCAAGAATCTTAGAAGCTTGGGATTATGATCAGCTTTGTGAAAGGGACAAGTATATTGTATTCTTTCTTCTTCTTTTTGCAAAATTTACTCACTTTGCTTGATCTCCATGAATGTATCAGGACAAGTACAGATTTTAAAAAACAAAGTAACACTCATGGAGACAATGGGTTGTATCCAACTAAATTCTAGGTCCACTGAAATTACTGGCCTCAATTTAGTCATGTTCATTAATTTCAGTGGGTCTAGAACTAACATTGCCTGCAACCCATATATGTGAAAAAAACAACACATTGGCTGGCTCCTAAGCTCCCATGAGTGGACCTCTGCTCACAGAAAGCTGTTTTTGGAGGAAGAGGTGGAGAGGAGGCAGTATTTTTTGTCTGTTCTCCCCACCCCACAAATATGATCCAAAGGGTTGGACTATCTTTGACAGTGGAGGTAGTGGTGGCTGCTGTAGCGGAAAAGAAAAATGACAAAAATCAACTTCCCCATCCTACCCGCGGAGGCATCTATTGGACCAAAACTCTTCAGTGAATAGGATAGAGGTGAATTCTTCCTCTGGGAAGAATTGAATCTGTGATGTCACAGAGCTGAAAGTGTTTGACCCTGGAGAAATTTGTTCATTTAAAAAGAACATAGTGGTGAGTCCAGAGCTGTAATACAGGGCTAGGAATACACTTTCCCCCTGCAAGAAAGGATAATGATACTGAAACTATTTTAAGGGATTATTGCAAGGATGATGACGATTATCATGGTTTTGTTATGGATTCTCCACAAAACCTACAAAGGTAGGCACTAGGTCCCATTCCTGCTCTCATTTATTGGGGAAATATACCAAGTCAGAAATGACAATCTATGCTAGAGCTTGAAGTACACTCAGCACTTACTGTTTATTTTAAGTTATGTTTTCCCAGTGGAGTTCTACCATAGCTTTAAAATATACTGTTTTTTTTAATATGTACAAAGCATTTCATGCTTAATGCAGAAGTTGAAAATTATTAGTAATAATAAATCACATCCAAAGATAGAACCAGCATAAAACAACAACAACAACAACTTCAGTTGGGATTGGTATGTGCAGACTTTCAAGTTATAACGAAATCTTTGTCAGGTTGAATGGAAATACATTAAAAGTGTCAAAACAGCATTACTTTATAAGCTGGTTCATATGCTTTGTTTTTGAGCATTCCACAGCAATAACTATGGAAGGCACAATATGGCCTGTACTATGGAAGTTGCATGATTAGACCGACCTGTATCAAGCCTAGCTGTTGTCATTTCATTGGGTCTAAAGCAGCCTTTTCCAAAATTTGGCAATTTTGATGGTATTTTTCAATTTATATGGAAACTACTTGGAAGCAGTGTGACCAACACTGCTGCAACTGATGCATGGCTGCTGTGTAGAGCAACTTTCACAGGTACATACTGAATAAGGCCCATGATGAGCAATATATGTTTACTCAGTCTCAGTTCAATTTTGAAATTTTAATTCTTAAAAGATGTGCTGAAAAGACAAATACTTACCTAGATTTAATCTATACTGATGCCTTTTTTTTTTTTAAAAAAAAAAAAAGTGTGACTACTTTTTCTCCCTCGTTTTCTCCTGTTTATTTTAGGAGTGAAATTGGCTTTACCAGCTGGTAAGCCTGCTCCATTCAGCTGGTATAGTCCATTTCTCCTTTCTATTTACTTTGGTATGACTTGGGGAAAAGGAAAATGGAATGGAAGGGGTCTACCCCTCCTCCTCCCCCCACAACATCCAGAACTTCACCCCTCCCTTATTGCAGTCATAGAGTTATCAGGCAGTAAGAAAGAAGTTATTCCTCTTGTCCTTCATAAGGTATAATCATTTTGCAAGTTGAATATACATCTGCTTGTGAAAAAAGGAACTTTTGGAGATGAAACTCTCCAGGGAACATTCCCTATCAGTGGAATCTAAGATACCAAAGCCCACAGAGCAGTAGCTGTAAAAAACAATGCACATCACTTACTGGTAATGTTATTATCATTGAGGAAAACAGTTTCTCTCAGAAACTGTTTCCATGTGCATTCATAGGAAGCAACCTAATAAACTTAACTCTGTCTTAGCCAGGAGCTACCAAAACAGCAGAGGTCAATAGGGGGATATAGATAGTTGACCCCTAGGTTTGGGTAGCCAACCTGGGTGTTCTCCAGATGGTGCTGAATTATACCCCCAATCAGACTTGTTAAATACAAGTCATTATTAATATTACTACTAGTAGCATTACAATACCAGTCTGGAGAATTGCAATAGCTCTTTAGGGAGCTGATGGTGATTTGAAAGGCGATTCTTGTGTTCTCTGTTATCAAACAAATTTTGCAGGGTTTTTTTTAAGAAACAATACCAAATCTTGCAAGACCCATTTCACAGAGATGGAAGTGGGGCGATCCTTGACTCTCGGGCTGCTTTCGACACACTAAAAAAACTAACTCTTGTGCCTCTAACCTCAAAAGGGCAGTTCAAAAAATTGCAATTCACTTGCGCTTCCTCTGCTGCTGCCCTTTTAGAATGTCTGAAGCCAATCTAAAAATAGGGAGAGTCATTGCTGTGTCGCAAAACCCTGGCATGAAATTTCTTCTAACCCAAAATGAAAAATAAAAATCTCTTCTGCTTCCACACTTAACCTGTCTCATGAGGGTCGGGGAGAAGAGCCTGTTTTTCAACACATACACCGCAGCAATGGAAGACGCATGAGTTATGATGAAGGCTTAGTTTCTTAGGAAACGTATGTACCATGTAATTTAAAATATCATACAATTATGTATCCAAGTATAGAAACACAATGGATGAAATTCACCCTTTACAGCTCAAAGCCCAAATGCTGGGATGATGCGACAGGAACTTCTTGGAATTTGTGAGCTGCGAATAGAGTCTAACCCCTCTTCACTTAAAAACAAAAATAAAAAGGGCAAATAGGCTGAAATTGCAACCCAAGTCAACAGCTCTTCTCTTACACAACAGAGCGAAGATTTCAGTCTTTCTGGGTGATTCATTTGCAATCAAAGAGCAACCTCAAATTCAAAAAAGCCTAGAAGTGAGTTGCCTGTGTGTAGTTTATTGCTGCTCAAAGCCTCCAATAGCAACTTCTTGTTTTTATTTATTTCATTTCTATCCCGCCTTTCTTCCATGAGCAAACTCAAGGTTGCATGCATTGGGTTCCCAGGAAACCATCTCCCATCCAGGCACTGAAGGCTCACACCTGATTAGCTTCCACAAAGGCGCTGCCTTTGTGTCTTTGGGCCTTGGGATTTTACAGTTTGCCATTACATAGTAGAAACTAGAGATTTTGGATAGTAAATAGTACACAATACAAAGCAGTCTCAGATCATCACTGCTCCCCTAAAATCAAGACCATACACACGAAATGGCAAGCTGTTTTTTTAAAAATAATTATTTTGAATTTCAAACCTGCCAAGACTCAAACAGGCTCATGTAAGTGTCTACAAAATGAACCTATGTCAAAGTGGATGTAATAATTCCATTTCCAAGCCGCTTTAGTGAACAGGCTAGTGTGAAGCCATTTGACCTGGCAGGGTGCTAAGAGATCCTTTCCTTTCTGTAGGATCAGCAGGGTTTGTGTAGTCTTTCATCATGGTCACGTATCAAAGTGAATTTGAGGGGAATGATTGGTTTACCATGCATGTAGGGAAAACGTACAACTGTGTTCCTTTGCAACTCCAGTTTATTTCAGCTGGGCTTGCTTACGCTTAAGACAAAGGTGGATTGTTCCCTACAGCTTTTAAATGTTCAAGCTCTATGCTAGGGCAGAGTGAAGTGGCAAGAATTGGGAGGATATAAAAAGCATTTCTGGATATGGCTAGGGAATGATACACACAGGTAAAATAAGCTTATAGAAAAGGAGGCAGACAGACTACTGGAAAAGGTGTGGATGACCTAGTCATTACGTTACAATAAGGAGAAAAGAAGCTTGTCCATGAATACCCGTCACTCTAAAAGCCGGGCTTGCAGTACATTTCTATTTATGGATAATACATATGCAAACAAGTTATCATAAAATAACACCAATTTGCCTAAGAAGCATAGAGTAAAGCAGCTGGTTCTCAACTGCACTTCATTTGAACAAGCAGTTTTGTATCTGTCTTGAGGCCAGTTAAGTCAATGGAAAACTCTTGTTTCAATGATCTTGTGCTATATGAAAACATATGTAGAACCTCAGAAACCCTTCGGGCCAATCTTGGGTTGCCTGCCATGAACATCCTTTTAATTGTTCCCATAATACTTTCTTTTTCATTACAATGGGGCTTGTGCAGAGAGTTTCCCAGTGGAATGTGTCCGTTATGCTATGCTATCTGTCTTCTTTGCCAGAATTACCAGTGACTGCTGCCATGTTCAGTTTGCATCCATCTCAAAAATCACAGAACAGATCAAATACAAATTTGTAAGGGGATCTATTTGGTATTTCCGAACCACTCAAACACTGGCAATTTGGAAAAAGAGAACCTGAAATGCTTTGCAGTCATTGACTCCAATGTAGTGCAGTGCTGAAATGGTCTTGCTTTCTAATTTCAACCTGTCACGACCTTAAAAATATATTATGGTAAAGTGACCTTCATAGCTGCATTTCCTTATAAGCTTTCAGAATCTTTTGCAGCCCAAATAAATGTATAATTGCTATCAGATGTTTTGGCTGATGTGCACATGAATCCTTTCTAGACTATCAAAATAGCATTTCATAACCCCTATTCCCTGGGAAATACATTTCTGGCCTTGTTTTTCTTTCCTTATAAGCCCAGAAAAATGGCTAAACAGGTATCATATTTCCCCCCTACAAATCATTTCTGAGTCCTGATTACCTTGTTAATTTCCTTTTTCATTGTTGAAACCTGTCAGGCCAAACTGAGTGATGAACTCAGGCCCTGTCTGCAATACTGATGATGGTGACAGAGGCAGAGTGCATAGGACTGATGCAGCTTGGAAAGACCTGGTGCTCCTGTGATCAGATGGACACCTCAATTCATGACTGCACCCTTATGTATTTTGGAAGCTGCCCTAAACTGAGTCATATCACTGGTCTATCTATTGTCTACTCTGACTACAGGCAGTTCTCCAGTATATCAGGCACAGATGCTAGCATAGCTACATGATCAAACATGGGAACTTTCACAAGCAAAGGATAGGCCCTCCCTGCAATGGTGAAGGCCATTGCAAGTGCAGATGGTAAAGTGCATGTGAAACACAACTGAACTACTGCTAACATACACTTAACCTTAGGATCTAGGTACAGTATTTCAGTCTCCAATTGCATTTTGTACTAAGGCATGGACACTGATCTTGTCAAGCATGTACTGTTTTTTTAATTCTTGGAAGCAGATACTCAATCCTTTCCTTCTTCCTGCTTCTGAATAGTTTAACAGGCTGTAAGAGACTCCTCTACACGTTATGAGAGTGTCATGGATTTTCAGCTTGGGCATCCGTTCTAGAGTACAGAATGTAAATTGAGAACCAGCCCTTAGAGCTGCCTGATGTGAACCTGCTACTTTAGATACACAGCCACTTCTCTAAGAGATAAATCATTTTCTGTGATGATGTCTCTTGTGTAAAGGCCTTCTTCTCTAGCCTCATGCAGAGAATAAAAATGGACACATCAATACCAGCATTTTAAAAAGTCCTCTGTTGCATTTTCTTCAAAGAGGTTATGGCAATGTAGGTGGTTGTTCCATCCCTGTTCCTTTACTCCAGACAAAGGCTAAAAGATGGTGTCTGGTCCAAGGTTAGCCAGTGAGCTTGCTGGCTGAGTAATGATTTGAACTTCAATCTCCCTGCTCCTCACCTTATTCTTTAACCACTCCACCACACTGGATCATTTTAGGTATGTTGCAGGCAGACCACAGAGGTAACATTGACTGCAATCTCATGAACATCAGAAGATGTGGGTGTGTCCACAAATGTGAAAACACAATGTGGAGATATTAAAACACACACTCTTTTTTTAAAAATAAAAACAAACAAACTGATGCCCAATGCTGCCCTTTCAAAGGTTTGCTCTAAATGTGGGTTCTGTCAGAAAAGGGGCATGCCTTATTCAGCCCAACTTGCAACTTCTCTCTCAGATGGCTGCAATGTGTGGCCACCCCAGAAAAAAGGGAACTATTGTAAAAGCTAACACAATAAAAAGTGGTCCACTGCATATAAAAAGGAATGTTGGAGATGGCCCTTGGCGAGATCACACAGGAGATCATACAGGCTTAGGACTGAGACACTCAGACAATGTCAGCATGGTAACTGGTGTGCAAACTAGGAACTGTGGCATTCACATACCCGCTGTCTTGAGCACACAGATTGTGCAGATTGTCTTCACTGTAAAAAAGCCCTGTTGCGCTCTTGAAATGGCCTGGCCTAAGGCCAGCCCACATATCATTGTGTGCACTGCAAGCATTTGGCTGTCACAAAACAACTTCAGCTCTGGATATGAGCAAGCATGCAGGGCAGTTACTGTACTGGAGATAGTTGTGTTGATTTGGGCTGACCCCAATGCCTTTCATTATGAAATTTTAAAGCTAGTTTGCGCTCCACATTTTCATTTCAACTGCCAGCCATAAACTATGGGACATATGCATTTTGAAACACACGAAGCCCCTTCACACACTGCTGAAAAGAAACACATTTACTCCTCTTCTTGTTAAAGCTTAGGGTATGGGAAATTCAGTCTATTTCTGGTTCATGTCTCTTTCCTTTGTGTTCATCCATAAATCAGTTCTGCTCAATTTCTGCATTAATCTATATTTTAAAAAATGTACAAAATAATCATATTTAAATATGTATTTTTGAATTCAACCCCCCACAAACCACATGCATGTTTTATTGTTTTATCTTTTGTAAATTGCTTTGAGGTTTTTTGGGTTGTTGTTTCTTTGCAATCAAGTGATGTATACATTTTATGAAATAAATAATAATAAATACATACGTAAGTGTATTTTTCTCTCAAAATACACATTTCTAAATGTATTCTAGCCTAAGATATGGATTTGTAAACATTATTTTTAAAAGACAAGTGATTTCAAACTCCAGAGATGTATGATATCTTCAGGTTAGCTACATTCTGATCCAGAACATTATTAGTCTGATCAGGTCAGTTCACATTGGAATTTGCAAGTCCTGTTCACATTCTCCAACAAAGAAAAAAATGGACACCTGCGCACACAACTGCTTTGTTCATGGTGACCACTTTTCTCCATTGCCTGAAGCACAGAACTGCATAACTTCAGCTCCTGCTCATAGCAAACTGAAGGACAGTAGCTCAGTGATACAGCATCAGCTCTGAATGCAGAATGTCCCAGGTTCAATAGCTGGTCTCTCTTGGGAGGGCTGCAAATGTCTCTTGCCTAAAACTCTGGAGAGTCAGGGCAGATGGACTGTTGCTCTGATTCAATGCAAGGCAGATTCTTATGCTCCAAATGGAGACAGATGAGATGCTAGTCACAAACACCAGCCCTGCAGAGGGTGGAATGGCCATGCGCAGTTTCCCTGAACTCTAGACAAGCAGAACAGATTTTTTCAACAGCAGTAGGAAAGGCCACTGGCAGTGTTGGATGAGGCTGCTCAGTATTTAACACCGATGCAATACTTTATTGGCCCAGAGGAAGGGCAGAAGAAGAGATCGGGAATAATTTGAGTGAACGCAATCTTGACAAGGAAGAATATCACAGCTACTGGGAGACAAACTGGCCCTGTCCATCAGCCAAAGATGGAACAGCTGGAGGAAACATGCTTTCCCCCTTCCTGCCAGAAAGAACACTCTGCTCCAAGGGCCAGTTTCAGAAGCAAGAGGGGGGGGAACACTTTGCCAAGGGAACAAGTGTCATGAACAGCTATTCAAGCAAGAACACCAGCAAGGGAAGACCAGCCTGGCCCAAACAAGATAGAAGTTGATGTAGTTCACTGCTTTATTTTGTCCCAGAATAAGTGACCACCTCCTCTGCCTTTCCCCTCCTCTCTTCTTCCCTTGTCCGTCTTTCTAGTTATCTGAAAAAGGGGGCTAAAAACATGTACTAACTAAGCAATAAGCAAATAAACAAGCTTTTTACCACATCTACCCTGGAGGTGGTGCTAGATGCTTCAATTGAGTCCATTCACAAAAATATGCCACCATGTATAATTCAGATTAGAAAAGTATGCTGCCAGACATGGATTTCTGATTTTTTAAATAAAAAAGTAAATTTGATACTGCTGTTCTTGCTGCTGTTGTTTCTGTTATTCTCGATGTGCTCCTCCCCACTTTTTAAAGTAAAGAGATTGAACTTTTTGGAAGACTACTGTCTTTTACACGGAAAAGTCAATAGACTTGGACCCTGGACTCTGAAATTGCTGAGATGCAACACAGGCAAGACCAGGGGTACATTTTCAACTCCGAGAAACTGTTTTAATCACCTCAGGTGCACAGTAATCTGACCCCACAAATGCCCCCCCCACTGCAATTAGCCTTTTTAAAAAGCCTTCTATTGGCCAAATGTGGCTCGTTCAGCAAAGGGAAGGACAGGGGGAAAAGACCCTGGGGCATTAGGGAAAGTCTCTGAGGGCACATAGCAACCTATGTGGCTTGACATAACTTGGAAGGGCTGTGATAATAATTCCAGCATTAAAGGGTGGAATTCAAGGAAATCAAGCTTCTCCCACTATTACCTTACCTCCCACTGTTAGCAGTGACTAGCAGCAGATTCACAGCAAACAAAATAAACACTTCTTTACATTTCACGGACTGAATGGAATTCCCTTGCATTAAATGTGGGCAATGCTATTAGGTCAGATAGCTTTAAAAGGTGAGTGAACAAGTCCATGATGGCTCTACAGAACTTCATGCGCAGAGACAGTGTGAGAGGAAGCCACAGTAGAGAATTATTGCCCTCAGTGCAGGAAATGTCTGGTTGGCCTCAATGGAAAACAGGATGTTAAGCTTACAGTAGATGGACCTTTGGTCTGCTCCAATATGACTCCGCATTGCAAGAGGAGATGTACCTGCTGAAATTCTACCCACCCACAAAGGGCACAGGACCTCAGTTCTTTCTTAAATCTGGATACCTTGTTGGAATTCTATTTGAACAGAGATTATCTCTTTTAGTTCCCCTACCATAGTTTAACAAAGAAAGAGGAAAGGCCTTCAGTGGCAAGGTTTCCACCTGGTGAAGAAAGAAGGGTTGGAGGTTTCACAAGACCACTGATTCAGTAAAAGGCTATAGCTGTTTCATTATTGAGCAATACCTCCGTGTCGGAGCTTGGCTTGCTAAAATCACAGTGGCAGCTTCAAAGCTCTCCTTCCGACATATGGAATTAGGCAAGTGAGAAGAGCGTGAGTGGAAAGGGAAACACAAGTGCGCATGCATTCAATTAAAAATTGAATACACATGTTAAGCATTTCGGAAAAAAGTGCTCTGAAATGGAACACTGGTCCAATTTGGAGCTGTTCTGGTCTCCTGGGTAAAACATTAAGTTTTCCAAAAGTTTGCGAAAGCATGACTTTTACTACAAAGGCCAGATCAATTCAGTAAAGTGTTCTTTAACGTACATGAAAGATCTGCTCCCATAGGAATGAGTTACAAAAAGTCTATTTTTTTTTTTCCAAATTGTGGCAGAAATTCTGAAGAGCAAATGTCTCCCATCTGGATGTCAGCTTTTGCACATGTAATGGACTGTGTGTACACAAGTGGCTGGGCACATTTTGCATATGGAGAATACATATTTTTTTCAGGCACAGATTTTTGTGTCTCCTAGTACTCAAATTGTTTGTGCCAAATGACGGCCTGTTCACTTCTGGAAGTGTAATCCAATGTTGCAGATCACTTGGGCTTGCACGGTCAGAACAAGAGGCTTGCAAAACAGACCAAATGGCACATCTAGAACATGGAATGTTACCTCTCTTTGGGCGCATCCACACTTCTGCTTGTTCCATGCCATGTGTCTGGATTTTCCCAGGCTTTTTAGCAAGTTCTGCCTGGACACTGTTTACAAGCGCTGAATACCAGCTATGTCTGGAAAATTCCATACATACGGCAACCCTAAGTAACTTTCTGTCCACACAGATTCATGCGTTGCTTCAGTGTCCAAAAAGGCACAACTGGAACAATCTTATCTCAAGTATGGGGTAAATTAGCATAGCCTACAAACTTTAAAGGACAGTTTACAGATTTGGTTTAAGTGAGAGCCATGGTAAGTTGACATATTCCTCTCCCTGCAAGCTTGGTCCCCACCGGTAACTGCCTAACGTGAAAGAGATAAGGAGCTCAAGTTTTCATAATGACCTGACCCCTGCAGTATGCTATCATGTGTGAATTTGTCTGAAGTTTCTTCTCTTAAAAACTGTCCCTTTATGAGAATGAAATCACCTATGGATTCCCCCCCCCCTAAATCAGTGTCACAAACACAATGCTACAGAATTTAACATTGGCCCCTGTGATATCTAAAAGACTTTGCACGTTTATTGTGACATAAGCTTTCACAGAGCAGAGTCTAATCCACATTTATGACAAGGTATATTTGTTAAACCTTTTAAGATGTCACAGGGATCTTGGTTGTTTTGCCTAGAAAACAAGTGCCCTTCTGAAATTTGCGACCAAATATAGTACACGCAAACAATACTTAATTGTACTTATGTAATGCTTACAGTATTCATGTGAAGTTTGCCTCTTTATGTCTGTGCAAACAAAATAGCTACATGCAGAGTTATTTCTCTTTAAGTATCTGGCAAGGCATATGACTGTTAGAAATTCTGTCTTGGTTAAAACAAAATTTAGCGCTTGTTAAAGCGTTAAGAGGAATGCTGATGGGGTCAAAGCAAATCTTCTGATAAAGCTGTAAAAATCACCTCCAACACGCCAACGTGACTGAATGCTACCATTAGGCTCTCATGCAGTCTGTTTTCCTGCAACCAGCAATTAGCTACGTAACCCTTCAGTGTGGTAACTGAGTTTAGAGCATAGCTTTAATAATAGTGGTAGCAGGATGCACGTTCTCTAATTCAACTTGAAGCCATTCTTTTTTCCTCCCTTTAGACCCACAGAAAGTTGCCTGTGAGTATGTTAAACTGCCCACAGCGAGGTTCCCAGATGTCTTCTAAATACATTTTGGGGGTAGGTAGTGTGGTAAACCAGAATTCTGAAAATCTCCTGTATGTAACGTACATTTTTTAACTTCCTTCTTTAGGCTTTGCCTCTGGTTTGTCAAACAAATCTTTTTAAGGAACTTCACACACCTCAGGACCAAAATATATACATTGGTGCGGTATGTCCTACATGCAATTTGGTTTCAAGTGGGAGCTATTAAAATGGGTCCCCCACTGAATTTGCATTTTTGGAAGAAACCAGAACTGAAAGGGTTAGGATGTGTTACTGCAGCGGTTATCAGCAGACAGCCATCTAACCTTTGGTACTTACAGGAATTTTATGGCTCTTGATCATATTATCAAATTCTTCATTAATTTTTTTGTATTTTTCTTCAGTGCGTGGGGTGAGGGCATAAGAGGAGTCAGGATCGGGGCTTTCACAGCCTTTGTTTTCTTTCTTGTTCAATGCCTGCCAGGTTCAGAGAAATATCAGAAAGTAAAAAAAAATGAAAGGGAGTTCAGAGTACTTACACATAATCTTTGCCTGCTGATCATTAGATCAATATCTTCATTAATTTTCCTGTACTTGTCCTCTGACTCAGGGCTGTGACCTACTGAATCATCTGCATCGGGGTCTGGGCTGTCACAGCCATTAAGTCCTTTCTTTCTCAACGTCTGAAATACATAATTTGGAAAGTTCAAGCCTTGACATAGGCTGCAAGAGAGATCCAGGGCCTTTAAAAACAGTTCAGGCTTCTTGGTGGTTGAAAGCTGTTACATTTTACATCAGGGAGAGAAAGAGGAGAGAAACACATTAGGTCAACAAACTACGGCTCTTGTTACCAGCGGCAAAGAGAGAAGCCACGGTGACCTCGTCTGAATCTGGAGTCAGTCAATAAATGCAGAGAGTATACAATCTAATAAAATGTCTGTGCTACCATCTGTGATTATGCCTGCAACGGAAACATCAGTGGGTTAAAAATTTCAGCATTCACATCTTTTTTAGCACACAGAAAGGGTAATGGATTTGATCAAGTAGGGAGCTGCTAGCACTTCTCTGTGAACAGAATGATGATCCCAGAAACAACAACAGGCAGTTTTCAAGGTAGTGCAGTTTTAAGCCTGTAATAGCTTTTGTGTCAATCAGCAGGCACTCTCTCTCTTGCTACTTCTCAGGGCAGAACTAAAAGTTAAGTCAGGATACACTGTCCAGTTAAGTCAGTACTGGCCAGGTTACAATTTCAAGTCACTAGGCTACTCTCACCCTTACGCCCAAATTATAACACAAGAAGAGACCTTTAAAACATCGTTAAATACAAACAACACATTATTAATTATGTTTATCAAAGAAGACAGTGAATGAGCTTCGAAATGGATAGAACTTCTGGATGCAGATTCTTTCTTTGTCCCACACACAAGCTCTAAATTCAACAGAAAAATTGATGTATTTACTTATAAGTAATGCTAAAGCATAACTGAGCAGCTCAACATGCCTGTGTCTACATATACACAACATACACTTTCCTCTTACTAAGATCTTAAATATAGGAGTGCATTGGGAGGGGATAGGCCTTCTCTCTTTGTTTCTTTTATTTCCTTATTTCTGTGTCTCTTTTAGGATTTCTAAAATCTATCTGTTGATAGAATATGATGATAAAGTGATACTTGCAATAAATTACGGTATTTTTCGCTCTATAAGACGCAACAGACCACAAGACGCACCTAGTTTTTGGAGGAGGAAAACAAGGAAAAAAATATTCTGAATCTCAGAAGCCAGAACAGCAAGAGGGATCGCTGCGCAGTGAAAGCAGCAATCCCTCTTGCTGTTCTAGATTCTGGGGTAGTTGCGCAGCCTGCATTCGCTCCATAAGACGCACACACATTTCCCCTTACTTTTTAGGAGGGAAAAATTGAGTCTTATAGAGCAAAAAATATGGTAAATTAACCTACATAAAAAAATAATTTTTAATTCCATGCTGACAGAATCATAGCATCGGTGCAACATGGGCCACTCTATGGGGGGGATGCTTGAAAGCCAGGTTGCCACCACTGCCTTTCCTTCAAGGAGCTCAAGGTGGTATGTATGGATCTCCCCTCCCCTCCCTTCTCATTTTATCTTCTCAGAACCCTTAGAGGTAAGCTTGGCTAAAAGACAGTGACTGGCCCAAGATCACCCGCTGAACTTCACAATGGTGTGGTCATTTGAGCATGGATTTTCCCCTCACTATTACACCACATTGGATCACCACATCACTTGCGCAATTTTTGGGACCTTCAGATACATGCCTCAAGCCAGTTGAAATGTCTCTGCTTTAACTTGAGTTTAAATAGTAGGCAAAATGCCTAAAGGGGAGGGGAAAAACTGCTAGGGATGTTGTTGTTACTGAAGCCCCTTGCATGGCTGTCTGCAGAAGGAATCAAACAGCACTAAGGTAGTAAAGTTTGCTCCTTGTCTTCCTTGTCTTGGCAAATGAAGAGCAAGGTGTTATTTTTTTCTGACAGCCTCAAGCTCTGTTAATTTTTACCTTTGTTTTGAACGCTCTGTTTTTAATTTGACTATAAAATTAAAATGTCTCTCCAACTTGTTTGTGACAACTTTCTCTGAATGGCTCTTTTTAAAGAATGAGACTATTATCAGGGGATCCATACCTGGATGTATGGTAAGTCCTATTAAACACAGTGGGAACCTTGCAAGGGAACACTGTATAGCAGGAGATTGTGAAGTCCTGGACTGCTCATTCTGAATTTTGTATATTTTAGTTTCTTGCATTACCCAGGAAAATGATTTTAAAAAACCTACTCCTAGAGTCACTTTTGCACTCCATCAGGTGAACAGTAATCTAATGGGTCTCTTCTTTTCAGATTTCAGTAGCCTGGATAATCAACGCAACAAAACCACAAGGGCTCAAAGTGCCACTCTTTTAAAAATCCTTCCTCGTGACACAGTGTGTAGGAAGGGAACGAACCCTCAAGTGCTGGGGGAAGCCTATTTCCCTTGGTCATTGCTTCTTGCTGCAGATCTGAAATGTCTTTCTCTGTCATTGAAGGCCAGCCAGGTCTTACGCTCCTTGCTCCCATTAGGAAGATTTATGTCTCAAGTAACTCAAGGAGGCAGAAATCTGTGCAGTATATTCCCAGTCCACCTCTACTGTGAGTACAGAGGCTGCCACTGTATTTGGTAATGCAGAAAGTTCAATAAAGGTGTTAGATAGCATTTCTGAGCAGTAGCTCTTAGTCACTCAAAACACTGTTTAAAAACTGGTGCGTTTTATGATGTAGTTTTAAAAGATATAAACTTTTAGGATTTCATTTGAACAAATTCATCATTGACAATTCAATGCAGTCAAAGTGGCCAGATCTACACTCAATGTTCAGCAACAGTGCTTGCTTATTTAAGTAAGCACAGCACAGGCAATGTGACAAGCTGATAATTCAACATCTGCAAAGCTACACACAGATGCAAACTGGAATTGGAAAAAGATATGTGCTTTTGCTTTGCTTTTATTTCTTGAACACCATCTATTAGCAAGGTGGACTGTAAACAATTGCTACAGCTGCCACTGCCTCCATATCCCATTGTCATTTCTGGTATGGCTACTAAAGATCCAGGTTGTACTGATCAAGTGACCGTTTGGCTCCAGTCATTGATTCCTAATCTAAGGTTTGAATCCCAGTGAAGTCATTGTTTGAACAGAATGACTTCTATTTGTGCAATGGAGCTTTCCCTCCCCTCCCCTCTCCTCTCCTCTTCCTTGTGCTACTCACAGTCAACCAAATCTGCTCTGGATAGCTGGGGAAATGCCAGAGCATAAGGTTGCCATATTTCCAAAAGTAAAAGCAAGGGGAAAGTTATTGAGCTTTTTTTAAGACAAACACCAAAAAAACCGACTGACTTGCCTTAGATCCAGGACAAAGCACCCGCCTTTCAGAAATCACCCCCCCCCCCCAGACGTCAATTCCACCTTAGAAATCCCAGTAATGTCTGGGAAAATCCGGACATATGGCAGCCCTACCAGAGCATATTTGGAATATTTGTGCAGGGGCAGGAGAAGGAGCGAAAGTTGTTCTACTCACACAATGACTTTGTTGGCTACAACCATATATCTCAGCTTATTACACAGACTCTTCTATGGCACAATGGGGCAGTGTGCCTGGCTGTTAACCAAAAGGTTGCTGGTTCGAGCCCACCCAGGGACAGCAGTGGGCAGAATTCCTGCATTGCAGGGGGGGGGGTTTGGACTAGATAACTCTTGAGATCCCTTCCAACTCTCCAATTCTGAATCTCATTTCAAATTCCAGGATGTTCATAATGCTCTAATGCAATACGTTTTCTCAACCTTCTGCCTTAATATTAACAGGTATGAACTTGTAAAGTAAATTTTAAACATTACTGAACCCCAACTTGTAATCATTAAGGAAAATCACCAACTTTCAAGAGGAAATAGAAAAGATTAAAAGTTTTCCTCATTTTTCTATCTCTATTTTTTGTCTCTTTCCTTCTTTCCTTTTTCTTCATGTTTTTATCTTAGATTAATGTTGGAAGAAAAAAGATATTTGAGACTAAGTTTTGTGTTTCTCTTTATAAACTCTAATAAAAATTATTTTTAAAAAGGGGAAGTCACCAACTGACAAAAATGACGACAACAACGTTCGTAGGGCACAGTTTCCTAGGATGGAAACTTCTTCTGCGCAAGTCTCCTTGAACCGGAATGCAAGACACACAACCCCTCTCTTAATCTCAAGAGACTTAATGCAGGATACATATCTGGTGGGCTATGCCCACAGACACACCAACATCCTGGGGCACTGGCAGGGATTGAGTTTAGTCATCCAGACATTCATCAAGAGCCTCTGTGGGGAGGAGGGAGTGAACGAGGGCACATCAAGTGATCTGAAAACATGCAAGTTGGCTCCCTGTTCCGTGAGAGCTCAGCAGTTTACAATCTGACATAAGGCTACATCACTAGGCATCAGCAATTTTACTTATCCTAGATATCCACACCTGTCAGCGACTCTGCACCTGTTGTCTATTCTGGCAAAGACCAAATGACAGCAGCCAATCGCCGTCGCTTCTACTGCAACATGGCCATAGATGGCTTTTCTCAGTTGTGTCTCTGCAGACTGGGGCTGCTAATCTCTGTGGATTTCATCAGCCTGCTTTTTGTACTTGTAACGTTGTCACAATTTTCAGCTCTCCACTGTGCTAAGTGTTTAAGAACATAATATTCATGATTTTTATTTTTTTTAAAAAAAATACAGGATTACTTTCCACATTAGCTGTATGTATTGTCCATTCCCTAATGTTTCATTCTACACCTCACTCTGCAGTATATCATGGGGATACTGAAGCCATATCCAAATAGGGTTTCCTTCGTCTCAGTGGCAAATAGTGTGTGGGCCTTGCTATTGATGAGATCTACACTGTGGAGCAAAGGATTAAAAAAACCCACCCCACCCCTAGCCTTGTATGCCAAGGTCCAGATACCAAATCAGGGAACCCATGCAGAATTTTTGAGAAAAGAAACAGTGGCGTAGCGTGGGTTGTCAGCACCCGGGGCAAGGCAAGTAATTTGCGCCCCCTAACCCATGGATTTGCACCCCCTAACCCTAACCCCCAGATGTTGTGCCCGGTGCGGCCGCCCCCCCTGCACCCCCCACGCTACGCCACTGAAAAGAAAACCTCCCTGGTGGGAGGGTAAAAACTACAATCCTCGTGACTGGCATATTGCGTGGTTTTCACCCTCCCACCACTTTATCACGTTAAAAGGAAAGAGGCACTGGATTCTTTCCCCGCTTCCTGCAGTTGGTGGTTCCAGACCCTTTATCCCTTTACTTCTGGTGCCATTACCTGAATTGAGTTGGGAAAGGAGAAAAGGGGGCAGTGGCAGCTGTGAATTCAGCCCTTCTCTGTCCTTCCACAGATAAAGGAAGCACCTCCATCCCCAACGTCAGAAGCAGACGAGAAGACGCATGGAAATAAATGCATATGCACCACCTCTTACTGAGCCTGATGCTGAGCATCTACTTAATAGGAAGCCACAGCATATCCTGACTCCCAAATGCGTGCACCTGCACAACACACACACACATCTGCAAGCACAGGTCTGTCTCAGTTACACTTTCCATGTTTAAGTTTGCACTTGAGGAACAAAGTCTGTTGCACGTACATCTGGAAAAAAAAGCATGTGCCACAAGTTTTAGGGAAAAGAAGTTTTCCTTTATTATTTATATCCAGCTTTTCTGTTAAAATGAGAAGCAAAGCTGCTTACGATAAAAATTAAATGTATCATATTTTGTATGGACATAATTAAAATACCCCACCAGTTCTTTTTTTAAAAAAGAATTTTTTAAAGTTTTTTTTTTTGCTCTCTCAAGCTGCGGCTACCTCTAGGGTGGAAACATCAGAATTATCCTTTGCCAGCAACTATTTTTAGAGCAGGAAATGATGTGTGATGCAGCCAGCAGAAACTGAACGGCAGAATATAATTACTAGAGCCTGACTCCCCCCTCCCCACACTTTAGACTTTGGAAGTAATACAGTCACTCTTGTATAACAGGCCGTGAAATTCTAAGTAACCAATATTTTGGTTTTGCATTTCATCTAGAGGGCTACAGACTTCCAGAGATGGCACTGAAGGCAGAGGCCAGGCAATGCTGACTCAGCAGAAAGCCTGCCACCAACTGAGATACCAGCCCCACTTTTGACAGCACCTGGCTGTTCCTTAGAAGTTTCTTTTTTTAAAAAAAATGGTTCTTAGAGGCAAGCTTTTATTTGGGATAAGTCTCTCCACCCCCCCCCCACCCCCTGCTTGCTCTAAATCATTTTTACAACATAACAATAATGAATTGCCAGATGGACATTAGGAAGTGCAAATATGGATTCCCTTGAAAAAAACACCCTTCTGATTTCTCTGCTCTAAACACCACACACAAAAATGGCACAAGGGTCCTCTTACATGTGTTTGCCAGTCAACACGCATGTAGCCCCTCAGAAATAGTCAGTGCTCATCACAGCAGGCTGTCTGCTTACTTGTTCATAACGGTTGCAACATACCAATGAATAAATCCACAGAATTGATTCTAGTAAATTACAAAACTCTTCTACTGCAATGAATACACCTCATGGAATCTGTGCACCTTCAAAAAAACAACATCCCCCCCCAACCCCTGCGTGTAAGATCACAGGCCTGGTCTTTAAACAGCTATTAAGAGTTGTGGGCGTTTTATCTGCTCATTAGAATGTCTTTAGTTTACAATGTGTCTGCTCACAGACATTCCCGGGAGAGAGCTGAACTAAAAAAATCCAAATGTTGCAAACGGAAACATTTATAACTCTCAATTAAATGTCTATTATGAAAATGATGAGAGGGAGAGAAGGAATTGTGGCAGTGTAAAAGGTGTGGCATGCAGCCCAATTGTCTACCTAGCTCACCAGCAGACACTCTTCCCCATGTCCCTCCACCATGACAGATAAGTAGATGGGACTCTTTGCAATTGTGCTCAAGTCATGGAACTCATTGACCAGAGGGTAAAATGGCTCTTGGTGGTATTTAGTTAGTACATGGAAACATCCTTTTTTCAATGGGCCTAACTCTGGTTGGTGTTGGATCTGCTAGCCTAACAACTTCCCTCTTCTTGCTGAAATTGTTTATCTTTACAATTACTTTATAATATGTATCACCTCAGCGCCTAGGACTTGCCGATCGTATGGTCGGCGGTTCGAATCCCCGCGGCGGGGTGAGCTCCCGTCGTTCGGTCCCAGCTCCTGCCCACCTAGCAGTTCGAAAGCACCCTTAAGTGCAAGTAGATAAATAGGTACCGCTTTATAGCGGGAAGGTAAACGGCGTTTCCGTGTGCTGCTCTGGTGCCGGTTTGCAGGAGCAGCGTCGTCACACTGGCCACGTGACCCGGAAGTGTCTGCGGACAGTGCTGGCTCCCGGCCTCTAGAGTGAGATGAGCGCACAACCCTAGAGTCTGTCAAGACTGGCCCGTATGGGCAGGGGTACCTTTACCTTTACTTTATGTATCACTTACATTGTATATTAGGTGTGCTTATAAGGTGCTTGGGGTATTTCTAGAATGAGATGGGGAAATTTAAGTAACAATGACAATCCACAGCAAGGGTAGGCAACTTGTGGCCCTCCATATGTCGCTGGACTCCAGCTCCCATCAGCCTCAGCCAGCATGACCAATGGACATGGATGATGGGAGTTGTAGTCTAACAACATGTAGGAGAACCACAGGTTCCCCATCTTGATCTAGAGAGTCACTGCCAACCAGAGTGGCAATTTAGTCCAGATAACTGGAATAAATATACAGTATTGTGCAATTCAGCATAAGGCAGTTTGGTAAGTTAATATGACTGAGCCGATATTAACAGTGAGGGGCGGGAATTAGTCATCTACTACAGTAATAAAGTGAGAGGGAGCAGTTCTTTGGTTAAAGCTACAAAACCACAACCTGGGTGTAGTTCGGGACATACCGTGCTTCTCAACAAAGCCCTACCGACATAGACCAGGGCTTTGGGCACACCACTGTCACATTTATCACACTACACAGTCACAGAACTTTTCAGTGCTTTCTCCTCCCAATATTGTTCCTTCACATTTTATAAATAAGGAGGAATTCCTCACCAGAATGCCATACCCTTCAACATTTCTCTGATGAAAATATGGATGTCCTATCCTATTATTGTTATTATTATTATACTCTACCCCTCTGAGCAGCTTCCAACATAATTGAAAACATAATCAAACACTAAACATTAAAAAACTTCCCTATACAGGGCTACTACCTTCAGATATCTTCTAAAACTTGTATAGTTATTTATCTCCTTGGCTTGGGAGTTGCATAGCTCCATACCCTCTGACATTTCTCTGATGAAAAGAGGGACATCCTAGGGAAAAGTCGGACATTCCAGGATCAAATCAAAAACCGGGATGACTTCTGTAAATCCGGGACTGTCCCTGGAAAATAGGGACTCTGGAATGCTAAGCACCACCATTATGGTCTTCTCTGTCGGAATATAATTTTTGCAAGCATGTGCAAGAAGAGGGATGATCTGTTTAGTTTTAGGAAGATATTGTTGTTAGATGAAAACTGATTCAGTAAAATATAAACTTTTATTTAAACATATGAAGTTCTTCTACTCATTAAATCCTATGTGGAAAGATAACTGATTAGATCCCTCTGTTCATACAACAAAGGCATTTTCAGCAAACTCCTCCCTCCATGTGCACCTCTCCCCTGCCAATATTGGGGAAACCCAGCCAGATGGGCGGGGTATAAATATAACAACAATAATGCACATCATTCCCAACTCCAGGATAGGTTTTTGGATGTAGTGAGATGGCAGAAAGCAACAGGGAAGTAGGAAAACATTGTTAGAATCATGTAATAAAAGCTAAGAGCACGGCTGGTTTACAAAGTTGAATAGAAATACAGGGTCAACACCCCTGCTGTTTCTCATAGCTTCGTAAAGCAACAGGCAAGTGAAATTAACAAGATTTTGGCCAATTATACTGCTGGTATTCAGAACTCCAGGAGCAGCTGTGAAATAGTCAAGGGGCCAATTTTCATGTTTTTGTAGCTATCTGAGAAGATACGAAGAGCAGCAAGAGAAAAAGAAAGCGGATCTACTTGGTGAGAAGAACACAAATGTAATGATTCTATGCTGTTTATTTGGAAATACAGCGTAATGATAATTATAATGCACGGCTGTATCCACATTGGGCAATTACAGTGGAACAGCCACACTTTTCCCCCACTCAGTCCACACAACACTGTTGTACACTGCTCCAGCATCTGCCCCCCGCCTCCCCCCACCCCCCTTGCTTTTAAAAACTCAGTGGAACAACTTTGCAGGCCTATCACAATACT